>NC_140076.1:35918024-37134009 GCF_964194135.1 Talpa europaea
GTCACACATGTGCTTTGTTCTTAATTGCCCTTCTCTTATAAGAAATTACCCTAGATCTAGTAAATTGGGGAGCCATCTAGACTTCAGCTCTAAGACTCCTATTAGTGTTTTCATGGCCAGCCTTGGTGAGAGAGAGAGAATGTCTAGGACCTGGGTTTCTGAATCTTCTCCAAGGATTGTCCTGAGAAGCCTTGTTCAGTCTAGACCTGGGAATGAGATCCCATCCCATTCTGCTTTCTGCCTAAGTTGCTGAACACGTATCATTTTATAATGGAAGAAAAGAGGAGAGAAAGTCCTCTAAATGCCCACTAGGCACCAAGCTTGGTGCTTAATCTTTAATTTTCACAACCATCTGGCCAGTGTTAATTTCTAGACTCGAATCTCAGGTTGATGAAGGGATTTACTTGAGGTCATATATCCATTAAGTGTCCATGATTTGAATCCCAGTCCTCTAAGCCCCTGTTCTTTGCAATGCATCTGGGAAGAGGATTCCCCAGCTCCCTAAGCTGAACTGGATTCCACTTGGTTCCAGTTCTTCCTATATTCAACCCATTTCTGGGATAGAGTGCTGCATCCCTGCATGTCCTAAGTGGCAGATGCAGCTGGTGCCTGCATCCCATGTGGCACAGGAGCCAACCATGAAGTGATTTGTGTATCCACCAGCCTGATGGAGGCTTGGACCACTAATTATGACCAGATGCTGGGAGTGGTGTTTGGTGCAGTGGTGGGCTGAGCCACCAGAGGGCAGTGTCCTGAAGGTTGCGCTTGCAATTAACCATGTGGAGATTCTGGGGAACCATCAAGCCTTTGGAATCTGTAGGGAGCATGGTAGGTACGTAGCAAGTGGAAACTCCTGAGTAGGGGAAGCTTATACACTCTTCCTGTACTCTGAGGGGATCTCTGCTGAGATCCCCCCTCTACTTGTAGAAGAGAGCTCGAACTTTGTATTCAGACACACCTCAGTCATTTGACCTCTGAGAGCCCTGTTTTTTCCTCTGACAAATGGGGACAAAAACAATCTGTGAGCATTCGTTTCATTCTCCCCTCCCTTCTGGGGGCTTCAGTGATCCCACTATGAATATGAGAATCCAAAGCTCAAGCTAGTATAACCCTTGATGCCACAGGGTGTAAGTTGACTACAGTGTCCTTTTGAGCGCACTCAACTAGCATCACCTCAAGGACAGGGTCAAAGACAGAATTACTGAGGTGACTGATGGCACCTTTTTCTGGACTGGCTCTGAGAAGCATAATTAATTGCAACATGTATGGGTTTCCACCCCCATTTCCAGAATCTCCATCACATAAATACTGTGAGCCCCAAATTTGTCACAAACCCCCTCCCACTTAGGTACTGTGCCCCTCCCTGTCCTCAGTCACTTCAGTTGGTATAGACAGAATCACTTGCTGGCAAGCAGGGGTGGAGCTTGGAGTAGGTTGTTGAAGAAAGGCACTCTGACCATGGGTCCTCCTGGAGAAAAATCCCTGAAGGGGGAGGGTGCCTAGTTGGAAACAGAGAGGAAAACCTGAGGAAAACCTGTTGTTTTAGTGACAGGCAGAAGGAGCTCTAACCTTGGCTCTGCCGCTTGCTCTGAAGTCATATTATTTGTTCCTGTAGTTGTCCCCTCCAGTGTAAGATGGGGTAGTCATCAGTAGTTCTTCAGACAATAATGAGACCCCATACAAAGCAGGGACTCAGAAAAACCCAGGTCAGGCCCCCTTTCTTCCCAAAAGGACTTATATTTGAATATTCTTCCTCCCTCCCTCCACACACAGGAGGGACAAACAACAGTTCTCTTACCAGGTAGCCGCCAAAGGTGTGTTAGGATAGGTCCTTCTGGTCTTCAGGTAGGACTTTCAAACAGGGCATAGTTTTCTGGGTCCCAAGATACATCCCATCCTCAGCTCTGACCTCTTGGATACAAGTACAGTCACTCTGATAGAGTGCCTCTCTGCAGAAAGACAAGCTGCCAGACCTGCTAAGCAGACAATGGGCAGGATCTCCTATAGCTCCTCCCCTGGGTGGAGCTCTCACCTACTCCTGGGTGTCTGTGGGATTTGCCCACCTCCTACTCTGCTGCTGGCTGCCTGGGCATTGATTCTGAGTTCATTGCTCAGCTTTGTTCCCCAATCCCAGCTGGATAAAACTCCTGAGATCAAAGACCCATGAAATACCAACTGGCCCCATCCACCATGCAGGGAAGATGAGACTGAATTTGGGTTCTGAATTTGATGGACCCTCCCTCCTCTAATGGAATGGAGTTAGCACCATGGCAAGTCACTGCACCTCTGTGGTCTTTAGCTTCCCATCTAAAATACAGCTTGATCATTTCTAAAATTCTGATTCCAGGTTTGTGCATATTCAGAGCTTCTTTGGGATCAACAGAAAATTTAGTCTATGTGAAAGGAGACTCAGATCCCAGGACTTCATGCCAGAGAAAGAGAGAGAGAGAGAAAGGGGGGGAGGGGCTGAGTCCTAACCATCATACCACCAGGAAGCATCACATAGGGGTCAAGAGCATGGAAGATAGAGGCTGAGCAGGCTGGAGGCTGAGCAGGCTAAGTCAGGAGAAAGAGATGGGAGAGTCTCTGGGGAAAATTTGGCTAGATTTCTAGACTCTCTTTTCCCCCATCCCTATCCCTCACACAGAAAATTCTTTAACTTCCCACAGTCCCTAGGGGTAGACATGGCCATTTGAAGGCCCAAACAGAAGTTTTTCACTGGTGTTCTCTGAGTCTTGAATCCTACCTCATCACCATAGCCAGTGGCCCCGAAACTCATTCTTGATTGCATCCCCGTGGGAAGCATAAGAAATTCCCTGGGGCTGGCCTTGTACCTTGAAAGAGCTGGGAGCCAGGGCAGGAGTCTGATGGAGGGGTCCGGGAAAAAGTTGAGACAAGGGCAAGATGCATTCCCCCCGCCCCCACGCCAACCCCCTGTAAGGCTAAGGCCCTGCTCAGACACCTGCCAGCCTTAGAGGTGGGAGACAGGACAGAAGTAGGAGAGGGAGCAAGTAGAGCTGCAGACAGTAAAATAAGGTAGGAAGGAGGGGATGGGCCTCCGTGTACAATGCCTCATAGATGCCTTTGGCCCCAAACCAATTCTTTAGTGTGGCTCTGGCTCCTAGCCAGTCTCACAAACATTTCTGGGCTAGTTGGTAGGGAGTGGGCACCTGAAGAGAAAGCTCTTTGATTTCTTTTGAAATATCTCACTTTCGCCTGGGAACCCTATAGATGGCTGGAACATAAATGACTGAGGAGCTGATCTCAGATTTTCTATGAATGGAAAGTGGTTTGAGGGTTTTTGTCAGAATTTCTAAGATATTCTCTCCATGAAACAAAGGCTCAAAAGTAAAAAGGACAATTGAGAACTAGAACCTGGGAGTGGGAGGGATGTTCTCAGACTCAGCACCAGTGAGACGTAGATGGAATAACATGGACTTTAGGCAAGTTGCTTAACCTCTCTGGATCTCAGTTTCCTTATTTCACAAGTGGAATTGATGATTCCTCATACCATTGCTATAAGAATTTGGCAATGGCAGGTGTGATAGCATATCTGAGACTACCTGACTATTATACCTGGCACACTCGAGATGATCAATAAATTTTTCTTTTTATCCTGATATTAGTATCTTCTGCTTGTATTTATCTAGTCTATCCTCCAGCCAAGGATCTATTATCTATCTATCTATCTACTCCCTATATCTATCACTATTTTACTTATCATCTCTATCTTTATTACATATCTATGTTATCATCTATTATCGCTATAGCTATCATTCTATCTATATAATTCAGGTCATCTAGTTTCCAGGTGTGACCGCTAGTCTTCTGATGCCTGAGGTCATTGGTATTTCAGGATGTTCAACCTTGCAGATATATTGGCCACGAGCTCCTACAACACATGGCCACACACCCTCCTAGAATGTGTCCCAACAAATAGAAGACCAGAGTGAGTGAGTGTGCCTTGCTGGGTGCCTCGCTCTGTTTACAGGATACCAATCTATAATAATCATACCTTCATTTTCATTATAGTGTTTTGCAGCTTTCAGAGCCTTTTCACATGCCTGTGCCTTATTTTATTTGAGCCACATAATCACCCAGGGAAGCAAGCAGCATTTGTTTTTCTTCTTCTTCTCCTTTTTTTTTTTTTTTTTGCAGATGAAGAGTCTGCTCCCAGAGGCACACACACCCTTACCAAGCAGCAGAGCTAGTATGGACCAGAACCCAGGTCTTAGAATTCCCAGTCAGCTGCTTACCTCATAGCCTCATGCCCCCATTCAGTGGTGGCATGGAGCACAGAGTAGCTGACTTCAAATGCAGTGGGGGACAGAGGCAGTCTTTTGATCTTCCCTTGGTCTGGGGGCCCATGAAGGGACAAGGCATGAAGGAAATGGTGCCTGTCAGACTGGACACCCCACTGGCCTGCAGTCCCAAGTAGACACTCTGAGCAACCTTGATCCTCTTACTCTCTCTACATCAGCAAACTGGTAGAACCCCCACTCTTTCTTATTCCATATAATCTGCCAGTGTCTGGCTTAGCATCTCCTCATAGGTCTCTAAAAAGAGGCCTGTGTGCACCAGGCCCTGTGCAAGATGAGCCTTTGGGATGTGGGGAGAACATGTTAGAACTTCTACAGCTTCAAACAATGGACGAGATGTTGTTTTGCTAATATTTCCTATACGGATGGACACTGGTCCCTGCCATTCTATTGGTCTGTCAGAGGTCACATACCAAGGTCATGTACAGGCTGGACCATATCAGCTTGAGGGTGGAGCAGAGGTCTAAGCATGAAGGATTTGCCCACATCACCATCCCTTTGTTTCCAGTACAACTTGACAGTCTGCAGTTAAGATGGAAAAAATAGAGAAGAAATTGTAATAACATATATCATTGTACTCACTACACATGTCAGTCATCACAATACTTTCCTCCAGCAAAATATTCTTTTGAATGGTTAACAAAATAAGAATTTGGAAACAACCTAAGGCATTAGAAACAACCTAAAGCATTTATCCAACCTAGAGCATTGGATAAAGAATATGTGGTAAATCGCACAGTGAAATTGTTTATTCAGCTGTAAGGAAGAATGAAATATGACCATTTATAGCAAATTAGAAGAAGCCTGGCAGAATTATGTATAGTGAAGCAAGCTAGAAAGATAAAGACAACTATCAGACAATTCACATACGTGAGTAAAATAAGGAGTCAAAGTGGATGTACTGATAAAGCAAAATAATTATAAACTAGCAGACATGGATAAGCAAAGTGAAGTTTCTGAGGTGAAGAGGGAGAGAGAAAGTATCAAAGGGGTGGGTGGTGGAAGAAAAATAAAAGTAACAGTGGTAATAAAAGTAGTATGAGAAAAAAAAGTAGTATGAGAATCGACTAGAATTGCAAGCCACCCAACTGGTGTCTGACATTGCTTACTCATGTGAGGGAAACCCCCCACATTAAAACTGGGTGCAGAATCACCACTTCCACCTTTGTTGCATCATGTAGATGCATTCTCAGTAAATCAGTGTACAAATATTGAAGGTATAGGGTCAAAAAGCATGGAAACATTTGGACCAGGTTATTGAGGAAGTTCCTGACTGTGCTTTTAGTTTCCAATTGTATTTTGTCTACTACCTGTCACCAGAGGGATCACCATAAAATCCAGGAGTCAGCTCTCCATTGAGGCCCCCTCCCTCAGAAAGTGGCGGATGCCTCTCGGCGGGTAATGTGATATATGAGGAGAGAGGAATGTAAGGCATGGCAGGAACTGCAGCAAGCAAGCAGGTTCTTGGCTTAAAAAGTTCCAACTTAAAAATTGTCAAGCCCTGTACAGGCAAAAGAAAGCTTGGGTGGTATCAGTGGCTTTGTAGATGTAAGCCCTGAATAGGTCAAAGTTGACTTGTTACCTTGGAAATTATTGTTTATCCTTCCAGACACGTCTCTTGTGCTTCCTGCTGCAGACACTTGCTGCAGACACTTTCTACAGAGTGGTCCTTGCTAATTACCGCCTATCTTTGGTCCCTTACTGTTACCTCTTCCTGGATGAGCAAGCTCTTGCTAAACATGCCTGCTGCTGATGCCACTTCCTCCTTGGAGCCCACGGAGGTTTCCTTTCTCAAGCTACCCTTGCAATTTGTTCTGGTTGGAATTGATTGTCCACTATACTTCACTGACTTGCCTGTCTCCACCACTAAGCCAAAAGTTCCCTGAGGTTGGTCCATGTTTTTTATAAGTTGGTGCATCCCCAATATACCAAGATCAGTGGCTGGGTTACGTAGGGGAGCCCCCCAAAGTCTGCAGAGCCAAAGACTGAATCAATTAGTTGCATCTGTACACTGAATATTAGATGGGTATTGGTAGCTATAGAGTTTGCTTCTAATTTCAAATAGTAACCAATATGTACCTTCTCCCTTAAACCATTTGCCCACTCTGCAATGCTCCCCCCTGCCCCACCTCACCCAGCAATAAGGCATAAGCTTCCAGATTTTTTATGCTCAAGAGACTGGAAGACAAAAGAGAAGGCAATTGGCAAAAGTTCTTTTCTTGGCAATATCTCTGCAAGTGGAGCTAAACAAGGCAGCAAAGGCAGTACTTCCCAGAGTGTGATATGCCCAGATGTTCCTGTGTCAGAATGACCAGGAGTACTTGTTAAAAATGCACATTCCCAGGCCTGTCCAACCCATTGAATAGGTATCTCAAGAAGTGAAGCTTAGGATTCTGCATTTTGATGAGCTCCCCAGGTACTTCTTAATCCTTCTAAAATTCTTATTCATTCTAAAAACTACTGTGGAGTGGACTTCCCATTTAATTCATCCATTCTGTGAATCACTGTCACTGAATACCGATCTATCCCATGCCTGACACTATGCTAAGTGCTGGTGGTGGCAATGTTTCTGAGCCACCTAGTCCTTCTTCCTTTGAAGATCCTGGTTTCATGTTGGAGACACACAATAAAGAAGTAAAGAGACATATTCAACTATTATTTGTGCTAAGAGCACTGAAGGGAATGAACAGGCAGTGATAGGGATTAAGGAGTGGGGCTGGCTTGTTTAGATAGAGTGAACTGGTATGTTCTTCTGAAAGGTGACATTTAAACTGAGCTCCTGAGGATAGAAGGGAGTTGGTTCTGTGTCAGGAGGGCAGGGAAAGCAGGCTGGGGGCTGGAAAAATAACTCTAGGGGCTGGCTGGTATGAGGGGTGGGGCATTTATCTGTGTAAGTGCTTGGTCCAGGGAATTGAGTTCTGAGGGCAAAAAGCTGAGGGCTGACTTTAGGCCTCCTACCTCAAACTCTTAGAAATGGTAATAGCTGCAGGAACACAAACCCAGTTTATACTCCTTTACTTCTTCTGGGGTTCAGCCAGACTCCCACAGTCTGCAAATCCTAGCAGCTGTGGGAGGTAGCCAGGGGAGGTTCCACTCACTACTCCCACCCTGGCTGCTTTGTTCTTGTTCTCTCAATTGGCCTTTTCTTCTAAGCTGCTAAGCCATCGGCACCTAGTGTAGACCGTGCCAGAGCTGAGGGCAGGAAAGAGCTCAGAGATCACTCCCAAGCCACAAACACAATCGCTGGCACTGTTAGTTTTAGGGCAGGTAAGGATAGGCCTGGCTGGGAAGCAGTTGAGTCCCTAATAAGGGCAGACTATCCACATCCCTAATTGTGTACCTGGGGGAAGTTGCTCCGGGGAAGGTGGCTGCAAGAAAGATGTTTTACAGGCAGTGTGCTAGGCCAGCAGGGAAGCTTCAGAGCCAGAAGGTGGTAAGCAGCCTCAGCCAACTCCTGCCTGGTACCACCAGACTTATTATAGTACCAGACCTAAAAAAAAAAAAAATAGGCTTAACCATCCCCATAGTCCCTTTTGGTCTTCCAGCCCCTGTTTTGACCCTCTGTATGCCTGCTGTATGCCTCAGATCTATGGTCAGCTTGCAAGTTTTGTCTTTTTCCTGACGCTTTGTTTGATTCTCTTGTATTCTACCTATAAGTGGAATTATCTGATATTTTTCTTTTTCGTTCTGATATTTCGCATAGCATAATCCCTTCCAGCTCCTTACATGTTGCTGCAAATGGCATAAATTTATCTTTTTTTGATCACTGAGTAGTATTCCATTGTGTATATTTACCACATCTTCTTGATCCATTCATCTGTTTGGGGGCATTTAGGTTGTTTCCATATCTTGGCTATTGTGCATAGTACTACAAAAAATACAGGAGTATGGGTCTCCTTTTGAATTAGTGTTTTTGTGCCTTTTGGGTAGATTCCTAGATGTGGAGTTGATGGGTGGTATGGTAAATCCTTTTTTTTTTTTTTTTTGTATTTTGAGGGTCCTCCACACAGCTTTCCACAGTGGCTGGACCAGTTTGCATTTCCACCAGAGTGTAAGGGTTCCTTTTTCCTCATATCCTCACCAGCATTTATTTGTTTGTTTTGAATATGGGCCATTCTCACCAGTATGAAGTGGTATCTCATTGTGGTTTTGATTTACATTTCCATGGTTGTAACAGCACAAGGGACTATGGTGACAGTTCACAAGGGCTATAAATGGTGGGAGACTTATAGGGACTACACCTTAGGGGAGAAATCATATACTGCACAAAAATGAACAATGTTGTAAGAAAATTAAAAAAAAAAAAAAGGACTTTGGGCCTCCTGGGTGGCGCAGCAGGTTGAGCGCAGCATTGTGAAGCTGTCCACAGCCTCTGCAGCGCGGGTTCGATTCCCGGCCGGCCAGGGAGCTACCCACATGGCGAGGCAGACCTCTCTTGTCTCGCCCACTGCTCCCCTCAGCAGTGCTTTCAGTCATCTGCCTGTTCTGCTCCCTGCTCTGTCTCTGGTTAATCCTCTCACCCTCCTGTGCCTCTGACCTGTACCCCAGCTCTTGTATAAGTCTTTAAAAAAAAATAGGCTTAAACATCATGGCCAGAGGTCCAGGTCTACATTAGTTTTATTTACCGAAATGATTTCATGGTCATTTGCGGGGAAGGGTCCTTAAATCCAAATATTCCTCTGCTTTCCCACAGCAGTATCTGTGACTCAGAGTGCAATGGACGGCCTCTCATTGTTTTGTATAGTTGCAGAATATGCTTTTCAGCAGAAGGCAATTGAACTCCTTATCTCTCACCTGAGATCTCTTATCTGCCTAAAAGCATTGCTTCCTTAGAGCACTAAAAAATACTCAATTGTTGTAAACCTCTCTCCAGGAAAGATTGATTTTTATCACCAGGATGAAAAGTTTCCACATTCCACCTCAACAGACATTGGCACAAGAAACTCTCATGTCTGCCATCTAAGGTCATTTATCTTTCCTAAAAGTTATTTGTTTTCTGAAAGTGCCCTTCTCCTGCCCTTCCACATTCCTATTAAAACAGCATATAAACCTCAAATTCTAATTGTTCCTTTGAGTCATTTTTTGTGAACTTCTGTATGTACCTGAATAAAATATGGTCCTTTCCTTGTTGATTTGTCTCTTGTCAGTTTAATTCCCAAAGCCCCCAGACACTAATTCAAGAGGAAGAGGAATACTTTTTCTTCCCCAACAAATTCACTCCCTTTTGGAGATTGCCCCTGCCCACCGTGAATCCCACATCTTCTTCAGGAGTCAGGAGACACCATGGGGGAGAGGAATAAAGGGGCTATGTATCACACACATGGTCTCTGTGGGGAGGCCAGCACCACTTAGGGCGCTGGGTGTGAGTTGGGATTAGAAATTTCAGTTTATGTGACAGAACAGAGCACACGTAAGGAATCAAACTTGGGTCCTGGCATCTTGACTGCCTCTTCCTGCTTGTGATCTGGTATCAAAAGCACCTCATCATTTTGAACTTCAGTTCCTCATCTGTAAAGCGAGGCTAATAATACTTACTTTGTGGTATTAGCACATGTGGAATACTTTGCACTATGCCCTGCATACAGATGGTGCTTAATACAGTCATGAGGCACTTAAGGACATTTCCATCATTGTCACCATGTTACTATGGCCCTATTATGCTATACCTAACAGTGTGGATGTGTGTAGTTCAGACTGTCTAGTTTAGTGCAATTACACACTGTGATGTTTGCACAATTATGAATCACCAGCACATTTCTCAGAATACATCCTCATTGTTAAGCAACATATCAATATTTTTTGATCCCTGATTTCAGACCCAGGACCTTGAGGGTCCAGTTGCAGCAAGCCTGAGAGTATTTGCTGTTATAAGATGCTGGCATGGTGCCTGCCCCAGAAACCTACCAGCTCCTAGCATTAGGACCAGCATAGGTAGGAGCTGAGCAGTACTAGGGTCTCAGAGTTCTGCAGCCATAGCACCTGCCAGGATGGCACCAGATCCCACAAGCGTGGAGTTCATGTCACTGACCACAGAACAATTCATTCCCATCCTCAGGACAAACCAACTCAGTTTTGCCTACCACTTCTGATAAAAGCAGGCCCAGAGCTATGTCTTCCTTTTCTTAGAAAGATAGGACTTCAATTACTTTCCATTCATCCTTTTAACAGGATTTGAGAGAAGCTTTTCTAGGTGTTGGGGATGTATCAGTGAACAGAAAATGTAATTAGGCCCTGCTTTCATGAAACAATGTTGGGTAGGGATACTGCTTTGAAGAAATGTAAAGCTGGCTAAAGAGAATGAGATGCAGTAGGGATTGTATGTAGATGAGGTGGTTTGGGGAGGTCTCATTGAAAAGGTGACTTTAGAAGTGTTATAGGGCAGCCCCGATACAAAACGGGGTGCCTGACCATGGGTCCTCACCCTTGCGCTTAAAAGGACTTATCAATGCTCTACTGCAGGCACACGCAAAAGGTTAATAAAAGGTTTATTTACAAGGGAAGGGGAAATGAGGAAATGTACGGCTCAGGGAGAAAAGTGGGAGACAAAGTTTTAAATGAGTCCTACCCGATCCGCTAATCTGGAATCCCAAATGGCACTCTGAGAGCTGGCTGCAAGCCAGGAGCCGTGAAGCCAGGAGGCGAGCGACAGCCAGCCAGTCCAAGGCCCACGTGTTTGGTTTTTATACCCATCCTGGCTGCTTAACTCCACCCTCAGGTCCCAGCCACCTTCCCTTTGGTGGTGATGGGATTTGTCTTTCCCAATGTCTTGACGGCTTTAGTCTGGAGTGGGAGTGGAGTCCACAAAGCCTGTAGGGGATTAGCTCAGGACATAATTCCCCCCTAACAGAAGGGTGCCCAAAATAGTGGGTGCTGCTCATTCCAGCTTCCTTCCTCCACTCTCATTCCCCTCTTGTCAACACTCTTTCTGAAGTTTTGCTATTGATACAATCAGATGACTTCCCTGCTCAAAGATCCCTCTTTGGTTTTTTTTGTTTGTTTTCATTTTTTTCTAAACAAAGCCATTTTGGCATAGAATTTAAAAGCCTTCAGGGTCAGACGTCAAAATTCACCTTCTATCACTCCCTCACTTGGTAATTATCAATCCATCCAGGTCAGTCATCAAATTCCCCAATCTTCAAATTCCTCCCCATCTCCCCATTTTTTCCTCTCTCTCTCTCTTCCTCCCTGCCCTGCCAATTTTTGCATGTGTTATTCCCTGCCTGGAACATCATTTGCTAAGCCAGGTAGAGCCAACCGGACACTACCTCAGGACCATGGACAAAGAGAGGCAGGCACCTCATCTATTCTCAGACACTAGTCACCTTTATCAACTGCACTGACTGGAGACAAGACTTTGATGATTAAAATGTTTATCATGTTCCAGATGCCTCATGTACCAGGTGCAAAACACATATGGTCCTTGCCTGGTGAGCTTCTGGTCACTTAATGTTTTCTGAACATTATAGCTCAGATAACATTTCAGATAGTAAATATTTCCACCTCTTTCAGCCTCCTGCTCTTTCTTCCAACTACTCAGTTCCGCTGTTGTCATGCAAAAGAAGCCACACACCAAACATAAGCAAATGCGCATGGCTGTGTTCCAGTAAATCTATTTATAAAAAGCAGGCGGTGGGCTGGCTTTGGCTTATGGCCACAGTTTCCCAGCTGTGATTCTTGTACATTTTGTCATTGCTTCATCCTTGTGCTGTCTAAAAACTGTGAAGGCCAACACATGACAACTGAGAAGTACATGGCTTCTTGAAAAAAATAAAGCAACATGAAACCTTAGAAAAGTATATTTGATGAATAAAAACTGAAGTGGTAGCCAGCTCAACCAGAATCAGTGTTGGGAGTTTGAGTGGTGGAAGTGAAGACAACGAGAGCATAAGGAAGAGGAGATGCTTTGGTGACTTGGCTATTACAGATAATGCTGATGGAATGCAGGTGTTTGTAGGCCTTTTTGTATCAGAGTTTTCCTATCCTGGGTAAATACCCAGCGGCCATATTGCTGGATCATACAGTATTTCCATTTTCATTTTGTTAAACCATCTCCATACCATTTTCCAGAAAGGCTACACCAAATTACATGCCCCCATCAGAAAATGAGGTTTCCTTTTTCTCTATAAACTCACCAACATTTGTTGTTTCCAATCTTTTTGAATTGGGCCATTCTCACAGGGGTTGGGCCAACAACAGATGACTGACAAAAGAAATCGTGGAATATATGCTCAATGGGATACTACTTGACCTAAAAAAAAGATGAAATAGGGCCTTTTGGGAGAAGGTGGATGGATCTTAAGATGATTATGTAAGCTGAAATAAGTCAGAAAATGAGAGATACCTGATGGTTTTATTATTTGTGGAATATCAATAACCACAGAAACAAACTGGCAAAGCACAGCAAAAATAATTCTTAGACTCTGAAAAATACACCAGAGGAAAAGACGGGTAGGGAAGAGGGTGTAGGGGAAGAAAGGAGAGAGGACATGTGCCCTAGAGTTTTGGTGGGGCATGAGTGAAGCGTGTGCACATATGGCAGTATGAAAATGTACCCCCAAAATGATAAAGTTATATAAATGACTGACAAACTGATAAATTGTAGGAAAAAAACTACTTTGATTTAAAAAAAAAGTGAGAGTCACAGGGCCAGATGAAAGTTCTGATGCTGCTAGTGGGGGTCATTCATGTAACATAGAAGAAATGACAACCCTAGGGTGAGGAAGAGGTGGCATATGAGCTGAATCTTGAAGGCAAGTAGGTGTCAGAGGGAGGAAGGGCATCCAGGTGGAGAAACAGTATGGGTAGAGGCATGGGCCTGACATTATAATTCAGCATGGCATTGGCAAGGGCATTTCATGGTCATCTCAAGCCATGCCCAGGAGTTTGCACTTTATTTGGGGGGAACTAAGGAGTTAACACAAGGAAGTGGCATGATCTCTTCATCTTGTAGAAAAGTCATCCCAGCTGCTGTTTGGTAGAGAGATTAAAGTTGGAGAAACCAAAGACAAGGACTCAGCTAGGAAAATGAGTCAGTGATTCAGGCAAGAGCAGAGGTAGGCCTGAACCAAGTAAAGAGTGCTACCTGGGCCAGTCATTTCCTGGTTGACCCCCTCAGATACACAAGGAAGGGGGTGTAACTAGATGTCCTCTAAGGCTCTGCATTGCCCAGGATCCTGGCAGGAATTTTCTTCTCTGGGGGCCCTCACGATGCTGGGAGGTCACTATGTGAAGTTGGAGCCAGGTGAGGGGAGAACTCTGTCCCTGGTAGGCAATGCCCAGAAGTGACTGGAATAGTAGTGTGTCTCCTGGAGGGTTACACTAAACAGATTCCAGCAGGCCAAATGAGCCCTGTGAGATTCCAGTTCTTTCCTTGAGACAATGAGACCCTCATTTTTCAAGAGCAGACTGGGAGCCTGATCAGCCTGTTAGAGTGATGATTACTCTTCAGAACTATTCAAACCCTCTGAGCATCAGACAGAGCCAGCCCATGGATTCATCAAACCTCCACTCCTAGTCTCAGCCATAGTCTTCTGCCTGGTTTACATCAGTGTCCTCCTAACAGCTCTTCCCATGACAGCAGCCCTACATAGTGTGGTGTCACGTCTTGACCATTGCACCCCCTCCCTGCTCTTTTCTCCTTTCTGTGTCATTTCTCCTTCTACTGCCATCCATAATCTAGTCATTTATTATATTGATTGTTTATTAGCTATTGGGCCTCACCCTATACCCTCAAAACTCTTCTTGGGCAGGGGTCTTCATCCTCTCGTTCCCTCATGTGCAGCGCCTGGCAGGTAGGTACGCTGATTGGCTCAAGGACAAGTCCTGTGAAGTTAGAGAAATCATCCGAACATATATGGTCCCAGGCTCCCCACTTGCTCCCTCCCCCTTTGTCCCTGAAAATTATAGACTTGTCATTCCAGGTGCAGCCTTAGCAGCTGACTTTTCAATCTCTCTTGCTTAGAAAAATCTGTGCAGTTAGTTCAGATGTCACAGCCGCGCCCGACCTTGCAGACCTCCTTCTGAGCCTCCCCAGAGAGGCCACCCTGTTGGTGTCATCATCTCTCCTAAAAACTGGGTGCTTACCTGGAATCCTAAGGAGTTGCTGAGGCTTCTAGAAGGCCCTTCCACCGTGGTGCCAAATTGACTGTTGTCCCCATCTCTGCTCTGCAGTAGAGACCTTGGTGCTCACCTGGCCTGCCCGTGACCTGCTACGAACAACCTATACCTGCCTTGGGGTAAATCCTTCTCTCACTCACACTGGGAGGCCTCAAGGCTAATTAGCCCTGTCAGTCCTTGCTGCTGCCTGGCCTGGTCAGGGTGTTGAACACTGTAGGGGCAGGAGGACACAGAGCAGGATCTCTATGATCCGAGCAGACTGGGTAAAGGAGAAGTCCTGAAGTCCTCAGTGGCTTTTGCAGGCTTTTATTGGGATTTACCAGGTACACAGCAGGCAGGGGTGCCAGGGGACTGGGAGGCATGCCAGCCTGCCAGCCCCCAGCAAGTGTTCACTCTCTCTGGCGGTCTCCGCTTCTCTACTCTCCTGGCGTCCACATGATGCAACCCTTATAAGCCCAGTCTCTCAGCACAGGTGAATCCCATCTACATATGCCCACACCCTACTCCAGGCGCCTGCCATCAGGCATGCATTCAGGACCGCAAGGATCTATCATCTATCCTAATGGTGGGAGGGCAGAAAAGCCTGATGCTTTTTCACTTACCCTACAATCTACCCCCTCGGGGTTTTCTGCCATACAGCCCATACAAGTCTGTATACAAGTCATATATGTTTCTCTTAGCAATAGAACACTGCAGCCTTGGCCCATAAAAGTAAATAGTATACATCACAATATAACAAAATACAGCAGAACACAATTTAGTCCAAGCAGGGCACCAACCTAGTGGCAAAAGACAAGCTCATTGATACCAGCAGGTGGATCCACCACTTCTGCTGCCGAAGGCACTGCTCATACGAGGAGGGAACCATTCAGGCATCTGCTGTCACACACCAGGAGCCATCAGGCTCCCTGGCCTTCTCTGCTGTAGTCTCGGCCACAAGCCACCCCAGGATGCACTCACTCTGGGATTGGTGATTCTATACTGTTGGGGGTAATCGCCAACCCTCAGGGTTTCTGTCGGTGGTTGCTCCAACACTTGGCTTTCATAACCACCAATGCTACATGCAGTCGCCTGCACTCAGGCCAGCCCATTGCACAAGCACATGGGTCGGGGATCCGTGAATAGAAGCTCCAACTGCGGCTTCTCTTGGGTCCCCTCTTAGGCTTGGACTCCACCACAAGCCATATTCCCCACCAGTCCCCCAAGGACGGGTTCCTCAGCCCCTTACCCTCACTCGACAATGAACAGGGCATCACCCAAAGGTGATTTTAAGAGACTCACCTTCTTCAGCATACTCAGGCTGCTAAACGGCCACTCAGGGCTTCTCAATCTTCTCAACCAGCTTTTGCCTTCTCAGTTGGCTTTTCTCCTCTGCCTAGCTGCTGGGCAGTACACAGGCTGCTTTTGGCCATCAAGACCCACTGGCTACTCTCAGATTCCCATCTCCTGGGGTGTACAAACAATAGTATCCTCCTGCAGGGTCCCAAAAATGTAACAACCTGCCAAGGTTCCTCTGCCTTCTGGCAGGATTGTCTGTTCGTTATGCTTCTGCTGGTGTCCCCGTGACGCTGCACTTATAAGCCTAGTCTTAGCCCAGATGAATCCCGTCTACATATGCCCACACCCTACTCCAGATGCCCGCCATCAGGCATGCATTCAGGACCACAGGGTTCCATCATCTATCCTAATGGCGGGAGGGCAGAAAAGCCTGATATCATTTTCACTTACCCTATACCACTTTGGAAGATACTTTAAGGCAAAACCAGGAATACCCAGGCAACCTTATTTACCCCAAATATCCTGGCACTGTCTGCCTCCAGGCAGAATGGACACTCCATGAACTCAGATGGAGGGATGAAAACCTCTCTTATCCTCAAAGGTCACCTTTTCAGGGTTACCAACATGCTCATGAATTCAAATCCCTATTGCTTCCTGGGGAGTCTTTTAAGAACTTCCACTTTGATCTTCTGGCCTCCATTGACTCCCATCTACCATGTTCCATCCTGGTCTGATCAGATTGTTCCTTTCTTCAAAAGCCATCAATGGCTCCTCATTGCCTCTAATAAATGCTCTAAATTCCATTTCAGGCTCTCCATGGGCTGTCCCAACCCACCTCCCCAGTTTGTATTCCCATCCCATTCATTCAGCAGGATGCACCCTATGTCCCAGCTACACCAAACATGTTCTGCCTTTTCCTCATTCTGCAAATTTTCTTTTGCTACTTCCTTCACCGGGAACACACTTCCTTGCTTCCCAATTTCCCCATCTTTAAAGCTCCTTCATCTTTTCAGACAGATCTCAAATGCCTCACCCTCCTAGAACTTACTAGTTGAAGTGAACCTCCTGTAATACTCTGTCTCTACAAAATAGCCACGTGTGTGCTAGAGTTGATTGGATGCACGTTTATCTTACCTGGCATTAAAAGCTCTTGGAAGTCAGGGATCATGTGTTAATAATCACTGTGCTTATCTTCTCTCCCATCACCTGCTTTCACGGACTAGGCACAGACTAGGGACTGAATAAATTGTGGAAATGAAAGGGCTTCTACAAACTCTTTTAGGAACCACTAATGTTGACAGATGGGGTGGGGGTTTGGTGAGGGCTGGATATCCTCTCCAGCCAGGCAAACTGGGGCCTGGCCCAGTAGTGAGCTTAGGGAACAAGCAAGAAAATGAGTGTGATTCCCTGGAGAGTGTGCATCAGTGGTTGGGAACCCATTCCAGCTGATGCCACATTATTTTCCCATTTGTAAGAGAACGACAGCCTCCTTCCTTCCTCTGTCCCTTCCTTTACTCTGCATCTCCCATCTCTGGCTGCTCTCCAGGGGAAATTTATGTTTGTAATGGTGGGATAATTGCCTCCCAATCCCAGCCTGCATTAACCTTGAATGGATGGTGTCAGCTAAGGAGAGAGAGGGAACAGAGGGCTCAAGCACGATGACATTCCTTTCTCTAGGGCCTGCCTTGCATAGCACCATGGCTAATTGGCTCCCAAGCCCCAAGAGAGTCCTTGCACATTTTTTCACTCCCCAGTAAGAGAGATCATTACAGTGTTCCCACACTCCCTGTTCCACCTTGTTCATCTGCATTTTAGTTGTCTTCCCCACCCCAAATCACCCCTACCCAAATCAATGAAAGAACATATTTCTTTCCACTAGGAGAACTTTACCTGTGGGTTCCGGTTGCTCTGGCAACACAGAGGCACAAATCATAACCCTCACTTACTAGTGTAGTGAGCCTGGCGAAGCTGCTTGGCTTATTTCAGCCTGTTTTCCTGTCTGTTAAATGGACATAATTCTCTGACAAGGGTGTGACCTAATATATGCACGTGTTCCATCCTGCCACATTCAACAGTGTGAGCTGCTGACAGTTACTTGATCTGGGTAAGCACTGTGACCCTGTACCATCTCTGGGACTCATTACTCAAAATGAGGACTGAGACTCAGCCATCAGTAACTCTCTAAGGAAATGCTAGGAGGGGATAGATTTTTTTTTAAGATTTATTTATTTATGCATACAAGAACTGGGGTACAGACCAGAGGTGCAGGGGGTGAGAGGATTCATCAGAGATAGAGTGGGGAGCAGAACAAGCAGATTGACTGAAATGCACTGCTGTGGGGAGCAGCAGGCAAGACAGGAGAGGTCTGCTGCACCATGTGGGTGGCTCTCTGGCTGGCCCAGTATTGAACTCCTGCTGCAGTTTGGCTGAGAATAGCTTCACAGTGCTGTGCTTAACCCCTTGCGCCACCAGGGAGGCCCTAGGAGGGGATAGTTTTTAGGTCTCCCCACCACCCCCATTTATAGCCTTGATTCTGCTGCTGTTTCTTATCACCAAAAGTCTTGCTTGGTTTGTTCCACTCAATGATGTAGATTTCTCCAGTAGCAGTCGTAATGATCCTAATAATCCTGTCTGAGAAGTGACCTCTTTGAGAAGCTTCCATTAGGCCTACCCAATGTAGTCAAGAAAAGTCACAGCGGGCCTCCACTGGTGGCACAAGCGGTTGAGTGCAGCGCTGTGAAGCTGTCCACAGCCTCTACAGCGCTGGTTCGATCCCAGCAGGCCGGCGAGGGTCCCACATGGTGCAGCAGACCTCTCCTGTCTCGCCTGCTGCTTCCCTTAGCAGTGTACTTCATCAGTCTGCCTGTTCTGTTCCCCGCTCTGTCTCTGGTGAATCCTCTCACCCTCCCGCACATCTGGACTGTACCCCGGTTCTTGTATAAATAAATAAATAAATCTTAAAAAAAAAATAAGTCACAGCAACACACGAACTTTTCCTTTGGCTACTTGTGCCTGTATCCATTCACCCAATATTCCTTCTGTGGGTATAGTGTTTTATAGTTTATAGAGTTTTCCATTTCTACGGTCTCAATGCACCCTCCCAGTAATCCCACAGAAAAGCTGGAGTAAATATTACCAATTCTATTTTATGATGGGATTTTTTATTCATTTGTTTGCTCATTTATCCACAAATATTTAGGGGGCACATCTTGGACCTGAAGCTACAGCTCAAATGATTGGTGTGTGAGACTGAGGTGTGTCATTTGCCTGAGTGGTGGCTCTGGGTCAGGGTTAAGGCTCTTCTGGGCTGGGTTCAATGTGTCCTGCTCCCCATCATACCCTGAAGTTGCCCAGTTGCTATCCCTGATTCCTGGCACTAAAGCCCTAATGCGATAATTACTTTTTCCAAGAGTCTTTTAGCCCAAGCAGAATCATTGGGTTTGTCTGCTTAATCTTAAACTCCCTGGTGAATTGCTCCAGCTCCTTTTCTGTGGAATGTTCACCATTCTGCCCTTTTTCTCCTTCCTTTGTACCAGTGTGGTACTTCGGATGTATCTCCATTACCACATTTATCATGTTTTAAGGATTTACATATGGTTCTGCATGTTTGTAACTGCACCCCCACCACACATACATCCCACCCAACTCAAAGCCCCTACATGGGAATTCAGGAGCTCAGGACCCCTGCTGTTATTCCTGAGTCCCCAGCAAGCCTGGCTCAGGCTCTGTAAGGGTTTGTTGAAAGATGGAGTAATTCCAAATGGGTCATTCTCCTTCCTGAGTAACATTTGGTATCTCACACCCTCTGGGTGTCATTGAGTGAGGAAGGGGGGAGGGTGTTGGAGAGGGAGTGTAATTAAAAGCAGAAAAAACTACCAGCCCCAGCATCTCTCTGCTCTTAGGGTAGATTGTTTAAATATGAGAAGCCTCTTGTTTATAGATGTTAAGCAGCCACTCAAGGCATGTGTATCACAACTCCTCCCCACTCACTGCCCAAACTCTTTCCTCCCACAGATCCTGGGTCAGGAAATTAGAAAGATAAAGATCATTCAGGCAACCTGCTTAGAGGAAATGAAAGGGGCTTCATTCACATAGTCTTCCAGGTTACTAAGGGATACTTCCCTGTTCTACAAGTGAGTCAACAGTACCAAAGTTCAAATAACTTACTCAAGTTCACACAGCAGGTCATGGGTCAAGGTGAGGCCCCTTGGCCCTTTTCTCTATACCATGCTAAGATGTTTGGGGAAAGATCCAGAGGAAAAAGCCCTGTGAAGTAGTGAATGTTGTTTAAAAATGAACAATGATGTAAAAAATTAAAAATTTAAAAAAAATGTAAAAGTAGTGTACTGAGGTGGCTCAAAGCGTGAGTTCAGCCAGGAACACTGTAAATGACCCCAGGCTCCACTAGGAGAGCAGACAGAGGGTCTTAGACAAAAAATAGATTGGAAAGTGGGAGAGGGACTGGTCTGGAGAAGGTTATGTCAGCCTTGGACAGTGGCTGATGTCTCCATAGCTAGACTTCGCTTTGTCTGTCTGGTATTATCTTGCCTGTAAATAGTAACTAAACTCAAGAAAATGGCCAGGAATTGGGGGTAGACTGGATAGCTTATCCCAAAGGGACCACCACCAAGGGGCAGATGGGAAATGGTGGCTGTCATCTGGAGGACCCCTGAGGCCAGAGTCCTGAATGTTCTGTGAGGGAGAAGGCTGTGTATGTGTGTGTGTAGTGGACAATACTTAGCCCTATTCAGGGAAGTTCTTGAATGTCATTGGCATCACCAACCTTGCCATCTGCCATCAGTCTTCCTTCACCTCATCTGGTTCCTGCTCCATACGGCCATTTGGGCCAAATCCCCCCCCATCCTACAGAGAGAGCAGCTCCCTTCCTGCACTGCTGCCTGCAACAACCACAGAGTCAGCTGGGGCCCCACAGCCAGCTTCTTCATCAGGTATGTTAGTAGGGGTTTCAGCAGAGAGCAACATCATAAATAACACAGCCCTTCTCTCTGCTGCCCTTCCATGTCAGAGAAGTTTGCTAAACAGGAGGAAGTCATTCCCACCCCTAGTGCTGGGATTCCTTTTTCTGGCCCAGGGCTGCTGCCTCAGTGTGAAGCTTATCCCACTGCCTCGGGTGATCTCTACAATGCGTTCTATATGTAACACACTGAGAAAGGATGAATTAAACAATTTCGTTTAGATTCCTTATTAAAACTAAAAATGGACACACCATCTGATCCAGAAATACCACCAGTAGGTATTTATGTAAAGAATATGAAAACCCTAATTCAAAAGAATGTCTTCACCCTAGATTTATAGCAGTACTTGCCACAGTAGCCAAGATAATGGAGTCAAACTAAATGCCCATTGACAGATGACTAGGCAAAGAAGTGGTGGGATATAAACTCGATGGAATAGTACTACTCAGATATTAAAAAAAAAAAGATGAAATTTTGTCTTTTATGATATGGATGGTACTTGATGTGATCATGCCAAGTGAGATAAGTCAGAAAATTAAGACAATTACTGAATGGCTTCACTCATATGGAATATAACCAAAGTGAACCAATTGGTAAAACACAACAAAAATCACTCTTTGACTCTGCAAACAATATGCCAGCTTTCTGAGGGGAAGAGTAAGTAAAAGGGGAAGGGGGGAGGTAAAGGGGTGACTTAGTGGGCAGAGGGGGTCATTGTGATGGCACTAGACTTGGGTGGTTGGTGAGGAGCCATTTTTACATATCGAGGTGTACAGTTGTATTCCTGCAATTATATAGTATGTAAATGAATGACAAGTTAATAACATGTGATTAGGAAAATTTTTTTCTTTAACTCCTAAAAAGGTTTGCCAGATTGAGCAAATAAAAATATAGGATATCCAGTTAATTTGAATTCCAAAAAAATACAGAATATCCTTTTAGTATAATTTTGTCCAAAATATTGCATTATTTGGTGCTTATCCAAAATGTACATTTGAGTGGGCATCTAGTATTTTATGTTAAACTCTATTCTCAACACACTCTGTTTTCTCTGGCCTGAGGGCAAACCTGTTTTTGCCATGATGTTCTGTTTTGAACTTAAAATAATTGGTCAAAATACATATGTGCCTAGGGCCTCCCCCGGTGGCGCAGCGGTTGAGCGCTGGGCTGCGAAGCTGCAAACAGCCTCTGCAGCTCCCGTTTGATCCCAGGCTGCCAGGTGAGGGTCCCACATGGCGCACAGACCTCTCCTGCCACGCCCACTGCTCCCCTCAGCAGTGTACTTCAGTCCTTCTGCTGTTATGCTCCCCACTCTGGCTCTGATGAATTCTCTCGCCCTCCCATGCTTCTGACTGTACCCAGTGCTTGTATAAATAAATAAATAAATCTTTTAAAAAAAAAGCAAAAATAAATTCTTTTAAAAAATACAAAAAAAAATACATATGTGCCTAGGTAGTTCAGATGTTGGCGTTTCCAGACAAGTGTGGAAAATTTAATCCAAATATTGATATTCTGATGATTAATCAGTAGCCGTGTTGGTACCCGATGCTGTCAGCTCTTTCTTTAGTTTGAACCAAAAGATCAGATTAGTGGAAAGAAGTCACCTACTTGCACCTGAGTGTGTTCAGTAAGTGTCTTCACTTTTCAATGAGTTGTTCTGGAAATGACTGTGTAATCATAGCTAGTGTGTAATTAAGCCATGAAAAACATCTACTTGAGGCTAGAACCTGTCTTGCTTTGTAAACCATCATTACTGGTTGAGCTTATAAACTCAGCCCATACCTGAAGGGGGGCTGTCCCTCTAACACCCCAGTAATTAAAAACTAAGCCCTTTAAGAATTGCATAATGAATGAAGAACGCCTCTATAGACATTATCTAAGAGGATGAAGGGGTGGTTTTGGAAAGTTTGAGTTTCAACAAGGAGATGTGGGTCATGTCTGTGGGAGGAACCCCCAGTGGAGGTGGGGCTCAGGAGATTGACACGGCCTCAGGAGAATCACAAGTCTCTGGAAAACATCACTTATCAAGAGGGGATGATCGGCCAGGATTCTGGCAAAGGGAACTCACAACAAGAACTTAACAGAGTTTATCAACAACCTTCCAGTGGAGAGGGGCTGGGATCTGTCTGGAGCATTTTCAGGAAGCTGAAAATCTGTTCCCTGTTGTGGGGGAAGGATAGTTCCTGAGGCCTCAGTACAGTTCTGGGCAACAGCCTTCCTTTCCTCACCCTCCACCCCCCCACCAAAAAAAAAAAAAAAAAACTTCCCACTTCTCTTGTCTTTGCTGTCAACCCAAGAAGAGATGTTCTGTCTGTAAATTGGTTTCCCTTTTAGATTTGCTTCCCGGGGTACATACCAGCAATGACATGCATCAATGCTATTCTGGCTTCCTTACTGTCCTTATTCCTTCCTCTCCTCCTTTCTCCCTTTCTTCTTCTTATCCCCTCTCCTACCTGCTCCCACCCCCAACGTGACCTTTTTCTAGTTTTTATTTTTCTTATATGATTTCTCAGAATAAAGTAGTAAAGCAGAGTCCTTTCTGGTTTGCACATAACCCTCTTGTGAGCGTGGGTAGCATCAGCCAGTTCCCCCCGAGTCTGGTCAGTCTCAGAGCATTGTGGGGGGAGAGGGCCAGCACCGAGAGAGCCTCCCACCCTGATACAATACAGGTCGAGTGTTTCCTTGGCGCGAGAGTCCAGGACCTCTGAGTTACAGCTTTACCCTTCAGATTGCATGCTGAATATTCCTGTCTCTCAGCCCTGTGAGAAATGGCCCTGAAAGACTACATTCAATAGTGATTCACTGCTTCCCTTGGCAGGAAGCCAGTTGGCTCACCTTGCTGCTTTGCTGTAGAAAATGTGGGTGGCTGTTTGCAGGAGCAAGTGCACACAGGACAGGCGCCCTCCGTAGTCCTCTTCTGCGTTGTATGTAGTGGGTGGTGGAGTACAGACAGAGCCTCCTGTCACCCCAGGAGCAATTATCACATCAAACCTCCATTCTGAAGGTTGTGTTTGCCATGTAGACTTGGAGCCAGAAGGAATATCCAGAGTGACATTTTCAGGTTCCTCTCCTGTGTGTTATGTTGCTCAAGAGACTGACTTAATATAAGGAGGCAATTAATTTAATATAGAGAAAGTTTCATTCACTCATTAAAAAGCCCTCACAGAGTGCCTGCTCTGTACCCAATGCTCTGATCCCCTTTCAACTTTACAGGAGTGAAGGTGAGCAGCAAGCACCTTGTTGCTGGTTCAGTGGCGACCAACCTTGTGGGGCTGGGTAATGTGCCTGAGGGTCTGCGCCTATGGGAACCAGAGGTCACTGCTGGGTCAAGACGGTGGAGTAGAGCTGAGGAAGGCAGGGAACTGGGAGGCAGAGCTGATCTGAGAGAGGGCTAGACCTGGGCAAGTTTGCAGGATTTCCCCCAGCTATCAAATCCTGGCCCCCAGGACAGAGTATTTGGGCCTAGTTAGCTACATCTGATGGTTTTAGCCAGGCAAAGAGTTGGCAAGGTACATGGTTAAAATACTGAACATGGTATGAGAAGTAAAGAAGCCAAAAGAATGAGAGGGACAGGGTTTAGTAAGTTCACCAGGGTGACAGAAGAGAGACATCTTGCCAGCCCTCCCTCCTTTCTCCCTTCCTCCTTTTCTTCTTGCTACCCCTCACTCATTCAATTAGCACCCATTTATTGGTACATATCCTGTGAAATGCAAAGATAAATCAAACATGCTCCTTACCTTCAAGCAGCTTAGGGTCTCATGGGAAAAAAAGACATGCAATAATGATTGGAAATTCTAACTGAGCATGTATTACTAAGCACAATACATTGTGGTTTCTTTTTTGTGTGTGTGCCAACCCCAGATTTTCTCAGGATGACAAAAAGAGGGACAGGTGTCACCTGCACATGTTATGGATTGCATTGGGAAGAAGACCCTTGAGTTAAGGAGTGGCTCTTTTAGAGTGGCTAGTAAGCTGACCTTCCCTTAACTTTGTAGATTGCATCTTAAGCCCCTGCGCCACCAGGGAGGCCCTGACCTTCCCTTAACTTTGGAGAGAGAAAGATCTATCATCTGAGGCCATTTGCTACAAAAATATTCTTAAAAAGAAGATCTAAAACCAAGGCAGAGTCCCTGCTCCCAAAATGTGCAGAAGCATGAGAGATTCTTAGAAAACTGCTTCCTGAGGCAGATGAGATCAATTTTTTCAGGATGATACCTTTCGTGGAAACAGCAGGAGGGTGATAGGGAGAAAGGTTCTTGCTTGGGTCTCAGGTAGTCCTTTACCATTCCTGGCAGGACTCAAGTCTGAGGTATGGCCAGGGTGAAACATGTACATGGTCACCAGCAGTAGAATTGGACTCTCTCCACTTGGCAGATAATAAAGGCTCTGTTTTTGAAAAACACATGTCTTCATGCTAGTGGCATCGCAGAGCAGATACCTAGAGAATGGCACTCTGCCCTGGGTAGGCACAGGGGAGCATGAGGTGTGCAGTCACATGATGGTCTTCGGGAAGGAAGGAAGGAAATGTGTACCAGGCTGTGCAATCCCAAGTCTACCACCTTCATTTTATTTCATCACATAATAGCCTCTTTCTTTCTGAGTGACTAAACATACAATTTACCATGGCAATCATTCTAATGCCTACAATTCAGCAGCATTAAGTTCATTCACAAGGTTGAGCAACAACAATATCAAGTTCCAGGACATTTTCATCACCCCAAACAGAAACCCGAGGCCCAGTAAGCAGGCACTCCCCTTTCCTTCTTCCGACTTAGCCCTGACCACCACTCACCTGCTTTCTGTCTTCATATATTTGCCTTTCCTGTCTTAATGTCTCAGTATGGGTCTTTTAATCCCCATTTTATAGAAGAGGAAGCCACCTCTGAGAAGTTCATATCTTGTCCATGGTCAGACGGTTGGTTGGAGGTGGGACATGGATTCTGTACTGAGCTCCCAGGCAGAAGAGGAAGATGAGGTCGTCCAAGGTGGTCCTCAGAATTGCTCAGAGAGACCCTCAAGAGCATGGCCCCTGTTAGAGTTAGGGCCTGTAGGGGAGGCGGGTGGGAGCAGGAATCCTGTGCAAGGGATACAGAAGGGAGGTAGGAAGGAGGCTGCTCCAGATGGAGGCAGGAGTCAAGGTGTTGATGTGGCCGTCAGCCAGTGTAGCCAGGACCCTTGAGGTGGGAAGCTCTTTCTTACTAAGGTGGGGTGGGGGGCAGTGGTAGCAACCTTGGTTCTGGGGAAGCTTCCAGAACTTCAGAGCTAACAGTTTTATTTACTCAGGTGAGTCCTCTGAAAGAGAGTCCTAGGAAGTCAGCTGACTTAACTGCTTTTCCCCCAGGGAAATGCAGATTTGTCTGAAGTGAAATTCTCTCCTGGCAGCTGCCAATATCTCCAGGTTGTCTGGGGGGCTGCGTGACTGAGTGGGAGCTCTTGAATGGCCTCCAGTAAGAGGCGGCTGTCAACTGACGGCCTCTGAAGGCTGTGTGAGCCCTTTGTTCATTTCTGGGGACTTGGAGAAGCCTGTTAGGGTGCTGTACACCCACAGCACCTGGATCCTGTACTTGCACCTCCCCCTTCAGCCTCTTGGGCCCACTTTCTGGGTCTATTTTCAAGGCATTGGGGCTCAGGGAGCCCCTTTTCTTGCTTGGAGGTGAATGGTCAATGTTTGGGTGTGTTCCTTCATTAATTATTAAAACTCAAGAGGCCCATGGTGTCTCCCTCAGGGAAGGTTGAGTCCCACGTCCCCAGCCTGACCCAGCCTACCCTGTCTCCCAGGGAAGCCGAAGGAGGTGGGGACATGGAGTTCCTCTAGGATACTCTGACTCATCCTCTGTGGAGGGGGCCCTCTTCTCTTGAGTATCTCTCTCACTGGGTTCTGGCATCCCTTGGCCCTGAGGGCCCTCAGAAGGGTTAAGCGTTCGGCAAAAAAGACCCC
Organism: Talpa europaea; assembly: GCF_964194135.1. Taxonomy (NCBI): domain Eukaryota; kingdom Metazoa; phylum Chordata; class Mammalia; order Eulipotyphla; family Talpidae; genus Talpa; species Talpa europaea. Next base: position 35,944,652 of record NC_140076.1, read on the forward strand.
TTCCAGATGGGCTGTGCAGTAGCAGCTGTCAGGGAGAGCTCGGACGGCCCCTGAGGGGTTCTGGGACACAATGCAACTGCATCTGGAGTGTGTGACTCCAGTCAGAGAGCTAGGAGTGAGCCATGTGGCTTCCTCCTGGCAATGATCTGTCTGTCTGCAGAAGTGACCTCGCAGATCTCTGTCTGTCTGCCTCCCTCACACCCAGTCTCTCACAGGAATCCTACCAGCTATGTGATACCTCGGGTGAGCCTGCCCAGTGAGGTTGGGATGATGACCCTGCAGTGCCTCGTTGGTACAAGTGGGAGTGAGGGGGGCAGGGTGGACCCGAGAGAACTCTGGCTGTCTGTGGAGGTGGATCCTGGAATGAGCACCCCGTTCTTGCCTGGCAGAGCAGGTGCAGAAGCAGAACCAGCACGCATTCACCCTGTGCAGCCACCCAACCTCTGTAATGAGCCTTCACGTCCTCATCGGTGAAGGGGACTGATACTATCTGCCTCATTGAGATGCTGTGAGGTGTAAGGGAGTGAAAGCCTGTAAAGTTACCCAGTGGGTGGACATAAAATAAATATAAGTTGACTAAAGCTGAGTTATATGAGACATTGACCTCTGTTTTGCATGAATACACCCCAATAGAACAAGGGAGTGCCTCAGAATCCCATAACTCTGGGGGAGCCCTGGGCCAGCCCCAGCCTTTTCTGGGACATTTCTCTGATCAGTTCCCTTGGTCACAACTTCTGTCTAACTCAGGAAGAGACTGCAGGCTCTGAGATGCTGACTGTGTGCCCTTCTCTAGGAAGTGAGGTCCTGGGGCTGTATTTCTACTTCCTGAGTAAAGAAAATCAACTGCCACTCTCCTACTGGAGTCTCCACGGCTACCACCCACTCTGTACCTAATTTGTAGAATTACTGAGCTTGAATATGAACCCTGATTTTTCCTAGTCTCTGGAGGCAGGGGAGTAAGAGGATGAGGCGGATTTTGCAGCCAGATAGCTCCCGTCCAAACGCTGGCTTACTGCTATCTTGGTGACCTTGGGCAGATAGCTTCACCTCTCTCTGCCTTAACCTCCCCTTTGGAAGATGTGGACAAGTCCCCTTACACACCCACCTCAGGGCTGTTGGGAGGTTTATTTTATTTATTTATTTTTTAAAGAAAATTTCTCATTTATTTATTTATTTATTTTAAAGATTTATTTATTTTTATACAAGAACTGGGGTACAGGCCAGATGTGTGGGAGGATGAGAGGATTCACCAGAGACAGAGCGGGGAACAGAACAGGCAGACTGAGGAAATACACTGCTGAGGGGAGCAGAGGGAGAGACAAGAGAGGTCTGCAGCGCCATGTGGGTTGCTCCCTGGCCAGCCGGGATCGAACCCGTGTTGCAGAGGCTGTGGGCATCTTCACAGTGCGGCGCTCAACCACCTGGGCCACCAGGGAGGGTCTGTTGGGAGGTTTAGATGAGCAAATACACACACAGACACTCAGTACAAAGCATGGAGGAGGGAAAGGACTCCACTGCTTATCAAGACCATTATCAAGACTTTAAACTCTGTGTGTTTGCCTAGAAACCATCTGGACTCCAGGAACAGCATGAATGAGGGGGTCTGCAGCACATACTATTTTCTAGAGATGAGAGATGGGGTGATGGGAGGGAGGGGGAGAGGGAGAAAACATTTCTTGGTGCCTACTGAGTGTCAACCTCCATCAAGGGTGTGCCCTACCTCTATTCATTTACCCTGATGACAGTGAGGCAGGTGACTGTTTTTACTTTGCAGTTGTGGAAACATATCAAGAGAAGCTAAGCACCTTGCTCAGATGTCAGTTAAAGATGAGTCTGGGCTCGATGCTAAGTCTGTCTGAAAAATGCTTTATTCCTGGCCCCCCTCATCCCTTTCCTATGGACTGAAATGGATAGTTCCTATACAGGGGAAGGAGGCTATTATTTAAGAACTGGTCCTTGTGTCCTTGTTTGTGTATATTTTAAGAGCTGTGATAAATGATTGTGTGGTAACCTATCAAGATTAAATACAAGTTTTGTTATTTTTTAAAAAAGATTTGTTTATTTATTTATTTATTTATTTATTTATTTATTTATTTATTTATTTATACAAGCCCTGGGTACAGTCAGAAGTGCGGGAGGGTGAGAGGATTCACCAGAGCCAGAGTGGGGAGCAGAACAGGCAGACTGACGAAATACATTGCTGAGGGGAGCAGCGGACACAGCAGGAGAGGTCTGGGTGCCATGTGGGACCCTCGCATGCGGCCAGGGATCGAACCCAGTGCTGCAGAGGCTGTGGGCAGCTTCGCAGCCCAGCGCTCAACCGCCGCACCACCAGGGAAGGCCCTAAATATGAGTTTTTTATCCCATACATCTCAATCTGCCCGGAGACATTTAGATCAGACTTTCAGGTGGTGGTGGTTTGGCCGCCAATTTGTTCTGCCACTGATCTGGGGATTTGGTGGCTTCTGTCATCATTTATGGCTACAACAAAGTCAGCAAGGTTCACAGCCAGCTCAATGACATTTATCAATGGTAACTTGCTTTAATTAAAAAGCATTATTACCTTCATCAGAAAAAAGAAAAAATAAAAAGAGGGTGCTTTCCTGAACATTACATGTCAACTGGAACCTTCTTATGTTTTCCCCATTCTGAAATCTTCAGGAACAATGAATGCTGCCTTTTTTGTGAACAGCAATTCCTCAAGTTGAGGAGCTGCACCCCCAGTGGTTGAGCCCATAGAAAAAGAATGGGAATTTGGAGGGCAGCGTGGTGGCGTGGGGGGTGTGATTGGGTTCCTGAAGTTTGAAGAGAGGAGTGTTAGGTGGTAGCAACTTGGCACAATTGTCCAGAGCAAACTGCTTCTGTGATTGTGGAATCCACATTTTGGGAGCAAAAGGATTCAGAGGAAGGGGGATACCCAGATCCCTTTCTCTGGGAGAGTGCTGTGCTTGCCTCACTTGAGAAACTCACCCATAGATCAGTGACCTGATCCTGGAGGAGAGGACTAAGAAAGATGCTTTTTACCAGAACAGAGAACTTCCCTGTGCTCATCACATCAGTTACAAAGCCGACACATGTCGACATGGCTTCCTCACCGCCTCTCTCTGTATTCCAATCCTTGCTCGAAGGCCCGTGGATCCTCGCTCTCAGGGCATATAAAAGGTGGTGGGGCTCATCTCTGACTGGCCTGTGGCCTTCGCACACCCAGGAGGCACCACTGTCAGAATAGAGTGAGGGACAGGGGAAGCGGTGGAGAGCATGGTGGGGAGGCAGTGTCCGAAGTGACAGACAGAGGGAAGTAGATGTCTTCACATCCGGACACTCAGAGACCCACCTCCACCCTCCATCACTCACAGCATAGGAAACCCAAACCAGAGATGGAAAATGATGGGACATAGTTGAGTGTCCAATCTGTTGGTTCAGCCAGCTGTGGAGCCAATGTGTTTTGGAGTGAAGGTAAACACTAACCCTCTGACTTCCAGCAACTATTTGCAAGCGAGGGATTTTAGTAGCCTGGCTTATAAAATAGCAATCAGAGGAATGAGAAATATCACCTTTGGCTAAGACTACACTTTCTTCAGTCTGGAAGAGGACACCACAGATGTCTCCCCATCACAGGACAAATCTGTGAGTGGATGGTGTTTGTGGTGTTGACGATGGCCATGAACTAATATGTGTGTTTACAGCCATATTTTGTTCTGAGCAGCTCACAGAGTGACGCATTAACACCTCCGGGCAGCTCTAACTACCACTTCCCTGCTAGTGAAGGTCCTTCAAGAAGCAGATACCAAGATGGGATTAGGTGTGGCAGAGTTTTATGGGGCAGAACATGTGCGAAGGATGAAGCAAGAGGGTCTGCATAGCTCTGTCAGCTGTCAAGGGTGAGAGCAGGAAGGATTGGGTAGGAAGAGCCTCAGGTAGCAGCATGGTGCCCAGAAGCTCTCAGCCAGGCTGAGGGGAGTCCCAGGCAAAAGCTGTTTCTTGGAAGGATTGGTGTCCTGCCTGCACAGGCTGGCACTGCTAACTCCTATTCAGTCATTAGGGGCCGGCCCAGTGTGGGTGATCATGTGCCCCCAGTCCCAATCTCCTTTTCTGGGGGAGTGTGATGTCACAGTGCCCCTTGTTCACAAAGCAATCAGGCACACCCCACTTTACAGAGGAGGAAACGAGGACAGAGAAGCTAAGTAATTTTTCCACCATCTCATGGGTAATGATCGGGGGGAACTGGCACCAGTGCCATTGTAAAGGGAGCTGCCTGTAGTTTGGTTTCACTGAATCTAGACTCCTGGGGAAGTGTCAGCAGCTAGAGGTGGGGCAGGCTGTGACCATGATGACCTTATAAACCTGGTTAGATAGGTGGGATTTTATTCTGTATTCTACGTGGGAGCCCCGATGTGAATACAACAGAATAGAATCCACACCAATGATAGTACTCACTATGCTATAGATATAATAATTACTATAATTATTGTTTTATTTTTTATAACTGAATCCTTACCAAGTGTCAGGCATGTCTTCTAAGGGCTTTACCAAAGCTAAGATACTAACCTTTAACTGTAGTACCTGATCCTTAACACTGTGCTAGGTGGTAGATTAGTCTCAGTTCACAGCTGCAGAAATGAAAGCCCAGGAAGACAGTAAATATCTGGGTCTGCACCCAGACTGCCTGACTCCAGGGCACACATTTGCCACTGCTTTTGCCTTCGTGAGGGACAGTAATTGCATGCAGCTCAGAAATGAGCCGCCCCATGCATTCAGCAATTCCGTCATTCTGTCATTCTTGTCCTTGCCTCCCCTCTGGGATGTGGCTTCTACACCATGCTTGGCATAGGGCTGTGGTGAGAAGGGATACGTGCGCATGTCACAGTTTCTGAGATCACCAGGTGAAAGGGTTCTGTCTCTAAGATCCAGATTTCAAACAATCCACAGTCTTTTCATTGTTGCCATTGTCTGGTTAATGTCCCACATCCCACTCCCAAAAGCCTGTCGCTGACAGCAGGAATGTTTCTGAGCTGACAGCTCTGTGGGGATCAGATTTGCCTGGGGCTGGATGGCTGTCAGTGCAGGCGCCAGACCTGGTCCCAGGTGAAATGCAGCAGCCGCCACCCCAGCTCCCTTCTCTCCTGCGAAGATGAACATTACTGACCTCTAGGAGAGATCTGGCAGGGTGACTGGAGGACAATAGCTCCCTGCAGCCTTAGGTAGGAGGTCTTGACATGCCTATTTTGCCGGTCAGGATACTGAGGATTAGGGAGGCAAAGACTCTTGCTCAAGGTCACACAGCTAATAAATGGCAAAGCTGGAATCTGAACCTAGTCTGACCTACTGCAAAACCCACACACATTCCCCCACACCATTCTTATCTTATGAGGTAAATATTGTCATTCCTGTTTTGTAAACAAGGTTCAGAATGGCAGAGACACTTGCCTGAGGTCACACAGCAAATACATGACAGCAGTACAGTTGGCTGTCTGATTCCAAAGGCTCCAGGACAACCTTGCATTCTGGTTCAGCAGGGCCTCTGATGAGGGCACAGATCCTAACCCCAGTGCCCACTTCCAGCTTTGTGGGTCTGGTGATGAGAAACAAAGAGGGACAATCTGCAGGGTTTTGCCTTTTGTTCCATGTCTGGTGTCTCTCACTTTGCAACACCAGGATGAACCCTGAACCAAAAAATCAGAAGACTAAGCCAAGTCCTTGTGTCACTTTCTTGACCTTGGGGAAATCGTTTGTAAAGAAGGGTGATGAGTGTCCTGTTGGCTACTCTGGGAAGCTGGGAGAATTCATGTCAATGACAGAAGAGGCTTTGAAGGCAGCTGGGGATTGGTTCCACTCACCACAAGGGGGCAGTATGAGTATTACTATTATTTTGTTGTTTTCTTTCTCCTCCAGCCTTGCCCTCTGCTTTCCTGTAGCCTCTACCAGGAGTGCAGGTCTCTCTCCAGGCCTGGGTCTGCCAGCTCCCCTCAAGGAGCTGGTCTGGCTTGCCGGACCACATTTCTAACAATTTTCCCACCATCAGCCCTCCAACCCTCTCCCTGACCTGCACCCAGCACCTCCTACCCTCCAGAGCACTTCACCCCCCAAGGGGAGATTCCACAGCGGATAACCCTGCTGCCTTTATTACAAAAACCAAAAGTAAATAAAGAAATATTTACTGAGGACCTGCAACTGGCAAGGCACTTGAAGTATTTAATCCTCACAGCAACCCTGAGAATTTTTTCCTGTTTACTTTTGATGAAAGCGAGGCTCAGAGGGGCCACCAGCTTAGGGCCAGCAACTGGAGGGTGGGGGAGCAGTCGCTGGGCTGTGAGCTGTCTTCACCTCTCCCAGCCACCACCCTGCCTTTCCATTCCCTATACCCTGCAGACGGGCAGGTCCTTCCCACCCCCAACTTCTGCTTTGGTCTCTCCCTGCAGAAGGCAGAAGCCAAATTAGCAACTTGGGCCAGAGAGCTGCCTCTTTCTTCTGACTGCCCAGAATTTTTCAGTCGCCAGAAGGAATGGAGACTCCACAGCTCTGCCTCCCGGCCCTCACCCCGGTTCCACGGGCCTCTGAGCACCAGATGGGCCTGCGGGGGACTGCCCGCCGGCAGGGAGACCTCTGTCTGGGGCAGTGCAGGGTCTTGTCTGCGAGCCTGGGGTGGCCTCCCATATGGTGGGGAGAGACGCTGAGTCATGGGTGCGGCTTCCAACTGTTCCACCAACAACCAGCGTGGCATGGTGGACAGGTCTCTTTGAGTCTCGGTTTCTTGGTCTGTAAAATCCTCACCCCATCGCCATGTGAAAGTGCTCTGCACGCAAAGCTCTGGGTAGCACCTGCTGCATGATTTGTAAGGCCTAGAGCAAACATGAGAATGTGGGTTCCCTTGTTCACAAATTGTGAAGAATTTCATGGTCCTGGTAGCAAACTATTAAACCAGGCGCCAGGCCACTGGATGCGCAGGGCTGAAAGCTGCCTTGGCACCGGGTTTAGGAGCAGCGGCGTGGGTCCGAGACGCAGGCTGCGGGTCCCGCGGCGCATTCGGCGGGGAGCCTGCGCCATCTAGCGGCGCCCCGGCGAGCAGCAGCCTCCGCTCATGCCCAGCTGGCCACCCTGCGGGATGCGCAGGTACTTTCCAGTCGCACTTGACGCCTCCTCTTTCACCCTACATTTCCATGAGGACGCCAGGTCCTCTACATTGCCCTCTAGGGTATCTCATATTGGTTCTACCCCGTCATTAGTTCCTTGGTTCACTCATCTGCCCACTCACCCCACCCTCAATCTCCCCATGTTTTCAATGAGGTTCATCGAGGCCCCCAACATCCCTTCCAGAACTATTTCTACTCTGGCCTCTGTAGGGTCCCTTTTTCCAGATCCATACCAGTTTGCAGTTCCGGGCGCCATCAGCACCTTCTGGGGGCCCTTTGGTGGCTCCCTGCTGTCCAGGGGAAGTCTGTTTTCTTGACCTGACATCCAAGGCCGTCCACGCGGTAGCTGCAGCCTGCCCCTTCAACTTCGCTTCCAATCCTTCCCAGCAGCCTTCAAACACACTGTTGCTGCCAGACACCCCTCCCGGACGTGGAGTCTCCTTTTCCTGCCTGTTAGCCGCTCCATGTCCCACCCCTTGTGGGAAGCCTTCTGGACTACTCCAATCCACAGGACTGCCCTCCCCCTTGTGTGGCATGTACTAGTGTGAGAGACAAAATGCCTCTGTGGTAGTCTGAGGTGACCGGGTTAATTTGACAACAAACAACAGTGGATTTAGTAACAATACCTTCAATGTTACTTGAAAAATCAGTGGGTCTAACAGCAGGGGGTCCACATTTGGTCAATATGGCAGCACCCACTAGGCCTGTGACCACTGGGAATGTATTCTTTGGTTTGACACTCATTTGTTTAATCTGTCTGGCACCATATACACACTGAACCTGGAAATTCCTGGCTTAGTGATTAGTACAACAGCAGTTTCTGGGTTCAAATTGCTGCTTTATAACTTACTAGTCACTTGATCATAGCCAATTACTTAACCTCTGTGAGCCCCAGTTTTTTCAGTAGTAAATGGGAATAAAAATAGAACCAACCTTAGGGTAGTAAGGATTAAATGCATGTGAATATTTAGCACACAATAGTGCTCAATAGATATTATTTACCATTATCATCATCATTATTATTGCTCATTGTTGCAATTTAGATGGAAGTCCAGTGGAAATGGCTCTAGATTAGATTTCTGGTCTCAGCTCTGCTACTACCCAGTGATGTAGCCATAGGCTTTGGTTACGTCATCTGTCAAATAAAGAAGGGTAGAATCAGCTAACATGTCAAATGTGTGCCAATTACAAGTTATAGAAATTTCAACTCAAACTTCCTTAAAGAATAAAAAATTTATTGATACATGCCAACCAAACCCAATAAGAGATACTGGTAGCTTCAGGTAAAGCTTGATCCAGCTGTTCAATGAAATCATCGAGGAGTCCATTTGTGTTCCCCTCTCTGCCTGACTTCTGTGGCATTATGTTGACTTTCCTGCAGGTTACAAAATGATTACCTGTGTGTCCCAGGATGTTGTGCTTTTTTCATTTATGTCTAGCAGGAAAATAGACAACTATTTTTTTATTGTTCTTAGAAAAAGCCTAAACTCGTACTGTTTGGATTGGCTTAGGTCTTGCTGTGAACCAATCATGGTGGCCATGGACATGAATGGTAATGATTGATTTAGTATAGGTCAAGTGTGCCATTTCTGGAACTCAGAATATAGTCAGCAGCCCAGAATTTCATGCATCTTCAGAAGTCTACTCAATGAGTCTGGCTGTCCCCAGGATTTTCCAAGTTATTTAAGATCTGGAATTTTGGTCTAAGAGTCAGTCACTGGTCCAGGGTGCAGAACTTGTAAGGTCTGCCAATTATTTTGAGACTTATTTTGATATGAGGGACATGCTTATTTCAACTCTTCTAAGAATCCCATATGGGCATCTTTGCACACGTTCTTGGCATTATTCCCTTTATAGGAATAATTTGGCTTGAATTCATGGACCTGCTTTCATTGCTTTTTACTAATAGATTTCCTGGCAGCTGCTTTCCAACACCTTCTGTATTTGTATTTTATTGGAACTAGTTTCAGGAATAGGTGGATAACGGTGTTCATGATTTCTAAGAAATGGAGATGGTATGGATTTTGAAGGTTGGCAGGGTTCTACACCCATTTCCAGCTGTGTGAACAGGTCCCTCCATGTGTCGGGACATCATTTTTTCATCTAAAAACAGGTGCCTAGGATATCTACCTCACTGGGTTGTCATAAGATACAAGTAGGGTACCATCCCTAGAGAACCAGCCCTGAGCAGTGGTTCCTGGTCCTATTTACATTTTATCTAGGGAGCATCTCCAGCAGGCTTGTCTGGCCTCTGCCAGAGGATTTATTCAGAGATGGGCTTTTAGAAAACCACAGGATTGATTGGTCACTGGGGGATTTTTCATTTCTACACCAGATATGATTTCCTATCATAATAAGGGACAGACTCTCAGATGACTGAGGAAGAATTAGCAGACCTAGATCCAGAGTTTTTATAAATGCTCCTTGGTGCTCCTTTCCAGCCCCACCCTACTGAGATCACAATCACGCTCAACCCACAGGAGCCTTCCCTTCCACCCTGTCTACAGTTGTGTGGTGCCAGTGAGGCATGGGGCAGGTTCCCTATGGATCCAGGCAGAGGAATAAGGAAGAGTCCTGGAGTCCTCAGTGGCTTTTTCTGGCTTTTAATGATCACCATTTGTTGTGAGGCAACTAGGTGCAGGGCAGTAAGGGGGCCAGGGGGCCAGGAGGCTGGCAGCCTCCTAGCCCCGTATGAATTATTATGCTCTCTGGTGTTCTCTCGTGGCCTCTTTGCTGGCCTCTACTGTTCTCTGCCATGGGGTCTTTGCCACCCCTGTCCTCTACTGCCCCCCCCACATCCTCTGTAACACTGCCCTTATATGCTCAGCCTCTGGGCTCAGGCGTGCCCGCTTACACATGCACACACACACACCAAGCTCCAGGTGCCACCATCAGGTATGCGTGTAAGACCTTAGGTATCGATCACTGATGCTAATGGTGGAAGGGTAGAAAAAACCTGATAACTTCCACTTACCGTACAAGTTGCCTTCCAACCACCCCAGTCACTCTCTATGATGTCACACTGTTGTTCTCTTCATACCTGTAAGGACCTAAAGATTCCATCTGTTGTATTTCCTCTCACTAGATGAGAAGACTCCTGGGAGCAGCACCCACATCTGTCCTATTCATGTCTGCTTAGGTTAGATTCTCCTAGATACCAACGCAGCAACAAGGACATGACTCTGTTTGTTTGTTTGGGAGGTGATCCCAGGAAGCAATGGGTGTGTGTGTGTATGTGTGCGTGTGTGTGCACGCGCATGTACATGTGCACACACGTGCCCAAAAAATGACAAAGGGAGGGGAAGGAGGTCAGTAGGGTGTTCTTTTGAGGAAGATAGTGCTCTGGACAATTTAGGTTTGATCCTACTGGGAAGGTCTGGGACACAGCATTCTTCCTAGTGGGATGAGATGCATCTGGGCTATTTTTCCACCAACTCTTGGCAGTCATTGGCTACTGCAGGAAGTGTGACCTACCGATTCTTTCTGTCCTGGCCTGTCCACAGACCAGGTGAGCTATCCTGGCCAGAGTGGACCTGTGACAAAATCACAGACAAAAATCCACAGGCATTTGCCTGGCAGCCATGAAGCCCACCTGTGCAGTATCGACATAAGCCAAGGATAAGGCAGCCGTGGCATCTGTTACATGGAATCCCTAGCAGCAGGCACAGCAACTGGCAAACAGCAACAATTTGTTGCATGATTCAGGAGGAGCAGGATCTCTCCAGGAAGCCAAGTTGGAGATGGGTATTCCAAGCAGAGAACCTTGTTTCTCCAATATCCCAGTTGCTGAGAGGTATCTGGATTGAGTCAATGTTGTGTCTGTTTCTGTGCTTTCAGGAAAATGGCAACTTTTGTTTTCTCTTGTTCTTTTATTAAAAGCTTTGTTGAATGATGGCCAGTGCACTTGCAATTGTCAAAACACATTGTCCTATACACCCCTCTGCCCCCAACCAGGACAAGCAACTGTCTGTTATTTATTAGACAGTCTCCAATCTTCCTTCTGTCCATTCGAATATTCCCAGTGCTGATTTTTCTCTATGCGTTGGGTGTTCAGGACTGAATTGTGTTTCTTATTTGTGCTCTGGCCAGCACAGGAAGGATCCCATCCCTCCTACTCTTCTACAGTAGATTGTCTCAGCCTTAGTCATACTCTGAAATTACCTGGAGAGTTTTTAAACATACTGATGCTCAGGGCCTTTCCTCCAAAGTTTCTGATTTAATTAATCTGGGATTAGATCCAGGCATTTGGCACTTAAAAAAAATTTCTCCACGTGCTATTCCCCAGTGATTCTTGCATGCAACCAGGATAGAAGAACACTGACCTAGGCCTTATGTAGGTATCTAATACAGGTACTTTAAAAAAACAGGTATTTTACAGCTTCAGGTACTGCTTGATCCAGAAACTTACTGAACTCGTCAAGGACTCTCTAGTTTTTCTTTTTTAAATCTGCCTTGCCCTCTATGATGGCTTACCTGCCCTTTGGTTATCAGATAAGCCCTCAGAATTCCTAAATGATCATCTACATATTATAGGACTACATGCTGTCTCATTCGTGTCCAATAGGAAAGAGAACATCTTTGTCCTTTTGTTCCCAGCACAAGTCTTGAGATTTATGCTATTTAGATTGACATAGATATCAAGCCTACCCCTAAACAGCCATTGCTGCCAGGGGCATGACTCAGATCTTTGGCTCCATTCTTAGCATTGCATCACCACCTTCAGCCCCCCAGTTCTGTATGTACATTACAATCACCTGGGCAGCCTCTGCAGAGTTCTCTTGCACATGCGCCGCCCTTGATGATTCTGCTTCGATGGCATGGGGTGGGGCCCAGGTACTGGCATTGTTCTAAGTCCCCCAGGTGATTGTGATTTGCAGCCCGGGTGGAGGAGCCTGTCCTAAACATTGTACAGTCTCATGGTGCAGGTTCAGACCCCACATGGAAAGAGCCACAGTTACAGGATGCTCTGCTTGGGCCTGAGTATAAGCCTTGCCAGGGCCAGCTGTATGTCCAGCAGCCACAGGTGACCACGTGGTTACATGTAGGAAGCCCGAATACAGGAACAGAGCTGTGACCCCTACAATTATCAGCCATGAAAGGAAACAGCCCATGGCAATTAGAGAGGGATTTTCAGGCACATCTGACATGCAGTGGCTGCTCTTGCTAGTGATCTGTGGGTACCTGAGGCTTTCCCCTTCTCTGTGTCTGTTTCCTCACGTGCTATTTGGGTTCAAAGAGTAGCCATGGCTCCCTGAAATGACTGCTACAGATGAGTGAGCTCTGTGCCAGGTGCCCTCAGTTCCTTAGGGCAAAGGCAGAATCTCCTAGTAAGGAAGTATTTGATCTCTCTACTGAGCTGTACTACCTGAAGCAAGTCTCCTTACCACTCTGAGTTTCACACTCCTCACCAGGAAAACTTCTATCTTCCAGAATGCTCTACTACACCAGGAAACAAGATAATGTATATAAAACCCCTCATGCAGTTCCTGGTGCATAACAGGAGCTCAGTAAATTTCTTTTCTTCCAAGAATGCCACTGTTGGTTCAACAGTTTTAATGTGATGTCCAGTGAGGGAAACCCAGAGTCGTAGTGCTCAACACATATAATCACTTGCTGCTCATGGGTTAAAGCCACTTGATCAGCCCTGACTTCTTGTTCCTCAGGAGGTCAGGACCATCTCTTTATCTCTATATCCCCACCACACCACTTGAGGCTCTAGATTTTATGTACCAGATGGTTTTGGGAGCAGCAATCTTGCTAGAAAAAGGTGCCTTGAAGTTTCTCATCTTGAAGTTGTACTTTTACAAGGTCACGGTATTTCCATTTGAATGGGATGTTTGCCTGGGGCCAGGGGAGGATTTATGCACTGCCTGGCAAAAGCAAGTACAGATAAGTGAATAACAAGTGAATGGACTTTGCCTTCCCTTTTCACAACTTACCTCTCCTGCCCAATGGGGTCATAGAATAAATAAAGGAAAAGAGTGTAAGAAATAGTTTGGTTTTATTGATTAGAACATGGTATAAAATTACAGCAATTTGCAGACATTCTGGGCTTTCTGGGAGGGACATGCAGTGCAGGGCTCTAGTGGGAGATGGAGTGGAGGCAGGGACCATGGACATTAGCCCCCTTCCTGGGCATGTTAAGGGACTTGTACTACCAGCACGGATGCTAGTGTGAGAGAGAAGTACTGGTCCTGCCTCCAGAAACAAAGGACATGGGCAGTCTGGGTCATCAATGCCATGCTTAATAATTCAGTCTGAGCGTACTTATCTTAGGTGCTGGCTCTCCCCATCTAGTTATGATAGATCTTATCTGTTCTGTATAATGCTCATTCTTCCCCCCTAGGAAGGGAAACAGGCACTCTGGCTTGGGAGGCCGTCAGAGGATGGAGTGCATTTGGTTCAGGTCATCTTGCTTCCAGATGCATCAAGGTCTGCTGGACGTGGAAGCAGTAGGCGGGGCACGCAAGCAGAAAAGTGCACTACTGATGAAGCTCAAGCAGCGGGACCTTCCACAGGGCAGCAGTGTGAAGAAATGAGCATGCTTCCGGAACAAACCCAATTTCATCTTGTCTCTCTCATGAAGAGGGAGGTGGAAGAGTTGGCGCTCAGAGACTGAGCTGCGTGATGCTGGGTCCCATAGAAAGTCCTCAGCAGAGAATTCTTCCAAAGTGTAAAAGGTGTGTCTGTCCCAAGACTCGGTGTGTAAAATCAGAACAAGGGCAGATCAAGGTGTTAAGGTGGTGGTTTAGTACAACGTCTCTGAGAGCTGTCTCCACAGTTACATGACATTTTGGAACAGCTGGAGGGACCTCATGATGTTGTCATCCTGAGAAGGAGGGGAAAAGAGGATTAGAACTCCCGGAGGCTGCTCTCTGAGCAAATCTCCAGCATGGGCTTCCTTGCCGAGAGAACAAATGATGCTGGTTATTTGAAATATTTTTAAAGTTGCTAGACTAGAGAGATATTATTGCTTAGTGGGTTCTGCAGTCAAGTGAATGAAATTCAAATCCTGGCTCTTTCCCTTACTAGCTGAGTAAGAGAAATAAATAAATAATTTTGACAAGTTATTTTATCTCCGCTTCCTCACATGTAAAATGGCACCGACCATGATATCTGTCTAGAAGTTGAGTTGTGAAAAAGAAATAGTAATGAGTTACTCTAGACTCTACTAATGTGAGAAACTTCACACGTTAAAAAATTGTTAAGAAAGACAAAAAAGTACACTCCAGTAGGGCATGATATTTAAAATTAGAACTTTGGAGTTCAGGTTCCATTTCTGTCACTTATGGTGCCTTAGTCCCATCTCTTAACCTTGCAATGCCTTTATCTTCTCTCCTTTAAGATGGGTGTGACCTGTATTGGTGTCCACTCTGTTCTCAATGATTAAAGTGTTAATAGACTTCTTTTTTTTCTTTAAAGATTTATTTATTTTTATACAAGAGCTGGGGTACAGGCCAGAGGCACGGGAGAGTGAGAGGATTCACCAGAGACAGAGCAGAGGGCAGAACAGGCAGATGACAGATATACACGGCTGAGGGGAGCACAGGGCGCGCAGGAGAGGTCTGCTGCACCATGTGGGATTCTTGCTGGCCGGCTGGGATGGAACCAGCATTGCAGAGGCTGCAGACAGCTTCACAGCATGGTGCTCAACCCACTGAGCCACCGGGGAGGCCCTAAAGTGTTACTATACTTCTAGCCTTGTTGGTAAATAGCTGCTGACCTGGGCTTCCTCTCCAGCATCTTCTTCTCTGGCTACCTCGTACTTGGCCCAGCACCCTTTGACCACTCAAATATCTACTAAACTAACAGGGTAAAGCCAGTTTAGAAGAAGCCTTCTAGGGCACTGACCCAGGACAATCATCAAGGCCAGTTATAAGTGGTCAAATCTCAGTTCATTCTAGTTATCAAATACTTTGAAAATCCCCCCCTGGAAATAATGCATCTGCCTCTCAGGGCTGTTGTAAGAATTAGTCATTGGATCTGAAACTTGCCAGGAGCTCAGTTGTATGGATAACTTCTCTCTGCTTTCTTGTATTTGCAGTTCTTCTTGGGAGGAGTTCAGAGCAACTGTGTACCTTTCTGAAATAAGGTGTGGGTATGAAGTGCATTTTCCTAATGTAGATGGAACAACTATTTCTAGTTCAGTCTCTAGCAAACACTCTGGGGGGACCAGCAGTATTAACATCACCTGGGAAAGTGGTAAAAATGTATCAACCAAGCCTCACCCCTGACCTGTTGAATCAGAATCTGAATTGTAATGAGATCTTCCAGGAGGTAGGCCTACGAAATTAAGTTTTAGAAGCCTTGGTCCAGGATATTTGTATTAACATGAGGATTTCTAGATCCCTGCCCCAGATCTCAAGTCTATTTTCAGAGTCCTCCCAGGCATTTCTTACACACACTGTAGTTTGAGAGTCCCAGCCTTAGATTTTTTTCCAGCTACTATTGGTCATCAAGCCAGAGGTAGGTGAGAATGACGGTGTTCACCCCTTGGGAAGTCATTTCACAAAGACCTGGTGTGAGCTTTTCTACCCACCCCCACCCCATCACTTTTCAGGCTGGCCTGCTCAGCCCTGTGCTTATCTAGGACTATGCCTGGGGCAGTCTGGGGAGAGGAGAGTGTTGGGTTTCAGTCATTGGTGTGGTGGTGGGGGACGCACTCTGACCCGAGAGAGGTCGCACATTTTTCATTTTCTTCCTTCCTCCAGACCCAGATTTAGAGGTATATTGCCTTGAGATTTCTCCTTACCTCCTGACAGGATTCAAGAAATTCATCTAAAGTCACAATGCCATCTTTATTTTTGTCCATTTTCTGTAAAATAAAATGGGAATTACTTTGAAAAACCGGGTAGTCTATATTTCAAAATTTGCCTTTTGCTAACCAAGTTTGCTTTTGAGTATTAGGGTGGTCTTTCAATGGGCAGACAGCTCCGTCTAGATCCTGGTTATGCCACTTGGACCCCCACAAACCACCTTAAAATGCAAAGAGTTGCTCCAGACTCATCGCCTCCTCACAGGATCATTCTGCTGACTCCCTAACACATCTTCCCACACTCTCCCCTAGTCTGTCTGCCGGGCATAAAGAACATGGGGTAATAGCAGTCTTAGTTCTGTCTTTCATTTACTGTGTGATCTGGAGTGAGTCCTGAAGTCTCTCTGAGCTTCTGCTTTTCTCATCTGCAAAATGTGGTGATAGCACTGGGATGGGCCTGACATTTCTTTGCTACACTACTGGGAGGTTAATATTGTACTAAAGCACTGCTATGATCATGTTGCTCTTGAACCCACAAATTGGCAGTAGCCAGCCCCCCTCTACCAGAGCAAGGCTAAACTCTTCTATTTCAAGACCTCATAGTCCAGTTTACCCTAGTTTCCAACCTCATTTCTCTTTACTCTCCAGCCACAAATGTTTAACACCTACACAAATGTCCTTAACAGCATCTTCTCTGTTTACTTTGATGCCCCAAGAATTTTTATGGAGCACAGAAGCCATACTATACCACTTACACTTGATATTATACTTCTCTGTTTCCTCCCGTAGGGGGCACTTCCTTGCTTAACAAGGCTATAGATTCCTGGAGGACAGTACATCTTGTAATTAAGTTTCCTATGATGCTCAGCATGGTTGGACACAAACCACTTGCTCAAATGCACAGAGGGGTTCACGGATCTAAGCTGGGCTCAAAGCTCCCACACGGGTGTGTGCACTTACCTGGAAGAAGACATCCACATGCTGCCGGGGGGTATCCTCTTTGAGCACAGGATACGTGTATTTCCCCATCATGTCATAGATAGCTTTGACTATGTCCATCATCTCCTGGAAAGGGGGAATGAAAGCCTTAGAATGGGAACCAGGAGGTCAAGCTCTTCCTAGGTGAAGAAATTGGGGTGCTTTATCCCCTTTGCCAATGAGAACAATTAGAAGAAACTTCTGCTGAAGAAAGGGAGTTTCATTAGCAAGTGGGAGGTGTTATTTTTGGGAAACCCCTTTTATAGAGAGGGCAGTGAAAATTTCTCTGCAGAAGCTTTTGGGTAGGTTACTTCTTCAGGGTATTATCTTTAGCAAGGAGTTATATGTAAGATGGGGGTGGATGTGTCGGGGTTCTGATCAGTCCATACTCCAGTTGTGGAAGACCCTCTCTCCTCTCCATGTTCTTTCTATGGGTGGCTGAGTTTGTACCAGGTGACCTGTCCCTGTGGCCACAGCTGATTGGCACGAAGGTGGACATCTGACTAAAGCTGAGCTACTCAGTTTTTCTTCCTTGAGGAATTTGAATGCAGAGGCACAGAAACTAGTCTGAAGTGGTAAGACCCTGGAGCTCTAAAGTCAAGGGGAGTTGGGGCCATGGACAAGCCATTTCCAAGTTTTAGCTGAGGATGAGGGAGAGCTGAAATACAGCCTTCTGCGGAAGAGTAGAATGGAGCATAGGTACCATAAGTAGAGGAGATGAGAGAAATGATTTGAGAAAAGGATCAAAAGAAGAGGAGAAAGGGGATTGGAGGGAGAAGAGAGGTGGGGGGGCTGGGACAAGGGAGAAATAGAAATGTTTACATGAACAAATTCTCTCTCTCTCTCTCAAAAGCAACTGAAGAAGACAGAGACAGTAACAGAGACCAAGTGAAGCCATGGAGAGGCAGTGTCTGAGAATGGTCACCCAACAAATTAGAATCTTCCCTTGGGTCTTCCCTGGCCCTATGTTTCTGTCAATGTCTGAGGATATCAGTTCTCGCAGAAGAAAATATGGCCATTGAGATTTCAGAAGGAGAAGGGAAAAAAGAAGAAAGAAGAGATGAGAGATAGTGACAGGGAGACAGAGAGAGAGAGAAGAAATTAGAAACAACTTTCTAATTTCAAGGAGAATAAATGTACTCCATCAGACTCCCTATATCATTATAAGAAATTTCTCTTCACATAAGAAAGTTTCTGTCGATGATTTTTCTAGTTTTTGTAACTAAACTATCCCTGTCTATATAAAATGAATTACCATTCTTGGTTGATGGAGGTTGATAGATGTTACAAATCTTGTCAGAGTTTCTTTCCAATTTTTTAATACTTTCTGATATAGGTAAGTGACCAGTAAATAGTTATTAAAACAACTAAATTGTTTTTATTATTAGATCATCGATCTGTCTCCCAAGACTGTGAGCTCTGTGATAAGAGTGCCAGGTTCTGCCTTGCTAAGGTCTCTGCCCCTGGTGCAGTGCTGCCCTCCTGCTGTTCCCCCTCAGCGCCCCTATATTCCACCTGGGGGTTCAGCCTACTTTCCACCATGCTTGGTGTGGTGTCTGCAGAGACCCCAAGGATAGCCTCTATCCCGCGTTCCTGGCCATCTACTCCTCATTTCATGTGCTTATTTTATTTTATTTTTTAATTTTTATAAGACTATTTTATTGATTTGTCATTTGTACAACTGCAATTTGGAGAGTGATAAGAACATCACACCTTCATACATGCAGAGAGATTCCAGGATATCAAAGTGAGATTTGAGTATTTCACTGGTAAACACTGCATGTACTCAGAGGCTCTAAAATGGGCAGTGAAAATTTAAAAAATGTGATGATTTCTTTGGCGATGGCTAAACCCCCAGTCTCCCCTTCTGTATAGCAACTAAAATAGGTTGTTGCCATTCTAACTTTTAGCTTCAACTTTTAACGGTTAATCTATTAAAATATAAGTTCCCCTGGGAAGAATAACTCTACACTAAAATAAATCATTTAAGACCCCCTTGAAATAATGTGCACTGAATATATGTGACCCAGTGAGAATGAATCTACTTCATCTTCTTGTGAGCGCCCGGGAACAGGACAGAGTATGGAATGGAGGAAGTCAAAGGTGACCTGCATTTTTTGCAGGAAACAACTCTGAGAATCCCAAAGCAGCTCCCTCCTTATTCAGACAATTTCACAACTGGGATTGTCTTCTATTTCATTAGGTGTCAGCCTCATAGCTCCCTCATGCCCCTGGCCTCAGCTTACCTCTTTGTTTATGTAACCATCTTTATTGATGTCATATAAATTAAATGTCCACCTTAGTTTCTCATGGACGGTTCCTCTCAGTAAAATCGACAGAGCAGTTACAAAGTCCTGAAAAATGGAAGAGACATGAGTGACATTGACCACCAAGCCATCGATTGGGGGGAAAGCTGTGATGATCAAATTTGGGGACTGCTTTTACACAGTGGTTTCATTCATGTCCTCTGTCCCTGAAGGATATAGCCAATCTCAGTGAACAGTAGCCCTTCCATCTCCTGCCCTGCTCCATCTGGGGAAGGAGGAGTGGAGTTCTGTGTGTGCTGACACCTGCAGACACAGGGAAACACAACCTCCTTGGGTAGTGCCTTAGCCCATGTCTGCAATTATCATGAGTGACACTATAGTCTAGTGACTAAGACAAACATACTGCCTGAGTTCAAATCCTGCCTTTTCCACTTACTTGCTGCCGGACTTTGGGAAAGCAACTCTTTGCCTTACTTTCTTCTTCCACAAACTTCTAATAAATAATACAAGTCAATGTTGTAGGGTTATTGTGGGGATTAAACTGGTTGGTGCATAGAGAGCCTTCCATATGGTCAACCTGGTGCTCATGTGAGCTATTAATCTGCTGACTTAAGTTGTGGAGGCCCTGGAAGGGACCTAGAGGTTGGGGGCAGTTGCTTCTTCTAGCTCTTAAGGAAATACTTCTTGAGTGGATAATCTACTTTATCTTCTCTTGAGCACCCAGGAATAGGACAGAGTTCGGTCTTGACTGAAGCATTTGATGACCCAATCCTCCCCCAAAACCTCCACAGCTTGGTAGGAGAGAGGATGAAGACCCAGGGACTCATAAGACAAGCATACCTCAAACTTCACGGAGCCTGTCTGGGTGGTGTCGAAGGCGTGGAAGAGGTAATGGGCGTATGTGCTGGCATCTGCAAGGCAGAGAGGGAAAGGCAGGTGGTGGGAGCCAGGACTCCACAGGGGGTGCGTGATTGTTTAAGACAACAAGAAAGAAGAGGGGGATGCACTAGTAGAAAGAACATTAAGGGGAGAGAAAACCTGCTGGTGGCCACCCAGGTCCCATTTGTCTCTGGCTAAGGTGCAGAGGCCTTGTCTCTCCATCTAGCTGTCCCCAGAGAAGACCCTCCCGCCTGTCTCTCTGATTTTTGGTGGATGAAAGACACCGTGACCATGTGGAACAGACGATCATCTGAGGAGCAGCACAAATGTCATGGGCTGAGCACCCCTTAGCACACGGCCCTTGGAGAACAGTTCTGCCACTACACAGCTGTGTGACCTCAGGTATTTAACACAGCCTCTCTGAGCTTCATTTTCCTGACTCTGTACAATGGGAGGCAGCCAGACGTATCTCTTGAAAATTTTTGAAATAGTATGTGAAACTTTTCACATAGTCACATCATTAAAACCATCATCAAACCTTCCACATAGTCAAAACTCAATAAAGTGTGGCTCAAAAGATTTCAACAAATGATGGCCCCGGGACTTGCATGGGGTGAAGCTGCCCCCCAACTTGGAAAGGGGCCCTGTACCTAGGAAGGTTCTGTGTGCTGCTGAAGAGGGAGAAAGGTGTTTGGCATGCTTAGATGTACATTTCACCAGGATCCAGGGAAGGGGTCCTGTTGGAGGTAACCCCTGGGGATATGAAACAAGGTGGCAAGTGACACATGCACCCCACAGGAAGGGTAAAGGATATCCTGGGTCCAATGAGCCAGAGCTGACTTTTCTCAGGAGTCAGGTAGGGCAACAGAACAACCGTGTTTCTGGAACAACACTGACCTGGATTTATCACCACAACGTGGTGCTCCTTGCATCTTTTTTTATTAGTTTGCTAAAGAACTTTTCCCAAAATCGAGCTTGCCTTGTGTGTCGTAAGGAAAAGAATGGAGTGTGTGTGTGGCATCGTGGTGTTCCTAACATGGCAAAACTTTACATCAGACACCTAACAGGGTCTAATCCTGGTCAGCCACTCACTGGTTGTATATTTTGAGTGAACTGCTTAACCTCTCTGAAACTCAGTTGCCCCGTATGAGACCACGCCTGCTTTCTAAAGCTGTTATGAGACCTTATAGTGCATAATCAACCTCTCCTACTCTCCTGGTCAAGGGTCCATTTTCAGAGCTCTTTTCTGAGTAAGTTTTAGCAAATCCCATAGGGAGGAAAACTGCTCTGATTTCTCCCAACCTTGAGGAAGAGGCAGATAGTAAAGTTGCATGAACTTGGAAGAAAGAGGTTGCTCATCAGACAGGTTGCTGGGCAGGATATTTTTCAAGGTTTGGACTTACCTCCATGGGGAAAGAACTGAGCATAGATCTGCTTGAATGTTTCTTCATTGACCACACCGCTGGGGCACTCCTGCATGAAGAGGAGAGAGATAGGGAGAGGTGTCTGAGGGCCCAGTCTTGGACTCTCAGGCCCTCCACAGCCCCTCTTCCATCTATCGCTGATAGGCAGGGACTAAGAAACCACCTGTGTGTTTTGTGTCTCCAAAGTTGAGTGGCCTGGAGGTAGGTAGCCCTACCTTAGGATTAAAGCTGCTTTCCGAAATGCTGTGATGCCACCAGAGAGTGAGCTCTGTGAGGAGCAAGGAGTTTTGGGCTATGGGATTAGAAAGACCTGGGTCTGGATCTCCGTGCAGCCCCTACTAAGCTTTGAAACTTAGAGACAGTCAGTCTCTGATCCTCAATGACCGAGCCTATAAAATGGGGCAAACAGCACCTTCCCAATTAGGCTGCCATGAGGTTAAATATATGTGACTGTGGTGTCTAGTAATGCATTGCATTCAGGCTTACTCATTGGTGTCTGTGAGCTGCGTTAGCAGCATACTTTGGTCCCATCATCACAGAGACACTGGTGAGATTGAGAGTATGAATGGGTTGTGTTAAGCAAGAACCTGGGCCAGGGTGAATTCTCTAAGATTCTGCCATCCTGTGAAGATTCTGGGCTGTCGACCAGTTTTCCACCTACTGAGATGGTCTCATCCTTGCCTGGTATCTTCTTTCTAGCCAGGTGGCTTTGTTCTCTTGCCTGCTTTAGAAAGTCAAACTTCTTTGTACAACTACTGAGAAGGGAATGTTCCCTTATGGGCACCCTTGGTATCTGTAGATGCTTAGCTTGCCCCATATGGGAAATTCTTCCCTGGACTTCAGAGGCTGTGGTGGGGGTGTCTTACATTTTTGAAGCCTCGGTACAGGACTTGCAGCTCCCTCTTGGTGAAGTTGGTCTGAGCCTCAAGCTGCTCCAGTCCCTCTGGCCGGTGGCAGACCATGGTCATCTCCAACTCATCTTCAATCTTATCTGGAACCAGAGGAGATGACATTGGAATCACTGAGCTCAAGAGCCCCTTGTGAGACCACAGTCTGGGCAGTTCAGAGTGGGGTCAGGACCCAGTGGTTTGGAGTGACACTATAGATGACCTTCCTGCTTTGAGCCAGCTCCCTGCCCAGTCCTTTCTGTCTCATGTATGATCTAGCCATTCCCCTCCGGGTGTCAGATTCCACCCAGGGAGGGGGCTTCAGCCTAGTGGAGATGAGATCATAGCACTAAAAATAAGTCCATATGAAAACATTTCCTTTTCTTTCAATATAACTTCTTTGCATATGCAATTTGCTGGCCACTGAACCCTCTGAAATTCTGGAGACACAGTGAAGTAAGTGGAATGATTGCCATCCTCCAAACAGCAAAGGAAAACATCTGATTTTTTAAAAAAATCTATTAAAAAAATGGAATAAGCTCTCATCATTTGAGACAACTGGAGGAAGGCTAGAATGACTTAGCACAAAGTTCAAATTATAGCATGCTCAATGTTAATTTAAAAATATGAATATATTTTACAGTGTATTGTTTTATGATATCTACTAGATAGCCGTAAGTAATAAGAAAATGACTTCAGTGGGCATTACTTGATTTAAATGAAAGCCTCTGAAGCATTTCAAGGGCTTTAGACACAGCCATCTGGAGTAGTAGGGTAACTATTCCTGCAATATGTAATATAATTTTGCAGTAGTTATTGAGGAAGCGTCAGTCAATTAAAGTGAGAAATCTTCCCATCTCCTGTCAAAGGATCACTAGCTCCAAATCAGTGGAACTTTCATTGTCTTATCATCGTAGAAGGGTAAGTGAGTGCTTTCCTCTGGGCCCTGCCAGAATGCTTTCTATAAATTTACCCCAATCAACGATCAATTGCCATCTAATCTTCTCTGCCCATTGTTGTCATGTAGACATTACCAAATCCATATATTGAACTGTAAATCAGGGCTGGCAAGAATGTTGATGAGATGGGCAGGCTGCTGTGAGCACGCACAGATATCACGTCACACTCTGTGATGATGGAGTGTCAGGACAGGCTGTTTCTGGCTGGGAGGACAGGGAGAATGAAATTGTGTCTCTGTTCTCTTTGTACCAGATTCTCTTTGCAATGGTTGCTTTTCCTTTTAACACTTTGATTTCAATACAAAAATAATTTATCAAGGTGAGTTTGTATCTTGTATAACTTCCCTAAGGTAATGTTCATTTGGGGAAGGTTCTAAGGAGAGGCAGGAGAAATTGGTAGCAATTCTCAGTTGTCATCTTTCCCATGCACTGGCAACACGTTTTTTATCCTGCTGGAGAAAGGCAGATTATTCAATATAAATAAGATGCTGTGTTTATACAACATAGCTGCAAGTGGCCAATTTCCTTATAATTCTTGCAGAGCCTTTAATTATTGTTATGGTTTTAGCTAACAAGTTAAGTAGCAATTACCTAAACACTGCAGTGTTTCTCTGTAAATCAAAGGGTGGATTCTCAAGGAAACAACACCCCCCCATAAGTCTACTTCAGAATACGCACACATATTTTTAACTCATTTTAAAATGGAAATAAAATTGTCAGTTTAAAATCGCCTAGATTTAATAGTAATTTTAAAATGCAGATATTTAACAGGGTGAAAAGAGGTAAAAGTCATATTAACATGTAAACAAGGAAGATAGAAACATATTTTTGGAACAATGATATACTATTAAAGGCATCTCATACACATAAGTTGATCTTACACGTTTTTTTGTTTTTTTTTTTTTGTAATATTATCTTACTGCTATTCCTCTTCCTGTCACTAAATTCCTTATAAGATCAGGGTCATCTCTTTACAGAAGTTGGAGAGAATCTCTCTGACATAGAAACTGTACTTGTTTACTATCTCTTTTATGAAACAAGTGCATTATTCAATATAGTAATATCAAATAGTAAGCCCCTTTCATTAAGCTAGAACTGAACTTTATAAAACATTATCTATTGGCCATCTAGGCAACGATCACATCAAACAGGCTCTGCAAAATGTGAATATATATGGTTAAGCTTTTGTTTTGTTTTGCTTTTTTCATTCACCCTCCAATTGTCCATCTGTGGTAACATAAGCTACTAAAGGAAATTCATCTTTAAGGCGTAAGATGCTGGGAAGTTGCCTGTAGGTGACATTAGGGTGGGTCTTTTTTTTTTTTTTAACTACTGTTTCTTGAATTTTGTTTTGGTTTGTTTTTTACTGTGTTTCATGGTAAGAACAACATCCATCATAATCCAGGGTACCCATGACAGAAGCAAAATTTTTGTGAAATATTTTGAAGCAAAACTTTTATGAAATAGTACTTTCCTTCCCTAATGGGAGGTGTACTCGGTTCTCATTTTTAATCTATTCCTTTAAAAAATGTGCTGATTATAACACTCAGGTGTTGCCTATGCTTGTGGCAACCTTTTCGGATGCCGTCATCAAGGCATCCCTTTCTCTGTGTCTGGTGCATCTGGCCACTGTAAATACATCCCCAATCTTTGGAAGAGGCTGCGGGAGTTTCTGGATCCCTGATGCTGCCCCCTGGGGGAATCTCTCGGTACTGCAAGAAAGGTTCCCGGTAAAGAAAGAGCGGCCCACGTCGCCGGCAGGAAGAAGAAATATTATAGAATTAGCAGCTGGGGAGCCTCCTGGACAGTTTCTTTTGAGGTTTGTGAAGAATGTATGAGGCCAAATATTTGTTGTTGTTATTGTTTTTTGTTGTTAGCTAAACGAGCCAGTTACTAAGTCAGATTGGGTTTCTGTGATAGAGATCAAATTAACTGGGAGATTGAATATTATGGTGATAACAACATAATAAGAATAAATTATAAAGACTTTTAATTTGTAAGATGTTTTCATGCCCCCTGTCTTACAACAACCTTGTATGTGGTAGGAGTGTAGGGGACTTATTTTCCTCTCCTTCTGAATATAAGGAAGAGGAGTGTTCTAAAGAGAGTTTTCTATGGTACAGTACCTTGAAGAATGATGAACTGTTAGTGGGGATAGTTAAAATGAGATAGAATAACCAAGTTTAGAGGAATTGCCCTAGAGGATTCCCAGACTGCAGGTGAGTCTGGGGAAGTGATTCAGATGAAATAGTCTTTAATGTTTTGGAGTCATAGACTCTTCTGAGTGTGGGATGAGAACTTTAGAGCTTCAGGAAAAAAAATGTATTGAATCAGGACATTTGCCTGTACACGTCCAGTGAGCTGCTGTATCTTTTATACACAAAGAACCTGTGTTAAGGGCTCTAGCATTGGAGATTTCTTCCAAATGCTGTCACTAGATGTCTTAGTCTGAGTCCTAGGTCACATAGCCAGTTTATGACAGAGAGCTGAGCCTAGAATCCAGCTGGTCCAAGGCCTTTTTTATAGATCTGGTTTCCAAGTGTCCTGCAATGGCTTCTGATTCCCTCGACAAACTGCAAATAGGTTCATAGCTAGCGTCTACTTGTATCAAGTAGATCCTTGAACTATGAAGAGTGGGAAGATAGAAGCTTTTGGTCTCACTAGTGAGGTGTCTTCTCTCTTAGGTTCATGGCCAAGTCCAACGACCATGGCCATGGTGATGTCCTTCCTCCTGGATTAGAAAATAATTTCTCCATCATGGAGTCTCTGGGATGGACTTTATCTAGTTCTGAGATTACAAAATGGCAGCCATGGGATGACCACAGCCCAAAAGTAGCTCTTATTTGGAAGTTAAATATGTTTTGTTTTTTGGAGTGGGGTAGATTAATTGGCAATATTTAAAAGTGAGATGTTCATATGAAAAATCAGGATTCCTGATTTCTCTTGGTCTCAAAATCTCACTGGGCAATAGTCTATTAGAGTTGAGCAGTGGCTCTATTCCCTGGGCAGCCAAAGCCTCTGGTGCTGGCTCTGGTTCACCTCTGGCTCACGTCTGCATTCATGCTACCTGCCTGGCCTCATAGGCATTTGAGTTTTTGGTTCCTGATCTCTGCCTGCTTACCCACTTCTCCCTCCCTTTGTTCTACCTCACTCCATCGAGTCTTCCACCTTCTGCTCCCTCATTTGTTTGTTTAAACACATTCCACTTTGTCTATAAAGCACTCGAAGCTTATTATATAAAATAATATAATAATATAAAAAGATAAATAATAAGAAACTGCCTCAGAAACTGTTTATTAGATTAGGAGTTCCAGAGCACATGGAAAAAGAAAATATAGAAATTCAGGTTATTTGTTCTAAGCATTTACTACACTTGAACCACGAACTGGCTCCAAGCTTTTCCATATATCTTTGTCGCCCATGAGAAGACAACTTACGGTTTCTTAGGGGGAATAAAGCTTTTCCTGTAATTTATTGCTGAAAGCACACTTCCAACTGTTTCCAGTAGAAATTATTCCTAATTGGTGGGGTTTGCTAACAAGGAGTACAGAAGTTGGTCAGTGAGAAGACGAATTATGAAATATATACTTAATTAAACAGCTCTTCCTTGCAAAGTTATGTGACCAAAATAGCCGAGTTAGTGTAAGCTTTTTTACCTCGCTGATACTGGTAATACCACCAGGCGATGTCTAGGAAAAAGTAAGAAAACATTTTACCAAATCCATTCATCAAACAAACAAAACACACTTGTGTGAGAGCCATGGTTCTGCTCTCAGGGTGCCAGGGTTACCATCCAGCTCCACGTAGGCAACAAAGTCTTTTGTTAGAGCTGGGAGGGACCACCGCCCTGACCTTTTCCCAAGGTCCACAGGCAAGAGTAATGGGTCACCTTGCAGTGCCCATAGCTCCCAGCAGGGGGCTCACTGAGCATGCCCGCAGCCATGCAGCCATGCAGCTGAGAGAGATGGGATGGCATGGGGCAGAGGATGCACAGATGTGGATGGGTCCTTGGAAATACCCGCACGTTGGAGTGAAAAGTGATTAATAAGACACCCTCCACAACGTAGGCCCTACTGCTGCTCTCTGCTACGTTGTGATTTGAAGCTGCCTATCCTGTAGGATTCACCCTTCCCTCACTCAGCTACTATCAAGGAAGCATCCACTATCATATGTCAGTAAATGAAACAACTGTTCCTGTTCTCTCGGAGCTCACAACCTACAAGGCTTTGTTTCTTTCTTCCCTTCTCAAGTCTGATAAGAAACACAAAGGCAGAAAAGACATAGGGCTGTTGAAAAAAACAATTAACACGTTAAGATATGTGGGTTGAGGGAATGCAGGTGAAGTCCCCTGTTATGCCGAACAGAAAACATAAGACAACATCTCAGATATGGAAAATCCTCTTTGGCATGGTGGTGTTGGGGGACTCCAGGTCCCAAAGAGTAGCGGTGCTATTTGCTGATTGTTTGCTGGTCTTTTGAAGTGTGTTTGGTGGTCAGCCTGGTCTTCCCCTGTAGGCTGTTACTTGAACTTGCTTCTGTCCTTGCAGTACCCCAGCCAAGTGTGTGTAAGGCAGCCCAGTCATCCCTTCACATGTGTCATAGTCACGCCCCACCCACACCCCAGACAGGCTTATGCTCAGGTTGTTCCTCAAAGTGGTGGTATAGGTGGGCATATTTGGGTGCCCAGTGGTGTTCTGCTTCTGTCTTCTGAACTGAATCTCATGGCAGAAACCAATTTTGCCAGATACAGAGTTGCTCTTGTTATCACTCTGATTTGATAGCATTTGTATTTATTTATTTTTTCTAATAGACTATTTTGAGGGCAATTTTAGGTTTACAGTAGTATTGCACAGAAAATACACAGTGTCCCCATATCCCATATCCTCACAGTTTCCCCTGTTATTAACATCTTGCTTTGGTATATTTGTTATTGCGGACAAACGCAAATTGATATATTATTTTAACTAAGGTCCATAGTTTAGAGTTCACTCTCAGTGTTGTATTTTCTATGGTTTTTGACAAGTGTTTATATGCCCACTATCACAGTGTCTTCCAGGATAGTGTTGCTGCCCTAAGAATGCTCAGGCACTATTTTCAGAGTGATGTCTACAAATATGATTGACCTTCTCTACCATGTCAGGCATGTGATAGTACTTGTTGGGAGACAGATGAAAGGACCTATCTGTTCAAATGGAGTGCTTGAACTGGTAGACAGATCAAGGATTGCAAACCCAAACACAGTAGTAGTTGGTAGATAATTTAGATGAGTTTAGACATGGCACAACCATAGGGAGTGGTGGAGACTGGGGCTAGACATCAATAGCTCTGTGAAAGGGAAATAGCTGTTACAACTAGTTATTATCATGTTGAATTTTGGCCCAATGAGGTTAAATCTTTGGATTTTTCAGGAGATGCTGCAATTAAAAGATTGTTTGTGCCCTGATTCTTTGCTATTATCAACAAATTTAACATTTAAAACATACAGCATGGGCCAAATACATATAATATTCGTATTTGTAAGATGCTAGGGATTGCTGTCCAGAAATCTTTGGCAAATCATTCCCAGCAGCATGGATATGGCAAAGATGCTGGGGGCCAAGAGGAGAAAGCCTTTAACTACTGCTGCCTGGGTGCAGGGGACTGGATGGGGCAGCAGGGGAGGCATTAGTGGGAGGTGATAATTTATGAGTCTTGAAGGAAGAAGGGTGAGGGAACAACATTTGCAAAGACACAGATGCCAAAAGGCCTGGGTAGCAGAGCTGACTTCTCACTGAGAACTAGAAAAAAAAATCACATCTGACCAGAAGGGAAGAAGGGACAGATGGTGGATGAAATGGGTAAAAGGGATCAATTGTACCATAAAGGATGTCATCTCTTCCCTCCCCTTAAATATGGTTGCTTGGTTTATTCTGGATGAGTTAGCACCATCCTTCTGATTGACAACATATCCCCCTATAATCAGGGATGAAGATCCTTGTTGGTGCCTGTGTGGAGGTGTGGGGGGAGCAGAGGGGTAAACAAGTTCCATTTGTTCCTTAAGCATAACCCTGGAGGCTCAGATTCCTACAGCCGAGGTGGGAGGTGAGTCATAAACTCACTCAGACACACAGCACACACCTCATCAGCTCTGAATTTTATAAACTTCATGATGAGTCCCAGGAGTACTGAGCGGAGACTTGATAAAGATTTTCTGAGCGCTCCAGACATTTTTTTCAGTCTTCTTGGTTCAATAAAACTCAAATCATGTTTTGCTCCAAGGGTTTGTTCTCTTAATCTTGAAACCCTCCTGCCCCTTTTAAGCAAAATTGAATTTATACATTTCTCATTCATTTACACCTCAGTCCTGAAAATGTTCTGAAGAAACAGACTTCTATAAAAAAAATAAAATAAAAAAAAAGTCTTGGAGTATTGCTACTTCCATTAGATGGGAGATCTTTTTCAGCAAATGCCTTGAAAATTCTTCCACAGTCAGTCTATTTTGGTTCTCCTTGGATGTTGGTAAATGTGGCTTCCAGTTGGTGTAGTGAGTAAGGCGGGGAAGGGAATGTGGATGTAATTTGTAATTTCTTGGGGTGGTGGTGTTGGTAGAAATTAATTGTCAGGTATGTTAATGCAAATATTAAAAGTCCACAAAGTCACTACTCAGATTTTGCCATAAGTCCCAAATCTGTTTATTGACCATATTCATCATATTGAAAAATAAACTTCTGGGAAAGAAATGAGTCATTTAGCTCCCAGAGGGGGAGAAATAAGGAGTCTGAAATGATATTTCAGGACAAGGAGCAAGGCCACATATATTAGGGACTCTTGTGTCCCCTCACCTCCATAGCAACATTTCAGGCCAGCTAAACCACCCGGCCAGATTGCAAAGTAGAAGTATCCGCTTCTGGAGAATCTCAGGCTCAGCTAGAAATCTCCAGATGATGTTTTAAGTGGACCTCTTTGTCTGGAAAAGGGCCCCAGGATGAAACTTTTGATGATTTGCTTAGGTACCTCCAGCAGTTCCTGCAGCTCTAGGGGGCAATTAGTCAAATGAGGCCCAAATCCTGCCACCAGCTAGCATTCAGGAGGCAGTGGGAAATCTCCCACTGTGTCTTCTTTGGTCTCAGCTGGACACGGCCCTGAAGTCCCAACACATGGCGATAGCCAGTTAATGAATGGTGGCTGCCCTGTGTTGGTGGCAGAGGGCTGCTGCCCAGGGTAAGTGGGTCCAGCTATTTCCACGGAAGTGAGAGCATCAAATGGGTGGGGTTTTGTTACTGCTCTTGACTGAGAAGCTAAAATGACAACTCATTGGGAATGAAGAGGAGGGAAAAGGAGTTTCCAGGGAGAAAGAACACCTTTAATTTTAAGATAGAAAAATGAAAGTGCCAAAGAGCTTGAAGGAATCGTTCAAAGGAAAGGTAAAATTGCCATGTGAATAGGATTTATCTCAGGTTGGCACTGAGTTTTCTCATTGATGGAAACTCACTGACTCAAGGTCAGATGGAAAGTCTGTCTTTCAGCCTACTTTTTATAGAGGAGCTCATGGATCTTCAGATGACTTCTCAGCAGAGGGCTTGCC
Organism: Talpa europaea; assembly: GCF_964194135.1. Taxonomy (NCBI): domain Eukaryota; kingdom Metazoa; phylum Chordata; class Mammalia; order Eulipotyphla; family Talpidae; genus Talpa; species Talpa europaea. Next base: position 35,975,495 of record NC_140076.1, read on the forward strand.
TTGGCGGGCTGGCAAATGTGTTACAACTGGCTCATGGAAAGAAGGCGAAGCATGATTGATACCATTTTCCAATCACCTTGGTGCAAATATCCCCACTAAGGTCTAGTTCAGACTATTAGTGTATCGCCACTGAACATGTACTTGGGAAGCACAGCACACAATCCACCAGCACGACCCAGCTCCTCACGTTACTAGTGCTGTTTGAGAATAACTGGATTGTGGTCAACGATGGCAAATTTGTGCACTGAAGGCCCCAAAACCAATTCGGTAGAGCAGGTCTAGCCCCTGCAATTCAACCAAATAAGCTGCACATTATAAAAAAAATAATTGCAAACAAGGAATTAATAGAGACTGACCCAAAGAGCTTTTGCTGGAATTCAGTGTTACTGTATCCTTATACTAAACGCCGGTCCTGGTGAGCCCACAGAACATGGTAGCAATCTTAGAACTGATCTAATCATTTCACCCCCTTTAGGAGGTGACTGACTTGAGCTGTTATCAAACCCATCTTGTAGCTGTGAATCTAAATAATGTATGTAGAGCATTGAATGTTCATAGTAGGTGCTCAAAAAATATACTGCATTAAGACTGATTTTAAGGGTCATTTTCAAGAGCAGAATCCAACAATCATGTGTGTCAGACACTTTCTAGGTCATAATGGTGCTTTTCCTGATGGATCTAGTTAAGTAAGTGTGATTCTTTTCAATACTAGAAGATGTTCCTGTTCTGTGATTGAATCTGTCTGAGTTGCACCCAATTGTCAGTTCAGGTTGGACATGAACTAGAGAAGAGTGAATATTATGTCTGTATTAACTGCAATGGACATAAGCAAGCACAAGGCTCTGGGTGAAGGGTCATTGAGCACCTCCATCTGCAGAGGGTCATGGAACAGGAGCAAGGATCTGTGGTTGGTGGGCACCAGGAATACAGGGCCTGGGGCATAAGTAAATAGACATAATAATTGACGGTCACTGAGAAAATTTCCTGTCCCTTCTCTCCTAGAGTTATTACTACACGACTGCATGTCCTCTGCCCTTAATAATCCAGACAGTCAAAGACTGTGCTGTTTCGGTCCATTTCTTAGCTGGAGAAGGGAATTGGACATTACCCTCCACTGGAACATGAGCTGCCAAATGCAGGCACTGCAGCCAGTTCATCTGGGAACGTGTGTTTGCCTGCCCAGAGGCAGGCAGGAGATGGCAAGGTGTCATCTCCAGGACTCAGCTCAGAAGCCTCTTAACTGTGCACTTAATAAATGAAGCCTTGGCAGACACACCTTGAATTATTAATGAAGTTATTCAGCTTTGATTGTTTCCTTCTTTTGGGGAAAGGTTATTCACTCAAAAGCCTTTGATTAGACGATACAATACATCACAATTGGGCATATTTTATGTGCAACTTTATGGTGATAATAGTTCTGTCTCATTTAGAAGCAAATCAGACATTATGAACTTCGTGATTTATTAATGTATTGATTTCTATAAATGTCAGCGCATCTCACATCCCGTCAGAGAGCCCGGGAGCAATCAGTGGAGGGCCAATAAAAATGTAAAATGAAACCATCATAAAAAAAGGAAATATTGCCTGTTTCAAAGCCCTGCTGCTTCTCTGAATTGTTTCAGGATCCAGATCATTACCATGGAGGCTCCCTCCCCCTGATCTCACCCCCCTTAAGGAAACACAGACTGCGAGTGGCTGCTTGGGGAAGCTCCGCGCTGCCTGTCTGTTCTGTGTCTGTTCTGGACTAAAAAAAAGACACCAGTAGAAGAGTGGGAGCCAGAAGGGCTCCTGGAGCTGTGCCCAGTGGCTTCATCCTGGAGAAAGAAAGAGGGTAGGGGGGCCCATCTTCACCAGATTTGCCCCACTATAATCATCGACCTCCCTGCTAAGGATTCCATTGCTATCAGGAAGAGTCTACAGTTTATCATTCCAGCACAGTTCTCACAACTCCACGACATGGGTCTTATGTGATAGCTACGTTCTACTTGTGTATGGATCTCTGTCTCTGCCTGAGTGTGTGGTCAGCTGACTCCAGTCATCTTGAACAATCACCCACCAGGACTCAAAGACTACCTTTGGGGTTGCAACTTTCATTTCCAGGATTGGGGTAGGGTGGAGGTGGGGAGACTATCTTGTGCCTATTTTTGGTTTGTTTTTATTTTTTGTTTTCCCCTCCCTCCACAATGACTAGAACCTGCTTTGCACATAGTAGGTGCTTAGTACGTGCTCATTATTTGCTAAAAGTGTGTAATGCTGCTGGGAGCTAAATAGCAAATAAGAGTCCGGCAACAGCGGCCAAAAGAATATCTGGAAAGCATTTAGTTCTTATAGTGATTGAGTTACTCATTTGAGAGTTTAGTTTTGAAGTCACAATCTGGCTGTCCATAGAGTATAGTTGTCTCATGTCCTTTAAAGGTGGATTTATTTCACATAAAATATGGGGTTTTGGCTTTACTTTAGAAATCTGAAGTTACAGCTATGCTGGGCCCACGTGGTAAAACTGGTTGAAGCTTAGGAGCAACCACTCTCTTTAGACAGGGCTGGTCTTCTCTAGTAAACCGCAGTCACCACTACTCCCTATTACCTTCCCAACACTAAGACCAAAGACAGCTGTTATTCATCACCATTATCCACGTTACCCGCTTGAGTCCATGATCTCTGTGTAACAGTCCCTCTCCTTGCCCCACACCATGTTTTTCCAAGTGACTTTTGTGTGTTTTATGGTCACCTAGGAACTTGACAGAATTTTATTTGGGGGGTTCTCAAGCAACATGCAGAAAAAAAGATGCCCTGTGATTACAGAGAAGCTCATACAGATTAAGTTTGTATGCTTAGAGATTTGCTTCCATCCCGCTAACATCGCACATGTCAAGAGTAGGGTAGATTTAGAGGTTCTTTCTTAGTCCATTTTAACCTTATGTCTTACAGAAGAACTTTCTTATCACTTTACTCCTGTGATATATGTGCAATGTTACTCCCATTTACAGAGGAGAAAACTGAGTTCAGTGAGGAAAGGGAAATATGACATTTTCTGAGCCCTTACTATTAGCCTTACCAGAGAGCATTCTGATTTGTACTGTACTTACATCATCTTACCTGTCTTATTAGATATTTACTATTAGTAACTTATTTGATTTTTATTGTTACAGATTTATTATTTTTTTAAAGATTTATTTATTTATTTATACAAGCACTGGGTACAGTCAGAAGCGCGGGAGGGTGAGAGAATTCACCAGAGCCAGAGCGGGGAGCAGAGCAGGCAGAAGGACCGAAGTACACTGCTGAGGGGAGCAGCGGGCCGCAGGAGAGGTCTGCGCGTCATGTGGGACCCTCCTCCAGTGGCCGGGGAGCAGCCGGGGATCGAACCGGCGCCGCAGAGGCTGTGGGCAGCTTCGTAACCCAGCGCTCAACCGCTGCACCACCGGGGAGGCCCTATTGTTACAGTTTTATTAAAGAAAATGGAACCAGAAATCTTATGAGACATCCCTGATGTCACAAAGATGGTGCATAAAAGAGCTAAGAGTCTCTCATCCTCAGATCAATGGGCAGATGCTTTGAGTCATAAAGGACCATCCTCTGGCATCCCCAGGGTCCACTCCTCTGAGGTTGTCTTAGCAAGTCAGCCACCAAATTCCTATATCCCAGATTCCTGTACTTCAGAATTTCCAGGGTCCAGTATGAGATGGCAGGAGAGGAGACACCAAGCAGTTTCATGGGTCCCTCATCTTCTGCCTCATGCTTTCTGTCATCCATTTAGCACTTCCAATTTTCTTTCCTTTTTCTGAGCAGGAGAGCAGCCTTCATTCTGGGTGACAAGTTGTCAGAGTCACAGAGCATATGAGTCATAGAGAGATGGTTTCATCCCACCCTCAAATTTCATAGATGTAGCTTTTGGGTATCAGAGAGGGAATGGACATGTCCAAGGTGACTCTAGATTCCTAGCAGAATAGGATTTAGTTCTGGTCTGTTCTTCGCTCAACAAGCAATTACTGAGCAGAGTGCCAGCCACTCCTAGGCACTGGGCATAAAACTGAATGAAAGGTGATGAATAAGCTGTGATGTGTTCTAGAAGTGAAAATAAAGCAGGTTACAGGACTAGAGAATAACAGATCAGAGGTGACACTATTTTGTATAGAGAGAGTGGTCAGGGAAGGTGGATGGCAACCCAATTGAGCATCAGAAAGAGGGTAGTCGAAATAGTCAAGCTTGAATCCTGCTGTTTACCAGCCAGTGAGCCTGACTCAGTCCCATCCTGTGAGACTCAGCGATCTCAGTAGTAAGATAGGCATAGCAGCACCCACCTTCCAGGACCAAAGGAGCCACCACGTAAAAAGTGCCCAGGGTATAGCAGGCCCTCATCAGACTCCCCTCCTCACTTGGTGGGGGTGGGCTGGGCTCTGCTTCTTCATGGGTGTCTTTGGCTCTGAGAGGGGTGTACGAAAGCCCACATGACACCGACTCCTTCAGCCAGAACATCTAGCTAGAGACGTTTATAGTTAAGAGGAAGAACAAGTCAGGATTAATTAGCCGAGTTAGTATGTGAATACATTAGCCATCACAGTGCTCTGACTGTTTAATCTGAGGAGTGGCGGGTGGCAACCTCTGAGCCTGGAGTGCTGTTTTGATGGAACTTTCCAGATTGGCACTGTGGCCTGAATTCCTAGCCCTTCTAAATTCCTAGCTGGGAGATAGCAGTGGGTCTCATCATTTCAGTCTCAAAGTGGCTAAGCATAAAGCTTAAGCTGGATCATAGGAGACTCTGAAAATTAAATCTCACATACAAGAAACCCAAGCAGCTTCAGAGCCTTCCCAGCCTCCTCCCAGCCTGCATGTCCAATCCTGAAACATGATTTGGTCTTAATGATCACATCCATGGGGTATGAAGTGGGGAGGATAAGGGAGGACACAATTTCCTTTTCACCTTTTGCCCTTTATTACTGTTGGAAATATTTTAAAGCTATGTGTATGGATTGCTTTTATCATTTTAACGTTTAGGTTAAAAACATCACATTTGGGGTGGGTCATGTAGGGGGTGGATGCCATATGTTTCATAGTGAAAATGGTCTTGGCATGTCGGGTCCAGTGCAACTGGTGAGGTTTAGTTGCATTTGTGTGATGTTGTTTTGTGGAATAAACTTTTTTTTCAAATATAATAAGATACTCTGTGATCAGTTAGTGCTCATCATCAACAATTTTGGTTCTCCTTCCAGGTGCATGTTTGGATGCACTTCCTGCTTCTTTGACGTTAGTGTGACCATGTGACTGGCACTGGCCAATCAAATGAGAGCCAAAGTGACTTGGTGGAGGCAGATGTTAAGCAAATAATTTTTGAATCACAACTGAGCAAGATGCTATGGAGTTCAGGTGTGGGTTGCCCTGGGAATGTAAATAAGGAAGACTTAACCCTAACACGAGGCTTCTCTCTGGATGCTGAGCCAGGATGAGAGGGATAGCAGGTGGGGCAGCACAGAGACCTGGGTAGAGGGAACAGACTCTCCAAGGATCTTGAGGTGGGAAAACGAGGGGTTTCTCCAGGAGAAGTGTGTCTGGAGGCTGGGACATGGCAAACAAGGGATGAAGGAGTGTGAGGTGGGAGTAGGCCATATCGTGCCAGATCCTGCAGTCCATGTGAATAGTTTTAAGGATGGCAATGGCAAAGAAAGTATAGTACAGAGAGCTTTATTATTATTATTTTTAGAACCCAGAAGAGAGTTATGTGTTATAATATTAATAACCCAATAAGGGAGGATGTTGATCATAAGACAACTGAGACATCTAGGTCCCTCCCCACTAGCAGGGACTTCCTGGAGAACGGCTGTGGGGCAGCTCTGGCCTAATGCTTTTGTGCCTTCCCCTCCATGCAGGAGAGTTGCAGTAGAGACCCTCCCTTAATCAAATAGTCCTTAGACCTCACCCTCAGTCCCAGGTCTGCAAGTGCAAGTGAGGGAAAGAGAATAATGTCTGTTTCTCCAGATCAATTAATAAAACCTATAATGTGAAGGATCTGAAGTCTCACCTGGAATGCCAAGGGGCCTGCTGTTCCTATTTAGAATACCAAAGACTGAGTGAGGCATGGCTGGAGACCAGACTCTATGGCATCCAAAGCACTACAAAGGTAGACAACATCTCCTAGAACTGTAAGATTTCTTCCAGCTAATCAGTAACTTCTTCCTTTATCCTTATTTTAGTTAGCCCATCACCCTGCAGGGGGAAACAGATTTGGTAGTTGTAGTGAAAAAGGAAGGATTAACTATGCAAAAAAGATGTGAAGAAAAACTCTAGAAAGGTGGGAAGCAATGGATACAAGTTTCTCTGTACACATTTTAGATGATTTTCCCAGAAAAAGTCTTAGAAGTGGAGAAAAAGCAGGAAATTTCTATCTATCTATCTACTTACCTACCTACCTATCTGGCTATCTAATCATCTCTCTATCAAATTATCTGTCTACCTCTGGAACATGCATAAAATTTAAGCTCTGGCTATCTCTAAGGGTTGAGGTTATAGATAGTTGTTATGTTCTTTTTTGCTTATGTGTATTTTCTAAATGTTCTGTAATAAGAAGTGTGAGTTTCTAATATGCAGAGATCTATAAAGGCTATGTTGAAGTTTACTTCAAGGACAAATGTGGAAGCCCTCAGAAACCCTGGGATTGGGTTGGAGTGGGGAGCCATCACTGCTGTGGGGTCCCTTCTCTGCAGAGCAGCTGGGACGCCAGGCAGGTGAGGGTGAGCACTTCAGCAACACATTCTATTTCCAGTCCCCATCTCAACAGTGGGATGTGATGTGGGTGATCCCGATTTTGTTGGGTTCTTGTGAGATTTCAATGAGACAATGAATGGGGTGTGACCAGCACACGTGAGACTGCTAAGAGAGAAAGAGCCTGGCCAGAGGCAGTGGCAGTGGGTTAGCAAGATGCCTGCCATTCTGGAAGGCACATTTCTGAGACATGAGGGTGGGATCTTCCACTGATCAGGACAGTGACATTCTAGAAGCCATTTTCTAGGTATCAAGTCTGTGTAACCCTCCTCCAACCCTGTGAGCCCCACACAGCTGCCCTTTAAAGACAAAGAACCAGAGACTTGAAGATGTCAGATGAATTGCTCAAGCCCCACAGGTAGAAAATAGCATACCTGAGACTCATGTCCAGGTCTGTTTGATGCTAAAGTCCATATAAGGATTGCTGCCTTATATCCATGAGTTTTATTGCATTGAACTGGGTTAAAATTCCAATTTTGCCACTTGATACTGGAATGGGCTCTTGCCTATGTCACGTGGTTCTCATGAAGGCCAAATGTGCCCAGGTGTGTGAGAGGCCTGTGCCCGGTACTCAGCAACGCTAGTCACATGGTGGTTCCCTTGCATCCTCATCCGGGTCCCAAAGAGGCCATTCCCACAGCACCTGTTCTTCTGAGGAAGTGTCTCAAAGCTACACTGCTGAAAAAGCAATTTTTTTTTTTCTGTAGCTGTGTGGATAGATTTTTAATATTTAATTAGGGAGACCTTCTGCTTGGAGAGAGGGCAGTACTTGTTATTAAATCCCCGCTGCTTGGTCTCTCTCACTTGCCCGTGGGATTATTCATTCATTTCCAGTCACACAATTTAATATTGCAACAGCTAATGGGGAGATGTTGATAATTTGTAAAGCTGGTTGGTCCTGAGGCCATTGGAGAAGCTCCTCGCCTAGGCCTGATGTGGGGGCTACTGTGGATTCTCAGGAGATGAGAACTCCTGAGAGCTTCCTGTTCATTCTCTGCAATTTTTTTTTGTGTGTCTCCTGCATGGTGGAGCCATGAGGAGCAGGAAGATTCCACCACACAGCTACATTCTCGAGTTAGGATGTCGGGATATAGGAATGCATCAAAATTAAAACAAATTTTGTTTTAAAATTTGTAGCAGGATTTAAAAAAATCAGGTATGATGAGATTTGCAGAGCTGGAAATGACTGCCATGAGGCACAGCACCCCACACAGGAGAAGCACCAAGGTCGGTCAGGAGTCAGAGAGGAGTCAGAGGGGAGAGCAGGTCAAGAGATTTCATTGGGGCTCTTGTGGGAAGGAGTAGGCAAGGCCAAGAAGGTACCTTGATTAAGCTTAGGACAGGAAAGTTTGAATGATTTTGTCAGGGCTATAAGGGTGGTCCCTGGTTGTCCAGTGTATGTCCTGGGGTGATTTAGGGCAGAAGGAACATTGGCTTGATGTGTGAAAGTTAGATAAAGGAGATGGCTGGGGGTGTGGGCTCTGGATTTGTTGTGTGTATATCAAAGGCATACTCACAGGGGAGACATTTGCTATCCCTAGGAATTAGCTAGATCTGGAAGGGGCAGTCTGTCTAGGATCAAGGCCCCAGACCATCAAAACTACAGAAAATATGTCCAATTATTGAGTTTGGTTCTGCAATCAGATACACATGGGTTCAAAGTGCCACTCATCTGCCGAGCTGGAGCATTGGGCATGAACTCCATTGGGACTCACTTTCATTAACTGGCATCCCTGCACAGACTACCTCAAGCTCCACCCTCCAGCTTATAGGCTTGACCCTCCAGTGGGTTTTTTGTATGAACAGGCAGAGGGAACTTTGGGAAGCAGTTGTTCTCAGGGGTATCTAGCAATGTGTCGGCCTCTTTCTCAGGCCGTGGGGTTATGGGGGTGAACAAGGACAGGTGTAGTTGTCTCCAATGAGGTTCCAGCTTGGTGCATTCTTAGGGATGTAACCTAAGAATTGCAGACACTGGGCCTCCCTGGTGGCACAAGGGGTTGACCACAGCGCTATGAAGTTGTCCACAGTATCTGCAGCATGAGTTCAATCCCCGCCCAGGGATCTACCCACATGGTACAGCAGACCTCTTCTGTCTTGCCCTCTGCTCCCCTCAGCAGTGTATTTCAGTGAGTCTGCCTGTTCTCCCCATTCTGTCTCTGGTGAATCCTCTCACGGCCTGCACTTCTGGCCCACACCCCAGCTCTTGTATGCATAAATAAATAAATCTTAAAAAAAAAAAATCACAGACACAAACATAAAATTACAGTGCTGAGAAGTGCTACAGGGGGAGCTATTTGGTGCTGTAGGAGGGAGTGGCTGGGTGCTCTGCTGTAGTGCAGGCCCTCAGGAGTGGGAGCTTACTAGATGGGAAGGGAGCTCTGTGTGTGTGTGTGTATGTGTGTGTGTGTGTGTGTGTGTGTGTGTGTGTGTGACATTGTGGGTCAGGGGCAGGATAGGATGGAGGTTTTCAGGAACCTCCTGTGTAGAAGATCTCGGGAAGAAGAAAATAAAGTGTTCAAAGGAAAAACATCTAAATCCATCCCTTACTTTAAAGACTGCCGTGGCTCCCCATTGCTTGTAGGGGAAAGGCCATGCTTATTTTAATAAGGCATTCAAGGTCTTTTCTGATCTGCTCCCTATTAAGCTTTCAAGTTTTGTCTGTTGCTTCCTGTCCTACCTCCTGTTGCTATGACACATATACACACATACATTCATTCACTCATTCTCTAGAATTACTTGCTGTCCCCCCAACATAACTTCCTGAGTGACACTTTCATACCTTTGCACAATTTCCTACCTCCATCTGCCTGATTTCTTTCTCTCTTTGCTGGGTCATTTTCTGGGTTTCTTTGAATTCTATCTCATTACATTGCACACCTCCAGGGGGCACTATTTAGTCTCTAATGTGAATGCTGATTGCTGGGATTGTGCAACCTTCTATCAAATATCATCTCTAGGGCCACTTCCTTGGAAATGCAAGTTTTCCTGTCTTTACCAGACAGCACCAGCACGAACAGCCCCCCTCCTGCAGTACCCATCACTTTGGATGGTGGATACAGAAAGGTTTCTGTCTCTTGGCCATGGACTCCTTGAGGGTGTGGCAAGTTCGATGACTTATTTGACAAACATGGATTGAGTGCCAGCTCTGTGCCAGGCACTGTTCCAGGAGCCAGCAACAGGGTCACAAATAAGCCAGACAAGCAATTCCTCTGCGTGGCATGTTAAATAATCACACAAATGAATGTGCCATTATGAATTGTCTTCATTTGCCTGAAGAAAAAGAGTGGGCAGTGTAAGCAAGAAAAACCAGGAGGAATCTAATTTAAATTAGGGGGAAGAAGACATATGAGCTAAAGGTAAGAGAGTAGTAGGCAGTTTCCAGGACAGCATGGGCAAGGATGTGACAGGAGATGAACTTGGCCTTTGGGGAGCTAAGTGGAGGCTAAGGCATGGAACAAAATGACACAGAGGAAGTGGTGTCAGTTAAGATGGTAACTGATAGATCAGTCAACTTTGGGTTTTTATTTTTAAAACAATAGGAAGCAGAGGTATTAAGCTCATAATTGTCCCCAGGCAGAGACTCACCAAAGTGTCCATCAGCAGTAAAATAAACCACAAATTGTTACCACGTTCACATAATGAAATACTACACAGTGATGTAAATGATTTAACTACCACAGAACCCAACAATGTGGCTCAATGTAGAGACCAAGACCAAGTAAAGTTCATCTCAGCTTTAGTAGTCAAGCAAGCAGTTATCTTTGAGGAGTAATGACTGAATGAAGCAAGTAGGGGACTTCTGAGATGATGTAATGGTTTTGCTCTGTTTTTTTTTTTTTTTTTTTTTTTTTTTTTAGCATAGGTTCTGGTGCATGTTAAATGTCAATGAAAGGATTTGCTGGCTTGCTGCTTTTCTAGTAGATACAGAAGATAGACCTGTTAGCAGTGCATTGCAACTGGATGAGAGATGATGTTAACTTTGAAGGAGACATTGAGAGGGAGATTATGAATTTCTTGGCAGAGAGAATCGTCCTGATTTGCTGATGTGGGGAAGGGGGTGTGACAAGGAATCAGGAGGTGACAAGGAAGATTTCCAGCATGAGCATTTGGGTGGATGGTGGAACTGTGTTGTGCAGTGGGGAAGGCTGGAGCTATGTCCCTTTGCCCCAGCAATAGACTGTGACAGAGGAACAGGCATAGTTAATACTGACCTGTCTTTGGTCAGCATTACCACCCTTATTTTCTACACATTTCATCTACACAAATGAATGTGTCATTCATAATGGCACATTATATCTTCTCCAAACTGCTTTTTGTGTATGAACTCACAAATTTTTGTCAAGTGGAGGGAACACATTTATTCCTGCAGGAACAATGCTAGGTTATGTGCATGGGCACATACATGTAACAGCTTCAGATGTTCCTTATGATTCTAGATATTGAAAGGACATTTAAGGAGACCCTTTCAAGTGGTTACATGTAAAACATGTCACACCCTGCATTGTATACTCTCTAAATAATCATATGATGATGATTTTATAAATACCATTCTCTCGGTCAGTAGGGCTTGGTTATCAGTCATCAAGTGATAGGGTAGAAATTTTAATTGTGTTTGTTTTTTATTTTGCCACACTGCTTCTGTCTGCTTGGGGATGAACGTCCTGAGATCCACGGTGTCTTATAAGGTGATGGAAGTCCTCTTCCATCCCAGTCTCTGTGATAATAGGAGGGAGACCCGATGCTTGAAAGTGCTTGGGGATCTCCAAAAGAAAACAGCTCTAGGGGTCTCCCTGGTGGCACAAGGGATTAAGCGTCAGCATTATGAAGCTAGCCACAGTCGCTGCAGCTCGAGTTCAATCCCCAGCCGGCCTGGGAGCTGACCCTCATGGCGCAGCAGACCTCTCCTGTCTCGCCCGCTGCTCCCCTCAGCAGTGTATTTCAGTAGATCTGCCTATTCTGTTCCCCAATCCTCTCCCCCGGCACGCACCTTTGGCCTTCACCCCAGCTCTTGTATGCATAAATAAATAAATCTTAAAAAAAAGAAAACAGCTCTAAAGTTCTGTTTTCCCTCCCTTTTTTTTTTAAAAAAAAAATCTACCCATAACGTCGTTTTACAGGATAATAAAAATGAACCATCTGTGGTTCGTTGGAAAACATGTCTTGGGCTTATTAAAAATATATGAATTTTTACTTTAAGACAGGATGGCCATATTATTCAAAATTGTAAGCTGAAATGTATTATCTATTATTAATTTATTTTTAATAGACATCTTTCTTATAGATTAGCATTCTAATTACTTCTGAAAAAGTGGGCAGTAGCGAGGCGAGGTTTCCAATTAAAATTGTCCTGAAGATAAATTGAGGTCTTTGGCTGAGAGCACTTCAGCCTTTTCTCTATCTGTCAGCAATAGATCTGTCATCCCAGAGGGGTCAAACTGGGATTCTCATTTATGCTAGGTCTGCCCCAAGAGTTTGAGGTTCTCCTTAGGAATGCACTGGAGCACTTCTAACTGGGGCACTTCTAACTGGGGTTTCTGCAGAGGTATCACCCAGGATCAGCCCAGGTGAAATGGGGCTAGTTGGGTAGAACTATCTGTGCCTGTGTTTTGCTGCTTTTCCTCCTCCCAGCTGTCTGCCCTTGCAAGGCTCTTTAACTTTCTGCTTGCTAATCCCTCCCCAAGCAAAAATCAGAACTATCTGCTGCAGTGACTGTAGCTTACATTATATGACAGAACGTATGGAATCTTTCAAATACTTTGTATAATTGAAAAATTTAAGTATTTATGGTTTGATTGGAACTCATTCATGCCCATTCAAATCAGTTCACATTGATAGAGAGCCTTCTGTGGTCAGAGGCCTGATTTATAAAGGTGGAGGAATAGAAAGATCTAGATACCTAAATAAGGGACCAGGAAAAAGAATAACTATAAGACAGAAAAAAATCAAAATCAACAAACAACTATAAACCAGAGACACACAATGGTGGGGGGGGTGGGGAAAGGAGAGAGGGGGTCAAAATAAGGGGGTGCAGGGCCTCCCCAGTGGCGCAGCGGTTGAGCGCTGGGTTGCAAAGCTGCCCGTGGCCTCTGTGGCGCCGGTTCGATTCCCAGCTGCTCCCCTGCCACTGGAGGAGGGTCCCACATGGCGCGCAGACCTCTCCTGCCGCCCGCTGCTCCCCTCAGCAGTGTACTTCAGTCCTTCTGCCTGCTCTGCTCCCCACTCTGGCTCTGGTGAATTCTCTCACCCTCCCGCGCTTCTGACTGTATCCAGTGCATGTATAAACCAACCAACCAAACAAACAAATAAAATAAATAAATAAAAACATGCCTCTATTAAAAAATAAGGGGGTGCAATTGTATGGGGAATATAAAAATAAATAAATTATATATATATATATATATATATATATATATATATATATATATAAGAAAGATCTAGATACTGGCTTGAATCCATGCCTGTCACAGGCTTGATGTTTGGCTTCTGCCCAATGGCATTTCCTCATGTATAAAGGATACTCCTTTTTCAGGATCTTCCTGAGGACCAGGTGGGTATCTCAGACTTGGCATGTAGTGGGTGGGCTCTGGGTCCTTCCTATTCCCCTCCTGTTTATTCTTGTGTGAGGAGGGTGAGGTGCTGAACAGGGTGGGGGCTTTGGTTCCATCTTTAAGGGACAATGAGTTGGATGGCTGGTCTGTCCCCAAGGGGATAGCACAGGGCAAAGGACCTGAACCACACCCAACATTCTTTGTTGGGCTTGGTATTTCTCTTCTTAGGGTTTCAATTCCTTTGGCAGTAAAAAGCAGGGGTAAGGAGTGGAGGCAGTGGAGTCCTACTTTTCTATCCTTGGGCAGTTCTCTCCACATTTTTAGTTTATTAATCAACTATGGCTCTTATCTCTAGAAATTTCTCTAATGTCACCTTGAACCTATGCTATTTTCAATTTTTATGAATTTCCTCTCGAGATAACAAGTTTTATTAAGTTTATTAGTTTGTGGTAAGTCAAACTTCTTTTAATGAGTCCTAGTTACTTTTCATCTTCTATTTTGTTAAGTTTAGGCTTTGATTTACATTCATTTATGTGTTTAACAAGCACATAAGTACATCCCTGCTCTCCACATTCAGATTTTAGGAAAGAGATTTTCAGAAAAGAAGTTTATTGAATACCTACTGTGTAAGGCAATACCAAGTACTTTCACATTTGCTAATCTCCTTTTATCCTCTCAGCAATCCTGAGAGGAGATATTAGCATACCCAATTTGCCCTTGGACAAGCTAAGACTCAGAAAGCTTTAGCAACTTTCCCAGGGTCCCATAGAGAGTAAGGGCTTGTACTGGGATCTGGAGCCGGATCTTTCTTTCTGTAATGTAACATTGCTTACATAATGTTGCAACAGAGTGTTGTAATGTTGTAATCAGCTTTTTTTTTTTTTTTTTTTTTTTTTGGCTTTCCTTTTCCTCTGTATACATAGGAGAGATGGAAGTTACTATTCCTGGAGCTGCTCAGCCTTGGTTCTCAGCTTCTCCAGCCTGGAGGAGATTTTAAAAAAGCCTCTTTACCTTGTCTAAAAAGGTTCAGGAAAGACTTGGAGTGGATACTTTAGAGGAGGGGTTCTCCAGGGGTCTCATCTAGTAACCTACTTTCCTGTTGCACTTGGCCTGCATGGGACCTTAGTAGGATAAAGTGCCATGACAGCTGCAGCTAATGCAGGCCTGGCTGGGTAGCAGCCTTACATTTAAAAACATGCACATTTAATTGCCTCTGGCCAATGAGTACATTGCATGTTTGGGGATCTTTACTTAGGTGGTTCTTGGGGAAAATTGAGGGCATGTATATCAAGCAATTTTTGAATTATGTCTCTATTAGCATCTGTGAATGTCTCCCCAGGGAAGCCAGGAAAGCTCTATTAGTGGAGCAGTTTAAAACAGGATTGGAGGAATCAGTGGGGGAATATCCCATAGGGAGCAATAATTATAAACAGTGCTTCCATGTAAACAGGTCTTAATGTGTTTTCTATATTGAATTCCTGGGTGTGAGACTCTCTGGTGGTGTCTCAGCGCCCCCTCCAGGGTCATGCCCCTGAAGTGTTGGGAACTGACTCAGAAGGCGTCATGGGACTCACTAGTTCTGGGGGCACTAGAAGCCTCTCAGATGATGGTGATGCTGAGCTGTGGGCAATTTGATGATAATGACAGTGTTATGTGACCTAGAGAAGTGACCTTGAGCAAATTTCTTCCCCTTTTTGGACCCTTGTGGAAAATTTATACAATGTTAGTACTGAGCCAAATGGTCTCACACATTACAATTAATCCCCCCAAAATCCTTCAAAGTATATTTTATTATCCCATTTTATGGATTAAGAAACTAAGTCTCAAGTGTATAAAATACCATATCCAAAATCATCAGTCAGCAAATGGCAGAGCTGGGGTTTAAATTCTGGCCTCTGACTTCAATTCCAGGGTTAATTCCACCACCAGATTTCCATTATCATTTCCATGTCCTTTAAGTTTTATTCCAGCAAGAAATTCCATGAAATATCCCTTTTGCTACTGGTAGCATGAGGCCTTAACTTCTGCAACACTCCCTCAACCTATTCGGTCTAGCAGTTAATAGAAAAGAAATATCAGTCATTAGTTCTGTGTTTTATGGCTGCTGCTGGCTCCAGTGTCCCGAGGATTATGGCACAGGCCCAGTGTAACCATTAGCATCCTGTGAGATAGTTGTCATGATGATGATGCCATAGAGAACTACTGTGGTCCTGGCTGAGCACAGCCCTCTGTCCACTTTGAAAGCAAGAATATCACTGATCTTTTTACATAGAGTGGATACATGGACCTATGAAAATTTCAAGGTTTAATATATAACTACTCTACAGTGGTTTTCAGACTCCAATGAAGGCAAAGAATTCTTTAATCAGAGGAAATTTTGCCTGAGGCTAAGTATGTAAAACAGATGAAAGCAATCAGATGTTTGGTTAAAGTGGGGAGATAAGGAGAATGTCTTTTTCCTTTCCCAAATCCAATATGGTGGTTCTTCTGAGGATTTTTCAGAACACCATTTGGAAACCACTTATCTAACTGAAACTGCTTATTTTACAGTTCATTTGGGTGAAGCCAGAAAGGGACATTGGTGTGCCTGAGAGACAGGACTGAGGCTGCTGTCCAGATCTATTGGCAAAGTATTCTTTTCCTATCTAAGAAGAAATGGATAGAAAGCCAAGAAACCAATTGAAAAGTTTCTTAGATCCTTTACTAAGAATAGGAATGGCGATTAGTTTGCACATTCATTCACCAGCTTTTACTTAGTATTTGTCAAGTAGGAAACTTATTCTACTCCTGGAATATTCTCTGAAATATCAGGGGGTCACCCCAGGGCAGGCCAAGAGGGGAATAGCAAGCTTCAATATTTAGGATATATGCGAAGGAGGAAATAAAGAAGGAGCAAGGTTTTGGAGAAAAGCAAAAGTCCACTGGAGAGGAGCAAGAAGTAACTATGTGTCTGGGGTATAGAGTCTTTGCTGTTGAAGTTGGAAGCCTTTGTGTTGGGATCCCAAATATTCCAAGGTATAAAGAAGCTTTAGAGATAACTCCCTGCTTGGGGCCATCACTCATAAAGTTACTTGTTTATTCATTCAACACTATGCTGGGCATAAGGAATATATGGTAAACAGGACAGGCATAATCACTAGCTTCATGAGTTAGGCCATCCCCCCAATTCACCCTTTTGTTTTTAGGACATCCATCCATCCATCCATCCAACAAATGTTTGCTCTTGGTGGAGGTACTATGTGGGGAATCCATGGAGGGCAAAGTACAAAAGATTCTTACCTCTAGAGCTATAGATGAGCAAGGAAGATCGATGCCAAACCAATTATCACACATACACTGAAAGTTACACATTGGATTGAGTACTCTTGTAGAAAAATACAACCTACACCGAGAGAGAGCTTACAGTGGAGAGACTAGTCTCATCTAGAGGGAATCTGTCAGAAGAAATGCTTGAGCTATGATCTGGATGGGAAGTAGGAAAAGTAAAGGGAGGAGCAAAAGGGAGTATGTTCTTGGCAGCACAACAGTGAGAGCAGAGCACCTGAGTTGGGAGGGAATGTGTGTGAGTACAGCAGTGAGTGGGTAGGGACAAGGAGGCTATAGAAACAAACAAAAACCCCTCCTATGGTAGGGCAATGGATATTTCATTGTAATAGGAAATGATTGAAATGTTGAATGTGAGGTGTGACCCAATTTGATGTATATTTAAAAAAAATCATTCTGGGCCTCCCTGGTGATGCAAGGGGTTAAGATGCAACCTATGAAGCTGTCTGCAGCCACTGCAACACAAGTTCTATCCTTGGATGGCCAGGGAGCAAACCACATGGCGCAGTAGACCTTTCCTGACTCGTCTGCTGCTCCTCTCGACAGTATACTTCGGTCAATCTGCCTATTCTGTTCCCTGCTCTGTCTCTGGTGAATCCTCTCACCGACCCCCAACCCCCAACCCCCATGCACCTCCTGGCCTGTACCCTTCTTACATGCATAAATAAATAAATCTTTAAAAAAAATAAAAGATCATTCTGGACCAGAATAGAAGCTAGGCAACCAGCAAGAGGCTTCTAACCTAATGTGCATCATTTTTTCCATCCCCATCTTTGACATCATCTCCCGCCCTCCTGAGGACATACCTCAGCTCCCAGGGTCACAGAAGTCTTTCTCTCAATGTGGTTTTTTCACCCCTCTATGTACTTCTAAATACATATAGTATTCTTTTTTTTCTTGAAATGACTTTTCTCTTCATCTTGGCCTATAAATCTATTCAACCTTCAAAATCTTCAATTCTCCCTTCTCTTGTGCCTTCCTTAATGCCTGATTCTGGTTTCCTCAACTGCACAGCTTTCTGCATGAGTTTGTTGTGTGTTTCTGCTGCTTACTAGTTGCACAACTTACAAGTTACTTGACCCCTCTAGGTCTCAGTTTCTTTATCTGTCAAGTAGAGAAAATAGTAGTACTTTCCTCACAGGGTTGTTGTGAAGGATACATATGACCATGCATAGCCTATTTCCTGAAGGCTGCACACAGAGCTTTTATTATTGCTCCATATCATATATACTGTATCACAAATATGAGGCTGTTTTTCAAACTAGATTTTGAGTGTCCTTTGAGATTAGCAACAAATATTTTTGATTTTTGTATCTCCAGCATCTATTCTGGGGGCAATCGATGCATAAATAAATGAGTGGATGAATGAATGAAGGAATTTTTGCCTCCCTGAATTGTCAAATTTCTACCTCTCCTTTGTCTGTCTGGTGTTAATCTCCTAGAGGCAAAACTTGCTTCCCCTAATTTCAGAGTTTGAACAATGATTCATGCTATGTTTAACCCTTGACTTCACAGAGGAAATGGACATGGTCTAACTTTTAGAGGTAAAGCATGGAATGTGAAATACATCATTGCTTCTGGCTCTTATCAGATGGAACTAACACTTGATGATCTGCTGGTCGTCCTTGTGGCCAGAAGGGTAGATCCTGAAAGGTTTCAGCAAAAGCTTCACAGAAGTGCAGTATAAGGACCAGGGTTATAGGTGGAAAGAGGCAAAGCTCTGAGTTGGGAAGTTTGATTTACTAGACTGGCTTCACTAGAGCTAAGTCATGGAAAAGGCCCAGGTATAACCCAGCAAGCAAAAATGGCTGAGCCTCCTCTTGCAGTGCTCTCTTTGGACAGGGAGTTGGGCCTGTAAACTATAGTAGCAACATCAACATTAGACACTGATGTGTTGTTCTAATGCTCTATTCTGGGTGCTGTGCTAAGTACTTGACCAATAGAATTCTATTTAATTTTTAAAACAATTTTATGAAAAAGATACTACTGGTAGTCACTTTTTTTTTTGTAACTAATGGGAGAGGTGACCTGGTTTATTCAGATCCATGATAACAAATATTGGCAGAATTTAAATTGAGGGCTGCCTGATGTTTATATATTTTCATTATATTGAACAGTGTGGCAGAGTAGAAAAAGCCCTGACTTTAGAATTTGATAAACTTGAGTTTGAAACCATTTATTTCTTCTCTTTCTTCCTCTCCTCTTCCCCTCCCTCCTTCCCTGCTTCCCTCCCTCTCTCCTTCCATTCCTTCTTCTGCTATTCCCATACTAATTGGTCAATCTGGATGAACCAGGTGATGAATTATATGACTGTAGCATAGGGAGTGTGTTTTCCGAAGATGGGCCCACTTTGTAGTATATCATATTTTGTAGACATGACCCAGATTTTCTCAGGAACCATATTTTGTTTCCATAGAAAAATCCTAGGGCTCGAGGTTACATTTGAGTCAGGCACATCATAGTGCCTTTGAGACTGCCAGTTGGTGGACTGGTTGGC
Organism: Talpa europaea; assembly: GCF_964194135.1. NCBI lineage: Eukaryota > Metazoa > Chordata > Mammalia > Eulipotyphla > Talpidae > Talpa > Talpa europaea. The sequence goes on from NC_140076.1 coordinate 35,994,620, forward strand.
CATTATTGGTTTTTTTTTTTGTTTTATTTTGTTATCTGTAGGGGAGTTATGTCTATCCTTTGAGAACTGTAGCTATGCACCCAGATTGGAACTGACTGGGTCTTCTGTATTTCAATTCTGGTGCCAATGTGTTTTTGGCGACCAGGCCTGGTAAAGCAGGCAACCATGCTGCAATGAGAGAAAAAGTTACCTTTCCCATAAAGCATTCTGAAAATTTGATTACTGAAAACAACCAGTGAGTGCAAGGGAGGTTGATCTACATATAACCAAACAACATATATCCAAATATATGCTACTAAATACATTATAACTACACAACTCTAGCTCAGTCCTTCATTCAAATTAGTGACCCACAAGACTCAGTCTTTCCCTTTGGCAAGGCCAAGGTTTTGGTTAAAATAATTTCTATTTATATACTTCTCATGAAAAAGCATGAGCACTGGAACCTGACAGCTTGAGTCTGAATCCTGGTTCTCTGCTTTATTAACTATGTAACCCTAAGTAAGTGGTTTCATGTATTCTTTTGGATTCTAGTGGGGAACAGAGATTTTACTTATTATGGTTGTTAAACTGGATTTGAGTTTTATAAGAGCACATCTAAGGGACAGAGGCCAGAAATAATCTCTACTTGTATACAGAACTGTTAGATTTTAGAAGGATTTTAGGAAAGAAAAAGGTTTTTTGAATATGATTCAGTTTTCAAAATTTCAGGGAATGTGAACCATGGACTCATAGAATCATAGATTCACGAAACTTTAACTAAAGCTCAGAATGCTCTTATGTGTAGGGCTAACATATAAAACAGGTATGTTAGAGCTAGTCTTGTTGAATCAGGATGAGGGACACAAAGTTTGGCTTACCACCCCACCACAAAACTGAATATAAAGAAGTCTGTCAGTAATCCTAGAATTCCATGCAAAAGATATAAGAAATTGATATATTTATAAGGAAAATAAGATCCAGATTTTAAAAAATGATTTGACCATTTTAAACAATAACATTGATAGAAACTAGCCTCTTGGATCTTGAGTGAGTTTAAAGCTCATACAACCACATCACCCTGCATCAGTCTCTGGTCTGCCTCAGCTCTGGCTAGTTCTTTGTCTACAAATATATTTCATTACTATGTATGGCTATGGCACGGATGCTTCTTGGAAGAGGAAGTCTATCTACACTATGCAGTTAAAAAAGAATATACATGGAATACATATTGTATTCTCATGAATACAAATTACTGGAGACTGGGGTTATTTAAATGCAATGTTCACCAAAGTTGGAATTCTAATTTTAAGGATAAAAATCGTACAATCCATATTCTATTTGGAGCAAATGTCATAAAGAAGGAGAAAATACTCTTCATTTCTTGAATTTCTTTAACTTTGGAAACCAAACTATTAACTTTCTAGTCATCAAAGCATGGTTAACTTAAATTGTGAGCTACATTCTCATTAAGGAATAGAAACTGAAATCACTGTTGATGAGGGCAAAGCTTTAGAGTAAGAGTTCTAGTGAAGTTTGAGGGTTAAGGATTGGAGAAAATAATTGACATTTGTTAAATGCCTTCCAATTTTCAGGCACTTTGGCTAGATTTTGCAAGTTTTTTTTTTTTTACCACCATAATCTTCCCTACTACTTCTTAAACAAATTTAATTAACATAGTGACCTTTTTAAAAGTCATTGACTTTTACCAACAACATAGTTATCAGACACTTTTAGAGAAGAATGTGATGTACTGTGCTAGTCGGAAACAGCTAGTAATTTACCAAGACTCGCATGCACACGGGGTCAAAAGATCCTACCCCCACTAAAGTCCCTAAAGTCCCCCACGCTCTAGGTGCGACATTTCAGCACCACGGACAGCGCATCGCCCAGGGTTCGGAGGAAGGCGGGATCAATACCACTCTGATTCAGCCCGGCTTTTTCAAATCTGTCAGATCTTCTCGCGGTACTTTCTGTGCATTTCCTAAACTACTCTCACAACAGTCTAAGCCGAAAAACACATTCAAATAAAACGGGAAGCTTGAGGGTTTGCTTACCGTCTGACAAGTCAATCAGCCCAAGGTAGTGCAAAAGTTTCAGAGAGGAACACACGACCACCACTATTCCCAATGTTTGGAGCCCCTCCGACTCGCCCTCCGCCCACATCCTCAGACAACACTGCACACCAGCCAGATGCCAGGCAGGCATTTAAAGCTGGAAAACCAGCTTCTGAGCCTCCCTCCCGCTGTTCTCCTAAGTGCAGGGTTTATTTTCACCAGTCATTGCACTCTCTCCTCCCTCCCTTGCACTCTCCCCCAACTCCCCCCCCCCCCACCCTTATCTCTCCTCCTCCTAGCTGGCAATCTACAGTTGTTTCATAGTAATCTTTGCTTCTATTTCCTCTTTTCCCAAGGCAGTCCACAATTGTTGAAGCAACCCCTAAACATCTGCTACCTGAGAGTAACCATAATTGGCAGTGTCTCCTGGCATATATATTCTCAGCGACTCAGAGGAATTGTGTTTGAGTGTAGGCTTTTTCAAAGACATAAAGGAAGAGACTTACGGCTTTCCATCTGAGAGCGATTGAGAGGTGAAGGCTATTTTTCAAAGAGACAACAATTTGTCTTCACTTTTCCAGTGAAAAGCCAGTCAAGCTTATTCTGGAATATAGATGGTCTGTGAATAGACTTCACAACGTGCCCCTGGAAACTGTATCACCAAGAAAGTGACTGTAAACTGGACTGAGTCTATCTTTATATTTGTCTTTTGGCAGCTTTCATATCAGCAGCAGAAATTATGATAATTAGATTGGTCAGGCTAAATGATTATTGGGCAGCAGTGAATGAGCAAAATTTCTGGAAATAAAACAAAAGACAGACAGGGAAATGAAAGAGTGATGTGATTGGTGTGTCTTAAGCTTTTGGGTTTGGTGGGGAACTTTACCCTCTTTCTATGCTGGGTTGTCAGCTGTGAACCCGGTGAGAAAACGTGGTCAATATGTTGTAGAGGGGAGATTGGGGACTTAGGTCACAAAGATCTGTCTTTGGGAAAATTCCTTGCTCTTCATGAAGCACAGTTTCCTTTTCTGTGAATAAACCTATAGCAAATGAGGGAATCCATGCCAAGTGTGAGAACAGATGATGAACTCAAATGCTGGTCTCAGATTTCAAGGATACACTCAAGTAATTGAGTAATTGCTAATAATGTTGGCAACAATATGGGGAAAAGGCACTTTCCTGACTTTTTAGTGGGAGTGTAAATTCACACAACCTCTCAGGAGGGAAAAATCGATCAAAAAACAAAGTGTTTTTTGATTCTGAAATGTCACAGATAGTGAAGTCTGTATTTGTGTGTGTGTATTTTCAGTGCATCAGTTGTTTATAATAGCAAAAGACTGAAAAAGACTTATATGCTCATCCATGAAGAAACTGGTTTATGCATACATAAAAGAATACTATAAATTATACAACACATTCATGTATCTTCCCTGGAAGAATACTGAAGCTATATTATTAAGTGAAAAAATAAATTGTTTAGTACATTACATTTTGAGAAGGGACACACACACATACACACATACACACACATGTACATGTATATATATATATATATGATATATTTCTAGAAGGATAATACTGATAGTTGAGAATTTTAGTTGGCTCTGGAGAGAAGAACTGGGGATCTGGGGTTAGAGGAAGACACATTATTGAAATTTTCTCCCATGTATGCATGTAATTGATTTTAGATAACAGCAATAACTAAACACAAAGGCTGGTCTCCCCTTCCTCTCCTTTGTGAAAGGGGGACACATCTGACTTAGATATGTGAATATGACTCAGTAAATTCTTCTCTTCTCTGCCTGCATCTCCCCTCTTATCAATCTCCAACCTCGAGTACTTGGGCAGTGGTATCCTGGAGTCAACTTGTTCTAATTAGTGAAAGCTGATTGCTAAATTTTTAGGAAATGAGTGAGGCAGTGGTTAAACATTTGGTGGCTTGAAATCAGCCACAGTAGGAATATTAATGTAATGGAAATTGGCAACTCGTATAACTGGACCCATCCTCCTCCTCCACACCATGACAGCTTTACTAGGACATCACTGTACCATTAATCCTGCCTGCCTAGAAGGAAGCCAGACAAATTTACCTGCACAGAGATTTTCCTGACTTACCATGTTTCATCTCTTGTGAGTCCTAGCAAGTGTAATGTTCACCCAATGGTTTAGTGGGATTTTAGGTATTTAGTGAGATTTTAGGTATTAGCATATCCAGATAAGAGCAACTAAATTAGGAGCAGAGAGACTTCTAAGTTTGTAGTAAGTCAATACTCTGTCCTCTTGGTTTCAGCCTTCACCTCCTTTGGTTTCCATCTTCTCTTTCTTCTCTTTCTACTACTTCCTTTCCAGTTCTCTCTTCCTTATAAGACTGTCTATCCTTGTCTCTCTCCTGCCTCTGCCATCTTCCCTTATGTAAATTTATGCATGCCCACTGCTCTAGATGTCAGCTCTGGGCAGATGGGTGTGGTCTCAGTCACGTTTCTGCCCTGTATTTTCTTTTCTTTTCTTTCTTTTTTTTTAATAGATTTTTTTTAAAGATTTATTTATTTATACAAGAACCGGGTACAGGCCAGATGTGTGGGAGGGTGAGAGGATTCCTCAGAGACAGAGCAGGGAACAGAACAGGCAGACTGACGAAACACACCGCTGAGGGGAGCTGCGGGAGAGACAGGAGAGGTCTGCTGCGCTTTGTGGAATTCTCACTGGCCAGCCGGGATTGAACCCGCACTGCAGAGGCTGCAGACAGCATCACAGCGCTGTGCTCAACCATCTGCGACACTAGGGGAGGCCCTGCCCTGTATTTTCACCTATTGTCCTATTTCACCTATTGTCCCAGCTCAGTTCAACAAAAAGGTGTTATCTGTTAGAGGCAAGGTAAGATGGCAGGAACTAAACTTAACCCCTTGCTAATTTTTGAAATTTATGGGAATAAATGACAGGAGGAGGAATAGTGCTTCTTACTTTCTTCTTTGCTTTTACCAGGTAAATACTTAAATTATTTCAAGATTCTGCCCCCAAAGACTTGCCCCCTTTTTATAGTCTTCTCTCAACTTTAGGAACACCTGCTTCTCAGGTGAGTTACTTCAATAGCAACCAGACAGACTTAACTATTATTTTAAAGAAATTCTGTGGTGCTTTACACAGGCTCTCTCCCTGGAGTCTTATTATATAGCTTGGGGGTATTGCTACTTTTCATGCCCAAGAAGGTCAGGGGAAAATTCAGGTCTCACAGGAAATGGGATGTCTGAGTATCAAACCCAGGGACTATCTGTCTTCAGAGCAACACTCTCCCTACATGCCTAACTAATAATATGTGCATATGTGATTTGGTTATTTGTTAGAGATACAGGAATAGTTTAGTAAAAGACCTGACATCTTTTTACATCACATTTCATCATGTGCAGCAATGTGGTTTCTCTACAAATCCTTCTATTCATAGCCTCCTTTTAATTTTTTCTTGAAGCTCCATCTTTACTTGATGAGAAATTTCTGTCCTAACTGGAGTGTTGGTGAAATTCATTTCATAAATTGCTTTTTCTTATTTCCATATAAATTGTAAGGTGAGTAAATTTGCACTGTAGATATGAGTCTGCATAGCACTGGATATTTTGCTCACTGATTTGTCCCACATTACTATATTTTGGTCAAGAATCTTGACTTTTGTTGCCTTTCTTTAATCTTCCTGCAGCATTTACAGGCATTCCCCACCCCAACTCCAGGCTATTTTTTATAAGCAAACAAACTTTTGATCTTTCACTTATGAGATGTTCTCTAAAAACTGGCTGCAATTCCAACCATCACATCCTCACATGTGAACACTGGCTGTCAGTCATCAAGGCCTCAGGAATTCTGGAATCCCAGATGGTCACACTTGCAAATGCCCCTCCTCTTAGCTCAGGCTGCTGTAACAAAATCCAGAGCCTGGGGGTTTTAAACAACAGTCGTCTATTTCTCACAGTTCTGGAAGCTGGTAAGTCTGGGAGTGCTAGCAGGTTCTGGGGAGAGCCCTCTGGTTGGCTTGTGGAGGGTGGCCTCCTTGCTGTATCCTCACATGGAAGAGTGAGCACTCCGGGGTCATCCTCATTTTATAGGGGCACTTATCCCATCATGTGGCACCATCCTCACAAGCTCCTCTAAGCCTTATTATCTGTAAAGTTCCTACCTCCAAATGCAATGGCATTAGAGTTCCAACAAATGAATTTGTCAGGGGGACACATCTTCAATCCACAGCACTTAGTTTCTGTCACATAATTGCACATTCACAGAATCTCTGGGTTTAAATTTTAGCTCTGCCACTTTCTTTCTCTGTGACTTGGGACACATCATTTAACCTTTTGGAGTTTCCTTACCTATAAAGCAGAGATGATATTGGTACATATATCATAGGAATTCTGCAATAATGAAGTGTCATAAGCCATAAACTCCTTAGCACAGTCCCTGACACCCAGTGAGTGGCAGTGTAGCACAGAGATTCATAGCACAACCTCTGAGTCCAGACTGCCTACTTCTTATTTAGCTCTGTGACTATTAGTGAGTTACTTAACCTCTCTGTGCCTGTGTTTTCTTACCCATAAAGATAATCATGGTACCTACTTTATTTTTTTAAAGACTTATTTATTTTTATACAAGAGCTGGGGTACAGGCCAGAGGTGCGGGAGGGTGAGAGGATTCACCAGAGACAGAGCGGGGAGCAGAACAGGCAGACTGACTGAAATACACTGCTGAGGGGAGCAGCGGGCAAGACAGGAGAGGTCTGCGCGCCATGTGGGATTCTCGCCTGCTGGCCGTGATGAACCGGCACTGCAGAGGCTGTGGACAACTTCACAGCGCTGCAACCCTCTGCACCACCGGGGAGGCCCTATGGTACCTACTTTAGACAGTAGCTGTGAAGATTGAAGTGAATGAGTGAATTATATAGTATCAATATCATCATTATTATCAGATGGTAGCCTATGGAAAAGTCATAGTTTGAGTTTATACTGTTGAGAGGTCTGGATTTGAGGTAAGGAAGGAATACTACTTCAGATAGGGGAACTATACATCCTCTGGAAATTTCTGGTGCTTGAACTTCGTTCTTTAGCCACAGAGCTTCCTTCTGCACAAATGGTTTCAGCTGAATGTGATTTGTTTCTACTTAAACTTCCTTATTGTCTTCTCCAAGCAGTCAGAAAATAAATTTCTATTTTAATTGACTATTTCTGCTGTTGTGAGCTGGCTCGTTGCCGTGTAACCTGAAGTAAACAGAGGTGTCCTGTGGTCTAGGGTCTTACAGACTGGAACAGTTCACTTAGTTGCTCCATCCCCATGTGCACTGCTATGTCCACTTACTTGATTCAGCAGGACTTGCTGCAGGTATGTGGTTTCCCTGATGAGGCACTGTCCAAATCTCATTTGGAAAAACTAATTTGGTAAGAACCTCATCTTCTGGAATGTTCTGCTCTGGTTGGTGTAAAAATAATGCCAATAATTGCACTTGGAGTTTTCTTTTCTTTAAAAGGTGGGAAAGAAATGAAAGAATTCCTCAGGGTACCATATCAGCGCTTTTGATTCTACCAGAAAGCAAATTATTTAACTGCAAGATGGTTATGGTTCAGAGAGAAAATCATTACTATTCCCATCCCAGGTCAAAATGGGGAAATTATTCCTATGTTCTTTATCCTAACCTTTATTTTGGTGCCCTTTTGGGGGCACTGGCTGGATTTGTTTAAATTAGTTTTATAATGATGATGATAATTGTACAAATAAAGTCATGATATATGCCCACCTGCCTGCGTCCCTCCGCCTTCCTCCCTTCCTTCTCTCTGTCTTTCTTTCCTTCCCCGCCTCCATTTTCTCCTTCCTCGCTTCTCTCTTAGATACTCACTTAGATTGTCCACCCAATCTCTGGGCACATGTTAGCTGCTGTGTATAGAGTAAGGTCCTCTGGGATTTTTAATTTCAAAGTTCTGTTTGACCTTTTCAACTACTTCACATATTGCAGTTTCTCAATAAATATTTGTTGAGAACACACTATGCTGCTCTTCATAATAAACTTTTAAATTAGGGGATGACATTATCTTTGTTTTACAGGTAAGAGAGGGAAATGAAATACTATTAGCGTTTCCCATGGCCAGCCACTGTGATGAAATTTCATGCAGTTTTTCTCCTGTATCTTACTAATCACAACCGGAAACTTAGCTAGTTCATGGGAGCTAGGCCTGGAGATCAGGTCTTCCGTGGATTTTTTTAATTTAGGGCATCCTCTGTTGACCCAAGGCTCAGATTTCTGGTGATCAGAAGAGGTGGGAAATTAGGGTCCTGGCCCACAATTTTCCTGTTTCTGCTCCGTTCCTTTACTCACCAATACACTCACTACTAGTAGTCAGGTTAGGTGAGATATTTCCAAGCAGTTTATCTTATTCGATCTGACTTCTTTGCTGGTCATTGTTGCCTCTACTATGGCAGGTCAGCCAGTGCTGAAAGGACTGGAAGCCCTTCTGTCATAAACACATCATGGGGTAGAAGTATCCTGCTTGAAAGCAGCTGGCTTGCTGTGGAATCCAACTACACCAGTTCTCACTCCCTGTGCCCTCAGTGTCAATTCCCAAAGGCAGTTCTATTTATTTGATATCATTGTCAACTCCCTGGGTACTGGCAGGGAAGATGACCTGAGAGGAGCTTCCCAATTTTCTTGCTGAGATTTCAGAAAACCCACAGGGAAGATCACCCTAAGCACCTCAAGTGATCAGCTTAGGGAGGATGTTCTTTTTTTTTTTTAATATTTATTTATTTATTTATTTGTTTATTTATACAAGCACTGGGTAGAGTCAGAAGTGCGGGAGGGTAAAAGAATTCACCAGAGCCAGAGCGGGAAGCAGAACTGGCAGACTGTCTGAAAACACTGCTGAGGGGAGCAGCAGGCGCAGCAGGAGAGGTCTGTGTGCCATGTGGGACCCTTGCTAGTGGCCGGGGATCGAACCAATGCTGCAGAGGCTGCGGGCAGTTTAACAGCCCAGCGCTCAACCACTGCACCACCAGGGAGGCCCATTAGGGAGGATGTTCTTACCTTAAGAATTCCCCATCCACTTATAGGTGAAGCCATCTGATATTTTTCTTTTTCCTTATAGAAGGAATACAGGAGAGCCAAATAACATCACCTATTGGGCATCTGGCATGACAATGACCTTTCTCATGACCTTTCGTCTCTCCAAACTAAAATTTCTACTGTCAGTAAGTCTCATCTGGATACTTCTGTTTCTTCCTTCGCCCATTCTCTAGCTTCCACTCTCCAATCTCTCACACCCACTCATTGGTATCATCTTGTCCTCTCTTTCATTGCTCTTTCCCTACTTGTCCTTCTCCTTTGTCTTTTTATTCCCCTCTGCGTTCGCTCCCTTCACAGGTCCATCTATCGTCTTCAACGAAATATGTACGCCTTCCAGCTCCATTCTAAAAACAAAGGGGGACCTGCTGCACCTCCCCCTGCAGTGACCTTTAGGGCTAATGGCTTTCGCCAAGGTCCCTAGTTCCGGCTGGGCAAGGAACCAGCGTGCAGGAGAGTACAGCAAAGTTCCCTGAAGACATAGATAAGACAGACGCCTATCAAAAGATAATGACCACCAGGAGCCACCACAAGAATGCTGACCAAAAGGAGCCTTATCTCGTCTCCTCAGACCTACAAACTTTATCCCTTCACTCTCTTTCCAAAACTTCTTCCTTCTCTTCTATAAAGGTCATTGATTGCTAAATTAAAGAAACATATGAAATCTAGTAACAAGGATGACTCAAATGAAACACCACTAAACCTTGTGTAACAACAAAATTGTTAGTTCAATAATTGCTCTGTTGTATGTTAAAATTCCTTAGCTTTGATCCTTAATAAAAAAATGTTATTACATAAAAAAATAATAAGTGCACCTGTTATAATTAATAATGATTAATGAATTTAGTGGTTAGCTAGGAGAAAATGTAATTATATAAAACAAAAGACAAAACTAATGGTTTGACTGCTTAGGAATGTGCCTAGATCCAAATGTAACTCTGGACATAAATCACTGCCTTGTCAATGATAAGTTAAACCTATGAGCCAACTGGTTTAGTTCACTAATAACCAATCCAACGCCTTTAGAAAAACATATATATACTGGCCACTAACTTAAATAAAATTACACTCACATTTCCACTTTCTTGAGGTGTGTCTGTGTGTCATTTATTCACCGAATCCCTGACCACCCTGCGCAGCCTCTCAACCCTGAGACGGCCTCATCGTTCACTGCTGTGCGGGTCCGCGGCATAAGGTGTTAGGGAAAAAAATAATAACAATAAAAAACATAACAAAGCAAAACAAAAATAAACAGACAACTATAAATCAGAGACATTGTGCAGGGAAGGGGGAGGGAGAGGGATTAAAACGAGAGAGGGACGAGCACAAGGGACTGTGGTGATGGTGCAAGGTGAACTGATGGTGGAAATTCTATGGGACTACACCTGAAATAAGAAAGCAAAAATTGTAATAAAATATATAAAAATAAAATTAAAAATAATAAAAATTAAAAAAATAAAAATGAAATTAAAAATATTAAACACCACCCCCCCCCAAAAAAAAAAGAATTACCTGTCCTTTGGGATGAACTTCAGAATCCCTACCCCCTCAACTTTCAGCCTGCAGCCCTTATTCTGCTTTCTCCATCTCATCAGCTTCTCCCTCTGCTACACAGCCCAGGCCGAGGAGGTGGAGAGGCACGCCTCTTTGCTTAAAACAGGCTAGAACACAGGAGTTGACACTTTCTGGCAAGGAAGAGTAATGAGCACATTTATTAATGAGTGCATGGTGTTCCTGTCAATTGTCAGGGCAAATCATTTGTTGGTTTGAGCAAAAACTTAAGTGTTGTTGGTGGAAAGTCATTTGTAAATAAAGCCAGTGAGTAATGGTGTTTAAATAGCCACTGACATGTTTCAGTTTTTACCTCCTTTGCTTCCCCAGGAGGGATCTGGGCTCTGCTGGGATTTCAACAGAAACTCTTAACTCAGCACATACATTCTTTCCTTTCCTCCCCCCTCTCCTTCTTTGTTTTTTTCTTCCTGCTTTTTTCTTTTTCTCTCTCCCTCTCTCCAATATCTTATTGCCTGTCTACTACGCCCCTGGCACTGGAGATACAGCAGTGACCAAGATCAGTCTCAGCCACCAAGGAGTCTCCAGTTCAGTGGCAACACTTACAAACAGAACAACAGATGAGGCCACAGTTCCAACCAGTTATGCTCCAAACAGAACATCTTGGACATTGCCTTGTTGATCTGCAGAATCAATGTGGTCCTCTGCCCCTTTCCTAGTCTGTTGTTTCCCACATGTAACGTTCTCCTTCTCTTTGCCTGGCTTATGCCAAGTCAATCATCTTTCAGGGCTCTGCTGAAGTTGTGATGCTCCTACACCCTTCTAACCTACTCACTCTCCTTTCTTTAAATGCCGAGCAAATATTTGTTTGTCAATCATGCATTCTTTTTAAAAAAAGATTTATTTTTATTTATTTATGCATACAGGAACTGGGATGAAGGCCAGAGGTGTGGAGGAGGGGGAAGGGAGAGGATTCACCAGATACAGAGTGGGAGGCAGAACAGGCCGAAACAGAAGAGGTCTGCAGGTCTGCTGCACCATGTGGGTAGCTCCCTGGCCGGGAATTGAACTTATGCCACAGTGGCTGGCAAAAGCTTGATTGCACTGAGATTTTTTAAACCCTGTGCCACCAGAGAGGCCCTGTCAATCATGCATTCTTTCGGGGGAAATCTCTTGCTTTAATTTCTTGCATAGTTAGTAACTCTCAGTTACAATTATGAGAATGATTACCTAGCAAGGCAGCATGACATAGACAAAAGGACAGGGGGTTTGAAGCAGACCTAGTTCCATTCATGTCTCTGACTGCCGTTAACTGGATGATCTTCAAATGAGTTGACCTTGCTGAGTCTTTGTGAAATGGAACAGCATGTCTCCCAAGTCCCAGGAAACACCTATTGGCCATAAATATTAGGATGGTTTTAAATATTTTGGCAGGAGCATCCACCTTCCAGGAAAGCATTCTTCTTCTACCACTATGCATGTGTCTGCCCAGGGTCCAACATGGAACAGACCATGTTCTGAGTTTAGAAAACTGGAAGGGAGGATTGCTTGTTTCAATATTTATTCACCTAGTAGATCCCCAAATCTTTTTTCTTTGTTAGATCATAGACTTTTAGAAGAGAAAAGTTAGTCTGTAGAAACATCCTCAGTAACTCTCCTGTGACCACTGATCTCAGCCTTATGTCACCTGAGGGGATGGCGCATTTAAACTGGGGACATCCGAAGAAAAATACCGGATGGTCTCACTCATAGCAGGAATCTAGAAAACTTAAATAAGGGACCAGGAAAATGAATAACTATAAAAAAGTGAAAATCAAAATCAACAAAAAACTATGAACCAGAGACACTTTTTGGGGGGTGGGGGGGCGGGAGGGGAGGGATGGGGGTCAGAATGGGGGGGTTGCAATTGTATGGGGAATATAAAAATAAAATTTATTATTTAAAAAAATAAAAATAAAAAACATATCTTAAAAAAAATAAAAAAATAAAAAAAAATAAAAAATAAACTGGGGACAGTGACCAAACACTCTTGCTTGTGGAATGAGCTGGAAAGAGGATTACAGAATCTCTAAGAAGCAGATGTGGGTAATCAGGAAAAGTTCCCCAAGTGATTCTTCTATGTGCTCTGCCCCCCTTAGAATCAGTACACTAACTCCTTTAAAAAGTGTGATGAGGGGACTCCCTGGTGCAGGGCTTAACGACAGTACTATCAAGCTATCTCCAGCCACTGCAGCACAAATTCAATCCCCAGTTAGCCAGGGAGCAACCCGCAGGGAGCAGCCGACCTCTCCTGCCTAGCCTGCTGCTCTCCTCAGCAGTGTATTTCAGTAGATTCACCTGTTCTGCTCCCCACTCTCTCTGGTGAATCCTCTCACCCCCTGCACCTCTGGTCTACACCCCAGTTCTTGTATGCATAAATAAAGAAATCTTTTTTAAAAAGTATGATGAAATATTTCAGGTATCAAAGGAGCTATAAAAAATATACTGATGAATACTCATATACCCATCTTAGGAAATAAAGATACAACAAGTGAGCTGAAGTTCATGTACCTTGCTCTGATTGCATCAACCCTAACAATAACTCTGTGACCATATTCTGAATGTTGACTTTCACATTTATACTTCCTTTTTAATTTCTCTACAGATACATTTATATGTAATATCCCTTAAGTAGTACTTGTCATTGAACTTCATATAGATAGAATCATACCACATGGAGCATTCTGTAATTTGTTTTGTTCTCAGACTTGCGGGTTTTTGAAATGCATCTTTGTTGACCTATGTAGCTGTAGCTCTTTCATTTTTACTGTTATGTTATATTCCATTCTGTGGATGTGCATGATAAATATACCATTCCACTGTTAGCAAGCAGTTATGTAGTTACCACTTTTCTGTGTTGCAAATTAGGCTAAGACAAACACTGAAGCTTACTGGAGCTGTTCCTTATGCGCATTAGCAAATGTTCCTTCAGGGCAATTTTTTCAATGGCAATTCTGTCACCTGGGGCACTAGGCAATGTTTGGAGACATCCCCCAATAACTGGGGGATGCTACTGGCATCCAGTGGCTAGGTCAGGGATGTAGCAATATATCCTACATGGCGCAGAACTAGCCCCTGCCACACACAAACAAGAAATCTCTCTCCCAAAATGTAAATAGTGTGGAGGCAGAGAAACCCTGCTTTGAGAAGGACTGCATAGGATTTATGTATCTTCCACTTTACTAAGTATTGCTAAATTGCTTTCCCAAGGGATGATGCTACTTTATATCCCTATCAAGTGTATATGCAAGTACTTCTCCCCCAACCCCCCCCCCCTCATTTTACAAATTAAAATCCTGAAGACTAGAGGGGTGTGGAGTGACTTGGACAAGGATATGGAATAGTAAGAACATTATTAAAACACTGAAAAAGACATAGGTGGTGTATTTTCCCAGAGATGACACATCTGAGGAAGATAAATCTAGTCCTTCAATGACGGAGACATTTACAAAGTGTCTATTAAGTGACAAGTACTTTACAGACATTATCTGATCTTCCCAAGCTGTAAAGTTTGTATTCAGAGGATAGAACAGTTGTGAAGTCAGATGGACCTGGTATTGGGGCCCAGAACAGTTATTTACTAGCCCAGGGCCTTGGTTATTTGACTGCTTTTTATGGAGTTTCCTTCTCTGTAAAATGGGGATCATAATAGTAGCTATGTCACTCTCCTTTGCTAGATCAAGAATAGAGCCTCAAAGTTTAAATAAGTTGCAAAAGGTAACAGCTGGTAAGTGCTGGAACTGGAATTTGAAGTGAGGTCTACCTGATTCAAAGTCTGTTTAAATTGTGTTCTCCCTAAGAGAAGACTCCTGATCCCATCCCACTAATTTGGACTCTTTTGGGTAGGAGGAGGATGTAGTCCATATGAATTACTAAAAATCAGACTTCATCAAATACTTTTAAATAACAAATTTTAATGGTTTCATGAATATTTAGTAACTCAACTAAGTAAAACAAATGCTGCCAAGCCATCAGCGCCCTGGGGACCTGGTGTAATAGATAGACAAGGATGATCTGTAATTAGAATATGGACTGCATGCAAATGGTGATTCTGCAGAGTATGAAAACAACTTACTCTCATACAAATTATGAATATCTCCTTTACCATATTATTGCTATTAACCTGCCCTATCCCTGAGGACAAACCAACTGAAAGCTATCGCCTCTGCAAAGGATCACAAATTTCGAATTAGTGGTGTCAGAATGAACGATGCTTGCCTTCCTACACCCTGTTTGCAATCATGTCCTCCAATTTCTCCTCCATTTCCAGCTCCCCCCTTTCCTCCTGGGAAGACATTTGTCTTCGGAGGCTGGCAATGAGGCATTTGCCATTACACACATTATGACATATTTTACATATGCTCCAAGAAGCCGAGGCTAAATTACACTGGTGAGTTATTAAAAACAGTGCTCAATGCTATTATTATTTATTGCATTTCCAACTCTCTGCAGCAGCTGATTACACTGCTTAATCTTGTATTTTTTTTTTAATTCTCCACCCTGAAATTAATTCTCCCTGCAATGAATAAGCAAGGTCAGCCACATTGAGCACCCTTTGAAAAAGAAAATTTAAATTTAGGGAATAGTTGATTGACAGTCCTCAGATAGGGCTCTGTTTCCTAGAGGAGGAAGTCACTTGCTTGAAATAGGACCACCAGTTCACCAAAGTGCTTCTGGAAGGAGTTCTCCAAATCACAGGTCTCACCACACCAGCCCTTCCATGCAGTGTCTGCTGCTATCTTGGGCTGCTATTGAAGGTCCTTTGTGGCTAGCCCCTACCTGCCTACCTCATCTCTCAGCCCTGCCCCTCCATCCAGAGCACAGTCTCTAAGAGACATTGCATTTTCTCCTGTGCAAGGAACTGCCTTCTGAGACTTCCTAACTAATTGTCCTTTCACCTCAAATTCTACCTCCACTTTTATTTCCTTGGCCAATGCCTTTTTCATTTAGACTCATGGTAGGAAATGCCCCATTTGGGAAGCCTTTCCAATGGAGAACAGAAATGTTTCTTTCTTGATTCCACAAAGCCCTGCACTCACATCTGTTGTAGCACTTGATACACTGTATTGCCATGGTGTAGCTATGAATCCATATCCTCATCTGTTGTGAAGTGCTGGGGAGAAGTGTAGATCTTTGTGGTTTAAGTGCCCCAAGTAAGGCCTACTACAATTAAGTGCTTTAGAAATTAGAAAGCCCCAAAGTGGAAGCAGTGCCATGGAGTACAAAGAACCAAAGCTCTTGATTTAATCATTTTATTCAATCAAAAAATATTTATTGAGTGTCATTTATAAGCAAGGTACTGCACTAAGCACTAGGGATACAATGATTAGAAATCAATTGTTACAGTGCTAATGGCCTAATGAAGGAGAGATGTATGATTCAAATAATAGCTCAAGCTTATAATTATAAGCTATGGTAAGTACTAACAGGGAAAAACACTTAGGGCTCTGACAACATAAAATATGGCCTAACTCAGCCTAGAAATGGTATAGGGAGTCTCAGCAGGGATGTCTTCCTTGAGGAAGTGATGCTTGAGCTAAGAACTAAAGGATGAATAAGCATTAACTAGATGGCCAGAAGGCAAGCACATTTAGAGAGAAAGGGTTAGCATGTGCAAAGGTCCTGAGGTAAGTAGGACCCCAAGTGTTGAAGAGGGATTTAGGAATTGACAACAAGCTAGTTTTAGAGCTCAGAGGTTTGGCAGGGATGGAGGAAGCATGGTGGCACATAAGGTTGGGAGGCATTCAGGGGTCAGGCCCTGAAGAGGCTTGTAGATCATGTTAAGGACTTTTCTAGTTTGGACACAATGGGTTTTACACAAAGCAGAGAGAGAGAGAGTGAGTGAGAGAGAGAGAGAGAGAGAGAGAGAGAGAGAGAGAGAGAGAGAGAGAGACAGAGAGAGAGAGACAGAGAGAACTTTAAAATATCTACAATGTAGAGAACAGAATGGAAGGGGAAAAAGTACAGGTAGATTGTGTGGTATGTACCCCAAGACTGCCTCAGTGACAAGATGGAGTTAATGATTGAAGGACCAGACAGAGGTGGAAAAGCCTTCTGGAGGTTCTCATGGAGATGCCTGGACCATATCATGGTTATAGGTCCCACATCAGATGTCCCTCTACTGACACAGGAGCTCATATTGGGAAAAGCTTAGTCTTCCTGGATTTAGCTGGATCGGAGGCCTCTGCTTTTGAGCTGGGCTCCTAGAGGCCATCATACCTGAGTTCAGGCTAATTCTATTAGTTTATAGATTGAGCCTCTGGGATAAAGAGGTCAAGAAACTGGATTTCTAAGCTTAGCCTCTAACTTGTAGGTCTTGGAAAAGTCAGGTCAGGTCCAGACAAGACTTAAATTGCTACCTTGGGAAGAATGGGACCCTGGAGTCCCATCCATTATCCATTTATCATCCATTCATCCATTCAACAAATGTTCACTGAAAAAAATATGGAAGGAGGGTCAGGAACCTGGCCCCTTGATCACTAATAAGTCCTTGCTCTGTCCTGTCCTGGTCCATATCTGTCAGTAGGAGTTAGTGTCTCTCAGCTATAGCCGAGGACCAGACACTCACAGAATTTTGTTCTTTCAGTTCTTTGCTGAATTGGAGCCCCAGGCAAACCCTGCATTCTTCTCTCTTGATTTAATTGGCCCATTATTTTAAACTTTTGTAGATAAGGGAATAAAAAAGTCAGTGGAATACTGTATTCATCACATTCAAATTAATATGCTTCATTACCATAAAGACAAAGATTGTAGTTGCAATATTTTCTCAAAACTTTTAATTGAACAGAGCATGGGAGGGGGGGAAGTGAAAATGGAAACCACCAAGCTCAGATGTTGTTTTTCACTTTCTCAGAATGTGTGCTGTTTGAGATCCACTCATCTCATTAGCGTTAATTATGAACTAAAATAAAATGGCATTTAACACTGTGCTGAGGCTTTAATTAAAGCCAAACCTTCATACCCAGGAACTCTCTGAAGTCCAAGGTGGTTATTCTAAAATGATGTAAACTTCTGTTGAGCTAGTGGTAGCCTCACACCTATTCCATCCCCTGCTGCTAGAAGACTGCTACTTCTGGAAACCATCCAGTCATCCATTTGTCTGTCCATTCATCCATCTGTCTGTCTATCCATCTGTCTGTCCATCTGTCCATCCATTCCTTTGACACCCTTTAACTTCAACATTTAAACTTTAATGTAGGTAAAGAAAACCTTTATTTATTTACTGCCACTATATTTATCACTTTATTTTTTTTTATTTTTTTTTTAAGATTTATTTATTTATTTATACAAGCACTGGGTACAGTCAGAAGCGCGGGAGGGTGAGAGAATTCACCAGAGCCAGAGCGGGGAGCAGAGCAGGCAGAAGGACCGAAGTACACTGCTGAGGGGAGCAGCGGGCGGCAGGAGAGGTCTGCGCGACATGTGGGACCCTCCTCCGGTGGCCGGGGAGCAGCCGGGGATCGAACCGGCGTTGCAGAGGCTGCGGGCAGCTTCGCAACCCAGCGCTCAACCGCTGCGCCACCAGGGAGGCCCTATATTTATCACTTTAAATACATTATCTGAAGCTTAATTCAGTACCAGGAATACAGGGAACAACAAGTAAGGGTAGGTAGTTGTATTGCATACCTCATCTCATTAAATCATTAAGACAGTCTTCTTGAGGTGGGAGCAGATTATTTTTTAATCTATTTTACAGGAAGCCAAACAGATCCAAAAAGATTAGGTGACTTGCCCAACACTCCATCATTTCCTGCTTTACAATGCCGAGCTAGAAAAATGATTCTGTATTATTAAAATTCCTTCCTTCCTTCATTCATTCACTCAGTGAACATAGATCATGTACTATGTGCCAGGGTCTGTGCTGGGGGCTGGAGACAGCTCAGTCCCATTACTCACAGGTTCAGTGTAGGTGGGTAGACAATTGGATGGTGGTGACAAGTCATTGGGTTGGGCACTAAGAAAGAGAAGCGGAAGGTCTATAGGAGCATGACACAGGAGCAGTCAGCCCAGTTGGGAGCCTGGGAAGAATTCTCCAAGGAGGTAAGACTAATGGAACACTTTTACCCAGGATTTCTATAGTAGGACTCAATGAGAAATGCCTAATGGTTCTTCTTCCAGAGACTCTGGCAACCCTAAGCCCAACTCCCAGCAGCAAACACAGCACACTGCCCATCCGGCCAGACTGCAGTGGACTTCCTGAAAAATCTGGAAACCATGCCCACAAAGTAAGCCAATGACTGACTATAGTCATCTGAGCTAGCAGACATCGGGCTCTATGAGACATACTGAAATAGCAGTGCTGGCACAGACTAGGCACTAATAAGTGTTTGCATTGCCTTCTTCCTGTGTCGCAGTTGCCCAATTCTGCTGGTTCTTAGGTTCTGATATCTTATCTGGCTCCTTTCCTCACAGTTCCCTTTATTTGCAGTTCCTCGCCTTGTCTGTCCAAATTCTTGGGAAGGCCCAGGTTAATTTAAAGAGCTACCCATTGAGGAGGCTGTTTGCTTATGGCCTCCCAGAGACCTGTCTACAACACCAAGCCTATACTTCTACCATGATGGAGATGTTTCTTTGGATTATAAGCAATAATGGTCATTATAATAATCACAGCTTTTGTTTAGCTACATTATAGCTTTTATATAGCACCTGCTAGTGTCGGGTTCTCTTTTAGTACTTCTTATACCTTATCTTATTTACTCCTTAGGAAAGAGGGAAGTAAAGTCAACCTTCATGGCCAAGGTCACAGAAGTGAGAGGTATTCTTGCCTTCGGAGCCCACTGGAGGACACTCTCTGATGCCTGGGCCTTTTGGACTTGTGCTAGTTCCCAGAGGAGGAGTGGGCAGGGCCCAGTGAACAGACATCCAGGAAAGGTCAGTTGATTTATATGTTCCAACCACAGCAGGGAGGCAAATCAGCCCCATCCCCCTGGCAGATGGTGACCTGACAGAGAAGATCAAGAGTGAAAGTACAGCAGGGACTTCTCAAGAGCCAGCAGCTAGCAACAGGCAGGTGGAAATACCCCACAGCATTAACTGTGGCCTTTTCTGTTGTTGTGTTCTCTGGGATACATACCCTCAACCCTATTCTTTTATGTAGTTGCTAAATTTCTGCAATGAACATGACTTACTTTTATGCTCAGGAAATGAAACAAAAAGTGATTATGAAAATTACTATAGGATTTTCCAATAAAAGGAATCAGGAATCCTCGGAAAAATGGCTGATTCCAAGACTGGGGTAGAAATAGATAAAATCAGTCTGGAGCATCTTGCAGTACTCACAATTAAGGAAAAATAAGGAATGATCAAAAACAGACAAAATACCCCTACAATGACTGGGCATATCCAAGTGACACAGGCACGAGCTGAAAGAGCTGCCAGCGGCCAAAGGAGAACAATTCAAGCAAAATAAAAAAGGAAATTACTGAATTATAAACCAACTATAAACATAGAGCCTGTAAGTCCATAGTAATATGAATAAATTTCTGAAGCAGAAGAATCCCAAATAATTGAGGTAGCTACCCTACCCTCAAGGAGGTGGAATCTAACCCCCTCTCTGTCAGGGTGGGCAGTCCATGGTGCCTTCCTTCCAAAGCAGGCAGTGTGGGAAGGGAGGGGGAGAGGATTTTCAGAAGAGAAATCTGACTAATGCTACCTCAACCAGGTGATCAAGTTCAGTATCACAGCAATAGGTCATGCTGATTGTATGTGTCTTGGACGTGATGTGGTGCGGAGGGCACTTTCCCTCTGTGGCCTTCCTCCCTAAACCTGTAACTCCAGTCAAACATGAGAAAAACTTCAGATAAAACCCAGCTGCAGAACATTTTGCAAAAGGTTTTCACAGTAATGTCTCAAAACTGTGAAAGTCATCAACAAGAAGGAAAGCACGAGAAACTGTCACAGGCAAGAGGACCCTAAGGAGACATGGCTACTAAATATAACCTGGTATCCTGGATGGGATCCTGGAATAGAAAAAGGACATTAAGTTTGAACTAAGTCAATGTGAATCAAGTATGGACTTCGGTCAGTTAATAATAATGTAGCAACTCTGGCTCATTAATTTTGACAATGATAAGGTAAAATGCTAATAATAAGGGAAGCTGGAAAGTTATGGGAACTCTTGGTACTATTTTTGCCATTTTTGGCTAAATAAAAAACTAATCTAAAGTGAAAAGTGTATACAGAGTGGCAGGAATAGCAGATGCCAATTAAAGAGGCTTGAAGTGGTGCTCAGCCCCTGCAGCAGCTCAGCTCGAAGGAGAAAATGTGAACTCCCAGGTACTCTTCCTTTGCCTTTTTTTTTTTTTCCTTAGAAAAATCTAAATTTCTGTTAATAAGTCTGTTTGCTGGGCTGGAAGGGAACAAGGCTATTGTATCTAACTGGCCTTTCCCCTGTCCCGCAGGGATCTCCTGATGGTTAGATTCATTAACTTGGTATTTTCTAATGATTAACACTGATCAATAATCTGCTGGGTCTGGTCCTTAAATCAATTGCCCGATTAATGAGAATGAAAGCACCATTTTATTATCCAGCTCTGGACCTTTTGCAGAAAAGGCTTCTGGGGTTTTGGGCCTCCATTCCCTTTGCTGCATATCAGGTTAATTAAAACTCCCACGCAGGTCCCCCAAGCCCCACGCTTGTGACTTGGAACAAACTTAGCTGGAAGGAAAGACTTTTGGAAAAACGGGTAAGAGTCTTTCACTCAGTGAGACTTTCAGCTGGTTAGTGAGTCAACTCAGTTTTACTGAGGACCTACTAAGTGCCCAGGTCCTGTTCACATGCCACCTCCACAGAGAGACCCCCGCCTCTTCACCACTGTCTCAGTACACATGTGCTCTCTGGTACTGCTTTAGTTTAGTTTAGTGAGCGCTGCTCACTACTTGGTATTGCATTTAAGCTGTTTGCTTGAGTGTGGATAGGATTGGTGGAGGGTATGAAAAGGATTGAAGAAGGGTGGAAGCAAGTTTGGAGGAGGGTGTAGACAGAGTTGGAGGAGAATGTAGACAGAAATGGAGGGGGAGGCAAGAATGACTCCCCCAGGCCAGCTGCGGGGCAGTTCAGAGATCTGGTGGGAGTGGGGCAGAGGGATGTAGGGGAGGAAGATTGCTGTAGATTCTTTTGTTTTTTTTTTTCTTTTAAGATTTATTTACTTACGCATACAAGAACTAGGGTACAGGTCAGAGGTGTGGGGGCTGAGAGGATTCACCAGAGATAGAGCAGGGAACAGAATAGGCAGATTGACCGAAGCACACTGCTAAGGGGAGCAGTGGGTGAGTCAGGAGAGGTCTGCTGTGCCATGTGAGTTGCTCCCTGGCTGGGGATCGAACTCATGCTGCAGTGGCTGCCGAGAGGTTCATAGGTTGCATCTCAACCCCTTGCGCCACCAGGGAGGCCTGCTGTAGATTCTTAGGCAGGGTAATGAATGAACCCTGTTAAATGACTGGATATGGGGCAAGAAGGGGCTATGTTAAGGAAGGACCAGGTCTTTGACTTGGGTACCAGTTCAATGAGGCTGGGAGCACTGTGGAGTGACAGGCATGGGGGATGAGCTAGCTGGAATGGTATATTATTTTCTAGGAGAGGGGACATTTAAATTGGAATCCAGAAAGTTCTTTCTGTTCTCACTCTGACAGTGCCTCCACTCCTTGTCTTCTGCAGGAGAAACCCTGGAGACTGGGCTAAAATCCCCACTAGCGAGTCTTGTGAATGTGCTAGGCAGGGAGAGAGGAGTGATGGAGGAAGGGCTGGGGTAGGAGAGGAAGCTCAGGCCACTTCCCTCCTGGCTCTTCAGGAAATGTCACACAGACAATGTTTGTTCATTTGGACCTCTTGAGTAAGCAGGCTGGGATGAACAAGTGGATAGATACGCAATATAGACTTTCATGTTGAATTGCAAAGAAAATAAGAGTGGTGTGATTGGGAGGAGGAGCCATAACTCCAGTGCCTTTCAACCCCAGCCCCTTTCTTATCTCAGTATCAGGAAGGTCCACATCCCAGCAACTGCTTAGCGACAGCAGACTTCTCTGGTCCTGCCTACCCACGGGTGGCTCTGTCTTCACAACTCACCTACTCCTAGAACTGTGGAGTTAGTAAGAGTCTCAAATGCCATTTAGCATCATGCTCTAATTTATAGGCCAGGAGAAGGTGGACATGCCAAAGGTCAGACAGGAAGTTATGATGGATGTGGCTTTCTAAGTCACCGATGTGAATATACACACAAGGACAAATCCCCATGCACTTGCAGTCTTGGGAAAATTCACACACCGACCTTTTCATGGACCACCCTTTTCCATGCTACACATCATGAATAACCCCCAAATGTGTAACTCCAGCCTTGTCTGACCTTCCCCTGATCTCCAAGCCCATCTCATCAGCTGTCTGCTCCTTACCTCCTCTTGGATGGCTGATAGGAGCTCAAACATAATTGCCCAAACCAAAACCCTGATTTCTACCTCACCAAACTTGCTCCTAAACAAATCTTCCAGCCAGCGACAATTGCATCATGTCGAAAACCTAGGTGTGACCTGAGTCTTCTCTTTCCTTCACCCTTCCAGTCCCCACGCAGATGCTCAGCAGGACAAGCTGGCTCTACCTCTATTTGTTCACCTCACTGGGCTCTCTAGCAAAGTGAGTTTCCTCTGTGAATAATGAGCCTGCATCGGCTCCATGTCCAGGGTACACCGTTAGGAAGGAGTAAGCGGCAGCCCAACACCGGCTCTCTGTCCACAGGTGGTGGAGGGCAGTGTGTGGACTAGGCACAGCAGAGGGGAGGGTGCTCTAGCTGGTGTGAGCAGGGAGCCCACCTGGGAGAGCTGCGGGAGTTATCTGGTGAGGAAAGAGGAGAAAAGGCATCCCCTTCTTTCTCTCTTCTCTAGTCTAGAGGCCAGCACCAAGCACATGGCTGAAATCCACCTCTATGTGTCCCAAGAAAACAGAAGCAGAAGCTGGAGGAGGCCCTAGGCCTAGAGTCCTGATCTCTCCTCTTCCTGGGCTTTACCTGCCCTGGATTTGTTGTGGATGGACAGAAGGACAAACATGCACTTATGGGCTTCTAGTTGCAGAAAGTATAACTCCAAAGTGCTATGCTCAGAACCCCACTGGCACCAGCCCCCTGATTTACTTTAAGCAGACAAATTAGTGCTTTGTATAAAAATCATTCTCCTTTAAATATTAAGGGGGAAAAGTCTTCCGTTTGCTTTGGCATGGCTTTTATTATATCTTGAGGGCAAAGACTTCCAATTTCAAAATGGAAATCAATGAGAAACATGATTGAATTTTGGAAATGTGGTTTTAGAGCCAACAGTTGTGGATCGTGACAGAAGTTCTGAAGGTTATACATAGATCTATAAATCAAACTTACATGCTGGGTATTTGCAAAGCAACTGGGTCCTATTCCCCAGCAAAGCTAGCTGTCGTGTTCTACATGCTTTGGGGGTGAGTGACATCTTGAGACCAGCATATTTCTTATCCCTTTCTCCGCACTGCTCCCACCTGGGACATGGTCATGATAAGGATAAAATGGGCCAGTGTGTATCATACAAAGTCAAGGTAGGCAATAAATAGTACATCTTATAATCATTCTAATCTTGGGGGACCAAAAGGGCCAAGAAAATCTCATGGAGTGTTAAGAGATGAATATTGGATTCCTGAGGAAATGGCAGTGATTCTAATACTAAGAGCTGTTGGTCAATGTCAAAGCTCCTAAAGAAGGTTAAACCATGAAGCAGAAAGACCAGGAGTCTGGTTGACAATCACGTTTAAGACAAAAAGCAGAAGCTTCCCTGTGCTGGGCACGTTCATTGTTCACTACCCTCCACATATTTTGGAACATGTGAGACATTTGCACTCAGACGAAATTCTGGGTGAGCTTTCAGGAAAGTACGCTCTTGAGGGCCTCCCCGGTGGCGCAGCGGTTGAGCGCTGGGTTACGAAGCTGCGCGCAGCCTCTGCAGCGCCGGTTTGATCCCCGGCTGCTCCCCGGCCACCGGAGGAGGGTCCCACATGGCGCGCAGACCTCTCCTGCCGCCCACTGCTCCCCTCAGCAGTGTGCTTCGGTCCTTCTGCCTGCTCTGCTCCCTGCTCTGGCTCTGGTGAATTCTCTCATCCTCCCGCGCTTCTGACTGTACCCAGTGCATGTATAAACAAAACAGATAAAATAAATAAATAAATAAATAAAAGCATGCCTCTTAAAAAAAAAAAAAAAAAGAAAGTACGCTCTTGAGAAACAAGGAGAAAAGAAGAAGAGAATGCTCTGAAAAGGATCACCAATGCTTCCCTCTGGGTGGTGACTTATGCTTGCTTCTCCCTGCTCTGTATTTTCCATGTTGTCCATCATGAGCGTCCATTGCATTCATAATCAAACCTGGGGTCCCTGTACTGTCTTGTGTTTCCCTCCGCCCTCCCACACTTTTGAGATGAGGTCCTTTGATATATCCAAGTTTGGGTGTCCATCTGTGTCTTGTTGGGATCGTGACCTGGGTTTCCCTCACAGAAGGCAAATATAACCAGGAAGAGACTAAGCCAAACGACACCATGATTGTCTATTGAGAGGCTGTTGCTTGCCAAAGACTCTCAGATTTCTGCCTGCTTTCTCCTGGTAATTTAAGAAAAAAGTGGATAGAGAAAGACTAGCTTGATTTTGAGAAGTATTAAGGGCATGCAAAAAAAATACAACTTTGTCTTTAGAGGCCTCCGACTGGAAAAAGGATAGCTAGAGAAAGAGTGACTGTGTCTCTGTGGTTTTCCTGCTGTGCCTGTGCACCACCTAAATGATTATGTGGCCTGTGGGTCCACTGTCTTGGAAGGCTGCTGGTGCTTTTTCTGCCGCGAGACTGCAGAGCATCTAGACTCCTAGGAAAGAACCTGGGAACTGGTATGTGTTCACACTCACCATGGATGACATCACTGTGTTGGGAATTTGGGACTGACACAACCTTAAGAGGAGTCTGACTCAAGTCACTTGACTCCATTTTTCCTGCCACTCTCTTGCTCACTCACTCACTCATTCTACTCACCAAACATACCCCATGTGCCTGCTATGACTTTGGCGCTGTGTTATATTCTGTGCCCTCAGTGAGCCACGAGACAAACGCTTCCTTGACTCCCTAGCACCGGCAAGAAAGGTCTTTTACCACAGGAGGCCCTCTGTGGTCCATCACTTCCCTTCAGATGGAAAATGGCTGCAGCATCATATGTTTGGTGGGCTGGGAGTCCTGGCAGTCTCTTAGAGGGGTCCTGTCTTCATGGGTGGGGCAGCAGGGCAGATAGCAGCCACCCTGAATGGGCTCACTGAAGGGATAGTGAACCTCTTAGCAGTAGAGAATGATTTAGGATGGGGTGTATTTCCAAATGGCTCTCTAGAGATCCTGACATCATCGTCGGGGGCTGTTTCCTGCCCCTGGTGCTGGGGTCCCTTGAAGGAAGCTGCAACTGTGACTCACTCACTTGTCTACAGACAACTGAGGTCATGAAATAACCACACTGAGATCTGCTCCAGGTAGAGAAACCCTGCTTCTCCCTTCCTCCCACCCCCTAATTTCCTTCTAGCACCACTGTGGTGGATAAAGATGACTACGAAATCACAGGTCAGGTTGACATCCCCTCCCCTTTAATCTGGACTGTCTGTGGCTGCTTTGACCAATAGGATGTGTTGAGGGTGGCCCTGTGCCAGTCTGGAAGTGAGAGCACACAAGGGGTGCTTCTGCCTTGGTCCCTTAGGGCCCTGAATTGCTCTCTCAGGGAATGAGGACTGGATGGGAAAGACTGCTTGGAGAGCCCCTGACACATCACCGAGAGGGGCTGGGTTCAGCTGGAGTCCATCTTTCCAGCTGTCCCTGCCAAGGCACTGGACATGTGAGTGAAACCATCTTGGACTGTCTGGCCTAGACCAGAATAGCTGAACGCCATCGCACAACCCCAGTCATTGTTACTGGGGGCAGAAGAATCACACAACTGTGCCCTGCCCACATTCCTGCCCACAGATCTGAGTGACAATAATATACTGGTTGCTGCTTTAATTCACTGTGTTTGTGGTTGGTTAGTTGTACAGCAAGTGGTGACTGGGTCAGCCTCCTGCAGGGCTGGGTGGGGACAGGGGAACCTTGGCAGAAGTTATTTGGTGGGGAACCCCAGAAATAGGCTGCAGAGTCAGGCCCAGGAGTGTCAAAACAGTTTATATATTTCTTGCACACCTGAGTGTGCACAGAGATTTATTTCTGGGAGGGAGGTTTTCACTGGGTCTAGCCCATGTACATGCTCCATAAATTGACGCTGTTGCCTATTATTAGGATAGGGTTTCCAGGGACTTGGAGACATAACAGGTCATGTCCTTCTTGACCATGCCCTTCAGAGTCATGCTCCACTGACTCCAGAAGTTTCTGAGCCTTGTAGAGCCAGTAAAGGCACATGGGGTCAATGCCAGGCCTGCTTTGCACTCTCTGTTTGCCTCACCTCAGCCCCACCCACGTGGACCCTTTGGGTCCCCACGGCCTTTCCAGGGCCTTTGTTTGAACCACCCACAAGCTTTCTCCCAAATGCAGATCTTTTCTAATTTCCTGCCTTGTGGCGGAACCATCAGTCATTGAGCAAGATGACTGATTGGTCTGAGAGGCCCTTGCTTCCAGAACAGGATTTTCTCCCACAGCAGGAGCATGGTAATTAAACTTTGCTAGAGTTGAGAGAACAAAGTTTCCCCAAGCAGAACAGTCAATTCTCAGAGCACAATCAAAGCAGAGGTGGAGTGGAAATCAGGTCGAGATCCCAGTCACCTAATGTGCCTGTTCTTATCACCCTGAAGGCGAAGGCCCCCCTCCCTGCACACCAAGGAGCAGCAAAAGCAGTCCTGGCCACCAAAGGGGATGAGACCAGTTCCTTAGACCCCCCCTATTTTCTAAATGGCCATCAGCACTTGCAGGGCCTGCTGGCATGAGAATTGTGGTTGGTCTGGGTCTGCTGAGTGTAGCCAATTTAGTCTTCAGTTTTTGTTAGATGGATACAAATGCAATAGCTTTTTTTTTTTTTTTTTTTTTTTAGGGCAAAGGGAGAGAATAGTGAAACAAGAGTGGAGGAGAGGAAATGAAATTTAGTCTTGCCATCTGCAGAAGTGTCCCACCACAAGTTACAATCTCTCCTGGCCTTGATATTCCAGTGTCTCTATTAGAGAGTATCTCGCTGGGTTGAGTGTGACCAGCATATTAATATTAATATACATCAATCATAGGTAGTTTTCTTCCAACATGGTTCCCAGTACAGCTGACTTCATCTAAAACACAATTGAAGACAGAAATTTCTCCTAATGTTGGAGGGGGAAAATGGTATTGTTGGATGTATTTTCAGTTGGTATATTTCCATGTTATATTTTAAGGATGACTTAGGAATTTCCAGTGGTCATTTTGACTACATCCAATTTTTATCTTCTATGCTAACTATAGAGTCACTGAAACCATTATTTTATTATCTTCTTTATCCAGTTAATTTACCAGCTCTTATTTGTGTAAGTGGTAATGATGCAAGCCTGATTCTGGCTCATTTTTGAATTATTCCAAGTTTCAGATGCGTGTGCTCCAAAATAATGGCTTTATGACACACATTATAAATAGAATTCAGAACCAGATCGCGTTAACATCTTCTCACTATATTCCAAAATGCCATAAAGAAAATTTCTGTTTGCACCATTAACGAGATAATG
The DNA here is from genome assembly GCF_964194135.1 of Talpa europaea. NCBI lineage: Eukaryota > Metazoa > Chordata > Mammalia > Eulipotyphla > Talpidae > Talpa > Talpa europaea. Next base: position 36,022,969 of record NC_140076.1, read on the forward strand.
TTAATGCAAATCATGTACCTAAATGTGAAACTACTGGCTCCAAGAGTACTCTGGAAATGAGTTAACATTGTAATTTTTGCCAACAAATGGCTCACCTAATTTAGTCACAGGTAGACCTGTGCTGAATTCCGATGCTTGATACACAGGTAAATCAAGGGTAATAACCGCACAGGAAAGAGTAATGAGCAAATCCAACAGTAGCTAGAATGAACACTTTGTTTTAAATATGTTTTACCCTCATTAAATGCATTAATATTCATGAGCAAATGATTATATATATCAATTTCCTATGGTAATGACCCAGATTCAACCAATCCTCCCCCTTTTAAAATGGATACTTGGCATCAAAGTACAGCCTCATTTTATTGTGACTAGTGTAGTATACATATTATGAATTTATTACCTGTTTGTGAACATGACTGGAATGTGAGTTCAGTCAGGGTTTCAGTGACAACTGAACCTTTGGGGCACAGAACCTTTGGGCACTCAGCAACACCTGACAAATAGGAAGCAGGTGTTGGGCCTCCCTGGTGGTACAAGGGGTTAAGCACAGCACTATGAAGCTGTCCCAGCCTCTGCAGCACCGTGTTTGCAGTGTTGGATCCCCAGCCGGCCAGGATGCTACTCTCCTATCTTGCCTGCTGCTACCCTCGGCAGTGTGTTTCAGTCAGTCTGCTTGTTCTGTTGCCCACTCTGTCTCTGGTGAATCCTCTCAACCCTCTGCATCTCTGGCTTGTACCCCAGTTCTTGTATGCATAAATAAATAAATCTTTAAAAAAGAAATCTTTAAATAAGTCACCAGTTGCCCTGGTGAATGGTGTGGAAACTCCATGGCAGAAGGGCAAAGAGAAGTCCCATCCCAGCAGCTACAGGACTTGGGCAGCTTTCTTGGGGGAGGTGAAAGCTGAACCCCAGAGAAGGGGAAGGCTGAGGATAGGTGGCAAGTTCTTTCAGAATGAGAGAAGGGAGAGACAGACACAGGTAATATTAGGAAAGTGCTGAGGAAGGTGAGACTTTTGTTGAGGATGGGCAAGGCAGTTGCCTGTGGGCTGGCTGGACTGGAACCTTCTTTCCTAGGAAATGTCCTCCCCTAGTTCAAATGCATTTTGTGAAAATTGTGATATTTTAATAAGGCGACCAGCTGTAATGATGGGTAGGACATATTAGATTTCTTTCTAGGCTGTTGGGGCTGGGATTAGGGTATCAGTTCACTTTCTTGGGGTGCCAAGATTTTGGTACACATCTGGAGCTGCTGGTGATGGCCATATTCTGCATGTATATTGGAAAAAGGACAGCATGCCTGCAGATGAGGAGAAAGAGAAATGAAAGAGGCAAGAGGGAGAGTAAGGTGGAGAGGAGGAGTTGGGGACACAGAAGACGCTGTGCCCTCCAGGCCCTGATTGCACCGAGGTCCCGCTGGCTTAGGATAAGTGGAATTGATTTCTACTGCTTGGCACCGAATTAGAGAAATTTATATGCATCTGTAATATGAGGCTGGATTGGACAGAGGGGGACCTCACAAATGATGGCACAAAACCCATCTCAAACCAGAGGCAGTGTCACAGACCCTACAGATGATGAAGAGTGAGGAAAAGGAAGCAAAGAAGACTTGTCAGTATACTACTTCCGCTCTTGGCCAAGGTCACCGAGTCGAAGCGTCTGGGCCCAAGAACGCTGATTTCCCAAGTGCACGCAACAAGATGTAAATTCCAGAAAGAAAACTTTGACACATGTCATCTCCCCTGGCCAACAGTGAAAGAAAAGGGGTCCAGAATAGGCTGCCTTTCCTCCCCTTACTACCTCCCAGTTCTGCCTGTCCGGGCTTCCCACAGCTGACTTGCATAGTTTCACTCCTTTTTCTCCATCTAGCAGTGAGAAGGGGGTACCGCACACCCTGGATACAGGCCTGGATCTCCACTCCTTCAACCCCTCCACGCTCCCTGGTTTGCTTCCTCTAGTATCAAACAGGCAAACCTACAAATGAAAATCTAAAAGTATTAATGCCCAGAACCATCCTAAATGGTTGTAAGCTCCTAGAAAACAGACACTGTGCCTTGCTTTTGTTTGTTATTGCTGTTTTTCCGTGGGTGGGGGACAATGCAGAGTAGTGTTCAGGAAAGCACTCAGGCTTTGCTCAACCACCCCGGGCTCCAGCATCCGCATCTGTAAAATGGGAAAGCAGTAGCTATCTTTCCACAGGATGGTCTAATGATAGAGGTGATGTCTGTAAAGGCAAGAGTACCTGGCTTATGATAAGCATATAAATAAATAGTAAACCTTTTATTCCCTTCCCCCGTATTTACCTAGGAGTCTGATATATTTTTTAAAGATTTATTTATTTATTTATGCATACAAGGACTTGGGTGTAGGCCAGAGGCACAGGGAGTGAGAGGATTCATCAGAGACAGAGTGGGGAGCAGAACAGGCAGACTGACTGAAATACACTGCTGAGGGGAGCAGAGGGCAAGTCAGGAGAGGTCTGCTGTGCCATGTGGGTAGCTCCCTGGCCTGGGATCTAACTCATGCCACAGTGACTGGCAATAGCTTCATAGTGCTGAGACTTTAACCCCTGCACCACCAGGGAGGCCCCCCGCAAGGAGTATTATATTACCATCACTCACACAAGCACAGGCAAAAAGTCAGCCTTTTCTAAACCAGCCCTTTTTCTTTAATATAAAAATAAATATATATTTCACATATGAATTTTAAGAAATAGAAATTATTTTATAGCTATAATTAATAATGACTTGCTAAATAAATACTGATCAATTATTTACATGTGTTATTATTAAAATATTACTTATGGTATTATTACTTTTCCTGATCCCATTAAACTAACTCTATCATGTCCATCTGTGGTGGCTTCAGCCTCATTCAGAGGAAAAGCCAAAGTCCTCACTTGCCACCAGGCCCTGTGGGGTCCGTCTCCCCTCTGCCTTGTCTCCGCCTTGCTCCTACTGCCTCCCCCTGTTTCAAGTGTGTTGGCCTTTGAAACAAGGGTGCCAAGAATACGATGTGGAAATTAATCGCAGTCAAAGAGTAAGTGGCCCCCTCAGAGTCCTCCACAAGTACCAGTAGGGTGTGCAGGTAGATGCCCGCCAGCAGCACCCACTCAGGACTGCTTCACCATCTGGCTGCCTGGCAGGTGGCTAGGGCCTGGGGGTGGGGTTGGTGATCAGACCTGGGGTAGGGGAGGGGGTGGGCAGTCAGAACCGCAAGCCTGTTCCGAAGACTTCCTCCACCCCCATCTCTTGCCATCAACATTCTCCTCCCACTTTATATCACTAAAGGATGGTATCTGTGCTTGGTTTCTCTCTTCCAATATCCAGCTCTTTCTTTCATCCTAAGTAGGCAATGCCCCTTCTCCTCTGGCTACATCAGATGAGACCCAGTGACTCTGGACCTGTTCATGGCCCCTGGGAGTCTTCATTCCCCAAAGTAACTAGCTGGGGGCCAGGTACATCAGTGCACCCTGCTCTTTGTCTCTCTGGGGCTCTCTTCCTCCCCCACAGCCAGCCAGCTCCCCCATTGCTCACCCTGACAGCCACAAACGCCTATTTATTTGCCGACTAACTTCCTGGTGGTTTAATATCCACTTGAATTACTGTACAATCTCTTTCAAGTTATATTTGATTATTTTTCACATTTAAAAACATGAACACAATTACCCAACAATGGCACGTGCCGTTACAGTCAGAAATAAAATAGTACTGCAATAGCATCTATGCATCTTAGGCAAGTAGTCAGTCCCTGGAAATTATGTCTCCAGCATGGAGCGAGATCTGCAGTGATAGGTACCATATAAATGCATATGAGACAATAAATAGTTACAAAGGGAGAGGATGCTGAATAATTAATCCACCCGCCTCTCCAGGAACGTTCTTTATAAATCTGTCCCTCGCGTTCATTTATTTTATTTTTTTTACAGAAGCAAATATTTAAAAGTAAAGAATAAGTAATATCCAGGAAAGAGAGACATAAAAAGAAAAAATCAGTAGGAGGGAAATAGAAGATTATAGATGTCGAGGGTTTCCAGATTGCTGTAACATCAATGGATGGCACTTGTTAAGGAGATGAATGAGGTGAGGGTAGGAAGGGGTTGTTCCTTGGGGAGACAGGATCAGTTTGGGTTTAGACCTGAGCATTAGACACTCATGCTGGACGGGCTATGGACTTCTTGCCTGCGCCCAAATCTATGTGTAGTTGGACAAAGGAAAATCCACAGGGATATCTTTAGAAAATTCCAGAACTCTCTTTCCTTCCCTTGATATCTTTGGACTGCTAAGAATGTAAAGATAAGCAAAAGATTTTATGTGATCCAATCCAAATTAGGTTTGATTTACATCTGTGCAATGATGAATGGGTCAGCCTCTCTCTCTCTCTCTCTCTCTCTCTCTCTCTCTCTGCCTCTCATCTATCTGTCTATCTAGCTATGAGACTTGTCTTATCTCTGGCATCCCTGACTGTTAGGAAATTCTTACTGTGGAGTCTGGAGTTGTATCTTTAGGATCCATCTTTCTGTGGTTGTCTTCCCAAGAGCTAAGAATGGTGCAAGAGTCCTGCCCTACAGATATATCACCTCAGATCAAGCCCTACTTACCCTTTCTCCTGGCTATTGGGCCTAAAATTCCCCTGATCTGAACTTCATTTGGTTTCTGAACCTCCCTTTATATGTGCACCTTGAATCAATCAGTCATACCTTAAAGGAAATAGGTATTACTGTCTTTGTATATTTCAACATTCTTTATCAGATATATGCTTTGCAAATACTTCCTTTCATCCTGTGACTTGCCTTTTCCTTTCCTTAAGAATGTCTTTTGGAGTGGAACTTAGAAATTTTATGAAATTCAGCTTACTAATAGAGAGATGGTAGAATATAAAAAGGTACAACTACTTTGTAAAACACTGAACTGGCAATTTCTCTAAAAGTTAAGTATTCTTTTATTATATGACCCAAATATTCTACTTCTAGATATTTACCCAAGAGAAATGAAAGCATATCAAGACTGGTACATGAATATTATAGTAGTTTTATTTGTAGTAACCCAGAACTGGAAATAACCCAATGTCTATCATCAGGTGAATGGATAAGCAAACTGATATATCTACAATGGAAATACGACAATACTACTTAGTAATGAAAAAAACCGAAGTGTTGAGAAATATGACAACATAAATGGATTTAAAAATAATTATGCTGCATGAAAGAAGCCAGGCAAGAAAGAATATGTATTGATTTATTCCATTTATATAAAATGCAAACTATAATGACAAAAAGCTAAGAGGCATTTGCCTGAGGGGGTGGGTGAGGGTGGGCAGCAGGATGGAGAGAGATGGAAGGAAAGAGTTAAAAGAGGCACAGGGAGGGCCTCCTCTGGTGGTGCAGTGGTTGAGTGCTGGGCTGCCAAGTTGCCTGCAGCCTCTGCAGCGCAGGTGAGGGTCCCACATGGTGTGCAGACCTCTCCTGCCATGCCCACTGCTCCCCTCAGCAGTGTATTTTTTCAGTCTGCCTGTTCTGCTCCCTGCTCTGGCTCTGGTGAATTCTCTCACCCTCCTGCACTTCTGACTGTACCCAGTGCTTGTATGGATAAATAAATAAATCTTACAAAAAAAAAAAAAAAAGAGGCACAGGGAAACTTGATTTACTCATGTGGTAGTTTCCTAGATGTGGCTAGGAATATACATATTTATATACATATATATACAATTTTATTCTTTAAATAGGTATAGTTTCTTATATTTCAATTATACTTCAATATATCTGTTTTCTTAAAAAGGGATTTGAGTCTTTATACTAAAAGGGTATCATTTTATACACCTCTATCATTTTATAATCCTTACCAATACTTTTTCAAGAACTGGGGTACAGGCCAGAAGTGCGGGGGGTGGGGTGGATGGGTGAGAGGATTCACCAGAGACAGAGTTGGGGCATCTTTTCCAGTATTCTCACCCTTTTGGTCCCTTTCCTGAATTTTTCATGACAAAGGAAACACAGGGACTCACTTTCCCTTCCTCCTGCCTCTCTGCTCACTTTTCTTTGAGGGAAAGGTTGAGATTATCACTTGATAATTAACCTTGCCTCCTTGCTTGTTTCTATTTTGCATACAAGGAACTTAGTTACTCAACTATTAGGAGACATTTAAATCTTTTCCAGTTTTGGCTGTTGTAAATGATGCTGCAAAAATACTCTTGCATTTCTCCTACAGGACATGTTCAAAGTTTCTCTATGGTAAATACTTAACGGTGGCATTGCTGGATCATGTCAACTTTTCCAGGCATTGTCAAAGTATTACACAAAGTGAATGTACTGATTCACTTTCCCAGCAGTAATGTATTTGAGTTCTTGCTGCTCACCATGTCTTTATGAAAGTTCTTATTTTTTTGTCAATCCACTAGTGGTGAAATTGTATCTCCCTGTGTTTTAATGTGTATTTTTCTGATTACTAATGAGGGTGAGCAACTATGCATAAAGTCTTGGATCTTTCAATATATCCTCTTCACAGAAATTCTTTTTATTTATTTATTTTTTGGCAGCTCATTTATTTATTTAAAAAAATTTTATTTGACCAGTTTTCTTGCAGATTTTTAAAATTAATGAATTAATTAATTTCACATCATTTTACATTTTTGCACAATGTATGCATTTTCATTCTGGTTATATTCCCCATACAGAAATTCTTTTTAAACATCTCTTGCCCATTTTTATGTTGGGGTGTTTGAGATCTTAATTCATAGACCATATTTACATATTCTGGATACTAGTGTTCTGTTGGTTATATGCTGCAAATATCTTCAACTCCATGGCTTGTACTTTTACCTACTGTGAACTGTCTTTGGCGAACAGAACTCTTCATTTTAATGAAGTTAAATTTATTAATCTTTTTCTTTCATGGCTTTGTACTTTTTGTGTCTTATTGAAGAAATTCTTTCTTCACCTGGGGCCATAAATGTATTTTCCTATATTTGTCTTCCAAAAGTTTTATTGTTTTCCCTTTTACATGTAGGTCTTTAGTCCACCTGAATTGATTTTTGGGTGGGGTATGAAATAGGGGATTTTCTAACAGAGATTACCAATAGTCTCAACCTACTTATCTGAAGATCTGTCATTTTCTCCACTGTGCTGTATGACATCTCAGTCACTTATCAAGTATCTATTGCTGTGGGAGCCTTTTTCCGCACGCTCACTTGTTATCCACTGGTTTATTTGTTAACTCCTGCATGATTGCACTGCCCCTGTTACACTGGTTTCAACCTAAGTCTATTTGTTTGGGTCAGTCATCCATTCCTTCTTGAAAAGTGTCATTATTGGGGCCTCCCTGGTGGCACAATGGGTTAAGTCTCAGCACCATGAAGCTATCTACAGCCACTGTAGCATGAGTTCCATCCCCAACCAGGGAGGTGACCCACGTGGCACAGCAGACCTCTCCTGTCTTGCCTGCTGCTCCCCTCAGCAGTGTATTTCAGTAGATCTGCCTGTTCTGCTCCCCACTCTCTCTGGCCTGTACCCTGGTTTCTTGTATACAGAAATAAATAAACCTTCCCAAAAAACCCCAAAAGTGTCATTATCATTCTCATTTGCATTTTCATAAAAATTTTGGGAGTAGCCTTTAAAAGTTACAAAAATTTAGAAATTTGATTAGAATTGTATCAAGTTCATAGCTCATTTTGGAATGAATTGACATCTTTATAAAACTGGGGCTTCCAATTCAGGATCATGGCCTACGTTTCCATCTATAAGGGTCTTCTTTGAGGAAGTTTTATTCTTCCACAAACATCTTAGATAACTTTTGTGAGATTTGCTCCTAGCTATTTTATATTTGTAATATTAGTTTAAATGGTATTTTAAAAATATTTCACTTTCTATCTTTCTACTCTTGGTTTTTGAAAATTGATTTTTATTCAGAAAGCCTCCTGAATACTAGAATTCTAACAACATACCTTAGATCGTTTGAACTTAGGTAACTAAATTGTCCATAAGTTTCTTTTTTCCCCTTTTTTAATTCACACATATTTTATTTATCTCATTTGTCTCTCTGTGATAGCCAGGATTTCCAAAACAATGTGTTTGGTGGTGTCTATGTACCTGAGTTTACAGAAATGATATAAATGATTCTTTCTAAAGAGTGCTGTTACTTAGACTTTTAATAGCTGCCCTTAATCAAGCCAAGAAAGTTCTTCTTATTCATGGTTTGCTCTATTTTAAAAAATAATACAGTTGGTAGATTTTATAAAATGCTTTAACTTTATTTGTTAATGGCTACTTGATTTTTAACCTGTTAAAAATAACCTGATGATGAGTTGGGGGATGTTCCTTCTTAAAATTTTCCTTAAAATTGAAAATGTCTGGGTCTGAGGTTTTCATTAAGGAAAATCTATTAATAATGTCTCTAGGCTATCAGTTTAAGTTCTTCTTGAGCCAGTATTGGTCTATTTTTATAAAACATTTGTATTTCCGACAGTTTTTCTAATTTATCAAAAGAAGGTTATTCAGAATGCATTTTTTTTTTTTTTTTTTAAAGATTCATTTTTTTTATTTACTTATACAAGCACTGGGCACAGTCAGAAGCGTGGGAGGGTGAGAGAATTCACCAGAGCCAGAGCGGAGAGCAGAGCAGGCAGAAGGACCGAAGTACACTGCTGAGGGGAGCAGCAGGCGGCAGGAGAGGTCTGCGCACCATGTGGGACCCTCCTCTGGTGGCCGGGGAGCAGCCGGGGATCGAACCGGCGCTGCAGAGGCCGCAGGCAGCTTTGCAACCCAGCGCTCAACCACTGCGCCACCGGGGAGGCCCTCAGAATGCATTTTTTAAAAAAGCCTTCAGCATGTATAGCTATGTTTTCCTTTTTATTCTTAATATTTAATTATGCAGTCTATATTTCCTGGTTGATCACACAAATAAATATATACTTATTATTTTATTTACAAAAATAAATTTTTGCTGTTAGCTTAATTTTTCTTTTTACCTACTGTCTTTAATTTATTCGGTTTTTCTTTTTTCTAACATTTCTCTGTCTCTTTACCTGGGTGTGTATGTGTGTGTGTGTGTACCTAATAACATAACTGCAAAGTAATGATCTTTGTTAATTACATTTGAACCTGTTTTTCCTTTTCTTCACTGAAGTCTATAAATTTCCTTCAAAGTACCATTTTAATTATATTTCTTGTGTTTAAACACATTTCTAAATATTTTTTACTTTTATTGCTTCTTTGACCCCTGGGTTATTTAGAAGTAAATTTCTTAATTTTCAGCCATATGTGTTTTTTTCTAGTCATCTTTTTCTTATCGATTTCCAGTATAGTCTTATTGTGCTCAGAGAGTTATTTCTATATAAATTCTTTGAAAATTGTTGATAGTCCTCATAGTCAGTTTTCTTAAGCATGGAGAAGATAGATTATATGCTGCAATTTTCCATCTATGTCCACTATATCATTACATTATTCAAACCGTCTATATCCTTTTTATTATGTTTGCTTTATCAATTGGTGAGATTCACATGTTAAAGTAGTACATTTATCTGCCTTCTTTGAAGTTCAATCAATTTTTGCTTTATATATTTTGAGGTTATGTTATTAGGTCCAAACAAGTTGAAAATTTTCTATCTTCCTAATTAAATGAAGCTTTTATCACCATAAAGTGATTTAATATATCTCTGGTAACACCCCCTCTCCCCCGTTGAGCATATTTCACCTTATATTAAATAGTATCATTAGCTTTATTTTATCTAATAATTGTCTGGATCTCCAGTGTTTACCTTTTGATTTGATATTCTTATGTCTTGGATTTGTCTCTTGTAAATAACTTGCCCACAAGTGTGTCGGGTTTCCTTATTCCTGATCACAATGCTCTCCACCACATTTACTTGAGAGGACACTCAATGTCCCAACCGCATATTCCCAACAGTGGCTGCCCTGCTTGAGAACCCACAAGGACCACATGATCTCCCAGTTGGGCACTGAATGCTCCTGGTTTTGGTGCACCTGAGGGGGTTGATGGTTGGGGGGATCTGCCTCACTATATCCTGCTCAGAGTTCTAGCTCAGTTCAAACACTGGGGAGTCCTAGGGGGCTGAGCCTTTGAGGAATGCCACCACCAGCAGCACACAAGCATCTCCAGCCTTTCCAAATCCATGCCAAGAGGATACACCAATTGGCACCTTTCCAAGCACCTTTAACTCCTAGGCCCTGCTCAGAAAAACACCTTGGTCTTAGCGCCCACCATGATCTCCATCCTGGAATGAAAGGTAAGTCAGCATGAGGCAGCTCCTGGGGCAGGGTTGCCCTGGGTGGGCTCTGAAGGAATGGGAAGAGGTAGAGGCCCAGGGGGCAGCAGGATAAAGGCATAATTCTACTTGCCTAGAAGATGGATAACTTTCATGCCTCCTTCTTCTCCACCACCTTCCATCTCCTGCCCTACTCCAGGTGTCTCTCTCTGTCTCTCTCTGTCTCCAGGTGTCTCTCTCTGTCTCTCTTTTTCTTCCCTCCTCCCCTTTCTCTCTCTCTCTCTCTTTCCCATTTCAGCTTGGAACTTAGTCCCAGATAACCTCCCACATATCCCTCAATAGGGTCTTTGCCTTTCTTCAATTCTCATCTTCCACCACTTTTTAACTTCTTTTTGGTCTGCATTAGTCAGCCAGAAGTTCCAAACTGGTTGGTTCCCTTCCCTTGGGCTTATCAACTGTGAAGGAAATGCATGTCTCTGCGTCCTCTCTGTGACTAGCCTGCTTGGATCACCTCTTGTTCACCTGTCAGCTTGTGGTCTGAAGCAGGCGCTCAGGAAAAGAGTGAGATGAGGAAATGGTTGGAGGTCAGGGCTCCTCCTGTTCTTTGAGCTATTCCAGGGCATCTCTGGAGGCCCTGGCTCATTCCCAAGTCATCCTGATCAGTCTGAGGGAAGGGGGAAGAGGTGAGGAGACTCTCCAGCACCTCCAGATACAGTGCCCCTTCCAGAATCAGGGGATGTGCCCCATCTGTCTCAACTGACTGATGCTGACAACTTTTGTCCCCTGCAGGAGAGAGAAGACATTCGACTCCAGTCTGGTGTGAGGGTGAGAGAAGATTAGTACCAGAAAGGGCAGGAGAGACAATTATGTTCTCAGAATACTAGTCCAAGGGACTGGTTTTAGAATGAAGTTCAGACATAATACTGTGAATGCCTTTTGGAGCTTCAAAATGAATATTCACATCGCATGACTCTAAAATGTCCTTTACAAAGGAAAACTGCCCAATTTTGTTAAACTCTGCATCTACCAATCACATCTGAGCTCTCACTATTGTTTGTGCCTACCCAAGCCTCCATCATTCCCATTTATGGTAAAACCTGTCATTTTCCAGAGAGGAAATTCACTCCTTCAACCCTTCCAAAGCACACAGTTGGGGGGAGTGGGCACATGACCAAATCTGGCCAATAACAGGAGAATCCACTTTTCTACTCATGACTGGTTCAGAGGTAGCACATGACCCAGTGGCTGGTAAAACCCACTCCTGACGAGTGGTCAAGAGATGAACTGTTTCTCTATATTTGTTAGTGTTAGACTGTGAGACTGGAATTGCCAGGGGCCACTGAACAGAGAAAGCCACCTGTTATTTTCTGACACAAACACAGAAGCCCTTGCTCTATAACCTCCATAGATAATGGAGGAACTAATTTTCTGAGAGGCACACATTTTGGGAAGTGTTGACCTACACCTATTCTTCATTTCAACAACAAGGGGAGTCTGTGCTCAGAAGTAGCCACTGATTCAGCCCTAGAAGCCTGGGTCAAATTTAACTTGGGGGCCCTCGCAGCAAGAGAGGGCACTACATGCTGTTCTCCCTAGAAGGGCTAAGCAGATGTGGATGCTGCCACAGATTTTCACTGCCAAGTTGTGCAGGATCTGGGGACTCTGTGCCCACTGAGGTCTGAGGGTCACCCTGTCTTAGCTCTGGGCACCTGTTTCACCATTATCACCACAGCAGAGGCTTTTGGGGAGTTGCGAGCCTTGAAGGCAAGGTTTGGTGCAGGGAACTGAGCACACAGCCTGGACCCTGGGCTTCCAGATAGCGCCCCCTACTGATGAGTCCATTTCTCCCAAGGCCCTTCCATTTTCTGGAGGCTGGAAACCTCAGTCTTTTAGAGTTCATCTCCTCCTTTTTTTGGTTCCTATTATTGGGGCACCATGTTGTTTTTTGAGCACTTCCTCTGTGACTTGCCTGGGTGCTGGGAGTGGATGCAAATCAGCACTCAGTTTGGGGTAAGAGGTGGCCACACCAGTTCCTATTGTTTCTCAGCCCAGTCCCTTCCCTTCCCAGCCCTGAATTTATACAATGGAGTCTCCACTCAGATTTTGGCCTCCTCTACTCTGCCACATCTGCCCAGAAAAGCCAGATCTGTGTTCACAGATGTGGACTCACTCAATCTGTTCAGAACTCTTAAACACTGACCACCTCAGGTACTGTCTGCTGCTCTATGAGAGCCAGGGACCTTGACCTTGTAAACACCATAAAATCCCGAGGACCGAGCACCGAACCTGACACCAGGTAGGCATGTAGTACACCCTCAATAAAGAAAGGGAGAAAAGAGGCAAAGTCTTTCATAATCTGCCTCTGGCTTACTTTTTCCCAGACTTCCTTTCTATCTGCAAGACTCTCCCTAGACCTTCCTCATAGACAGATTTCTCTCTGAGGAGAGTGTGGTCTCTGCTCTGGATCAGCCCTGCCAGGGAGACATTAGCACTGATGGATTACAGACAAGAAGGAGCCAAGTCCAGTGACCGAACAGTGAGGGCTGGTGAGGGACAGAGCCTGAGTGTGTACAGATAACTCACTTGCACATATCCTCTTGCTTTATCTCCAGAACAACTTCACGGGGCTATTGACTGCTAAGGTCCCATTTTGCAGGTGAAGGCACAAGGTCCCTGGGGGTGAAGGCCACTCAAGTAGCCAGGATCTGAGCCCAAGATCAGATTGCAAATCCTCTGCCTCCCACCTGGCCACATTTTCTTATGGGGGGGAGGGTGTGTGCAGAAGATACACATTGGGCATCCTTCAGGGCCGCTGTCCTAGACAGGCTGAGATCTAATGAAAAATTCAGGGCAGCCAAGCCCTGCTTTGTTTTTAATGGGAGAGAGGGTAAGTTTTACTTCCTGCACCCCTATTTCACATCAGACTCTCAGGAGAGAGTAATAATATACTTGGTCCCCAACTTCGGGGTCCCTGAGTCTAGGGGAATGAAGGTGTCAAATGGGAGACCAAATCCTGCAGTAGAGCCCAGAGGGACTCACCAGGGGTGGTTTCTCCTGGTTGCTATGGCAAATGCCCACACACTTGGTGGCTGAAGGGAACGCAGATGTACTCCCTTACAGTCTGGGAGCCTGGAGTCTGAAATCAGTTTCAGTAGGTTACAGTGAAGGTGTCAGCAGGGCTGGCTCCCCCCGGAGGCTCCTGGGGAGAGCTCAGTGCTTGGCCTCCCCTTGCTTCTAGCTGCCTGTGTTCCTTGGCCAAGACCCTTCCTGGTATCACGCCAACCACTAGCTTCTGCCGTCATATCTCCTCTCTTTCCATGTCCACCCTTCCTCTGTAATGACATCTGGTGACATTTGGGGCTCACCTGGACAACCCAGGATTCTTTCCAACTTCATTCCATCTGCACTGTCCTTTCTGTCATACTAGGGTGACATTCATGGCTCTCACTGGGGGGTCAATGTTCAACCTGCCACATATGAATGAATGAGCCACTTCTAACTGGCTGATCCTGCTTAAATCACTTGGCCTCTCAGAGTCTCTGTCCCCTTCAGCATGAAATGGAGGTAATAACCCCAACTGCAAAAAAGGTGGGTTTAAAGATGATGTGGATGATACGAGCAAGCTTCATTGAGTTACGTGGGGTATTGCTTTTAATTGTGGCACTTGAATTTGCTCCACTTAGATCCATCCTCAGCTCAGTCCTGCCCCGGATGGGTTTGCTGCTGACACAGGCAGCTCCCATAGGTAAGCAAAAGTGGGGTGGGGGAGTGCTTGAAATACATTCCTTTTGGTGCTTCCCCATATCCATGTTTACAACTGGCTATGGACCCCAAGATTGTACTGTCATGATGCTGTTTGAAAAATGGGACTGAATAGGCTGCCCGTGTTTATTCGGTGAGCTGGGGCCCACATTGGACAGGAGGGGACATTCCTGCCACTTGCACAGTTTCTGGGCCACTGAGAGAATGAGTGTCAAGTGCCTGGGATTGTGTGCACACAGTTGATACTCAATGCATGCAGGCTCCCTCCCGCTGTCTTCTAGGGCCTTCCCTACTTCTAGAGGGCAGTTCCTGGACTCTTGAAGGCTCTTCTCTTCCTGGGTGTAGAGAGCCCAGGGGCATGGTGAAGCCCTTTCCCCCTAGTTGATCTGGGGCAATGGCTTAGCTGCTTTCTCCTCAGGTTCCTCCACATCTGAACTTGACAGTCGAGGACACCTCCCAGGGAGGCTGTGAGGGTCTGGGATGTGGCTTCTCAGCACCCCTGGGGGCAGCAGCAGCTGACCGCTAATATGACACTGGTGCCTTAGCCTTCTCAGGCGTCTCTGTATTCTGCAAGGGGGTGGGGTGAAGACCTTGCTAGAGGAGGATGGCCTGGAGAAGGGACCCTTTAGGTGTGCAGAGTGGACATGTTGGGGGGCTGTAGGTTGGGTGACTCTGGCATGTTCAGAGGACCTGTGTGAGCCCTCTTATCTGGATAAGATTTGAGAATAGTCATTGATTCCATTTCACACACAGAAGGGGAGGGTCCACAGGTTGGGGAGCCAGGAGGGTTTGGAGCGAGAAGGGTCTGTGTACTGGGTTGGGGCTGCCTCCTGCAAAGAGGAGATGCCTTTTGGTTTCTTCTCTCTGCTGCCTGCTCAGCTGATGCCCTGCTGCCTCCTCGCAGGGCATTTCATCTCGGCCTCCACAGTCACCATGCCAATGATGACAGTAGTTTCAAAAGAGACCTCTGAAGTGTTTAGAGTGAGCTATAACTACACTCACAGGGCTTCTGTGTGGGTCAGACCAGCAGATGTTTGTGGGTACCAATGAATGAAACCTAACAGCCCTCTCCTGCCCCTCTTTTGAGACCGTGGGCATTTCAGTTACCCCCTCCCTCCTGCAGCATCCTGGGCTTTTAACCCCTTCCCAAAGGCCTCCTTTATGCTAGGAGAGACTCTGTCCTGGGGACAGTGGATAGAGAGTGGAATGAGCCAAAATATTCTGTCAATTTGATTTTGGGAAAACAAAGTCAACCAGAAGGTCTAAATATTCCCCAGAAGATACTGTTTCGGGACACCCAAGACTGGGCTTGGGCTCAGGGGAGTAGGACTCCCCAACTCCAGCAAAGAGGAGGATCCAGGTCCTGTGATGAGGTGGTGCGGACTGTGAAAAGAGGGCATGCGGTCCCTGGGGAGAGAGAACCCTGCTGGCTGAGCTGGGGCTGTGTCCTGGGGCCGTGTCTCGGGCATTTCCCCTAGCTATCAGAGAGGGGAGTGTGTGCTGAACTCTGGGTTCCCACCCCAGACCGATGTCTTATAGGTGGGGGTTTGAAGGCCTCTGTGTATCCCTCCAATCACATTGTTGATGCATACACCGCCCTGGGACGGCCTTCTGGAGCAGCCTCCGAGACTGCAAGCCCTTTGGGAGTACATATTCCTCAAACTCCTGGAAACAGTAATTTGCATATTTCTGTCAGTTTCCCTTCCTTTAAAATCCAAAGGAAATGAATTTGCATAGCATTTGGGAGAATCCTGGACTCCCTTCCCTGTCAGGTTGCGAGGCCAGGAACCACAGAGAAGGTGAAGGTCGGGGGAGGGTTCACCGTCGGGTCCGGGGCTGCCCACACTGGCAGACGCTCTGGTGCTGCCCTGGCAAGTGCCCCATGAGCCTTTGCCATGTCAATGACAGAAATCAAATGTCACTTCAGAAAACTGGCGCTAATGCTGTATAACATGACAACCCAACCTCCCACACGCGCGGGTAACTGGAGTCAGAAACATTCCCACTGGCTGGAACCTTGATGTGAGGCGATGGGTGGGAGACAGTGATCGGGGTGGGTGACATGGCTGGTGGGATGCCATGAGTTTGGATACGGCTGAGGCTGCATGCCACCGAAGATGAGGGTCTCCTGGAGCATCCGGGAGGGATTGATGAGGTCCCAGAAAGCTCCCTGCACCCTTCCATCCCATGCCAGTAGGGCTCAGCCATTTGAAGCTGCCAGAAAAAGCTCTTTAGAGCTGATGTTGTAGATCATGGGGAGGTGCCCAGGGCAAGCCACATGCACAGACAATGGGGCCAGTCCTGGCCTGCAGGTCTCCAGAGGCCTCCATCCCTTCCGTCCCACCAACCATGGCCAGAGACCCTCGCGGGACCTGGGATTCAACATCCCCTAGAAGTCTGCACATTGAAGTCCACCCCGCTGAGAACTGAGATGCAATGAATCAATTGTGTCTTACTGTGGCTGCTTTTGCTCCCAAACTGCCAACTGTCATCACACAGCCCTCCCGGCTGCTCGAGCCTGACTTACCTGCAAGAGAGAACACAGATGGGGATGACAGCTGCCCGCGCGGGGCCAGCACGGCCTCTGGGGCCAGGCCAGCGCAACCCCTCACACCAGGGGAGCCTCGGCCTCCCTCCTCCCAATGGGGCAGAGCCATCACACTTTTCTTGGTGCTTGATCTTGGCCAAGCCTGAGAATATGATGAGGCGCAGAGGCACTTGGAAAGAAGGCCTCTCTGGGCCCCAGAGCTGTGGGGAGGCCATGCCACAGTTCAGGATGAGCCTGAAGGCACATCTGGAGGATATTAAAGAGTTGCTCTGTGGCCCAAAGGTGGAAATAGTTCTCGGAGCTCTTCCTTGCCGAAGGGAACAGTAGGGGCCAAGGCATAGTCTTTTGACTTAGCAACCCAGGGCTTTGTTGTTCATGGAGTGTTTCATTCTCTACACAACTGCAAGCCAAAAGGAATGCGCAACTCCGGGCTGGAGTTGGGATTCTCCTCTAACAACTATGCTCCACCTGCTCATTTCCTGTGCGAGCCAAGGAAGTAGAGTATGTTTCTCTCCCAAGCCAAGCCACCCTTTGCTCTACTTCTTTTGCTTTATTCCAGACTTCATGGTTCTCAGATACTGAGGCATGTTGGGGTCTCCAGCAAAGGGGACAAAGCTGAGCGTTCTAAATACTGAGGCATCTCCCAAATATATTTGCACATGTGAGCATATACCAGAACATTGTAGCAAACACCATTCATTCCCCCTCCAGTCAGGCTACAGCTCTGACTCAGTTTATATCCTTGGTATGTACGTGGAGTAATAGACACTCAATCACAGTCAAAGCTTGAAGTACCAAATACTTGCACTATCAAGTTTTCCTTAAATTGATAAGATAAATGTTAACCCAACTCTGAATGTTAACCCACAGGCTGGAAGCACCATCAGCCAAGGAAATCCAGTCCAAACCCTAAGGCAAATGTTTACCTGGAATACAAGATGGCAGCTCTGGGTTCAAGCTCATCTAAATTTAATCCACTTTTCTATACCTGCTGAAGGCTTTCCAGAATCAGGCTGGAATCAGACTTCCGTCCCTGCTTGCTTTCTTACAACGTTGATATGCTAGTGGAAATTGTAATTTTTTAGTGCTTACCACTTTCTGGCCGTAAGACCATAGTCCCTTTCTGAGGAGATGGGAATAATATCTATCGATTCTTACATGAGCACTCAGGAGTCACATTTGGCCTCTTCCTAAAACCATTTCCATAGTGAACCTATTGCCATTCCTATTAATTCTACTCTAAATCTTTGGAATATGACCATCTGAGACCCAGCTGCCATTATCTGTGGGTATAGTGGCTGGTGCTCAAGCAGCCAACTTAGACCATGAGGTAGCAGCCATGGACTGATCTTGATAGAACAGGAAGACAGAAGGAACTGAGTTTCTTAAGATTCTTTGCTGTACTAGTCCCATGCCAACCACCTCCAGCCTTCTTTTATGTGTGAGGGAAGTACAATACATGCCAAGGTCTAACAGAATGTCATATTGGAGTTTGGTCACATGCAATTGAACCTTATGCAACTGAATCACTGAGGTGGAGAAGGCATCTGACCTGTGAATAGGTATACACCAGGTGGGACCTGGCTGTCTCTTGAACTAGAATGTTCTGGAGGGGGTGATGGGAGGAGAGGTGGACACCACAGAGGAGAGTGGTAGGGCACATGTGAGGGAAGTTATCACTGAAGCCATAGGCAGCCAGATAGTTACTGAGCATGGGTACTGTGTGGTCTTCTGTATTACCTGAGCCATCCTCACAACACCTAACCCTATGCACTGGCTCCACTAGCATTTCCATCTTACAAATGGTGAAGTCACTTGCCAAGTTCATGCAGTTAGTGGTAGAGCAGGATATGAGTCCTCAGCTTCAGGTTCTGGCCCTCAACCACTGACGTGTATTTGCAGACGTGTGTTTGTTTTGCTTAAGTATCCAACAGGTGGATGTTTCTTTATGGGTTATACTGATTTTTCAAGTCGCCGAGTTACCAAAAGAAATTGACTGTAAATCTAGAAAAAAATGTAAAGATCATCTAACTAGAAGTTTTTAGTTGCTTACTTATTGTTATTAACAGTAGCAATAATAGTAGCAGCTGCTAAACAGACACCCTGTGGTCAAACAGAAACTCATGAAAATTGTGAAGAAGAAAAGGGAGGCTGCTCCTGGTGAAGCAGGGTGTTGGGGTGTGGGCCCCCAGGAAAATCTGTGAGGAAACCAGGCCCTCCTTCCCTTTCATTCTCTGCCTCCTGTTAGAGCTGAGACACCTGCACAGCCCTGGCAGCCAGGCCTTTCTCAGGCTGCTGCTGCCCTCTGCTGGCAACATCTGGAATTGCTGCCTCTTCCAGCAAGGATTGCGGATAGCTACAGACTGGGGAGGTTCCCTGCAGACTGAGGAGAGTCCCTGCTCAGGTTTCCTCAGAGGCTGCTGCACCCAGCAACCTGCCATCTTTCTTGAGTGGGGAATGGGAACATGACTTCTCAGGAGCTGAAGGAAAGGACCTCCTCATGTCGGACTACACACAGGTTGCTTTGTGTGCCTGGACCAGGGAGGAGGAGAGGGAGTCAAGCTGGAGAGGGGTGAGGAGAAGAGGAAAGGCTTGTGGAGGGGCTGGGACAACTTCATTATGGCCTTAAAGTGACTCACTGATCCCCTGAGATACAGCACGAACACTATTATTTTTGGAAACTTCCACTTTGAAAAGTAACGTCATTTCCACCACTGCTGCCAAGACATTAATTAGATTGCTTTGATTTGAGTCTCAGACAGTAGATAAGTGATTTGATGAGTGGCATAACTCCTCCAGGACCACCAGATTTCTCATCAGGAACTGGGGGTGCTGCAGACTGTGGGGAGGAGGCTGAGAGGGGCCCCTGATCCTGAGCACGTGGAGACCTCGTACATGCACGGCTGGGCAGGCTCACAACCATCTTGGCAGCAGTCCTGCGGGAGGCACACCTGAGTAGCATGTGGGCACTAGGTCCAGGCTGGCTGCCTCTCCCTCACCCTTGGCCTTGAATGAGGCTAAGGTTTAGGTGGTGCCGGCTTACTCTGAAATGCAAATTATATATCTGACAACCTCTGGACCCTCCTGCAATCTTCTCTACACTTGCCTCAAATCTAGATCTTGGAGACCTCTGAGCACTTTCTCCAGGAGTCACTTCTTCCTTTGGGTGCTTCTTATTTCTCCCTGAAGTGAGCTGAACAAAGAGGATCAAAAATAGATAAATCTTTCTCCCAGAGACCCTGTTCCATTTTACTCAACACTCATTTATTGAGCAAGTATTTAGTGAACATTTTTTTTTTTCTGGGATCCTGACTATTTTAAAGGCGAGGGAATCCTCAGTGAATATACAGATGATCACCCTGTCCTGGTGGAGTGCACATTCAAGTATGGTTAAGGGGAGACAGGAAATTAGTATACAAACAAGTACATAGATAGTATGATAAGGAGTGAACATGTCAGGGAGAAACGGGAAAGCAGGGAAAGGCAGGGGAGGAGTACTGATATCTAAAATAGGGGGTCAGGAGGGTTCCCCTAAAGGGATGTTTAGGCAGAAGTGAGAGACTGTACCCTGTGCATGCCTGGAGGAAGAGGGCTCCAGACAGACGTATGGCATGAGCAAAGGCCCTGAGGCAGGAGCATGGGGCTGTGTTTATGGGGCATCAAGGAGGCTGAGTGGCAGAAGACAGGGAAGGTTGAAGAGCTAACTAAAGTGGGTGGGGGGGTGGTTAGCATCATGTAGGGCCTCTGGCCTTCCCCTGAGTGAGATACAAAGCGTTGGTGGTGTTCCGAGCAGAAGAGGAGCCTGGTCTAGCTTATTGTGTAGATCACCCCTTCATCTACCAGCTGATGAATGGGCTAAAAGAGTCCAGGGCAAGGGCAAAAGCAGGGAGAGCTGTGAGGAAGTTCCTGGAATAATCCAGGCCAAAGAGGTGGAGTCATAGTTTCCTAGTGAAAAAGCCATGCCAGATATTCAGGGTCTGAGATCAGGAGTGACAGAGGGGTGGCTAGGCCATGGTTCCTGGCCTTCAGGTTTCCAGGGAGTAGCTGGAAAGGTCAGAAGAATCCAAATTCCCAACAAGTACACATCCACAGGGTAGACCTGAATACACATCTGTGTCTTACTCTAATAAATGTACACACTGTTGTCATAAAAATGGCTTGCTGTGTGGCTGCTGGGGACCCAGTGTCCAAGTCTCTATTAAACAGGGCTAAATTCAGGCTATAAAATAACTGTCCAGAGGCTGGGATCAGCAAGTGTGGCCATGTCATTTTCTTGAGGTCCCTGCTACAGAAGGTGTTCAATCAGTATTCTCCCTGTGGACAAAGCAGCGCTGTGGGCACAGAGTGCCTGCTCCAAGGCCTGGGCCCTCCACAGCCATTCTCCTGTAGTCAGAATCGGCCCTTAGCAGGAGATAGCCTGCCGGCTCCCTGCTATCTCCCTCTGTGTGACCTTGGGGTCTCCCCAGGGTGCTGCGCAGGACTCCTGGGCTCCAACCTTCCCCTCTTTGCTCTGGATTCTCAGTCCTCAGCAGCACATCCTTATGCGCCATGTCGGTGCCCATGATTCCACAGTCTACACCTGTGCAGGCTCTTCCTGCAACTACAGACCCCAATTTCTAGCTATTTTCTTCACATTTCCACTCTGATGTTTAATAAATCCTTCCAACTTAATAAAACAAGACTCCTGCTATTCTCTCCCCACCTCCAACTCTGTCCTATGTCTTTTTGTGACATTTAGGAAACTATTCTCTCCGTTGCTTGGACATAGCTTGTGGAGGGCCCCTGGCACCATCCCTCTCACGCACATGTCCAGCCCATCAGGCACCCTGCTGGCTCTTCATAGGCACCAGTCATTTCTTGCCTCCCTACCTCCACTCCCAAATGTCCACGTCTGAGCTGCCACCCCCCTCAGCCAGTTGGCCCCTGTGGCCTCCCCTAACCACTCTGCCTCCCTCGGTCTGTTCTCACCACCACAGTCTAGTGACCCTCTAGAAATCTAACTAAACCATTGTATACATTTCATAAATATAAGCTCAGGAGGTCTCTGCTGAAAACCCCGGGATATCTCCCAATTTCCCCTCAGAACTGAAAAAGAAAAAAAAAAAAAAAAAGACCCGAGTGAAGATACAGATGGTCCCTGATGGCGAAGG
Organism: Talpa europaea; assembly: GCF_964194135.1. Lineage (NCBI taxonomy): Eukaryota > Metazoa > Chordata > Mammalia > Eulipotyphla > Talpidae > Talpa > Talpa europaea. The sequence continues at coordinate 36,044,647 of NC_140076.1, forward strand.
TTTGATTCAGGATTTTGTGACTCTCACGATGAGGTGTAAGTGGGACATATTCACAGAAACCCTGATAAATGCAGTGGCGATGAACCGCAGCGCCCAGTTAGCAATGTTGACTTCCGATATTGTCAGCGTATCAATGGGGATCTGGGAGGTAACTCACTGCAAGAGGAGGATGCCCTGCACTTGTCTGGGCTGGAGACAAGACCCCGAGCAGTCAGAAACGGTGCCTGCCCCTTGGGGTGTATAGTGTGGGGAAAGCAGCGAAGGAGTAAATGGCCACATGCACAGTCACACAGACTTGATTGGTTCTATTAAGGCTCTACTGAAGACTCTCCTGGTGTCTCTGAGAGGTGACATTTAAGATAGCAAAGAGAATTAGAGCTGAAAGGGGCTCCTGAGACATCTATAGTAATAAGTTTTCCTGCCCAGGTACATGAAGCCCAGAGAGGTGAAGTGACCTGCCCAAGGCCACACAGCATATAATGCACACAGCTAGAATTCCAAGACAGGGCTTCCTGACAGTGGGGCCTGTGGCTGCCGTGGCTGACCTGAAGGGGCACTTCCCACAGTGGTGCCTGGGAATGCTATGACAGATGAATCTCCTCTTAAAAAGTGCATATGTAGGGCCTCTCCAGTGGCGCAGAGGGTTGAGTGCAGCGCTGTGAAGCTGTCCGCAGCATCTGCGGTGTGGGTTCGATTCCCAGCCTGCGGGGGAGATTCCCACATGGTGCAGCAGACCTCTTCTGTCACGCCTGCAGCTCCCCTCAGCAGTGCTTTGTCTGTCTGCCTGTTCTTAACTGTTAGGTATAAGCGTTATTTGTATCTATATTACATATATGTATGTATATCTTTTTTTTTTAAAGATTTATTTATTTATGCATACAAGATCTGGGGTACAGGCCAGAGATGCAGGGGGTGAGAGGATTCACCAGAGACAGAGTGGGGAACAGAACAGGCAGACTGACTGAAATATACTGCTGAGGGGAGCAGCAGGGCGAGACAGGAGAGGTCTGCTGCACTGTGTGGGTTGCTCCCTGGCCGGCCGGGGATCGAACTCGTGCTGCAGAGGCTGCAGATTGCTTCATAGAGGCTTCCCTGCTTAACTTAACCCTTGCGCCACCAGGGAGGCCCTATATATCTTTTTTAAATGAAAAAAATTTATTAACTATGGGGCCATGTATCGATAGTGAAATCCATTGCAGTGACTCATGCATAGTTTTTTTCACCACTCATCACTCCTTTCTGAAGCCCTTTCTCCTTAGGCTCCAGGACCCCACATGAGCCTGATTTCCTCCCACTCACTGCTCTTTCTGCCCCATCTTCTTTCCTGCTCCTTCATCTCCCTCACCTCCTCCCATGGGTGCGCAGAGGCCCTGCAATTCCATCCTCTTTCCTCCAGGAGAATTCGCTCCTCACGCAGTTCCTGGTGACTCCATCCTGCCCTTTGCTCGGACCAAAACCTGGCAGTCCTTCTGGGCCTCTCTCTGTCTCTTTCCTCTGGTCTGACAACAAATGTACCCAAGAGCGCGCCCCTTGGCGACCGCAGTCCTCTTGGCTTCCCTGCTCTACCCTACCTCCCCTCCCCTCTGCATGGGCAGAAGCTCCCAGGTGCGCCCTGCTGCTGTCAGGACCCTAACAGTCTTTCACCACCCCGTAGCCAAGAGGTCCTGTTAATGCGCGCTCAGATTTTGATCTTGCCTCTTTTTGCAGGCATAGCCCAACCCCACCCCCAGCTGCGGGATACATCCTTCTTCCTCTTGCCCCCTCCCTGCCTGCCTTCCTCTCCTCAGCTCTCTGGCCCTGACACGTGCCTGCCCTTGCTCTGGCTGTTCTGCCTAAAATCTCTCCTCCCAGCGACCTGCTCTTCCTGCCCCGACCTCCTTCAGATCTTATCAAAATCATTCACCCTAGCTGAAAGCCCATTGTGCTTTCTGCTGAACTTTTTCTTTGCTCACAACTAACCGCCCTATTTTTCTTACCTTATTTATTGTCTAGGGTGTCTGGTGGTCTCCCTGCTCTGGGGAAACATAACTTCCAAAAGCGCGTCTGGCTCCCTGAGCCACTGGGCACAGGTTCCCGCTTGGGCCTGTTTTGCCCCATTTGAACACCAGGTGGCGCCCCACACCGCTCCAAGCTCTAGATTCCGCCACCTTTGCGCAGTTAGACCTGAGAATTGGCCCAGGGAGGCCAGTCACCTGCTACCTGCTTCCCACCCGCTCTCTACACCCCTGCTACTTGCCCCTGAAAGGGGGATGCCTTTTCTGACCCGCAATGTCGATGCTTCCTTTTAAACCTCGGGGCTTACATTCGTCCCTGTGGAGGAGGTAGAACAGCCTTTTGCAGGTTCAGGGCCCCACCCCACCGGGAACACTGCTGGGGGCTTCTCTGTGCAGGGTGTCACCCCGGCAGCTTTTTCACGGCTGTCCCACTGAATCCTCACCATAGCTGTAGGGAAAACCAAGACTCAGAGAGGCCAGGTGACTTGCCTGAGGTCACACAGCTGGTAAATTCCAAGCTGCAGTTACCACCCAGGCCCTCTGGTTGCAAGTCTGGGTTGTGCTATATCAAATAACACCCTCCTTCCCCAATCATTGAGTAGAGAATGGCAGAGAAGAGACAGTGCAGCAGCACTTGAACAGAAAATGTGGCTGCTGGCCCATTCTTGGTATCACACTTCAAGAATCCAGGACAGGAAATGACACTTGTTTACTTGTTTATGGGGCCATTTTCTTTCACACGTCTGCTGCCACATCCTGGGAGATGAGGATGTATAAACCAAGCCCAGAGAGGTAATGGCCCAGGCCCCAGTTGAGTGTGTTTTTTCTCCTCACATCCCTGCCTCAGGGTCCACACAGGGACACCTTGGGGTGGAGAGGCAAAGCTTTCTCTCAGTCAGTGCTAAGGAGGTCAAGTGCAGAGAGAGAGGCAGGATCTCTTCAAAGAATTCTTCAGAACCTTGCAAGGAAGTATCTCTGAGCAGGCAAGAGTGAAGCCCAGGAAGGGGGGTGCCTTTGGTGGAGAGAGATAAAGGGTTTGAGGAGAGATTAATAATTGCAGAAGAATTTATAATTCAATAGTCCGGGAGGTTTTGGTGGGACAGGGCTTGACATCAGAGTCTTTCTGGTGTTTTCTGAGTCTCTTTCCTGCTCTTTTTTCTGGGGTATGTTTTTCCTGTCACTTATTGAAACCTTGCCTCACATTCTGCTTTTCCTGCTCCCCAAACCCAGAGGAGCCTGGGCAGGGAAATGGGACAGAAGGACTGGGACTGGGCTTCTGCTCTAGGGAGGGGGGCAGTCTGCTCTCTGGGTGTCTGCAAGCCCAGAAGGGCTGGGAAGCGGGGCATACCCCAACTGGCTGGGCTGGGCAGTAAATTCTGTTGGACCATGTGCTGTGTGAGCCTGCACTGCGTGATACACCCCTCTGGCCCCCACACATCTGCTCCAGTCCCCTCCTCTGGTCAGGGCTTGGGCTGCCAGACCTGGCCCAGATCACCAGCTAGTCAGGGGAGGATCTGGGGTGCCTTCCAGGTCATTGGCTCCCTGGTCTCAGGGGTGATAGCTGAAAAGAGCTGGACTGGGGGAGCCCCCCTTCCAGCACAACATCTGGAGGGGAGAGTGGGGAGAGGCCTCCTCTAGAATATTTTCCTGTGCTCCTGATGAATAAGGAAAAAGCAGTAAATCAGCAGTTTGGGGCTTGGCAGCTCCATGGTGGGGAAGATGACTCTCCCATCCCCCTCTTCCATGCGGGCGGGGCATGCAGAGAGATAATGCTGCTTTAAAAAAAAAAAAAATCCATCTGGGAAAGCGCCTGAGAATCTTTTGCCTCCTCTTGGGTCCCCAGCTGTTTCTGCTATTTCTTTGACACAGAGAGTGACAGAGCCCAGTTCCATGAGTCAGATCTCTCTTTGATTCCTGCAGCCCATTCCTGGGTCCCAGGGTCATGCAGGTAGACCCAGAAAACCCACTTTGCTTCCTGAACACCTACTATGTGCAGGCACTGTACTGGCTCACGTTGTCACAGACGTTCTTTATTTTCATCCCCACAGCAGCCCTGGGGGGTGAATAATAACGCACATTTCACGGATAAGGAAACGGCCTATCCCTATATAGCAATTTCACAGTCACTGTCTTATAAAGTTCATTGTTCATGTTCATAGATGAGGTAACAGATGCTCAGAGAGGGAAACCACCCGATCAAGGTCACACAGCAAATCACTGGCGATCTGTACTCCACCCCGTCTCTTGTTTCTGAGTTCAGTGTCCCACACTCACAGCTGTTCTCAGTTGTTTATGCCCTGGTGTGACTGGGGGAAGGAGGCAGCCGTGATGATGCTATTGCCCAGTGCCAATCTGAATGGCCCTCTCTGTGTCTGTCTCCCACCTGCAAAACAGGAGTGATGCTGCAAGCTGGAATTAATCTTTAAGACATAGTCTTGCAAACTGCTCCTTTTCTCCCAGCACTACCTTCTGGATCCCAAGGCCATGCTGGCTCCTCTGGAGGTACAGTCATTTTCCAGGAGAGTCTCCCAGTCCTGGTGTCACTGTCCCTTACATATGCTGAGCCCATTCACACCCTGTGCTGGTCCTTCTGCCAATACTGCCCTTTCTCTTTCCCTAGATCACATCTCTCCCTCGTTTCAAAACAGTGGCTCCAAATTAGCAAGGCCCCTTTTATCTGCCCTCCCTAAATTCCAAAGCATCCCTCTCACTTCCTGTTATAAAACCATACTCTAAACTCCCCAAGCTGGCCAGGTTCTTTCCAGTGTCTCTGCCTTTATGCCTGCTGCCCCTCCACAAGGAGTCTCTTCTCCCCTTGTGCACAGGTGAACTCCTACTCATCTGCAAGACCCAGCCCAAATGTCCCCTCCTTTTGGAAGTCTTCCCTTGTCCTCTAGCCCACCTTGGGACCATACACCTAGTTCACTGCTTTTGTTCAAGGGCGCAGAGTAGAATCAATAATTACATGTTGATTGAGTTGTGGCTTTCAGCACATTGATTTATCAGTGTCTGTCAACTGGCCTGTTTCATCTATCCATTCAGCCATTAAGTAAATATTTATTCAGGCTTCCTACGTGCCAAATCCTAGCTTTAGCCCTTTTTTTTTCTGACATGGCTGTGATTTCTGTAGAGAGGGACTGTGCATGGATTATCTCTGTATTCTAGAGTTGGTTTCTGGCTTCAGATAGAGGCTATTTACCTAATAATTGACTGGGACTCACTCCTGCCCAGTTAAATCCTGATCCTGACTCCCTGTTTACCCTTCTCAGGCCCGGATGCACTCAGGAATTGGACTTGGCCATCTGGCAAGGTCAAGGGCAATGTCTTAAACTGCCTTGCATTTGTCTGTCTGCACCAGTTCCATTTGGAGGGACAGATCCAAGTTCCTGCAGGGGAAGGTGTATGAGGGGAGGCAGGACTTGATGGTGGGGGGGTCCTGCTGGGAGGTGGGGAGGGGATGAGGAAGGAGAGTGTCATTTCCTTTCACAAAACCTACCAGTTATGGGGAATTTGGCCCATCTGGCTCCCTGTTTAGGTTTAGGTCATTTCATAATTATGTTTGGGCATGCATTTGGTGTCCTTCCTCTGAGCACCTGTGTTGGGGTGTGGCAAGGGTTGTGTGCTTGAACACAGAGGTGAGGGGCTAGGGGTGTTTGCCCTGAATGCTGAAGCAATCCTGCAGGGTAGGGGCCAGCTCTCTGGGGAGGGCCAGCCAAGGCCCTGAGGTGGCAGAGCAAGGGGCAGCAGACAGTGGAAGGGGTATGTAGCAGGACCAGTGTCCCAGCTGCCACACCTGGGCTGCAGCAGGGCTGCTGGAGACCCCTCCCTCCTCATTCGCCCTGCAGCACTGCCCCACTTGTTGGGGATTGGCCGACCCCAGCAGCCCTCGGGTCCTCCACTTTCCAGGCTTCCCCATTGGACCTATCTCTTTCCTTCTGGCCCTGAGCTGGGGGCCTCCTCACCAGGACTCCCCATGTCAGAATCCCAATCCCAGCCTGCTTAGACCCTGTCCCTGGAGGGGGCAGGGGAAACCTGTGTGGGCGAGGACCCCCTGTCTGTTTCCCATGTCAGTGAGTTTATACAGTCTGGCTAGTAGGAGATCAATGCTTTTGTCAGGGATGAAGGAAGGAACAGACGTTTTCTGAACTGCAAACCCATGGATGCAGGAGTTGGGAGGGAGGGGAAGGAGGACAGAATGATTTTGCATTCCAGAGTCAGCCTGCGGCGTGATGGATGGAAGCACTCAGCGGGCTGGGGGTGAGACGAGCCCACTGGAAGCAGGGGTGGGCTCTAGTCCAACGCTGACATCAGTGCCAAGGCTGCAGCCTGGAAGGTAGAGAGGAGGCCAAGCCCTGGGCAGACTTTCTGCCTCACCTAAAAGAGATCCCCATGTGTTTTGCTGCAAAGTTGCGGGGGGAGCAAGGATGGGCCAGACAGAACACCTGTGGGGTTGCCTTAGACATGATGTCCGGGACGAGCACTTTTTAATTACAAGCTCTGACATTTACTGGAGAGAATGGCCACTTGACATCTCAAGCTGAGTTGATTCCTCAGGGTCCTGGGCTCTGGAATTAAGGGAGCTTCCCGGTCCCCTCTTCTCCTTTACTCCAGCTCTCAAAGCACAAGCATGGGCAATCCCTATGTTTGGGGGAGCGAAGGTTAAGAGGTGGGCAGGGGGCACAGACAAGCCTCAGTCTTTTGTGTATCACCCCGGAAGGCTAAACGCACTGGCTGGTTCAAACCAGACCTAGCCAGGCTGTCTTCCTGTCAAACCACGGTGTTGTAGGCTTCGGTGGATGCCCAGTGGCCATAGCTGACACCCAGGTCTTGAGCACCTCGGTTCCTGGGGTCAGTCAGGCTTTGGGTAGTGACATTTGTCATTTTTCTGGAACTTGATATTGACTTCAGCCTCTTGCCAGTGCTGCCTGGCGTCATGCAAAAGTCTTTGGTGAGCAGGGGTGGGGGGAAATGTCCCGCCCAGGATAGCTGAGGTGTGAGAACTGGGACAGGGCCTGAGCTGATTAAGAAAGGGGATTAATGAACACTTTGAGTTTCAGGCATTATAGGAGATACAGGCATTTTCTTTTCACTCTGAAATAAATTGCTTATTTGTTTTCTTACATCATTCAAGCCCAGTCAACTCTGCCACAAGTCTCATTGCTTAAGAGTCATTATCAATGGGAAGTGGATTATGGGAAAATGCTGGTCTTGTTGCTGTCTTCCCAGCAAAGTCCAGGAAAAAACAAAAGCAGAGTAGAGGGCTCTGCCAGGGCTACAGCTCACATTGGCTCTCTGGGGGGACAAGGGCACAGTTCCTGTTGCAGCAGCCTGGCCACCCCTGCCCCTGCAAGTCTCCCCCCAAACCCCATCTCCTGCTCCCCGTCTGCTGACTAATGTCATGTGCTCACAGCCTAGCTGCAAGGGAGGCTGGGAAAGTGGGAATCTGGCCCTCCAGGCTTCTCAAGAGGGAGATGGACCTTGTTTTCCACCCAAAATCACAAGATGGAGGAGCTTCTTAAACTGAGAGGAGAGTTTTTCAAATGTGAAGCAGCTGCCTCAATCCTGGCCCTGTCATATAGTGACAAATGTCACTATGTGCACTTGGTGACAACCTCACCCCACAGGTCCCTGGGCTTCTCAGGTGGAGGCCCTGATAGGTCCAGCTTCTGACTCCTACTGACAACATGAGGGTGGGGGAGGGATCCTTGGGCCTGCAGTGTCAGGGACCCCTGGCAGCAAGGCTTCCCACCTGCCTGCCTGCCCGGGAGTTAGGGTCCCTGCCCCTGCTCCAGCATGGTTGCCTGGAACAGAATTTCTTGTCAACCTGAAGCAGTCACCCCAGAGCTGCCCTGCCAGTAGCACCTACTCTTTCTCAGGGGGTTTCCTGGTTTATGGGCTGGAGTGGGGATACCTGCTCATGACAGCATGAGAGGGGCCAGGGTGCCCCTTCAGCCCATTAGAAAGCCAGCATGCTCTCAAAGAGATGGCTGAGGTTCTGACGCAAAGAGCTAAAAACCAGATGCTTCAAACCCTGGGGCTTGAATCTCAGCCTCTGCACTGAACAGCTTGGAAGCCTTCGACAAGTGACTGAAACTCCCTGTGGCTCAGTTTCTCCATTTGTTGAATGCAGGTGCTCAGACCTACATGACAGCGTTAGTCCAAGGACAGTCCAAGGAAGTAACGACCCCAACATGCTGAGCATAGCGCCTGACTGGCAGTCTATTCCCTGCAACAGCTAAAAGGGTGCTTGCCCTCCTCTGTTCAGACCTTCCAGTGACTTCCATGGCCTGTAAGGTCCTGCAGGTCAGGTCCAGCCTCATCTCTGACCTCATTCTATGTTACTCTGTGCTCCCTTCACTTCAGGCGTCTTTCATTTCCTTCTGCCCAGTGAGGTTGTTCCTGCCTCGGGGCCTGGGCTTTACCCCACTCTTTCTGGGGTCTGTGATGCTGAGCCCCAGCCACAGATGTGGGCTCCCTGTCAGCAGGAGGCCCTCCTCACCGGGCCTGCTCACAGGTCCCCAGCAGCTCTCTGCTCAGTCCTGGTCCAGGGCTCTAACGAGTGAAAAGGCTTTACTGGCCTTTGAACACTTCACGCTCTCTGCTTCTGCATCACTGTGCAGAGGACACCTGCTGTCACCTAAGGCTTAAAATCTGGGGACAATGACTGAATGCGTGTTTAGAGGTGTGAGAGAGCACCCCATCCCAGTCACACAAGAGACGGCTAGCAATCCCAAGGGGATAGACGGAAGGGGATTCTTGAATAGAGAGCACTTTTCTTCCCTTCCATGAAGTGCTGCCCCTAGGCCCCAGTCCAGTGATGGGAACCAGGAGGACCCCTCCCAGAGATGAGGGTGCCATGGGCAGGGGAGGCTGGCAGCTCACACCGCAGCCAAAGAGCCCTGGGCTCAGACATGCAGTGTAGCAGCAGGCCTGAAGCCTGGCCACGGAGCCCTTGAAAGCTTCTTGGACTATGGTTTGGGATATATGTAAACATAGAGACTGAAGGCTGTAGACTCCCTCCTTACTGGAGGGCTAAGGTCTGGGGCCACACCGTAGCAGCCTCAGGTACCCGCCTAAAGAGAGAGGGCTGCCAGGCTTGTTGTATTTCTGCTACTTGTTAAGGAAAGGGCTTGTGAGTTGCCTGCAGCCAGGTGGGCTCTGAGGAGGAAAGTCGGTGCTCCTCCTGGCCAAGGAAGACCCCAGCAGGGAGGCTGTGAATGTCTAGCAGGGTGAAGGGGATTTTACAAGGTGTTTACAAAAACTCAGCTGACAAAGGCATCTCTCTACACAGACTGGGAAAGAGCCTTCCACCAAGGAGCCCCCAGAAAAGCCAGTATCCGCAAGCTCGCAGGCCAGGCCAGAGAACCTTGCAGCCAGCCCGTGTGGCCAGGAAAAATCAGCAGCAAAGCCCAAACCACCAGCCATGTCCAAGGACCCTTGGCTTCCTCTTCCTGCCCTGGGCCAGAAGCAAGCAGCACTCTCCTCTGAACTCCAACCCCTCTAGGATGTGAGCCACAGACAGGTTGGAGCCTGGGGCAGGCAAGAAATTTTAGACTGCACATGAGGTTCTCATTTGACAGAAATTTCTGAAGGTGAAAACTGCAATTATTACTGAGATGAGAGCTGAAGTGATTTCGAAATGAGCACAACAGCCAGGGACGTCATAAAATAGAGCGAGAGGGTTAGAAGGGGAGAACAGAGGGTTGAAGGCAGTTTGGAGAAAATGGAGCTGCTTGTTGTTTGTGTCCCTCGTTACATTTAACCCTATCCATGAATTTGCTAGCTTCTGCTTCACTGTTAATGCATGGCCTGCCTCCCCATGAGTCTCAGTGGCTCCAGATCAGGGGTTTTCTTGGTCAAGGTCACTGCTGGGACCCTAGCACCAGTGGCTGGAACATAGCAGAGGCTCAATAAATGTATTTTGAATGAGAGAAACAAAAAGTATACGCCCAAGTATGTTGACTTGATTTTGATTTGACCTATTACATTTCATTGTTTGAATCTATTATCTGATATCTAAGGACTGGGTCTACTTTGATTAAAGCAGCCTGGAATCCCCAACCCAAGGGGCTTTGCGGTGATCTCAGAGACCGTGTGCCAAGGTCAGTGCATTAGGCAGGCCACTTTCTTCCAGAGACTGCATCGCAGGAGGCACAGACCCCCTTGAAGAATCGGGTGAGCCTGTTCTCAGATCAGGGACACAGTGGTATTGAGTTTCTGCTGAAAATGGCTTGTGGGGCCTCAAGCCTCCAGGTGCAGGAATAAGAACCTTTCCATGAGTGCCCATGGGACCCAGCATCCTGAACACCCATTCCAGTAGTCTGCAATCCACCACCAGAGGGCAGCACTGACCTCTACCCCACTTTACAGAAACTTGCTTAAGCCCTTCTGCCCATCCTTAGCTCCTCCCCTCTGAGGCCCATACTTTCTTACTTGGAACTTTATGAAGCAGTTTTCCTATCTGTTTTGTTTAAGGAGAGAGGGCTGAAGGAAAAGAGAGTCTTTGCCTTTCCTAGGCCTGTGGTAACAAAGTCTACAAAGCAGGTTGGCTTAAAACCACAGAAATGTGTCCTCCTCAAATCATAAGCCATGTTCCCTCTTAAAGATGTTGAGAAGGTTCCTTCCCTGCCTCTTCTAGCTTCTGGTGTCCTGGGAGATCCTTGATTTGATTGAGGACCTGCAATGCAAACCACTGGCACCCCCTACTGTTCATTTCCTTTCAACAGATGGGGAGAGACACATTTTTATTATATCCATATTCTTTTTCAGACAAGGAATAGAGACTCAGAGAGATTCAATGCCTCACTGCAAATCACAGCTGTGATTTGAACTCAGGACTATCAGACTCCAAAGCTGTCTATACTGATTTATGAACCGCTCAAGGACAGGGGTTGGCTTATGCATCTTTCTGTCTCTCTGTCCCCATCATTTCTGGAACTAGTGTTATGCAAACTGACAGCTCTGAAAACATTAAAAAGATGGGGCCCAGTAACCTTGAGAAAGATATGGGGCAGGCTCGTCACTGATGCTGGGGCGTGTAACTGACCTCCCTGCACAGACCTCCCCCAAATGATACTCTGTGGTGATGAGTGAGAAAAAGCCATTTCTATCACCTCTGCTCCACTGAGAATCTTGCAGCTCCCAGCCCCTTAGATCTATATTAGTCCTGGCAAAGGGGAAGGACAACTGCAATAACGATAAGAATATAAACAACAGCTTCAAGTTATGAATGTGCCCTGACCCCACAGACTCCTGGCCAGGCACTTCATACACTCAGTGTCTTAAAATGCTCACAATAGTCCAGCTGGGTTAGTGTGGCTGGCCCCCAAATAACGTCATTTTGCTCAATATCATTTCATTATAACACTAATGAGGAACACTAATGAGAAAAAAAAATTAGATCCCTGGCCAAGGCCAGGAAGTTTGTGGAGTTGGCACGTATTCTCCAAGTCCGCCTGGGTTTTACCCAGAGACTCTGGTTGTCTCCTATAATCCAAAGCCATAGACGTGGAGTTCAGTGGCATGTCTCTGTTGTCCCGGTCTGAGTGAATGTGGGTGCATAAGTGAGTGTGCCCTGTGATGGAAGGGTGCATCCTTGAAGTGCAGGATGGGCTCCAGACAGCTGCAACCCTCAACTGGTTGCAGGCTGGAAAACGAATGAATGAATGAATAGAAATGGTTGTTTCCTATTACAAGTGTTGGGATCTTTATTGAGAGTTTTGCTGATATTTCTGTGCCCAGACCCGTGCCATAGAAACTTAACTCTTATTTCTATCCATTAGTGTGTGGTCAAATTAGTTTTGTTATATGTCATTTTGCTTAAAATCAGTTTCCAAAAGCCTATTGCTGGCATTAAGTGAGGACTTACTGTATTATTACTCCCATTTTGTATACGGGAAGACTGAGGCTCAGAGAGGTGATGGGACTTTGGAAGTTTGGGGGAACTATCTGATCCGAGTCTCCCTGACTTCTGAACTTGGTGCTTTTTCTTCAGCTCTGTCTGGCTTCTTTCTAGCATTCCCGCTACTGCCTCCCAGTGTGGCCAGGAGGTGGACACCTTGGTCCTGTGGGAGATTCCCTGGGGAAGGGAGGCAGTGAAGGCCCAGGAAGCAGTGTCTAAGTTGTCAGTCAAGAAGATTCCTGGATCCCTGAGGAGGCTCCTATGTTGCTTGGAGTTTTAGGGGACTTAAGAGAGAACAACCATTCTCCGGAGAGTCAATTAATGCAAGCGAATTTGCATATCTAAATTGGTTCATGAAAACTGACAAGTTCCCGCTGGACTTGGGGGTGGGTTCAGAAGTGTTGAATCCTGAAGATGATTTCTGTGTTCGTTAAGATGGTTTTGTTTTATTTCTCCAAAAAGTTAACTCAATTTGGCTTAAGAAATAGAGGAAATTTGCTAGCTTATGGCCTAAGAAGTTTAAATGTAGGCTTCAGGAATAGTTTGATCAGGACTTTAGCATAATTTCTATGATGCTTGCCCTCTCCCCATGGAAGTTTTCTTCTCATGGCTAGTTCCTTCATGGCAGCAAAATGGCTATAGCAGCCCCAGCTCTTACTTTTGGACCAAACTGCTTCCAGAGAAAGTTTCTCTCTTTCTATCAATAAACCAGATTTCTGAGCTTAAGTCTTATTGAACCAGCTTAAGTCCTGGCCCTTCCCTGCACCAATGATTAAGGCCAAGAGAACCAATGGGATTAAGCTGCTGGGTTCAAGTTCTTCAGATTCCACTCCCGGAATTGGAGGTGGGAATTCATTTCAGCTGCTACAGGTCAGGAAAATGGAGGATGAGTTGGGGAAGACACCTTATCATCTACTGCCAAGTTCTCTGGGTGAAGGAAAGCAGAAATGATATTCTTTGAGCACCTGCTATGAGCACATTGCAAGGCAGGTGCTTTATTTCCATTTTTGAGATGAGTAAATCGAGACTCAGAGGTTAGTGGTTCCTAACATTTTTTGTCAGTAAGTGGTAGACTTTGAGTCTAAGCCTCGGGCTATCTCCCCTTCCCGTATCCTTCTTCAGATCCTTCACCCTTGCCTGCAGATGGATGTTTGTGATTGGGGGATCTGGCACAGAGGTTTGAAAATGTCTGAGAGGTAAACAGAATCCAGTGTTAACACTGACAGAGGCTTGCAAGAGCTTCTGCTTTTCCAGCGCCATGAGTCCACATTCCCCTTATCTGAATTTTAGACAAAGGTACAAAGAAGGCAAGAGGTATTATCGAGGGCAACCAGCAACTAATTAAAGGGCAAGAAGAGCAAGAGCAAGGGGCCCTGTGTTCTAATCCTCTTTTCTTGCCATTGCTCTCAGATGCTCCTGGTGCACTAGGCCAGAGCATTCCTGCTTTTGGAGCTGGCAAACATTGCGGCACCTCCAGCCAGGCTGCCCAGTGCAAGTCAGCTTCATCCCAGGTCTCACTTGCAACCTCTGGGCCTGCTGTAAGTCATTTGAATCCAACAGACCTTCTTACATGCCCCCTGCTTATAGGCTACTTCAAGCCTCTGTGTCCTTAGCTCTTTTGACCACACAGCTGCCCTGTGATAGGCAAGGTGCACTGTCCCTGGGATACAGAGGCAGAGACAGGGTCTAGGAGTTCATCCACTTGCCCAAGGTTATGAGCCAGGCTATGAGTTTGGGACCTCCAGGTCCCAGTGACCAACTGTGCCAGCTCTGGTTGGGGTATTAGAAGAGCATTTGAAGGGCAGATGGCATTTCATCTGTGTTCTAGAAGATGAGAAAAAAGCTGAGATGTTGGAGAATCCCCTCAATTGGTAGGAGGCCCTGAGATTAGTGTGGTATAGCCCATGGAATCATTCCTTCATCTGCTCATCCATCCAGTCCTTTAATATTTATTGAGCACCAATTATGTGCTGGATACTCTTCAGGTTCTGAGGCTACAGAGACAAACAAGACAGGGTCTCTGTCATTATTTGGTTTTTGGTTATGATGTCTTAGCAACAGGGTGAGGTAGGCCAGATGGCCCATTTTCACACCCACTGGACAACTAGGAAACTGAGGCTCAGCCAAAGGATATGACAGGTCTAAGTTCACACACATGAAGCAAGTAGCATTGCTGGGATTTGAACTTCATCTCTCCAACCCTTTCAGTCATATTGCCCTGCACAACAATTGCAAGGCAAATGAGCAAATGTCAGCTTTCTTGGTATAAAAACATCCCTCTGGGGTCGAGGGCAACAGTCACTGGTGATACTCTCTAGGCCTGGGAACCCTCCCTCAATGCCCAGAACTTTGGAAACAAGGTCCCTGTAGGGAAACTGTTAGCATGCAGACGAGTCACTGCGGCTGGCCCGGGGTTTTTAATCAGGCAGCATTTAAACTGTCCCATTTTGTCTGTGATTATGCCACATGTTTACATCATTTGTAATGAGACAAATTGGGACAAATTGCCAAGGACACTTATGTAAATGAACCAATAGAAATGCTCGCATCTCCAGTGGTCGGTGGAGGGCTTCCTTTCCTTTCTCCCGGGGGGTACTGGAGGGAAGAAAACAGCACTTAGTTTATATTCCGTAAACCTTCTCCCTGGGCAAACACAAGATTCCCTGGGAGACAACTGCTTTATATCTCCAGTCGGAATTCTCTCCTTCATCTGATTTACCCACTTCGGAGGAAAAGTAACTGTGCCGTGAATGCCTGGCTTGGCTTTGTGGGTCCCCGTGCAGAGAATGGGTTACATCATTTTTGGGTCATGTGAATAGCTTCTGTAGGGAGCAGGGCTTCCAAAGCTAACCCTGCCAATTTAGGACATTTCAGAGTCCGTGATATGCTACTGAAGAGCAGACATTCTCCTTGCGGAACTTTCTGGAATTTGTCTTGAGTAGAACCAGCATTGGAAGTCATGTGAACATGGTGTCCAGAGGACACAACCTGTCTGGAGCAGCCTGGAGCTCTCTGGCCTATCATAATTTCTAGGTCTGACTTATGATAACCCAGATTCTGGAGGATGGGGTTCTGATCTCAGTGGGGAGCAAGACTGAGAAAAAGTCCTGGTGTGTGGCCTTGGAGGGGTTAAAATCTGACCTCAATCAAATGCTCTCCTCACTGTAACCTACTGGCTTCAATAAGGACTGGAGCATTCTGGTCTCTTGGCCTTTGCTCTTGCTTTAACCTCTGAACTTCTCCTGTTCACACTTGGAAGTAAAGCCACATTACCCTCTAACTTCATCTTGTCTTCCTTTCTAGATAAGGGGGCTTCGGGGCAGGGACCTGTGCTCCTCTTGAGATCTTTAATTGCCAGCTCAGAGCAGAGATTTACATCTGCTTGCTAGGAACCAAGTTCTGGGCCCCAAAGATTCAGAGACAAGACACAGACCCTTCCTAAAGAAAGCAGGCTGCTTAGTGGATGCAACAGATAGGAAACCAGTTATAATCACTGTGATTGCTGGGGTGATAGGGACAACCACAGGGCAGAGGCAGGGCAGAGAGGACCTGACCCTGTCTGGGGACATCTGGGAAGGCTGGATCCTAGATGACATTCCATCCCAGGAGTGACCTGAGGAATAAGTAGGAGTTAGTCAAATGAAGACAGATGTGTGGAAGTGTGTTCCAGGCAAATGGAACAGCCTGGGCTAAGGCTCAGAGGCAAGAGAGTGTAGTGGTTTAAGGAACAGGATGAAGGTGAGTATGGCTCTGGGGAAAACAGATGTGACACAGACACTGATGAATGCCAGATTGGGTGTCTGAGGAGGGGGAGGCTGAAGAGGAAGCATGGACCCTATCCCTTTCACATATGGAGTCCTGGGAGCAGAGGGAGCTCCAGCTTCATAGTAAATGCACAAACATGAAAATAGAGCTCTTGCCCTTACCCAGCCACTACTTGGGCATCAAACCTGGCAAGGTATTCCCTCACATTGGCTCTAGACAGGAAATTATTTGAAATTACTAAATAAAAATGAAAAAGTCAGTGATGAAATCCTGCTCTTGTCTTTGTCCTCACTGCTACCTCCCTCTAGAACTCTCCAAAAGATCCTTACATGCTTGCTGTCTCACTTTATTGAAACTGCTCAGACGTGCAAGACACCCCCTCTGGGCACCCTTGGGGGGAATCAATTTTTCTCTCCATCAATGTTCAATTCAAATGATGTCCATTGAGATGATGTTATTGGAGGATCTGCTGTCTGTGGTGAGGCCTGTGTCAAAAACTGGCAGTCAGGCTAGGTCTTCTGTTTCCTCAGGCCAGGTGGCAGAGAAGTCTCCCTTGGCCCTTTGTCAGCTTTAATCTGGTAGAAAACTCCAGTCTGCTGGGATTCTCTGTCTGCAAGGAACCAGTAAGATCATGATTGCAGTGGCGGTGGCTTTATTTTTAAGAACAATTAATCAAGAATATTAATGAAAATGTCAGCTCCATTATTCCAGAAACATAAGTAATTTATTGAAAATTCAACTCAGGCCATTAAAATGTTATTACAGTCTCATCAGTGGGTGACCACGTGCTTCCACTAAGGTGCCACAGCCTTAATGAAATGGGTGCTCCCAAGCAGGTGCAGGTGACACCCTGCAGTGCTGGACAATGGCTGCATGGCACTAGGTCCCAGGCTGGGGCAAGGGTCTTTCACATTTCCGCTTGCTTTAACCATTTGTGAATGGTAAAACTCCTACTATGCATCCTGCACCGCAAGGGGAGCCAACAATGCAGACACAGTTTTTGCCCTCAAGGAGCTTGAAAACTAGTGAAGGAAAGAAATACTAAGAGACGGTGCTATCTACATTCAGGAAAACAGGAAGTGCAGTGATAGTAGAAACTCAATTCTGCCTCAAGGTAGATGGAAGGCTTCCTGGCAGAGGTGCAACTAGGCAAAAAGAATTTCTTTCCAAGGGAAAGGCTCCTCCTCATCTGTGACACGCTCATCAGTCTGATGGGAATGATTGTAAAAAACAGGTTATCTGAAAGATTCATGTGCAAATGCTTTCTCAACAGGGGTGACAGTATCGCCACAGGAGTGAAAATTGGTTATTGTTGGGGGTGTGTGTGTGACAAAAAATCATACTCTTTTGTTGTTTACAGCACAGAGAATCTGATAGTATATATATAGAAATAGTGTATATTTCTGGAATTACAATGTCAAGGTGATCAACACTAATTTGATGAGAGGACAGGTGGGAGGTTAGAGTGAAAGTCTAAGGAAGAGCAGAGTTGAGCTGGGACTTCAGGCAAAAGCACGTGTTTGCTAGGTGGAGACAGCTGGAGGAACACTGGGGACAAAGGGATGAGACATTTCAGTCACAGTAATATGAGACATAGGCTCAGCTTGGGGAGTGGTGGTATTTAGCAGGGAAGTCATGACCATGTGTGAGTTCTAGAAAAATCTCTTTGTTGTGGGAAGAATGGTGGTTGTTGCAACCATGTAGGGAGACAGGAGAGACATTCTGCAGGCAGGACCATCAGGAACTAAAGATTGATGGGTCCTTGAGGTGGGTTTCCAGCTTCTTCTTTTGGGGGAGGGGGCACCCAGCCATGATCTGAAAAAGGTACACCGTGGGTCAAATCGAGTTCCCTGGTTTTTGCCGGCCATATTTGCTAAAAGCCAGACCTAACATCATCAGGCTGGGGCAGGGCGGTCAGCGTGTTCCCAGCCTGCCACCATGACAACGAGACTCTATGCCATTAAACCAATTTACTCCATCTCCCTAGGCTCAGGAAAATGGGAGCGATCTCTGGGGAGGGCTGTCTGATCCCTGACCTCTGGCTCACCCTGGGTAGCAGTTTTCAGTCCTCTAAGCAATTGGCCTGCTTGCTGTTACTCCTCCACATGGTTACTGAGGCTCCTGGGATGTGTGATTCAGCCCTGGGATCTGTATCCCACTCTCTCTGCATGTCTCCCCTATTAGTCTCAGAAAGGGAGAGCAAGTGCTTCTTGCTTCTGATGGCTCAGTTTTGCTAATTGCACTTAATTCCTCTGTACTGTGCCCAGCAGGGGCCTGCTGAGAGAGAACTTGCAGCATCCAGCAATGCTGGCTGGTCCAGGTCACTTGAAAAGGAGGCTTGAGGCCTGAAGGCTTCGGGAAGGGAGGAGGGCACTGCACGGCTCTGAGTGGGAGTGAGCTTTGAGTGAGGTGTTTTCTGGGGCTCATGCACGCCATTTGCCTCTACTCCATCTGTGCTGGAATTGGATATTTGTATGTCTGGTTCCCCCACGAACTGTGAGCTCAGTGAGGGCAGGGGTTCTGCTGAAGGCATCTTTGTCCAAACCACTCAGTAAGTGTTTGTGGATAAATCAGGGGGTTTATTTGCCAGACTGTAAGCTCAGGGAGGGTAGGAATTTGTGTCTATTTTGTTCTCCACCGCATAGCCAGCAGTGCCTGGCAGGTGTTTAAGAAATACACATTGAACGAAAGAATGGCAAAATCTTCCTCCCACCAGCCTCACCAGGCAGGTGATAGATTGCCTCTTTGGGTCATAACTCTGCCCCTCCCATCCTAGTGACTTCGGGGCTTGAGCATGTGACCATCCCTCCCCAAGCTGTGCCCATGTCTCACACTGCCATGACTGTAGTGTCTGATCCTTTTGTCCTTAATGCTCTTCTACCTGTCTTCCATCATAATGATGGGGAACCCAGGCCTGACCCCAAAGTTGCTGCTCTTTCCTTTGAAAACTGATAGATCAGAAAGGAGTTACAATGGGAGGGGCTTAAGAGGTGGGTTTGTCTGGTTCCCAGAGGCAGCTGGGGAACTTGGATTCAAGGAGGTAAAAAGACAGCTGTCCTCTTTGACACTGACATTGGGTTTGACACTGGATGGGGTAATATGATACCTCTCTTCAAGGGCTATGAAGAAATTCCATAACTTCTGTTCTTTTCTTTCTTTGAACAACTGGCCTGAACTCTGCCCTGTGTCCTCAGACTCTCCTGGATGCTTTTGTGGGTGCTTTTCGTGGGAATTAACCTCACCGTTCAAAGATGCCATGGGCATTGGGTAGAGACCTGAGTCCCTGATGTGGATGGCTGGATTACTGGCTCTCTGAACTCTTATGGGCTTGGACCAGGGCTACTCCAAGCACCTGTCCTTGGATCCAATGTAAAAGCTGCCTCCCTCCCCAGCCCCCGGCTGGAGCACCAATCCCCCAGTGATCAAAAAAGCCCCTCAGAGATCTTCAAGAAATGAATTATGCATCTCAGTCAAATTGTCAAGCCACAAATCCAAGAATCAAATCCTACCCAGTAGTAGGATTTGTAATTCTTACTTAGGTGATTTTGGAAAACTCAGTTCATGCTGGGAGGCCTCAGCTTCCTGATGCAGAAAATGGGTGATTATAGTTATGAGTGAGAGTAGTTAGAAAGATGCAGTGATATTTTATATGTGAAAGACCTCTGCATGTATTGGGTGCTCAATTAGTTTGGCCTATGCGTCTCTAGAATCATCCTCTAGGAGTGGGCGAGGGGTACCTAGCACTGTTGATGGAGGCAGGAGTCATAGCTATAGCTGGTCATCTATAGGAAATACATTCTATCAGCTTGTAATCAGAAGATAATTAATTAAGGGCCCATTAGTATTCAGAGGTCATACTAAGCACATTGCTTTTTATCCACCCACTGAAATTTTAGAACAACTCTATGGAATAAGTAGATTCTTTTCATTTTACATATGGAGAAACTGAGACTCAGAATGGGAATTAAGGGAACTGACCCAGGTCACTTAGTGACTGACATGCACACCGGTCTTCAAATCCTTGCATCTTTCAAATGCAAGGATGCTCTAAGGCTTCTCACTACTCAAAGCTCATTGTAGAGCTAAAGTTAGGCCACTGTGCTGTGTGTTTGAGGACAATGTTTGATCCTGGACCTGCTTCCATTAAGCTATGCCAGGTAAGATTCCACAGGTACAGACCAGATACTCCAGCCATCCACATCTGCAGGGAAACTTAAGAAGGAGCTCTGTAATGCCCTGATGGTATTCACAACAGGGTTTTGGTTAAAACCATAGCTTACAGCATCCTGCACGGTTCAGGGGAAAAATTTCTCTCTGACATCAATGTTAGGAAACTGTGTGAGCTTATTCTCAGCTAAGTGGTTCTCAATTTTTCTTTTTAATTTTCTTACATCGTTGTTTGGTTTAGTACAGTGACTGGTCTCTCCTCTTGGGAGGAATACCCACAGTTCTCTCACCACTGTATCACCTGTGAACCATCACTATATTCTCTTGTGTTCTTCCCTCCCCTGTTGTGACTCCTCACTTCCCCCCTCCCTTGCTCTATGCCTCAGGGCTATGGTCAGTCTGCTTGCTGGGTTTGGTTCTCAAATTTGAACCCACATCTTCATCACCTGGAGGGATCCACCCCCAAATTCTGGACTGGAGTCTTGGAATTTGTATATCTCACAATTTCCCGGTGCTGCTGAGGCTGCTCGTCTAGAGACCACATGTAGAGAACTATTGCTGTGGGACTTTGTAAAACAGAACTTCTTTCCTTCTTTGCAGGGCCTGCTAGGAAACTTAGAGCCACTTCAGTGAAAATGCATGCATCTTCCGTTCTAATGCTGTGCCCAGCTTCTTTTTATTTTTCAGACTTGCATCTTTTTCACTTTTCACAATTTCCTCACCTAAATGAACAAATTAGCTTTACATTTTTTTTGCTCAACTACATATATGTCACAAAAATACGCTGCAAATAATTCATCAAAAGCTTCAATAAAATGGCTAAAAGCTTGCACACCAGTGTTGGGCTGAAACGGAATTCAGAGGCATCATGGAATTCTCGATTGCACCAGTTTCCTCATCTGTGAAACATTCCTGCTCCAGAGGACCTTTGGAGAGACTGCCTGCCATGCCGCATGCAGTGGCGTGCTCAGCGCGTGCCTGACAGAGACAGCCTGATGAATGGGAGTGATTATTATAATTATAATCAGGCAAAAGATAACAAATAAGTAGCCTCATGACTGTCATTGTTCTCTTTAGACTCTCCCACATGACCGGAAGAAAGCGAGGAAAGGCTTTCTCATTCTACGTGATGAGAAGGCATGGTGGGAAGACAGCTTTCGCTTCTGGTCTTTGCTGTGATAGGGTTCTGCAGGTGAACACAGTGCAGAACAGTGAACAAACAACACACACTGCCGTGAACATCTTTTCCCAGCCCAGGCTATGACATTGTGGGGCACGCCAGGAGGCCCCATTATATTGCTATCACACTAGGGGAAGCAGACATCTCCCTGTTGGAGCGTGATGAAAGGTAATGCCAAAGCACAAAATTCAAGCAGACAGAGCTGGATTCTGTGCCACAGCAGCTTTCCCCACTCCTACCCAAGATCATGCTTCCCACAAGGACGGTGATGCTGAGTTTTAAACTTTTCATCCTGCAGAGAAGATGTCACAGAGCATGGAGGAGCAATGTGGCCCTGTAGCCATCATTTCTCTGAGGGAACTGCTTTTACATGCTACTTTCATATTCATTCAAGATAAACAGATAGAGTTCTCCCCATTTTATGGATGAACAAACTGAGAGGGTCTAGCACCAGAATCACAACCTTAGTCTTGTAGGAACCCCTGAGGTGAGCTAGATGGAGGGATGCTGAGAATCCAAGCTGGGATTTGGCAGTGTCTCAGAGTGCTGGTGAGCCATGCCCTGTGAGCTTAGTGCTTGCTGTAGAAGAACACATCCCAGGGAACAGAGCTCCCAGAAATGGCCAGGCAGTGAAAGGGCAACATGGTGGCTGATACTAACCTCTAGTTTCAGCTGAGGGTGTTGCCTGGCAGGACAGAACAGTTTCTTGGACAAAGTAGTATCTGGTGGTTGGGAACTAGATCAACAAGAGAAAGCAGCAGCTGAAGCTGCATTTGTAGCTGAGGTTCTGCAAAAAACAACTGGGGGTGGGGGTGAGCCAGGGACATCTAAGTTATGGCTGTGAGGGTGGCCTCAATGACACAGGCTCGTGAAACAACCGTTCTTATTTTTAGTGTGTTGCTTTGAGGACTAAAGGAGGTCATGCATATGTATCAGACATGCCACAAGGCCTACTGTGCCCAGGTCTGCACACGACCCAACACGAAGCCCCAGATGAATGCATTCAGGCTCCTCCCATTCACTAGCAAGTCAACCGGCCACCAAAGCCTGTCAGTCATTTCACAGACTGGATAGAGATTGCTGCTACCATTTTAAAAACAGGAGAATAACAAGTGTTGACAAGGATGTTGAAATATTGGATTTCCTATGTGTTGTTGGCAGGAATGTGAAATGATACAGCTGCCATGGAAAACATTTTGGCAGTTCCTCAGTAAGTAAAACAAAATTATCACAGGAATGACCCCAACAAATCCACCTCAGAGAAGAGAAAACAAGTGTTCCCACAAAAAATTGTACATGAGTGTTCATAGCAGCACTATTCACGATAGCCCAAAGGTGAGAAAATCCAAATTGTCCATCAATTGATGAAAGGAAACATAAAATGTGGTCTAGCCATGCAATGGATTATTATTCAGCTACAAAAAGGGATTTTCATCCATTTCCATCCACACGTTTACAAACATTTTCATCCACATGTTTACAATGTGGGTAAATCTTGAAAACATGATGCTAAGTAAAGGAAGTCAGACACAAAAGACCTCACATTATATTATTCCACTGATGTGAAATATCCAGAAAGGGCGAGTCCACGGAGACACAGAGAGAGAAGATTGTTGGTTGCCAGGGGCTGGCTGCTTATTTAGTAGGTATGGGGTTTCTATTTGGGGAGATAAAAAGTTTAGGAACTAGACAGTGGTGAAGGTTACACAGTTTTGAGAACCTAATACTTAGAAGTATATACTTTATAGTCTGGGCTCTCTGATTCTCCCTGTCTCTCAGAAATCCTAACTGGGGAACTACCAAGAAAATGAGAAATTTGCAACAGGGGCTGAAAGATCTTGGGGTGTGGCCAGAGGGGCTCATGGACATGCCATGGATATGGGGACACACTACCCAGGATGAGAGGAGACGGGACAGAAGAGAGGCAGCAGTTGGTGTGGAGAACAAGGAGGGCCCCTGGAATGACCCAACGCTCCTGCTGCCTGCTGAAGTAGCTCGCCCCATTCTATGTGGAGTTCAGAGGTGAACCCACCTTCCCCACCCTCCTACTCCCCCTTTACCCTGGGCCTGCTGCTCCCCAACACAGAGCTGACCATCAAGCCTGGGTCTGCTGCGAGCCCAGGCCTGTAAGGCTGCTGCACCACCCAGCGCCCAGGGGTGGGTGCCAGTTCACGTCCTGAGCTGGAGGAGAGAGAAGGAGCTTGATGGGCTGAGAGAACCCATCTGCTCAGGAAAGAGGCACTGCAGGCAGCCAAGGCAAATGGCCTTTTTCTTTTGCTGATAAGCAGTTTGAAGAGACCTTCCTTGCCTCTGTGGATACATGTACCGCGGGGGTCTCCCAGAGCCCCGAGCCTGTCTCAGCACGATCCTCAGCCATTCTGGCTAGACAAGACCACTGGGTCAGTTTCCATGAAGGCAGAGAGCTGAGAGATATCGGAGTAGCCCTGCCCTCTGTGATGGCTCCTGCAAGTCTCCCACCTCTTGCTACATTCTTCATAAGGAGCAGCAAACAGGTATTTGTCTTTTCTATGGTTTCCAACCTTTCATCCTTCCATCGTGCTGACTCCTCATGGCCCACCACCCACCAGGCTTCTTGGGAACCAAACAGTCCACATTGCACAAAGCCTCACCATTCCTAATTGCCCTCTGGCTTCTCCTTATAGGTGTGAGATGAGCTACAGTCCAGCATAAAAGGTTGTCCTCATGGGTGCTGGTGTTAGAGAGGGTGCCTGAGGCTCCGTGCAGCCCTGCCCCATCTTGCCTAAATCTCGTGGCTTGGAGATATTTCTCCAAGCTCCCTTCAGTTAGCCATTTGTCACTGGCAACCAAAAGAATCCTGATGGACAGGATCTGAGAGAATTTCCCTAAAATTCTCCTAAAATTGGATCTTCCCCATTCCAATCCATGGCATCCCCTGTTGGTTAAGTCAGACACCTGCAAGGCCCTGACTCCCTCATCCCCACTCCCCATCACTTGATTTTCCTTCCCACCATCTCTGGCATTTGCCCCTTTCTCCCCACCTCAGTGCGGGCCCATCATCTCTTGCCTTCATCGGTTTTCTTCAACAATGTTCCAGTTGACTTCCATACCCCCATTTCTTCCCATCTACCTCCTGCTTCTTCCCTTACCTCCCTCTGACAATAAAGCCAGAGTGGATTTCCTGAGAGACAAGTCTTCTCATCCTCTCCCCTCCCTTCCATCAGTTGTACCCACTGTCCATATACTGAAGTCCAGATGCTTTTGCTTGGCATTCCAGGTCCTCTCGGCCTGGCCTCCATGTATTCTGTGGTCCCAGAAGGAGCCCACACCGTCCACACAGGATTCTTGAGAGTGCCAGGCTTCTCACCCCTTTGCCCTTGCTCATGCTGGCCCCTTGCTGAATACCCACTGTCCTCCTGTCTCCCTAGCTCCTCATCTCCATGACCCCCATCCTCATAGGGCCTGTGTGTATTGCCGGCTCCTTTTGGGTTCCTATGTAGACCCGAGCACCTTCTCCCCATTGCATGAGTTGTAACCCCTGTTAATCTGTCTCTGTAACTTTTGTGTGTCTAGAGAGGGCATCTGTCTGGGCTGTCCTTGGGTTCCTGGCTCCCAGCACATGCCCTGCCACATAGTAGGGACTCAATGTGGAACTGGTAAATATCAGCTAGTAAAAAATGATCAAAGGGTTCGAGCTCAAAATCCCCTGACTCTCAGCTTCTCCTTCCCACCAAAGGTGTGATTTGAACCACTGCAGCTCCTCTGCTCCTATTTGGCACAGCAGAACCTCCAGCGACACTTTGAATTCCTGTAAATTACTTCCCTGTTATGACTTGTAAGCCGGGTTGCCAAGCAACGAGAGGGGATTTGGTCCTTATCAGAGGGCCTCATGCGCACATTATGTGCTTGAAAGATGTCCTAGAGCAGCTGGGGGTGGGCAGAACCCCACCTCCTCAGCCCCTCCACCCTGCTGGGTATGCCAAGCATAGTGGGGGTCTCGCTAAAAGGAGCTGGCTATGTTGGGGGTGCCTGGGTTCTCTGTTTGGGAGATGCCATCCCGACTAGCTCATTCTAGGGTTGGAGCAGAGAGGGAGCTCAGAAGTCATGGGATTTGGTGCAAAATCCCCAGAATCAGGAAGCCTGGAGTTTGCTGGCACTTAGCCATGTGCCTGTGGGAAAGCTGTCTGGTGTACTCCTCGGTCAGTGTAAACATTAAGCCCCACTCTCAGGCCATGGAGGATTAGTGAGATGAGGTGGTGCCGGCCGGCTGCTCTGCCTCGATCTGAGAAGCAGCACAAAACATGGCTGATGGTCGTAGCCTTGGGGGTGTGCCACCCTGGTGGGCTTGGGAAACCACAGATCTGGCTTGGCAGGCCTCCAGCGAGAACCCAAACTTGTGCCCACCACCAAGCGAGGGAACCACCCAAAGGCAACAGAAGTCCAAGTTGCTATGTCAGCCCTTCAGGAACATTCTATCATCCACCCCAAACAGCACACCTCAACTCTCCAAATTGCCTTCCAAAGCTGGCTGCTGCGCCGATGTTTCTGCCGAGATGCAACCAAGCATCCTTCCTTGTCCTCCGGAGAGCCTGAGATAGTAACAGCTTCCACTATGCCCCCAGCACTGAAGCTTGGTTGGGGGGGGGGTTTGAATCCAAGGGAGTATGGACTGAAAGTGGCTGAGGACGAAGAGGGACAGTAGTGAGTGGTGGAGAGATGTGAGGCCAGGTGGGCAGGCCCCTGCAGCAGGCCTGGGCCAGTGCCAGGGCTGGGTCCTTTGCCTGTGATGCTTTGATTCATGTTTGTTGTTGCACTGGTGTTAAATGCCAAGGCTACGCATGCCTTGTTCATGATCTGATCTTGAATTTCCTGTGTTCTGTGCACTAAAGGGATCATAGGCAGATTGTGTGTGGTGCAGAGTGAGGGCATCTGGGCTTTGAGGGTCTCAGAGTCACACATTTGGGTCATGCCAAGTGCAATAACCTGGTGGGGTTATTTGATTCTAACCTCAGGGTGGTCCTCCTAGCCCAGCTCAGTCTGGAGGGCAGTTCTCTCCTGTGTCGTCTGCTTCATTGCCATCTGCTAGGGTCAAGATCCAGTTTAACCCCAGACAGGTTCTGCCTCTTTCAGACCACCTTCCCCGAAGCCTGAGGGCCACATGAAGGTCCCTTTCTGTGTTGTGATGCTTTCATTGCAGCATGAAACACAGTTCCTTTCCCCCTGGCACAGGAGCCTGCACTGGCCTATCTTTGGCCCCTAGCACCCAGCACAGGGCTGAGAGCAGAGCAGATAGCTGCCTAGCAGAATCATCGAGAGGCGGAATGAAGGCAATCTTTTCCTCTCTTTCTCAACTGCTAACGTCTTTATTGTTTCTGCCCCTACCTGCCCTCAGATTACATTCCATTTCCTTCTTTCATTTCACATGACTTTTTAATACAACTGGGTCCTGCTGGGATTAAAAACTAAGAGAAGTCCCGAATAGCCAAATTGCCTCATCTGAGGAAAGGGCGGTGGAGCTACAGCCCTGGATATTCAGGGCAGAGCTGATGCCAGGCTGAAGTTTCACGGGATGCTCTAGTCGGGCTCCCAGGCAATGTTCCACCTTCTGCCTCCATCTCCTGTTCTGTCTCTGGGGATGGCTGGCAGCTGCCTATGGTTCTGATCCATTGCTCCCATAATTACTTCCAAATGTTATTTTCATGAAGCCATATTCTCCTCCACACCGCTGTGACTCCCAGACATCCCCGCCACGTGCCCCATTAGCTCCAAACCTGGAGCTGGTGTATTTAAAGGGCACTGCAGCCCACCCCCAACACTGGCATAGCAACCTGGCGGGGCTGCCCAGGAGAGAGAGGACAAGTGCACAGACACTTGTCAGACATCTACCGGGGGTCTGCAGCATGTCAGTGGCAAGAGTATTCTTTACAATGGCTTGTGGTGTGGGAACTTCATTTATCTTACCCACTTTAAAGACTGAGAACTGAGGTTCTGAGGGGGTGAAAGCTGCCTGTGGCTATCCAGTGGGTCCATAGCAAAACCTGGACTTGCACCAGAGGCATCTGGTCCTGGGTCTGTGCACCATGCTCTGCCCATACCTCCCAGAACAATGCTTTGTTCAGAAAGTCTCCCTTTTGGGAAAGGTGGACACAAAAATCCAAACGTCTCCATGACAGAGGTCCCTTGTTTTCAGTGTGAAAGATTTTTAATAGAATTGGAGAGAAGGAAGAGAGAGAGAGTAGGAGAGGGACAGAGAGGGACCGAAAGAGAGAGAAGAAGAGAAAAGGGTTTCAAGTAATTACCCATTGCCTTTTGGACAAATGCCCAGTCAAAGAGACTTGGCCAGAAGTGGGGCAACTGTGGCCTAAAAGCTTGCCACACGTCTAAGGCACCTTCTGGAAGGGAAATGCAAGAAAGGGGTAGGCAGGTCTCAGAGAGCTGGGACAGAAGAGGGATTCAAAATTCAGAATGTACCACGTAATCCACCATGAGGTCAAGATAATGGCTGCCATTGTCTTTGCCAGGGACCAGGAGCCGCAGAGACCCCTTCCTGTCTGGGACGCTCTGCCCTATTCCTTCTCCCCTCTCAGAGCCCTTTTCCCTTTGCTGCCTGTAGCTAAGAGCCAGACTCCACAATCTCACTCTGAGTTGGCCTTAGGTTTGCCTCCCTGGTGACACTTCATGTCCTTAAATGCAGAGGTGTGCTCCTGTTGTCAAGCTCATGGCAGGCCTGATTTAATAAACTTTAGCTTATTTGTTCATCCTGACAATAAATAATGGGGGGGAGGGGCGCTTAGCCTGTTGTATGCTCAGTGCCAAGCTAAGAAATAATCCTTACAACAATCTTCTGATTTAAACCCTAATAATAAACCATTTTCTAGGCGAAGAAAGAAAGTCACATTGATTTTGATTGAAAGATTTGTCCAAGGTCACAAAGAGAGCAAGTGATGGAGCTGGGATTCAAAAATAAGCCTGTTTTACCACAGCCCAAGTGGGAGGGGTGGTCTTTGCAAACATTGTGCGGCCCCTACTCGCTATGTGTCCGGCACCATGTCTGTCAGCTAGTCTGAGCCATTCCAGCAAATCAGCACAGGGACGTGGGAAGTGCATCCTACTTATTATTAAATCAGCTTTATAGAAGGAGGAACAAGGGTTCCGAGCAGTGGTTAACTCCCCCAGGGCCTACAGCTAGCAAAGAGTGGGGTAGAGATTTGAACCAGGACTTATGGTTCCATAGCTTAAGCTCTAACCATTTGCTGTCCTGCCCCTGCAAACAGTACATGCCTACTGAATGCAGGGCACTGAGCAAGGCCCTTACAAGGCAGCAAAGAATGGGGCACACTCTCTGGGGAAGACAGTGAAGTCCTTGGTTGAGTGTAGTGTGAAAAGCAAGATCTGAGAGGTCTGTCTAGGGTGGGGGAGGTAGTGAAGGGGTACAGAGAGGATGAAAAACTTTCAAAAGTAGGGAAACTTAAGCTCAGTCTTAAAGGACAAGCGGGATTTGGGGAGAGAATCATAAAGTTGTCTAGCTCTTAAGCAAAGCAGTATGAAGGTATCTCAAAACATTAAAAATGGACCTGTCATATGACCCAGTAATTCTATTCCTAGACAGCTACCCCCCGAAATTCAAAAACACTAATTCAAAGGAAACTTGCACACCCGTGTTTGTTTACTGCAGTGCTATTTACTACAGCTAAATTATGGAAACAACTTAAGTGCCCCCAAACAGATGTATGGATCAAGAAGATGTGGTATATATACACAATGGAATATTACTCAGCGATCCAAAAAGATAAACTTATTCCATTTGCAGCAATACAGATGGAGCTGAAAGGGAATATGCTAAGTGAAATAAGTCAGAAGGTAAATACTGACAGTGTCCCTAATATATGGAATAAGAATAACTAAACTAAGAGTCAGATAAAGACAAGTTTAAAAAGAAACCTTGCAAGCAGACTACAGAAATGAAGCATCCAGGCAAGGGGGTTGAGGAAGACAATAGAGGGAAGGGAGCAGGATGGACTATAGTGGTAGACTATGGGTGACTTGGTGGTGGGTGCACTACTGTGGTAACACCTGATAAGGGTATCCATATATTACCTCAATTAAAAACAAATAAATAAATGAATAAAAAATAACAAAGGGGGAAGAAAATTGTAGGCAGTGGGAAGAGCCTGTTTGAAGGCCCAGAAGCAAAACACAGCTAGATGTACTTGATGTACTGGAAAGCAGGTCATTCCATGAAGCATTGGCCAAGAGTTCCAGGGGGTGAGCAACATACAGTGAGGCTGGAGAGACAGGCATCTGCCAGGATGAGTGAAATGTGGGGTTAATAACAGCAGCCCAAGGTCTAGTTACTCTGAGCTCAAGTCCCAGCTCTACTAAGTAGCTGTGAGACCCTGAGCAAGTTAACTGATCTCTCTGGTCTTCAATTCTTTCATCTAAAGTGGTGACAATGAGAGAACCTATCCCAAAGGTTGTTTTTGTGACTATTAAACAAGGGGGTGGCCTGTAATAGGTTCTGGCACATAATACCGTCTCAATAAATGTTAGTTCAGAATGATGAGCAACTTGCATACCAAGCTAAAGTGCCCCCCACTTTCTCCTAAAGAACACAGACAGTGGAAAGGGAGCAAATGGTTTTTTAAAAGAATGATGGTGCTGTTATTTATCCATTCAGTAAGTACTAGTCGGATCAAGCCCTCTGCCCTCATTCAAATACCTCATTTAGATCATTGCGAGAGGAATTTTTCAGGGAAAATTCATTTACTTGGCTTTCTGGGTTCTCCAGTTTCTTCTTCCCCATTCTGAACTTCTTTCTCACTGTCCCCCCTCCCAGACCCAGCACAAGGCCGTGGCCACCCCATAGTCCTGAGCATCACAACCCTTCAGGTGAGTGGAAATCAGAGCTCCCCTTGGTAAAATCAGAGCTCCCCTGATTTTCAGAGAGGTTCTACATGATTGCCTCAAATGATGGGAGACTCACTATATGAGATAAAGGGCCTATAACTGAACAGCTGGGCAGTGGTGAGAAATCAGTTGCTCTGATCTAGAGGTGAAATTTGCTAGAGGAAGGAGGAGGGAGTCCATTCTATCTGGTTCCTGCCCTAGTGTTCCTTCTAGTCTCTGACTCTGGCAAGGAGTTACTTCGATCATAGCGTAGCCTTGTGAGTCTGTGCGGATCTGTGGGATCTAGAAAAGCTTTACTTAAGATCGGGACCCTGGCCTTGTGTTTTCTGCTCTCTCTTCCCCTATAGCCTCCCCTACTCTGCACTCATACAGGTAGGGTTGGAAGGAGCACATCAGATGTGGGTGGGGCTTGTTGTACTCTCAAGCTCCCATTTTCAGAGAGGCATTGAGATGCAGGCAGCCCTTTCCCAATGCCCTTCCAGGACATTTGCTAACTTCTGACTCCTCCAGTGTAGAGCGGGGAGCCCCTGTTCCACTAGAGGGCCCTTTGGAGGTCAAGTTGTAAAGAACCCCCTTGGGTGCCTTCAAACCTCCCTCACAGTGCAAGACTGAGATCTCTTTCCTGCCAGCACCCAAAACTCCCCATTTCTCAAGTGGGGTGTCTCTGAGAGAGGTGGCACTGGCAGGCAGCAGGCAGAGGCCCTGCCCTGGCTTGGAGTGTGTGCAGACAGGCTCATCTCATCCTAATGCTAAAATCACACGTCTGCGTATTGTTTATAAAACCCCAAGTACATCCATCCCTCTTATTCCTTTGATCTCAAAAAACCCGAGAGGTCAAGGAGGTTTTATTGTCTCCATTTTACAGATTAGAAAAACAGGAAAACACTTTCAGGAAAGTGAAATGACTGGCTCTCTAGGAGATGGAGTGAGAGATCAGAGTTAGGTCCGCTGGAGTCCTGGCTCAGGAACACATGGTCAGAAAAGTGCAGTGGCAGAATTTGAACCCAAAGACGGGGGTTTGGGTGTCCAGCCCAAATGAAAGCATTACCTCACCAGCCCCTATCCCGTCCAGTCCTGCTGCTTCCTCTCCTGCAGGTTCCTGATGGTTAGGGCGCCCAAGAGCAGCAGGCAGGGGAGGACTGGCAATTCCTTCCTTCCTCCAGCTTCCCCGGCTTCCCGAGAAGCAGGTGGCTTCCCCTCATATCCCATTCAAAGGGCGTCGAGCTTCCAAAGCCAGATGAATGAGCTCCTCAGTCAGGGAAGATTTTGTTGCTAAAATACATGGTCTGATTACGAGTGATTGAGGGGCTGGAGAGAGAAACTGTAGTTGGCTGTGATTTGTTCTGATTTGAAGTAGTTCTAAACAAGTCACCAGGAGGCAGGAGTGGGGGCCGCGGGGTTCAGCGGCGCAGGGTTTTGGCAATGATATATTTCCTGGAGACGCCAGGGCCTTTTCTGACAATTCTGGACAGGGCTTTCAAACAGTTTTTGAAATCAGATTCGGTACATTTATCTTGTCTCCTTTCCATTTGGCATGAAAGCGCCCCATTTTGTCTTTTTTCTTTTTATGTATTTTTTTATTTTATTATTTTTTTCTCTCTCTCCACCATTGGAAGTGAGCCGCAAATTAAGTGGAGGCGGCTTGGGAAACGGAAACCAGCCTGGTGTGGAATAATGATGTTATCCGTGGCCCAATCTCCGCCGTGGCACTGCCTCCCGTGTCTGTCTGACAAGGAGAATCTGCTTGAGGGAATTCATCCTGTCAGGATTGAAAGGCAGTAATTGGGGCCAGTGATTCATGACCTCTTTATGGGCTCATGAATACATTCATCTTCCAGATTTATCTCATTTCTAAAACCATGATAGTCTGTTCCAGCAGGAGGTGATTGGCGGGGGTGGGCTGTGGGGTGTATGTGTGTGTGGGGGAGACTCTTTGCAAACAAAGATAAAGGGGGATCACTGGGCAGCTCCTCTATGTGAGGAGGACCGTGGCTTGGCGAAGAGGTTTCAGTGAGACATTTTCAAGATGAAGGACTCAAGCCCGCAATAAGGCCTGAGAGCTCTTCTCTCACTGGGAGGGGAGGATGAGAGTCAGGCCCCCCATTTGTCACTTCTGTCTTGGTTTGAGTCATAAGACTGCCATAGCTACAAATGACTGTCCTGCTCCTGTCCTTTAAAGGACTGGGCCAACCACCCACCATTCCTGAACTCTTGGGACTCAAATGTTTGTTCTGAGATGCTGGCCCCAGAATGACCCCAATGGAGCCAGAGAGACCAGCATTGAGGAGGCAGGTAGACTGGCTTGACACCCTCACTTTTCTCTTTAGCAGCTACCGCATGAGCTTAAACATGCAACATAAATTCTCTATGCCTCAGTTTCCCCATAGAATACATCCATGGCCTGCTTGCAGCTATAGGAGTGAATGTATATAAAACTGCCTGGTATACCAAGGGCTCAGTCAGCATTGGCTAACCCCCCCACACACTCACCATTGCTTTGCCTGCTGCTTCCCAGAAGCTCTGACAGGACTCTGATTCTGCACCCAGTCCCACTGGTTGGGGGACCTTCTATATAACCCCCTTTGGTTTCTAGCCTCTGCATTCCCTATATACACATAGTTCTGATTCACAGCCCCAGCTTTGGCCCCCAGAATCCCACACCCAAACTGGAGGGGTGCTCTGACAGGAGGAGAGCTTTGAGACTGTGTCCAAAAGGATCTGTTTTCAGAGGGTTAGTCTAGGGCTGCACAACTAAGGACTGGTAGGGCTGGGGCTTCTTGCTCCCAGTCAGTGTTCTCTTTACTAGTCCCTGCTGTTGCGGATGTGTTTCCTCTGCTACTTCTCTTCTCTTTGTGTCTTCTCTTCTCTCAAGCTAGTGTCCTGGCTCCCAGACGTTGTCCTGCCCAGAATCTTCTGGTACGTGCCTTGTGTTCTCTCTCATTTGGCCTGGAACTTTAAGGAAAGGCTTCCTTTCTCAGCTCTTGGTCCAAGAGGCAGCTGCAAATGATAGTTTCTCCACGTGGTAGCCATGATCTCCCAGCAAGCCTCCCTGGAGGTGATATGCCAGTGTGGAACACGGTGTCAGTGTTGGAGAGGTATGTGCTGGTTTACAAATGGACAGATGAGTCTGCCTCTATGGGGGTGGGGGCTGGGGTTTCTAATCTAGAACATGTTGTTTGGACTACTGGCTTTTTCTTAAGAGTTCAGATAATAAACCTTTGCATGCTGTGTCCCTTCTGTGCTTTTGAAGCCATGTTCTTGAGGCCTTGGAGCACTTGCTGCTTCAAAAACAACTTTTTGGGCCCCTGTATCTTAATGCTGAGAAAGAAACTCAAGTAGCTTGGTATCTGCACTGCTGATAGCCTTGCTGTCCAGGCAGATTTGGAATGAGCTTAGGTGAAGCCTACCATCCTGACTCTCAATCACCTCAATGCGTGCACACACACACACGCACACACACATGCGTGTGTGCATGTACACACACACACGCACACACACACGCACACACACTTCCCATCCACATGCCTTCCTTAAGTCTAGGAAACAATACTGCATGTCAACATATTCTCTACACCTACAATCCAAGTTTGCGCATTGTAAAAGTTTGTCTGTTCTTTGGATGCCAAGCTCTGGATTCAAATCTAGCTATTTGCTAGCAGTATGCCCCTGGCAAAATTATTTGTGGTCCTGAAGTCCTAACCTTACCTTCTGTAAAATGCCTTTTCCCACAGAATTCTTATGAGATAACAGAGGGGCTCGGTAGGTGCTACTTTCTTTGCCCCTCCCCTTCTCCCCACATTTTGAAATCTGAGCACTCCGGCCCATCATGGGCCATACCCCAGAGAGTTGGTCCTGGAGATGGGCAGGGAACTAACCCAAAGTGGCTTTCAGGGGAGAGATGGAGGAACGCCTTCCTTCCATCACCTTCGGTATCCCTTCCCTCTCAGAGCACTTACAGCAAATGTCCGGTGCATAGACAGTCACTTAACGACATTCCAGTCAACAACGGACCGCATATTCGATGGTGGGCCCAGGAGGGCAGTGCCCTAGAGCAAGGAGGTGAGTAGACCATTAAGTTTGTGTAATCACGCTCTGTGACAACACAACAAACATCACTGACGATGTGTTTCTTGTTGATGAGTGATGAGCCATGTCTCCCTGCTCAGCAGATCTCAGAGCCTTTCCCTGGAGGAGGGCTCAGCTGCTGAAATTGCTCAGGGTGGAGCCTGGGGAGGGTGGGCGGCACACGGGCATCTCTGTTTCTTCACTTGGGCCCCCTTGTGTGTGAATTACAGCAGACCTCTCTTATCCACAGGGGATACATTCCAAGGACCCCAGTAAAAGCCTGAAACTATGGATAGTGTTGAGTCACAGATATAGTCTATGTTTTTTTCCTCTACATACATACTTATGATAAAGTTTAATTTATAAATTAGGCACAACAAGAGACTAATAACTAATAATAACTAATAATAACTATTAGTTCACTAATAATAACTATTAGTGAAATAATATTATAACAATTTATTGTAATGAAAGTCACATGAATGTGATTTCATTCTCACCCTCAAAATATCTTATTGTCTGTAATGCTTTTAGGCGATGTTGAATGGATATGGTGGGACTACTGTACTTTCATCTATCTCCTTCAGATGAAACTGGCAAGGACCTCTCTGACACAGCCCTCTGATGTGAGGGGCTTCAGAGCAGACACCCAACTGCCTCTTTATTGTCTATACCCTTCCACTTGCTTCCTAACATCCAGCTCTCACCCCTCCAACCCCTAACCCCAGCAGAGTCCCAGTATAACTAATAAACAGCTGCCACTCAGGACTCTAGGAAGGGGTCATCCCTGGGAAGCTTCTGGCGGCCTTCAAGGGGACTCTCACATATGCTGCAGAGGAGATGGGCCAGGGGGCCTGTGTGCAGAAGGGATGACTCATTTAGATTCACCTGAGGTTCCCTCTCATCTAACTGTGCACTCAGCAGATTTAAGAAACCACATGGCCAGCTGGTACCTGCTATACGCTTCAGG
This sequence comes from Talpa europaea, assembly GCF_964194135.1. Lineage (NCBI taxonomy): Eukaryota > Metazoa > Chordata > Mammalia > Eulipotyphla > Talpidae > Talpa > Talpa europaea. Next base: position 36,079,575 of record NC_140076.1, read on the forward strand.
TGAATTCATGTGAATACTGGCTGGTGTTTATTATATGAACACTGTGCTGGGCACTGCTTTCCATAGCTCATTGAGGGAACTATAACTATTTCCCATTTATAGAAGGAAAATTGATCTAGAGTGCATAACACAACAGAGTGAGAGACTCTGTCTTTGAACCCTGGTTTTCTAACTACAAAGTGTACCTCTCCTGGAGGGGGAGGAGCCAAATGCTGTCTCTTTCTACCCAAGGCAATGGCTGACCCAAACACCAGTGCTGGCTCTGCAAATCCTATATAATCTCATGGGATGTAATTTATTAGGATGGAGAAGGCACCAACAAATATCAAGCAAGACAACAACATTCATGAAATGTCCACTATGTACTTTATATTGTGTTGGGTCTTGTTGGGTATTCAAAAAATGTTGGCCTTTCCAAGGGCCACATGTGTCATTCTAGCTGTGTCATGTAGGGGAGTCACCATTTTGAAGCCTAGGGTCCTTCATCCATAAAATGGGGAGCTCCTCAAACAATGTGAAATGACTTACTCAGTGGGCAAGAATTATATCATCACTCACTCTCATAAAGATAACCCTGAATTCTGTTACACAACAGTGTTTCGAAAAGGTTAATTGCACTGTCTAAGCTCACACCCTCCTGAAGCTGGAACTCTGCTCTCCTACCATCTCGGCCTTCTCTCCCTTTTCCCTAGTAATGGCTGGAAAGGGAAGTTCTCTCCACTCCCCACCCCCACCATGTTCCAAAACTCCAGGCCTCTCCTGAGGCCCACACTGCCATGGCAACACTTCCATCTCCCTCCACTCTGCAAGAGAGTGACTGAACCCACCAGAAAGAGGGACCCCCAGTAGGGGATGATGTCTCCTTTAATGAGGGACTGTGGGAGGGTGGAAAATGCACCCGATTTATCTTTGTTGCCTAAATAGCTCTTAAATTCTCCCTTGAATACTTCTAATTCAGCAGAATGTGAACAATTATAGCAGGAAGCTATTCATAGGTGGAAGGGGGCTGATGAAATTATTTATCAAAGTGACATTTTAATTATAGTGAAGAATGAGTTTGTTGTCACCGAGATGGAAGGTGGTGTTACCAGGCCTCCCCCCCCCCCCCAGAGTAAATTAAAGATGCTCCCCTCTTCACAATAACTCCATTAGGTGCAGGAGACGTAAGAAGCAAATGGCAGGTTCTTTGCAGTAAACATTTCTGGAGTTGATGGGGTGAATCCCTCTGAGGGGCTCCACTTTGTACTGGGAGGGATAGGAACTCTGAGACTTCTGGGATGGGCAGGTAGGGGCCAGTAGGAATCAGAAGAGTCTCATTTTGCTCTCAAAGATCCCTTCCCTCCCTTGCCCTTTGGTGGATCAGGCCACAAGCCCACGATTCCAGTGGATACTCTTCTAAAAGTAGAATATGCGCATGGTGAATTTCAGCTGTACAAAAGTATGTTGCATAACACTTGTCACATGAAGGAAACAAGTCAATTTCCTTCACCTCCCTGGCTCCTGGCTCCCCACCTCTGAGGCAAAAGCATGGTGTGTCCTGAGATATCCTCACATATACAAACGCATTTGTAGTCTGTGCTGGCTTCGATTTTTTTCTTGAGTTGTAGCTGTGCTACTTCATTTCTCCAGCTAGGAAGAAAGCAAGCAGAAGGCAGGAATGGGGTTTTAGGACTCTCTGGTGTTTGCCTGTAGCTCACAGCACAGACATGCTAATCATTTCTACCACTTAGTCAGCACCTGCAGTATGCCAGACACTGTGCTGAGCATTCTGCAGAGGTAGTGGTTCAAATCTTCCAAACAGGCCACTGTGGACTGTATTTCATTCCCATTTTGTAAACGTGGAAATCTAAGCAGTTAAGTTCAAATGTTCAAAGTCAGACCCCATGGTGTTTAGGGGTGTGGCACTGGGCGGCACCCACTCATTTAAAGTTAATGGATTCTGGGCCTCCCTGGTGGCGCAGCGGTTGAGCGCTGGGTTGCAAAGCTGCCCGCAGCCTCTTCAGCGCCGGTTTGATCCCCGGCTGCTCCCCGGCCACCAGAGGAGGGTCCCACATGGCGCGCAGACCTCTCCTGCCGCCCGCTGCTCCCCTCAGCAGTGTACTTCGGTCCTTCTGCCTTCTCTGCTCCCCGCTCTGGCTCTGGTGAATTCTCTCACCCTCCCTCCCACACCTCTGACTGTACCCAGTGCATGTATAAACAAAACAAACAAACAAACCAGCAAACAAATAAATAAAGCATGCCTCTATTTAAAAATAAATAAATAAATAAATAAAAATAATAAAGTTAATGGATTCTTTCTCATGTCTACCACTGAGTCAAAGGTAATTAAGAGATAGTCTCTGTTCATCTGGCACATGTGAGTGACTGGGAGGAAGCAGTTAAGTCAATAAGTCAACGTGATATTGTGGTATAATGACAATGGGCTCATAGAATGTGCTCGGTGTTCAGAAAGCAGATTAATGTTTAAATACAAACCAAGGTAATACATGACGTTGGACAAGTAATTTTGGTTTTTTAAAAAACTTAGTTTGCTAAATGTAAAATGGGCATAATAATGACCATCTCATTGGGCTGTTACAAGGATTGAGAATAATAGGAATAAAAAAATAGGAGGAGCTGAACAAACTGTTAAGTGTGCATCATTGGGCAGGAGTTCAGGACTGACCTTGAAGGCCCATGGGTTCCCAGAATCACAAAAAAGAATAATTCAAGTACAGTCATCAGATGCCAGCACATACTCCTCTGTGCTTCCACATCACCTCCTCTGTGGGGCTTTCTCTGGACACCCTGTCCAAAATAAAAACACCCTAGCCCCCCATATACTCTCTACCTCTGCCTCTGTTTTATCTTCCTTCAAAGCATTTATATATCTGAACTGCTATGTTTCTTGTGTATTGGTATTTCTGTCACACTGGAAGGGAAGCCCCATGAAGACAGGGATGCTCGATTCCCTGCCGTGCTCTAGCACCTAAGAGTGCTGGCACAGAGTAGGTACTCAATAAATATATAATTTAATTAACTCAAGATCGTAAATACCTAATTAAATTAGGTAATAACAATTGTCCTTTCATCCCTTTTAGGTGTTAGGAACTGTGCTAACATGAAAGTACTAACTCATTTAATTGCAGAGGCAGACACTATTTTTGTACCCATTTATCAGATGAGGAAACTGAGGCTAGGAGAGCAGAAGTGACATGCCGTAGGCCACCAGCAAGAAGTGGAGGAGGGTGAAGAATCTGGTCTGTTTAAATCCTAGCACTGGATGCTGAGCCTCTGTATTATACATTCTTTCCTCCTGGAACTGATCTTGACCCTCAACCTGTGGACATATGCAGGCAGACTGAATCATAGCAGACAGCCTAAGTCTATGTAAAGACTTTGACTTGGGGAAGAAGTGTGCTCTGCATAGCTCCCAGGCTCCCAGGGGGCAGTCTTATATTTCCTCCCCCCAGGAGAACTGCTGCAGAGCAGGGGGTGGCCCTATAGGGAGTTGAAGGATTTGGGGAGCAAGGCAGGGTGTCTCCCTGGTCCTACAGTGAGGCTGTCTCCTCTTGATCCCACCTTGTTAAACAGTGACATCCCGCCAGTATGAGTGAGGGAGAAGCACGGCCTTAAGCTCATACTTGCTTTTTAAAATCCTGCAAGGCTGTAAATCATATATAGAATCCAGGAGGGAAATAAGAGGTTCTCTTGAGGATAAAGCTGGGTGGCCCCAGGAGCAGGTTTATTAAGGGAAATAAGAGTGCCAGTCCTGCATCCAGGCAACTGCCTGTGAGTTCAGTGGGTCTGCCACTCACTAGCTGTGTGTCTTCAGGTGAGTGGATGAACCTCTCTGTGCCTCATTTCCTAAACTGAGAAATGGAGACAACAGTGGCTGTTGGACCAGAAGGCTGTGGATTAGAAAGGTCACTCCATGTGGGCTCAGTACATGGCGGGTTTCTTGGGTCCTTCCCTGACTGCAGCTCCAGGTCACTGTCTTGTTTACTTTATGAGCCTGAAAAGTTTAATTCTCTATCAGGTCTGACTCTTGATGTTTAAGGGCATATCTATGAGCAAAACAACAGGTCCTCAGGGAACCCCAAGGAGTTCACTGCAAGTGGGGACTTCAGAGTCATGCTGGCTTCTCTCTCTCTTGGTTTGTTCATTCATTGAGGCCTTGTTTCATTGATTGATTCATTGCCTCTGTTGTCCCAAACACTGAACATGGTGATGACAGGACAAAGACTGATAGAAGGTAGATTCTCCTGGACTAAGGTGAATAATGGTCCCTTGAGAATGTCCCCACCTTAATCTCCAGGCCCTGTGGATATGTTACCATACATGGTAAAAGGGATTTTACAATTGTGATTAAAATAAGGGTTCTGAGAAGGGTAGATTATTCTGATTATCCAGGCGAACCCAATGTAATCCTTATCCATGCAAGAGGATAAAAGTCAGAGAAAGGTAACATGATGACAGAAGCAGAGGCTGGAGTGATGCACTTGGACAATGGAGGAGGGGCCAAGACACTAGGGATGCAGGCGGCATCTAGATGCTGGAAACCACCAGGAAATCCATTCTCCCAGCGCCTCCAGAAGGACCACAGCCCTGAAACACCAGGATTTTAGCCCCTTGAGACTTATTTCTGACCTCTAGAATGATAAGTTCATAAATTTGTGTTTTTTTTTAGTCACTGATTTTTATTAATTTCCTATTTTTTAAATTTATTCGTATTAAACTACTATTATTTTACACCCTTGCTAGGGTGTTGACAGTATAGGATTTCCCCACTTGGATGTGGTCACCATAGCTCTCCCACCACCGAAGCACTCATAGTCCTCCATCAGAGTCCATTGTGCTCTCCCCTGCCCCTCACCCCTGTTCCCTTGTTTTCATGCCTCCTTCATCCCTTGTGAAAGCCAAAGATCTATGTCAGTTTTTAAGGCCCAGAAATAATCCCACACATATATGGACAGCTAATCCACAACAAGGAGCAAAGACTATACCCTGGAATCAAGGAAAGACTCTTCAATTAATGGTGCTAGGAAAATTGGACAGCCACAGGCTAGAGAATAAAACTAGATCACTATCTCACACCATACCCAAAAACCAACTGAAACTGGATATATGTCACTGAATTTGTGATGATTTGTTACAGCAGTCATAGGAACTAATATCCCCCATCCATCCCACATTATTCTGACATACAGTTTGTTGGCTTTCTTCACTCACCTCTGCTTGTAATTATATACTTATCACTCATCTACCTTCCTCACTGGATTGTGAGCTCCACGAGAGCAAAGATTCTCGGTTCTGGTCCTCGTTGGGTGGCCAGAGGGGAACACAGTGGTAGTCATAAGGATGCTTCCCAAGGAATGAATGAATCTTGACAATCCATGTCACCCTCAAGGAGCACATACACAGGAGCGTGAACCCCGTTCTCAAAGGAGTGCTGGCCTGTGGGCTCCGGGCACTGGAAATGTAATGGCAAGAATAACAGCAATACCTGCAATAAATTGAATGTCTGCAAGGCCAGGTACTGTGCCAAGCACTTTATGAGTGTGGCTTCATTTACTCCCAACAACAGCCCTACAGGAGATGAGGGATGGAGCCCAGACAAGCAGAGGTGCTGTAACTTCCCCCGCAACACCGGTGGGAAATAAATTTAAGCACAACTATTTGGCTCCAAAGTTCATTCATTCTCTGCTCTGACAAAATGCTACCCTGTGACTTCTAAGGCTCATTAGGGTTTTCATATTCTTTCCTATTTCCCCCTCCTACTGAGCCCCTTCACTCCATCATCATCATCATCATCATCATCATCATCATCATCATCATCATCATCATCACAAATGTCACCATCTTAATCACAGCATTTTTCTTCAACACCTAATATATGAGGTGCTATAAAAGTTACAAAGACTATCCTTTATAATAATAATGATAATTATCCTCATCATTCTTGCTATTGCTATTATTGCCATCATTTATTGAACTCTTATTATGTACTAGGGACTCTACCAAACACTTTACACACATAATCACATTCAATTAATATGCCCACCCACAGGATAGCTATTAATTATTCCCATTTCACAGATGAGGAAACTGAGCTTAAGGAGGGTAGTCAGCTTGCCAGCTGTGATGGCTGGGAAGGCTGGGACTTGAAAGTAGATCCTTTTCATATCAAAGGCTGTGTAATCAAGCACTCTGCTCTCCACCCTCCCACTGCAGGGTAGAGGGCATGCCCCTGAGAGGTGCCACAGGGGACAGGCAGAAACATAGCCCCTGCTGGGGTGGCGAGCTCTCCAAAGAAAAGCCAGGCTGGGAGATAGTCCTGAGCCTGAGGCATGGCAGTGTGGCCCTGCAAGTGGGTTCCATGTTTTAGATGCTGCTTGTGTATCTACTACTGGAGTAAACACAGACCCATCTGCAACAGGGTTGGGAGGCAGGGGAGGCTATTGGGCCAGGTATCATACCTGATCATGGGTAAAGGTGACATATTTTTAAACATTTTGGGGCAAGAGCGATGGTGAACCACATGGACAGAGAGGATGGGGGAGCTCATGAAATCAGTCCATGTTAAGACCTTGTGTGGGAGGGCCTCCCGGGTGGCTCAAGGGGTTAAAGCAAGGGGTTAAGACGCAGCACTATGAAGCTATCCGCAGCCACTGCAGCACGAGTTCAATAACCATCCAGGGAGGTGACACATAGGGCGCAGCAGACCTCTCCTCTTTCACCTGCTGCTCCCCTCAGCAGTGCATTTCATTCAATCTGCCTGTTCTGCTCCCCACTTTCTCTCTAGTGAATCCTCTCATCCACTGCATATGTGGCCTGCACCTCAGTTCTTGTATGCATAAATAAATAAATCTGTGGAAAAAAAGACCTCGCATGGGGGCTACTGGGTGTCTGGATATACCTGGGCAACACCCAAGGCAGGGAGCAGGGGGAGTGTGGGGTGTGTAGGCAGGCAATGCCTGTGCAGTCATGCTTTTTCCCACAGCTGGGTTTCAGTCCCAGCTCATCTGCTAACTCACAGGTGACTTTAGACAAAACATGTTGCTTTACTGGAAAGTGAGGGGGTCATTCTTTGGTGTCTCTAAGGACACTTCCACCTGTGTAACTGTGTCATTGAATTAGGCCAGAAGCATAAAACAAGCTCAGAACTCAGGCTATATTAAAAAACGATTTTTGTTTCTGGATTTATCACTTATTAGGTATACAACCTCACAAAGGTGACTGTGCTTTTCTGATTCTTTTTCTCACCACATAGGGCTGTTAAATAGGATAACGCTTGTGAAGGGTTAACCCCTCAATACATGGGGGCCAACATAAAGACAGCTGTGAAGCCACAGGCCTGCTCTACACTGGGCTGTCAACTTGTCTCTGTGGGCCGATGGGGGATGTCAGACTCCGGGAGACTGCAGAGAAGAATGTGAAGCAAAGGGAACACCTGGAATTCTCTATTCCCACTGATTGGAGCTGAAAATAAAACTGAAATTCAGCTAGAAAGGAAAAAGCATGTGAGTCACTAGGGAAAAGATTCTCCACCAGTAGCCCAGTACTGTGAGTTGTCCTCCATGTCCTTGTCACAGCGACCTTCCTCTCCCGTGGGCTGGGCGCCTCCCCCATACCTCACATTGATGGCCGAACTCCAAGTTGGCCCTTCAGTCTCCTCAGATTCTCACTGCCGGATCCTAGTGTTAAATGCTTTACGTCCATGATTCCCCCAGAGCCCAAACCTTTCACAGCTCACAGGCTTCTGAACTAATATTCCAAGCTTTACCAAGTTCAGGTCCCAATCTCCCCTGCTGCTCTTATCTCTAACCACCCAGCCTGACCTTTCAAGACCCCTTAACTGGGTCATGAGCAACCTCTCTCACTTTCTGCTTCAAACTCCTTCCATAAGCTTAGCATGAATGAAGGCGTTCATGCATTTATTAATTTTGCCAGCCAACAAGTGAAAATCAGAATTTCTAAGAAGTACAGCATCTGGGGAGCATTGCCTGGCTTAGCAGCTCATGGGCAGTGATTCCTAATCTGGTGCCTTGCAGTGGATCTATTTTACTAATAGAGCCCAGCATTTTTTTAATCATCAAGTTCAGATGCAGCATCAGAATTCTCAAAACAATTCCTCGGGCAATCTCTGCTCATCACATGGTACCATTCCATACTCCATCTTAAGGTAATCTGGTCAGATGGGGGCTCCAGTCTCATCCCAGGAGCACCATTTACCCTGTGCAACCTCAGAGAGTGACTGTCCATCTGAGCAATGCATATCCTCACTGTTAAGTAACAACAATTTTTTTTTAAATCCATAGGGTCACTGGGGAATTAGAGCTCAGAACACTGCAGGATAACATTTGGGGGTTTTCTCCACTGCCCTTCCCCCACTTGCTCAGCAACATTCTTGTCTTGGGGAGCAGGTGTGACAGGAAAGCTGAGAAGAGATTTTCAGTTCATTGAATCCTCAAAGATGTGAACTAAAACAATAGATTTTGAAGAATAGAGGAGGAAGCAGGTTATCCTACCATCAGGTTAGATAAAGCTTCTCTAAAGCAGCCAAAGGAGGGGAAAGGGAAAAAAGAATTAAGATGCGGTCCAGAGAAGAGAAAGGGAGTGGGGAGAAAAAAGAAGCCCTAAACTAGTTTGGAGATGAGTATGCAATAGAAAACCAGGCTGATCACTGGAATTTCTCTGGATAGTATGGCGTGGTAGCGGCAGGGGAGTCTAGGAAGTTGGGATAAGACAGCCTGTCAGCATGCTCCAGCCCTGGAGTAGTGCCCAGAGCAACAGACAGTTCCTGAGTGCCTCTAGGAGGTGGCCTGGGGAGCAGGAGTCCTGATGGGCTTGTGGGGGTGGTGCAGGGAGAGGCCTTGGTCTTGCCTTTGTTGAGGTAGCTAAGGACAATCAAGACTGGGGAGTCTATCTCTAAATTGACTCACTGCCTCCAGCTCCTGCCCCAAGCTTAGATGCAACAGTTAGTCAAGATTTTGGGAGAGAAACAGAAAGGACAGAGGCAAAGGTTCTGTTACCCAAAGGGATGGGGACTCAAAATGGATATGAAATTCAGTGATAGAACATTAAGTTTACATTTCTCCCATCCCTGAATTTGAGGGCTGCACTTAGGGCTCCCCATGTCTATAGAGGGCCCGTTGGCTATTAATATCACAAATCGCAGCCATTTCACTGCTGACTGTTATTCACCCAAATGGATGTATTATTGTTGTTATTGCTGTGAGAAGAAAATGAAATAATGGGTATTTCATCTACTGTGTGCCGGCACATAGTAGATGCTGAGTAAATATTAGCCCCTTTGTGGTCCCTTTCCCCTTGGTGGGGTGAAACCCCTCCTACCCCCAGAATGTGAGCACTTTCATTTCAATCATGTGGAAACTTCTCAGGGGCTGTGAAGGCTTATAATATGACTGGCTTGCTAGCGCTGATCTCAAATATATTTAATCACATCATTAAAAGGTCCTTTAAAATGCTTCATTCTTTTGTAAATAGTGCTGCTATAAACATAGGCATGCAGGTGCCCTTTGGAATTACTGTTTCTGTGTCCTTTGGGTAAATACCTAGGAGTGGAATGGCTGGATTATATGGAAGCTCTATGTTTAGTAGGTCCAGAAATCTCCACACAGCTCTCCATAGTGGTTGGACCAGTTTGCACTCCCACCAGCAGTGCAGGAGAGTTCCTTGTTCTTCACACCCTCGCCAACATTTGTTGTTGCTAGTTTTTTTAATATGTGCCATTCTCACTGGTGTAAGATGGTATCTCATGGTAGTTTTGATTTGCATTTCCCTGATTACAAGTGATGTTGAACATTTTTTCATATGTCTGTTGGCCATTTGCATTTCCTCTTTAGAGAAGTTTCTTTTTAGCTCTTCTGCCCATTTTTTGACTGGATTATTTTCTTTGTTGTTGTTGAGTCTCATCAGCTCTTTGCAGATTTTTGTGATCAGTCCTTTATCGTTAGTGTTGTGTGCAAAAATGTTCTCCCAGTTGGTGGGGTTTTTCTTTGTTTTTGTTATTGTCTCTTTTACTGTGCAGAAGCTCTTTAATTTAATGTAGTTCATTTGAGACAAGCTTAGAAGTCTCTGTAGGACCATGGGAGTGGATTGTGGGGATCCCCATGAAGGAGGACTAAAGGGTGGATGGCTACCCTTAGCTTTTTTGGTCTCTCCTCCTTACTTCCCACTTCTCCGTCAGCTGGAAAGCTAGATCAGAAACATCTTTGGGAATAAGGGACTCCAAAAATCTGCCTCAGAGCAACAATCTAGAATTGCTGACCTATGTATGCCCTGGTAATCTGTTTCTGGGTAGCCATTGCTGCTGGTCCTGGAAAGCTATGGCACACAGAGAAGGAGGAAGATGCAAGATAGTAATATTCGTACTTGCTACCATTTATCCAGCAACTGCTAAGTGTTAATCTGTGTTGAGTACTTTTACTTATGTTTTCTCTACTTCTTATGGCAATCCTGTGAGGGAGGCCTTATCCCTCATTTTACCCACCAGTAAAGGATCTTGGAGAAGCAACTGCTCATGATCACCCAAGTAAGGGATGGAGTCACCTGCCACCCAGGCTGAACACCTTAGTGAGAAGGAACTAGTAGATGTTATTCAAGTTTACAGATCACCTGTCATCTGCTCTGTATTGCTGAAGCTTAAGGTAACTGTGCATCTTTTCACTCCACAGGTGAATTTAAGTATCATACAAGGCTCTTTGTTTCATTATCATAAGTGAGAAGAGCCTGACCTAGCCTCAGCATCACTTCTGCAAAATTAATATTGCTCTGATACTGGAGAGCTCAGTTTGCACATCCAGAGAGTCACTGACATGCACTAGCTGAAGGCTCCCAAGCCTTTGGCATGCAGACCATCACTTCCCCACCTGTGTCCACCACAAATGATTCACAGTTTGTTTCCACCAAGCTCAGATGTAGCCTCAGAATGCTTTTGAAACAACTACTTAGGAAACAAGGAGCTATGAATTAAAATCTGGCATAGAAGTGTATCCTATTTGGCACCACTGGATGAGAATATTGCTCAGGGTCCTTCTGGCTCTGACACTCAGTGAGGCCATGCAGTGTTGGAGGTGGATTTTGGTGGGGTGAAAACCCTCCCACCCCCAGAATGTGAGCACTTTCATTTCAATCATGTGGAAACTTCTAGCTGTTACCTTGGGACTTGGGAGCCCTGAGTCTAGCCTGACTCAGCCACTCGGCAGCTCTGTGACCATACCAAGTTAGTTCCTATCTCAGGCTTCAATTTCTCCATCTATCTCATTGAACTCTGTGCTCCCATTTAGTTCCAATAACATGTGACTCATGACTGATGGGGACTGGATGTGAAGTGACCTTACAGAATTTGCATCCCAGGTCAAGAAGCCATCATCTGGGAGTGATACTCCCCACGTTGGGGTTTATTAACAAGGTGTCTATGCTAGGCATTTTAATGTCAGCATAAAGTACTGTTAGAGATTGGACTCCAGTGAATCATAGGAAACTCACATATACTCTGGATCAAAATGTCTTAAAGTTATTTGGGTCATCTCATCTACATCTGATGCTTGAGAGCTCTGTATAATAAGACCAAGGAGAAGTTTCCCAGTCTCTGCTTGTATAGCTCCTTGATAGGGAGATGCCTACTTTCCAAGAATATTCCTGAATACCTGAAAGCTTTGCTTCATGTACTGACATTACTTCACCTCATTGGACCTGTGACTCTTGAGCAAATGCAAGATCATCTAATCCTCTGCCACTTGATAGATCTTTAAGCATTTGAAGTGAATTTTCACACCTTATGTCCCTACCCACTGCAACCACTGCTATCAGACTACCCTGTCTTCATACTAAAACATCCTCAAGTCTTGCCACTGTTTCTTAGGGATGTTGTTCCCATGCCCTGGACATGCCCAAGGATGTAAGTGCCAACATTCAGCTAGAATGCAGCTATCCAGGTGTGCTCTGCTCAGCGTGGCTGGAGGTGGGAGGGGCTGAATGTCTGTCTCCTGCAGTCAAAAGACTTCAGTTTGGACCTAAAGTCTGAGTGATCTTGCACCAGGAACTTCTCAGAACCTCAGCCTCCTCATTTGGAAATAAGATTTGCCTCATGGCATTATAACAAGGGTTAAGTCAGCTAATGAATGCAGAATACATACAGGAAATGCTCAGTGAACCCACCTTTCTGCAGGTTATATTTCTGTTAGTATAGACTAGAGAAATAACTTTCCAGCAGCATTCCTAAGAATGTACAGATCCCTGGGAGCAAGTTTGGTGTTTTTAAACTGGGCATAGACCAGTGTGTGGTGGTAAAGGAGCTTGGAGGAGATAATGACACCCAGGTAATTAATGGCCAGGGAATCTACAGCTGTTTTTTCTTAAAGATTCAGAGAATCAAATTGAAAGCAGAGAAGGGTAAACCTTGGCTTGACAGAAAGCACCAGGCATATCTATAAGGACCAAGAAATTAGTTATTTTATTTTTTCTTCTCCCTTTAAGGTTGTTCATCCCAGGGCATTAAAGAGATGATTCAGGGCAAAATATGTGAGCTGGTAATGAGCTTTCAGAATGCCTCCCTCCCACTCAGGCCAGGGATCAGAGAAGAAACGCACAGGGCTGACAAAGAAAGGAGAGCGTTTGCTTTGATTCCTTGCAATCCGCTCTAAGTCCTGGCAGGTCTTCCTGCCTCTAAGTTAGGAGCCAAACTGGGTTATGAGCGGGGGATGAAAATTCTTCAAATCCCAAGAAGCTCTGAATTCACTTTGAAATACCAGAGGACCCAGGGGAATCTCCTGGGGTGGAATTGTTACACATTAACTCATGGCTCACCCTGGCTGGGCCAGCAAGATGCTAGCACAGCGAAGAGATAGGCATGATGCTAAAAACATCCAAGTTTACTGTGATGTTGGCAACTAGTGGGGTCAAGGCCAATTTCTGTTTACACCTGAAGGCAAACAGGAAGGGCCAATTTTCTGGCCTGCCTGGAGCTGTCCTTAGTGAATTTTCCATTATTGAGTCTCCAAGTGTGGTCAATGGAACATGTCTTTATAACTACTTGGAAGGATGTTTTAATATGAAGATCTTAGGGGATCTTCTCCAGGCCTGCTAAATTAGAGTCTCTGGGGATCAAACCTAGGATGTTATTTACTTTGACAGTTTGTAACAGCATGGTCCCCAGACAAAGGGGAGGTTCCAGGTTCCCTGCCCCACCCAAGGGAAGGGTGGAGCTGAGCAAGCAGGAGTGAAACCTAGAGAGGAGACAGGAGAAGGAAGGAAGGATGGAGAGCAAGAAGGAGACCTGGAGGAGGCACATGGTGCTGAGAGACATGTGAAGGAGCTGTACTTGCTTCTTGGTCTTAGACTTGGTTGAAACAGATGTGGGTGAGACCCGTGGGAGGTTAACAATGGTGGCTTTATCTTTATTTTGATTTTTTTCCTTCTGTCCCAGATGTGCTGGGCCCCTTCTGTCCCTTTTCTATGGGTCCCCACCAGGAGGTGCCTTAGACTGTGGCTGACTCTTGGACCTCAGTGGCCCTGCTTTGGGCCAACCCTGTTTGGCTGGGCATTTACCCACAAGGGGATGGGTAACTTTGGGTGCTTGATTTAGAAACTATTTTATCTATTCTTTCCATTCTCTTGTCTTTATTGTACACTAATTGTATTAAAGTTCCTTTCCATACTTGAAGGTCTTACACACTAGAGTATGTTTTGTCTTGATGTGGTGGAGGCAGAGCCTATTTAGAGCAGGCAGGTTTAGGGGTATTGAGGTGCCTCTCACCCTGCCCAGTAAGTCAACAGGTATTTCTCTTGCTCATTAAGGTTTAAGATACACTGCATCTAGATGTAGCACTAGTTCTTATGTTTTCAATAAATTCCGAGACTGCTCTGGCTTTGTTGTGGCTTTCAATGTTCAGAGCAGACATATTATATATGAGGGGATGGTGAATATGGATGAACAGACAATAGAGCTTGGAGAATTCCCTACCTGGTTCCTAGTCACAACTTGTTGTTATATGTAGTGGATTTGGGGTAGTTTGTTATCCAGCATCATCATGACAATTGCTGCCTGATACACTTACTGCAGCCATTTTTCAATGAACTCACAAAGCTCCACTCATGGCTGTCTTTCTGTTCTTCAAACAAGCTCATCCCCACCTCCTTCTGCCTGAAGTCTCATTCTCCCAGTCTTCTCTGTCCTTTCTTAATATTCACATTTTAGCTCAACAATATAAACCTCTTTCCCCAACCTTTTGCATTTCTTCCATGACAGTCGTTACTTTTTGACATTTGTTTATTGTCCATTTCCTTCTACTTTAAGATACCTGCAGGTTATGGTCATTGTTGGGTCTCCATTGAGTGGAACACAGCATTCAACAAATGCTTGGTAAATGGGTGAATGCACCACTATTCCCAGCACTCACGCCCAGATGGGAGATCTGGGGTGACTCTTTTAATGGCCTCTGAACCATGGCACTCGGAGAACCCAATGTGACATTTTCACCCATCTCAGCCCCCTCCTTAGCATGTGCACATGCTAAATGCATGTGCGGGGCAGTGCCTGCTTAGTACATAGAGGGCACTCAAGATACATTTTTTGATCGAATGAAAAAACAGTATAATATACACTTTATCTGAGCAATTCCACATCTAGAAATTGATCCTCAAGAGGCTATCAAATGTGTATAAACTGCTCATGAAAAAAATTTAGAATAGCATAAAATTATAAACAATTTAAAATCTCTCAAGGGGAAGATCAAACTTAGTGATGATGTGGAATAACAGAATTGGTAGCTGATGTTAATGAGGTTCTTGATGTGCATGCATTTATGTGGTTTCAACTAATTTTTCCTGTTATAAGCAACACTGCATTGAACATCCTTGTTCTAAATGCATATGCTCATCTATGCTATGTCCTTGGGTTAAGTTCCTACAATTTGAATTATAGAATCTTTTGATGTAAACTCTTTTTAAAAGAAGTCCTACTCTTTCCAAATTCACCATGCTGCCTCCAAAAATTAATCCACAAAATTACTTAGAACACCTGAGAGAATACTGTGTCTTTGTTTCTTTAACCCTTCTTAATCAAATGAAAACAGTATTGGCCCCGAGTCAGAATTAACAAGTGAAACGTTCCATATTAAAAGATTCAGTTAGAATGAAGACAAAGGCATCATATGAGCTCTGACATTCATACACAACAGACACATAAATGGATTTCTCATCGGCTCCAGCTTTTGACTCAATGTATCCAGGCAACAGAAGTCTGGATTTAATAACAGATGTTCACTGCATAGCAATCACCATATAATGCCAGGGTAGACTAAAACAGCATTTTATCAACCAATAAATGTGCTGTTTGCTTTATTTTACCATGTTGTTCTTCAGTTCCCTTCAAAACCGAGAGGACAGATTGAGTCACTCGGCATCTGCTGGGAGCAATATGCTTGGCTTCATTTAAAATGAAAAATCAGGTCTGTGTTTACATTTTTCACCAAAGCATGGGATCTGATGTGCTAACATTCCCAACTGGGCTAGCCGGAAGGGCTTTCAGGAAAATCTCAGGGGAACTGGGACCGAAGCAGGGAGTCAGTAACCCTTCTGGGAAAGACAGATGGTGGCTCTTCCACTTCAATCAGACCCACCAGAGGGAGGTCCGGATTTCCCCCATCCATAGATCCAGTGTGGGCAAAAGGATGCCTGCTGGGTTCCTTCCCACAGTTGCCAGCTTTGAGAACAAGAGTCTCCTTTGAAAGGGCCAATCACCCAACAATGTTAGAATAACGATTATAAATTTTTGAACACACATCGACATCATTTACTAAGAGAAAATGCTTTCAAGGTGACAGCCCAGAAGAAAGCCATTCTGAATCTGAGATGCAGGTGGAGAAGAAAGAAGCTAACTTTTAACATGTTAAGCATGTGCCTTGTGCCAGGTACCATGGCACATATTTACATATTCTCTCATTTAAGATTAAAGCATAACCCCAGGCAACACTCATTTGTCCTCAGTTTCATGGAGACAGAAATCTGGAGAGTTGAAGTCACTTGTCCAGGCAGCTAATAAATGATGGGGCAGGGTGGAGGGTCAATTCTATGCTAATGTTCAGTGTAACTGACTGTTTTCCAAAGATGATTGTAGCAATATCTTCCATTCTACATGTTTGCTTAGAATCCTGCCTTGTCGCCACAAAAAATGGACTCTATGGAGCCTCTTTTCTGAAACAGGGTGGGCTTCTGTTGTGGTAAAAGATATAGGGGTATGGTGGAGGTAACATACCCCGTTGTCTGAGGCTAGATCCTAAAAGGCTACAGAGAGTAGCCTACCTTGCTTGAGGGGATATTTGTTCTTGAAGACTACAGCCATCATGTAAACAGTCCCAGGTCACCATCTACTGTGATGCCCAAACAAGAAGCCTATAGAGAAGCTTCTCTAGAGTGGAAATAAGACCCCTGTCCAAAGCTCTCAACTGACAGTCAGCTCCAATTTGACAGCCATCTTGAAAGTGGATCCGTTTAGGCTCCAATTGAATTACCTCCTCTGACTCCACATGGAACAGAGTACAAGTCATCCCCGCCAAGCCCTGCACAGATTGCACACTTGTGAACCAAAGAAATGATTTTTATTGTTTTGAGGCATTACATTTGGCATGAGCTACTACATAGCCATTGCAAACTGATACATTGGGGGAAATCAGAAGATAATTAGAAGATTCTATTCACTCATATTTTCAGCACTTGGGTAAAACTTTTCAGCAGAAGAATTTTTTTTTTCTATAGAACAGTTGTAACAAAGTGAATTGAGAAGATGAAAGACCAATTGTTAGTAAGCCTCTCATTCCATCACCCAACCCCACTCGGGAAAGGCAAGCTAGCATTAGACTTCTAAAGGCCTGTTGAGAAAATTCAGCTCCCTTTGTCCAACAAGAGAGAGGGGAAAAGGGAAAGCATCCTGAGGGGGTGGACAGGAAGTAAGTGGAGAACTAAGTGAGGTGCAATTTTGAGCCACTCTGAACAGCAGAGCCTAAGGGATGGACAGTGGGCATCAATGCACATGAACTCTGGGTAGACACAGGAGTAACACAAAAAAAATTTATTACCCTCAAATGAGAACCTCGTTCTAAGGTATGCTTATTGGATTACCCTCGTTTCCCCCAAACCCCAGTGGGGACCTCCCAAAATAACTGACACTGAATTTTCTGCTGGGGTGGCAGGTAGTGACTTAGAACAGATTACACTGATTTGGAGGTAGAATGTCATTGATATTCTTTGCATCCATTTTTCCTGCTTTAATTTGAGTAACATCTGCCCTATTAAAGGAGGGAAATTTCAATAAGTGTTGACTTAAATTATTTTTGTCATAATGTTACTTAATATGTGCAAACATAAAACTAGGTATAAAATCCTTATGCTTATAGCTCTCTTTGAGTTATAAAATGGAAACACATTTCCAAATTAAACACAAATAAGACTGCACAACTAATAAACTTCAAATTAACCACATTAGTTTAATGTGAGGTGGTTTTGTTGAAAGTGAATTGCTGCTGTCAGTGTGACGGGTGCACAGCAGACAATTTCTTTTACATCTCACTTCAGCCTGTCTCCCTTATCCTCAATTCTCTCCCAGCAAATTTCTCCTGGAATTACTAAAAAATTGTATTCATTCACAAAGTGGTGGTATAGACTAGCATTTCTTTTCTCATCAGCTCCTGACAATAAAAGTAAAAACAACAAGATAAGCAGTGTACCCAACTCCATCGGAGGCACAAATGTAAATATGGATGTTAAAATCACACGGATAGAACAGAGCTCTGCAAACTTCTGTCAAGGTCAGACCAAACTTCTTCTGTCAAGGTTACATAGTAAATAATTTTTGGCTTTATGGGCTGGCTATGAAAACTCTGTTGCAACCATTTTCCTCTGCCGTCTCATTGCAAAAGCAACTAAGGGTAATCCACGAATGAGGGCTTCTGTGTTTCAATAGCACTTTGGTTATGGATATTACGATTGGGATTTCATGAAATTTTCAAGTATCATGAAATATTCTTCTTCTGATTCTGTACCTCCTCCCCCCATGATTTAGAACTGAAAATCAATCTTGGTTCCTAAGTCATACAAAAACAATTTGGGGAGTTGATTTGGCCCATGGACTGGTGATGCTGGACTCCCAACAGAGATCATTACAAGGTGGGTAAAGCAGATAATCTAGAATATTAAATGAAGTTTTAATTTAATTATTATTTAAATGAAAACATTTTAATGTAAAAAAGAAGTTACCCTGACAATTCACAGACCCAGAGAATATCTCCAAGAATTTGAGATTGAGAAGCTCTCCCCCTGGAACATCCCCAGAGAGGTAGCTCTGGGTGGGTGGCAATCTCAATAGGAAAAAGGGAAATGCATAAAAACAAGAGCTCCTGATAGAGAATTCCTCATCCTCCACATCGTCTTCCCCCAAATCCCCAAGCATAGGTAATGCAGTAGCTCATAATGAAAGTAACAGCAATATCCTCAGACCATCTACCCAAGCACAGAAGGAACTGAACTTTCTGCCAAAAATGATTCCTTGTCCAGCCAGCCTGGAGAAGCCAGCATGGTCATTTTGGGGTTTGGTGTAAGAGAGTCACAGTTGAGCTGAGGCAGGTGCCCTGGACTCTGAGCTGGCCTATCTGCTCTATGGTTTACTAGCTGTGTGACCTTTGCATACCCTCACTCTGCTTTGTTTACACCTTATGTAAAACCCTCGATCATGCTGTCACCAAGGCTCCTTACCCTTCTCATCCCCGAATATATTCTGGCTTACATCGTGTTATGAAGCTTATGTTAGATAATATATGCAGTGGGCTTGCACAATTCCTGGAATGTAGTAAACCTTCAATCAATAATAGTCATTAATAAAAACCTTTAATCGGTAATAGTCATATTAACGATTGCTGTTGGAGAGCTGCTTGAGGTTCCTGGAGTGGGGGTTCTGGGGTGGTCTCTTAGCCTTAGAGGTGGGGTTTTATCAGCCACCATAAAAAGCTGTGCAGCAGATCTGTGCCACAGGCGATCAGCAGCCCCACCCTCACCTTCTCCCAAGCCCCGCAGGACTTGCATTTGTTCCAGAGGCAAAGTCCTGAAATGAGTATTTCTGTTCTAGTCAATAACGCTGTACAACTTGTGGTGAAAACCGAGAGGCGATTAATCATTGAAACTGGAAGCATTTGATCCTACAGCAGAGAGGAAGCGGAGCAACGTGCAGGTGATTTCAGCACTCCGCGCACGCCTTGATCTTTTAAGTGCTGCCTGCTTGGGTTATAAATATTTTTCCTTTGGTGTTGGGGTTTGCTGAAGCTTTGAAAACATTGTGAGTGTAAGGGAGTGTTTTGGGGTGTACCTGCCCTTGGTGTTTGGCTGAGTCCTAGCTGAGTCCCATTTGGGTCCATCTGAATAAGCTCTTCCCAACTCAGCAGGAATATGTATGCAGAAGTTGCAAACTAAGTAGTCAAATCTCTCAGCAGATGTTTTATTTGGCTTGTTTGCTTGTTTATCTATTTATTTATTTTTGCTTGTGTGTGTGCATGCACGTGCTTGTGCATGAATGTGTGTGTATGTACATGTGTGTGTTTCATTGAGGCAGCTCTTAAAAACCAGGACATTGTGTAAACAGTTGATTCCAGCTTCTTTGGAAAAGTCAGGAAATGTGGCCACATTCCCTCAGTACCCAAGGGACTGCTTCCTTCTCCCACCCCTTTTTGTTCATCTTTCTAACAAGTAGACTCTTTGAGTGGTCATTTATTAACACGTGTGGGGTGCTATTTGTCTTATTATAGACACACTTCTCTGTATTCACATCTCTATTAAATGTGGGGAAATGAAAGATAGATCAAGAGGGATGTATTTTTCAAGAAAAATGATGGAAAACATATTTTCCAGTGATACTGAAGAATATGACTCGGTATTTTGTATGCAAATGACCAGCTCCGCTCACTGGCATGCCTCCCCTGGGCCGGAGCTACAGTCGTTCCTATTCTCTGAGCCGCCAGAAATCCCCACCTCTATGCAGTTTTGAGTTCATGGCTCTCACTCGGCCAGTGTCCACTGAGTGCCTGCTCTGCGTGGGCACCGGGTTCTGGACTGTAGACGCACCATGCAGATATGCCCCTGTCTTCCTCTGGTGTGGCCAAAGAAGCCCTGCTATGCAAACGCACCATCCCAACAAAGGGCTAATGGCTGTAATGGGAGGAGAGCCAGAGCAGTATCAATTATTAGTGGGAAATGCCTAATCAGGAGTCAGTAATCTTTCCAGGAATAAATGGTTTCAGATTGGGCCTGGAGAGTAAAGGAGAGCAAGCTGTTCCAGGAGGGGGACAAGCATGTGCAAAGGTAGGAAAGCAAGAGAAAAGTGTTTCATAACTGGAGGAAGCTAAGTCCTGTTGGGATATGCAGCATGGAGGTGAGTGGGTGGGGTGAAATGAGTCTAGTGAGGTGGTGACCCCTGGGCTATGATGCACAGGCTGCTAGAAAGGGTTAGTAGCTTATTGGGTGCCTGAGATAAAACCCAGGAGTCAGAGGAGAGTAAGAGTCAGTCAGAGCCCATAAGACAACCCTGTGGGGGAGACAGGGGTTGGGGCAGGACCAAAGAAGACTGACAGACAGTGGGGGCTGAAAAGGAAAACAGAACATCTAGGGGGACAGGCCCCTGACATTTTTTGCAGCAGATCCCTGAAGCCGAGGATGATGGAGGCATAGAGGATATGGTATAGCTCTGGCCAAGCACTGTCTGGTTGGCCTCTGGATACTACTCAACATTTTTTAGCTCAGTTTCCTCACTTGTAAATCAGGATAATGATAAATGCTTCCCTGAGTTGCTGTGAGGGTTAAATGAGGCTAAAAGCATCTAGCACTTGGGAAAAATGTAATAAAAGTCAGTTGCTTCTCAACTGATTTTGGTGTGCGTTTAAAGCCTGATGCCTACCTGGCCTGATTCCTCCCAGAAGGCAGCTCCTGTCCGGGGGCCCCCCGCCTGGGAGGAGCCCTCCTCAGCGCCTGCCATCTGTCACTGGCTGCAGAGCTGACCTGGAGCCTGGCACGGGGCCGCAATGATAATTACCACTTCTGAATCGATTCCTTCGAGCCCTTTTGAGCAGGCTGAGGAATGCTGTGATTAAAATGATTAAAAACCTGCCTCCTATTTCACAGCTTTTAATATTTGATAAGATTTTGGAAAGAGGGATGAGAGCAAGGCATGAAATCTGGCAGTTTATAATTCCCAACTTAACAGTTCTCCGAGGTGGGGGGGCACTCAAAATGGAGAGGAAGAAAGGGCCAGAAAGAAAGGTAAGGGGGGAGAGTGGGAGAGGGACATGGAGAGAGGAAGAGGGAGAAAGAGAGAGAGAATATGAGGGTATGAGAAAGGATAAAGTAAATTGGTGTGCATTATCCAAAGGGGAAAAGCATAGAAAGAACAGAAGAAAAGAAGAAGAGATTTTCATTCTTCCAGGCTGCTTGTGATCTTGAATACCAGTAATAATTAAGATTATTATTACAAAAATAATGACAAGAAGACTATAGCTGCTATCATTATCAGGCACTCAATCTATCCCAGGCAGGTGTGTTAGGAATACATCACCTTTATTTTTCCCAGAGATCTTACAGGGGAATATATATTTTTTTCATAGAGGCTCGGTGAGCGGAAGTGAATTTCCTAGAATCACTCAGCCCGTTATGGGGAGGGGTTGAGAGTCACATCGGTTGATTAGATCTCATGCCTCTACTGCCAGCAACACTAAGAACATGGAAACAGAAGCAGGGCACTGCTGCAGGAAAGCAGATCTTAGATCTCTCCCCTGTCCCCACCTAGGACAGTCTGTGATCTTTGGAGAGAACTACTCCAATAGTCAGATAGCAAATGCCTTGATAATTTGCTCATCCGATGACTACAGTTCATCCTTAAGCTCTGCCCTGCTGAGTTCATTCCTTTCACCCCAATGTTGTGGAATCTGCTAGGATGGCTGCTCCCAGAGGACATCTTCTACGTCTTAATTAAATTAATAACCTGTCAAAGCTAACTGTGGTGCTTACTGAGGGCCTGGCACTGTTCTACCTCTTCTTCCCGCCTGTTATCTCATAATTCACAAGGGCCCAAAGAGTTAAGCACTCTTAGGAGCTTTATTTGACAGGTAGGGAAACTGAGGCTCAGACATACTGGGAAACGTGTTAAAATAACGCTGATAGGAACCTGGAATGCCCTCTGGTGTTTAAAAGACCGCTTGAGGCTTCCCTAAGGGAGGGTCACTGATATCTGCCAAGACTTAGACAGAGTCTGGGGTTCTAGAAAAGCTAATCAGTGGCAGTTCCTCTCCTGCTGTGCTTAAGGGGCAGATTTCAGGGAGCGCAATCACTAGTCAGAATGGACCCCTTGGACCCTCGGAGACAGCTTGAGAAAGGGCTTTGTTCACTGGATTTCAGGAAGGCAACAGAATGTTCCAGGTAACTCTAAGAAGCTCTGTCTATCTTTCTGAGATTACCCCAGGTGCTGGAGTCCATGATCATAGGGGAAAGGATCCCAAGTTTACAGCAATTGGTCACTCTCTACCTTGAGAGGAAGCCCAGCCTGGGGAGGGTCACTCAACAGTGAGGAGGCTAAAAACCACCCTGATCCAGTGGAGGAGGAGGAGGCTGAGTGGGAATATATTAGCCACTGAGAATTTCAAATGGGAACACACTGTGGGGGAGGGAACAAGCAAGTCTAGGCAGATTCAGAGAAAGAGTCAGGATAAGAAAGATTTTAGCTCAATAATCTCAATAGTCTGAATAGTCTGTGAAAGGAGACACCCACCACAGAAGTGACAAGCTGGTCACCACAGGAAGTATATAAGCCAACACCTTGTCCTAAGGCTATTATAGAGGTATTAGGTTTCAGGAGAAAGCTCTGGAATTTGAAGACCCCTTTCAAGTTGAGTCATAAGCACAGAACAGAATTCAATCTCTACTCCTCCACATAATTTAAGTGATCACCTTGTTTGGGGGAACATATTAGGTGCTCAGGAAATGTTTGTTGAGTGAATGAAAGATACTGCACTAAGAACCTTATCTATGCACCAAAGTGTTCAGTTGCACTGGATGAGGACAGGAAACTATGTTCCAATAATAACCACTACAAGGTCCTTTGCAGTTTAGATATCCATGCAGGAAATCTCCTTAATTGCTCCCATTTGAGAGATGAGGAAGCTGAGGTTTAGAGACAGGCAGCAACCTATTTGAGGTCACACATGTAGATGGTATCAGAGTGGGAATCTGGACCCATCTGAGTCTGATTTCCAGCCTACATAGGCTCTAGTCTACACTAGGGCCATCCTGATAGTGGATGCAAACCTCCCCTTTACTGAGGATGGGCCCAGGGCAGTTCTTCAATGAGACTCTCCCTGGGCCGCGTCAGGGGAACTGTTTCCAGGGCCAGAATACAAGTGGCCAGTGTGGAGTGGCCAGGTATTTCTACACTTTTCTTTTTTAAAAAAAAGATTTTATTTATTTTAATTTTTGTATAGAAGAAATGGGGTGTAGGCCAGAGGTGTGGGGGGTGAGAGGATTCACCAGAGACAGAGTGGGGAACAGAAGAGGCAGATCAGCTGAAACACACTGCTGAGGGGAGCAGCGGGTGAGTCAGGAGAGGTCTGCTGCGCCATGTGGGTAGCTCCCTGGCCAGGGATCAAACTCATGCTGCAGTAGCTACAGATAGCTTCATAGGTTGCATCTTAACACTTGCACCATCAGGGAGGCCCTCCACCTCCTGACTTCTTGCCAGACCTCCCATAAGAAACTCCTAATCTGACTGATCATTTAAGCTCTTTGTCTTCTGTACTCTTAAGCCTTGCTCTGACCCCTTTTCCTGTATGATGTTTGGTCTCCAACTTCCTCACCTCTTAGACCCCAATTCTTACTCATCTCTCAGACCAGGGTTTCTCCAGAGGCACTTGGGTATTGAGGACTGGGTAATACCTGGTTGTGCGGGGGAGAGGGGGGTTCCTATAGATGGTAAGATGTTTCTCAAAACATCTGGTGTCTTCTCTCTGGCCACCTTAGTGCCTCCCTATGAGAGTTAAACACACTTCCAACTATTCTAAAACATTCTCAGGACAAAATCCCCCTAGGCTGAGAACCACTGCCTCTCCCGTCTGAGCACCTGCTCAGCTGAAGAGCTGAGCATCAGGGAGATTCAGGGACTGGCTCAAGGTCACACAATGACTGGAAGGACATAGAGAGGTTCAGAAGAGCCTGAAGAGCTCTTCTGAAGAGCTCACCTGAAGAGCTGAGCTGTCTATCTGTTCTCTGAGACAACTGGACATAGACCTTCTGTTTCCATCTCGTCTAAGTAATAACTATTCCCATCCCTCAAGCTACAGACCCTGGCTTCCAGAATCATGAATCTAATTCTGAATACCCAGCAGTTTGTCATAGACTTTCTGCTTTCCATACCACACACAACAGCTTCCTTCTCCCTGATCCCTTGTGTTGGTTTTCCTCTTTCCTGTGGTTTATGATTTTGCATTTGAATATTTAACACAATCTCTCAGGTGGGCCATTAATTTCATGACACTCCATTCTCATTAACAGCATTGCTCCTGACAACCAGGGGTCCATTTAACTTTCATCCTTCCCAACCTCTGTGCTCTTTTTTTTTTTTGCTTTGTTACAACCTTTCTTCACTCGTCCAGTCTCAAGCGAGACCCCGATACTACTCCATGTATCAGTGTAGATTCTGAGTCTTGGAACCACTGGAATCTGTTTCCCAAGAGAAGTGAAGCAGCATGGGGTATGGGAAGAACATGGATACTGCAAACAGATTAATTCTGAACCTCTCTATGTCCTTCCAGTCATTGTGTGACCTTGAGCCAGTCCCTGAATCTCCCTGATGCTACATTTAATGCAACCATCCCCTTTCTCTTTAAATGAAAATACATAACAGTGCAGACTTGAGATTTTGAGAGTAAGTTTTTGTCATTTTCAGGCTTATCTTTATGCATATATTATTTTTACATTGTTGCTAACATATATCCTGCATTTGTCTCATTTTCCTCATATAGTAGGCATCTTAGCTCTTTATTGTTTCATGGGAAGATGAGGCACTTGGGCTTAATTACATCATCTAATTACTCCTCTCAACAATCCTAGGAGATAGATACTTCCTCCTATTTTTCAGATGAAGAATTTGAAGGCACAATTCCCAAGGGAGGAAGTGGTAGGGCCAAGATTAACAATCTTAGTTTTCCCTACTTAAAACACATCTTTTGAAAAGAAACAGCATTATGTTTCTTAATATAAAATTAATGGAGTTGAATGAGATATTGTAATTAAAATGCCTAATAGTGCCTGGCACATAGTAGGTACTTAACAAATTAATATTTAAAACCATTCTTTACCCATTTGGGGAAGGTGATAAGCAGAAACAGAGTTTTTCAAAAAGAGTAGAGGAACTTTGTAAGTTCTTTCCTCCTCCTGCAACTCTCTGCTCTGGGCTCTAGCTTGTTTTAGGCATGGTATACGCCTCCGGCAGCATCTAAGGCTTACTCAATAGCTATTGATTGACTATTGATTAAAGCAGTGCTTGGGGGAGTCACCTCCACAGTGACTCTCAGAGGATGGGGGTGGTGTGCTGACCAAGGCTGCTCTCAGACAAGGGCATTTGTATAGCTGGAACGTGCTGTCCCCATCTCTAATAAAGATCCGAGCGTCACTAATTGGCAGGCAGAGGCTGTGTTCTTTCTGTGGGAATCAGAAGGGAGCAGAATGTGCCCTGAATGTTAATTTCCTCCATAGTTTGCACTTAGGGGCAGCAGGATAGGGCAAGAAGGGGACAGGAAGAAGGTCTGAGGGGCACAACGCATTCCATACACAGAGATCTTGTCTCATGGACATTTCATTAAAATGTCCTGAAATAAAATTAAAATGGCACAGGATTTGGAGCCAGATAACTTGGAATTGAGTTTCTGAATCCACTGTTACAAGCTAAATGAGAAACTAATCTTTTGTGGTCTCTGGGCCTCAGTTTCTGTGTCTGTCTAATGAAAATAAAATGATAATAAATGTAACTTAAAAAAAATTATTGAATGAATAAATGACACTTAATAGATTTTTCAAAGGAATGAGACATCAGCAATATAAATTGTCCTTTTATTTTGCAGGAACATAAATAGGAACAAAAGTCTCATAAATATAAAAAATGACAAACCACATACAAGCTTTTTGGGAGGTTGGAAGAGTAGCCACTGCCTTCCATGGTGAGAAGAAACACCAAGTCCTAGTCCAGTGATGCCTATGCTTGGATGGGCTGTTTTCTGTGTGTGTGTGTGTGTTTAAAAGATTTATTTATCTATGCATACAAGAGCTGGGGTACAGGCCAGAGATGTGGGGGGTGTGTGTGTGAGAGGATGCACCAGAGACAGAGTGGGGAACAGAACAGGCAGACTGATCGAAATTCATTGTTGAGGGGAGCAGTGAGCGAGACAGGAGAGGTTTGCCTTGCCATGTGGGTTGATCCTTGGCCGATTGGGGATCAAACTTGTGCTTCAGAGGCTGTGGATTGCTTCATAGTGCGGTGCATAACCCCTTGTGCTAGGGAGGCCCTGGCTTTTTAAAGATACAGATTCACTGGCTGCATCTCCCAGTAGTATGGAGAATTCAGGAATTTGAATATGTGCATCCTAGAGGCAGGGCTGATGCAGGCCCGAGGTCAAGCGCCACCTCCCAGTGCCTTCTCCTGCTAGCAATATTTTTGATTACTGGAAAGACCAAACAAGGTATTTTAGGAAAGATGCTGTTCAAGTAAGTGTTGTTGTTCCTAATATATCCTCCAGGGCCCTTTAGGGTGTTTTGGGGACATCTGAGCAGAGGTGAGATAATAAGAAAAGTATGGAGCTGCAAATTTTGGATACTCCCAGAACATAAGCATCGTTTTTAATATATTATTAGCATTGACTAATGTGTTCATATATCCTACATACACAAATTAAAATTATAAAATAAAAAAATCAGTGGAGGTCCAATCATTTCTTCTTGCATCTGGGATGATCATTTGTGTAGGGCTACATGTTTGGATGATTTGACAAAGATTCAACATCTATTCTTTGGTGTATTCACAGTGTGATGTGACATGGCAACAGAGGAAGGGGTGTGGAAGGTGGCTGGGGATTGTGTATGTGAATGTGTGTTGGGATGGGAACATTCATGAAGATGTCCAAAATCATAAAACCTCAGCTAAACTGTGCACCCGCCTTCATATTCCTCTACAGGTAAGACATGGGAAAGAGGAAACAAAGGAAGACTTTTACTATATACCTTATGCTAAATATTTAGCTCAGATTCCCTTACTTTAGGAATCACAGGCAGGAAGGTGAAGTGTTGGGGAGAAGAGCAGGAGAAGAAGCCCTATACAGGCACACCACAGCCCTGTACATGCGATACTTGGGCTTTGTTTCCAGATCACTACTATAAAATGAATATCACAATAAAGCAAGTCATTAGACTTTTTAGGCATATTAAAGTTATGTTTGCATGATGCTGTACTCTATTAAGTATGCAATAGCATTATGTCTAAAAATACAATGTACAGAACCTAATTAAAATTGTTAACCATCATCTGAGCCCTCAGAGAGTTGTCATCTTTTTGCTGGTGGAGGGTTACAATAGCAACATCAAAGATCACTGATCACCATAATAGATATAATAATGATGAAAATGTTTGAACACAGAGACATAAAATGAGCACATGATGTTGAGAAAATGGCACCGACACGTTTGTTTAAAGCAGCTTGCCACAAACCTTTAATTTTAAGACACACACACACACACAATCTCTGCAAATGCAATAAAACGAAGTATGCCTGTCTATAGGCATGTGCTATTGAGTCTATAAAAATTGAATGTAGGATTGTGAGCCTGTGCCCAGCAGACTGTGGGCACCACTCCATGCAGTCCCATCAATAGCAGCCACTGGGATGTAATTCCAGTAAAGTGAGCAACTGATTGATCCAAAGGGAGGACAAGCACTAGACTCATTCCTATCACCACTGTGACTGCATGGTTGGGCAGTGTAAACTGCGCTCTAGCCAAGATGGAGAGAAGCAGCACCTGCCAAATCAATGGGCAAGACAGTCACCTGCACTCTGGGGGGGGGGGGGGGGGGGCTTTGAACCAAGAGCGGGGATGAGTCAATGACAGATTGGTGGATGGAGGATGGGAAAGGCCTGGGTTTCTTAAGTTCCCCTAGCAAGTCTCCAGCAGTGTCCAAGGTGGAATAGCAAATTATGAGAGGAACTACATTTGGGAGTGGAAGGGTATGAGAAACATCAAACTGACAGTCTAGACACTTTAGACACTTGGTGCCTCAGGCTTTGGGCTCTCTTTCCAGAGTGGAGGAAAAGATGACTGCTTGCCTTGGGTCTGGGGTCTGCAGGGAGCCACAGGCCTAGACCTGGTCCCCTGTGTTACTTCAGGGTATGAACCCCATCCTGGACAGACATCCCACTTACTGTGTTTTCTTAGAGCCCTAGCTGCCAGAAGACAGATGTCTCTACACTACAGTTCCAGGAAACTTGAAATGCAAATTTGCCCTTGGTTGAGAGGAAAGTTCTGAGAAAATGGAGCATATCGTTTTCAGACACAGCTGCTCAGGGGCTGGGATGTGCATGTCGGGGATGAGCTGATGGGGTGCTCAGGAGATACCAGGCTTTGAGAGGGCATCTTGCCGAGTGAATGCACTTGCAGGGATCCCTTGGATTTGGAGATCTGGACAAGGGATGGGGGGGATCAGAGAAGAGAGTATTATTTATTCATCCAACACATGTTTATCAAGTGCCTGCTATACATCCCTATGGGAATACGTTAGTGAACATGACAGACAAGGCCCATGTATTCACAGCTCAGGTGCTGGTGGCAGAACCCTATGAAGTCACGGTGTCCCTGAGCAATGAAGCTGTGCGTCCGCACATCAGTGTGTGCTCTTTCTCTCCTTGTCACTGAGCATGCCTAGACTCTCCCCTGCCTTCACACTTGTGCTGGGCCCTCTGCCTGGAATTCCTTCTGTCTCCCATCTACCTTGCCTATTTGTTCTTTGGGCCTCAGTTTTGATTGAGCTGGGGCTTTCACCTGGAACTTTCACCTTTGCTAGGCCAACTGCCTCTCCTCTTTGCTTCCATTGTTTTTAGCATTTGCCTTTTATGTTTGTCTTTGAAAACATAATACACTTCTTGGGTCAGGTCTGAGTCCTAATGGAGTTGATACTTTCAGTTCTTAGAAGCAGACCTCCCCCTGCCAAGGGGGGTTCTCAATAAATAAGTGTTCCATTAATCTGGATGGACCACTCTTATGTACCTACAGTATGCCTGGCACATTGGGAATTGTGTCATGGTGGGGACTGAGAGTGAAGAGATGAATCGGGTAGGAATCCAGCCTCAAGAAACGCCTAGTTTAGCAGACTGTGATCAGCCAGAGAGATCAGTGCATAAGTGGCTTTTACACAGTGTCCTGAGGAACAGAGACAGAGGGGAGGGAGGCAAACACCACCTCTGATCTTGCCTTCCACAAGTCTCGTGGCACCATTGCTAACCTCCTGCAAGTTCCTGCTCCCGGCCTGGCACTGTCTCCCTCTGCCTCTTTTCAGGCTGTCCACTGGGCTTGGAATGTTCTCACAGCCCCCTCAGCTCAGGCAGACTCTGTCCATCCCTTTTGTCACAGTCACTGTGACTGTCATGCCATCCGCATGCCAATGGCCTCCAGTGGGGTTGGCGAGGCAGGCGGAGGGCAATGCTCATCTGAGGATCGAGGGGCCCAGCCAAGCAGAACGGGGACTTTTTAATTGACATTTAAATGTCAGTGCGCCACATTAAATGTTATGGGTGTTTCATCAGAGCCTGCAAGGAGCATAAACATCTCCGGCTCCTTAATCACTGCCCACATTAATTACAGATGCCCTTTGGTAAGTGGAAACAAACCCACTGCAGATGCCACACTCCAGCCAGGAGGCCAAGAGATAGGGATGTCCCTCCTCCATCCCACACAGGGGCTTGGCCTGGTTGCTGGGCCCAAGAGAGAAGGATGGACAGTTGTATGAACAGTTAATAGACAGAAATAGAGACTAATAGAGGGGAGAAGCAGTGCTAGGGATGAAGGCGATGGCAGAGGGGTGAGAGAGCGAGAAGGAGGTGGAGAAGAAGAAACATAAAGTGAAACCTTGAGAGAAATAGCATGGGAAGAGGGGAAACAGGGCATAAGACAGCTTAGGACAGAATGAAACAAAGACAGAAACGCAGGAGACATAAAAAAAAGATGCAATGGTAAGGAGAGAGGGACAGAGAGACTAACAGAGGCAGAGAAAGAGACAGTGATGGAAAAGTATTATCCTGCAGATGAAAATGCTTCTCACCACACTGCAGATGAAAATGCTTTTCTGGAAACTTGCGTCTCTGGGATACATACAAGCTTCCTACTCTTCCAAGTTGGACCATGCTGGTTCCTGAGGGTAGGGTGTGTGTTGGGGGGCAAGGGGAGACAGAGCCATCTGCTGATGTAAGGTAGGCCTACGATGATCAAAGCCAGAGAGATCCTCCTGCCCCCATGGGGCAGCCCAGGACCTAGACTCAAGGTCACAGGGTGACATGTCCATGGTCAGGGGCAGAGAGGAGCATAAGCCCCAAGTCTGGTCTTTCCCGGGGTTTTTGCCACAAACCAGCACATTGGCCAGACATTCTGGTTCTCCCTCCACCAAATCTGAAGCTTGACCCAATGTGTTAATGCTTTCAGCCAAGATCCAGGTTGGGGTAACAAGTGCTAGGACATGTACTGCTCACATCTGAGCTCTCTGGGTCAAGTCATCAAGAAGGGAACAGAGAATTCCCTTTTCCTGAAAGCCAGAGGCTGAGAGGAGCCCTGGAGGGTGGGGGTGGGCTCTGTCTGCCCCACAGAGAGCCCAATACCCTGGAAACTTGACTCTTCCTATTGTTTTGTTCAGTGTTGACTCCACAGGGAGCCAGGAAACTCCCAGAACCTGAAGATTACACTGGCCACCAGCTTTATCTATCAATTTTTAAATTCTGTCATATAAATGTTTGTTGATTTTCACAAAATGAACATAGGTAGTGCAGGCCTATGGGGCAAAGCATGCTATTGAATCTCACCTGTAAGCTCCTTATCCCTCCCACACCCCCTGAAGAAACAGGACAGTGGCCAAGTGGCTGCATCTACCTGGGAGAAACTACCATTCTTGTTAATATGAATGAGGGATCAGCAGATGGGAACTGAGGGTGGTGCTGAGGAAGGTGAATAGTGGGTTTTTAATGATAATCATGGTAATCAAGATGCTGCCTAGTAAGCAGGCTGAGGAGACTATGTTAGGGGGGAAA
Organism: Talpa europaea; assembly: GCF_964194135.1. Taxonomy (NCBI): domain Eukaryota; kingdom Metazoa; phylum Chordata; class Mammalia; order Eulipotyphla; family Talpidae; genus Talpa; species Talpa europaea. Next base: position 36,110,936 of record NC_140076.1, read on the forward strand.
AGGATGTCCCAAAGCTAATTCCATACAGGCTCTGTGGACTCCACCCCCACCCTAGGTCAAAGTCAAAGACACTGGGAACTCCAAATCCCATCACCACCAAAGGGAAGGTGGCTGGGACCTGAGGGTGGGGTTAAGCAGCCAGGTAGATAGAAAAGGCAGACACGTGGGCTTTGGAGGATCCCCCATTTTTGGCTCTCTGCCAGCTCGCAGCTGTCCGGCCAGCTCTGAGAGTGACTTTGGGTTTCCAGGTCCTCGGATCAGGTAGGACGCATTAAAGACTTTATTTCCCTATTTTCTCCCTGAGTTGTACATTTTCCTTATTTCTTTTTCTCTTGTAAATAAACCTTTTATTAACCCTTTTGCGTGTGTCTGTAGTAGAGTATTCATAACCTTTAAAGCGCGCGGGTGAGGACCCACAGCCAGGAACCCATTTAATATCGGGGTTGCTCTATAACAACTATAGCTGAGGTCTTGTGAGTTATGGGTACCTGGTCATGTTTTGGTGGTTTTATTCCCTTTAATAGTCCCACTACTTTCAGTGAACTGTCAGTTTCCCTAACTTGCACAGAACCTGGCCTAGCACACCAGGGATGCACAAGTGAAATGTCGGGTCCTTCTATGGGGAGCCCCAGCCTAGAGGGAAGGATGGTGAAGAGATCCTCGCTGGCAGTAAAAAGACTCTGACAGCATGTTGTGTTCCCCACAATAGAAGAGGATGTGTACAAATAACTCCCTCAAAAGACTGAGCCCAGAAGAGACAAAGTTTAACAAAGGCAGGGAGTAAGATGTTGAAGGATGAATAGCAGTTTGCCTACAGGTCAAGAAGAGGCAAGGGCCATTCAAACAACAGAGAACATATAAAATTAGAAAGTTTGAGAAACTAGGGCATAGTTGCAAACTGTTCCTGTGCTAGGGAGGAAGCCAAAAATAAATAACACGCTCCTGCTGTGTAGATAACTTGACATATATGCAAATAACTGTGGGTTTATTGTGATTGCTTAAATAAGAATGATATATACAATGCTCTGAGGCCACAGAAGTAGAATTTTGAAAGCAATGCATTTATCTTTACCTCTATCAAATTTGCAAAGGAGTTTAGGTGTGAGAGGAATTAATTCTGCCTAGAGTGATGGTGGATGCTGCCACAAGGAAGGGATTTTTAAGTGAAGAGGATTCTCAAGAGCATATCAGCCTAATGCCAAATGCAGATGCTGCATAGCCCAGGGAAGACCTGCACTAAGAAATACTGAGAATCAAAACCCGTCTGGGATGCAAGAGAACACAGGGATCCCTGGTTTGTGTGTTCTTTTTAACCCTCATATTTTACAGATGGAGAAACTGAGGCCTTAGGAGAGAGGGTTGGTTCAAGGTCAGAATAGCTCCTTAGGGACTAACAGATGCAGCTCCATATGTGGATCTGCAATTTCTGCGTTTTAAACAACTGTTGGATTTATAAGCACTTTGTTTTATTGTATAAGATTTGTGTGTCACGGTCGGTGGCCTTAAGGATTTCTGTTTGTGCTTTTCCAGCTCATTAAAACATAATAATAGACTTGGGGACCAGTAGGGTTGCAATTCCCTGAATCAGCACTCGGTGACTCTTCCTGGGAAATATGCAGGTGGCTTGATTGGCGGCACCCATGGAAGTTTCCAACAGGTCCCGGGGCTGTACCAGCTGCTGGGATGGCAGATTCGCTGACAGCCTACTCGGGGTCACTTTGAAACCTCCTGGGACCATAAATGGAATCACTTTGTTCACTCCCATCTGACTCAGGCCTTTATCTATAGGTGAGCTCGATGCCCCAACTGGCCAGCCATGCAGTTGGGGAGATTTTTCTCCTGAGGTCCCGGGCAACTTGAACCTCGGTCTCAGGCAACTGTCAGTTTCCCTAACTTGCACAGAACTTGGCCTAGAACACTGGGGACGCAGAAGTGAAATGTCCAGGGCCCTTCTATGGGGAGCCCCAGTCTAGAGGAAAGGAAAGTGAAGAGATCCTCTCTGGCAGTAAAAAAGACCCTGGCAGTATGTCATGTTCCCTGCAATAGAAAGGGGATCTTAGATGGCAAGAGCAGTTTCAGTAGTGAGCATCTTTGACCATGGCACTTTATTTTCAAGTTCATTGTCACAGCTTGATGACCGAGAAGGAAGCAGGCTTGGTGAAGTCACACAGTCTGGAGGGGCAGGACTGAGACCTGTCACCCACGTCTGTGTAAGTTTTAAGTATACTGTTCTCTCCTAAACCAGAATGTCTGTAATTTGCTAGTAGACAGGAGACAGCTTCAGCATGGAGTGTGGAAAGAAGAGGAATAGCCATAGTAAAGGCTAACACATTTTTAAGGCCCCAATATGCCAGGTGCTGTTCCAAACACTTTATGACTCCTCTCACTTAACCTTCATAACAACTTTATACTAGAAAATTCAGATTAAACACCAGTTCTCATTGTGGCTATGGAGTCCTCTATGATTTGACCCCTGGCTACTTCTCCTATCTTATTTCTACCACCTTCCTCTCCTCACTCCATGACAGCCACTCTAGCCTCCTTACTGTTCCTCAAACATGTTTCTGCCTCAGGGCCTTTGCACAAATCGCTCCCTCTACCTGAAAATGCTCTTCCTTCTAATGGTCAGATGGCTCAACTATAATGTTCACAAAGAGGGCCTCCCTAATGCTCAACAGCACGTTCTCACAATCCTACAGGTGTTTGTCCCCAAGAGGACAAGAACTATGACAGGGGCCTCAGTAAATGAAGTACAGGAACCTTCTGCCTATTGTCACTCCTCTAGGCCACAGAGCTTTAAGACGGCTTCTTAATGGACATGTCCTCTGCAAAGAAAAGTGTTGACTGAAGTTTATCCAAATTCATGCCAGAATACATTCGCCATGACCTAGTGTTGGCTAACATGCTTGAGCACTCAATATCTGCTAAATTCTTTCAATGCATGGGTTTGCTTCACCCTTTTGACAAACCCTTATTTTAAGGCTCAGGACAGAGGGTCAGGGACTTTGAGTCACCTGACCAAGGTTGCACAGCTAATAAGGGGTCTACACACAGAGATGGCATGGGTGCCTGGTCAGGCATGTCTCAGGAGTCTATGCACTTCATCTCTACACTCCCCTGCCCCTCAAGGTCAGATAGCTGGAATATGGAAATACGAGGATATAATATAATGGAATCCAGGCTGCAGAGCATCAAGAATTCTCCAGTGTGGCAGCTGGAGATGACTGTAAGATGAGGATCTAGAAATATTCTGCAACATTGAAGGGTGGGGCTTCCACGTGCTCCTGCCTCTCCTAATCACAGCTAAGGTTCTGGAACAAGCACTCAGGGCCTCCCCCACAAGATGAATGTTCCACAGATGGGGCTGAATGGAGACAATCAGAAGAGACACTTCAGAATGCCAGAGCTTGACAGCTGGCTGCAGCTTCCTCCTGGGCTCATCTGCCACACACGCTGTCCCTCCTTGCCCTCCCCACCCGGCTGGCCCCCTTTCCTGCTGATACCAGGTCCTCTCTGTCTCTGCCTTTGCTTGGGGAGGAGATTCCATCCATAGCGGGGAGGGTCCCTGAGCTGAAAGGAAGGGAAGTGTAGACAGCACCTTCAGGTGCTCAAGGAACTGGGTTGCTTGAGTGGAGCCGAGGCTGGGGTGCTGCTGGCATTCAGTGCAGGGCTCCAGGAGCCTCCTAGGGGTGTCAGCAGAGGTGTGCTCCTCCCCTCACCACAAACTACTCCAGTGTTTGGGGACTCCAGGAACACAAGCAGATTGGAGGGAGGCCTTATAGTGCAATGATTTAAACAAACTCTCAGTCCTTACCTTTATATGCTCTATGACCTGGGGCAAGTGGATTGATGGGTCTCTCTTTGCCCATCCATCAAATGGATATACCAATACTGCTTCATGCAGCCTTGAGAGTTAATTGCACTAGTGTGTAGATGAGCATAGTGCTGTGCCTAGTGTACATTTGCACTCAACAGTACACTTGAACCCAGTCCAGTGGGTTCCTTGCAGGCTGGTCTATACTGGCCCAGCCTTGCCCAGTGGTGGGGTAGGAGGCAGGGCTGCAGGGTACCTGGAGGTCAGACTGGGCTTGGATTGTGTTTCCATCCCATTAGCCTTTTCTAAGACTTCCTTCCCCTCCTTTGTATTCCTATGACCTCTGAATTATGGGAGAGTCTCAACAACATGTTTGTTACCCTTCCAAGGCCTTTTCAATTTCCCCAAGTTCATTTCATGAGGACTCTGAGACACTGACAGATGAGGACTACCTCATTACAGAACTACTGCTTGGTGTGTCTCAGGAGAAACTATTTGCTTCTGACATGGCTAGAATGTTCCAGAACCTACTGAATCATTTTGGACAGAGCTTGAGTCGGGGGTAGCATCTTTGGGATGCAATGCCATGAAGTAGAATGAGCTGAAGCTGTGAGGCCAGCTGGTCCTTTTAGAGTCCTGAGATTAGCTGACTGTGTGGCCTTCCCGCTCAGAGTCTCAGTTTCCCCAGCTGTAACATGGTGTAGGGTAAATGAAGATTGCTCAGGCTTTTATGCCGTTGGCCTCTGTGGCTATCACCTGCAGTCTTGAATGCAGGAGGTGCTTGAAAGTGTGGGCTTAGGGTATGCATGCCTGATGGAGGACACCTGAATATGGTGTGGGCATGCGTTAATGGGCACACTTGAGCCTGGGGACTGAGCATAAAGGGTGGCAGAGGACGGAGTGCAGCAGAGAGAGGCAGAGAACTGCTATGAGAGGAAGAGATGAGATGACTCCAGAGAGAGCCCAAAGAGTAAAGATTCGCTGGGGCCAGGAGAATGGCAGGTCCCCTACTCCCCAACCTCCCTGCCTGCCGTGTACCTTGTTGACGCTACACATGGGCTGGTCATGCTGATTTGCAGTGTTGATAAGATTAAATGAAACATCATACAGACACATAGTAGGTGCTCTACAAGTATTGGCTCCTGGAGGAGTAGCTTCTGTCCTTTCAGAGGACATGGTTCCCACCTATATCCACCTGACCCCCAACCTCTTAAGTGTCCCCAATGCACAGAGCAAATGCTCGCAAGTCATCGCTCAGGATGCTGTTGATAGGCTGAGCTGCGCATCTGCATTAACCTGAGTAATGGCTGAGCTGTGTCTCAAGCTAATTGGTGAACACAGGCTTGCAGGTTGTTTATCGGTGGAGCAATGAGGATCCTGAGTATTCTTGTTCTAAGAAGACGAGGCTGGGAAGGAAAGGGAATCTGCCTCCGCCTGCCAGCATCGAGGAATAATTACAGCCCTTGTCAAAATAAGATGTGGAGATAGAGCCCATTCCCCGCCAGCTTCTCAGATCCCCTGGGAATCCCTGGTTTAATTAAATACCTGGTGCAAACGCTTGGTGCTACCCAGCACGCCTGGATTAAAAGTCCACCCCAAATGGACCCAGGATGAGCACATTGCCCTTCCTCCCCACACGCTCCAGGTGGTGCAGAGGAAGGGCGGGGGACCAAGAAAGAGAAGCAGAGCAAGGGAAGGAAGGGCTGGCAAACACCACAAAGAAACACATAAACAGAGTCAACAGAAGCTTTAGCAGCCCTGGAAGGGATTAAAAGATCATAAAAGAATCTCCCAACTGGGAAGTATGCCTGCAAAGAAATTTTCTCTCTTGATTAAGAAACTAAAACTCCCATCCTGGTGGTGAATCTGTTTGGGAGAGGACGGCTGGGCTTGGCCTCCGAGATGCTGCCGATTCTGTGAGCTTCACTCCCTCTCACCAAGACACCTCTCACCACTCTTGTGGCTTCAGAAGCCACTGCGCACTCTTCACTGCCCTGGCCTAGCTTTGTACATAAGACCCATCCTTTAATCCTCAACGGAAAGCTGAGCTTGGCTGCAAAATTAGACAGGACTTAACTAAAATCCTGGGATGACAACCGGAAAATAACACTGATCATATCTTGAATCTGGCTAAGTCGGCATGCAACACACACCTCCTCTCGGAGGCTTCACCTCCTCACACCTCCTCACACCTCCTCCTCTCGTCGTTCTTAGTGGTCACCTACCCAGAGCCCATTCTGACCCACCTTCTATCATTCTAGACTGGGGGTTTCAAACCAGTGGCCCATGGGGTTGATCTTGCTGGCTCTGAGATATATTTTCTTTGAGATACCAGTCTTTTAAAAATCAGGTAACTGCATTTTATGTCTGTCCAGGTTCTCATGAAAAATCAGAATTGGCTACATAAGACCCCATTCTCATAAGCTTGAGTGACGAGCTGAGCTGAGGAGCAGCTGCTCCCTTTATACAAGACTTGGCCTTCTAAACATCTCACAGTGTCACCCTGTACTATAGCCTAGAATGGAGGTCAAGAACTAGACACTGCCCTCTGTATTGCCCACCTGCATTATACTATTTGTTGAGTCAGCTGTAAAATCTCCTCACAGATGTTCTTAGGGTATGGGATCCCTGGTGCTCCTTGTTCTCAGGGCTATTGTACCCAGGAAGCTGTGTTTTTGTATGCCAATATTATTCTTTTTTTTGCTGGTAGCTAGGCACACAGTGAGGTAGGAGACCTCTCACCAAGGACAAAAGTCCTGGTATGAGGAACACACTGGAAAACCAATATCTGCTGATAACAGCAGGCAGATATTATATGCTTTGACTAGCAGGAACAATGGACTCCCCCAGGCAATAGCCCCTGGTCACTCACCCTAGCTTACATCCCTGATAACACAGCCCCCATGCATGTACACTCCCTGTGTACTTGCCTCACCTTTGAACTTGATACTAATAAATACGAGACTACCTTTGGATCGCTGCTGCACATTACTGCCTGGTGTAGCCCCTCTAGGCTTCTCACTGCTCCAACCCACTTGGACTTTGAGTAATCATTCCCTCATCCTGTGTGGCTCCCATCACTGCAGAGCTGTGAGGGGGCCTTATGGGAAACATGAGCCTATGTTCACCCACTCATCTGTCCACCTACCACAACATGGAAGGGTTACTGAGCACCTCCCCTGGCCTGGTATTGTGTTTAAGCCTGGAGACAGAGGGTTGGAACACACAGATGCCCTAGGTCTGTCTTCTCATTCTGAGGTTCCTGTTTGGGGCCCTCTTCTTACTTGTAAGGAATTATAACTAGGAGTGACCTATCTCCCCACAAGTCAGGCCAAACCTATGAGGTGCCTTTGAGGTGCCTATATCTCACAGACTTCAAGGTAATGATTGCCACTAAAGGTGCTACCAAACAACTCAGCAACACCACCAGTGTATACAAGAGATGTGGTAGCCTGTTCGGAGGGTAAGGTGGAGATATTTCCATTACTCTAGCACATAGACAACAGAGGGGAGGTGACATCATGGAGACTTAAAAAGAATCTGGATTCTGGGCTAGAGTACCTGGGTTTAAATCCTAGTTTAGAGCTACCTTGGGCTAGTCATTAGCCTCTCTAGGCCTCAATTGTCCTTACCTTTGAAATGGGGATAATGGTTGTTCCTATCATGAAGTAGTTATAAGAACTAATATTTGTAAAGTGACTGGAGCACAGAGCAAGAGTTCTGTTTAAGGTTTAATAAAAGAGATTCAGGGATTCACATACATTCTGAGTCAGGAGTGTAGTCACATCATTTCCAGGCACCCCTCCCTACTCAGGACTTTAGAATTTATCTGTGAAACTGGAACAAAAATGCTCATGCCCTTTGCTGGCAGTTGTGTTGTTCAGAAAGTGCCTATGGTGTTGGGTCCAGAGTCTGGGCCACAAAAGGAGCTTATGTTGGACTATAGTCCTTGCTTTCTTCCTCAGGTGCTAGTTGGCAGCTTCCTGCTACAATGTGTGGTCTCAGCAAACCTTGGAAGGAGTTCCCTGCATATGAAGTGGCCCACTGAGGGTGATGTCACTGACTGGGAGTCTTCCATGGTTGCCTGGGTCTCCAAGGGGGGAAGAGAGAAAGGAAGAGAGGGGCAGGGTCCCATCTCACAAGATCTGAGTGCTGGCCCCTCCAACTCTTGGGAAGCTCCTTATTGCCTCACTGACCCATGCTAGGTGCTCTACAGTTCTTGAGACACCCCTGAGCTTTGAAAAACAAAAATGGAAGCTTGCCACTCCTACTTAAACCTTATAGTGGCCTCCCATTGCACTTAGAGTGAGACTCCAACTCTTCAGTGCGGCACATAAGAATTTGCATAATCTAGTCATTGCTCCTTCTTAGCTGCTGCTTCTACCACCCTCCCCATCATTTACTATAGTCCAACATGGCTACTTCCTTCTCTCCTCCTGACCTGGAGTATCCTTCCATCTTTCACCAGACTTTTTACATCTCCTGTTTCTTCATATTGTTGAATCCTTACCACAAATACCACCTCCTCAGGGAATCCTCCAGAATTTTCACATTTACTTTATTTTTAAAAATTTCATTGGAGAAACACTGGTTTATATCATCATATCAGTTTCAGGTATGCAGCACTATACTTCACATATAGTACTACATTATGATCCTCACCAATAATCGAGGTTCCATCTACCGTCATACAATTGGTCCTTTCTACCCATTTCACCTGTATCTAAGAGATTTTTTTGTTCATTTGCTTTCTTTATCTTCTATGTATGAGTGAAATTATATGTCTTATTTTAACTTATTTTACTTAGTATAATACTCTCAAAGTTCATGCATGTTGTTGCAAATGGGAAAATTTCATCTTTTTTATAGCTGAGTAGTATTCCATCGCGTGTGTGGGGTGTGTGTGTGTGTGTGTGTGTGTATACTGTATCTACTTTCCCACTCATCCAGAGAATGAGAGAAGCTATTTGCGAATCATATATCCAACAAGGGGTTAATATCCAAAAATATATAAAGAACAAATACAACTCACAACAAAAATGCAAACAACTCAATTAAAAATGGGTAGAAGAATTGAGGCTATCAGAGGGCAGGATGATACATGGGCAACGCAGTTGAAGAGGCCCAGTGGAGTTGAGTATAGGGTTTTAGGTGCTTTGGTGTGGATATGATGATAGTAACATATTATCTGAATTGGTGTGAACCAATGTTTCCTCAGTAAAAAGACATAATTTTAAAAATAAAATATGAGTAAATAAATAAATGACAGAGAATCTGAATAAACTTTTTTTTTTCCCGAAGAAGACGTATAGATGGCCAATGGGCACATCAGTTCTGTTAGGGAAATGCTAATCAAAACCATAAAGAGACTTCACCTCACACCTGCTATAATGACAATTATCAAAAGGACAAGAAACAATAAGTGTTAGTGAGGATGTGGAGAAAAGAGAACCGGTGTGCACTGTTGGTGGAAAGATAAACTGGTGCAGCCACTATGGAAAATAGTCTCAAGTTCCTCAAAAATTAAGAATAGAAACAATATATGATCCAACAACTCCACTTCAAGGCATATATCGGAAAAATACAAATACACTAATTTGAAAAGATATCTGCACCCCTATGTTCACTGCAGCATTATTTGCAATTTACAATTATTTACAATAGCTGAGACAGGATTTCCACATTTAAAGCAACTCTTTAGTCTCCCTGCATTGCCCTCTTCCATCCCTGCTTTATTTCCTTTGTAGCCCTCGGCATTGTCCTCAGTTATCTTACTGGTTTGCTTCCTTGATTATTGTCTACCCCCACCGTACTAGTAGAGAGTAGATGATAAATTCCACAAAAACAAGCACTTGGTTCTGTTTTTTGGTTTTTTTTGTTGTTGTTGTTGTTCAGCTTATATCTCCAGCCCTCAGTATGGTGCCTGGTACACAGCAGACTCTCAATAAATATTTGTGGAATCGAGTGTGAATGAATAAATTCATCCCTTTCAGAGGCCAAGAGATGTATCCTGGTTCCTCCCAGGGACTGATGTTGCACTGAGACCTCCTGTGACAAATGTTCTAATTTTAATAATTTCCTGAAGGCTGGGAGAATGCAATGTCCTTGATCTATAGAGCAGAGGACTGGTTCTCCCTCCGGCCTATCCCTGACTTCACGCCACACACACACACACACACACACACACACACGCACACATACATGCACACACATGCACACACACACTTTCTCTCTCTCTCTCTTTCTCTCTCTCTCTCTCTCTCACTTACCTTTGCAAGAATAAGGGATGCTGTATGGCTAATGGAAAAGAGCCTGGAGTTTAGCCTTAGACTCCCCTTTTTTAACTCTAAACCTGATGATACCCTGACCCAAGTCTGTAGGGAGAAAAGGTGGGGGCTGTGTTGCTATGAGAGGGGGGTCTGATTCTGCTCAGGTGTCACTCCACAGGGGTACCCTTTACTTCTGTGCTGGCTGCCTAAACATCTCTAGTGTTTTACACTATGAGGCAGGTGTGGTATCTGCCTGGGGTGGCACCTCCTGGGGTGGACACAGAAAATAGCATGACCCCAGATGTGATGAAGGCCATAAATATAAGTGCAGAAAGAACTGCAGAAGACAGGCAAAGGCACATTAAGGCCCATTCCAGAGTGGCAATCTGCCAAAACCCTGGAGAGGCTCTCACTTTTGAAGGATGAATATGGATTTTGCTAAAAGGTATAAAGAAAAAAGGCAAGTAAGGAGAGGCACATGATAAAAAGCATCAATGTGCATGGTGTGATTGGGGTGCAGTGGGTTGAGTGTGGCTAGACAGAAGGTATAAGGTAAGAAGGGGAGAGATAAGGTCAGGGGAGGGGGAGTCTTTCATTCCTGCAAAAGCACCCAGGATAGACCTTGGGGACACTCTGAGGCTGCCTGGAGAGGGGGGTAGACTTAGACTTTGGGAAGATTACAGAGGTACAGTATGGAGCATGGATTGGAAGAAGGGAAGGTAGAGGCAGAGATATGAAAAAAGGGGACTGTTGCAAAGGATTAAGGCCTGTTGCAAAGAAATGGTATTTTAGAGAGAGTAAGAGGATGGATTTTAGAGTTAAGTAGACTCACAGTTCTTGGTGACCATGTGAACTGCGTGAAAGGAAGGTGATCAAGCTACTACCACTCACATCTTCATCACCAACACAATCATCACCATCACAACCATTATTCCAGCTAAGACTCACTCTACTTGAACTATGATTCAGACACTGTTACAGGACTTATTTTAGAAAGAATCCTCAGCTCCATCAGAGATTCTGTAAGACTCAAAACCATCTACTTGCTTACCTGTTTTTCTTTTTTTTAAAAGATTTATTTATTTATACAAGCACTGGGTACAGTCGGAAGCGCGGGAGGGTGAGAGAATTCACCAGAGCCAGAGCAGGGAACAGAGCAGGCAGACTGACGAAATACACTGCTGAGGGGAGCAGCGGGCACGGCAGGAGAGGTCTGCGCGCCATGTGGGACCCTCACTGGCAGCCGGGGATCAAACTGGCACTGCAGAGGCTGCGGGCAGCTTCACAGCCCAGTGCTCAACTGCTGTGCCACCAGGGGAGGTCCCATGTTTTTCTTCTTTTCTTAGGTAAATTACTTCTTCCATTCTAGAACAAGATGCTTGTGCTTAGCCTTACTTATGGTTCTCTTGTTAAAATTGTGTTTAGATTTTGCATCTTCTAGACTAAATGGAATAGCCAAATGTCTAGCCAGCTGACTAATTTGCGGGCCTATTCCATGGCTTTGGTACAATAACTTGAGGAGTAACTGGGTCTTAACCACTTGATATTTCTTTCTGAATACCTCCCATGAGAGCCCAGTACTCTAATAAGCTCCATGAAACAGAACAATGTCTATTTTATTTACCAAAATATACCCACAGTGATAGGTATACTGGGCCTTCAACAAATATTTTTCAAATAACTGTCATCACTATAACCCATTTTTCTTTCTTTTTTTTTTAAGATTTATTTATTCATTCATAAAAGAACCAGGGTACAGGCCAGATGCGCGGGAAGGTGAGAGGATTCACCAGAGACAGAACAGGGAACAGAACAGGCAGACTGACTGAAATACCCTGCTTAGGGGAGCAGCGGGCAAGACAGGAGAGGTCTGCTCACCATGTGGGTTGCTCTGAGGCCAGTGGGGATCGAACTGGCACTGCAGAGGCTGCGGACAGCTTCACAGTGCTGCACTCAAACCGCCTGCGCCAACAGGGGAGGCCCAATATATAACCCATTTTTCAATGTTCATAGATGGCATACAAATTTCTGTGACACAAGTTAACTCTAACCCAAAAAGTGAATTATCACTGTTGTAAGTTCCTAATATTTCTATGGTCAAATACGATTTGAAAACATCAACTGCAACAGACTTTTAAAAATTGTAGGACTTCTCGGAGCTTTAATGTCTAATATAACATTTCTTAAGCTTCTTTAAATATATTAGACGCTTTCATGGTCTAATTTTTCAATGAACACTCTTTCAGAAATGCTGGTGTTAAATGATGTTATCAGTGGTTTTGCCAGCAATAAAATAGCTATCATTATCTGAGATTTTTTTAATTACATCTTAACCTGGTTAAGAGACAGATAATTGATTTTATCAATTAGTTGCAAGTGTTAGTTCCTCATATTAGAGCAAGTTTTCTCAGCCTAGAACATCATTATGGTCTAAGATTAGGACTAAGATCTCTTTGTTTTAAAATGAGCCCAGGATTTCAATATTTGAAACTGTACATGAAAATCTAGATTTACTCAGGCTTATTTAAGGCATATACTTTCTTTTAATCCCAAGTGAGATTTCTTTCCATTAGAGTGATGTAGCTTCTGAGGATGGGAGCCCTGGCTCTGGTGGACTTGAACTGGAGAAAATGGAATTAGTTTGGGGGATACACAGGCCTAGCATGGACCCTGGTCCCTCATAGTGACATGGGTTCCCTAGCACACTGCCTGCTTCTCTAGTTCTAGTGCCAATGTTGATTGATTTCCCATCTAAAGGACAGGAAGGTGTAGCCCAGGGAAAGCATGAATAAATGACTCTGCAAACAAGACCACTGCCTCTAAATAACATTATACAAGAATTGGTTATACACCCAAGGGTGACTCTTAGACTCTGAGGTTAACTACAAATGTTGATTAGAATCTAGTAGGTAAAACCCAGATTTGACCCATTACATAGAAGACCCCACAAAAACTTGGACCTCAAAGCATCGGGATTTTAATATAAAATAGGAGACACTATGTTTTTTAATACAAAGGTGACGAGAAATGAGTTAACACAGAAAAGTTGTCTGTCCTGACTTTGAAGCTGGGGATGGAGTGGGCAAGGGAGGGAACTCCTCCCTGAGAACTTGAAACCATATGCTAGTCCTAACTAGGATTTGTGGTCTGAAAAATCTCAAGTAGAAAATCTAATTTTAAAATGGTTTTGGACTAGTAGTTCGTGCAGGAGACTGGAAGAAGCAAACACACTACTTTCCAGAGAAGTGAAACTTTAACCCTGTTCCCCCATAACTCTCACAGATAAAGATCCAAGGAACAGTCACCATCAGAAATTATGAAACACACAAGGAAGTAAGGCACTATTATTAGAGGAAGCCAGCAGGCTCAGCAAAATCAGATGGGCAGAGTTTCCCATGTTAGAATTTCTATTAGACATAGGGTGGAAGATAGCAATGTTTATACATTTAAAAAAATAAAAGAGAGGCTTAAAAATATGAGTCATAGGAAAATATAAAGTCATAAGATAGTATAAAACATCTTAAAATCTCAGCATATTTAAAAAAGAGTCATATAGAGCATCTACAAATGAAAAGTATATTAAACATTTTTAAAGGGTCAGTGGATAAATATGGATAGTAAAAAGCCAATGAGACACAACTAAAAGAGAATTAATTAACAACTAGGAAGATATCGATAAGGGAAATGCAGGCTAGTAAGACAAAGATGGGAAAAAAGGAAGTTGACTAAATGCATAAAGAGGAGGTGAGAGGCCTAACACAGGGCCCTCATTGCTGTGATGATTCACATAGTACATAGAGCAGTTCTAGAAGGTAACATCACAATCTACAACAGAGAAACACTGAAAGCATAGCTAGATGTTGGACCATCTAACAGCAACGAGGCTAACAGCTTTCTTCTCAACAAGAACAACAGAAAAGAGAATATAGAATGAGATTTTCCATCTTTCAAGAAAAAAAATAACTGACCACCTGCAAATGTATACCCAGTGAAATTACACTTTAAGAATGAGAGCAAAATGAAGACTTTTGGACAAATAAAAACTGAGGGTCTGCCACCACCAAATCCTCACCAGGGGAAGTCTAAAGATGGATCTCAGTCAGAAGGAAAATCAATTCCAAGAGCAGATCTGAAATTCAAACATTAAGCAAATGTGGAATTAATATGAGGGTAAATCTAAACCAATATTACTGCATAAGTTAATAATAATGTTTAATTTTTTTACTTCAAAATAACAAGATAAAGTACTGGTGAGAATGTTGTTAATCATGGCAGGCCCACTCCCTACTGCCACATTACCAAGGGAAAAAAGCTGCAAAAATTGAAGACATCATTGAGTTGTGGAAATGAGACTAAACGGATCAAAATTGCAGAATGGGAAAAGCCCTACCTATAGAAAGCTAAATGCTGACAGCTTTTTACCCTGGGGGCAGTTGTGATTCTGAACTTTGATTGAAACTTGGCCTCAGCCCAAGTAGACGCTGGCTCCTGGGGGATATGGAAATTAGTGGAGATTTGGGCAGTTGTGCAGAGCTGCTGTGACCGTCTACACACTAGAGGAACCACAATCATCACAGGCCAGTTTTCCTCATAGGCGGCTGCTGAGTGCCGCACACTTGGATAGCAGGGAGGCTGGGGTACACTCTCTTACAATCACAGGCCACTTAGGAAGCAGAATTTGGCTAGAGAGAGAAGCCTGACTTAAGTGCTGGACTGTTTTCTCCTTTTTAGGGATGAGGAGACAGAGACCAGCTAGGTTCTCATTTGACAGCCGTGGAGAGCCACACTCCAGGGACAGCAACCCATCAGAGTGGGTGGTGGACTCAGTCTGCTAATAACTTCCACAATCGAGGATCACCTCGATTCCTGACTGGTCTGAAGCCAATGGCCTTTCAAACTGTGTTCCCCACAGAGATAAAGGGACCCTATCTGGTAGGATATGTCAGTGGAAGCCTCCATGGCTCTTAAACATACAATGTCTAGCACACAACAATCAAAACATGAGGCATGAGAAGAAGCAGAAAAAAGATAAGCAAAGGAAGCCAAAAAAAAAAAAAAAAAGCCACAGATGACCCAGAATTTGCAGTCATGACACTAAGGCATTTAACTAAGATCTCTACGGTAAAGTAAAGAGAGGAAAGGTTGGACAAAGAGGATAAAAACATGTAGTCTTTTGAACTTAATTATCTTTCTCTAATTACCTGGGATTAATAAAAATATCTAAGCTTGCTGGGTGGGGTTTAGCAGATAAGATTATGGGATCAGTGGTAGGTAATAGCCAAAATAAAATGAGAGAAAAAAGAATGGAACATTAAAAAAACAGCACAGTAGAAACACAACGTGTGACTTTATCAAAGGTCTCACTTACATGTAACTGCTGTCCCAGAAGCAAGGAGAGAAACTGGGCAGAAGCAATATTTGTAAAGATAATAGTCAAGAATTTCCAAAACTGATGAAAGACACCAACTCACTGATTCAAGAAGCCCAGTAAAGCCCGGAAAAAAATCACACCTACACACTTTATAGTTAAGCTGTTGAAAACCGAAGACAAAGAGAATTTCTCAAAAGCTGTCACAGAGGAAAAAAGACAAATTATCTTCAAAGAAACACCAATAAATCTGTTTCCTGACTTTTCAACAAAAGCGAATGAACTCTAGAAAAGATCTTTAAAATGCTGAGATTAAAAAAAATGACACCACCACCTGGTACTATATACACAACAAAAATTGTGCACAAATGAAACAGATATTTTCAGAGAAATGACAGCTAGAAATCAGCAAAAGTATAATGCCATCAGACTGATTCTGAGAAGATAAACCAAAGCAGCTTCTTTAGACTGAGGGGAAATGATTCCAGCCAGAAACACAAAATTGGAAGAAGGAATGAAGAACATTACAAAGGAAATTAGTGAGTTAATATGAAAGAATATTGAATTTTTAAAATTATGGTATTAATAATGTCCTGTGGGAATTATAACATCTGTAGAAATCAAATACACAAGCACCACTAGCAAGAAGGGAGACATGGAGATCAACTGTTGATAAGTTCTCACAAAGTCAAGGTCCTAACATAATAAAGTCACAGGCGAAGGACGTATACTGAAACTTCCAGTAACCACTGAAAAATAATTCCAGAATGTAAAACAAAAAATCAACGCAGGATTAGGGTCAGAATAAGGTGGGGTGCAATTGTATGGGGAATATAACCAAATGAAAATGCATATATTGTGCAAAAATGAAAAACGATGTAAGAATTATATAAAATAAAATATTAAAAAAATCAACACAGGAAGAAAAATAGAATACTAAAAATACTCATTTAATTTCACACACACAAAAAAGGGAACAAAGAGGGCCTCCTCTGGTGGTGCAGGCGGTTGAGCGCAGCACTGTGAAGCTGTCCGCAGCCTCTGCAGCGCTGGTTTGATCCCGGCCAGTGAGGGTCCCACATAGCGCAGCAGACCTCTCCTGTCTTGCCCGCTGCTCCCCTCAGCAGTGTGTTTCTTCAGTCTGCCTGTTCTGTTCCCTGCTCTGTGTCTGGTGAATCCTCTCACCCTACCGTGCATCTGGCCTGTACCCCGGTTCTTGTATAAATAAATCTTAAAAAAAAAAAAAAAAAAGGAACAAAGAAATACAGGAGAAATACGAAAAACAGAAAAAAAATAGCAAGGGGCAGAATTAAACCCAACCATGAAATCTCAATAAGTGCATGAAATATAAAGGTATTGACAGAATAACAAGAGAGAATCAAATTAATGAACCATAGCATATAAATTGGGAAGGAGGTAATCTGAGTTCAAATATCATAAAGTTATTGTTCAGGAGAAGGGTAAATATATCAACAAGACTGAGATTTTATTAATTGTGTGTGTGAAAGCGTCTAAGGTACCTCAGACACTAAAGAACTAACAAAGTAATCTCTCTTTTCTGAATTCCTTTAGAAATCTTGTCAGTTACTCTGAATCAGAGACCAATGAAGTTATTATCCCAGTCTGTCCAGTTGTAAGCTTTGGTAGAGAATTTAAAGTTATCCTAACAGAAGATACTTACTAAGGATCCAACCACTTAAATATGTTAATGCTCAAATACTGTTCTCCATTAACACGGCTTTCTCTCTGATTCATCTCACCTATGTGTTTGTTGATTTTCTCTGACTTGTTGGCTGCTATAAATGTCTGAAGATACAAGGAAAATTGATGAAGAGAAAAAGTGCAAATCTTGCAACAGATCAAGATTTCATGAATTTAGCAAAAGAGTTGTTGGAAGACAGTTCCACTCACATTGAAACTACAAATGAAGAACTGGCAGAGTCCAAGCAGCCAAGCATCAAAGAAGAGAAAATCAACAGACAGCAGATATTTCCAAAATTTTATCATCTAAAGATTGGAAGATAACCTTTGGAAAACTGATAAACCTCTGAAATAGTTGTATAAAATGACCTTCTCTATTATCATGCTGTGAAAGTTAAGCACAAAATGAAGAATGTTCTATTGTGCCAAGATAAATCATGTCTAAAAAATTGCATTCTCCCCCAAAAACAATCAGCACTTTCTAATTCCAATTTTTAACTGAAAAATTTAGCAGTTGGTTTTATTTGATAATTTTGTTAATAGAAGATAAAATGATTTATTCTCATGCTTTTAGTTCTTCAGGGTATGACCCCATTTTAACCTTTCTGCTTCACTATTAATAATGAATATGTTGACCCTCATTCTAGGAAGATTCTCATTAAGAGGTACTTTACTGATACCAATTATCCTAAGAAAAATGAGGATTACCTGTGTCTACCTTCTTTTACTTGCTAAACAATTTTCTCAGTATGTATATAGGTCTGTGTGTCTTATTTTCTTTTCCATGCAGGACTGAGTCTTAACACTTTGTTTTCTTTCACAATTACTCTGAGCCTGACACTTTGCTAAGGCCCATCTCATGTAATCCTCCCAGCAACTCTATGAGACATTTTAGATTTGGAAGCTGAGGACGAGTGTTGAAGTGATGAATTTGCCCAGTGCCAACAGTGAGTATATGACTCAGTCCAGGTCTCCAACCCAGAGGTGTCTGACTTCCAAACCAAGCTTTTAATTTCTTAGTGAGCACCTTCTTATCCATCTTTCTCTCTCTGGGGGTCATCACAGAACCTGCCATGTAGTAGGTACTTAGTAAATGATGGCAGGTTGCAAATGTGGCTTAACTCATGTCCTCATTTCAGGGCGATATGGCTGAATTATTTTCATTATTCAGTTAGACTTTGGGGTCTGTGGCTTAGAGCCTAGGTGCTATAAATCTGTAGATGGGGATGCCACTTTTGAATAGCAGCTGACAGTTTTCCAGCTGCCTTTATACATGATATTACTAGGGTGGGAAAATCTTAAGGTAAACAGCAGGTTCTGAGCTTTTAACGTGCCAGACATTGTCTGAAATATCTCAAATTTGCTGTCTGCGTCTCCCAAGAACTCTGCAGTAGGTATTGTGATCTCATTTTTGTAGATGCCCAAACTGGACCTCGGAGAGGTGAAGGCACGAGCGTCAGACCTGGGGTTCAGACTGTCTCACTGAAAACCTCTTTCCCTCTTTACAACAGTAGTTTATCATTATGGTCTGCAGCCTCCAAACTGGGTCACAAAATGCAGGGTGGGGGAGGGAGATGGTGGTTCTGCCACTGCCGAGAAGAAGGATGGCAAGGCACTCAGTCACTGGGAGGCTGGATGGTGAGATCTCAGGAAGAGAGCTTGCTGGTGACAAGTACTGAAGAGTCCAGTCCAAGTTTCTAGGGCATGGCTGAGAGCATCATTCATTCTGCTGAGAAAGGTGAATCCCTCCCGGTGGGATTAATGGAGCCTGTCTCAAAGCTCGTTCTGAATTCAAATAGAAGCCTCACAGTCAGGGGGACTGAGAAACAACATAGTAGACTCCAAGGGTCAGGGTGAGACCTGGCCTGTGCAAGAGGAAAGCCTCAGCCTGGGCACATAGGGCAGAGAGGCCACGGTGATCTGGGTGACGTTAGGTCCCCTGTGGTGTACATTCCCATGTAGCAGCTGGAAGGAGCCTCAGAAGTCATCCTCTTCCCACAGGCCTCCCCCCATCAGCTTATTTTATAGATGGGGAAACAAAAGGTTAGAGAGGAAGATGTAACTTGTCCTAAGTCGCACAGCCAAGATGATCAAATCTAGAATTTTAACAGTGTAACTCTACTTATTAAAATGCTAAATTAAATGCAATGCTTAAAAATGTATTATTTAAGGATATCTCCCTAAATAGTAAAATTAATAAGAAAAACAAAGAGGAAGGTAGAGAGGAAGGGGAGTGGAAGGAAGAGTGGTACCTACAACATACTGGAATATTCTGTATCCCAAAGTGGGTTGTACACAGAGCATTTCGTTTGCATTGATCCCCAAGTCCACTTGATAAGGCTGGCGAGACAAGAGTTCAGAAGGGAGAAAATGCTTGCCGAAGATCACCCTATAAGATTATCTAGGCTTACGCCCCCATTCCACAGCTGGCATCCCTGGAGCAGAGCTGACACTTTCCAATCCATGTCCAGTGGCAGGGGAGGGGCATCAGATCTCACATTCCACCCAACTTAAGGTGTGGCCACCAAGATCTTCTCCACCAGGCACAGGAAACCTATCTGGGCTCTCACTCCTCTGACCACACATTTCGTGCCTGCTGCCTGCCAGTCTCTCTGGGGCCTTTCTGGGACCCCATCTTCTGCAGTTGAAGAAGGCTGGTTTGAGAAGAGCTGTGGCCTGCCACCATGAAGGCAGGCCTAGGCACAAGGTGGCCCCTGTGAGTGCCTTTGGCCTTACAGATGCCTCAGGACCCTACCAGGGGTGACTTGCCCTCAGTAGCTTATTTCTGCAGAGGGGAGCTGCTCTGTCTTCTCTACCACTAGTCACCGTGCTGGGCTAAGGGAAGGGCTTCATCCGTGGTGGGTTCTGTGTCCTTTCCACCTGTTATCTGAAAAGCACCATAGTTGCCTGCATGACTGTGGATCAGTTACAGTCCTGTGATCCATGTGGCAGCACCAGAAAGTCCTCGCTGGAACAGTAACTCAGCACCAGGATACTGTGTGAGGGTGTGAGGAACATGGATACATTTCTAGTTGCCAAACCCAGGGCCGTGAAGATGCCCAGCAACCACTTCATTGTGCCTCACTGGGCCTCTTGAGACTTTTGCAGGAAGATCAGGGCTAGCTCCCCAGTGGGTACCCTGTCCAGCCTGGTCCCTGCAGGAGTCTGGCTGAGGAAGCCAAGCCCCAGGAAACTCCTAGGTATGTTTCCTTGCCTGGAAATCTTAGTGGTCTCACATTTGAGGTTTCCTGGGTGTGTGATGAGGAGAGATTTCTCTGGGATGTAGAAGGAAGCAGCATAGACCAGCAGCCTCATTTTATACCAGGCAATAACTCAGGCCAGAGAGCGGAAGTGAAATAAGGTCAGATCCACACAACAGGCTGGTGGGGTTGCTGAGGCCAGAATCCAGGGTGAGGAATGATTCCATTTTTATGATTATTATGGTCATGATTATTAAAAAAAATAAACCTCATCTCATTTCAGCTTGGGCATGGGGTCAGGGAAAAGGATACATTTTATTCACTGAGTTCTTAATACAGTAGATTCTCACCCTGAGAAGGAACAGAGCTGGGTTTAGAAGATATGCTAAAATTTATACTGATTTTTGCACCTTGAATCAACACCCTGGCTACGTGCTTGGCATTTGCTCTTTAACAAACAACTTTCTGAGTGCCTATGCAGTGCCCAGCTCTGTTCCAGGTGGGGAAGTGATGGGGTTCACAGGCTGACCAGGTCCCTGCTCTCCTGAGGCTCAAAGCCTAGTGGGGGTGAGAGGTATCAGGCAAGCAAACAAACAAATTCTCAAAGTCCTTGTAAGTTGGCACAAGTGCTACTGGGAAAATAAATCAGGGTGACTGGATAGACACCTGGTAGAGGCAGGGGTTACTTGAATGGTCAGAAAGAAGAGGGGGAGGTATATTTGCTGAGAGCAGAGTTCTGAGAAGTAGCCACCAGCTCTAGGAAGGTTGGCGAACCTGGTGTTTGCAGAAGCACAAGGAAGCCCCACACACTGGGGCTGGGCTGGGGAGGTCAGCATGGGCCAGAGTTGGAGTGACCTCTAGGGTGTAATCAGGGGTGTGGATTTTAATCCAAGTGCCAAAGGAAACCACTGCAAGGTTTAATGCCCAGGAATGACAATCTGACAAATGAGTTTACAGTGACTTCTAGGAGGCACTTTGAAATGATTGCAACAGTCTGGTCTAGAGATGAGGGGAACTTGGAGAGGGAGACAGTGGAGGAGGTGATGAGGAGTAGAAGAGCCCAGATACATATTGGCTACAGGCCTTGTATATTTTATGTGGATGATGCCTAAGTCCAGGAGAATGCATGGAACCAGGGAGGAAGTCCTGGGATCAGGCACTGTTTCGTGGGTA
This sequence comes from Talpa europaea, assembly GCF_964194135.1. Lineage (NCBI taxonomy): Eukaryota > Metazoa > Chordata > Mammalia > Eulipotyphla > Talpidae > Talpa > Talpa europaea. The sequence goes on from NC_140076.1 coordinate 36,132,461, forward strand.
CAGTAGAGAAGAAGGTGACGAAGGAGGTTGAAGAGTGGCCAGAAGCAGACTCGTTGAAACAGACTCGTTGAATTGTTGGTTAATGAGTGATGATGTGAAGGGCATAAGCCGGATGTTTGTCTTAGAAGGACACACAGTGAAGGATTCCTCCTGGGCTTCCAGGAAGGGGGGCTCTCCTGAGCTGGAGCACAGGTTCCGAGTACCTGAGATCATTGCTTCAAGGCTGTCTTCTCCATGAATGAGAGCTTCTGAGGGCAGGATCTGGGTGTCCTTTATGCCTCTTTGGAGGCTTCTGGATTGAGGACTAGAGGTCTTATGGGCTGTGATGGGACATGAAAAGTGCCTAGGGGACATGTATCCTACATATCCCTCATACCCCCTCAACTTCCCTCACACCTGGTAGCAATGCCTAGGACTCCAGCATTGTACTCATGCCTTTCACGCTGAGTTGAAGCCCATCCCAGAGGCAACAGCATGATTTCCCCACCTCAGTAGGCTCCATGCAGGGGAGGGGAGAAGCAGGAGGTGGGAGGGTATTGAGGCAGGTTTGCAGACAGAGAGAGATGAAAGGCGGAGGAACAACAGTGTGTGTGTGTGTGTGTGTGTGTTTACACAAATCCTCCCAACCCAGCAGAGTTCAAAGTCAAGGCCATGTTGAAGTTTTGAAGCAGGTGCAGTGGTGAAGAAGGAACTTGCTATGGGGGCTTCCCATCCCCACCTCCTGTCGAAAGGCTTTGGAATTCAGCATCATGATGGCAATGATAGATAGTCACCATCTTTGTCCCTGCATTATCAAGTCACTTGGGGCTGATCAAATCACCCCTGCTTAACTGTCAGCCAGGATGTCGGCCTGCCAGGCTCCTCACGATGGCAAAGGGGGCATGCCTACTGAGACCACACCTTGGAAGCTAGAGTCCCCCACACTCAGAGCTGCTCCACCCACACTAGGAGGGGACGCAGGTTAGTCAGTCAGGGCTTGAGTCTCAGCCCTTGCTGAGAACTTGCTTAGAGCCTCACTTTTCTCATTTGCAGAATGGGAAGAACCCTAGAAACACCTTTGAGGCTATGCGGAAGTTAGGTGAGATTTTGTTTCCAAAGGGCTTAACCCAGAGCTGAACTCAGCCAAGCTCATTCTTGTTTTAAAAGCTTGAAGGGAGATAGTGCCAGGCTTGCGCCCAGAGGGGCACCTGCTTCAGTCAGGACCTCAGCAGACACAGTGGCCCTTCAAATTGGGTAATCTTGAGAGAGTATAACAAAGTGGGGTCAGCAGGTATGCAAAGTAAGGGATAGTTTAGTGCCCCAGTTAGGAACAGTGGGTGTCCTTGATATCCCAATCTCAAGAGCAGAGGGCAGCTATCAGCACCCAGAGTCAGACAGATCTGTGTGGAGAGGGCTGCCTGAGAGAGATTGGCCTTTCTTGAGAGAGCCCAGGCAGCCCACTGCAATCCTATAGGGGAGGAGCCTGAGAGTAGATACCTGATGCCACCCTCCTTTCTCCCTCAGGCTCCTGCTGGGCTTCCCCCTTAATGAACAGCCTGAAGCTAGAGGCAGGGACCTCATTATAGGGTCCTCCCAGGTCAGCCTCTCCAGCCCACAGGGAAGAGAAGACCCCCAACAGGGGGCATCCAGCACCAAGGTTTGTTCAGGGGAAAGAGGCCAGGACACATGAAATCATGCCTATGTTACAGATGGAGAAACAGAGGCTAAGAGAGATGGTATCACTGGCCCACAATCACAAAACTCGAGTCACATGCTCTTCAATATTATCCCCCATTGTTCCACCCATCAATAACCTGAGGTGAGTATTCTTTTTCTTCATCTTACAGGTTAAAGGAACATGTGCTCAGACAGCTAAAATGACTAGTCTAAGGTCACACAGCAGAATCACAATTGTAGAAACCAGGCTTGGTGGGGAGTGGGGGCAACAGACTGCTTTTATCATTCAGCACAGTTCTGCATTGGCAAGAGGAGAAAAGGTTCTGGAAGCCATGTTTAGATCAGAGCTGCTATGTCTCTGAGTCATCAACCTGGAGTGCTCTCTGCCAAAGAAAGATCTTGAGGGGATCTCCCCTTGATAGGAGAGAGTTGCTTGTGGCTGCTGAGGAAAGACCCCTCTCCCCAACTTCCATTGTGAAGCCCCATTCTGGTGAAGCCAGGGGCACAGCTCCACAGGGTTGACTCTACTCTCCAGCTCCATTTGCCTAAGGCCCTTTCCTGTCATCCTGCCTTTTTCCTGTGCCCCCATCTCCGCCCTCCGCCCCACGCAGCTCTCCAGACTTCTGAGTGGGTTCTCTTTGTCTCCATTTTCTGTCCCAGACAGATAATATATAAGGCTGTTTGCTAAGGTCATTTTAACTCCAGGGCACTGCAGGTGAGGGGGAGTTAAAGTACAGAGAAACAGCCCTGGCCACAGCCACTTTCCTTAATAGCTCAGTAGGTATGTGGAAGGGAGGGGAGACTCTGGTCCCTTGACTCCATGAGACTTGGGCTAGCAGCTGGGGCACGTTTTCCTGTCATTTCATCCTTGGGGAAGTTGGAGAGAGAAAAGAAGGGCCAGAGGAGTGAGTGATTTTGATGATGATGAGGTGGTGGTAAAGATTCTGCTATGGACTGGACAGAAAATGGTTAGCTCTTGGGGGAAGTTAGGACTGGGCACTTCCAGTTTCCTAAGGTGAACATCCGGCCCTCTCTCCAACATATGTCCATCATGCTGATGGGAAAACTGAGGTCAGGGACAGTAAGGCAGTGCCCAAGGACACACAGATAGCAGTAGTTGGTAGAATGAGACAGTAAACCTCATCTACCCTGGGCTGCTGGAAGGAGCTAGGACCCAGGGGTCACTGGTTCGAATCCTGACTCTGCTCTGACTTGCTGTATGAGCCAGCTGGCCACTCTCATTCTCCAGGTTTTAGGGTTTGGTGCTTTGGTTTTTATTAAGCACCTGCCATGAGGGAGGCACAGGATACTGCTGGAAACAAACAAATGCCTGCCTTCATGGAGCTTGATTCAGAGGACACTCTAGGCTGGGTTCTGGGTGGGGTCCTTTCCAGTCATCGGGACAACCACCCAGGAGGGTATTATTAACACCATTTCCATGGTGAGAAGACTGAGCTTCGTATCTACACTAGTGGGACAGGAGGAGGTAATTCCTCAGACAATCCCTTTCCACCCTGATACTTTTCTGACAGACTGTTAGGGCACAGTTCACACCAAGCTGAAGATCATGGAGGCTAGAAATTTTATTTGGTCTGAGATGAGTGATGGGATTTTTTTTCCAAAAGTACATTTACCTTTGTAATTATATTTGAGTAAGACTTACAATGATATTAATTCCCACTCCTTGAATAAATATGGAAGGCAAGTCTTTACTGAAAGGCCTCAGCAAGTGTGAGAGGTAAGGGTGGGGGGCAGTGGTCTGGGATTTGAGAGGAACTTGCGGGTTTACCACAAAGAGGAGCATTTGGGGCAGGGTGCCAAGTGACAGAGTCTGGGATTATGGGGAGGGAACCTCGGAGGCCAGCACCCTCTCATCTTTTCTCTGGTCCTTTCTCAACAGAAGCTGTGTGTTCGCGTGCACCTATTAGAAGTTGTTGGGGTAAAAAGAAAGGCGTGATTCCCAGTTCCCTGCTGCTATGGTCTTAATGGCTATGCCTTCCTCCAACACTCTCCCCCCGCCCAAAAAAAAAAAGATTCATATGCTGAAATAAAATCCCAGCATGATGGTGTGAGAAGGTGTGGCCTTTGAGAGGTGCTTAGGTGGTGGGGGTGTGACCCTTGGGAATGGCATTAGTGCCCTCATATGCCAGGCACAGAGAGTGTTCTCCCCGCTTTCACCACATGAGCACACAGGGAGACAGTCATGTATGAAGTAGGCTATGATTAGAAGTAGGCTCTCAGCAGCACTGAATCTGCTAGAGCCTTGATCATGGATTTCCCAGACTCCAGAACTGTGAGAAGAGAATGTTTGTTATATATAAGCAACCCCTCTGTGGCACTTCGTTACAGTAGCTGGACAAAGACACCTTTTTCTGGTTCTTTTCTATCCCAAGTAAGCTGCTGGCCATACTATGTGGCCTCTACCTCAGAGTAGCATCAGACATTAAAGAAAGCTCGTGCCTTTCCCCCTCTTCCCCTCACCAAGGGCACCCCAGTGTGGCCTACTGGAGTTATGAACCAGAGGTATAGAAGAAATTCTGCCTCTGTGTCAGGAGTGGAAGGCCCAGCCTCCCCTCCCGGTCTCCAGGGACAGAAGTTGACCTAATCTGCATCCTTGCACACACAGCCTAGCAGGTGGCGCTCCTGAGCCCCCCAGGGCTGGAGCTGGGACTACAGGCTCCCAAGCCCCTGTGCTGGTTGAGTCAGGGACAACAGGGTCTGCAGCCTTGGGGGAAGATTTAGCAGCTAATGAGAAAGGGAAACTTTGAGAACAAACAAATGAAGCGACTATTGATGTGGGATAAACACGTTCTGGCAGACCAGAGGAAATGCAGGCCAGTGTGTACAGGAGGAGGCCGTGGCTCCTACAGTCAGTTGCTCAGTGTGGGGAAAGGGCTGCCATGGCCTGCCCCTCAAAGACCCTGCATGTTCCCTGGTAGGTTCACGTCTCCAGGCCTCTACCTAGGACTAGGCAACCAGTCTTGTATGGGGCTTCTTTGGGACTGAGCCAGACTAGAAGGTGATGCTGGGCTATGCCGAGTCAATGAGTAAACAACAGCCAAGAGAAACACACAGTCTGATCCTCACCAGCCACTCATAGGCTACATTGAGGGGACCTATCTAGTCCATTGCCCTCCTGCCCCCACTCCCAGCTCTAACCAGCATTTCTATTTAGTTTATTAGAGATTCGGCTGTGCTCATTTTATGGATTAGGAAGGAGACTGGCATTTGGAGTAGGCATGGGACATGTGAGGGCTGCCATCTAAAAGATGAAATTTAAATTATGCAAAATGGTATTGGGATTCAACGCTGGAGCTCTTTCTACCAAACAGCTTTAACCCAGGGCATCTGGCGTTCATTGCACCCTCTGCTAAAAGGGGTATTACCTCCACTTTAAAGATGAGAAAAGTGAGGTTCAGAGGCATTGAGCTACTGATCTGATGCCACACAAGGAAATAATCTAGCGGGTTCCAAGTACTGGTCCAGATCAAGTTCAGGGGCTGTGCCCTTCGGAGTGTAAGAGGAGTAGAGGCCAGTGGTCAAGCTCTGGAGACTTAGACTGCCTGAAACGGGGCTGAGGTGGAGCTGTGGATTTTGGCTGCCTGGTTTCAGGCAAGCTACCAAATCCCTCTGCTGAAGAACCAGGATGAAGGTAGTACCTGCCCCATAGGGTTGTGAGGCAGTGCAGAAAAGCCCAGTCATGCTCATCAGCCATGTGGTGGCTGGCAGCAGCCCCTGGTCCTGGGATGGAGAGATGAGGGAGGTGCCTCCTTTTGTTCTCTGGGCATACTGGCTCTGTGTGTTCTTGGTATCCTCAAAACCCAGAGGCCCCCTCCCCAGTTTGGTGGGCTACAAGCAGTATTCCCCACTGTCTGCCTTGAGAAAGCAAAGCACAAAGAAGGCACTGCTTACATCTGAGCCTCTAAACAGACTTTGACAACTACAGGCAAAGACCTGCAGTTGAGAGAGGAAAGACTTGATTTCTTGAGCTCTCTGAATTTCCAAAGCCCAGAGTTTGAAAGACTCCTAAAAAACAAAAACTAAAACCAAAACCAAACAGAGAAATCTTACCCTCTCTACTTCCTCCCCTGCCACCTTTAGGAGGTACCTGGTCTGGGATGAGGAGAAGGAGCAAATGGGAAAGAGGAAGAGCAGGTGTTTGCTGGAGGTCATCTGGGAAAAGACTGTGGCTGGCCCCTCCAGCTGAGTCCCCAGGGCAGGAGGGCAGGAGTGGCAGGTCTGAGAACAAAGGGCAGTCACATCGCCTCACGGCCTGTGATCCTGGCATCAGGATGGCTTTATGTTGTCTGTCCAATGACTAGGCCAATAGGACTGAGGTGGTGTCAGAGGACCCCATCCTGAAAAGCCCAGTATTTCTTCGTTCTCTCATAAATTTTGAGAGTCTCTCATAAATTTTGGGGGTGGCTGGGGAAGAAGATACAACTGAGCTCTATCCTCAAGAGCCCTTGAGGCTCAGATGACAAGAAGACCCCAGGGATGGGGATCTGGGCCTGGGGCTGTGATCTGAGGGGAGATGTGTCAGGGACAGCTGGGTGGATGCCAGCACAGATGTAAGACTGAGGACCAGTGCTCCCAACCTTGCTGCATGCTTTGGCACCCCTGCCTGAGATGGCAGAAATTGCCCTGACCCAGGAATGCAAGTCCAGAAAAATGGGTGGGGAACCTCAGTTGACTGAGATTTGTTTTTTTTCACTTGTCAGAATGGGGCCTTGAAGTCGAAACTGAGCTCAGCTACCAGACAATAAAGAAAGCAAATTTTCTTGCATACCCAAGTATGTACTCTGAGTCTGTTGCAGGTTATAAGACAAGCAAAGTTTTAAAATGATTTAGGTTGCTTTAAGGATTAGAAAGGAGGGTCAAGGAAGGCTTCCTAGAGGAGGTAATCGAGGAACTGGGTCTTGAAGGTCGTGGAGGAGGTGGTCAGATGGATAGACGTGGTAGTGGTGAGCATATTCCAGACTTGGGAAGTGTTTATGCAAAGTGGGCAAAGAGAAAGGGCTGTCCTATTTTGGAAGTTAAGTGTTCTGGAAAAAGATGGGGCCAGAAATTGGATGTTTATAGCTCCTTGCTGGCTGCTTCAAGGGCTTGCTTCCCTAGGGGTTCCTGCAGTGCCTCACACCTTGTTGGCACACCCTAAGCTGAGTTAGAGGTAAAAATAGCAAACCACATTCCTATCATACTGCACTGTGGGGGTAAAGGAACCAATCCTGTTTCTTCAACAAAGCAAATTATTAAAATGTCCTCATTAAGAGCAAGAGCAGCATAATAAAGCATGCTAATTATGAGATTTGAAGTTCTCTGTGTCTTAGGACTGATATTACCAAAGATAGGAATAATTGCTAGTGGTGGACTTGCCAGGGGAGGATTTGATCTCATTATTTCATGAAATTGAAGCTGGCACTTATGTAATGTATGATGTTTTGCTAGAGGATTAAGGGTTTCAGGGACCTTACTACCTCACTCATGGTCCTGAGATCAGCAGTGTCAGCAAAACCTGAGGCTATAAACCAAAGTGTGGGTGTTGGAAGCACAGGATCCCAGATCCCAGTGCAGACCTCCTTAATTTGTATGTTAACCACAGCAGAATTTTTGTGCACACCAGAGTTTGAAAGTACTGATGAAGAAGGGCAAGTCTTCCAAAGGCCTATGGGTATTCCAATTCCCTACTTCTAACAGGGCTGTGTGCTGCCACCTCCTCCCCTGGTGCTGTTGACTATCTAGAGCTCTTGTTGCCTTCCCCCAGGGTCAGGCCTAAACCCTCCCTGGTCCACTGTTTAAGGATGTATCTATCAGGCAGGGAATCTTGGTTGTCAATTATAGTGTCGAGGACTGGAGTTGGTTTGAGTAGAAAAGGAAAGTGTTAAGAGGCATGTAGTGATTCAGAGAAGCTCCAAGAGGCTTAAGGGGTTGGGTCTGGAGGCCCCCCTACCTGGAACAATGTTCAAGCCCTGCTATTCAGGCTTCTCTATGAAGGACCCCACAGTCACTGTTGCTCAGCATAGGCACCATGGACTCATGAGGAAGGAGACACCAGAACTTCCCCATTTCTGCCTCTAGAAAGTTGCCTTCCTCACACAAAGTGGATTCAATCCACTTCTTCAGGTGGACCTCTGCCAAATAAAGCCTCACATGGAGCATTCTGCTGTCTTAGGTTTTGATGCAATGGTGGCAGGAAGTTTGAGTGTGAGCTCCCATCTTGGGGAGGGAGAATTTCTAATGTAGATGACTCTCCAAACAGGAAAAGCACTCAATAGATCCTGTGAAGCCTAAAATGATAAGGGACCCATCTTGTGGGCAGCACCCTGGATATGAGGGTCAGAGAGTGTGAGGGAGGCAGGCAGCACCATACTGTCCGGAAATCCAGCAACATTATGTGCTAGACTTTCAGCAAGTCATTTCACCTCCTTGAACCCCAAATCTACAAATTCAGCAATATCTGCATCAATCTGTTTGGGAGGAGTGGTGGGAGAAGCTTGTAAGGTCCTTAGCACAGTACCTGACACATTTTCTATCCTGCAATAATGTAGACACGCTTCAGAGATATTGCAGGTTCGATGCCAGACTATCACTATGAAGTGAACATCACAGTAAAGCAAGTGACACAAACTTTTTGGCTTCCCAGTGCACATTAAAGTTATGTTTGCACTATACTGACTCTATTAAGTGTGCACAAGTCATTGAGGGCACACTGCATCTAGAAGTCACCATAAAGACCTTAATTAAATGTGTCAAAGAGACAACAAGTGAGCACAAGCTATTGGAAAAATGGCATCCGTAGATTTGCTCAGCATAGACTTGCACAAACCTTGAATTTGTAAAAAATGCAATATCTGTGAAACACAATAAAACCAAGTGTAATAAAATGAGGTTTTCTTTTTTTGGATTTTGCTTATTGGTTATGAGATCATCCCAAAGAATGATAAGCTCATCCTGGAGTCCTAGAAGCCTCTGTGCTTCCATTTTATTTGTGTTGCCATCTAAACAATGAAACATTTGATAAGCAATGAGCACCTACTAAGTGAGAGACACAGTACAACATGCTAGAATGAGAGATACAGTCTCTGCCCCCCAAGAGAGCTGGCCATCTAGGGGAAATCAATATACCCAACAGTGTTCTGCAATGAGCTGGGGACCAAGGGGTAGAGGGAAGGGATCCTGAGTTTCCAATACCTCCTGCCTCCAGCATCAATGCTGGAGGAAGCTTTTTGGAAGAGAGAACACTCAGGTCACGTGAGCAGGAAAAAGGACATCTAAAGACAAAGGCATGGATGAAGTTTCAAGGCGCTTTGGGGAAAGACTACATGACTAATAGTCTACACATAAGAGACTCTCATAAGATTGTTTAGATGGCAACGCAAATAAAATGGAAGCACAGAGGCTACCAGGACTCCAGGATGAGCTTATTATTCTTGTCTAGTGTGAGTGCAAATCCCAACACTGCCATTTATATACTTGAATTCTGGGCAACTGTGTTACCCCATCCCGTACATCTACATTTGCCACTTGTCAATGAAAAAAGCCACTGTCAGAGGCTCATAAGAAGATGCACTGGGGGCCTCCCTGGTGGCACAAGGGGTTAAGTCTCAGCACTATGAAGCTACCCGCAGCCACTGTAGTATGAGTTCGATCCCTGGCCAGGGAGGTGACCCATATGGCGCAGCAGACCTCTCCTGGCTTGCCAGCTGCTCCCCTCAGTAGTGTATTTCAGTACAACTGCTTGTTCTGCCCCCCACTCTATCTCTGGTGAATCCTCTCAGCCCCCACACCTCTGGCCTGTACCTCAGTTCTTGTATGCATAAAATAAATAAATCTTAAAAAAAAAGATGCACTATACATTCAGCAGCAAACACAGAGCCTAATCGGAGGTAGATGCAAGGGAGAACAACTTACAATTATTCAGCCTGAGACTAGGGTGAGCAGTGGCTGGGTATGACATTCCTTGCATGCTTTAATTAGGCAAGACACCTATTCTTTCAGCAGCAATTCCCCTTCTTGTAAGAGTACTCCTCCTCCAAAATACAGTTAATTTATTGTTGGGAAAGAATTCTTCCTTACCAGAGGAAGTGTAGCAGGTGGCCAATCATAGCCAATGAGAGCCAGACCTGGGCCTTTTCCTAGAACTACGGAGAAGTCCTTTCCATGAGGTTGCTGAGCTGGCAGGATGCAAACCTAGACCTGCTGGAAGTGACTCACCTACTCAAGGTTAGAGTTTCCCTGAGAATGACAAGAGCAGAACTACAACTGGAAATCAACAGATTCTTGCCATTTTCTTTGAGCCCCTGGATTCAGCTGTGACCAAGGGTAACCCTACTCTTGTCTTTTCTTTATTTGAGCCAGTGTCTTTTCTTTTCCCTTTTTTTCTTAACCAGTGAGAGTTGGTTTTCTATTGTTTGAAACTCAAAATGTCTTAGCGTAGAGTGAATGCCCTCATCCTGTAAAGGAGCCATGGGCCCATCTTGGAGGCTAATGATTGTCTCTTAGCCAATAAGACTGCCTGGCTCTGTTAGGAAGGAGTCCCAGTGGGCTCCATTCTCAATTCAGAACATTACTCTGTCTGGAACGACACCCCCTTATGCATTCGGAGACAATATCACCACAAATCTGAGAGAAGTCTCTTCCAGTTTCCTTCCCAAGTGAAAAATTGCCTTTAGTCTTTTCAGACCCTTGGATTCTCTGACTGTATCTGTGATCCCATGATATCCTGAGGTCCCAGAATGGGTCCCAGATTCCCTACCCATAAGCATCAAGTTGGAGAGGGACAGCTGACAAGCCCCCACCTCTCCAAATCAGCCTGGTGCAGGCATCATCAGCAATGCCTTTCCCTTGGAAGGTTCTTTCCGATCATTTTCCTGACACTTAGGAGAATGAATAAGTTTTCTGGGTTTCTGCTGTGCCCTGAGCACTAGACGCATGTCTCATTTACCCCACATGCCAGCCAGGAAGGGTAGTCCATTTCAAATGAGGAAGGTCACCGGCTAACAGGAGGGCCCCAGCTTTAGCACGTGCCGGATGGTATTGGGAGGCTGAAGCAGCTATCCCAATACCATGCTGCTTACTCCTTAGAAAGGGCCTGCTGACTGGGGCAGGCTCCTAGGGGAGCTCAGGGGGCCCTGTGGGCTGGGAGCCACAGCCTCTGGTTCCAGAACAGCTGGAAAGCTGAACGAGAGCTGCTTGGGTGGGATTGGTTGCTGAGCTGCAGGTTTCCTTCAGGACAAGCCCCAGGCAAAATTCATCAAGTTCCTACTGCAGTCAATCCTTCAAGCTCTGAGGAGAGCTCAGGAAGCTTCCCAAATCCTCCTGCCACTCACAAATACCACTGCAGCATCCATCACCCCATAACATGCAGTGAAGACAAACTGAAAATAAAATGACCCCTTTGAAACTATTGTGTACACGATAATTGTTTTTGAAACTCTTGAAATAAACGCTGATCTGTCCATTCCCCCCACCTCAATAAATGCTACATGACATTAGATATTACTCTCCAAACAGAGGTGTTCTGTTTTATATGGTTCTTCAAATATTTTTGCTGTTCCTCAGAACCCAATGGCAGAGAGAGGGAAATGCAGTCATTTTGAGATGTGGATGCTGGGGAAGGGTGTGTGAGTGTATAACACACATGAAACTCCAGCCCGGGGACCTTTCTACACCCCCAGGCCTCTAAGGTGCACCATTTAAGTTTGTACCTCTAGAGACCACCTCCAGGGCTCTCAGTTCATTTGAAAATAGTTTAAAAGGCCAATGTCAGTCTCATCAGCCTGGATCTGCCACAGCTATAAGCACATGGCTTCATAACATTCAGAGCCCCATTTTATGTGGGAGATACTGAAGCTCTAGGAGGTAATAGGACTCCTCTAAATTCTACAAGAGGCTATAGGCCCAGTGTCCGAATTCTCACCTGGGTCTTCCTGATGGGGTGTCCAGGAAATTTCTCTTGGGCCACCACTTGGACTCAGTCTAATTCATCTCTGCAAACATTCATTCATTCTGTTGCCTCAAATCTCTTTTGTAATAAAGCAGAATATTAGCAAATAAATAGCTTCATTAATTTCCTGCCATATGTCACTCATTGTGAGCTGCATGAAGCTAAATGTCTGACCTTAAAACTTCATGGTTTGAAGCTCCATGCTGGGCTCAGGGTGAGTATTGACATCCTAGAGGTGGAGAAGGGCCACCTATAGCAGTCTTGGGATGGAGGAAAGGGAAATGAAGGCTTCCTGGAGGAGGTGATGATTATGCCAAGTCCCAAAGGACACTGGCATTTTAAACTATTTTCAAATTATCCGAGACCCTTGGAAGTGGTTGCTAGAGGTATAAATTTGAACTGTACACCTTGGAGGCCTGGGGGTGTGGAAGGGTCCCTGGGCTGGAGATTTGCATACATATTATACATTCACATGCCCTTCCCCAGCACCCACATCTCAGCACCCACATCAGTGGCTAGCCAGATGAAGTGTGTGGGTGCAAGGCTAGACAGAGGTGTCCCAGTGGGAATCAGATGAAAACAACTGATGATATTGCAATCTTTCCCTCCCAGATGTCACTACCTGGATTATATTGGAGATTCTCTAATCCCAGAAAATCTACAAGATGCAGAAGGACAGATCTCCAATTAAAAGGGGCAGTACATATTTGACATGCAGGAAGATGAAGGGACCCCGTACAAGGGCCCCTCCAACACAGCCCAGAAAAAGCACAAAAGCCCAGGACTCGGAATCTGTTGGGCCTGGGTTCAAGTCCAGCTCTAGCCTGTCTGTTGACTTCATGGACCCCCTTTTCTCATGGTAGCCACAGAAATGGCTACCACAGAGGCTCAATGTGGCTGACTTTTCAGAGTATGCACTACGGGCCAGATGCTGTTCTAAGCCCTAGAGCAACAACATATAAACTGATTTTGACAAGTGAGGAAACTAGGTCCCCAGGAAGGGGGCATGAGCCCGGCAAGGTCACACAGCTGGAATGGGGAGCCAAGCTTTGAACACAGCTGTGGGGAAGGTGCCCAAACACTCTAGGCAGGCAGTGGGAGCCGCTGGTACAGGAGACCAGGCAGCGCTGAGCTGGAGCCTGGCGCCTGCCAGAAATTCCAAGAGTGGTTGTAAGATGCAATTGCACGGTGTACGTGTCGCCCCCAGGAGATCAGTCTGGTTGGCTCTGAAATTCTTGGCAGAATCACCGTTTCCCTGGTGACTCTGTCACAAAGCCCTGTGTAGGGGTGAGGCTTCCGCACGAGCTCGGGACTCCCTGAACGAACACCCTCTCCCCTTGCTGAGGGAGACGTCAGAGGCAGACATCTCTGGAGTTACTCCCTTCAACCGTCAGATGCTGGGGAGTCAGATGGCTCACCTCCCCCCTCCCACCTCGAGATGCTTCCAGAACACTCCTGCCTCAAACTCCTCAGTTGCCTGGGAAGGGGGCCTTGTCACCACATTTGGCTGGCATGGTGACATCGCAGTCTGAGTCAGAGAAACACCCAGCAGGAAAGGTCAAGGCTCCAGAATTAACTCGAGGAAAAAGTGCGATAGGCAAAGACCAATGTAGGGTTTTCATTGTGGTGTTCCAGGGAGGGAACTCAGCCTGATAATGTAGAGAGATGAGTTCTCTGCAGACAGGAGGGCTGGATACTCCCATTGTAAGATGTGTGTTAAGGCTTTGCTAAATCTCAGGCACTACCTGGGGGGAAGGAGCGTACACAGACTGTTTCCTTTATCCTCAGGACACCTGGATAAGGCAGTTATTATTATGAGGACCCGTTTCACAGAAGAACAACTAAGGTTTGGGGACATAAAGTCACTTGTTCAAGGTCATCCAACTACTTGAGTGCTGACTTAGGATCTAGGCAGTTTGCAGAGTCTCTGCCAAGCCCCTTGGAAATCAGAGATGGGAATTCACCCATGGACAGAGCTGTATCCTGAGCCCAGGCCCCTGGCTCTCCAGATACGGGTTTTTTCCATTACTCCTGGGCACACAATGGGGATGCTGTAAATGGGGTGCCTCAGACTGAGCCCAGGGCCTCATTACAACTCTAATGTCTTAGACAGATTCTTTGGATGGAAGCTCACCCAGCTGTACCTGCAAACAGATGTCTCCTCGTTTGTTTAACCTGGCCAGAAACCAAGTTGCAGTTTTCCTTCCTTCTTATGTCTGAAGAGTCTGAGAGAAGCAGAGACCGTGCAGCCCAAGGGAGCCATCCAGCTCTGCACTTCATGGGCAGGGCTTCAGGACTCAGAGCTCCGGGCTGGGGTTAGGAGTCAGGCTTGCTAAGCAGCCATGGTAAGACCCTCCCTTCACCTGTCCTTAGTTTCTCCTTCTGTGAAATGAAGGCTTGGACTAGTTGAAATCTTTTTTTTTTCTGGATTTGCTATTTTGTGAGTATCTGATTTGGAACACGCAGCAACCCTTTCATAAAACTGCTACCTACCAGGCACTAATTATATTCTGATTTCTTGATGTGAATTATTACATTGAGTCTTTCCAATGATCCCATGGGTTAAGTTCTGTTGTTACTATTGTTTCTGTTCTATAGAAGGGAAGAAAGAAAAACAGAGGGGTAAATGACTTGCCCAAGGCCACAGAGTTATCAAGTGATGAAGGTGAGATCCAAATCCAGATAGGCTGAGGCCAAGCCTGAAACACACTCTGACATCCTCCTGCTCCACACAGATATTTACAGGCATCACCTGAGGACCAAGAAGTACACAGAGACACCCAACCAGGTTGGTTGTTGTGACTATGGCAGGAGACACAGTGCTGGGGCTGGTGGGCTTGGAGGGCCTTGAGCATAGCCCGAAGGGGTTGAGTTGGCTTGGGGGACGTAAGGGGAAGCCACTGCAAGGTGCCAAACAGGGAAGATGGTCCCACAGGGTAGAGACGGAGATAGGGAAGCCAGTGAGGAAGCAACTACAGGGAAGCCAGAGAAAATCTTGGGGCCTGTCCCTGGACTGTGAAAGTAGGGCAGGGAGACAAGAGACATGACTGCTGTGGAACTGACAAGACTTGGCCTCACATGCCTTGCAGGTGGTAGGGGAGAAGGAACAAGTTGCCAGGGACTCTTGGGTTTCTCCCTGGGGATCTGGTCTGGGTGCTGGTTGCTGCTGGCAGAAAGGAGAATACGGATGGAGGGATAGATTGGGGAAGGAGGAGAAGAGTGCAGTTTGGGGCTGCTGAGTGCAGGAGATGCCTGACATGACTTGGCGATGCATGTCTGGAGGTCAGAGGGCGATGTGGGTGCTGGAGAACTTGACGTCATCAGCCTATAGGTGTTAAGGAGAGGGATGGGCTTTCCCAGGGAGGAAGGAGTGGGGCGGAGGGAGTCCATGAGAGGCTAGAACTCTGGGGGACTTTCCTTTAAGAAAGTGGGCAGAAAAAGAGAACTCACCAGCTTCCTTCCTCTCTGGGCTTTATGTTTGCCAAGTCCTGGCCTGCCAGGTAGGATTCTTAAGAGGCTGAACCATTACCCTCCTCTTTGAAACTCAGCTCTGAGAAGCAGTCACCGGCCGCAGTCCCAGCACCCTGCCTCTGTGCTTTGGCACCAGCTCAAGATTCTCCAGCAGGCTCTGAATCGTGTAATTATCCATGCAATAATTATGCCTGGCAGAAAGCTTCAACTTTCCTGGGGGAGGACTTCCCAGAGCATCACCTAACAGTCCAATCACTATCAACCTGCTCTTAGAACTCACCTTAGCCGGGCTTCCTTCCCCTGCAGGTGAGAGCACAAAATCTGGCCCGAGGGAGCCAAGACACCCCAGGCAAGAGCAGGTGGGCAACTGATGGTCTGTCTCAGTTTGGATTCTCAGTAACGCTCAGTTTGGATTCTCCGCTGTATACAGCCCCCACACGGACTGCTCCCACCCAAGGAGTTCTGCCATCTCTCATGGCCCTATTTATGACCCACAGGGGGGGAAAATCTATCAACTCAGAGCAAGCAGCTAATCAGTTTACTCGGTTGCCTCGGGTCTTCCAATGTAATTATAATTCCTACTAAGGCACTGGTGAGTGTCAGACTCATTTCAACAACCGTTGCAGACACGATAATCAAAGCACCAGGATTCCTTTGTTCCAAATCCTGTACAGACGAGGCTCACAAGGTATGCTTTGGAGGGAAAACTAAGTAGGGGATTGTTTTTTTCTCACCTCCTCTCCTTCCTGCTTCCTTCCTGACAGAGATCATGAAGAAGCTGCCAGAAGGTCCCACATACAGTTGGAAACAGACCCAGACCTACAGGGCTGTGAATGTGGCTCCCACACGTTCATGGGTGGGCCAGAGAAGCTTGGTGATGAGACAGGAGTGATGCCCAGGGAGACTGCTGGCTGCTTCCCAGAGACCTCACAAGGTGGCATTTACCTTGGCAAGTTCCCCAGGCTCTGGCCCCCAGCCTTGGTGGTCCGGAAACCTGATTTTGCTGGCATACCCAGAAAGGATCCATCTGTTAGGAGAACACTCCCATTAACCCAGATCACGAGACCAAAATATAAGCACTTTGAGAAATGGAACTGCCATGGAAAAGAGGATTGCTGCTGAAATGGTCGTGACCAGCACTGCCTCATCCCTGGGGAGGCAGGTTGGGATAAGAAAGTTTCCTGATGAATTTAGAATCATCTGGAGGCTGGTTGAACCACTTGAATGTTTAGTGGCATCAAGCTCTGACCATCTGCTGCATTTTTTCCCCTGGAAGGGAGGTAGCTGACACCAGGATCAAACAGGCCATATCCCTGGGCAGGGCAATACTTCCCTGGACAGGTATAGTGTTTACCCTGCTAGCTGATCTCTGCTTCTGAAGCTGCTGCTCTCTGTGCCCAAGATGACCAAACAGCAGCTGGACATAAACACCTTGCGCAGACATGACTCCAGCCAATATGGGTGCCCATCAACAAATTGCCGTCTACTGGCTGTGGCATTTCAATGTGTTCTCTCCATTGTGTGCATCCAAGAGTACAGAGTTGTTGCTGGCCCAACCAGAGAGCTCATTTTCAACCTCTATCCACTCCCACTGCCCCTGCATCTGAATGGGTTATGGACCAAATTCTCCCCAATGAAATTTGAGCATGAGGAATGTTCATAGTGGTTAGGAACCAGTGTCCCATTTTCAACTAGATGAAAAAGAGACTCTGAGGTTTGGGAAGTGACAAGATGGAAGGAGGCTAGGTGCCTGAGTGACCACATTGAAAAAAAAAAAAAAGAACTGGTTGCCCACTCACATTGAACTTCTATCTGAATGATAAATAAAATTATATGTGTTAAGTCACTGAAATATAAGGTTCTATTTGTTATAGCGGCTAGCATTACCCTAGAGAATAAATTCTTCTAAGACTATCTCTCTGAGATTATAGACATCAGCCAATGGAATGTTAAATCTCTGAAACTTCAAATTCATATTCAACTACCATCTTTGTGTCACTCCGAGGATGGCTGATGGTGTGTGCTCTATGTGGATTTTATTTTTTTATTTCTAATTTGATATCCATCCACCTCCCCCCCAGCTATGCACTGATGTTACTTGCAGATTCTAATCCACAGGAATGAGATTGCAAGTGGGATCCTGAAAGTACAAAGATTTGTACAAATAAACCAAAACAAACGTCTGGAATGATCTTTCAGCCTAGAGGAGGAGTTCTCACACACACACACACACACACACACACACACACACACACACAGAGACATGCACTTACAAAGCATCTGGAGACACAACAGAGAGATAGCCTGGTCTGCACAGAGGGAACAGCAAATGTGAACTTGATCAGAACTGGAAGGCAATTAAACTTCATCTATTTTCCATACCAACTGTAATCATTTGTTAATAACTGCCTGGAAGTTAATATGGATTCTGAGTTACATTCTAGCTCAGAAGGAAAAAGTACTGTGATAAGTGATCATTGTCTGCCATGAGTAATGGGCAATGGAGTGATGGCACATGGCAGGGACTGCCAAACTTGTGGGAGGGCTGAGAATCGTGGAACCCATATTTATCATGTCTACAGCCTGAGACTCACTGGGTCAAACCATAATAATCCTGTAACAACAGGACAGTTGTTAACCCTCCAATGAGTGACAATTATGGAAAAGGTATTTTGTGCATAACTTTTCTTTTTTTAATTTAAATTTTATTTTTATATTCCCCATACAATTACAACCCCCTTATTTTGACCCCAATCCCTCCTTTCCCCGCCCCCTACTCCCCATAGAGTGTCTCTGGTTCATAGTTGTTTGTTGATTTTGATATTTTCTTTCTTAGATTCTTTTTCCTGGTCCCTTATTTAAGTTTTCTAGATTCCTGCTATGAGTGAGACCAGCCGGTAATTTTCTTTTTCTTTCTGGCTTATTTCACTGAGCATGATCCCTTCCAGCTCCATCCATGTTGCTGCAAATTGCATATGTTTATCTTTTTTGAATTGTGCATAACTTTTCTATTAATCATCCCAGCAACTTTAGTTGGGAGATACTGTCCCAATTTTATAGATGAAAGATTTGAGGTTCAGAGAGAGTAGATGTCTTAGCCAAGCTCACACAGCTCAGTAAAGGCAGAGCTAGATTCCAGACCAGGACTGCCTGGATACTAAGTCTGTGCAATAAACTACTACATGGAGGATTAAGTTGTCTGGGTTAGGTTGAGTCTGGACTGAGAGGGGGGCAATATATGGCAGCCTTTTAGTCTGCTTGCTACCCACTGACTTATTAGAACAATGTGGGTTTGGGGGTGGGCTCAGCGAGCTTGTCTCCTATGCAACTCAGTTGGAAGTTGTATAAAGACCAAATTGGTTTGGGGCCTGAGCTTCCCACATCCTTTTTCTGTCTCTTGAGTTGTTTTATTGCTCCCCCAAAGTTTTGGAAGAAAGCCAAGAAAGGCAGGAAGAGAAGGAGCAGGGATGGAAGATTCTTGTTGTCAGTTCCAATGATGTGTGAGGCACCAGGGAGAGATCACGGAGCTGGCAGTACGGAGAACTGGAATTTAGTCTTGCCTTGCTTCATGTTGGTTGTGCAACTGTGGGAAGCAGCTTTCTTGAACCTCAATTTCCTTAAATGTCAAATGAAGCAAATATAGTAGTCCCCCTTTATCTCTGGTTTCACTTTCCACGATCTCACTTACTGCAGTCAAATATAAGTCTGAAATTATTATGTGCAGTAAGATATTTTGAGAGCCTACATTCACATCAGTTTTATTACAGTATATTGTTAAATTTTTCTATTTGGTTATTTTATTATTGTTAATATCTAACTGCATAATCTATAAATTAAACTTTAGTGTAGGTATACATGTATAGGAAAAAAACAGTAATATACAGGGTTGGGCACTATCTGTGATATCAGGCATCACTGGGGGGTCATGAAACAAACATATCCCCAGCAGACAAGGGGGGACTGCTGTAGTAGGTATAGAGTCTCTGAGTGATGTCCCAGTAGAAACTTAAGAAACAGACAGACAGGGTTCAATTCCATCCCTGCACTCCAGGTAGATGACCTCAGGCAGGTCACTTCTCCCCTGAGCTTCTGTTTTCTCACCTCTAAAACAATAAGTATCTCCCTCATAGGATTATATGACAATTAAATGAGATAATTTAGGGTAAATGCCCTGCACAGTGCCTGGTGTTCCATACATGCTCTCTCTATCTCTACCCAAATGCACACACGCCTTTTAAACTGTTCCTCCTATTTGACTAGCGTCATTGGTGGTGTTAGAGGTTGGGAGTGGGAAGGATCAGTCTGCCTTGGTTTGCTGGTCGCTGCTTTGCAGCTTGCATGTGGTGCTCTGCAACCTTGACCAAATTCAGCCTATGCTCTGTCCATCTCTCTGTGCTCCCATCACCCTATGTCTTGGTTTGAGTTCGCTTTTTCCACCTGGATTCCCTTTCATGTCTTTTTACTAACAATAACCATCGTAATAAAAATTGCAACCACCGAAGAATTCTCCCTCTATCAAGAGTTTGCTCTGGGCAGGCCACCTGCTATCTGGACTCTGCAAATTTTTATTTCTTCCATACTCTCACTGCCCCCTCTGTTCCTTCCTTCATCCTTTTCTTGACTTTGTTCCCAGGTTTGGGGGAATAAAAAAATCAACTCCAGAGACAGATAAGGACAGTAGGCAGCTCTAATCAAAAAACTATTTTGGTTTTCTCATTACTTCAGTTCTGAATTGTCTGGGAGGCAAATCTTCACCCTTGCTCCATTTACACTTTATTTTCCCATGCTCTTCCTAAGTTGCCAATGTGGTTATTATTAGGTACCTGTCTGGGTGCACAAAGAAACTGAGGCCCATCTACTGACTTACCCGGGGTCTCATGGTCAATGAGAGGCAAATCTGGGACTTAAAGTTACCTGCTTTTGGCCTCCAAATCTTATTCTTTATAAGAGCAGCACTTAGACTGAGATACCGACGTTCATCCTCATTTCTCTCAAGACCTCACCAACAGTGTATGACCCTTTCAGGAACTCAGGCTCAGAGCTCCAGGACCAGGAGATGCAAGGTGAATCTAAGTCACGTGTTCCACTAAAAAGGGATACACACAGTCCCTGGTCTATCATTATCCACCACTTAGTACGTGAATTGCTCCACCAGGAACAGAAACAGTAAATGATAACAAAGTTAGTAGCTGCTACCGTCTATTGAAGTCTTACTATGCACTGGATATCCAAAGGCCACAAGAAACCTACAAGGTCGGCACATGATTACTCCTTTTGCGAGCACAATCAACACAGACTCTGTAAGTACCTGTAACTAGCCCAGGCAGGAAGGTGGGTTGGAGAGACACTGCACATCAAGCCACTTCTATAATCTCTCCCAGGATGGGGGAGGGAGGACCTTCAGCCAAGAAGAATGTTTCCAGGGGTGAGATGTGCCTCCCATTCCTGCTGCACCAAAAGGGTCCTGAGGAGGGAAGGCGGACACTCCAGAAGCACTGGTGGGAACTGCCATTTGCTCCATTGTTATTTTTCAGCAGCCAAAGCAGAATCAGGGCAGAACGTGGAGGGCCAGGCTGACATCCAGGTGTTCCTGAAGAGAGCAGGAGCCAAGGAGGCTCCCTTGCTTGCCAGAAAAGAAGGGTTGGTATATTGTTCAGACTGGTCATAGGTGAGTGCAAGTACCTTCTAAGGTGACCTGGAATCTGACAGCCCTGCCTGCCATCAGTGATGGGAATTTAACTCTGGTGAGCTCATCCAAGAGCAAAGCCTGAGTTCTGTAAGTTTATTCTTTTATTCCACAAACGTTATTGAAGACTGACTATGCGCAAGGCACGACACTGTGCTACATGCTTGAAATGCAAGTGTCAAGAGGCTGCTTATATGAAAATGATTCTGAATGATATCCAATGACCTGATATCATGATTGTTGTTATTTTATAGATGAAGTTAATTGATGTGCAATTCGCTTAAATCACACAGCTTGGAGGAGGTAAGCTGGAAGCTGGGACAGGTAACCTAATAACCTTTTCTCTCCAGAAATCATGAGTGAGCTGCAGTGCTCTGTTTTTGCACTGCACTACCATTCTTGACATTGAGATCCTGTGGGTATGCTGTAGGGCTCCTCGAAACTGTACTGCGTTTCTTTGCTACATTAATCCCAATTAACGAATCCCAAGCTAATTGGGATCCCTCATGCATCCCAATGAATCCCTCATGCATCTCTGTGAAATGTCAGTTCAAATCACCAAGTACTGATCATGTGCCTAGAACTGAGTTGGGTTCTTCAGATAAGGCCAGACGGGCAGAAATGAAGGTACTGGTCTTTGAGGAAAATGAACTCTTACTGGAGAGTTAGGGCATGTTTACAGGGAGCAATTATAGAGCAATTCAAAGTGATCAATTGCTAAATCATGCAGGACCAACAGTGAGTGTGCTGGGAAGGGCGGAGAAGGGAGGGATGTGAGCTGATATGTTCATGGGGAGGCTTTTTGGGAGACAGGGTTGGGGTGAGAGGGAACAGACTGAATCCCCACGTACTTTGTCTTTTCCTCATCCTTGCTCTCTGCTTTCTATGACCTTTCTCCCACCTTCCTGCCTCATTTCTGCCTCCATTCTGCTCCCCCCCATTTCTGATGACAGTCCTTTTATTAACGTAGAAAGTCAGAAAAGCACAAAACATCACTGTCACTTTTTCGTCCCTTTTCCTTTCTTGTTGTCTACCCCAATCACGTTGTTCGTGCTGTTCCTCCTGCTGAGAACTTCCCTAACCTACACTCTGCCCTGGTCAAGCCCTTGCTCTTTGATCAAGTTCAAATGTCACCTCTTTCAGGCCTCCTCTCTGATCCTCCAGTTCCCGTCACTCACGTGGAGGTGCCGTCTCTTTCCCTGAATCCCCAGAGTGTAATGCAGTCTGCAATTTTCTCTAGTTAGATGCCCAGGCACTGTTTAGCCCAGTGATAAAGTGTTCAGGAACCGGCGTCAACTTAACTGGATTCAAACCCTGGCTCGGCCACCTTAGAAAGGTGACACCTTGGACATACCTTATTCTCTCTCTTCTCCTATATCTGCAAAGGGTCTAGTAACTCTGCTGACTTTCTGAGGTTGCAGTAAGGCTTAAGTAAAACAGAGCTGCTAAGGTTTCTGGTCCAGGTCAGAGCTCTCTAGATTTGCTACTGATATTATCACCAGAGCGACATTCCTTGAGGGCAAAGACAGCACCTTATGTAACTCTAATCTCCTTCCTACAATTTCTGCTTCAGGAGAAGGCAGATGGAGCCTGTCTTGGCTCCAGTACAGGCTACATGATATGGGCCTAGGCTCAAAGTGGTAGCTGGAGGTAGCGTGGGGTCAGGAAGACCTGAGATGGTATAAGGTGAGGGTGGATGTAACAGGCAGTGATAGGTGTCTCTGCAAAAGTCGGGGTTGGAATTAATACTCAAATCTTTAGTCCCAGACCTCATTACCCTTCCTTATAAGATACCCTGGGGGTGCTTCTAGGAAAGGAGGGGGCTTTGCAGTCTGGTGGCTCAGTGGTGTTGTTTCTGGGGCCACTCTCAACCCCAGAGGCACACAGAGAATTTTATTAGGGATGTGATACAATCAGTTTTCCAAGTTCTCAGAATGCTGGTGGAGCCAGTTAATGGTTAATCACAAGGAGGAGGTAGAGGGAGGAGAGAACAAAGGTGGCTACAGTTTTATTCCTAATTTTTAGTCTTTGTTTTTGTTTTTTTGGTTGCAGAATGGAGGGAATCTGGCTACAGATATTGGCAGATGGGGAAGCACTGCTTGAGGTTGGGAGGAGTCTGAATTTTTTGAGGGTTACTATGTCCCCTTCTGTGTACGGAATCTCCTTTCATTTTTTACAGTAGTCCTGTGATGCGTGTGTTGTTATTCTCACTTTGTAAATTGGGCAACTGAGGCTTAGGCTGGTTCTAAACCCATATTTGAAAACAAGGATTGGAAGCAGGTCTGACTCCAGGCCATCCCACCAGGAGGTCTCCACCCCCTCAGGGATCTGCCTGAGATCACAGGCTAATAAGTTGCAGAGCTAGGTTTTGAATTCAGGTCGAGCAGCTGCTTCTGGCTTCTGAGCTGCCAGGAACCGAATTTGACAGCCACTGGCCTCTGCTTGTCCTGTCAGCTTTGCACCTGATTCAGCCCTGGACCCAGAGTGAGGGGACTGCTCTACTGGTAGCTGACAGAGGGTTCTGGAGGCCACGCAGCACCCAGCTGCCTTTGGGAAGCCAGTGTATTGGCATCTGTGTATGTCTGAGCCTGCACATTCTCTCTATCTCCTGGACTCACCCAAGTACGACTCTCCCAGATGGCCAGATTGCACATTCAGCAGGATCTCTCAGCCAGGCTTCCCTGCTCACTTCCTTCCCTTTCTCCTTTGCACACAGCCAACTCCAGGCTGGGTTAGGGCTCCTGCACCCTAAGGCCCTACGGCTAAAGTGACTGTGCCTCCATGACAGCCTGTTCCACCAACTGTTACTTAGGCAAGTCAAGACAGGCACTGTAAGATAAGACTGAAGACATTGTAAAAAAATTAGATTTTCCCCCTTGATGACTGCTTTGATGATTCTTTTTGAAATATACTTTCAAAACATGTTTTTTCACAATTTTTGATGCCTCTACTTTGCTGGCACTCTAAAGTATCTCTGGAATGTGCCTATTGGGTGTTTTTGCCTCAGAGTTGGAAGCAGACAGGAAAAAGAAAAAAAAAAGGATCTATATTGAGCACCTACTGTATGCCAGGCATGTGCTAGGTGTTGGCAACTATAATAGCAATCACACAAATAATATTTTTAAAGTTCTTATCATAAGAAGAATAGTAAGAAGAAATGATCTTAGATAGCATTTCCTGCCAAGTACTATTCTGAGTGATTTTGATACATTAAACTACTCTCCCAAGAACCCTTTGAGGTAGGTACTATGACTAGCCCCATCTAACAGTGAAAATCCCATGCCGTACGAGATAGGCACTAACCCCCGCCCCCTATTTTAGAGATGAGAAAACTGAAGTGCAGGAAGTATTGACTTGGCTGAGTCCCTCCAGATGGTTGGTGGAGAACAAGCGTCACACCAGCTCTGATTAACCCCTTCTGCTGATTTATGAGGAAACGCCCCACTGGAAAAGTCAACCCCTTTGACTCCTGTCACTTAGACTGTGGCAACTCCTCAGCTTGGAATTGTGAAACCCTGCATTTCCCCTCCATTCCTTCCCTCTTATATAATCCCAGCACTGCTGTCATTTGGGGAGCCGGTTGTTTTAGAACCCCTATCCTGGTGATTCCCTTGATGGCCATCTCCAGTAAACTCCTGTGTGAAAAGCTATTTCTTGTGGTTCAGTGTTTGGCTTTCTGGGTACAAGTAAAAGACCCAGTCTGGTCATTTGCATTTCTACCCAATACAAAACTATCAACTCTGGATGAGTCCTACTTAATTGCTTAGCACAGGAAGCTTTATACAATAACCAGGAGGATTGTGTGCTTGTTTTCCAACAGAGAGTTCTTCTAAGCCCTGTGGAAAAGGCATTTAACTTTCATGCTTCAGGCTTTTCCTGTGCCTATTAGATTCTTACTAACTTCTGTCCAATCCTCTGGCTTCAAATCTCACACAAAGGCTTTGCACATAAACCAGGCTGCCAGCCTGCTTGGGATGCTGAACACTATCAGGGAAATCCCTGTGGAAAGGTGTCTCCAGACCTCACACCTCTGTCCTGCACCCTGTCCTGGTCCATGGTCATGGAAGCAACTTAGATAGAGACTCAGAATGCCTCCTCTTCCTATCTTCAGGAAGCCAACAACTTGTTGGTATAGTTTAGGTAAAAGCTTGCATAGTCAGGATTCAGGATTTCAATAGGCTGGAATGCTATTTAAAACAAGATTAAAATTGAATGGGGGAATACATAGTCCTGCACTTCTGTTTTTATTAAAAAGAAAGAAAGAAAAGTTCAATTGCCAAAATGCTAATCTGGAGAAATCTGACTTCACAACAATTCATACGAAGACAAGAGGAGGTCTGGGGAGAGCCCATGTCTGACACTCCAGCTGTGCGACTGCAGGCACACCACTCACTTTGTCTGGACCCCACATTGTTATCTCAAAGTGAGACTTGAACTAGAAGTTTCAGAGGTCCCCTCCAGCTTGAAAAACAACTGTATGATTATACACACACATACACACACACATATACACATATATAGTTATGATTATATATTTTATAATACTCATACATTATGTATATTACAACCTGTGCTCTAGGTCCATACTTCTCAAACATCAGCATGCACACAAGCCACCTGGAGATCTTGTTACAAAATGCAGGTTCTGGCTTGGTAGGGATCTGATACCACATTTCTAACAAGCTCCCCAGTGATGCCAAGTCTGCTGGTCTGAGGACCACACTTTAAATAGCATGGCTCCTGTTGGTAATAACTAACCCCTGCTGCATTCTTGCTATGTTCTGACCACAGTGTCTTACCCGCATTATTACATTTAATTTTCCTAATAAGCTTGGGAGTAATTACTATCATTGCTATCAATATCCTAATTTTCTAGATGTGGAAATGAAGGTTCAGAGAGGTAAGGGGATCTGCCTGAGATCACCCAGCTAATAAGTTGCATAGCCAGGTTTTGAATTCAGGTAAAACAGAGCATATGCCCATAACAGCCAGACCACGCACATATTATGCATTTGGATTTAAGCCACGTGTGGCCAAGGACAGAGGAAGCTAATAAGAGAGCAGCAAGATGAATAGACCAGCACGTTTTTGCACTTATTTCCATGCAATGAGGATCAACCCACAGAGGTAATGCCCCCTGTCCCCCACCCATCCTCTGGAGTAGGTGAAAACACTGATTCTGTTGCCTGATTATGAAGGTTTGAAATTCTAACATATTTGCAGGTACTTAAGTGATGGATCCTTCACTGTGGGGCGGTGGTGGCTATAACAAAGGGAGATTTTAGTTCACATAAATGATTAGAGCAGAGGAGAGATGTTTAATCCTATTAATGAATTTGATAATTGGCCTTCTGCCCCCAATCATTTCATATTCTGGCTTTTGCAGGGTCAGATTAAATGGAAGCAGATCCAGGGGTGGTTTGAGATGGAGCTAAAAGCATTCATTCAAGGCCTGCGGAAGGTTCCCTTGTTCGGTCTGGCTAATGAGGTGCTTCGGTTTATCCTTGAATGCCTTCTCCCCACCCCCACACTCCCAGCTCAGCTGTTCCTCCACTTGGGCGCCTCAAACAAGGGAGGGGGTTGGAGTGGTGGTGAAGAGCTCAGGATCTGGGATGGGCCAGAACTAGATGCTGTTTTCCACAGCTGTGTGACCCTGGGCAAGGCACATCCCTTCTGAGATCCTCAGTTTCCTCATCTGCAAAATGGGACCATCAGACCATCTGTCCCTGTTAGAGAGGAGGTTAATAAAACAGCACAGAGGTGGGCACCTGGCACAGAGTGGAAGCCAGAGCTACGTTAGGGATTAGTATTATCAACTTGGCAGATGATCTGCATTTTCCCATCTCACAGCTGAAGATTTCTTTCATCATCTAAAACCGATGCTTCCCATATGAAGCACCAGAGAAACTGCTTAGGGTTCAGTGGTCATGGTTGTAATGGTTCTGGGTCCCAGAGGGATGGAATGGGGGACCATAGCTTGAAGCAACAGAGGTCACTGAGGTGCCCCAGTCATTGCATAGATGGGTCAACAGAGGATGCTGGGAACTGCCCTGAGATCTGACAAAAGGCAGCAGCAAAATCACCCTAGGAGAAGCACTGTGTGCATGACCTCCTTGAACCCTCACTTAATCCTCTAAGGGAGATGCTGTCATCACCTCCATTTTACCAAGGATGAAACGAAGGCTAAAAAGTTGCAGAGCAGGATTTTGAACACAAGTCTGTTACTATAACTTACTGGTCCTAACCATTATGCATTTTGCTCTGGCTCCTTGATTTGAGTTGTGTGGAGCCCCCATTTGCCCCACTGTCCCAGTGAGGTTTTCAGTTTGGCTTTAAATAACAAGAATTAACCTAAAGTCCTGCTGGCAAGGCATGGGGAGCTAGTGCCAGCACAACTGACTGCACCTATTTAAAATACTGAAGGTGACCTATTTAAAATACTACCTGGAGGGAGATGGAGAATTTAAACATAAGTCAAGTTTCTCTAAAGGTCCTGAACTCTCAGACTCTCCTCTCAGTGTCCTCTCTCTCTCTCTCTCTCTCTCTCTCTCTCTCTCTCTCTCTCTCTCTTAAATGCTATTCATTCTCTGCCTGATAAATGGCAACATCAGCTCCAGCACTATTATGCAGTGCCTCTCCCCATGAGCAGACCTGGATTTTTCATCTGCATCACCATATTCCTGCACTACTTGAAACTGTAAGAACAGACACCTAGTCCATCCATCCTGACCTCCACACAGTCAACATCCATCAAGTCTGAACCCAGTAGCAGGCCTGACAGAAAGCCTGGAATGAGACTCATTCCCTGAGACCTACTTAGAGAGATGAATGTATAGATCCATAATTACATAATGTTCAGGATTGTTACAAGGGGAAGCAGCAACAGCTGTAAATGCAAGGAGTAGGGGAGAGAGCTACTCCGCCTGCAGGAGCCTGGGAGGGGTGATATTGAATGAGATATTGAAGGATGTGTAGGAGTTCACCAGGTGAATGGGAAGGCAGAAATGAAGGGAGAGTGGGAAAGCTGCAGTGTACCTTAGCCAGAAATAACACAGGTGAAGCCAAATTCAAGGATTCTTGACGGGATTGCTTAGTGAACAAATATGTGGGTGGACAAATATGGTTCTTGATCTCACCCAGGCAAGATAAAAGTGAATCTGAAATACAAAGTAGGCCATTCTAGGTTAGCCCTCACTTTTATTTTTGGAATAAATCAACAAAAGAAGTTCCAAATTGCCCCACCTTTCCCAAAGATACCATATACCTGTTGGTATTTAATAACAAGGACTCTTCTTGACTGAATTTGTAAATTTTGGCTTTCTAAGAATCACTTGCTACGGGATCACTATTAATTTTCTCTTCCTTCCAAATTTCACAGACTGGGGCATAGATTTGGGTAGCATGACTATTTGGCTTCCTTATTAATTAGTTAACTTAAGGACACATTCATTCATCTATGCACTCATTTCTTCAATCATTCCTTTTGTCATTCACTTGATCCTTCATTTATCTCCACATTCATTCACTCATTGATTCTGTCACCCTTTCAATCATTCATTATCTCACTCAAGCATTCACATACACACTCACATGTTCACATACACACCTACAGAGCATTTATTGAACAAAACCCTTCTAGGTACACAGAGGTTCAAGACCTGGTCTCTTTCCAGGCATCAGGCTGAAAAAAACCCACCAATTTTTGGCTGTAGTCCCTTCACTTCCATTTCCCTGTCTTTTTCATCTCCCTCTTTTCATTCACCTTCAAATCCGCTGAGTTTTGTCTGGGAATGAAGAACCAGAACTGTGTCTGGTGCTGGGTGTGAGCGCCCCATACTTTTGAGACTCTCAGGGGCCCTGGGTATAGGAACACTGTTCTCAGCACTTTCTTGCTAAATGGTAAACAGATTCAGTACATTTCATGGACAAAGCCAATTGAAAGCCAACAGACCAAATTACAGAATTCATTCCACACTGAGGACTAGAAACTGAAACTCCAGCGGGAAGCTCACTTTTCCTGCAGGGTCTGCAGATCTAGGAAATAACAAAAAGTGGCCAACCACTCCATTATTTATAATTTCCTCCAGAAAATATTTATTGAGTACCTACTATGTGCATGAAACCACATGGGGACTATGAAAAATGATTCAGACAAGCTCCTCCCAAGAAACTGATACTCTGGGGGTGGGTGGGATGTTTGATACCTCCATCCATTGCCTAATGTAGAGCATGACTTGAGCATCCTGAGAATAAACCCTATAAAAGATTTAGGAATTTAGAGATGGGTGAAGTCACTTCTCTCTGGGAATTGGAGAAGCCTTCCTGAATGTGGAAAGAGCTAAGTAAGGTCTTGGAATGTGGGTGGAATTTTAACTATTAGACAGGGAGGTGGGGGAGAGTAATACAGAAGGATGGGCAAAGATACAGAAACAGGTTATCCCAAGGCACAAATGCCTCTACCTGTGTAGGTCTATATTCCTTTTTGTGAGAAATAAGCCAACTGCCATTTCCAAGGCACAATGACTTTCCAAAGGTCCTTGAGTCTAGGATGGTATGAAGGCAGGGCTACTGCTTCTCTCTACCTCTCTGCCTCTTCATGGCCTCCTAGATCTCTCCCAATTGCACATGCTGCCCCAATGAGTAGATCCCCAACCCCAGCCTCATCAAGAACCTTCTACTTGCATAAATTCTCCATGGTGCTAACTGACCTACGTGAGAGGGTACCAGTCTTATATTTGTCTCCAGTTTGCCACATGGCCTCAGAAAATGCGTTTAACAGCCATGAGGTTCAGTTTGCCCATCTACCCAAAGAGCAGTCCGGCAATCCCAAATTCAGCCCTTCGTGTAGGTTCTGAATGCTTTCACTGGGTGGTGGGAGAACTGCTAATCCAGCCACCCCTGCCATGTGGATTATTTCCTGACAGGCAAATCTCCATAGAGATGGCCTTGATCTGGAGCTGTTCTCCCTGAATTCTTTCCCTCCACAGGCTCAGCAGCTGTACCAGCATCATCATCCTCTGGTGACCCCCAACACCCCAGCCCTTCTCACTCACCCACACATTTAAGCACAAAGGAGCATCCTTGGTGTTATAAGCACGTACAAAACTACTGGAGCTAGAAATTCTGCCAGGGTCTGGATGCAGAAGCTAAAACTCTAAGTGGGACTTTTCCCATTCTTAATTAAAGACAGATTTAAACAGAGAGAAGGGCAGGAAATTAAAGTGAATGCTTTTATTCAGTGCCATAGCCCTTACATTACTTTAGACTTCTGCTACCTTCAGGAAGTTCTCCCTAAACTCCGGAATTGGCTCAGTATGTCCCTTTCTCGGCACTAGCCACATAGAGCTTTTGTCCTTTTTTATTTATGTTTCCAAATTATATATTTGAAACATGCGAGGTACTCATGGATATTCACTGAGCAGGCTACGGTGTTTGCAGAACCAGCCACAGAGTAGAGGTCAGTGGGGACAGACCAGAACCTGCCTGCCTGGATTTTTGTTTGTTTTATATCGATGTTTAATTTTTTAACTTAGTAATTGTGCATATTTTATGTAAGAAAATGTCATTTTTCTTAGGAAAAGTACACTGAAGTACTTTGGGGTGAAAGTTCACCCAATGTTGGGAAGAAATATGTTATTCTTATCTCACCTACATATAAAACACATTTTTCTTTCCAGAAATCATTGTATCATTTTAACACGGATGTTATGATATCACATAAGAAAATGTATCAGTGTATGTCTGACTGGGTTTTGGATCCTCTTGACCCAGGGCTGGAAGAGGGCTCTAGAAATGAGCTGCTAGGGCTCTTGTGACTGCTGTCAGGGTGGTCTTACTCTAGACGTGTGGAAGTCCTCCATACAGTTGTAAATTCAATAGTGGCTAAAATTCGCTGACCACAGATTATGTGGCAGAACTTGCACTGAGCATTTGATTTGCATTATCCCTGAAATCCACACAACACAATAGCTATTTTAAGATGGTAACTACTACTATCCCTGCTTCACAGTTGAGGAAAACAAGTCTTAGTCATACAGCTACTAAGTAGAGGAGACTGGATTTGAACCCAGCAGGGAGACAGATCCCTGAGTTGAAAATCCCCACCACTCTCTTCCAACTGCTTCTAATTAGATCTGAGCCTGTTAGCTCAGAGATCCAAGCAGCACTGCTAAGAGCATCCACAATAAAAAGCTTCAAATTTGAGAACCGAATGGAACCTGACAAAATGTCTAATGTACCTTCCTCTTTTGACAAGGGAAAAACCAAGCCCCTGAGGGGGAAGGGACCCTGCCAGGATGCCATCCTGACCACTAGCCTCTCCAACCGGTTTCTGAGCTGCCTTCCTTTGCAGGAAATGTCCTTTGCCAACTAACATTCCACCTACCAGGATGGTAAGATGAGACTCTGCCATGGGGCATGTGCCTGGGGGGATGCAGACAGCGACAGCCAGTCCATGTAGGGCATGTCTGTCCCAGAGGCTTGACCACTCAGGGGTGGGGTAGCTTGTCCTGGTGGCGCACCCAACAGCCCTGGACCCACCATGAGCTCAAACAGATGCTGTGAGAGTTCAATGAGGAAAAACAGTAAAAGCACTGTGCTGGACACACAGGAGGGGCTCACTGAAAGCACACCCCCGCTTTTCCTTCTTAGAATTTTGAAAGAGAAGCAAAGAACATTGAGCATTGGGAATTGTTCGGGAATACCCAGGGTGACCTGGAATTCTGTATAGAAAGGGGATGGTGGATGATATCTGCGTAATGTCCAAGCGTAATGTCCTCTTAATCTTTGGTCAGTGCTATGTGAGGAGCTCTGCTCTACCCTTCACATCCTCACAACCCCCTCCCCTGAGTCCCTGGCTGCTGCAGTCCACACAGGGTGTTAGTGAGGTCCTCCCTCTACTTTTTGCATATCCGGTTTCCCATCGCAAGCCAGTATTCTCATCCATTTTGTGGAGAAGAAAACTGAGGCTTCGAGACTTGAAGTAGCTTGCATGGAGTGACAGAGAGAGGGAGAGTGGGAACCAGGATGAACACCCACCCAGACTCCTCTGGTCTCCAACATCTTTCTGTGACACCTAGCTGCCTCCCTGGAGTGCCACGGGCATGGAGACTATTTTAAGACAGCCCTTGCGATGCTTGTCCCCAAAGGATTTGGGGCTGAACTTGTCCCCAGTCAAGCAGTATCCAGGGATCTGAGAAGCAGGGCTTTGAATGCCTTAAGTCGGGACTTGTAGACCTGTCCTGTGCAGGACTGGCTAAAGGGCAACCAGTCGCTTCTCTTATTGTTCCAGGCTGCAAATGCCAACCAGCTTCATTACCTACGATCTTCACACAGAGATCTTGTTTCTTAGTATTTAGACAGTCTTATATATCTGGGGAATGGGTCAGATGCTTGGACCCTTCCAGGACAGAGAGGGATGCAGAATCCCCTAATCAGTCGGGCCAGACCAGCCACGTCCTAAGAGTAGACTTGTTTGGTATCCGGGGTCCACCATTATCCTAACACAGATCACTGGCTGGCATAAGGGGCAGGAGTTCTAAGCCTCACCTGTAATCAGATTTGGGGCTCCACTGGCAGAATCTGAACCTTTAAAAGTGTCAGTTACTTAAAACCCTTCCACCACTCACAACAGTATTTGAATATTAAACAAAACAAAATCCACCACTTTTTTCCCCCCTGACTACATCTGGTCTCTATATTCAAACAACCAACTTTGTAACTGCTGGAGAGGAGGCCTGCATCGTCCCTCATGGCGCAACACATGTTTGCCCCAGCTTCCCCAGAACCCACTTGACAACTCTCCTGCTGGTGAGACTGGGCATGTCTCAGTCTGGAGACGGCAGCTACAGAACACGGTCTAGGCAGGAGGGATTCAAGGATATTATGCTTTCTAATCCTTGATGCCAGCTCACTTCTCTGCCTCGATACCTTGACAGTGTCCTCAGCTCCCTCCCCACAGTGTCCAGAGCAGAGAAGCACCCTCCTTTGATGCCCTGGCTCTGAATGACTCCCAGAGCCACCAAGATATGAGCTCTGGGAGTTTTACCACCTGGCAGTAGCTGATTCCTTTTGGCTTGCAGAAGATTTTGGGGGGTTGGGGGTGTTAGACCGAGCACGCTCTCATAGATGATGGATTCCTGGGTCTGCGCTGGCATTGCAGCCATGGAGGAGTATGTGAGCACGCCTGCTGGGTGCCCACAGTGGCACAAATGCCAACCAACATGGGACTAGGAAGAGCTCCCCAACATTTCCATCCGGACAACTGAGCCGACCCCACCTGTGAATCTGCCCCAAGAGGGGTCCAGTGGCCCCTGGGGCCAGAGCCACTCTGGCACTCTTCCCGCTGGTTTCTTACTCCTTGGGATACAGGAATCAGGCTCTCCTCATGGAGAGGGTGTTCAGGCAAAGGCAGACAGGTCGCACACCCCAGTTCAGCACCCCCAAACCCAGTCAGGGGAACAAAAGGAAGAAGGTGGCTTACCTTTAGAGGGTCGCCTTTGTTTGGTTTGCAGAGATGAGAAGGTGCCCATGACAGCCCCCATGGCAGCGAAGACTTGCTTGCGACTTGGGACCCGGGGCCCTGCCCCTTCCCTCCCCTCCCCTGGAAAGAAATCAGTGTGGATAGACTACTCCGAATTGGAGGAGGAAGAAAAGCACCCGGCGGCTCGCCTGCAGCTTGGTATTCAGCGAGCGTGGGGCTGGGGCACTGGGAGCCTTTCTTTCCTACAGCCCCGCACATGCACTGACTCACAGGGCCAGCCGCTCGCGGCGAGCCTGCGGAACCGGGCTCCGCCGATACCCTCGCCAAGGGCCGAGGACGGTGCCCCGAAGCCTGCCAGGCGCTGGACAAGGGGCCGGCGCGCCCGCCCGGCCGAGGCTCCCGAGCGAGCGCCGCGTGCGGTGCGGGAGCCGCGCTCCGCCCGCCCCTCCTGCCGCACGCTCGACTCCCCTCCCCGGCGCTCGGGCTGGGTCTCCCGGGGCCGAGTACCAATCATGAATGAACAGAGCCGCGGACCGCGCTGAGCCGAGCGCAGTGGAGCTGCGCGCCCGCCCGCGTTCAGGGCCAGTCTGAGTGGCGCCCAGAGCCGCCGGCGGGTAACCACCAAGGGGCGGGGCGGGGGACCGGGGCTGCACAAGGGGCACCCCTGCACAAATCGGGGTGCTGAGCTCCTAGACACACAGACCTGGGGTTTAGCACCTGGCTGGTGGGTGGAGAACAGCGGGCAGCAGATTGCTCCCAGGAGAACGTCGTGTGTGTGTGTGTGTGTGTGTGTGTGTGTGTGTGTGTGTGTGTGTGTATGCGCGCGTGCACGTGCGTGTCCCTGTGTATTGTGCATTATTTCATTTGACTTAAAGGGAAATTTTATTTAATCCATCACCTGAATTCACCGAGTGAGAAAAATGCCAGCCCCACCCAGCCCCACACCCAGCTGTGAAGGAAGGTGCCCCTTCTGCTCTTCGAATGCCAGGGCCACCTTCTAAAAACAAAATATTGGGGAGGCAGTAGGTGCCCTCGGCTACTCTGGGCCCTGACTTTCTCTTTTTCCTCTTCTTCCCTCCCTCTCTCCCCGCTCCTCATTCTCCTTCCCCCCAGTCACCACCATCACAAGAATTTATTAACCTTCAACTCTGGGGTAGGGTGTGCAGGAGCAATGGCTGAATTTAGGAAGTGGTCTGTCTGCTCTGAATTCTCTTTTCATCACACAGGCCCCATGTTGGTTTCAGGACTTCTGCAAATGGGCTAAGTTTGGATCCACCCCCTGTGGATTGCCTCAGCTGATAGGGGCAATCAGCTGAAATGCAAGGTTTATTCCCTGAAAACCTAAGCAGGAGTTACACCTCCCCCAAGACATAGCTGCCTGGGTTTTCCCCAGATACCATGTTTGCAGGTCACAGGGCTCTCCAACATATGGCTTTACAAATACTCACGTATACATAGTTACACAAACATATGGACACAAGTCCCTTAAGCCCACGCAGACTCTGACGTCATACACACAGACTCACAGCCCGTAAGACACCTACAGGTGCATTCATAGGCTTCCCCATAAGATGCAGACCCACAAGCACACAGGCGCCCCCTCACCTCTACACACATGCACAGTCAGCACAAAAGGCTTCATAGTCACCCACATTCCTACAGGCTCAAAGCCACACAGGCACACAGTCATACCCCACAGATACAGGGCCCCTCTGAAGCTGTTCCCCTCATTTCAATCCATTAGCTGAACTTTTAGGGACACAGCTGCCCTTGGCCAGGGCCCTTAGATCATTTTCTTTATCTATTTGGCACTTTATGCTGTCTTAATTCCCAGCACATGTCTTTCAGTGCACAGGGGAGGTACGCTTAATAACACAGCCCCTTTCATTCAGTTTGCTGCCTAATCCACATCACCGCATATCCTATGGGTTGGGCAAATTCTGTCTAATAGTCATCAAAAAGAGAGACTGAGGTTTACCAGGGGCAAGAAATTTGTCTGGAGTTAGTCAGGATGTAGAACTCCAACTGAGATTCCAGGGCTCTGTCATGCTTCATGGATGCCTTCCTGTTGGCAGATGAGGGCACTGGGGGCCACTGAGTTGGCGAGATTGTCCGGGTCCATTCAAAGCCACAGTTCAGGTCTTGTATATACCCACGAGGCCTGTGATCCTGGAGGATGGAGCGGTAATGGTGGGGGTTGTGCCTCACCTCCCTCTTGCCTTCCCTGCTTGAGAAGAAGGGTGTGGAGGGGGTGATGCTGATCACAGGAGGGTCAATGAAGAAGGTCAGGAATCAAGGGACAAGGAGTCTTTTCTGGGGGGGTGCCATTCCCAGGCTCTCAGATGGCACCAAGCCGCTTCACCTACAGGGCCCTACCAGGCTCCACATGAATTAAATGACTAGGACCAGCACTTGAGATTTACAGTCCTCTTGAGAAGCTAAGTAGAGATGAACTGCTCCATTTTACAGATCAGAGACAGTGAAATGCCTCTGAAGTCATTATTGACTAGCTGCCTTTGAGCAGTGGGAAAAAAAGTGAAGTCACCAAGATAAAGTCCAAACTGTAGAGCATGAATTATGAAGCCCATTTGAAGCTTGGCTTCATCTACCAATCCCTGGGCTCTCTGCCACTCCCTTTGAGGCTCCAGCCACACAGGACCTCACTGTTTTTCAAATGTGCTCTTCCGTGGTTGTGCTTTGGGGCCTTTGCACATACTGTTCCCTTTGCCTAGAATGACCCTCACCTCTTTCTCCATCTGCCAGCTGCTGCTCACACTTGGAAATCTACTTCAGTTGTTGTCTCCAGGAACCCTCTGGCCCTGAGTTAGTGTCCCCCTGGGGCTTCTCACAGCATTTGGGGTTCCTTTCCTTGGGAACACTCCACTGTCCCTTTCCTTGTCTGTTTCTTCCTAGCAATTGTGAGTCCCTTAAGAATAGGAACCACTACTCATTTAGCCCTACATGGCTTATCCCCTGGTATCTGGTGGGGGGCAGTCAGTCTATGCTGAGTGAACAAATAAGTAAATGAATAAACTAATTTTATTTTCTAGTGACCCCATTAAACAAAAACTGACAATTACCAGATCATCCTTGCTTCTCAAAGGAAGAAGTACACTCTCTGAAGTAGAGATTTACTCATTCAACAAATATTTATCTGTCCGTATGTCTCCCATGCACCGGTTATTTACAGGTGCAATAGCTTGCTCATTCCTGATGGTGTGTGTGGTGGAAATGATGTACAGATAAACAGGCGCACACACAATGCACTATATGATATTGCAGACATCACAAAGAGATGCTCTCAAAGAACTCATCTAAGTAGGAATACATGGTAATTGAGAAAGAAGACAGCAGACTCCCCCCCTGCATTTTTGGGGCTTGCATCAGAGAGCTGAGAAGTGTTTTGGAAGAAGAGGGAGCCTACCATCAGCCACCTGACTGCAGGATCCTCTGTCCCACTGCCCCGGAATGATGCACTCACCAAGCCCATTTTATGGGGTCCTTCCAACCTGGGCTTCAGTGACTCTGACCCTGGAAGGTGGTGCTGCATGCCAGCTCTCAACCCTTCCTCCTCCTTGCTCTTATGGATGGGATGTTGGTGTCTACCCTGAAAAATTAATATGTTGAAGCCCTAACCCTCCAGTGTGGCTATATTTGGAGATGGGGTCTGTTAAGGAAGTAATGAAGTTACTTCCTTAATAAAGGTTGCTTTGAGGGTTACTTCATAAATAAAAATAGGGCCCTGATTCAATAGGATTAATGTCCTTAATGTACTTATAAAAATGGACATAGAGAGGCCACACTCCCATGCAAATGACAAAGGAAAGGCCATGTGTGTGCAGAGTGAAGAGAAGGCAGCCAACTGCACCCCAAGTCGAAAGCTCTTGCCAGACTCCCACCCTGCTTGGCATCTTGATCTTGGACTTCCAGCCTCCATAATCAAGAGAATATATTCTTTGGTTGTTCAAGCCACCAAATCTGTGTCACACTCCCAACACACACTCCCAGCACCCATAGGTGCCCTCAGAAGACTCAGGGGGCACAGTTTTGTGGTTCCCATGATGTGAGCATCCACCTCCTAGGGTGCCCCCACGAGGCTGTTCTGAGAAGAAAGGATGAGACTATCAGAGGCCTCCAGGAATCCTGTTACAACATGCACTATGTTTATGTAACATACAAGCCATGTTTATTCATTTCCTCCATCCCTCCCTCCTGGCTCTTTCCATCGAAGATTCTTCCCATCCTTGTGGGTAAGGCAGTTCACTGAATTCCCAGCACACATGAGGGCAGCAGTGTAGAATAAGAGCCTGGATCTGGGTTGGGGGCAGCTAGATCTAGGTTCAAGTCCTGATTATGCCCCATATTATATGCATGACAGAGTCTGATGAGCACTTTCTCTGAACCCCCTCTCACCTCTGTAGGCTGCATGAGTCCCTGACTCAGTGTTGCTGTCAGGAGAGGGAAGCTCATGTCTGCAAGGCCCTTAGTAGGTGCCTGGCACACAGTGTGTTGGGTGATGGCGCCTAGACAATACTGCCACCATGGCCATGGGCCTGGCATTGTGCTGCCCTGGGGCGGTGTAAAACCTAGTCAGCCACAGCCCTTCCCCTGGCTTCCGTCTTTGCTCTTCATCTGTTTTATAGGAAGTCTATTCTCAGGGTCCCCATCTGGTATTAAAAGACTCAGATTAGTTAAGGAAGGGAATGTGGTTGGCACCTGATTATGTGCAATTCAGCACTACTCTAGCTGCTGTCTTGTACCATTTCCCAAATGTTCCGCCTGCACAAGTCTGGCCTCCTCAAATAGACTGTGAGCTTTTAGACAGCAAACCATATACTTCCCTCCCAGACCAATCCACCACAGCTTTGTCTGGCCAGGACATCTAAGGGCTCCACAAATACACAGAGATGGATCAGGGTAGGGAAAGGACACCATCCTTCAGCCTGGGTTCAAGCCACCTCCTTTCACTAACTGTGCATGTGGGCCTAGGGGAAGAGTGGTGAGCAGGACCCTTCAAGGGTTGGTGAGAGGGTGGGGTCAGATGACACAAAGGGAAAGTCCTTTGTTTCCGTGAAGCACTCTGCAAATATCCTTTATTATTATTCACTCATAGGCTCATTCATTCATTCATTCAACAAAATATTTGTGAAGCACCTTCTACCTGCCAGTCGCTATTCTAAATCATGACTCAGAATTGAGCAAGAAGACAGCAAGCATCCTGGCCCTCAGGTTGTTGGCCATTTAGGACTGAAGACAATCAAATCCTCTCCTCACCACAACTTGTATCAGGCTAGAATAGAAAGAGAGGGCGGGAGAGTTTGGGCTAGGGTGGGAGAGGGAGTGCTCAGAAAAGCCAGGTAGGAACCTTTGCAAACTACCAAGTGACGTCCTCAGTACAGAGAGATCTGCAGAGGGCAGGGAAGTCAGGTTTCAATGCAGGCTTTGTTTTGCGATCTTGAGCAAGTTCTTTAACCTTTGAAAGCCTCAGTTTCCGCTTATCTATTTGTGATATACTCTCACCAGTGTCAGTCACAGGATGAGGTCAAAAGTGGCAATGAGAACAAAAATGTCCGGCACAGGGTCCCCCTGTCTGGAACATGGTCCTGACCCAGAAAATCCTAGCTCCATTCTTCAGTTTCTCCTTTGAGCTTCCTTTGCAAGTTACTTCTTCCCCACCTCTCCAGGAGGAAAGAAAGTGCCTCCCCTGGGCCACATGCTAATGCAGCAGGCATGAGCTCATCTGTGGAGGCTGATCATACCTCTCGAAGGAGCAGGACCAATGCGGTCTCAGGGGACTCAGGGGAAGCCAGGACACAGGCCCTGCCCTCCAGTCTGACAGCAGCGCTGCTCCAAGGATTCTCCCTTTATGCTCCAGTGCTGGAACAGTCTCCACCAGGGGCTGAGATGAGTTCAGACAGAGTGCAGCCACCCACGCAGACGCCAGCAGCAAAGCCCTTTCAAGGTACCCAGATCCAGAAAGGGGGGGACTTAGTGCACCTCAGAATTCATTTATCCACTATCTGAAGCAACTTTTTGTGTCCTAGAGACCAGAGAAGTCAGGCGGGCAGCACCAGGCCAGGCACAGAGCAGGTACTTCATGATTACTGATTAAATGGCTCTCTGGCAGAAAGACAGATGGAAGGAGGAAGGGTACAGAAATGGAAGAATTCAAATCTGTTCACATTTAAGGATCAATAAGACCTGTGAACCTTCTCCCCCCCCCAAAATAACCATGCATACACACACACTCACACTTTGCATACACACACATTCACACTTTGCATACACTTTTATGGTACTCACGACTCTCCCCAATGAAGCACACCCATGGGTACCTGATTAAAAAACTGTTCTAAGGAGCAAAGATTATAGTGAGGGATTTGATCCAGTCATTTCCTAGTTATGTGCCTTTAACTCCTTTGAGCCTCAGTTTCAACATTTGTAAAATGGGGATAATATGTATACTTATTCCTTCAGATTCTTCTGAGGGTGAAATGAGGAGATGCATTCAAGCACTCTAGCACAGTGCTAAGCTGCTTGCAAGACCTCCTGAAAAGAATTGAGCACCAGTGACATTGTCACCAACATCATCCACTCATTCATTCATGATTTAATGAGTGCTGCCTGCTTATCACACCATGAGCTAGGCTCTGGGGTTGCCAAAGTGAATGCTTACCGGCTTGGGGAACTCACAGAAGAAGGAGGCAAAGTGTAGGTAAAAGATTTATCTTAAGAGCCCAGATTTCACCAAGAAATGGTGGGGTTACCTCTCTAGCTTTGTCCCCACCAAAATCCTGGGGAGAAATTTGAACTCAACAAGTTAGTAGCTGATGTCAGCTCTGACCGGCAAAGGTCAGGGCAGGGGCTGGTGGAAAACTCAAGACTGGAGGTGGGTAGAAAGGGTTGGGGCTGCAGAAATGGAGGTGAGAGTCATGGGCAGAGCAGGGCTGAGCAGAGTGGGGCAGCCCTAGGGAACTGCCATAGTGGGGTGAACCAGGGTGGACAGTTGACACTGAAAAGGCTGGGGCCATAGGCCCAGAAACCATGGCAGAATTTCTTGTCTTTCTAAGGTTTGTGCAAAACATGGATCCATTATTTCCTTGGGGAAATGTCCGGAAGTTGATTGTGTTCACCACTGCTCCCCACGCTCCTCCTACCATTTCTTCCTCTCAGGTTATATAATAACTACATGAACATATTGAATTCTTACTACATGCCTGGTCCCACTGAATCATTTGTATACTACCTGAGGTAGGTGCTCTCATTATCCCCATTTTATACATGAGGCCACCAAAGCACAGAGAGGTGAAGGGACCTGCCCAAAATCACAGAGCAAGTAAGTGGTGGAGCTGGCCTTGAGCTCAGATGGTCTGAGTCCAGAGCCTGCACTTCTGGTCTAGACCCAAGCTTTCCTGCTGTTCTTGTGATTGATTTCTTCTAACACCATTTCTCTTGGGAGGCAAGAATTCACAGGGGACTCTCAGGTATGGTGTAGCATGTTGGAGCCAAAGGACAGATGCAGAGGGAGGTTCAGCGAGTCCTAAATATGACTGGCGAGTGATGCTCAGAGCTGTCCTCTTTGTGCTGGGGGCTGCAGCCATGCCACCAGCCTGCTGGGATGCACACGGGTATGTTTTCCTTCAGTGGCTTCTACAGATGGAAGGCCCCTGGAGGAAGTGGGCAGGGTGGGAGGAGGGAGCAGCAAGCACATGATGAGTAGTAATAATGCCCGTGATGAGCGTGCCCCTGGCCCTGCATGCCTGGCTGAACCTGTCAGCAGCGGCTCTGCTCCCAAACTTCTCAACTGTGGCTGCGGCAATTGGAGCCTGAAGAGGGGAGAATCTGGAAGCTGGGAGGAAGGAAGGGAAGGAGGGAGGGAGGGAGAGAAAAGATTTGTGTGCCATCTTCTGAGGATGGACTCTGGGACAAGCCTGCAGAAATGGGGCAACTGAAAACTGTAAGTTAAGATGTACATTTCTTCTGCTATTTCCTGTGAAACCTGTGACATTCACTGCCTGGGGCAAAGATGACACAGAAACCCCTGAGCCATCTTCTTGGATCATGACTTACCATGGTTCTGGGGAAAGAGTGCAGACCTGGAAGAACATGGACTCAGAGAGCAGGACAGGGGTCAGTCTTTGACCCACCTCAGGTGGAGCACTGGGCAGGACTGAAGACCTAGACTCAGTGGAATCTGGTGACCAAGGAGACCCTGCTAGTTTCCCAAGTAGAGTACACAAGGCCCCAAGTCCCCCTCCCAGCTAGGCCAGCACTCTTGCGGCAGGAGTGTGGGACACCACACTAGTCTGTCTTCTTACAGTGGGGTCCTGAGGTACGTCTCCTGGCCAAGACTGCAAGAAGAATCTCTCCCCTGTACCCAAGAAGGCGATGCCCCAGAAAGCTCCAGAGATTCAGGAAACATTGGTCCTAGGCTGGGGAGGTAGGTGGCACCTGGATGGCTCAGTACCACAGGAACCAGGCACCTGGGGCTCCTGGAAGGGACAGGGGGCACACCAGGGGGCCAACCCACCCAGCAACTCAATGCTTCATAAGGCCTCAGAAGGAAGTTCAGACTATACTAGGGGTATGGGGTTGACTGAGTTTTCACTTATGCTCCTCAAGAAGAATAGGAATTTGGAATAAAATTAAGTTTAGTTATTTAAGAAATAAGCAAAGCGACATGTAACACACCAGAGTAAGTTGCGTGGAATTCTCGGCTACACATACAAAAATCAAGACAAACTTGATGGCAGGTACTGCTCTCACCTCCATTTTCTAGATTAGCAAACCAAGGTCCAGAGGTTCATAGAGGTGTTGTGCTTTGTCCAATGCTACGAAGCTGAACTGTAGAGTCAGGGTTTGAATCCAGTCTTGTCTGTCTTCAAAGTCCAGGCTATTAACCACCAAGGAAAGAAGGTAGGAGTGGGCAGGGAATAGAGAACGTACATCCAATCACCAGGAAGAACAGATGCAGTGATGGGGAGATGTGGAGTCATTCCCTCATTCTCCCTCCCAGGATGATTACCCTGGGCCAGAGGAGAGTGGTTTATTGGTTAAGGACAAAAGGGGACATGGGCACAGAAGCTGGCACAGAAGGAGGGAGATGCAGGAACACCCACAGAGCCATTATCACCTGGTGCAGAGAACACCACTTTCTCCCAAACACCCTGGGAGTCCCCTTCCTGAGAGACCAGGTAGCCCCAGATGGAGGCTCCCTTCTGTGGCTGCTACAACACTGCTCTGACAACTTCAAGATGATTTCTGTTTTCCCTTCTTGCACTGGGCTGGCCCCTAGCAAGCAAGGGGGTTGGGCACTCAAGCTAGTGTGAGGGGCTGGGGAGGAGCTAATTGACAGTCCAGGGCTCTCTTTCTCTGGGCTGGAATTTGCATGGTGCATTAGTATTCCTGCCCGCAGCTCAGGGCTGTTCTGGATGGAGGATGCTATGCAGATGAGCACTGAGCCTGGCGTGCAATGAGCACTGGATGCAGCTTGCTAGGAATCAAGGTTAGTGAGTAAAAGGAGGCCAAGGAAGGCTGCAGTTGAGACTGGGGCTCCTCTCCCGGGTCCCACACTGCCAGTCTCAGAAGTCTGCAGTCTATAATATATGAGCTCCTGGCCAGTCCCTCCAAGGATTTGGCCAGCATCCACTAAGCCCCTGCTCTGTCCTATTCATTGATGGAGTCAGAGATGCAGAGAGGTGAGGTGGGCTCAGTCCTGGCTGTTTGGAAGCTCACAGTCCTTTGGGGATAGAATGGCATAAAAACCATTTGAAGATAAGGGGAGCGCCCTTGGCAATCAGCTAACAGGCCACACTGGCTCAGAAACAATATTGAATTCAACCTGGTATGGCAGGGAGGGCAGCGAGGCAAGGCTTTACAAAAGAGGAAATGCTGGAACTGGGTTTTGAAAGAATAAGAATTTGCCAGCCAAACACCACTCTAAACATATGACTTCATTTGGGGAGCTTCCCTTTAAGCAGATACATAGATGCTACAGTCTCTATCACTCATAGTGAGGCCCCAATGGACAGAGCAATGCAACATGAACCCCACTTACAGATTTCCCCAATGATTGGTGGACTTAACTGGGGAATGCACATCCAATCACCAGGGGTGACTTAACTTGATAAAACCTGTGTGTGATAAATGATTGAAGTGAGAATCTCTGTCACCCAGAAACAACTGAAGTTTCCAAAAGATCTCCAGGGATGGAAGTTTCTTGGTTTCTATATACAACCTGATCCAGCATTTTATCATGCCTACAACTAGTCTCATCAACACCTGCCAATGTCTCGTCTATGTCTGCTAAACTGAAGAGCTTTACTCTTAATATTCTAGGAAGCAGGGAATGGAATGCCTTGCCTAAGACCATGTGGTGCACCTTACCAGAGCTACATAAAGTCCTGATCACCCCAAGGTAAGCCCCACTCCCCCCAGCGTGAGGGGCAGTTCACAGTGGGTGGGGGATATGGATATAATTTCTATGGCAGACACTGAATGACTGAAATGAGGGGGGAGGGGTGGCTGCGCTTGGCCAGATGGGAGTTGACCTGCAACCCAGGCTCTGATTTTGAATGTGCGCATCATCTCAAGAACTCAGAGAGATTCTCCTCAGAAAATAAGATCTCTCTTAGACTAATCAAAGCTAAAAAGGTCTTTATATGCCTCGTTTCATGATGGCCCTGGAAAGGGAAAGAGGTTTGCTCAGGAAAACAGAGGGAGAGAGCAACAAAGTTGGGACTATTGATGAAGGGCTCTAGAAATAGTCTTGTATACTTTAAAGTACCAAAAGTTAAGCCTCCCTCATGGTGCAAGGACTTAAGTCTCAGCACTGAGAAGCTATCTTCAGACACCACAGCGGGAGTTCGATCCCTGGCCAGGGAGCTGAACCACATGGCGCATCAGACCTCTCCTGTCTCAGCTGCTGCTCCCATCATCAGTGTATTTCGATCAATCTGCCTGTTCTGCTCCCCACTCTGTCTCTGGTGAATCCTCTTACCTCCCTGTACCTCTGGCCTGTACCCCAGTTCTTATATGCATGAACAAACAAAAGTTTTTTTTAAAGTAAAAAAACAAAGTACCAAAAGTTGTTCACCTCTCCTGAACCAGAACCCAGTTTACTCTTGGCTTACTCTGAGGCATCCTGGGCACAGGAAGACCTCTCTGTCTCAGCTATATCTCCTTCTCTTCACTGAATTTCTCTCACAATGAAATAATATCACATAAAGTTTAAGCTAATATCTAGAGGAAGTTGGTACTGACCTGGAATGCAGACTAAGATGTAAATGACTGATATTTTACTATGACCCAGATTTTCTAACTTAGAGATATGCAAGAAGTGCTGGCACTGGAAATTTGAACTGCATGGGGAGTAGGAGATGGGGCCAGGAAGGCAGCCTGGACCTTCAGTAAATCAGGGAGGCAAGTCTGTTTAAACAATAGCATGATTCCTAGAGGAGAAACTCTTCCCTCTGTCGCTTTCTTTTCACCTCTGTTCACATGTTATCTTGTGGATACATTCATTTATCCAGCTATCTATGCATCCATTCATCTGTCATACCCACCCCCATTGTAGGTATCAGGATACACCAGTGCCCAGACAGATATTTTCCCTGCTTTCTGGAACTTTCCATTTTCATAAGGAGTGGAAGTCAGGACTGAGTGCAGTAG
Source organism: Talpa europaea (assembly GCF_964194135.1). Lineage (NCBI taxonomy): Eukaryota > Metazoa > Chordata > Mammalia > Eulipotyphla > Talpidae > Talpa > Talpa europaea. The sequence goes on from NC_140076.1 coordinate 36,177,371, forward strand.
ATAAGCAAGTAAATAAGGTCATGACTGATGATAGCAGATGCCATAGGGACACAAAAAGGGCTCCCTTTGGGGGAGCTGATGGGGCCTGTGAGAGATGGCCTCCTTGAGGAGAGGAGCTTTATTCTGAACTATTTTGGATTTGAGGTAAGAGAACTTGATAAAGAAAGAAATGTAAGGTCCTGGGCCTCCAGGAGTGTGCTGGGCCACACAGAGGGAAGGAAGAAGTCCCGGAGATGGACAAAGGGCCAGGATGTAAGGGGCCTGCCATCCTCGGCACAGAGTTTAGATTTAATGCTAAGACCAGTAAGAGGTTATGGAAGAATTTTTCTCCACTTTTTATTTTGAAAAGATTATAGACTCACAAGAAATGGCAAAAATAGCACAGAAAGGCCCCGGGTGCCCTTCATCCAGAGTCCCCCAGAGGTAACAACTTATGTAATTGCAGGACAGTCTCAAAATCAGGAGGCTGACACTGGGGCAACCCACAGGCCTTGCGCAGATTCCATCAATTGTACATGTGCATGTGCGCGTTTGTGTTTCTGTGTTATCCTATTGTAAGTGTATGTGCCTGTAACTATCACCAAAGCAAGTCAGCACATTGTTCCATCACTGCAAAGGAACCACCTTGTGCTTCCCTTTATAAATTTGCCCCAGTCACCATGGGAGAATTTGAATTTTAAGTAGGTAGTGGGAGGGTCTGAGAGCTGTCGATGTGGTCAAGAACAAGACCTAGGACACCCTGGATGCCACTCAACAAAGCAGGTTCACCATGAACACAGATCGTTTTGAATGCCTTCCCTTTGTAATAACAGAGGAGCAAGAACAGAAAGACTAAGCAAGTCAAACAAGGTCACACAGCTCTTCTTCTCATGGCTTACTGACTGCCTCCATTTAGATGACTCTAAAAACTCTGCAGAGAGCACTTGGGGTGTCGGTTGCTGGGGGAACCATGTGTCATGAGGAGGGAAGGTCAGGGCTCTGGGTCAGGGTGCTGTGACCCTTATTCTCTTAGCACCTCTCCATCCCCATGGGTGAAATGGCTTATCACCTACAGCAAACAGTCACAGTCAGGAATTGATTAGAAAATACTTGTGAAGTGCTAACTAAAAGGAATAAACATTTCTGTTCCTCACACGCCAGCCCTGACCCAAAAGTATCAGAGAGAAGTACAGGCCCCCAGGCCCCCTCCGGCCCCCATCTCTTCTTCATTGGGAGGGTGGAGATGATCTCACCGGGAGCCCTCAACTCCTCTAGCTCAGCCCTTTTATTTTTATTTATTTATTTTTTTTTTAAAGAGCACCTGCACTCCTATGTTTATAGCAGCACTGTTTACAATAGCTAGGCTTTGGAAACAACGCAAATGCCCAAAAATAGATGACTGGATCAAGAAGATGTGGTACATATACACCATGGAATATTACTCAGCATTCAAAAAAGATAAACACATGCAATTTGCAGCAACATGGATGGCGCTGGAAGGGATCATGCTCAGTGAAATAAGCCAGAAAGAAGAAGAAAAATACCGGATGGTCTCACTCATAGCAGGAATCTAGAAAACTTAAATAAGGGACCAGGAAAATGAATAACTGTAAGAAAGTGAAAATCAAAATCAACAAACAACTGTGAACCAGAGACACTCTGTGGGGTGTGGGAGAGGGGAGGGATGGGGTCAAAATAAGGGGGTTGCAATTGTATGGGGAATATAAAAATAAAATTTATAATAAAAAAAAACTTACCATCTAACACATCACAGCAATGAACTACCAAGAAATATCATTGGCTTTTTTTTTTTTAAGATTTATTTATTTATTTATACATACAAGCACTGGGTACAGTCAGAAGCGCAGGAGGGTGAGAGAATTCACCAGAGCCAGAGCAGGGAGCAGAGCAGGCAGAAGGACCGAAGTACATGGCTGAGGGGAGCAGCGGGCGGCAGGAGAGGTCTGCGCGCCATGTGGGACCCTCCTCTGGTGGCCAGGGAGCAGCCGGGGATCGAACACGCACTGCAGAGGCTGCGGGCAGCTTCGCAACCCAGGGCTCAACCGCTGCGCCACCAGGGAGGCCCTAGCTCAGCTCTTTTAGATCTCTGCTTGGCTTGTAGGGCCCAGTCCATGCTCCCTACACATGACAGCTAACCTGGGGCCCACTGCTTAGTTTCAGGATCAGGGGGCCCTGCAGGAAGCCCCCAGTCCTCCAATTGCTCTGATTTTAACTCGGTGGCTAAATTTACTTCACGAGGCCAGAAGCTGGGCAAACATTTCTCCAATGTCATGGCTACCAATCATAAAAGGAGTACCTTCATCTTCATCCACTGTCTTCATCTAGTTATTTCTCAAGTGGTCCATAGGAAAGGCATGGGATCGACAGTTACTTTTATTTATTTTTTTATAATTAATTTATTTATGTATACAAGAACTGGGGCATAGGCCAGAGGTGTGGGGGATGAGAGGATTCACCAGAGACAGAGTGGGGAGCAGAAAAGGAGGATCTACTGAAATACACTGCTGAGGGGAGCAGTGGGCGAGACAGGAGAGGTCTGCTGCGCCATGTGGAATGCCAGCTGGGAAATTGAACTCGTGCTGCAGTGGCTGTCGATAGCTTGATAGCTATTGCTATCAAGGGAGGGCTGTGCCACCAGGGAGGCCCTTGATGGTTACCTTTAAACTCCCAAACCCAGCATAGTCCTGGGCACAGAATCCCTAACCCCTATAATGCCACAGTTTTATTTACAGTTCAGAACTCCCTACTGATGTGGGTGTGCATTTGGGCAAAGGTGGGCATGGTATAAGCAGGGGATGAAGAGGAGGCAGCTGAACATGACAGAGAGAGGAAGAGAGAGGTTAGGGACTGAGGTGGCACTGAGGAAGCTTGGAAGGGTGAGCCCCTTGGCCTCTTGCAAGAGGCCAAGTCTGCCCAGTGCAGTGTCTGTCCCCACGGGATGGTCCCTTTCCCTCTCTGCTGACAATGATGACTTCCTGTAGTGGCTCTTCCTTTCTCCAGAGCAATTTCTGATTGTTTCTGGCAGCCACCCTCCATCTTTCAAGCTAAGTGCTCTATAATGATGGAGACTACATCCCTTCCACCACGCCCAAGCCTTCTAGCTTGCTCACTCACCATCAGAGGCCATCAGGTCAGCCTCCCTCACTGGCCAGCTTCCTACCCTTGGCCTCTGGGGAAACAGGCACATCTCTTTTCCCCAGCACTAAGGAAATCTTCCCTCTGCTCAGTGGCCAGCTGTGTTCGGCATCAGTGTTTTCCTCCCTACTCAGGTCGGTAATTACACCCCACACCTCATCACAGACAGGTCGACTCAATGCACAGTGCTGGCTTCCCTGTCCTGCCACTCCTGGAAGCTTAAAACGTCTTCCCTACACCACAGACTGTGGTTTGTGTGAATTCCTGCCCTCTTCCAAGTCTTTGGTCAGCCTGACCTATGCTCCCAACACACAGACTCAGGACTCCCTTCAGAGACCATCAGTTTGAATCCTATTCCTCATTCCAGCTGTTGCTTGTGTTGCATCTCTCCCAGGAAGCTTTCCCTGATTTTAACCTCATGCCTCTCTTGACCTTTTGATATGCTGATACTTACAGAGACTGCCTGCTTCTTTGGGCACCTACCCTGGGTACTGGGTATGGTTCCCTATAGGTGTGTTAAATAAATTGTGGATGGATGGATGGATGGATGGATGGATAGATGGATGGATGGATGCATGGATAGATGGACAGGTAGATGAAGGAATGGGTGGGCAGATGCGCACTTCTGCAAGTATCCTTCTTTTCTGACACTTTAACCATATGTTATTTTGTTTTTCTTTTTTACTGCTTCATAGAGATGATGAAAAACCCTCAGAAGGGACCTTTCCCTAAATGTTACCCATTCATAGCCCAGCCACGTTCTGTTCAGTCAATCTGCTAGGGGGAAAAGGATGTCCTAAAGCTAATTCCATACGGGCTTCGTGGACTCCACCCCCACCCCAGGCCAAAGCCAGAGACACTGGGAACTCCAAATCCCATCACCACCAAAGGGAAGGTGGCTGGGACCTGAGGGTGGGGTTAAGCAGCCAGGCTGGTATAAAGCCAGACACGTGGGCTTTGGAGGGGATCCCCCCATTTTTGGCTCTCCGCCAGCTTGCAGCGTCCGGCCAGCTCTGAGAGTACTTTTCTGGGTTTCCAGGTTGTCGGATCAGATAGGACGCATTAAAGACTTTATTTCCCTATTTTCTCCCTGAGTTGTACATTTTCCTTATTTCCTTTTCCCTTGTAAATAAACCTTTTATTAACCTTTTGTGTGTGCCTGTAGTGGAGTATTAATAAGTCCTTTTTAAGCGCACGGGTGAGGACCCACAGCCAGGCAACCCGTTCAATATCGGGGCTGCCCTATAACAAATCTACCCTGGAGCAGCCTTGTCTCTGTCCTTGAGAAATTCTACTTGGTGTGATGACTCCTGACTTCCTTGGACACTTTCTAAAATCTGCTGGAATCTCTGGACCTACCTTCTCCTGGAAACACACACACGCACACACACACAGAAAATATTGGGTCCACTTCAAAAACTCCTGTAATTCTTAGCTACAGTTTAAGAACCCCTAGTTTTGTAAGAAAGGCAAGTAAGTTCATACACAATTTTCATGCCTTTTGCTAAGGGCTCTGCAGGGGGTACATTCAGCTTACAACTTAGGGTCACAGAAGATGGTGTGATTAATTCATTTTGAGTGGGATGAGGTCCCAGGGAGGTGGGAATCAAGAAAGAGATTTCAGAGGGCTGACTCTTGAGTCACCAGTAGCAGTTTACCAGGCAGACAAAAAGAGAGGAGGAGGAAGGTAAACCAGAGTGTGCAAAATACAGAAGCATTTAGTGGATACCGGGGAGAGGGAGGAAAGGGGAATGACTACTAAAGTGTCAGGGTTTCTTTCTAGGGTGATGAAAATATTCTGTGATTATTCAATGGTGACAGCTGATGACTTTGTGGATATACTAAAATCCACTGGGCTGTACATTTTTTTAAAAGGTGAATTTTACGGTCTATGAATTATGATGGTTAAATTGATGTACCAACTTAGCTAGACCATGGTGCCTAATTGTTTGGTCCCACACTAGTCTAGATGTTACTGTAAAGGCACTTTTTGGATGAGATGAACATTTAAATCAGTAGACTTTGAGTAAGTAGATTACCCTTCATGATGTGGTGGGCCTCACTGAATCAGTTGAAGGTCTTATGAGAAAAGTCAGAAGGGGAGGAATTCTGTCCCTAGTCTGGCTTAAGACTTGAGTTGCAACGGCAACTCTTCCCTGGGTCTCCAGCCTGTTGATCCTGCCATACAAATTCCAGCTTGCCATCCCCCATAGTCATGAAGCCAGTTCCTCAAACACACACACACCCTATTGCTTCTGTTTCTTTGGAGAAGCCCTCTGATTTGTTAGTGGGGGGCTCATTCAGTAAATAAAATGATGGCTTGAGTCACTTAGCCTCTCTAAAACTCAACACCCACTTCTGTTTGGAGCAAGCCTCTGTCCACACCTTCTAGGCTTCTAGAAGGATTAAATGAAAAGTTACATGGGACAAAACCTGACTCACGATCTGATATATACCAAGGGATCAATTCTTCCTTCCTCAGGGATGGTCTCTGGCCTTAATAACAATGCTAAATCTAGAAGGACAACATTAGGGACCTTGTTGGTCATTTTTCAATTAAATTGAGACCAGCTGCGACCTGAGGCTGCATCTGGGGTCAAGGATGTGGGTCCTAGGGCACAACTCAGTTGTTTTTCCTGGGCTCCCTGCTTCGCCATTCTTCACATGCTAGATGTGGCGGCAGCACAGAAGATGTTTGTTTCCTCTGAGGCTATGTCCTCACCATTCCCTTTTGCAAAGGGAATAGAAATTCAGGCCCTGAGAGGTAGAAAATGGGTCCCTGTGGAGATTCAGACCTACCCCAGCTCATTTGCAGATTCCCAGAAGTGGTTCCCAGGAGAGCCCCTCAAATCTACATGACACTGAAGGTGGGTTATGGAGGAGGGGTTGCTGTTGACCCACAGGGCCCAGTTCTGGGATCTGTACGCTGGCATTTAGGATATGCATTTAGTGAGGGATGGAACAAAGTCACTAGCTGGAAGAAGGTGGGTTCTTCTCCAGGTCCAAGGTCAAAGGTTCCCACGATGCCAGGAGTTAAGCAGGGATGTAAAAGAATCAGCTCTGACCCACACTGGGTGTGGCTGGAGATTGGGTAGGGATAGTGTGGTGAGTAGGGATAGTGTGGTGAACAGAAGAAGATATGAAGGAAGCAGGAAAGAGAGCCAGAGCCAGAGACATGGACAGAAGTGAGAGAGAGAGAGGAGAGAGGAGGAGACATGGAGGATACAGAGAGGTAGAGAGAGGAGCCCAACTGAGAGATTCCAGAAAAGACGAGAAGGGGAGGAAAAGAAGAGATGGGGAGGAGAGGTAGTGCAGAGAGAGAAGAGTGAAAGTGAAGTCTGAGAGAACACACCTTGGAGGGAGAGGTGGGGCAGGAGTCAGACTGTGACCTCTGGTTCTTCTCAGCCTCCCCCAAACACATGTGGCAGGGAGGAAGGAGTGTTGACTGGGAGTCATCTGCCAAGGCTTCAGGAGGAGGTCACGTGCCTGGCGAGCTTGTTTTTACTCTCTGATACATGACATGCTCTAAATGATCTATTAAAGCAGAGTGAATTCTACAAATGCTTCCGCCCACTGCCACCCCCTGGAGAAATGTACTATATTTGTGGGGTGACTCATTGTGCTGCCACAACCCCTAGGGATCCAAGGCAGAATGCTTATCATGACTTCACCTTCAAAAGGCCACTGGGATGGTGGGGACGGGTCTAGAGGAGTGAATGTTTACGGAAGGAGAGATGTGCATGGATAGTCTGTTGATGCTAGCTAGCGCTGGGGTGGTGGTCTTCCCAATGACCCTCAGGGTTAGGAGTGATGACATGTTATGTGTGGATGACTTTAAGCCCCTGCTTTCATTTTGCCTGTTTCAGGCTAAATTCCATTGAGGGACCAGAGAATGTGTCTGAGAATTTCCTGTTCCTGTTGGAAGCTAAGGGATGAGATGGAAAGTGTCTGCTCTGTCCTCAGGTCACAGCTTAACCCTCATTTCATACGCTTGGTGCCACCACCTCTGCTTCCTTGTATTTCCCAGAGTCATAATATTACTTGAATGGTGAGGTATCTTCACGAGTGCCTCACGCCAAGCAGACTGAAAGCTCCTGTGATGGCACAGGCTGGGCTCGGGCTGTGCCCTCAGCTTTGTGTGCCCTCTTGAGAAATATTTGCAGAATGAATGACCACAATCTTGTCTATTCAGGAATCTAGCAATGCAGAGTTTTTATCCCACAGAATTTTTTTTTTAACGATCATTTTGCAAATAAAAGAAATTGAAGCTCAGAGAGGTGTTGTACTGACCTACGTTGACAAAGAAGAAAGATGAAGAGGGGGTTTCACGGATATGGGAGTCATCCCACCATCACAATGGAAACTCGCTGCCCTACACAAACTGTCATCCACAGACATTGGCCTCAGTTACACAGTGATTTGTACCCTCCCTTTGTGTCCCCCTGAAAGCACAAGACACCGTCTGAGCTGACCATGGCTGTGACCTTCAGAACACGTTATGTTTCTCCAATGACGAACCCATCAACTCCCCTGCATCGGTTTCACACAAACCTCCCAGCACCAACCTCACTCCTTTTGCATTCTTTATATTCACGAATGAACTGGCAATTCATGAAGCATCACGAAACCATGATGACTGGCCTTGGTTCCCCTGGACGTCACCAGCCCAATGACCGGGTGTCACAGGAAGGACAACTTTTCTGGCTACATGAACCACCAAGTAAACCACAGAAAACACATCTCCTCCCACTCTGCACTTTGCCTAAGAAATTGAGATGGTTTCTTGAGGATGTGGACTCCCCTTTCTCCTCAGCTTAAGGGTTTTCTGAAAAAAACTTGCTTTCTTAACTCCAGACCTTGTCTGTCACGATGGCTTACCAATGGTGAGTAGCTGAGCTTTCCAGAAATCATGAACTCCGTAAGACAAGTGTGAGAGCAACGGATGCGGGAGGGTCTCTGAAAGTCAGGAGAGGTGGTCTTAAAATGGAGAGGCTGGTTCAACCCACTGTAAGGGCTGAGAACCTTACCTAGTGCAGATCTAAGTAATATCCCAGGATGTGGTCCCAAGAGAACTCAACAGCTGCATTTTCCCTGAGGGAGGGGGGTTTGGCTTTGGTTCTTGTGGTCCCCCAGACTTGGGCCACCTGGGTTGTTCACACCACAGCCCAGGCAGCCCCCACTCCATTGTTACCTGTGAGTTTCGTGTAGGAGCAGACAAACAGTCTGCATGTGAGCTCTTCTGTGGCCCAAGCCCTCCAGATTTGAGACCAAGACCCACTTTTTTTTTTTAAGATTTATTTATTTATACAAGCACTGGGTACAGTCAGAAGCGCAGGAGGGTGAGAGAATCCACCAGAGCCAGAGCGGGGAACAGAACAGGCAGGCTGATGAAATACACTGCTGAGGGGAGCAGCAGACGTGGCAGGAGAGGTCTGAGCACCATGTGGGACTCTTGCAGGCGGCTGGGTATCGAACTGGCACTGCAGAGGCTGTGGGTATCTTTGCAGCCCAGTGCTCAACCACTGCGCCACCAGGGGAGGCCCACCAAGACCCACTTTTAATCCCATTCATTCTCACAAACAAGGTGTCAACAAATGTGCGTAAAGGCTGTTTATACCATTGGATATTTGAAATTTAGAATTTATGCTTAAGTTTGCCCAGGGACATAAGGAGTGGAATTATGAACTATTTTAAATACTATAAGGCCAGATAAAACCTCTCAAGACAAAAGGAATGGGCCATAGTACCAACATGCTTTTTCAGTAACTATCCCAAATATTTGACTGTATATGACACTGGGCTGCATCAGTGGAGGGAAGATTTGGTGGAATAGGACTTTGGAAGGTATTAGAATTCTGGAGTTAATCTCTCCCTCTCTTTCCCTCTCCCTCTCTCTTTCTCTGACTCTCTTTTTCTCCTTATCTCTTTTTCTCTCTCTTCTCTCACAGATTTGACACTGACCATGGCTTGATTCCCCTAACATAACAGATAAATTCCTTCATAATTCTGCCAGGATTCTATAAACTCTTAATATATCAGTGCCCAAACCCTAACAAAGACAAATTACACCAGAATCTCTGGAGGTGTGGCTTTTGGCAGGGGCTTGGGTCCTCAAAACATCAACATTGCATGCACCTTGTTCCGGGCTTTGCCATTAATCAGTGGAAAAATTATCTCAGTGACATGATCTTTGGTTTCCTCAAAGATAAAATAAAGTAAATAATTATACAAATTTCAGGAATCATTGTAAGGAGTTTCTGATATAACAGACATTAAGAGCCTTACTTTGTGCCTGGCACACAATAGAGATTCAAAAGCTGGCCATTATTACAATTACTGCTCTTACTCCCACTAATAAATATTAGTTAAAAGGATATCCTTCTTTGAAGCCCGGGGAAAGCATACGAACTTGACCTGCAACATGCAGACTTAACATCAATGGGCAACTTGGGGAGAAGGCTAGTGGTGTTAACAGGAAGTATGTTATACTGCTTAAAGTGTGGATCTTTTCTTAGTGTCTTTTTGTGCTGAAGACTCTTTTGGACGTATTAATAGTTCCTACATCGGAGGGAAGCAAAAGCCTGCAGTAGTTGATAAAGCACTGGGATTCAAAAACTCACTTTGCTACATATGCAAACAAAGAAAAAGACTTAGAAAGAAATGGCTGAGAAGCAAAAAACAAGCCATTGCAATTCAGACATGACCATGTGGACCACTCAGCAAAGACCCTGCAATGAATTAGGCCCTTCTTTCCACTAAAATTAAACTATAAATGCCTATCATTCTAGAAGGTGGGTGGGTTAGTCTCAATATTTCTTCCTGTCATGGTAATAAATCCCAAGTAAATAAACCCCTTTAGATAAAGTCAGATGCAACTGTTCCACTCAGGTAGACCACCACACGTCTGTATTCTTCAATCACCTGGTATAGATCCTAGAGAAACGTCAAGTCTTTTGTACATATTTGTTTTATAAATTTTAAAAAAAAGGTGCGGTATGAGATTGGATCAGAGATTAAACTTAAGCCTGCCATTGAAACGATACATTTGAAAGTTTTATCTCAAGACAACATAATTGAGCAGTGCTGCAGAAGTGGTGATGTGAACATTTATTTTTTTTTAAGATTTTTTTATTTATGCATACAAGATCTGGGGTACAGGTCAGAGGTGTGTGTTTGGGGTGGTGAGAGGATTCACCAGAGAAAGTGGGGAGCAGAACAGGCAGATCCACCAAAACACACTACTGAGAGCAGCAGCGGGCGAGTCAGGAGAGGTCTGCTGTACCATGTGGGTTGCTCCTTAGCCAGCCGGGGATTGAACTCATGCTGCAGTGGCTACCAATAGCTTGGCAGTGCTATCTTTAACCCCTGCGCCACCAGGGAGGCCCGATGAACACTTCTTAATATGAATGTTTTCCCAACCTGTTCACTATAAGTGACCAAAGCAGTAGCAGCAGCAGCACTCAGGTCCAACTAGCAACTCTCAGATTTCTAGCCTTTGTTTCTAGCACTTGTCTCCACTGAGAGAAGCAGGGTAGTTCTGAAAGGACCAAGAAGCTGGACTAAAGAAGCTTCCTCCTGTCAAGCTCTGACAACTTGAGTATCAAAGGAGACTGATAACTATAATTAATGAAAACACATGGAATCTACTGAAGGGCCATAAGTTCTCTAATGAAGCTCCAAAGAGAAAAATTGCTATCACTTGTCCAAAAAGAGTGAACAACATAGCTTCATTTTATATTATTTTTAATAGCTGCCTGGTACTATAGATGAATGACAGACATCCTTTCTTCTATTATATGTTGACTTAATAAACAGAGATAGCACTTTTCTTGCAAGGAGGAAGAATTTTGAATACATTAATCTTGGGGAAAACAAGAAATAAGAGGCCTCCCCAGTGGCACAGCGGGTTGAGTGCAGCACTGTGAAGCTGTCTGCAGCCTCTGTAGCATGGGTTTGAGTCCAGCCAGCCAGGGGGATACCCACATGGCACAGCAGACCTCTCCTGTCTCACCTGCTGCTCCCCTCAGCAGTGTATTTTAGTCGATCTGCCTGCTCTGTTCCCCACTCTGTCTCTAGTGAATCCTCTCACCCTCCTGCACATCTGGCCTGTACTCTGGTTCTTGTATGCATGAATAAATAAATCTTTTTAAAAAAGGAGAGAAAGGGCCTCCCCTGGTGGCGCAGGCAGTTGAGTGCCGCGCTGTGAAGCTGTCTGCAGTCTCTGCAGCGCCGGGTGGATCCCGGCCGGCCGGCGAGGGTCCCATATGGCGCAGCAGACCTCTCCTGTCTCCCCTGCTGCTCCCCTCAGCAGTGTATTTCATCAGTCTGCCTGTTCTGTTCCCCACTCTGTCTCTGGTGAATCCTCTCACCCTCCCACACATCTGGTCTGTACCCCGGTTCTTGTATAAAATAAATAAATAAATCTTTAAAAAAAAAAAAGAAGAAAAATTAGTAGTCATGCATAATAGCAGATCAAGAGGATGCCAATAACTTAGTAGGAGATAGTGAATTGGTCAAATGTCTTCTCAACGACAGCAAACCACTGATTTTTGATCTCTGGTTTCCTAGGAGATGAAACACATCACTGTAGGAAACCCTCTGATTGCACAAAAGGAGATCTCTGTGAAAAGCATGGGTTTTTACATTCTTGGTGAGACCACATTTAATTATGTGTCAATAAGCTTAATAATGTTGGAAACCCCTTTATTGGAGTCACGAGAAAGAATCAGTAACTCCAAAACTGCTGGTCTGGAATGATATTTTTCTTATAGTTCTGAAAGAAATCTTTAAGCCTAGGAGAAACTGAAGATTTCTTTTTAACCCTAGGCCTTGGGAACTAACCCTATTCATTTTAAGGAAGTAACATGGAAAAGTATCATAATCAATGTAAAAATAACGAAAGAAAAACATTTGTAGTTCTTAAGCTATATTTTTGTATGTTTAATTGCTATTTTAGAATTTGAATGCTTTTTTTACTAATTACTCTTAAGAAATAAAGCATGCACATAATTGATTTAAACAAAGGTAAATACAAAGCAGATTTTGAAAATAAAGAAGTAATGAAAAAATCCCATGTGTATTCATGGCCTTTACATATTTTAATGTGTTTAGGGGTGAAGACAAGTATATATTTTTCAATTATCCTGATGTTTTGTGCACATTTTGACTGACTTTTTTAACTGTTGAAAGCATTCAACAGAGTCTGACATGTTAAACTTACGGTTTTAATTAAACATTTCGGAGAGTGTGGTTAAATAATTTTGCAACCAGTATTTATAAGTCTGAGAAATTCTAATTGGTTCAATTTTTAATAAGTTTTGATTTATCAATTATGCACAGAGTGTTTGGATGTCAAGAGAAATATTGCTTCATAGATTCATAAGGTTGGGAGTTGAATATTAAACATCCACTGACAAATGTCCCCTGGGCAAGAAAGGACCTATCAATGCATCACACTCAATTGCTAAGCCCCCAGTGAGCCAAAACATGAACTATTACTCCCTCAAACTGTACCAGGGACAAAAAAAAAAATGTTTTTGCTTGTGTGTACGCTGTGCTATGCTTGCATTTTAATGTAGAGATTCTTAGATATGCCGAAATCTTTGTATTTCAAAGGAACATTGATCAAATGGAGCTTTCCATGTCCTGTGCAGAAGGTGAGAAAGCTCTTTAGGGCAAGGGTCCCAGCCCCTCATGCAGTTAGTGTTCTCTGTCAGACCTGAAATTCACTTATTTTTCCCTAGCACTCTGGTATTATTATTCATATTTATTACTGTATTTTATTATTAATTACATCAGTATTATTTGAATACAAAAAAAAAAAACCCAGTATTTAATCATCTAGTCTATTGCCTGCTTAGAGCTTCTAGTTGGGGAAGTCTTCTACAAGCCCCCAGGCTACAAGCCTCCCAGTTCTCCGGGGGAATCCTCTTTGCAGACCTGATCCCTGGGTGGCAACCCCAGGCATTTCTGGTTTCCAATGGTTTAATGCCTCCTTGACAGGTTACTTGAAATCCCATTTATCAAAGTTCAAAGAAAACAGACAGAAACATTTGGAAGCAAATACCCTGAAAATACTGATACTCCTTTGTTTTCCTTTTCATTAACCCCCTAGTCTCATGCATGAAACTGAGGCCAACATGCTACTTGTTTGCAAGGAGTGCTTGGCAGTCTGTGTAATTTTAATTCACCCTAAGCACCTTGAAAACCCCACTATCCATGATCTCGAAAGCTAATGCCTCAAAGAACTTTTCTTTTTTTTTACTTTAGGTCTTTTAAGCATGTCTTATTTCAAAGAACCCCAAGATGCCAAAATTCTCACCTAGAAACTGAGACTTGTAGGCAATTGTTCTGACAATGGAGAACAGGGCATGACAGGGAGTTGGTTCCCCAGGGAAACCGAGCCAGGGAAATTGATGTTTGCAGTTGCAGGTCTTGCTGTAAACCCTCAGGCATGACCTGAGATTGGTCTCCTGGGTCATCAGCGGCCAAAATGTAAGACATCGAAGGTGGGGTCCACCGAGCTGGGGGACCCATGTCTTCATCAAGACTGTCATTAGCATCAGGTGGCCCCTTGGGACTTGAAGGCTGGAGAAGTGTTTCCTCCCACCAGGAATGCTGTTGCATCTCCTGGCCCCTGGAAGGAGTCACACGAAAGGAGCTGTATCCTCTGCCTATGTCTGATACATGACATAATATATGACACATGTGACATATTATGACAACTATGTAGTAACTAAGCAAGGAACTTACAAAGCCATCAAATGAATGTAACTACCATAAAGTCTGCTTGGATAAAACCACTACTGTTACCTGATCCATCATTTAGCCCTTGCTTCCTTTCTAGTTACATCCTGGGAAGCTCCCTAGGAGTTCCCATGTTGCAGGACAGAGGTGCCCTGGATTGTACCTGCTACTTCAAGCCTCCAGGAGGTATGAAGGTCCAAGATCCACCTCAAAGGCCTTCTCTGAAGCCCTCCGTGACACCTCCCCACTGCCAGCTGACTTCTTTCCATGCTCCTTGGATGTAAACTGACTGGAGCTTTTGGCATACATTATCACGAATGTTAATTTACAAATCTCTGAAGATGTGAACTCTGAAGAGAGGGCCTTGTTGGATTCATCTTTCTCTTCCCAGTGGTCAGCAGAGGGCACCCGGCAGCACTCAAATATATTATCTCACTGAATAAACTAACGACTTTAAACTAGGCTGTTAAATAAATAGTTAAGAACTAACCCAAGAAATACACATCTTTCAAAGATGGTTCTATCTTAGACTTGCAATAAGAAATATTTACTTTTTGATAGGTCTAAAATCCCAGAGTGAATTTACAGGCCCTGATAACATATAGGAAATGTCTTTGTCTCTGGGCCCCAGGGAGAACCATTTATAATAAAATATTTTGCACTTCAAAACTGTCTTTGTGCTTCCTAATTTATGTTGAGCATTACTGCTAGTACGCGGTGAGAATATTTTCCTTTTTCCTGAATCTGAGGTATTTCAGACTCTTTGCAACCTAATAGGAAGTAATGTGTTAGCTTGTTAGATAACAATGTCTCTGAAAATGGATCACCAGAGCAGAGGTTCACAGAAACAGGTTACTTTGTTTACCAAAATTTGCTTTACAATAAAAAGTTTCAGACTAGTCACACCAATATGACTGTGAGTCACAGTACTATTCCATCACAGTATCTTAGAAACAAGCTGTTACTTGATATTCAAGAAAAATTGCAACATGTCTATTTTTTAACACTAAACAAAAACCTTTTTTATTCATTCTGTTTATGAACAGTATGCCTTTAATTAATTCGCCATGATGTGGGGGAAAAACCCAGATTGGAACAGAACAGAAGTCTGCTGCTATCTCGTAGGATACTAAGTTAAATCCAAACATTGAGAAACAGATTCTGTGGTTTCCTGCGGGAACTGAGAGGGCAGCTCGACACTTCGATATTTCATCATCTGTTATTGTGATTAATCAAAGATGAGCATCTAAACATTTGGAACTGTGAATTAGAAACAAGTTTAAACCAAAACAATCCAATCCCAATAATCATGCACTCATTTCCCCCTGACAGCCCCCAAATGCATGGGCCACATGTGACCCCTGAAACTGTCAGTAAAAAACAAAGATATTAGATCATTCAGGGTTTCACCATGAGCTGAGAAGAGGGGGAGGGGGTTTCTTGGACAAAACTGGGTCTATTGGAAAGGGAAGAAGAGGGAGGAAATCTTGAATGTTGGCCCTGAAGCTCTGGTGATAAGCACTCCCCAAAGGAGCCTATGCCCCAGTTGTGTTAGGAGAAATATCCAGAACAGAAAGATATTTTCAGGCTTCTTGTAACTTTGTGGCTTTCTCCTTTTGTTTTGTTATTTTTATCTCCTCTGTTTTCTTGTCTTACCAGCAGTGAGAACCCTTAACTTAGAAAACCCTCAGTAAAACTGCCTGCTTATTCCTGGGACAGCAATGTGGGAGGTTGCCTCTGTATCAGCTGTGGAGTCAGGGAGGCTCACCTCACAGAGACCTCTTCTTACTACAGTGAGCAGAGCCGCTTGTGTTCAAACAACACTTGGGCCCCTTGTGGGGCTGGCACATAGTAGGTGGTCAAAGTGAGGCTGGAATGAGTGTGTGGATGGAACGCCAATAAGGGAAGCAGAGAAGTAGAGAAGGCAAGCTTTGCTGTCAGTCAGACCTGGATTCTACCTCCCATCTCTATTTCCTGCCTGCATGACCTTGGGAGAGTCACTTATGCCATCTGAGCCTCAATTTCTCCATCAGCAAAACAGAGATCACACCAGTGATATTAGCGGGGCCTCATGAGAATCAGAAACAATATATGTCAAGCACACTGCAGGGCAGGCTGGCAGGTATAAAAGGTGCTCAGTAAGTGGAAACTGACTTCTTTCCTAGATGCCTGCACTGTAATTATTTTTTCTTTTTTTTTTAAGATTTATTTATTTATCCATACATACAAGAACTGGGGTACAGGCCAGATGTGCGGGAGGGTGAGAGAATTCATCAGAGACAGAGCGGGGAACAGAACAGGCAGACTGACGAAATACACTGCTGAGGGGAGCAGCGGGCGAGACAGGCGAGGTCTGCCACACCATGTGGGACCCTCGCTGGCCGGCTAGGATCGAACCGGCACTGCAGAGGCTGCATACAGTTTCAAAGCACTGTGCTCAACCGCCTGCACCACCAGAGGAGGCCCTGCACTGTAATTATTTTCAAAATAAATATGCCACATCCTATAACAGTTCCAAAGACAGTGCCAAAGTGGGGAACAGGTCATTGTCTATGAGTTCTCACCCATGTGCTTACAATTACAAGAACACTCAGGATCAGGGTGCAGTTACAATAGGGTTTATTTAACAAACAGGAGATTGGAGAGACAAAACAGTTTCCAAGCCCACAAGTGGCTGGCTGTCTCAGCTCAGATAATGTCCACATTGTCAGGTAGTCTCTGTTTGTGCAAGGTGGCATGAAAGGTTTTTGCAAAGGGGCATGTCCCATCAACGATGGCCTGGAATTGGCGGCACACAGGTAAGCAGTGGACCAGGATCCAATTTATGGTGGCAGATATAGGTGTTCATAGCAGCCCACGGTAAATATCTGAAGGGCAGGCACCAGATGCCAGACTGGACAGTGCTGGACTTAGCAGCACCAGGAGGCAGTGCTGGAAAATCAGAAGCAGTGGACAGTTTTCAAAGATGGCCAGAGAGAATGCTGGTCAGCACCAATCAGCAGTGCCAGTTAGCACTGGTCACCAGGAGGCAGTGTCAAAGACACCAGTGTTACAGTTCTTTGTGAGCTATTGGTGTGAATCAATAGACAACAGCTATTTGAAAAACTGGGCTGAGGCCAACTGTGCTCTTTGCAGATGATGTCAGAGGTAAGGCCAGAAGCAGATGCAGTGGCCTACAGAGGCCTGGAGGTCTAGAAAGTTCTGGAGAGGTCTGGAAGTCTATGGAGGTCTGCAGGTCTATGGATGTCTTGGAGTCCCACAAAAGTGGTCTGCTCATGCCTCTTCAGAGGTCATCTGCTAAATCCTTCCTCTCACTTTGGTGGTGGGCTGCAGAGTCTTCTCTCTTCAAAGGCCTACTACGTGATGAATGCCAAACTGGCTCCAGCCTTGCTTATCTCCTCTTTAGTGTTCCCCACCCTACAAGGCTGATTGGTTTGTTTTTTAATCCTAACTATTTGGTGCTGCTAAGCTCATTCCTGTTTTCAATCCAAATAGTGAGCACAAACCTCTTACTGACAGTTGATTAACAGTTAGCTGGTCTATTTATGATCCTGGCACCTGATGCAAAAAGGAAAACCCCACTGTCTTCCCAGACCTCACCTGCACTAGGTCAGGGCAGGCTCTGGGCCAATGGGCTCTAGAAAGCCGCAGCTGGAACCAACCTCCGTGGGCTGGCTGCACACAGTGCTGCTAAATGGGCTTGGGAGCGGGAAGGAGCCCCTGCAGCAGCAGTGGAACATGGGTAGTGCTGCAGGGTGAGCTCTGCTGGGAGCCCGCCATGTTGGTCTGACACTCCAAGGGCCTCTACTGTGGGAGCTCCAGGACTAGCTTGCTCTGGGGCCAGGAAACTGCAAGTGCAGCCCTGGGGGGCTACATACCCTGGAGTGGCAGGACAGGGAACCACAGGTGCTGCCACCTCTGCCGGCTGCTTTTAGAACAGCCTGGGGTCAGTCTCTGGAGCCCCAGCAAACCTCGTACTGGGGGTTGCAGGTAGGGAAATGCCCGAAGCTGCTGCTCAAGTGGATGGAGCCAGAACCCTGGGGCACTCAAAGCAGGCTAGTGTCAGAGGGGCTGCCCTCAGGAGGTGTGCTCAGGCAGTGAGCAGGACAATCCCACCATTGCTACCACCACCACCACCACCAGCACCCAGCAAGACTCTTCACTCTGGGGCAGCAGGCAGTAAAATGCCACTGTCACTGTCACTTCCACATGGCCTGCCCGGGCTGTTCCACAGAGTGTAGCACTGGGGCTGGTGGTGCCAAAAAGCCAGCATACCTTGTTGCTCAGGTGGGGGAAATGCCAGACATGCCAGTCAGTGGTTTGTGCCGCAGGGTCCAGTTTCAACCTTAGCTCTGTGTCAGCTGTACTAACACCACTCTGTCCTCAGCCACCCCAATATGGAAGGTCGGGGGCAGAGAGTCAGCAGAGACACTTGGACCATGTTGCCACTGTGGGATTGTAGATGAAGAGCAGAATGGCTCTTGTCTCACCTGTAAGCACAGAGGTGTGCCCACTGCCCCTACACCCAGCAGCCATTCTCAGGAGGCTTCTCATTCTGCTTTCAACTCTCACAGAGGTTTTGTCGAATTTAGATGAAACTATTCCCATTTTGCAGATGGGAAAACTGAGACTCAGAAAGACCATATGTTTTTCTGTAGTTCTTTATGGCAATCCATGGCAGAAATAGGACTGATCCCCAGACTTCCTGACTCTGTGTTAGGAGTTTTTTCTTCCCCAACTCTTGACAAAAAAGTGAAGGAGGCAGGCAGGAAGAGAAAAGGTCAGTGGACTCGCTGCCCCACCTCAGCTCCTGCAGAGGCCAGAAAGGGCTCTGATACTTCCCACCCAGCTGTCTCTACCCCTCCCACTTGGCTGCCAGGAGGCGTCCAACAGAGAAGTGAAAAATGAGCCACTAAATGTATTATGACTTGTGAGGCTGTCTTAATAATTAAGCTTTATTAAAATGAACACCAAGAAATTTCCTGACACGGCCTGCCTGGCGGAGCTCATCAGAAGGTGATAAATGAGTGGGTTCTGGGGAACGAGAGATCTGAATGGGAAGCAGGGACAGAGAGAGGTCTCCAGTGGAGAAGTGGCAGAAGGAGGCAGGTGTACCCTGCCCTGAGCAATGCAGGACCTGGCCCACTACATTCCTGCTTCTGTTCCCCTCATGCCCAGCTTGGGTGGATTTACAACATGCCTTGTGAGTGGAGCTCCTGCATCAGAGCAGACTTCAAATACCTAAGGTGGCAGCTTGCCTCTCTGGGCCTCCCCTCTTCTCTGAACTGTGAAGAGGCTATGAGTAAACTTAGCTCATCTCTAAAGACAAGTGAATGGGTTGGGAAAGTTGGCCGTTGGGAAAGTTGGTCATCTCTTCTATATTCACCAAATGTGGTTTCTTCTGGAAAAGGCATTGGGACTCAGGGATGAGGTTAGAGCAACCCTGCAGTCTATCTGGATCTCCTACAATAAGCTTGTATTGCTTTAATACAAAAAAATCATTGAACAACTCACCCCCCATATGAGATAGGCTTGATCAAAGTAATTGTCAGCCAGTAGGATAAGTGGCCCCAAGTCTTGTTTGAATAGGTGGACTGAGTCATGGACTAGAAAGCCCTGTTCAAACAATACAGCCCACCACACTGACCTCGAGACACCATGCCAGAAAAGAAGAGTTAGATCCTGACTAGTGGTTAGCTCTTGTTTTCCTGGAGGAGAAGGCCAGAGCATGCACACACAGTTGGAGTGTATTCCATCTGTGCATGCCCAAGCACAACCCATTCCAGAAGGAGCTATAATCCTGCCCTCTTCTTCCCTGCCTCATGGGCTTAATCCTTTAAAATTGTCCTCCTCATGCCCTGTAAGGAGCCAGACTAGTTCTCCTTTCCCACACTGGCTTCCTTATGAGTGTCTCAAGTTGATCTTGCCTGGTCAACTCCACCTAGCACTTTCTGGGGAATTCTTTCCTTAGAGGGCAAAGGACCCAATCTTTTGGGTTGGGTGCCTGTAACTCATCCATCTGGAACAATGGGTATGCAAGGCGGTGGGTGCACTTCCACTGAAAGTTGGCCCTGTCCCCAGGAAGCCCACGGTCCAGGGAGGGGAGTAGGGGCATATGGGCAAGATGGAATTCTACCCATGGTGTGTGTGCTAAGCTGTAGTGAGGTGCACCCAGGGTGGGAAGCAATAGAGAGGACCCTTGGGAGAGGTGTCCCAGGCAAGGGTACATATGGGTTGTGAAGAAGACTAGGGCTGTTTAGAAGAAAGAAGGAAGCAGGATGGAAAGTTCCACTGAAAGCCCAGAGGCATGAATAAGTTGCTAGGAATTCAAAGACTTACAGCTCTGATGAGCACTTGGGTTTCTAAGCAGGGATATCATCTCTAGCATCTGCTTAACTGATAACTCTGCCCTCAGCCAAGAGCCCAGGGTAATGGCATTCTGAACCTCACCAGAAAATACAGTCTTGAACCTCTGTTATCTCCATCTCGTAAGAAGAAAGAAAAAGTCCTGTGGATGAAATGTTATTTACAGAGTGAAAGACATGCACGCCTGCAAAAGTCTAGGTTTTATCCTTGAATCAAGTCAGGCCATCAGAAAACTTGTACCCAAGGAAAGGGAGATCAATGGAACAGAGTGGAAAGGGCAGAAATAAAGCTGATACAAATGGGAATTCCGGGTCAGATAAAGGTGGCTTTACAATTCGGAGGGAAAGATGACTCAGCCAGAGGGCAAGTCAGCAAAGCTGAGCAGTGAGCATTTCAAATAAAACAAAGCTGCAGCCCCACAGTCTCACACCCAAACATTGGTCAAACATTTGCATATGAAAAAGATGAGACTATAAAACGTAGGAAGAAAACATGGATGATGTTTTCATAAAATCATCCTGAGAACACTGATCTCAAAAGCCACTAAAGAAAAGATAGACGGTTTCTGTGTACTGAGGGGGTCTGTGGGGTGAGTGGGAGAGGGAATGGAGACAGTGAGAACAGCAGCTCTGGAGAGAAATTTGGCCATGACCCACAGAAAGAGATGAGGCCTTATCCCAATAAAAGGGTGAAGGGTGAAGGGAGCAATTTTATGAGAGGCCAGAACATGCTTCTAAGATACATTAAGCAAAAAGGCAATGCAGAATATTAGATAGAATAAACTTTTTTTCTGTAAAGTGGTGGTGAAGGAGGAGGGCAGATTATCTGTGTAAGCCAAGGAAATTTCTGGGAGGTACACAGAAACGAGTAAGGAGGGTCACCTAGGGGGACTGGGCCTAGGGGCCTAACCTTTCCCTTCTATATTGGTTACATTTTTTATCATCATCATATTTTTTGAATAATTAAAAACAATTAATTTGATGTCCTCGAAGGAAGCTCTTGGGCATGAAAAGTATTACTCAAAGATTTCTTTGGTTTCTAAAATTAATATTCAATTTATTAAAGTTACAAATTCATATAGAACCAAGTTTTTCTATAAGCTTTAAACTTCAGTTTACAAATCTTATTATTTATTTATAAGTCTAACAATTAACAATCAGTTTTAAGGGGACCTTTGAGAAATGTTTCTTCTCATTTACAAATGTGTTTAATTAAATAGCTCTAAACAACGTAAACTGCATTTACAGATTTAATATATTTGAATCTCTTTTTAAGTACTTCAATGGTCTAGGAACCTCAAGGATTTAAATAACTACTATAATTCTAATTCATTCAACTTACAAGTAAAGCAAATCTTACAAGTTTTATAGGTTCTGATACTTACTTAAATTTACTAGGATTGCATCTTAAAATCTGAATGCTACATCAATTGCTCACTTAAACATTTTACATTAGACTGGAAAAGCTAATCTAAGTCTCTAAAAGGCCATGTTTTCTTAAATATCACAAGTACATTAATGCTGTTTACTGCAAAGAACAAATATTTTTAGGCAAAGCATCTGATCCTCCTTTACATTTCTATATGTAATTCTAAACTGTGGAAGAAAATAAGCAGAAATCAGCAGTATTGGTCACAAAACCAGAGTCAGCAAAAACAGAGAAATCTACCTGTGAACTGCCAGGTATGTTGCCCCAAAGACCCAACAAACCATAATTTCAAACCCCCACATTTTGTTGTCACTGCTGGAAGAATAAAACCAATGGAATATGTGATCAGAATTACATGGCCACAAAGGTATCCTTTGTGATAAGGATTTTATGATCTAATTCTGCATTTCTGAACACACAGATTGCATCTGACCACAGAGACAATGACCCCCCCATACAATAAATTTCCCTACTTTTTATCTTTTCCAAAGGATGTTAGAAAATTGCCAGATACCTGGTTCTCAGGCAAATACTTTGTGAGAGAATAATAAATGTACTCTGTTCACAGTTTGCTTTTCATGATGGTATGTAAGATGTAACCATACCTCAGGAGAGCAGGTACAGCTGACCAGAACTCTTTCTGGCACTTCCCTGCCCTCTGAAAATACAATTCCCCTATTAGCCGTTTCTCATTGCAGCAGTGATTATTTCAGTGTACAAAATCTTCCCAAGGTTGGAAGATGCTTATCTACAGTGGAAGGATAAATAGGTTATCCTTATTATACTGTGGAAGTTCCTAGCTGGCTACAAAATTTTTTACAGAGTCAATAGCTGGACTGTATTTCCCAGCCTCCTTTGTAATCAGGCATCACCATGTGACTGAATTCCAAACAATTTGAAAACTATACAACTTTAAAACATATTGCAATATGAACCCCAGAACAGCAGCACTCCCTGAATTGAATTTGAGGATTATGTACCTGATTCTCTCATCACTTCATGAAACCTAGCATTGTGTTTGCACCTGGATACCTTCCATCCTTCTGTATCCCAAACCTTACCTCTCCTCCCTCTGTAATTGCTGCTCTAAGATGCCCATTTCTTCTATATTCCCAATATTTTCTCATTTACATCATCTTTATCTCCATGAATTAAATTAACAATTCAAGTTTTCCCCTCAGTAACCAATTCAACCATGTCGTGCACCCATGTTTCTGCCACTGTCCCCTCCCTCATTCTAAGAGGATCTCAGCCAAACTGGACCATTGGTGGGCTCTAGTTCTGTTTCACCCACTCTGCCTGCTTCCTTGCTACATTTGTCTCTCTTTTCTTCCTATTAGAATTTAGAAGCTGTCCCTCCTCCCAGTGAGAGCCCAAACTAAGACTTTGTTCTCTATGAGCCTTGCGCTTTCTTAAGCATCTAACATACAAGCTACCATGCTCCCTCTCTCATAGAGGTCTCCTAGGCCCAGCCTAAGACTCCATCCACACTCTATGATTTCCTTTGCTTACTTTCTGCCTCTACCTTCCATGCCATCTCCCAGATTAGAGCCTGAGGCCCTGAGCCAGATCTCTCCCTGGAGGCTAATGGTGCAGAAGATTTGGCTTTGGTCTAAGCCCCTTTGCATAGATCTGGCATTTGGGTAGGGTTTCTGAGTTCAGCTCTACCCTGGGGGCTGGACACAGGACATAGGAGACAGGAATTGAAGCTGAAAATGATTACTAAGTAGAATCAATCCCACTGGCTAATGAGCATCAGGAAAGAAAATGCATAGATGGGATCTTTTGGTGAAACAGACCTTCTAAAGTGCAAACAGGTTGGCCTAGACAGGGTGAAGAGGGGAAAGAGTGAAAAATGTTTGTTTGACAGCATTTATGCCTGGCACGTCTTAGAAAGACTGTAGGCATTCATCTTATGTCACCATCCCAGCAACTCCATGGGGCAAATTCTATATACTTGCAGAAATGAGGACACAGACTCAGAGAAGAAAAGTCATATCCCCAGGGACACACAGCTTCTAGGAGGCTAAGTAGGCCTGCAAGAAAATTCTTCCAACTTTTGGGAGAATGTTGTTCAAGAAATATGCCTGATGTTACTTTTAGATTCTCTAAAAGCAAACTGAACTAGGAATGTGGTTCCTTCCTGCATGGTTCCGGAAGCGCACCTGCTGCCATGGATGATTATGGTGTCCACAGATATCTGCAAATTGCCTTCCCCGATCCTTCTACACTAATCCTGCATATTGAAAGACACAACAAAGATGGCCATTATCCTGAAATCGGGGCCACTTCCCCTAATACAGTAACTTTCCTTTAAAGTTAAATTGAGAAACAAAATGACTGGGCCATATCCTTTTAATAGCTGCTGAGTGTAAATGCTTTTTGAGAGAGAGAACGCTCCTTCAGAAAAGATCATTTCTAATGTTCTTTCAAATTGTCAATTTGGAGGGTGAAGGGGAATGTGATTAGAAGACCAAAATAACAAAGAATTTTGAGACCAGCAAAAATGTTGATGGCACTAACGTGTAATTTAAAATGCCAAAGTGCTGGTGCATTTTTTGATGCCAAATATACTTAATCAGTAATAATCCTGTCCCTCAAGAAGGCTCCTAATTTGCTTTATTGCCTTTTTAGATTTGTCCCCTTTCATTTCCTAAAATATAATCATAGTTCAGCGACTCCATCTGCGAGCGATCCGTGGATTCTGGGTGGTAATGATGTACAGCCAGAGAATAACAATTCCTTAATCACGCTGCTGCCTCCATTGTCGCCTCATTTGGATTCATGGTTTTCAGAAAATTCAATTATATTTGCAATTTCATCAAGAAATTACTCAGATAAATAACTGACAGTGTAACAGTTCACTTATTTGTCAGGAACGAAGCAAAAGTGGGGTGGAGGGAGAAGAAATGGTGAAAGACAAATCTGATAAAAAGCATCATAAAGAAGTTTTGCTTTCCTGAGAGGTTAAGAGGATGGAGAGTGACAGTTTTACAGCTGCTGAAGTCACCTCAGACTGAGGAGGGGAGGAGCTGGGAGTCTCAAAGTGCAGCTGCCTTATAGATCAAGCGCGGCCTAACGTCCCTCTCTGGAGCCGTCACTGGCATTTGCGACGCCTTGGTCCTTGTTGCAGGTGGGAATTTATGACAGGACATTTGTGGCCCCATTGCTACCTTGATCATCAGAGTTTCATATTGGATTTCTGTCACTACCCGCTCCAGAATCTTTCAGGTCACTGACGAAAGGCCTTACCTTGATGTTATTCTTGCTCATCAAGATTCTCTGGGCGTTCTAAGAGAAACGTAATCATCCACAAGGCAGACTAACTTAACAGCTGTTGGCCTTGTGCCTCTGTTAAGGTAATTTGGCCCTGACCCCATCGGCTGTCAGGAAGGCTGCAATCGCCACGCAGAATGTCTCTGTGCTTGCTGGTTTTGCACTAAAAGGTAGTAATACATGGATGTATACAGTAATATACCTAGTAATAAAGGTAGTAATAAATGAATGAACAAACAAACAAACAAGTGACTTTTCCCCTTTGAAACAGATGGCAATGGAAGATGATGGAAATAAGGCAGGAGAGGGGGGTGCTGAGTCTTGTTTCTCAGGAGGCTCTCTCATGGAGATGCTGTGATAATGTAAACAGCACCAGGAGAATTTACTGCCACAAGCTAAGGGTAAGCTGAAATGCCATCTCTGCACTCCCCAGCAGTACAACCCAGGACATGTCCCTCTGAGTCTCAGTTTTCTTGTCTATAAAATGGGATGTTACTAGTATTAGAATACATTTTAACTGTCTGAGAGGGTTATGGCACATAATGGGTGCTGTGTCATTTGACAGTAAGTATTAAACACTGTCATGCATCTCTGGAAATTAAAGCTTTATTTCTCTGTGATGGGAGCTGAAGAGGAATGAGGAACAGGCCTGGGATTGGGTCCAGAGCAGCTCATACACATTATTTGTTTGCAGTATCTTTTCACTTGTGGCTTTTATCTTTCTCATTCTTGAGAAACCGTTAAATAAATGATGCTTCTTTGATAATTGTTTCTTTTGGTGGTCAGTTTTCCTCAAGCAACGTTCTTCACTAAGGTCACCATGGCAACCGACCCACTTAGGAGGCTTGCATGTGGCTGACCCACGCTTCTCTCTGGGGGCAACTAGCCACTCCTCCAGGTGCCTGGGGCCTCCATCACTGGGCAGAGAAGCAATGTAAGTGCTTCTACCTGTGGAATCTGCAATGCCAATATAGCAGGGCTTGGGAGCTGGCACTCAGTCGATATACAAAAATGCTGGCAGAAGTAAAATGAGGCAACACCATTTGGGGAGTGGGGGTTATAGAATGAAGCAACTGTCCTAAGTCAAAAAATTTAAGATGGCCATGCTGCCATGAAGTGATGGTGGGGGTTCTCCCAGGGATTGATCTGGCCTGGGAGAGTTCCAATGGTGCATCCATCCATTCATTCATTCAACAACATTAATAGGCAAGGCACTATTATACAATGAAATAGATGCAGTTTCTGTTCCCACATAGCTTGCAGAATAGTGAAGGAAACAGAAATAAACAGACAACAGCAAGCAGAGCAACCCAGGACAGGTCCCTCTGAGTCTCAGTTTTCTTGTCTGTAAAATTGGATGTTAACAGGGAGGAACACACAGGGATACATAGTGCCGTGGGAGCCAAGGCTCGGGTAAACTGGGAGCGCTTCTCAGAGGATGAGCACCAAGCCTGGTTCTTGGATAGATGAGTAGGAGTTATCCAGGAAGACAGGACTGTTCTAGGTGAGAGAAAGGACAAGTGTGAAGGCCTCAGGTGAGAGGGAACATGAATGACTTGACTGGAAACTGAGGACCATTTGTCTCAGTAAAGGTCTCATTTGTAAACAACAAACAGTAAACCCAGCTCATCTAGCAGAAAGGGGATTGAAAAAGCTACATTAGTTGGCTCATGGAATCTCTGAAAGACACTAAAATCAACTTGGAGACACTGATCTGGGAGTAACCCCCTAAGTCACACTGAAGAAGCACTTCTGTGAAGCCACCCCACCCTGGGAGCTGGCATGGAGGTGGTGCCTTGAATGGACCCCCCCCTCCCCAACACCTCCTCTCACAAATATGTTCTTTATGGCTCTTGATTCTTCAAATCAGAGCTTCCAGTTCCAATCTTGCGGCTGAAGTTTGATTGATGGGACCTAGGTCTTCTGTGTTGACCTGAGCAGCCAGGGAGGCTGGGATGGGGAGAATCTGGATTTGAAGCTTTATGGTGGGAGGTTTTTCAAATAAAGTATGGAGAGAAAAGCAATGGCAGTGAACTGACAAGAAAAGCATCCTCGTGGCAGGCACTGGACACATCGAGGAAAGTAAGACATGACAATTACCTTCAACCTAATGGGAGACACAGTCCTATTTGTAAAGAACATGAGAGAATAGAGACAGTGCAGGCAAGCAGTGATGAAGATGGGCAAGGACTAGAAGGAGTCAACAGAATCCATATTTGTCCATTTTGACATTGTAGGAACCACTTTGAAATCCCACCTGATAATGCTGACCTTGAGCCATTCTGTCCTTAAGGTCTCTCTAGGTCAGTAGGGCTAGGACACATCACCATCTTCCAAGATAAGGTTGTTCTCCAAACATCTAATTTCCCTTCACCAGTCATAAATCTAACCTATGCAGAAATAATTTGTTTCCTGTTTGTAGACACATCTATTCCTTAAACCTGCAGGGCTGCAATTTCACACAGAACCAGGAAGCAATAACTGAGGCCCCACTTAAAGGATGGAACATCTGGATTCCTCTCTCTTTGGATGGGATCTCTGTTCCCCAGGATCAGACAGACCAAATTTTTTAAGTCCCTTATATCTTATATAGGACCACTGGGGATATCCACATTTATTTTGTGGTCAAATGATTTATTTTCATCTTACCCTTCTCCTTTTAGATGTAATTTATGTTAGTAAATATTTATGTAATTTTGCTGTTCTTCGGATATGCTGGTACTGACAGGAGTCAACGAGAAAGCCTATATTCTTCTAAAATTCTTTCAGGGCTTCTGGTTTTGGGAATAATGGCCAGCCCAAATAAACCCATATCTGAAACCTTGAAACTTGTGAATTATTATTATTGGCAAAGGGGAATGAAGATTGCAGGTGGAATGAAGATTGTTAATCAGCTGACCTTGAAATGAGGAGATTATTCTGTTTTTGTTTTTTGTGTTTTTTTTTTTTGTAGAGGCATGTTTTATTTATTTATTTGTTTGTTTGTTTGTCTGTTTTGTTTATACAAGCACTGGGTACAGTCAGAAGCGCGAGAGGGTGAAAGAATTCACCAGAGCCAGAGCAGGGAGTAGAGCAGGCAGAAGGACCGAAGTACACTGCTGAGGGGAGCAGCGGGCGGCAGGAGAGGTCTGCGCGTCATGCGGGACCCTCCGGTGGCCAGGGAGCAGCCGGGATCGAGCCAGGGATCGAACTGGTGCCGCAGAGGCTGCGGGCAGCTTCACAACCCAACGCTCAACCGCTGCGCCACTGGGGAGGCCCGAGGAGATTATTCTGGATTATTCAAGTGAACCAAACATAATCACGGGGTCTATTGAATTTGGAAGAGGGAGCCAGAAGAATGAGATTAAAGAGAAATTTGAAGATTCTATGCTGGCTTTGAATATGGAATAAGACAGCCAGGAGCCAAGGAATGAGAACCGCTAGAAGAAAGGAAAGGTAAGGAATGGATTTTTTTTCCTTTGAGCCTCCAGAAGGAACCCAGACTGCTGAAATCTTCATTGTTTAGTCCAGTGACACCCATTTTGGGATTCTGATCTCCAGAACTTTAAGATAGTAAATTAGTGTTGCTTTGAGCCACTGACTGGGAGTTAATTTGTTACAGTAAATAGAAAACAGACATAATGATCATTGTCAAGGTCTCACTAGCAGGCAAGAAGCCACACAGAGAAAGTAAAGATCAAGACCCCTTAGAACATAAAGTTCTGAATGGGAAACAGATGCCATACTTGCAGATATTGTCCTCCTGATAACCAATGATCGCAATTTCTCATCAGGCGATTTTTGATTATTATAGAGATATAAAGGAGTTAGTCTGAATGAAAAGGAGCTATTTCATTATAGGGAGAGTTTAGCCTTAAAAATATATCCCTTTAAGCTGATCTGAGATGTTGCATGACCTGTTAGTTTTTGTGATATTGAAACATTCCCTGAAATTGTGTTAACCAGGGGCTTCTGATTTCTGTTCCCAATGGGTCATAGCCACCCATGGTGGTAATAGAATTGACAAGCTTGGGAAAAGAGAGGTGAATTAGTATGGGAGAGAAGATGACTCTACAACATAAATGCATAGTTGGGGTGATCTGCAGCCTTTTGAGAGTGGTGGAGCTCCTATTAGTAGAGGGGTTGCTCCCAGCTTTGTTGGGTAGGCTGAACATGTAAAAGGGTGGGGCCCAGAAGAAAAGCAGAGCCTAAGAAAAACATGCAGGAGAATTTGGAGCAAAGAATCCTTTGCTAAACATTTAATAAAAACTAAATTGGGGGCCTCCCTGGTGGCGCAAGGGGTTAAGACACACCCTATGAAGCAATCCGCAGCCACTGCAGCACGAGTTCGAGCCCCAGCCAGGGAGCTACCCACATGGTGCAGCAGACCTCTCCTGTCTCGCCTGCTGCTCTCGTCAGCAGTGTATTTCAGTCAGTCTGCCTGTTCCGCTCCCCACTCTGTCTCTGGTGAATCCTCTCACCTGCCACATCTCTGGCCTGTACCCCAGCTCTTGACTGAATAAACAAATAAATAAATCTTAAAAAAAAAAAAAAAACTAAATTGGCAGTAAATGTGGTTCTTTTGTCTGAAACCAGTAAGAGACTGAGCAGATAGCTTTTTTTTGTACAGCAAAAATCCTTGATATCCCCTTTCTGCTAAGAAATTTGCTTCACTTCACTTTTAGCAAGTACCCCCTCTTACTCAGTCTTTGTGGTTAAGATACCCCCTAGCTCCAGGGGACAAATGAACTAGAACCGACCAATCACAGAGCTACTTTTCCTGGCCACAGTGATTGGTTCATGGCTGGACACATGACTCAAATTGGCCAATGAAAGTCCTCCAGGTGACCAGGTAATTTGGGTGCTGCTGCTGACCATCTTGCTATCACAGAGCAGAGAGACTTCCAGAGAGTGAAGGCAACGTAGTGAAAATCAAATACAGGGGAAGGAAAGATTCCTGGACATCCAGCTCCAGCTGTACCTGCAGCCCCGTCTTGTCAATCATCTGGATGAGCAAATGTCCTCCCCCTCTTCCTCTACTAAGTCCAGGTGGACATGGGTTCAATTCTTCTGTAGGAGGAAGATTTTACAGCCTGGAGCCCAGACAGGAATTGAACACACAATTCCTATCAGTGTGTAAGGCACTGTGCTGGGCACCGAGGAATAGTCAATGAATTCACCCTTGACTTCAAGGGGTAAACGCCAAATGGGAGACACAGAAGTCTAAAGGTTAAAATTGAATTTAAATCATACCATTGACTAAGCCAGAATATGTATTATGCCTTGGGCAGCTAGAGAAAGGAAACAGAGTTCTACCACCATCAAGATCTCGGGGTGGGGGGGGGGCTCTGGTCTTTTCACACCATTCATGGTGGGGGGGTGTTGTGGCACCAGATGGACCATTTAGTAGAGAGAAGGCTGAGGACCCGAAATGGGTATCTGGGCATCTTTAGAATTGCCTAGAGCCAGGGATGAGATAAAAGTGGAGGAGGTAGGCCCTTCCGGTTGGTACAGCGGTTGAGCGCTGGGTCCCCGGCCACTGGAGGAGGGTCCCACATGGCGCGCAGACCTCTCCTGCCGCCCGCTGCTCCCCTCAGCAGTGTACTTCGGTCCTCCTGCCTGCTCTGCTCCCCGCTCTGGCTCTGGTGAATTCTCTCACCCTCCCGCACTTCTGACTGTACCCAATGCGTGTATAAATAAATAAACAAATCTTTAAAAAAAAAAAAAAGTGGAGGAGGTAGAATGTCAGGAGCTGCAACTCAGAATGGCTGTGATTTCTTGGCAGTAAGGTCAGAGGTCAGAACACAGAAAACTCACAAGCAGACTTGAGCTTAGAGCGAGGATGAAATGGCCCAAGTTCACACAGGCCCAAGGGGAGCCCACTGGCTCCAGACCCCCCTCACTCTTTATACTACTGCACAGCAGCAGCCGTCAGAAATGAAGCATTTCTAAGCCTCACCAAAAGAAATGGGAGGAGAGAAATCCCCAGTTCTCAGACCCTTGCCACAATTAAAGATGAGGACTGAGGTCCTACAAGAGAGAGATTTGCCTAAGTTACTATATTAGTTGCTCCCACCCACAGAGTATTCAGGGGTAAACAAGAGCAAAGCAGGCAGGAGCTGTTCAATATATTTTAACTGTCAGTCTCTCCAGGTTGTACTGCAAGCTCACTGAATGGAACAGATGGTAGGTGACAATTTCCCAGTCGTGGTGCAAACTTCCTGGAAGATACATACCTCGGCCACATCTGTCTTTGCTGGGTAGCCCAGAATGATGGAGGAGCCGAGGGAGGAATAAGAAGGACTTGAAAAGTATTGACCCTACCTGACCCTTTCACCTGCTCCAGCCTCCAATGTAGCCTGGAGCCTCCAGGATCAGAGATAGTTCAGATCCAAGGGATCTCTGGAAATGGAAATGGAGCCAGAGTGCTGTGAAAGGAGCAGATTAGTGGCTGCTGGATGGATCTCAGGAGCCCATATATGCACTTATGAAAGAAATACAACTCTCCTCTGAGAGAGTTCAGGTTCAAGTCCCAGTTCTCACACTTACTAGCTGTTTGAGTGAAGAAACTGAGCACCTCAGTTTCTTCATTTGTAAAGTGGGGATGAGATAGAAGTCCGCTCATAAAATAGATGAGTGAATTGATACATTCCAGAAAAGTGTTCTGTACACAGCAATGGGAATCCACCCCAGAACTCCTTCTTGGCTCTCTCCCCACATTCTCCTCATGGCCTGTTACTCTCTTGGCTTTTTCTCTGCTTTTCTTGTTGGCCTGATACAGACATAAATTATATCAGGAAGGGCCATTCATTCATTCATTCATTCATTCAACAAAGACATGCTGAAGATCTACTAGATGCTCAAGGACTTGGGAGAGGCAGCAAGACAGGTGAGAGCCACGTCCTCCTAATGGGGCTCTTTACCGGCCATGACTAGTGGCTCCTGTGCTTGAGAAGAAAGTCAAGACCCAGAGGAGAGGAGGGCTCCTGACTGTAGTAACAGAACTAGCCACTGAGGGAGAACACAAGTATTTATCCAGTATCTCCAATCCCAAGCACTAAGCCTGGCAAGAGTAGATGCTCAAGAAATATTTATGGAACCAATGAGGTCAAGAATCAATACCTTCTATTCTCCTGTTCTTTCTCTGACCTGTACCCAAATAATCAGGCAGTGTATGTACATGAAGAATGAGGGTTAGGACTTTCTGTTGTGTGGCCCATTCACTCCTCCCTCTGCAAAGGGTGAGCTGACAGTTGGAAGGGTTTTTCCCTCTGCTCTCTGGGCATTGCTGCAGGAGCCAAAGTAATACAGCAACATCACTCAGACATGGCAACTCCTGCCCAGACTTGCATATTGTGTCAGGTACACAGACCTGAGGCCTGAGGAAATCAATCACTGAGGAGAAAGGTAAATTCTCAGGTACTAATATGATTCTTTCAGGATTCAAAAAATTGTACCCCTAACTTCCTTAGGTTTGGTACAAGAACACACATGGAGATTGTGATGACATATTAATAATGGCACTAAAAATGTCCATGTCCTAATTCCTGGAGCCTACGAATGTTAGATTGCAAGGCAAAGGAGAATTAAGGTGGCAGATAGAATAGATAGAATGAAGTTTGCTAATCAGCTGACTTTAAGATGGGAGGTTTTCCTGGATAGCCTGGGTAGAACCAAGTTATCCCAAGGGTCCTGAGGAGTGGAAGATGGAGGTAGAAGAAAGAGCCACGGAAATGGCAGAGTGAAAAAGATTTGGTGAGGCCACTGCTGACTTTGAAGAAGGAAGAATACTCTTGTGGATGAACATTCAGGAAGGAAACTGGTTCTCTCTTGCCTCCAGGAGGAATGTGACCCTGATAACACCCTGATTTTAGTCCATCTGGGGCTTTGTCACGACCTCCAGAGGTATATGATAAAAAACATGGTGTTGTTTTAAGCCATAAAGTTTATGGTAATTTGCTGCAATAGGGAATAAGAAACAAATGTAGGAAACTACTGCCCTTATGCCTACATATTTTAAGTTATACATCAAGACAATTACTTGCTAAATAAAACATGTTTCTATCTTCTTGCATTAACATAGATCGCCTTTACCACTTAGGTTTGCAGATTTTGAGAGATTTTGCATAACAGAATATGTCACGATGGGCGGAAAGCAAACCCAAGGCCCAGCCAGGGACCTGACACCTTCCTCTTCCCTCTGCTTCACTCCATACCGGAGGAGCCTTTTGTACAGCCTTATGTCCAAGCCCACTCACAGCTCCTGCACACAGCTACTTCTCTGGGGGACAAACCCAGAGAGCAATCTTAGGGCTACTAGTCAGGGAATTTGGGGCTCCTGGTATGCAGAAAATGGTCTAGCTGGAAGGAGGGTGTGGGTTCTGGGTGCACCAAGGTCCTGTGGCCCTTCCTGTCTCCTCATCTGTCAGGGGAAGCAGAACTGCAAGAGAAACAGAGGTGATATCCAAAGCAGGGTTCCCCAGGCTGACACCCCACCTTATCAAGACCCATGGGGAGTCCTAATTACCAGTAAACCTTTGTAAGTCCAGAGAAGTTAGAGTGCTATGTTGAGGGACAGCTGGTTTTGTTGCCACATAAAAATACCTCATTTCCTCTCCCAACACCTCTTTTTGGGATTGGCATTTCCTTTGAGAACTGGCTTGTCCTCAAGCCCCACCGAACCAAAGCCTGCTCTTTCACATTCGGTAAATAGCCTAAGTTCAAACATG
The DNA here is from genome assembly GCF_964194135.1 of Talpa europaea. Taxonomy (NCBI): domain Eukaryota; kingdom Metazoa; phylum Chordata; class Mammalia; order Eulipotyphla; family Talpidae; genus Talpa; species Talpa europaea. The sequence goes on from NC_140076.1 coordinate 36,211,030, forward strand.
TGATGAGGCCTCAGAAGCCAAATGGGTCATGGGAAACTGGACTGCAGAGGCCAAGGTCAGGACCAGTCCATGGAAGTGGGAAGAAAGGAACACTGGTGTCCTTCTGATGTCAAGTGGTCTCCACTGGTCTGCACTATTCGAGTCTGCCTTGAAAGTAGTGAGCCTCCCACAGAAGGGAGATTTAAGAGCAGGTCAAATGGCTTTAGCTCTAGGTTTTGTAGAAGAGATTGCTGCACACAAAGGCACAGAATCCTATGTCCCTTGGAGCATAAGCACATCAGGAAATCTGGTCTAATAGATTGAGCCCCGCCTCTACCTCCCTTCCTGTGTTCTAGGCTGACAGCATTATTCTATATCTGCTCCTCTCTAAAAGAGCCAAAAAGAGCTCCAGCCCAGGAGGCATTGTGGAAGGCATCTAATGGTGGTGACATGATCTTCCAATTCACTTGACAGGAGTCAGGAAATGTCCAGAGTGCAGAGACCGAAGCCCTGATGGTCACCTATGATCCCTGTAGCCAGACTAGGTGAGGTTTGTGGGATGAGCTATCCTTGGAGACCTCCCCGCTGCACAGGGAGTGAGGACTTGTCTCCAGTGAGGCCGGGGCAGAGGCCCAGGGTCAGACTGGATCCTAGAAGGTGCTAGACTCTTTTCAAATTTGCAAACTGTAGCAGAAGCGGGTGGGGCTTGACCCCAGGCATCTACTGATTATGCCAAGCTCCAGAAGCGGCTCAGGGTGCTGGGCACCTGGCCCCACAGGCCTCTCCGGCTTTACAGAGCCTCTCAGCCACATGGCCTCCTTCCCGGTCACTGAAAGGACCCTGCTTCTCTGTCCCCAGAGCCTTTACAATACTGCCTCCTCTGCAAGGAACTCCCAGAAGGGAGAGGGACTTGCCAAAGATTACAGGGCTGTGGATCCAGAAAAGAAAATTCTACGTTTTGCCCTGTTGACCTGCAAGAGTCACCTCAAGAGGTTGAGGTTGGTCATTGTGAAGAATCCTGGGGTGAGAAACAAAGGAAATGTCTGAAAAATCCTTAGACCGAGCCCCTGGCATGTCTAGGAGTTGCAGGAAGAAAGAACAGGACTGCACCCCCATCTGTAAGCGTACTTTTTAGGATACGAGATTCACAAAGGGCTCTGGTTGAATTATCTCTGTGAGGGATGCTTGGAAGTTAAGAACATGGTTTCTCCTTTATCAATTAACTAAGTTTGCTAGAAGCCAAACACTTTTAATTAACTGAAATTGTTAGAAATTTAACTAGATGTTTTCTTTCCTTTGTTAAGAAAAAACAATTACGTGCTCTCTTACAGGTAATTTTTTAAAAAGTTGCATTATTGTTATTGAATATTTAAATTTTTATTTACTTTAATTTTTAAATTTTTAATATTTTAATTTTAATAATTTAATATTTTTATTTAATTTTAAACAGTGGTTAACAATATTGTATGAGCTTCAAGGGTAAAGGTTCATACATCTTAGGTGTAGGTTACCACACCTAATCTTCCACCTTAGGCCACTGGGCCTATACTGCTTTTTTCTCCTTCCTCTACTCCCACCCTCTGGTGTCCTCAATTCCAGTCAAATTTCTAGAGTTTGTTTTGTTTTTGATTTTGTGTCTGCTTAGGATCTCTGCATTCCAGTGAGTGAAATCACCTGGTACTTTTCTTTCTCCTTCTATCTGTGTAGGTAATTTACCTGAGTAAACCCAGGCTCAAAACTCCAAAGGCAGGGACCATTCCTTAAGAGAAACTTGATACTGGTGACCCAGCCAGGGCCCTTAGTTTGGCTCTGAATCACCTCTTTAATGTATTCCTCTCTTACTAAACTTTGAATTGTTTCTCAGTGGTGATTATTCAGTTGAGGAGCTCATCAGCAGCCAAGCCAGGTGCCCACCCCACTGCACAAGCCTCCAGGGGACAGGGCTTAAGGAAGGTTCTGGGAACGGACACTTGAGAACAACCTTGTCTCCGGCACTGATCAGTGGCTGCCTCTGTCGAGAGCAGCAGCTGTACTCATGTAGTAAACAGTGTCTGTGTTTGTCCATTCATGAAGGATCTTCTCATTTTCAAGAACCCAGCTCTTGGGTTCTTGGGTCCCAGGGATACAGCCCGCAGGAAGGACCAGGGAGGAGGGTATTCTGGAGCTGCAGATGCCTATTGCCTCCTATAGTTGTCTAGCTCCTGGTCTCCCACTCAAGTCCCTGGGACAAAAAAAAAAACACACACACACACACACAGAGGTGCAAAGAGTGTGCACAGATGCAAACAAGTGTAGCATGTGGGCACTCCTGCACCAGATGTTCACAGTCAGGGAGCCCAGTATCAGTGGGGCCTGTAGGCAGGCTCTGAGGAGCCTTTCCCCTGAGGCTTCCCTTTGTTCTATGCATCCTGGGGCTAGCTGTTACCTGAATCATAAAGCCTCACTACAAAGGTGCCCAGTTCTCCATACAGATTTCAGACCAAGTAGCCTGTAAATGGTTTCAGTGGAACAAAAAATGGACTTGAAGATCTGAACCCACTGCTGCAAAAGTCCTGCACTTCTCTGGCCCTGAGAGCCTGGAGGCTCCCACCTGGAGAAATGTTAACCCAAACTAAAAATAAGATTGACCTACAGGATAGATAACAAAGTCACCTTTCCTACACACCTGAGGCTGTAGACTGGGGTGCATGCCAGTTGCATATACTCAAGCAGGTTACCACCAAGGAGGGTAAGGCACATGGAGAGAGGGAACCAGAGTAAAGGCCCAGAATGGAGCTGCACAGACAGGATGCCTGCTGGGACACAACTTCTGTATGGGGGCAAGAGAGAGAGAAAGTCCACAGGCCAGCAGCCTTGCCTGGCCACCAGGGGTCTGGTCTCAGCCCGGGAGACAAGTGTCCCCAACTCAGATCACAGTGTCCATGTGATCTTGCTATCTCTAGGCCACCACTCTTTGTCAAGCCACCAGATGTTATTATTTGGCTAAAAATCCATTCACATTTCTAGACAATCCCATCTCTGGCCAAAACTCAGATGGCAAAGTGATCACCCTCCACCGGAAAACCCACTGAGTTCCCCGCCACCCAGGGAGAGACTGATTTGACAGGGGTCTGTCTGGGGTAAGAGAAAGAAGTATCAGTAACCCCACTCCAAATGTCTGAGCTGCAATGGCCAGATTTTGGGTCCTCTGTACTATTCTGAGCAGGGGTTATATCTAAGGATGAGCTTGTCTCTCTTCTGTCATCTTACACAGGGTTTTGCATCACACTAGCACTCAATCCTACCAGCTCTCTTTGGAGGCAGATACTGTTGGTGTGTCCAGTTCAGAGATAGCGAGATGAAGTCCAAGGTCATACCACCATCAAAAAGGATTATGATTCCTGCTGGGATCCAACACCTGTTATCAAACCAAATAAACTCTATGGTCACAGGTGACCACAAGTGTGGCATACAAGACTAATTTGGCCTCTCAGCTCCAAAAGATGGTCTTAGCCACTTCCTCTTCCTCCCCGCCCCCCCTTTTCCTCTGAGCAATCCTCTCCTCTGGGGCTCCCAGGACACCACACTACTTGGCTGTCTGTTTCCTCCATATCCCCCACTTCCTGATCCACTCATTCTCTGCCCTTTCCTGCCCTGCTTTGACTCCATGGCCTACATCACCCTGACCTCTTCGCTTCTGACTTCTGGTGAAGGCTGGCCAAGGAGAGGCACTAGAAGAATTGACAGCAGAAGTGGTCAAGAAATTATTGCCCCAACTCCTCTTTGTCCATCTGCTGTTCTGGGTGAATGCATCCCCGATGCCAAAGTTCCAGCCATCACTGGGCTGTGGGAACACACCCCTTTCCTTGTTCTTGAAGGTGCTAACAACTCCCCTCTGTGGCTGATCATCAGATACACCACCATTTTGAGGTTTCCCCCAAACCTGTGTGTTGAGGGTCTTCCTGCAGAGACCCTGAGAGGGACAATACTCTCCCAGCTGTGCTGCTACTGCTCTGGGCACTCCTGCTCAGAAACTTGATCCTTGATCTATTAAGCACCAATGATACTCAAGGATTTCTCTGCTTTTGTCATTCCATACCATCCACCTGACAGAGCTCATCTGCCCCCTGGAGCTTCAGTTGCCACCACCAAGATCTCTCTCCAGTCTCAGCTTTTCTTGTTCCTGCCTGGATAATCCAGCAGCCTCCTTGACATTTCCCCTTGCCTTTCTGCAACATCTTCCAGCCTCCCCTCATTTGGAGTGGGGTTACTGTCTCAACGAATGACACCATTGTTGACCCAGGGGTGCAGGCCACTGGCCAGCCTGGGGTCATCCATGAACCTACCTCCGCGGCCACCCCCTCCCTCCACTTCCATATGCTGGTTCCATCACATTTTGTCTTGGTGGGTGGCCCACCCACACCCTTGATATCTCTCCCCACTCTCTGTAGCTCCTCTTGGCCAAGTAGTCTGAGAGATGTTTTCACAATGAAAAATTGATACAACCCCACTGCATTGTCTTTCAGTGGCTCCCACTTGCCTGTAGGTCTTACGTGGTCTCCCTGCCAGCCTCTCCAGCATCCTATGCCCCACTTGTGCTCTCCACCTCCAGAAAGAGTGGTCTGTAACCATTCCTCTCATTCGTCAGGCATCCCTCCCTTTAAGGATACATGTTGCTCTTCGCCCCTGAGCTCTTCAAGTCATTAACTTCTACTCATCGTGCTCCCTTCATAGGAGAAATCTCCTATGAGACCGCTGGGCCAATCATCTGTGTTTGTCTCCTGGGTACCCTCCATTTCTTACTGCAGCAATCCTAGATGTGTGTGTGTGTGTGTGTGTGTGTGTGTGTGAGTGTCTTCTCTCCCCCATATTTGTTGGCTAAATATGGAGGGGCTTCACCCCGTTCCAGGGATGGCCATGTGGCCCAAACCAAAGCCAGCTGGCATGTCTCATTTCCATGGCTTCAGCTAGTCCATGGTGGGTACATGACATAAACTGTCTGATCAGCAAGAAGACCAGAAGGTTTTCAGAAGCTGCTGCCAAAGATGCTGACTCTTTCCCACAGGACTCCCACCTGCTGGGATGTGAGGCGGGAGCCCAGAGGCCAGTTTGCCATCTGGAGGATGAAAAACCATCAGGAGGCACCACAAGAAACAAGACCCACATGGGAAGGCAGAGGAAAAAATGGAGAGAAACCAGTCCTGTCCACATGACTTGACCCCTGGGGGCATGAACATTTAAACTTTCTAAGCAGGTGATCCATTCATCCCTGCACTATTTATGCTAATTTCAGTGGGAATTTTTCACATTTGAACAAAACCATGGACCAAGTGTCCTTTCAGGATTGTGATGCCCCCTGAAGACTCCCCCAGCTTTCCTGGGGGTTGAGGGGTGGCAAGCAAGGCCCTTACCTGAAATCAGTTAGGTTCATTGCATCTGGCCTCTGATTTCTGGGTGCCCTCAGGGAGGTCCCTTCCTGTGGGGTGAACCGCTTTCTGACCTGTGAAATAACTGGGCCCATTTTTGGACCCGAAAAGATAGGTCTCCCCAAAGTGTTCATAACAGCCTCCCCACCAAGATGTTCAGAACAGGCCCGCCCCAGAATGTGCCACTGGCGCATGTGGGTTATTTTGAGCTGAGGTCAACAAAGGTCCTCAGCCTCAAATGAAGCTTTTATTACTCCTTTAACTACCTAGAAGAATGAAAATTGAGTGTCTACCCAGAATTAGGAATTTTACTAGAAATGACCTTTTCATGGGTGGATTCTATATACAGGGCAGGATTACATCAAATTACAGAGAGTCTGGTCCTTCTCATATGAGTCACCTCTGCCTCCTTGAAGCCTGAGGCTCTTCTTCCATTTCTTAGCCCTGTTGCTTTACAACCTATATGCATATAGGGCCTCCAAATGTATGCAATTACATGAGAATTTTCTCCTACGAATTGGACATCATTTGCATGCTCAACCACCCTGAGAGGAACGTTGAGGGGCAGAGGGAAAGTTCTACTCCACTCCTACAGCTCCATGCACCCCGTGCCGTTTTTTTCCGGGGTCTTATGCTAATTTTCTCTTTAATTATCTGAGTCCCTCTGGCCTCCTGTGGCCAGCCAGGCAGGGCCCTCGCTGGATGAAGGATGAGGTGCACCACTCTTTGCTGCTCTGCAGGCCCATCTGCCTGCTCCCAGTGGGCAAAAATTTCCAATCATGCAATCTGAACTGCAGGGGAGGGGCCTGCAAGACCCAGGGAAGGGGAGGCCGCAGGAAGTCTTCAGGGCAGCCCAGGCCCATCCTATTGTCTTAAGCTGGAAATACTGAGGCAGGAGCTTTCCCAAGCCAGACCATCCCTCTGGAGGCTACAAGGTACTGGAACTCACCCACTGCCCTTCTGTCCAGCAAACATTTAGTCTCCTTCCCACTGAGAGGCAGTGGGAAGTGACACGGAGACAGACGCCAAGCTCAGCCCCTCTGCCTCTCATCACCGTGGCTCTCCTGACACATTTCAGGAAGGAGCTGTGGCTGTGGCAGGTGGTAAGGGGACCTTCCTGGAAGGCAGCCTGGGGCCCTGGCGCTCTGCCGAGCCTGCATGCTCACTACCCACCTGCGCCTGCCTGCCAGTTAGCCTGTGAGCTTTGTAAATGCTGCAATTTGTGAAATTAAAATTTCCTACTGATTTGCATCTGGCAGCAGGGGGCAGGGAGCAGAAAATGGGTAGGTGGGGACTACAAGCTTCTGGATGGTTCTTGGACTTACAGTGGAGGTGCTAAGTACCATGGACCCTCTCCTGCTCACCCACTCCAGGGACAGGGAGCTTGAGTGGACAAGGAGACTCCTGTCAGGGAGAGAAGCAGGGTCAAGTGCAGGGAAGGGGCACAGGAGCATAGGTGAAGCGGTGGGGGTAGCAGGCTCAGCAGGACAGAAACACTCCACTAACCTCCTCATAGCTTCAGGGCTTGCTGCTCTCCCCCTGCCCCTCCCAGCTTCCCCCAGGCCTCCTCAGGCAACTTCAGCTGTGACACCCCTGTGTCATAGGTCAGGTTTCCAGAATCAGTCCCTGAGAGGAGAAGTTTGTTCAAGAGGTTTGTTTTGGAAGTGCCTGCAGGAGAAACAGGCAGGAGTGGGGAAGACAAACAGGAGGAGGGCGAGGTGCCTGAGGCTCTCCCAGGTTGGGTCCTGGCAGGGCAGCGCTGGGAAGTGCTACTGGCACTGCAGCAGGGTTGCTGGCCTCCTCCACTCCTGCACCTTGGCCGAGGCCCTAGGAAAGGAGGGTGGAGGTGAGATACAAACTCCCAGGCACTTTAGGCTCTGCCAAGTGAAAAAGCAACTCCAGGGGCCTGGGTACAGGTCTCTGAACAGTGTGATAAGGTCAGGCTTTGTGGGGCAAACAAACCCCCAGAAAGCAGGAGGGCAGCCTGGGATTGCTGCTAAAAGGTAGCCCCAAATGTGAACACGAGATTCTTGTCTACAGCACTGGCCTGGGGATGGGGTGATTAAAGGGAGGGGTGGGGCAGGAGAAGCCGGAGGGCCTGTGAACACATTGTATGTTCTGAGACCACCCTTCCTGATCTAGCAGGAAAGAGAGCAAAACTATCCACATAGGTTTAAATCAGAACAGGATCTGTTCTGTGAAGGGGACATGCACGATGCCTGCCTGTGGGTAAAACCAAACTTCCAGCCTCCACTAATGACCAAGGAGCCAGCTAAAAATATTTTAACAATTTTAACAATAGGCACCTAGCCTCTGTGTCTCCACAGTGCATTCTTCAGAAGTCAGCAAAATGACAAAAACCCAGCATTCGCCCTGCTCTGTGCGCAGTCAGCATGACAGTTCTTTATTTCAAGATTGCTTAGGAAATTGAAAGATCTAAACCTATAGATGAAAACCAGGAATCCCATGCCAAACACAATTACATTTTTTACCATCAGTGTCTCACTGCTCTTTTTTTTTTTTTTCTTCTACACATATGTTATTCTGTAACCAGGTATAGAAATTGAACTGGAACTTGGAAAGGACAGAGCAGCTCTCACTTTGATTACCTAATAAATTTTCTGTGTAATTATTATTGAAACTTTGACTTCACTTGACAGGCATGAGGGAGGCCCAGAGGGACCAGGAGCATCCCATGCTTTGATGTATCCATGAGCCTGCTGGGACCTGTTGGTGGAGCCAGGACCCCTGGTGTTAAGTCTCTTTTTGTTTTTAGAAACAGTGAGTCTGGTGCAGGGAAGGACAGCAGAGACTTAAGGAGAGCCTGGGTTCAGGAACGACAGAACGGAGTGAAGCCAGGGATCAGCCTTGATGCCAGTTCTGGGGAAGGGGCTTCTTTTGGTGGCCCAAGTTTTACTCAGTCTGAAGCTGGAAGCACAGGGATGCAGGAGGCTGGAAATCTAGAGTAGGGTGGCCCCACAGACTTGGTGCAAAGGCCTAGAGGTGAAAAACCCAGGTAACTTGGATCTTCATGCAGTTCTATCAAAGAGGGGGAAGAGGTAAGATAAAGACTGGGCGCCTATCTGGGGCGCTGTTCACCATTTGTGGATAGAGGGCAGCTTTGGAGGGAAGGGTTCTGTTCCGCTCCTTACTCCTCCACTCTTCCTGTTTGCCAATGATTCTTATGCTGGGTTCTAAACCCTCATTGGCCAGACTGCCTGGCTCTGTTGGAGGAACATTCTACCCCCTGATGTTTTTAGACTCCACCCTCATCTCAATGTCAAAGAAATCTCAGGCACTGAGAACTACAATTCCCAGCATGCCAGAACCCAACTTCCTGAATGGGGGCTAGAGACTAGGGCAGAGTTCAGCAGCCATTCTTGGCTTATACCTAGACACACTGAACACATGCGTGCTTGGACATTCTTGCTCTTTAGGCTCTAACTTGCACCCTGGTATTTCTGGGGGAGATATACAGAGGAGAGACATTTAGAGACACTTGGAAGAGATACTTGGAAAAGTGGAAAAGAGGCTATGAGCAGGAGACACATAGGAAGGCTGCTCCTGGTGTTGGCAGAGACAATGGCTGCCATTATCTTGACCTCATGTTGCCTTATATTGTATATTTTAAAATTTGAGTTTTTTTGTCCCAGCTCTCTGGGGCCTGCCTAACACCTTTCTTATGGGTCTCTGCCAGAAGGTAATTCAGACTTGTGGCAAGCTTTCAGGTCTCAGCAGCCCTGCTTTGGGCCAACCCTTTTTGGCTGAATATTTGCCCATGAAAGGATGGGTAATTTGTGGAGTTTTATTGGGAAACTATTATTTGAAATCCTTTCTTCTCTTTCTCTCTATGCGCCCCAATTCCATTAAAACAAAAACCAAAAAAACCTTTCACACTAAGAGTATGCTTCCTTTACTTTTGTATACATGGATGCATATACACATACATGATGGGAACCCCTCCATCAGCATCCTAGGGCACAGTCCAGATCTTGGCTTTGAAAGTTAGCCCTTCCCAAAATGTTCAAAGAGGCTTTTTCCAGTTCATGTCACCCTGACATGGGGTGCTGAGGTCAGTCAAGGTTCTGTGGGCTTTAAGAGAAACTGATGAAGTTTCTCTTTAAACCTAAAAGGCAATGGTAAAGAATGAAGACTACTCAGATTCAGGGTCATCTCCAGAAATAACCTTTCTAGTAGAAAAACCTATCTTACATCAGGGCAAACATCTTGAGAATCTGTTAGGAGTCACCCTCTCATTGTCATGTGAGTGCCCCTCTCCCTCCCTGACACCTCATCCCATTCATTAGCTCAATAATAAAATCCCACAGTCTGTCCCATTTACTCTCGAATTTACAGCCATGTAAATCCTCCATACGAATGTAATTAAATTTGTTCTTTTTCTCTTACTCATCCATATGATGTTAATTTGCTTGCTTGTGCAGCTTGAGAAACCAGAGAGTTGGGGTGAATGTCCCCAGTGCCCCAACAGTTTGCTTCTTCTGGCAGTCATTTCATTCCTTTGGTCTCTCGGACAGGAGTGGCCATGGGTTTGTAGTTTGGGGGACAGTGGCTGGCTTACAAAGACACAGAGGTGCATTTTTTGAACCAGCGTGGTGGAGGTGGGGGAAGGTGTTATGAAGCCTGGAGCAGATGGGGCTGGGCTGAATTTGCTATTCTTCTTGGTTTAGTCTTGGCTTCTGTGGCTAAGGATGGGGGGTCTATTGGCTAGTTCCAGGTCAGGAAGGTTGAGATGAAACAGGGCAAGCAGAAAACATGAGAAAAGTCACATGTGCATACACATACTCTAAGAACTTGTCAGAAATGCAAAAATCCAGAATCTGAGACTCTGGGGGTGGCACCCAGCCATCTGGGTGTTGGTGAGTCTCCCCGGGGAATTCTGAAGCTTATTGGAGATTGAGAACTGTTAAGCAAGACAGGTGAACATTTTAGGACCTGGTCCTTACCCTATAGGCTGTCTTCTGCCACCTGGTAAGAGATTTTTGTTTCCATCAGGCAGAGCTGGAATTGGTCCTACGAGGGGGGGGGCAGCCTTCTGCCTCTGCTGTGCCTGCCGCATTCTTTACCTGGATCCTACATTATCTCCTGGAAAGGAATAGCCTTAAATGGCTGCATATTTGCATAATGGCTCTCCTGTCCCCTTCACTTGCAGTAATTAATTGTTTTGGAATACTATTCCCCAATCTGGTTGCCTAGAGCAGAGGTTCTCAGAATGGCCAGCAGCTTGTGAAAATGCAGTTATCTCCCCCACCCCTTCCCAGTTCCAGAATCCCATCGTGTAGCTAGAAGCCACATTTGTACTTACAGAAAATTGAGAAAAGGCATGGTCTTGGCCAATGAAGGGGTGTGGATTAGTGGCCTGGGAGTAGGTTATATTGAGATGGAGGGAGCCATCCTGCAGCAGCCTGCAGCCACTGGGTTTGGTGGGACTGCTCACATAGTTGTGGGAAACAGGAAGGTGATAAGGGGGTGAGGAGAGAAACTGGGTTACTATTCTTCGAAGGGCCTCTGCGTGTAAAGAGTAGGCATGGTGGTTTCTCATTTAATTCTCCCATAAACCCAGGGCGCATGACGGTCAGAATCTTGTCTGTGTTCACAGAGGTCAAGGGGCTGGTCCATCATCACATTGCTGGTCCGGATTAAGCTTAGCCCTCACCTTTTGGCCTGTGCCTTCAACACAAACTACACTTCCTCCTTGGGAGAAAATGTCAAGGATGAAGCTCAGTGCTGGTATAGAGAGCTAACAAACAAAAACTTCACCCTAACAAATGACCCCTTCCAGCCCTACTTAACAGATAATGAAATTGAAACTAGAGGATGAATTGTCTGGGCCTATAAGCTCTGGAATCCCCTGCTCTGGAGCGAGAGTTCAAAGATTTTGCTCCTAGTTTACAGTAAAACTTCTAAGGAGGCTGAGAGAATCTAGAAAGACCTCAGACCTATAAATTGGGACAAGGAAGGCAGGGTGCTTCCCGCCTGCAATGAACTTCCAGGACTTCTCCAGCCTGCAGCACAGAGGAGGAAGGTTCTAAGCTCAGTGGCTGGAGTTTGGGAAAAAGCCGGACTGGAGCCAGCCAGCATGCGGCCTGTGCTTCCCTCTGCTGGTCATTAGTAGTATAGCTGCAGCTGGCTAGCGTCAGTTCTCAGGGCTGAGTGGACCTTAGGGCTGAGTGGACCTCAGGCCAGGACACCAGGCAGAACTGTCAGAGATTTGATTCTGGCCAGTTCCTCCCCAGCCCAGATAGGCCCACATCAGCAGCATCCTAGGGCACAGGTTGGCAGCTGGCTAGGAGTTGAGTGCTCTTGAAGGATCTTTTGACAGTCATTTCACCCTCCTTGCCTACAAAGACACAGCTGCTGCCTGAGCTCCCATGGTGCACATCCTGATCCAGAAGTCCTGGCCCTCCTGTAACTTTCCATCCTATTCTCCCGGAGAGGGACTTGAGAGCACCCTTTGCAACATGCCATCTGATCTGGGGGTGGGAAGAGTAAGTCCCAGGGTTCCTCTTATTCCAGACCAGAAGGTGATACTAATAATACCTGACCTAGCTGAACACTGACTCTATCCCAGATCCTGTTGGAGATGTCTGGGGCAAGGAGATGCCAAACTCTATCCCCTGATTTCTGGACACTGACCAAGCCAGATGGGACAAACCCTGAACAGTGACTTAGGTCTGAACTTGCCCTTATGTCGTGAGCAAGGGGGCTGCTTGGAAGGGAAGGGACTGAGCAGCAATTTGGGGGACCTTTGAGACTATTTCTCTTCTGCCTGCTCTTCTCTCATTTCATATTTCTCATTTAGATCTCAGCTCAGATGTCACCTCTTCAGAGAAATAGGCTCTGACCACCTAGAACATACTCACTTGTTGCTCCATGCAAAGCTCTTCCCTGTGCATCTCATGGAGTACATGTTGTCCCACTTGTTGTTCTGTTGTAGGTGGAAATTTTACAGGAGCCACAGCTATTCAAAGATCAAACTGCAAACCAGCCAGAGCCAGACTGGTGCTGCACAGTTAGCTAGGAGGAGGGAGCATGTAAAGGTGCAAGCATGGCTAGATGCTGAAGAAAAAGAAGGAAACATTCTAACCGTATCTATCCTTTGTTCCCTTTATTTATTTTTTTAAATATTTATTTATTTATGCATACAAGAGCTGGGGCACAGGCCAGAGGTACGGGGATGAGAGGATTGACCAGAGACAGAGTGGGGAGCAGAACAGGCAGATCTACTGAAATACACTGCTGAGGGAAGCAGTGGGTGAGACAGGAGAGGTCTGCTCTGCCATGTGGGTCAGCTCCCTAGGCGGGGGATCAAACTCCTGTTGCAGTGGCTGCCAATAGCTTCTTAGTGCTGAACCCCTTGTACCACAAGGGAGGGTCCTCCCTTGATCCCTTTAAAAGTGGCTCTCTCTTCCCTCCAAGTGAGAAGATGCTTTGGAACATCTTCTCCATTGCTTGTTAAGCAATAAAATTCTTGTTTGTTTTTAACAAACCAGTTATTGTATTTATTGCCTAGCAATCACCAAGCTGCAAATCTTCTTGGGGTCAGTGACACATCATCTTAGTTTTATACCATTGGGAATCACCATTCCTATACTTCAGAGAGAATTTATCTCATTTACATTTATTTGTGTGACCACTTCAATAGTGTCTGTCTCCTTCATAGACAGTTTTCTCATCTATAAAATGGGGAGATTAATTCCTCCCTCACAAAGTCGTTGTGAAGATCTAATAACTAAACGTAGGTAATAAGCTTGGTGGTCTTCTAGGTGGTCTTTTTGATTAGTAACCCACTGCCTGTTATCCCCAGACGCTCCTTGGAGTAACACATTGTCATCTTCTAATTCCTAAAAAAATCACCTGCCAGCCTCAAAATACGGGCCTGGCTTTAATTTCTAGATTTAGGCTATAAGATCATTCTCATATCATCTGAATTTCCATGATGACGTGGTCTTATATCATGGCCCCCACAGTCATGAAATTCTACAAACAACTCAACTCTCAAATTCCAGGTCTGAGTTTGGATTCTTATTTTGTGTGCCCAGCTGGTCCTTTCATTTTTTTTTTTCATTTTAAAAAAACTTAATTTTTTACACTTTAAAAGGACAGATTCATTACAAAATTGTGGGAGAAATAGAGACACCTGCATAGTCACAGGCAGACATGAGAGCTGCCTGGTCTGTCTTTTTATTTATTTTTTATTTATTTTTTAAAGATTTATTTATTTATTTATACAAGCAACAGGTACAGTCAGAAAAGCGGGAGGGTGAGAGAATTTACTGAGCCAGAGCGGGGAGCAGAGCATGCAGAAGGACCTAAGTACACTGCTGAGGGGAGCAGCGGGCGGCAGGAGAGGTCTGCGCGCCATGTGGGACCCTCCTCCGGTGGCCTGGGAGCAGCCGGGGATTGAACCCACGCTGCAGAGGCTGTGGGCAGCCCCACAACCCAGCGCTCAACCGCTGTGCCACCGGGGAGGCCCAGGTCTGTCTTTTTAAAAACCAGATTATTTACTCAACAACTATGTAAGGTCCATTTAGGTACCAGATACCATTCCATATGCTTTACACACAATCTCATTTGAATAATTTTGCTGTTTAAATAATTCCCATCTTATTAATTCTAGTTAAAACATAAAATAAATGTCTCTATGTTGATACAATGAGGGTTTAGAGGGTAGAAGGAGTGGTCCTTTGGCTGCTGGAAGTTTAGGTGCTGTCCTTTAGTGCTACCTGATTATTTCTACACAGTCCAGAGCTGCTGGATTGCCTTACTTTTAAAGAAAAAAAAATCAGCACCCTATATTTTATATGAAAACTTAACTTCTAAAAAATAGTTCACTTTAAAAAAAAAAAAGGAAAAAGACAAAACACTTGAGGCCAAACATAGAAGGTGGAATCCATCTTAGAGTGACGTTGAGCCTTTGAGAAGAGATTGTGGGATATCCTGGAGCACAGTGGGAGTCGGGGAAGGAACAGGGAGAAGGGAGAGAAACTGAGAGATGACTGAGCTCCTTAAATCCGTAAAGGTGCTGAGATATGAGCTGGCAGAACCTGGGTGAGTGTGATGGCTAATTTTATCAAGTGCCAATTTGACTGGGCTAAGGGATGCCCAGGTGGTTAGTTCTTATTTCCTGATGTCTCTGTGAGCATTTGAATTGGTAGACTGCGTAAGGAAATCACCCTCACCAAAGCAAGCAGACATCAGCCAATCCACTGAGTTTCTGTACAGAACAAAAAGGCAGAGGAAGGGTGAATTTCATGAGCTGGAATGTCTAACAACTTTTGCTCTTAGACATCAGTGCTCTGGTTCATGGGCGTTCAGACTCAGACTGCATTATAGCACCAGCTTTCCTGGGTCTCCAGATGGCAGATAACAGGGCTCTGGACCCCTGTAATCATGCAAGTCAACTCCTATAATAAATCTCATGTCTCTATCTTTATCTCTATCTTTATCTTTAGCTCTACCTTTTGTAGGAGAGGAAAAATCTGCCACTCTTTTTTGAGGAAAGGTTGATTTCATGGGCGAGGCTCTGAAGACTGGTGGAGGCAGCTTTTGAAAAAAGATATTTACATACAAATTTCTGTAAAAGCATGTACTGGGAATACCTCATCTCCTTCTATTTTTTGAATGGAGAAGGTCTCTAACTGACCTTCCCTGTCTCCCCTGGTTCCTTTCCTATCTTAGCTAAGCCATTTAAGATGGAGTCTGAAGCCACATGGGTAAGCTACTCGATCAAGCTGGATCTCCCATGTATGCAGGAGGTACATATGTTATTATCAGATTTCTCTATGCCTTTTTCTTAGATCGGTCTGTCTGATGCTTGTTGGATTACATGCCAGCTTAAAAGACTCTAGAGGGGTATGGGATGCTTTCCTTTGTGCCTCAACACTGTCTACCCTACTGGTTCTTTTTCTTTGGACAACCTTGACTAATACAGTGGGAAAACACCAGGTCTAGGTTGCTGAGCTTCAGCAGAGACTGTGCCCCACTGACCTTGGACTTCCAGGGCCCTGGGGGTTTGGACAGCAGGAATCTTAGGTGCAAGTGTGTGGTCTACCGATTGGAGCCCCTTTCCTGGTTTCTCAATCTCTCCTTGTTTTGGAGATTCTGGAGTCATGCCAGAGAAGGAAAAGCACATAATAAGAAAGCAGGTTTCCAGAGCCTGACACATGGTTTGGAGACCATACACCAAACAAAAGAATGATGGAATTTTCTTTCACCACTGAAAGTGGGAAGTACAATCCTTGATCACGCTTCTTGCTCACTCCACAAATACTTATAGAGTAGACAAAGGAGCACCGTAACAGGCAGTGGCTCAGACAGGGAAGATGAGCAGTGAGACCGGCTGGTTTCTGTCGAGTTTGTAAACTTTAATGCTCGCTTCGATTCACAGCCCAATTGCCTGTAAAATGAGACCATGTTCAGCAGGTCCCTTAATTGGAATCCGTTTCTCTGATGCAGAGGGATGAGGCAGAACCTGCATTGCCAGCATGTATTGGTGAGGTGACAGGGACTTCCCTGCAAGAAGGGGGAGGCCTTGGATGGACAGGGAACTTCTTCATGAGTGGGATAGGATCCTGCCTGGATATTCTCAGTTGTATGAGGAAGACAGACAGTGAGCAAATTCTGGGATCCAGGAGGCAATCTGGCCCCTTCTCATCAGGACAAGAAGAGGTCAGTGAAAGGCAGGGCTGAGATCCAGCAATAAAACAACAGCAGCAGCAACAATACAGTCACACCTCAGAGATATTGCAGGTTCAGTTCCAGAACACTGCAATAAAGCATATATTGCAATAAAGCGAGTCACGTGAATTTTTTGGTTTCTGCTGCATATAAAAGTTATGTGTGCACTGTAGTCTATTAACTGCACAATAATACTGCATCTTAAAAATGCACATATCTTAATTTAAAAATATTTTATTGCTAAAAGGGGCTATCATTGGAGCCTTCAGTTTTTGCTAGTATTAAAAAATGTAGTATCTGCAAATCACAATAAGACGAAGTACACTTATAATAGCTGCAACTAACATTTCTGGGTCCCTTCTTATTAATGAGGAACTGCACATCATCACATATAACCCTTGAAACAACTCCTTTGTAGGTCCATCCTCCACTGTCCCTGACAGGGAACTGGTATCTCCTGGTGAGCCTTTGTCTACCAAGCACTTATTGAGTACTAACTTCAAGCACAGGGTTACAGAGGTGTTTGTCCTACAGGATTTTTGGGTCTTCTGGAAGAAATGAGTACTTAAGATATTCACCAAATAATGCCAAGTACTGTATTCTCCATGTAGAGTATGATAGGAGCCAAGGAAGTAGAATGCAACTCCTTTAAGTGGAATTGTCATTAGGGAGGGGACAAATGAAATAAGCTTTGAAGTATGCATAGGAGTTTGCAAGCTAGAGATAGCAGAAGATGATACTGGGCAAATACAACAAACTGAACTAAAGAATAGTATGTGGGAGGAATAATGATCACTTCAGTGTGCTATTATCTAGGGTATGGGCATGCACGTGTTGGCAGGAGAAAAATAAGGAGGATAGATGAGGCTGGATTTGGACTGTGATGAGACTCTTATGCCCTGCCATAAAATTAGACAGCAGGGCCTCACTGAAGGGTTTTAGCAAGGAGAATGGCAAGTCTAGTCCAGAACTGTGTTTTAAAATGTTTCCTCTAGCCTCCCTGGTGGCACAGTGGGTTAAGCACCGCGCTATGAAGCCGTCTGCAGCCTCTGCAGCGTGGGTTCTATTCCCGGTCTGCCAGGGAGATGCCCACATGACACAGAAGACCTCTCCTGTCTCGCCCATTGCTCCCCTCAGCAGTGTCTTTGGTCTATCTGCCTGTTCTGCTCCCCGCTCTGTCTCTGGTGAATCCTCTCACCCTCCCACACCTCTGACCTGTACCCCAGTTCTTGTATAAATAAATAAAAATCTTTAAAAAAAAAAAAAAGAAAAATTAACAATGCTTTAAAAAAAAATAAAATGTTTCCTCTAGTGGCTGACATAGAATGCAGGCTGCTGAAGGAAAATGCATGCAGTAGGACAGGAAGCTAACAAAAAGAAATCACCAGGAAATGACCTTGGGCTCAATGGAAGGAACTTCTTAACACTTCAAGGTGTCACACCTGGGAAAGATGGGTGCTCGGAGGTAACAAGCTCCCTATTAGAGCGGAACCCTTCTTCACTTCCTTCTCATTCTGACACTCCACAATGAAAGGACATGGGAAGGGGTTTTCTTGGGTTTGTGGTTGGGGTGCAATAGAGAAGGCCCCCCATGTGCATGCTCCCCACCCCTGTCTTGTCACCTGAGGATAGGTGATGCCCATTGGGCTGCCCTATGACAGGATGCTCACTCAACAGACAACCCCTGCTCCCAGTTGGACAGGGGCAGTGATCCAAGTCTGATCAAATGGAAATTAAAAAATTAAGAAAATGTTTCCTCCCACACAAAAAGTGAGAAGGCGAAGGTGACACACACTTTTCTTCCCATCTGACTTTGAGGTAGTTGGTGGTATCCTCAACCAGCAGACATAGTGGTCCTGTGACCGGGGGCAGGGCAGTGGAGAGACATGGAGCCCCAACCCCACCCCCAAGCCTTGCTGTGATGGAGTTTCTGACTTAACAGTCTTACACTGTCCACACCTTGAACTCTTGTTCCATGAGATAAATATCAGGGTAGTTTTTTAAGTCAGGTATTATGTTCTTTGCTGCTAAATTCAGTGATAAGCGCGCGCGCACACACACACACACACACAGCCCAAAAGTTCAGTTCCGAAAGCATTTGGTGAAATATGGAAAGTTTGACTTGAGCTTTCATGGAAAGACAGAAAAGGGAATTTGAAAATAAACCCTTGACCAATTTTGCCCTTTCTCCAGAGTTCAGATGGTTTGTGTCACCTTTCCCACCTTTCTTTTCATTCTATTTTCTTAGGTAGAGCAATTTAGACTTCCCTCAACTTTTTCATTAAGGAAAATGATGGCGATTCTCTCTGGGGACACCTCTGGGGGGGCAGGGGAGGAAATAGGTGGGTAGGAAACATTGGAGCAGGTTTTGAGGCATGAATAGGAGTTCAACAGGGAGGAGGGAGGAAGGCATTCCTAGAAGGTACAACCCCACTTGTGAATCTAACAATGATAATTTTATCAAATGCTGTTAAGCAAATGCTGAGGTCAACTCTTAGGTGTCATCTAGATGACTCAGTGTGCTGACTCTGGAATTGGGGACTGGATCCAGTTGCTATAGGGCGTGTGTCTGGAAGAGCTGCCTCTGGCCACATGGCCCCAGAAGCCTAGATGCATGCTTTCTCTAAGGGGGTAAATGGGGTTGGGGTCCTGCTTCTCAAGAGGGAGATGGGGGTGGGGAGTGGCAGACCGCAAGGGCACAGCCTGAGAGCAGTTCTGATGCCCTCAGCAAGTTGGCAAGGTGGAGCAGTGGTACAGAAGTGCGGCTGTGAATTCAGGCCCTAGGGATACAAGGGTCCCAAGCTGGGGAGGCTTCCTTTTCCAGACCCCAACTAGTAAGCTGTGCGGATGGGTGCGTGATCTTTCTACCTACTAGCTGTGTGAGCCCAGCATACTTCCTCACCTCTCTGTGCCTTTCTCACAACTGAGAAAATGAGAATGACCTCTTCATAGAGGCAGTGGTGAGGACAAAAGGAGCTGGTTGTCGCTATAGTGCTTGTGTCCAGATTCTAGAAGAGGGTGCTGGGAATGACCAGCACCTGACTCAGAGTCTTACACAGTCTTTGGAGGCCAGGGAAGGGGCTGTGAGTGGAGGGCTCTGGCTGATAGTTCGAATGTGATAGCATGTTTTAGCATATCCCTACTGGGTGGCTCTCATCAAGGTCACTGCTTGGAGAGGAGGGGTTTTCACCTCCACTTGCAGGTGAACCCATAAAAGTTCTAGGAAGCCACTCCCTTCCTTTGCAGTAGGGAGCATGGAGCCTGCTGTCCTGCTCTCAGTTTCCACAAAGGGGAGCCCTCTCCCTCTCATGTAGAGAAAGCCGTGGGTCAGCTGCACCATTTCCCACTCTATCTCTGGTGAATCCTCTCATTCCCCGCACTGCACCCCACCAAACTTCTGGCCTGTATCCCAGTTCTTGTATGCGTAAATAAATAAATCTTAAAAAAAAAAAAAAAAGGAAGGAAGAAAGCCATGGGTCAATATAATGGCTGAAGCTTGGATGGTTCCTTCATCCTAAAGCCAAAGCATTGCTTTCTTTTATTCGAGGCAGGTTAGTGAGAGAGACTAGTTTCAGCTCAGCCTTCTAGCAATCCCTCCTGGGATCCTGCAGGAGGCAGAGGCCTCCTCAAGAGTTATCTCTCGGCCCTGCAGTGAAAATCCTGGTCACGTGTGAAATGTCCCTTGGTGTAAATCAGATGGCACTGACACAGGCTGCAGGCACAGGTATGGGGTTAAAGTCTGAGTGTGCGTCTGACACACAGTCACAGAGACCCTAGTGGCAGATGCAATTAACAGCCCCACCCACAGTCCGTAAAACTGAGCCTCAAATGTAACTGATTTAACTTCGGGATTCAAGCCCCTACCCTTTTCTGTGCCCAGCATAGCTCTCCACAGGAGGCAAAGCGAGGGAAGGTCAGGACTCTAAATTGAGCTGGGACAGAAACCAAGTAGGACATGAATGATATTAACAGGGTCTGTCTGGGACAGAGCAGCTGCCTCATTGGCCAGTGTGTCTGATAATGTTAAAACGGTGTGTGTGCATGTGTATGTGTGCATGCACACACATGTGGGTGCATGTATAAATGACACCTTTTCTGTCACAGAGCATTAACAAATACCTGCTCTGTGCTAGGCCCTGAAGATATAGGACAGTCTCTCCCCTGGAAGGGGAGGAACCCCAACTGGACGTTTTAAAGAGCAAGGGACTTCCTGAAGGTGGTCTATGAAATTACAAATAGGGCTTGAGAAGTGGCCTCCACGGATGGTCCCCAAGACACTTCAGAACTGACCTGCCAGGGGCTATGACCTCTGAGACTGCTGCTGAAACGCAGTGCTCAGGAGCACACAGCAGTAGCTGCAGTGCAGGCCCCAGGAATCACCACAGCTGTTGCCAGCACAGTGACAGGCTCTGGTCCCCAGGAGCTGTCAGACCAACAGGGAGGCTGTGCATGTAGGGCCTTGCCTAGCAACAGGAGTGGGAATATGGCATCTGCCTTCCAAATCTTGCTCAAGCATACCTGACTGACATCCCAAATCCTAGCACTAAGAGGTCTGTGGTGAGCTCCCTGGCCACCCCTGCTGAGGAAGGGGCACTTGCAGGAGGAAGGGTAGATTTTGAGCCAATTAAGGCATCATGGTGAGTCTCTCACCAGCCAAAATGAGATGTTGAAGCCTTGCCAGCACCAGCACGAGAACGACTGCTTCATAGAGGCCGTGGTAAGGACGAAATGAAGTGGTTGAAGCTATAGTGCTGTGTCCAGACTCTAGAGGAGGGTGCTGGGAATGACCAACCTCTTATTCTATTTCCTCTTTATCCTCAGTCTTGCAAAGCTGGGTAGGGAATGAATCCAAGGGATTCTGGTTACCCCTCTTTCCAGGGAACCCTCAAAGGTCTCCTGGATTTCTTCACCAGCTCTGTGCATCCCATGACTGGCATCATTCTATGACTGATATCATCCCTGGTTAGGACACTTGGAGAGTGGTCAGGTGAAGGAAACCTTGGCCTGCAGGTGGCAACTGGCTTTTGGAAAAATTCTCACTTCTTAGGGGCCAAGTTAGGGTAGGCCCAGTTTGACTGTAGGGGAAATGAATGTGGCAAGTTAATATCAATGATTCGATGAACATTTAGTGAACACCTATTCTGTTCCAGACACCATTTTAGGGCTGGGGAAATGGGTGAATAGCCAGACATCTCTCATGCAGTTTACATTCTAAGTGAAACAGAAAGTATTAAGTCAAGAAATTGCTAAGTGCTGTAAGTAAATGAAACAGAAGCATATAATAGACAGTAAGTAGGAAGGACATTTTTAAATAGCGAGTATAGGGAGTGCTTTTCTGGGGAGGTAGCTTTGAGTTGAAGTCTGACAAGTTGGAGTAAGTCAATGGAAGATCTGGGAGAGGAGAGTTCCAGTATATGCAAAGGCCCTGAGGTAGGCATTAGCTTAATGTGTCTGAGGATCAGGAGGAAACCATAGTATCCCAACAAAGAAGAGTGGTAAGGGAGAACAAGCACATATAGGCAGAGATCATATCACACAGGGCCTTGAGGGCCAATGAGAGAGGCTGAGTTTTATTCTAAGAGTGGTGGGAAGTCATTGGAAGCATTAAACAGAAGAATGGCATGATCTGAGATATTCCTATGAGATGACAAAGGCTTCTAGGTGATTGATGGGTTGAAATGGTCAAGAATGGAGACTGAGCAGACAGAGGAGGCTATTGCAACAAACAGATTAGAGTTCATGGGGACTTGAAGAGAGTGCTGGCTCAGCTAATGGAGTTCAGATCAGGACATCTACTAGATTCTCCCCTCGAACTCCAGTCCCAACCCAAAGGATCCCTGATTCTCAAGCCCTGCTCTAGACTTCATTGGTTTCATCTGTGTCAAAGGCTGATGTCTGGAAGGGTGTGTGTGTGATAGAGGAAAATGTGCCCTTTGTTCTTAGATAGTGATGAGCTAAGGCTCACACAGACCTGGTTTCCAATCCAGGCCCTATACTTACTATGGGACTTAGGGCACATTATTTCATACTTACAGGTCTCAGTATCTCCATCTGTTAAATGGGAACAACATTGCCTTTTTGTGATGAGGGTGAAAAGCGAAATTGCCCACTCAATAGTACACACACAATGCAGACCCTTGGTAATGTTAGCTTCATTCCTGCTTTTTGTTCATCCTTTTCCACATGCTTCTGTGACCCGGTGAGGGCAGAGACGGGGGAACCCAAACTACCTGCAAAGTCTGAAAAGTCCCCTAGTAATGAAAATCTCAGCCAGGAAGGAAAGTTGAGTGCAGTTCTGACACCAGTGATGGCAATGAATGATTTATATACAGAGTAATGGTTACATAAGCAGCTGTTACATTTTAAAAGCATCATGCAAACAATATGAAACATTTATTTAAATGGTTCTACACTATGGGGAATTTGATTTAATCAGCCTTTATTTCTGTTCTCATTAGAATGAAGTCTGGCAACGCTAGTAGACAGTCCTACCTCTGTGCAGTAGCTTCCAGCTACTGAAAGCAAATATTTTTACTGTGCCACAATTAAACATTTATACAGCACCCGGCTCCCCATCTGGCCTGCGGAGGGGAGGGGAGGTGCAGTGAATTCATGCTATGAATGACTCGCATGGAATGAAACAAGACTCACCCCCACATCTAACCGAATTAATAAACCATATGAAGAGCCCATTTGAGAATAAAAAAGTTTATCGATTCTTAATCTTTTCCCCTGTGTGCTGGGGGCTCAGGGAGGTTACCTGAGGAGTTCCTAGGTGAGATTTTAATCTTCGCTCTTCTGGGCCAAGCAGAATACTCTGTTTCTGTTTTTAATTCTAAGACGATCACAATTTACCAACCACAGAAGGTGCTAAGACAATCCTCCCAAGGTGATGCAATTTATTTGAAATTCCACCAGAATTTCCATGAATGCTGTAACCAAATTCAGGATAGGTGTTCCCAAGGGGGGAAAATAGTGCAGGGTATGCAGGGATTTTCACTGTACTGGCAATACCTTATTTCTTTAGCTGGGGGGGGGGGGTGGCTATCCTGTCTAATTTTGTAGATCTATTTGTATGTCTTAAATAGAATAATAAAATGGGAAAAAAGAAAAAAAATTATTGAGTATTGGAGTGACAAATAAACATTCCAGGCAGCAGTTCTGCCCAACTGTGCCTATGCAGTTGTGTCTCTTTGCCAAGCTTCTCCCTTTGCAAAGCAGCAGAGGCAGCTCTCCTCCCAAGGCTGCCTGCATGTGACCATGCAGGCCTCTCTTTTCACAAACCTGTCCCTTTCGGGGACAGCTCTTTCTGCCCATTTGTGTCTATGCAAGTATCCTTTATTCCTCTCTCCTTTTTTATAATAAACATGCCCTTTTGAATATAAAAAAAAAAAAAACACAGTCTTTGTAAACCTTGAACTTGCCTCCTGCCTTTTCTGGGCCTCAGCTTCCTTACCTGTACAAAGGCAGAGCTGGACTCGAGCGGTATTTCTCAAAGTATGCTCCCAAAACACTTCCCAAGCAATGTACCTTCAAATAAAGGACTTCGCAGTTGAATAAGTCTCGGAAATAGTCTATACTTCCTCCTTTTCATGAAAATTAAAGGATGTTGAAAAGCCCTGGGGCAAAGAAGTCTGTCTTGATAAATACTGATTAACCTCATGAGGGACTGGCATTCTGTAAGGAAGTTTTCAGGACTGCTATTCTGGATTATCTCAAAGATCCCTAGATTCTTTAAGTCAAGAGTTTAGGCCAGCTTCCCAATTTGAACGAGATAATCACTAACTGCCCCTGGAACAGAAAAAGCAGACATCCCAGCCCATCTTGGTTAGCCAGCTGAGGATCCTTCCTTCTGGCTCCAAGTCCTCTTCCTGTACTGGACTCATGCCCTCCCAGTGCTGGAAAACTCTTCCGGAGACAATCATTGAATTCCAGTATGTCTATGTTTTCCTTCTCCTTGACTCCCTACCCTAGAATCTGAAATCCTCTAGATTTTCCATTGCTTAATATGAGCTGATGAAGCTGAAGACCAGAAAGGTTGTGTGACTGAGACATGGTCACGCAGCCAGGCAATGGTAGGACTGAGATTAGAACTAAGTTCTTTATGCACTGTCCTCGAGTGCTTTGCTTTACATCAGCTTGCATTCTGGCCCATGCTGCAGTTCAAACACATATATCCCTATAGACTACCATGATGCTGTTTTCCTTGTCATTTTTATCTGTGATCATTTTGCCTGTCAGTCTTGGGAAGACTATAATCTCCCTGAAGGTAGGTGTCATGTTTGTCTGCACAAAACTCAACACTATTCTGAAGACAGCAGGGTACTGAGAACACTCTCAATGCCAAATCAGCCAACACCCCACCTTCTTTCTATTCTCCCTGCTGAGCAAGCTCCAAACACTGCTCTCTTGGGTGATGTAGCTTCATCATTTTATTCATGCAAAGCCACGTGTAAAGCTCCCTGTCAACTGGGGGATAATTCAAAAGACTAAAGTCACATCAGCACTCATTAAGGCTTCCTAGTCAATCACACTGGGGAAAAAAAAAACACAAAAAACAAAAAAACATTGGTTAACTGGAATCCAATCTGAATGGAAATGTATGGCTTCAAAGGAAAATAAATTTTTAAACGTGGATTAAAAGAGAAGTTATAGAATCTCTAGGGAGAAGGCCTGCCTTCACACCACTAGAGTGGCGTGAAAAAAAGGAACTCTACTTTTTTGAAAGATTGGTTTAAGAAGACATCCTGAAAACAGTATCATTTTCTTCTTAATCCTTGTGACTAAGAAACAAGAGTGAATCATGCCAAATTTTGTGGATAGGATGGGGTGGTGACTTGGCTTTGCTCCATGGCTGCCCATCTCTCCTGGGGACAAACTCAGCAACAATACCCCCCACCCCCATTCTCCTTTCTGAGGAGCTAATCTCCAGGTCCCTTGTGCTGTCACCCTGCATACAGATTCAGTTGTGTTTGAGGTGATTTTCCAGTCAAGGAGCATCGGTCCACTAGATGGCAGTGTGTTTGCAACAGGACCTGGCAAGGCCCCCTCCTGGGGCCCGGAGGCATTAACAATAGCCACATGTGGTATTGAGTCCTTGAAGTGGCTGGTATAGATAAGACATACTGTAGGGGCAAAAATATCTCATGAATAATTGCTTTCTATTAACTGCATGCTGAATGACACTGTTTTGAATATACTCAGTTAAATAAAATATAATATTAAAGCCCACTTCACCTGTTTCCACATGTTTGTGAACATGCTATAAAATGTTCTGGCAGACAGGAGAGCAAAGCCACCTGCATAGACTTCAAGTCTGAAATAGCTCTGCAGTATCTGCTGCCTGTGGGTAAAGCCAGTCTTTTCACCCCTACAAATGACCAAGGAGAGATTTAACAATGGGGGCCAGCTTCTGCATCTCTGCAGTGCATTCCTTAGGAAGGAAGAGGGTAAATCCTAAAACGCCTTCTTCTGGCACCAGACCATCTTTAGGTTGCACAGCTCAGAACTAGAAGCCTTCCCACACTTCTGGTCAAGAATAAAAGAATAATTACATGTTTAATGTCAATGACTCACCGTCCTTATCTATGGAAACTGCATTCAAAATTGTGTTTGTTGGAACAGTCCTCATGAAGTATAATCTGTCCATCCCACTGCTTCCCAGGCTCAAATCCTCACTTTATCTAATAAAAACTCTGTCTAACCATCATTAAGACATTTTAAAAAATTATTTATTTATGCAAGAGCTGGGGTATAGGCCGGAGGCAGGGGAGGGTGAAAGGATTCACAAGAGACAGAATGGGGAACAGAACAGGCCGATCTATTGAAATACACTGCTGAGGGGAGCAGTGGGTGAGACAGGAGGGGCCTGTGCACCATGTGGGTAGCTCCCTGGCTGGCCCGGAATCAAACCCACGCTGCAGAGGCTGTAGACAGACTCACGGCCTGTGTTCAACCTGCTGCGCCACCAGGGAGGCCCCCCATTAAGACATTTTTCCAGTTAACATTTTTTAGTGCAGCTACTAGAAAAAGTTAAATGACATGGGTGGTCTCATTATGTTTGTGCTGGCCAGAGGTGAGGGAACAGCAAGTGGGGAGGAAAGTGATGGGGCAGCTGGGCCGAGCCTGAGTGGGTTCCTACACACGTGGGCTTTGGCAGATGATTATGTGGGCTGGGATTGTGGCTCCCTCACTTATTCTGGGCTGGATTTGAGCATCTTAAGTTTTGGTTTCTGCATCTGTAAAGGGACACACACGTGTTACCTCTTCATATGGATGTTTTGAGGCTTAGCTTGAGAAGAGGTCAGGCATGGCTCCCAATGCACCCCAATGCAATTATGTACAGCAACCCCTCAGTCTCAGAGTGCCCTGGTTAAAACAACAAATGATAATCTCTCCAGTTAAATGAGATCACACATACTGAGCATCTGGAACATGCAAGCACCCAATGTTAATATAAAATGATCATGTAATTCAAATATCAAAAAGATAGTAATCTTTTTCTCCTAAAACTCTATATAAGTTTCTGACTCTGAATCCCATTTCTGTTTGAAGCAGAAAAGTCAAACTTGTCATTTTCAGGTAAATTTGATTATTTCAGAATTATATTCAAATCCAGAGATCCGTTCTCCTTTCTTCTTGTGAGGGCAGCATCTAAGATGGGGAGGAAGGGGTCATGCAGTTTAATGGCGTTGGCAGTGGGGACATTTCTATTTACTTGCTTTCTGTACTTGACAATAATCTTCCACCTCTCCGGTCACTGCCTGCCATGGTCCAGGGTTCCTCATCAGCTGTGGAGCCTCCAAACCTTTCCTGGTGTCTTTGTGTCTTCACCCTATGTGGGACAGGCTAGCCTTGGCAGGGGTCGACACTGGAGGCTGACACTGTCCCCTTTCGGTGTCATCAACTCAGATGATGCCTTTACACCATCATTTGAATGGGACGGTCCATTCATGCAATAACCACACAGACTTTGTACATGTTCTGACCCAGACCTCTGGTTTAACTCATGGGATTCAGAGACAAATAAATAAATAAATAAAATCACTGGCTTGCAGCACAGTCTTAATCAAGACGATTGTCCAAATAATAAGTGGGAAGTCCTTTTCTGGAAAGAATTGCAAACATTGTAATACACTGTGGGACGGGAGAGGAGAGGTTACCTGCAGAAAGACAACGAGGGTTGGGGACATGTGTGGATAAGACTTTGAGGAATACCTGGAAAGGTGAGCAGAAGTGATTCAGCAGAGGACCCAACATGAGCAAAGACTTGGGGTGGCAAAACTGGCTTTATGGGTAAAGATTTGATGGTTCCGTTTGATTGGAGAGAAGGTTAATTGGTGGGGATGGAGGGGAAGTGAGAAATCAGACTGTTCTTGAAGGTTCTAGGTAGAGGTTGATGCATTTGGACTTCGTGCCAATGACACTGGTTTTTGCGTCAGAGAGTGAATAGGATCAGAACTGTATGTCAAGGACCTTTTGCCAAGAGTCACATGTAACACAGGGTGAGTCAGGGGAGGTTAGGGGACCTTCCCAGGAGGCCTGGATGAAGGAGAGGACTGGAGAAATGGTAAGAAGGGGTTGTTTGAAAAATACAAGGCTGGGGCCTCCCTGGTGGCACAGCGGTTGAGCGCTGTGTTGCGAATCTGCCCGTGGCCTCTGCGGCGCCGGTTCAATCCCCAGCTGCTCCCTGGCCACCAGAGGAGGGTCCTGCATGGCGTGCAGACCTCTCCTGCCACCCGCTGCTCCCCTCAGCAGTATACTTCAGTCCTTCTGCCTGCTCTGCTCCCCTCTCTGGCTCTGGTGAATTCTCTCACCCTCCCGCGCTTCTGACTGTACCCAGTGTTTTTATAAATAAATAAATAAATAAATCTTTAAAAAAAAGAAAAAGAAAAATACAAGGCTGAAGTTGATTTTTCAGGCTGTGGAAAGTTCAAGGAGGGACAGATAAGAGATGACCCTGAGGTTTAGAGCAGGTGGGGAGTGAAAAGGTGGGATGCATGGAATGAAAGAGAGAATTTAGCTTATGGATAGAAATGAAAAGTGGCGTGATAAGCATAGAGAGTTTTATGAGCTACCTGGTTGTCCGAAGGAATGTCCAGTGCTCTCTGGGTAAGACCAGAGAGCAGGAGAGGTTGAGTCAGACAGGTCAATTTAAGTCATTTTATGACTTAATGAGGAGAGAAATGAGGAATGAGGAGAGAAAAGCAAAGCAAGTAGGGTCAGCGTGTTATTCATATTCTCGAGAGGAAACATGTCACAGTAAGTTTGGATGCTATGAGGAGGGGTGGTGTACAAAAGGAGGAGTGACAGAGGGTCAGAGGGCGAGGAGGGCACACAGCGAGAGCCTGGGGTGAAGGCTGAGAGCAGCAGAGAATTTTCTCTCCCCACACCGGCAGGGGAAATGACCAGAACCCAGAAAACCGGAGGGTGTGCAGAGCCAGATGCCTTGAACGTGACCATCTGTGCAGCTGACTTTACAGACAGAAAGCTTGACCTTATGGTCTCCGCTGGGAGACACATGGAAGCTTCTGGCAAAGCCTGCATAGTCCTTATAGTCAGGGAAGAAGCAGCTCACTCAGCAGCTTCTGATTCCTCGGGAGAGAATGATTTATTGAGTTTCTTTCCTATTACAAATATAGTATGTGTCCCTTGTACGGAAATCAGAGACTACAGACCAGCAAAAAGAAGAAATATAAAATCATTCAGAATCCAGTGTTCAGACAAAATTGCTGTTTACAAAAATGTGAATTTTTTTGATTTTTCCATTAAAATGTGCAGTGTGAGTGTTTTCTATGTTGGCACCTACAAACAGATGTCATTTGGAACAGCTCCTTTTATATAGAGGCACCACATGTATTTAAATTGTCCCTGCTAATGGAGATGCGGGTTGTGTCCTACATTCTAAACAACACTGCATCTCTGTTGCAAATATGCATGCCTTCTGAAGCCCAGTTCCTAGAAATAAAATCACTAAGAGAAAAGGTGGATTAGTTTTAAAAGATATTGTGACATTTTTTGGCAGTAGTCTACAAGACGAGACTCTAATCTAAGGGTTACAGTGTGGACCTCTTGGTCAAACCTGGTTTAGAATTCTTAGTGAATCTGGACAAATTACTTAACCCCTCTGGGCCTCAGTTTCCTCATCTGTACAATGGAGATAATGATGACAGCATGTTGTGAAAACTGAGTGAGTTATTAAGCATGAGGTGGTTAGAACAGCGCCTAGGACCTGGCACAAGTCACAGCAAAGCCAACTGTTGTTATTATTAAGTCATATACAGGAGATGCTAATGTTCTTCATGCTAAATGCAGACATACAGATGGAGCTGGCAGACACAAATGCATATGGAAATAATCTGCATCCATACCTTTTTTCTTAAAGACCTTCTCTACCAGCCCAGACAGCACTGACAAAGCAGGTCAGACAGTGCCCCTGAGGCCCCAGGGTGATTTAGCTGGGCTCATGGGTCTCTTCAATGCTTTCTCTCTCCCACATATCACTTCTTTTAGCAGATTTTTGTGAGTTGCTGAGAAGCAGGAAATCCAGGACTTCCTGACCAGGGTCTGTAATTGTGGCTCTCTATGTAGCTGACTAAGGGCAGGCCCGTGAAGATTCCAAAGGTGGCCAGCTTTACCTAAGGGCAGAGCTGCCATGTAACTTTGCCTCATGGATGGAATGACTCCCTTCCAAGTTGAGATGTGGCTTGGGGGCCATGTCAGCTTTTGCAATGACGCCTCAATAGTTCAGAACAGATTCAGGAAATCTCCCCAACCTGCCCACAGGGAGGGTGAAGGTCAAGATGAGAGGAGAAAGAGATCCAAGGCAGGGCCTCCCCTGGTGGCGCAGGCGGTTGAGTGCAGTGCTGTGAAGCTGTTCGCAGCCTCTGCAGCGCCAGCTCAATCCCCTCCAACCTTGGAGCAACCCACATGGCGAGCAGACCTCTCCTGTCTCGCCCGCTGCTCCCCTCAGCAGTGCTCCCCTTGTTAGTCTGCCTGTTCTGTTCCCCGCTCTGACTCTGGTGAATCCTCTCACCTTCCCATGCATCTGGCCTGCACCCTGGTTCTTGTATGCATGAATAAATAAATCTTTAAAAAAAAAAAAAAAAGAGACAGAGCAGACCCGGGATTTCCAAAGGGCTTGCTGTTACACTAAAGTCTGCATTTCACAACCTTGGCCTCCCACATCTCTTAGCAGGTTGTTTATTTTGTTGTTTGTTTTTGACCATTATTAAAAAAAAAAAAAAAAGACCATTATTCCGAATCTCCTGTCTCCCTCCCTCTTGCCTCTCCAGGAACATTCTACATGCCAAGCTCTTACCTGCCTCTGAGGTTTGCAATGGTTGTTCCTCTGCACAGAATGCTCTTCCTAAAACTTCCCATAACTGGCAAGTTCATGTCATAGAGGTGTCACCTTTACAGCCTTCCCTGATCACTTCCTCCTTGCCTTCAGTCATTCAACAAATATATCAAGAACCTACTAAATTTCAGGCATTTCTAAACTCTGAGGATAGAGACAATCAAGATAGGAAAGGACTCTCACGATGCTCACATTCCAGTGGGGACAAGCAGATAACAAACAAGCAGGAAGTCATTAGAACGAGAGCTGCTCTGCAGAAATGAAACCAGGTGGGAGGATGGTGAGTCCAAAGGTTAATTTGAACCAAATATGAAACCAAAGTTAAATGGGTAAATTGCTCTCAGATCTTAGCGCACAATTAAAAAAAAAAAAAAAACTTCTTTAAACTTTTCTCTGAGACTTGATTTTGCAGACATAGCAGAGCCTGGAGGCTTACTCACAAATGAGCATGTGTAGACATGAATCTGAGCATGTGTAGACAGGAATAATCTTGAGCTGAGCCCAAGGTCAGCTGGAGCTAGAAGACACAAATGCAGAGGAGGTGGGGTACACAGACATGAGGGCCTCACCAAGAGAAATTCAAAACTCCAATTATCTGAAGAAAAGCCTCTTCATACTTCTCCATGTATGAACTGCTTGTAACTAACCAATGGGCTTCAGCCAAGTCCACATTTCTTTGTCTTTAGACTATTGTTTGTCAAAAAAAGTTTAACTCCTTCATTCCCAACTCTCAAAACCTATATAATGTCATTCTTTTATTCCCTTCCTTAATTGGGGAGGCAGATTTGAGTTTTTCTCGTGCCTCCTTGACAATGATTTGAAATTAAAGCCTTTCTTTTCTCAAAACCTGGCATCATAGTAATTGGCTTTATGTACACTGTGTAATGAGCTTGGGCTCTATAACAAGTGGACAAGTGGTCAGAAGGCTTTCTGAGGTAGTGGCATTAATACTGAAATTGCCCCAAAAGAAGAAACCAGCCAAAGTTCCTAAGGAGGCTAAAGCAGTTGTCCTCATCAGGAAAATTTTGCTTCCCAGCAGCCATCTGGAAATGTATGGAGTCATTTTTTTTATTGGTATAGGGGCTGCTACTGGTATCTAGTGGATAGAGGTGAGGGATATTGTTACATGTCACACAATGCCAGGACAATCCCCATCAACGAAGAATTATCCTGGCCCAAATGTCAGAAGAGCTGAGGCTGAAAACCCTGGGGAATGGGATAAGAGATCCAAAGATGAGGAACACATGAGGGGGAAAAATGAGGACAAGACAGGCAACACACAAGCAAATACAAAACTGGGACTAATTAGCAGAAAAATTCCTCCATCTGGTCCAACCCTCGCTCAGAAAAATAGTGAAACAATGTTCACCTGGGTTATCCCAATTAATAGTCATCAGGTCTGCTCACAAAGAGGAAAAATATGACAGTAAATTACATTGCACATTCAAATTCAGCTAAAGTAACAACATTTAGGAATTAAGAAAAGATGCATGGAAGCTTAGTTCATATTTCAAAATTCATTCCATGAATAGTTGCTGAGCACCAACTAGATGTCAGGCATTAGAGTCTTACCAACTCTTTCCCACTTCCACCTACCTCTCCCCTTTTATTTACTATCCAAAAAAGCAAAACTCAGAGTGTGAAAACCTAAGTCAATTCAAAACATTTATTTATCCTCCAAACCACTCATTGAATATTTGGTTGCAGGGCTCAAGTAGATACTATAGAGAAGGGGTAGCAAATAATTATTTCCTTCTTGCAAACACACACCTATTTTATATTTATACATCTGAAACCTGAATCCATCCAATAATCAACATCTACATTTAATATTTAATATAGGCTTTTCCTGGAAAAACTGTCATTAGGTGATTGCATGTCTCACAATAGATTGGGCTAGATGTAGGAAGGGACTATTAGATATGACATGTGCACCTCTGGTCCCCCTCCCTTGCTTGAGGTAGACATTGCCAATTGACTGCAG
The DNA here is from genome assembly GCF_964194135.1 of Talpa europaea. Taxonomy (NCBI): domain Eukaryota; kingdom Metazoa; phylum Chordata; class Mammalia; order Eulipotyphla; family Talpidae; genus Talpa; species Talpa europaea. The sequence continues at coordinate 36,243,455 of NC_140076.1, forward strand.
CACTCCTAACTGGGAGTACAGAATTTTGGAGTCAGCCTTAGAGTTCTTCCTAATGTACTCCAGGCCAGTAGATCTTAGCTACCATGAAGATGAAACATTTTTGCTTTCTATGTCAAATCTTTTTCATATTAGGTCATTTCTTTCCTATCCTCAAATTGTACAACTGCTTTTTTAAAAACTTAGCCCAGAAACAGTCCATGACACAGTTAGACAAGATCAGGGAAGCAGATAGCAGCTCTCCTACCTGCCTGTGACTATGTAGGCCTCTCTTTTAAGAAACCTGTCCCTTTCAGGGGCAGCTCATTCTGCCTGCTTGTGTCTGTGAAAGTGTCCTTTATTTCCTTTCCCTTTTTATAATAAACCTGCCCTTTTGAATAATAATAGGAAAGATTAGGTGAGCAGTCAAGATGCAAAAATGATTATTTGTTATTTTGCCCCGAGAGAGAGAATTGGTTGGAATGACTTTGACTCTTATCGTGAAGGCAGGTGGAGAGGGGTAGGCTGAGTCAGTGAATGGGGGAGCAGAGGCTGTGTTGAGAGGGAGCCCTGCCACATCCCTCTGATAGCCACATATATATATGTGACAACCAAAGTACTAGGCAGAGCAGAACTGGGAGGCCTTGAGCCAAGGGCAGATCAAGTGTGGAGAATGAGTTGAGCGAAGGAGTAGACATTGAATGATGGGTGACTGCCCCTTCTAAAAGTATAAAAATTCCCCACACACACACACTTAGGGCCTGTTCTTTGGGATCTTACATGAGATGGTTCTGGTCACCTAAAATCATCAAGTAGGGTTGGAGATTCTCTTCCACATGCCACCCCCTGCCCATACCCCACCCCTTGTTGAGGGTGAATTGTTAACATCCTTGTGCTTGAGAAAAATTCCTTCAATGGGGCTCCATCCCTGAACCACATCTCCTTCCTTGGCCTCCCTCCTTACCATTTCCCAGACACAAGCACAAAACAAAATAAATGAAAACAAAATAATAAGAAGATCCTCACCCCCTCACACCCCCCCAGAAATTCTGAAACAATTCCTCTCTCTGTTTCCAATTAGACCCCAAAGAAAATGAGACTACGAACCACCATTCACATGGGTCATTCTGAACTGGGCAGGCCTGAGGTTCTGCAATGTAACTTGGGAAGAAGCACCCCCTTCTGGCTGTCCCCCTATACCACTGGTGCCAAGCCTTTGTGCCCTCATTCATAAATAAAACCTGTCCTCATTCACATAAAAATCATATAATTTCAAAAAAATCCATGCGGTATTTTTCAATTTATAAAAATTTCCAATTTTGGCTAATCCCTTGATCTTTACCTAACCTGAGACAAACCACTATTATTATTTCCATTTCACAGATGAGGAAACTGAGGTCAGAGAAGTGAAAGGCCTTGCCCACGAGAGAGATATGGGCAGATATTTGGGATGTGAGTCCCCCTCTTCTGACTGAAGGCCTGGAGTTCTTTCTAGTATCACACAGCTGCAGTGTAAGTGCTGTGACATTTTAACTGCCTGTAGCTATGTTTAGAAAGGCTTTATTAGGGCAGGAAATGACCCCATTGAGTGCCAAAGCCAAGGCATGATTCATTTGAAAGTGTCTGTTGCATCTCTGTCTCGTGGCCCCAATCAGGAGGGCCCTGAGGTTCCCACGCCACCGATCATCTACCCAGACCCTGCAGATGAACAAGGTGTCAGTCCCGCTGCCCCAGCTTTTTCCTGGTGCCGCACTCACAGATCCACCCAACTAAAGTTGATTGAGTCATTCATTCAACAATTCCTCACTCAGCACTTAGTATGTGCCAGGTACTGCTCTCACATTGTACAAAGCAGACATAATCCTGTGTTTTGGTGGTGGGTGGTGGAGGCATAGAAATAAGATAAGCAAAATACCCAGTATGTCAGATGCTAATAGGTGCTAGGAAGAAAATTAAGTAGCAAGTGTAGGGCGCAATAATAATAAAAGGGGTTGGAGGAAAACAGGTAATCAGGGAAAGTTTCACTGAGAAGAGGACATTGACATAGAGACGGGAAGGCGTGATCACGTCGCTGGACTAGCGAAAAGCATCCCAGGCAGAGGAAACAGCTGGGGCCAGGGCCCTGAGGTGCCAGTCACAGAAGGGAGAAAGCAGGAAGCAGGTGCTAAACAGGCTCCTCCCCTAGAGGGCGCTGCATCCCAATGTTCTCTATCCTAGACATCAAGACCAGAGCATTTTCTTCATACTTGTTCAGTGATCAACTTGGGCAAATGTGCAGAAATCAAATTTCTAGATCAAAGGGATTGTACATTTTAATGGGAGGAATCACTTTCAGGTTTTCTATTTTTTTTTTTTTTTAAGATTTATTTATTTATTTATACAAGCACTGGGTACAGTCAGAAGCTCAGGAGGGTGAGAGAATTCACCAGGGCCAGAGCGGGGAACAGAACAGGCAGACCGACGAGGAGAGCAGCGGGCACTGCAGGAGAGGTCTGCGCGTGCCATGTGGGACCCTCACCTGGTGGCCAGGGATCGAAATGGCGCTGCAGAGGCTGCGGGCAGCTTCACACCCCAGCGCTCAATCGCTGTGCCACCAGGAGAGGCCCCAGGTTTTCTTGATACAGCATTTTCCCTCTTTCTTTCCCTCTCCCTGCCCCTTCCAGTGCATTTTGCTTAGATTAATCTTCCCCAAATTGTACACCTCCTGTCACTGGAATGTTCAGAGACCTCAGTGGTTGCCTTTTGTCCACAAAAAAGGTTTAGCTTTTTAGCATGGCGTTCAAGCCTTCCTCCATTTGCCCCCACAGACTTTTCCCCTCTTTTCTCTTTCCTTACAAATGAGTATTCACATCTCAACAGACATTGCCTGATGGCCCTGTGTGCCAGGCCATGGAAAACCCAAGGCAGCTGAAAACTGAAGGTAGTTAATCTCATTGGTGGGGTCCCAAGTCATTTAAACTGGCCTTGGGGTGCGATAGGCGGGCTGGCTCAAGGCTCAGTGCTCAGTCCTCTCTGTTGCCCACAGTCCCTCAGTCACACATCACCTCAGCCACATGTCCTTTATTTTCACTGAACTCAACATTTATTCACGCAACAAAGAGATGTCAATTAGGGAGGCTGGCTACCAAGCACTGGGAACCCCAAAATAAGAATTAATTCCAGTGTTTTTCTCATCTCTCTTTCTGAATTTTGCAGTGTTGGGATTCTACCTACCCTGGGAATCTCCTTGATCCCCACAACCCAGTTAGCTCCTTCCTCTGACTTCCTATGACATGGGGTCTCTACATTTTGTTTACCACTTGATATGAGTTCATGCACACGGTCACTAACAGAATTATTTGTTTTCTCCCCAATTAGGTAGAAGGTAGAAGAAGGCAGGGACTATATTTTATTTTATATCTTTAAAAACTTCTCTGATTTTAATAGATGATCTGTTAAAAGAACTTGCTGATTTAATATCGGATTGCTGAGAATATGATCATTCCTTACCCCTGCTCAAAAAACATTTGATAAAACCCAGATTCATTAGGGTGACGGCCAAGGCCTTCCCTTTAGGATGCCACTAAACATCACTTCCTCCAGAAAGTCTTCCAGGAATAATTATCTCAAGTTTGAAACAGAGCCATTGTCATATACATATGCACACATGACCACACACACACACAATTCCTCTGGCCACTCTCAGAAAAGTTGTCTGTAAGATGGATGAGAATTTTGTCTCTGAGGTGTTCTAACCTTACCCTGCCACATACTAGCTGGTTCCCTCACCAATTTAAGCCTCAACGTCCCCCTCTGTAAAATAACCACATCTGTCTCCAGGCAAGATAGAGGTGGTGTTGTGAGACGAAAGGGAGCTCTAGGACCTGGAGGAAACCTGAGGGAAGCACAATCAATTAGCATCATCTTCAAACTGACCCTTTGATGGGTCTGTGTGCTCCCTGGTTCTCCATGGAATTGCCAGTGACTATTGGGGTCTGGGACAGAGAAGAGGCTTAATGTTCACTGAATGGGCGACCATGCACACTCACTTTGAGAGGGAGACTGAGAAATACAACTGTCATCCAAGAGAACAGCAGCAGGAGTCCACTGATGGGGCACTAACTTGGGAGTCCAACATGCCTCTCTGGGGCCCTGTCTTCGGTGTCTCGGACCCTCCCAGGCATCTTCACTCAGCCTTGCAGAGCCAAGCTCAATGTCCTGACAGCTTTACTCATTTTCCTTAGATACCAGAGTTCTTCCTTTTTAATCCTCATTTGTATAATGTATATTTTCCCATCATAATTTAATTTTCTCCCTTCCTCCCAAATCAGAGCATTTTGCCCACAGAGATATGGGCCACTGTTTGCATTTATAGCATCCTTATTAATCCTGCCCTGACCTCTGGGCCCAGTTCTCAGCCTGGGGAAACAACTTCAGTTCCCTTTCCGCAGGGCTTATTAAAATGCTTTGTTTTTAATTGGTCTAAAACAGAAGATGAGCTAAAAAAAAAAAAATTAAAAAAAAAGAGCCAGCTTTCCTTTTCCATCTCAGGATGTGGGAAGGACACCAGTGCGCAGTGTCCTTCCAGCAACATCCTGTGTGCAGGCCCAGGAGGCCTACATGGGGCAGAGCAATGAGGTGGGGCACTGGCAGTGGCTCAGGTCCCCCCATGGCTTTTCCTGGGTGTCTGGTGGTTGCTCTGGGGCTCAGAACAAAAAATGAAATACCGGATAACACAGTGGCTTCAAGTTTAGCCACCAGTGAGAGTGTCCTTCCAATATGCCTTTGAACCTTTACTGTGCCCTGGGCAGTGTTCTAAGTACTTTCCAGGGGTTTAACCCTGAGCCCTCACAACATCATATGTAAGAAGTCTATTGCTTTTTCCATGTCTCAGATGAAGACACTGAGGTACAATGAGGATACGCAGCTCACCCAAGCTGTCCAGCTGTCTGCTGCAGATGGCCATGGCCAGCACATGTGGACCTTTATGGAAGTGGTGTGAAAACCCTGTCTTTGGGCTTTCACTGGTAGAGGCCCAGAGACCACAGCTTGGGGATGGGACCACTGGGAGCCTGGTGCAGGACAGACCACCCAACCTTGCATGGTGGCCCTGGGGGCAGAGGTAGGATCTGAACCCAGACTGGCTCTCAGGTCTGTGGGCACAACCCCCACCAGCCCTGACTCTGCCCAGCTCATTCCTGGGGGCTCTCGTGTGCCAGAGTCATGAGTATTGAGAGCAAAGCTGGGGGATGGAAAAGTTGTTCCACCTTGCTTTGTTAAGAGCATGGAGTTAGAGAAGTTCACAAACATGTTGAGACGCCATGTCTAAACCCATGGGCAATTCTTTGGGGCCTGAAGACCTGGAAGCAGGTCCTAGGAGAGGCCCCCTGTGTATCTGTGTAGATTAGGACCCACTCCCCGCCAAGGGGGTTGCTGAATGCAGCCATCAACTTTGAGATTCAACTTCATGAGATGTCATGGAGGAAAAGAAAGGCGTGGTCTCGAGCATCAGACAGTCCAGTGTTTCTGTCCCACACCTGCCTCCTGCACCTGCAAGGCTGTGGGTGCATCCGTTACCAGCTGGGTTTGAAGATGAAGGGAGTCAATGGCTGTTAGGTGCCCAGAACAGCCTCCCAGCCACATCTTCAGCTGGAGGGCAGCTCAGACCTCAGCCTCAAACCTGCCTCACCAATCAGCCCTCCTGTCCCCCGACTTATGCAGTCTATCCCCTGGAGAGATTAAAAAAAAAAAAAAAGCCTTCCCGAAGAGCAAACCAGCCCCAGCTGCTATTTGCGCCCAGGGGTATGCGAGTGCTGTTAGCCCAGGTGTTCTGGCAAAGAGATGGTGCCAGAGCAGCAGATGCCCCTCATCATCTTCCTTGTTATTGAAAATATTCACGCAGACACCCGCAAGCGAATGAGCCTGTGCTCTGCTTGTTTTCTGAGCTTCCTTTTTTCTTTTCAACTGAGACTTTTTGACAAGGGTTGTGGTGACATCGGAATTTGTCAAGAAGCCAGGGGCATTTAAAACACAATGTTTCCTTTGCCCCAGTAAGAATTACCAAAACAGCACAACTGGAATTTGACATCTTATTCTTTGTCTGCTATACACTACAGGGTCAGGAGGAGCAGCTGGGACATAAATGGTTCTGAGAGGGTGTTTTCACCCCCCAGGTCTGGAGTGCAGAATAATTCTGCTCACATCCTCAGGAGTCACAGAACTTCAGTTCCTGCAAGAGACGTTCAGTCAGTTTTTGGTGAGAGCCGATTACAGGCACAATTAGAGCTGAGCCCTGGAGAGGCCCTGAGGAACAGTAAAAGACTTCAAGCAAGAACTTCCTCCCATAGCTCCACCCTATCTCACAAGCCCCCAACCGCCCAACAGTCTTCTGGAAGCAGCTCCTGCCAGCCAATAATTCCCATATTCTTCCATCATTCATGACTAGATTCCATCTAACAGTTTCACCTCCAATTAATTCTGTCTACCGCTAATGACGGGAATTTCCAGATGATAATAACCACAAAATGATGACAATAAAAGTGAGCATTTGAGTTCTTATGAGCTGTACTAAGTGCTTTACTCATATCATCTCCCTTGGTCTGTCCCAGAAGCTGGCAATGGTTATTCTCCCCCATTTTACGGAAAGGAAAACTGAGGCTCAGAATAATTAAGCCAACTGCCTTAAGTCACGTAGCTGAACAGTCCGTGATTCAAGAAAGCCCACACCTCTGAATGGCTCCCTCCCTAACTGAGAGTCTGCCGGAGAAGGCCTGCTCCCTACCCTGCAGAGGAGGAGCAAAGTTTTGCACAATGGAACCTTAGATCCACTGTGACGTGTAGGATCCCTGAACAGAAAACTGTGACAGCACATTTTCAGGGTGGATACTCTCCCTATCAATGATTTCTGTGATGTCTTTCCTGTCTTCAGGAAGTGTACAATCAGGTGAGCAGGCATGATGAGCAAACGTGAAATGAGCAGAGAAAGAGCACAAGGTGAACCTTAAAATATATTCCATGAATTATAGATACTGTGGGGAGTGCCTTCCAAAGTGCATTTTACAGAAATGTAGTTCCTTGGAATATTGATATGTCTTTTAAAAAATACTTAGGGGTCAGATTTCATTTGTGAAGCATTGGGCTAAGTGCTGTGAATTTTGTTTCTTTTTGTTTCACAGGACTTCTCAGAATCTTTATGTTCCTAATCTGCAGGAGATGCTCCACTCGGCACCCCCTTGATTATAAGACACCATCAGTTGGAAGGTGCCATTCAATCATTCCTTTCCCAAGAAATATTTTCACATTTGATATGCATGAAATGATAAGATAGATGCTGGTTTCCAAAGCATTATTAGATAGAAACCAAAGACATGTGTTATTAGGTGGGGTTTTCCCAAGACTGAGGGCCAAAGACTCCTTTCCTGCAGAACTAGAGCTTGTTGTGGGAAAGTACCTGCAAACCTCATCTCTATTGTCACAGAGTAGGATGGGGAAAGAGACACAACACTGAGGTCCCCCCCCCCCCAGTGCCCAGTGCTCCCCCATCAGTGGCAAGGTCATGACCATGGATGAGAAAATAATGTATAGAGGAAAAAAAAAGTTCTGGAAAGGAAAGTTTCCAAAAGACAAACGGTAGACTTACTACGTGCTGGGATTACAGATATAGATGATTTTTAAAAAAATATTTGTTTGAAAATTTTACAACTTTTCATCAGTTATGCACATAAATGCACATTTTAAAACATGAAGACAGGAGCTGAATTTTCCTCTCTGCAGAGTACTAGTTCCAACCTCTCTGGCAAATTCATGGTTAGAGATAGGACCTCATCATCCATCTGCTGTCTACAGTAAATGTAGGAGGAGACCTGTCCTTCACTGCACAGCTGAGACGTTGGGGTCGGGGGTGGGGGCTGTGCTCTGGCCAGCTGGGCCTCTCCTTTAGGCTCCGAGGTGGGAAGCTTAGCAACTGCTCTGGTGTTTGCAGCAGCCATGCATATTCCAGAGAGCTCTGCTCTCTGACTCTGTGTGCACTCACAGCGCATGCAGCATAGGCAGCCCCATGCCCCCTGTTACCCTTTAATTGTTTCACTGTGTTTGCAGTGCTCTGGACCCAGAAGGGCAGAGGCCTGGCATTTGGGTTATAAAGGACCCAAACTACAGTCCTCCCTTCCTCCTCTCTGTTCCTGCATTCATTTCTTGGCACCTTCTCTGGGGCCTGAGGTCAGCCTGGACATTCACAATCTCCACCCTAGGGAGCGCTTGGTCTTGTTTGGAAGACCTGCACATTCAAAAGTCAACGTTTTCCAAAGTTAGGTGACCACCTCATTTACTGTGCAAATTGGAACCCTTTTGGATATAAAAGGGGTGAGTGGAGTCAATGGGGGCAGTCAGGCGCCACCAGGGACCAGTGGTCACAACATTCAGGGCTCAGTTGACCCTACTAGGGTGTCGTCAAGAAGTGCAATGCAGCAAACAGAAGGAATTTAGACACATTAAAAAGAAAATTACTGCTTTCCTTTGAATGCATACAGTGGACACCATTCATAATTCACATTTAGGCTTCTCATACATTTCCCCTGCTCCGGAATTTTTCCCAACTGAAGCTGATCTGAAACTCCTCACATGTGAAACCAGAGAGACTTTTCTAGGACATCTGGCCCACATGGACTTTCGTTTTCACTCTCTGCCACCCCTCCCTTTCCAGCTCTCATCTGTTACCTCTATGCCTTCTGCCTCTTCAACACCCACTCTCTCCCCATTCTCTAGAGGGATTGTGGGGTGGGGGAAAGAAGAAAAAGCTGACAGTCAGGACAAAGGACTATTTGGGGATGGGAGAGATAGGGAAGCCCTTGTCGATAAGTCTTGTCAATTTTATTCCTGGTGCAACACATAGAGTGTGCCAAGTTCAATTACAGAATAGGCCCTTGTGGAGGAGAGACATCTAATGCAGTTGACCCTTAACAAATGTTTACTGGAATATCACTTCAGTGCTGTGACTTTTGGCAAAACACTTAACTCTTTGGAGACTCAAATACCTCTTCTGAAACATAACTCAATAAAAAACAATTTTATGAGTGAGAGAAATAAGTGCACAAATGATGCTATGGAAGTTATTACCAGGTGGCCAACAAAGTTTGATGCCCTCCACCCATCAGATAACATTCATGCTGAGAAGCATGCTCACCTAGACTACATTTCCCAGGCTCCCTTGCAGCTGGGTGGGACCATGTGACCAGTCCTCATAAATGGAATGTGGTGCTAAGTCCTGCAGTCACTTCCAAGCCAAAGTGGTGAAGTATCAGATGTTCACTCATCCACACGCTCTCTCTGTACCCTCCCCTCAGCTGTATAACTAGCAGCTGTATAACTCCTGGTGACTTCAGGGCCACAAGACAGTGGAGCACAAGGAGCCTGATTCCCCTAGAACCACTAGAGAAGAACCATCCAACCGAAGTCTATATACAGTGCTTCCCAAGAGTAAGAAATGCACTGTTATTGGAGAAAATCATTAAAATCTTGAGGTTTTTCTAGCAGCTTATCAATCCTGGTTAATTCATGTTTCTCAGAGTTTTTTGGAGATGAAGTAAGATGAATACAACATCTCCTCCCCAAGTATAAAATCATGTCCAAATCCCTGGAACCTGTGAATGTGGCTTAATGAAGTTGAAAAGTCTTTGCACACATCATTAAGGATCTTGACATCATCTGAATCATGTGGTGAGTCCCAAATCCAATGATGTGTCTTTATAAGAATAGAAGACAGACCAAAGGAGAAGATGATGTGAAGAGAGAGGCAGAGATTGTGGAGGAGTGAAGCCACAAGCCAAGGAATGCCTGGAACCACCAGAAGCTGAATGAGGCAAGGAAAGATCCTCCTTTGGAGACTCAATAAGGTACATAGCCCTACTGACCCCTTGATTTTGGACTTCTGACCTCCAAATGCAAAGAATAAATTTCTTTTGTGGGAGTTTGTTACAGCAGCCCCAGAAAACTGATATAGTGAGGCATGTGCAGGAGCACAAAGAAAGCACTCATTTAAATGGTGAGTTAAAAAAAAAATCAGACCTTAATGCCTCTCTAGTTCCCACCATAAAGATAGTGTCTACCAGTAGACATGCTCCCCAAAAGCAGTCGAAGCTCAAATCTATCTTATTCACTCCCAGAGAAGGTTCTAGTGAAGCTCATAATGGTGAGCTCCTTGTGTAACAGGGTGGTCCCCAGGAAACGGGGAGGTTCCAGGTTTCCTGTCCCACCCAAAAGGAGGGTGGACTGAGCAGGGAGAGAAGAAGCTAAAGAGGAGACTGAGGAAGGAAGGAAGCAGGATGGAGAGCCAGGAGGAGACCTAGAGGGGGCTCATGGAGCCGAGAGACGAGTGAAGAAGCTACACTTGCCTTTTGGTCGTGGACTGGTTGAAACAGATGTGGGTGAGAGATCCGTGGAGAGGTGACAATGGCAGTTTTTGTCTTGATTTTGATTTTGCTCTTTTCCTTCCAGACTTGTCTGGTTATTTCTGACCCTTTCCTGTGGGTCCCCACTGGAAGATGCTTTAGACTTGTGGCAGGCTTTGGGATCTTGCTCTGGGCCAATCCTGCTTGGGTGGACTTTTACCCATGAGGGGACAGGTAACTTTGGGTACTTGATTTAGAAACTATATTCTTTGCCTTTCCTGTATTGTTTCCTAATTGTATTACAGTTCCTTCCCATTAAAGTCTCATATGTTTTGTGTTGATATGGTGGATGGCAGAACCGATTTAGAACGGGCAGGTTTGCAGGGTCTGGGGTGCCCCTCTCCCTGTCCTATAATATTTGCACCAAGTATAAATGCAGACATTGAGCTCTGCAGGAACAATCTTATTATTTATGGATGGCAGATATACATTTTCATTAATAGGTAACAAAAAGAATTAAAAAGCCTCCCTGGGGCCTGTGCCCCTGCCCCCAACCAGAATCTTCAGGTAGCCCAAGATCCAGGCCAAATCACAAGGGCTATCTTCTTTCTGGGGTCCTGGCTCAGAGTGCCATTAACAGGTGGCAAGGAGCTTCAGGAAGTCCATTCTGAGTCCCTCCTTAGGCTGAGGTCCAGAGGGTGTTAGGAGAGGCCGCCCAGGCCTTGCTTGTAGTAAACAGAAAGGCAATGCCTTGGCAGTAGAGTGGCAAGAAGCTTGGCCCCTGGAGATGTCAGTCCAATAAGGTAATCATCCAGCCATGTATAGTTATTTAAATTAATTTAAATAAAAATAAAAATTTTGTTCTCCATTCTTACTAGTCATTTTACAAGTGCTCAAAAGTCATCTGCCACTAGGGCCTCCCTGGTGGTGCAGTGGTTGAATGCTAGGCTGCGAAGCTGCCCACAGCATCTGCAACGCCGGTTTGATCCCCGCCCGCCAGGCGAGGGTCCCACATGGTGCACAGACCTCTCCTGCCACCCGCTGCTCCCCTCAGCAGTGTACTTCGGTCCTTCTGCCTGCTCTGCTCTCCCCTCTGGCTCTGGTGATTTCTCTCACCCTCCCGTGCTTCTGACTGTACCCAGTGCTTGTATAAAAAAATAAAATAAATCTTTAAAAAATAAAATAGTCATCTGTCACTAGTGGTCACCATAGTGGACAGCTCAAATTTATAAACAAAAGCATCAGCACAGAAAGTTCTATTGGAACAACGCTTAGACAAAAACAGGTAGGAAGGAGCTTCAGCTCTCTAAGGTACCAGTGTTGTGATCTTGGACAAATAAATCTGTCTCCCCTTAGGGTCCCCATCTATGAAATGAGGAAAATTATAGTACTTACTTCATTTGCCAGGAGCAAATGACGTACTATATTCTCAGTAATTAATAGAGTATATGACATGCATTAATGTTTGGATAGCTGAGAATTATCCTTATCAGAAGAGAAGTACCTACAGTAGAGGAGTAAGGCAAGAATACCTCCTGGGTGTCTCAGGAGGCCACATTCTGAAACTCATCAGAGGCTGTAGAGATAAACCTTACTTCCAATCTCTGCTCCATCAAAGCTGTGTGGCTTTGGGTAAGTCACATCGCTTCTCAGAGCTCAGATAACTCACCAATAAAAGGGAAGTTCTTATCTTACCAGATGGTCCTTTGCTTTTGGGAAAAGAAAGGGGACTGAAACTTTTAAAAGATTGTTAGCAATCTAATGGAAGAAAAGAGTCAGAAAAGTGAGCAAAGAGTTATGTTCAAAGATAATCACTGGAGAATGGAGAGTAATAACAAAACCTTGAAAACAGCCTAAACGTCTCCAACAGGAAAATATACATGCTACAGCAAATCAGTATGATAAACTTGGGTATATGACACCCAAGAAATAACATATTATAATATAATATTACTTAAATAAGAAAGTGTTTCTATTCAAAATAAAAACATATTCAAAACTATCCAATATATTCCTAAATTTACATTTAGAAAGCAGTTGTATCTATCTTTAGAACGCAATCCACCAATATTTTGACAGTGGTTTCCACAGGATGTTGGCCTTTGGTTGCATCTTCTTTTTCTGCACTGATCAGATTCAATATGACTTGCCAATATTAATGTGTAAATAGAAAACCTTATTCATGCTGAAAGCAAGTAGCTGACCTAGGTGATCTCTAAGGGCTTTTGACAGCAAAGGGCTGGGAATACCCTCTTTATTGCCTGGAAGCCCCTGCAATGCAGGCCAGCAGATAGAATGGCAAGGGGAAGCACTTAGTCATTGGACCTTGTCCTCACAGGCAGCACTGAGAGTAGCTGATGCAAATGGAAGCCCTGATCTGGCCATAGAGAAAGGAAAGTGGAAGAAGTCAGGAGCAGGGACTATTTGTTCACACTGATCATATGCCATAGGCATGCAGTGAACATGTGCCCAGTGACTGAGTGAAGAATGAATCATAAACAAGAGCTTGCTACAAGCTGAGCATGGGACAGTTTGTTTTTATATGTTTTCTTCCTTGGAATCATTCAGGAAAGAAAGTTAAATATTTCATTTCCAGAAAGTTCAGGAAAAACTGTTCAATGTTGGTAATTTAAGCAAAGCAAATTTGTGGGTTTGAGCTAAGAAAAAAGATTTTTCAACTAGCCACTAGGCAACTACTTCTAAATTTAATAGTGGGGAATATTGGTAAAGACATGTAGAATCAGTCACTATTATATACCTACTATATACACACATTTATTAATTGATACAGATATTCTGGGAAAAATGTACAACAGTATCAAAATCTTCAAAATGTATTTACTTCAAAATTTTGCTCTAGAATGTTTGCTTAGAAGTCTGACCTTTATTCTAGGAATCTATTCAGAAATGTGCAGAAATTATATGCAAAGAATTTTAATACAGCATTGTTTACATCACCGGAGATTTTTCAGCTCTTATCAGTCAGGGGCTAGAAATGAGCAGCATTTTTTTTGATATAGAAATGATTTGGTCCCCCTTTCAGATCCCACAGATATTGCTGAGGGGCTGCAGGGGGACTCCATATGCTCAATCACTCCCTGCCGTGACCCCCCTAGTGAGTTCTCCTGCCCTGAGGCCACCTAAGGGAGAGGACTATATACATCGCTCTCCTGATGTTCTCTGTGCAGGAGGTTGACCACAGGAGCCCAGGCTCCCACCATGAGATTCAGGAGAGCAGAAGGGTTTCAGGACAAGAAGTTGGTTCCTCATTCCCCAGCTCCCCCTGAGGATTTTGGGCTTGGGTTTCTTCTTAAGGAAATCCTTTCTGTCTGATACTGGACAGCTACAGCATACTGCACAGTCCTCAACCTCCCATTGCTAGCCCCCAGGGTACTATACTATTCCTTGTGCTTCCTTACTCCAGGCCACATCATTGTGACTAGTTCCTAAAACCTCCTTGAATTTCCCAATTTGAGTATGCTGGTAAGCCAACTCTTCAAAACGCCAAAGCCCTGGTGTTCAGAATTTGTAGATTTCCATGGTATAAATACTTGCATCATGGCTCACTTCCAGCCCCTACTGGTTAGCAACTGGCTGGCAAGGCTCTCACAAAGCTGGGATTAGCCAACTCAGCACACCACACGCCTGAGTCTGGCAGGAGGGCCAGTCATGGTGATGGAGGACAAGAATAGAAAAAACAAAACAAAACAAAACTGAAAAGGAGGTGCACACAAGACCAGAAACCTGGCTCACAAGGAGGTGGGAGTAGCCATTGACACAGCTATGGAAACCAAGATCCTTAGGCACAGATGACACAGTTGCGAAAACTAGTATCCTTAGGCACAGACTAGTATCCTTAGGTGCAGATGCCTAGATTACAAAGCATAACATCCAAGTAGGTATCCGAGGGTGCATCCAAAGGTAAAGGTATGGAGATTGAGCCCATTGTAGAATCTCCAGTCTCTTTCAAATTCTACAGTAGTTATCCAAAATTAGCAACCAACTGTCCGGCTCACAAGGAGTGACCCCTCCCAAACAGAAGACTATATCAGTTCAGTGTCTGCACAGGCTCAGGGCTGCACTCCGTCTGCCCACCTGTGACTATGCAGGTGCCTCTTTTCACCAACTCTCTCCCTCTGCAGGGCAGCAGCTGAAACGGGAGCTCTGGTGAAACCTTTCCCAGAGTGACCCCAAGGACCCGCACTAACTCTAAACCCACAGACTCCAAAAACCCCAACAACGGTGTCTGTGGTAGCTGTCCAGATGCATATGCCTTCCAAGGGGGCCACTGCCCAGGTCCCTGGTGCTCCTGAACCTCTGTTCTCATCACTCCACAGCTAGGTTAAGTGAGGATGTTATGCTAAGTGAAATAAGCCAGACACAAACGGACAAATACTAGGTGAGTCTTATTTATGCAGTGTCAGAAAATCGGACTTACAGAGACATGGGTGCCAAGGGTTGGGGGAGGGACAAGTGGGGAGTTGTTTAAAGTATAAAGTTTCACTTTTGCAAGATGAAAAAATTCTAGAGATCTGCCATACAACAATATGAACAGAGGTAAGACTACTGAACTGTGTACTTAACAATGGTTTAAAAATTTGTAAAGATGGAGATAGAGATTTTTTTTTTTAATTCTCACAACAATCAACCCAATTGACAGCAAACCCCCAAATTCTGTTTATTTCTCTGGGTGCTAGAACCGTGACAGTGAATGGCAACAAAGGAGCTGACATCCAGGCAAAGAGACCTGCGAATGGAGAAGGTTTTTGAATAAATGTAAAATTCTGGGAGAGGAAATGCTTTGAAGGAGTTGCTTGCAGTGCCTTGGGCAGATTAAAGCTGAACACTGACTTGGCCCAGGACTGAGTTCCTGGGAAGTGGGGAGCTCACCAGCAGGTGGGAGGAGAAAGGGAGGCCCTGTGGAGGAAGAGAAGCCTGCAGCCACGATTTCCAAGTGCCTGGAAGGACATACATCCCTCTCCCCACCCCGAATCTCCAGTTCCCTGCACATGGGTTGTCAGTGTGCCTCATCTTCTTCCTTTACGTCTCTGCTGCTCCAACTTTTCCACGTGAGTTTGGGGGCTTTTGCAGTATGGGTAAGGCTTTAAAAAACTCCCTTACCAGCCACGTGGATAATAGTGCTCTTTATTTATTTATGTTCCTCCTTGTTTCAAACAGGATTTCAAGCTGCTTGCAATTATGTTAACATACAGCAGCTTGGAAAGCCCTGTCACTAAGTAAGAAAAATGCGGTGAAGGGGAAAAGAGTTGAAGGAGAAAGAGAGTTCTCCCCAGGAGCAAACTTGTATTCCTTGTATTGCCATTTAATCTGAATATTGACAGTTAATTGTCCTGTTTTTATACTTTGTCATCTGAACTCTATTGAAAACTCTTTCACTATGATTTTTTTCCTGCCCTTTATCGTTCGCTCCCTTAAAATGTATCTTATCTATTTGCTTTTTCTGTTGTACCATTTTACAGCTTTAATCATCCATCACCCCTTCCCCACAGGGAAGGTGCTATGTCTGCTCCAACACAGCACATTGAGCCTCTGCACAGCAGGCCCTCAAAAGTTTGAGAACCGGTAGCTTGAGCAGTTGTGAGGGCGGCTCACACCCACATCTAGAGACACAGCCTCAGCAGGGGCTCAGGACACAGTTGCCAATTTGATTTATGGGACTTATTATCCCAAGTGGCAGCAGAGAATAGATATTGATTCACAGGGTTTAAATAAATAAGTGGATGCACAATCCAGAAAGAACTATAAACAGAGTTGAGGGGTTTGTAAGGCAGTGGAACCAGACATCATAAAGAAAGACTGGTTCTCTTGAAAACTGCCCCTAGGAGAGTCTTGGAGGGATAGTGATACAATTATAAACAACTGGTCTCTTAGATAGGCATTAACTACTTTGTCTTTTCCCCATTTCTTGCAATTTCCCCCTTATTTGACAGGTTTGTCTTTAGATAACAAGTCTTCCTGCATTTTAAGGAAGAGGTTGTTGAAGCAAGCTGGCGCCCTCCTGCTGACCCCGTCCCCCTTCCCTTAAGAAGAAAAAAAAAAAAAAAAAAACGAGCTGGGGCCCACCCCAGCCCTCCCTTAATAAAAACAAGCTGGTGCCCACGTGTCTCCATGCTGGTCCCCCTCCCTCCCCTTCTCAGACCCTTGCCCATCTCCCCCTCCTATAAATACCCCTGCACTCTGCCAAAGAGCAGGACAGTTGTCTTTCAGACATGAGCCTGCGGCCCTCCTCATTTGTCGACAAATTATACCACTTTCCTTTTCCTCAAACTCTGTTTCCTTTTATTGGCTGAGGGAAACTGAGGCTGGCACTCATTAACAATAGGGGCAGGTGGCAAGTTCGGGTCACATCCAGGCTCCATCACATCATATGTCAACAGAGGGACCTGGGATGAATCACAGAAATAATAAGACCTCTTGTGAAGAGTGTTAACAGGAATGAATATGGGTGTGTATATACATGCATGTGTGCAATACATACACATGTGCACGCATGCATCAAGCAATGAAATATGTGTGCGCAGGTACATATGTAAATATGCACATATGAGTATGCACATGTATACCTATGCATATGTTTTATACATGCATGTGCATACATATGCGCCAAGATCGTGTGTGTGTATGCACACACATACTTGAACTTAGGCAATGTATTCTACACCTGCATGTGCTATGTGTGTGTGCATGTGCATGTCCCATGCTCTGGTACTTAGTAGGTGCTCAATAAATGAAAATGCCCTCCTATGTCAATGCCCATGTATTCCACTTATGCAGCCGTGAACAAGCTCATATAAGAGTAAATAAAATATTTCTAAAGCTCCCTCACAATGTTCCATAAAGTAATCTCAGACTTTTCATTCCCACTGGCTCAATACTACCACCATCATTGGCAACAATAATACTTCCCATTTTAAAGGACTTATAGTACATGCTTCAGTTACTATGACTGCATGGCAAACTCCTCCCAATTTTCCCCCAATTGTAGTAGCATAAAACCACCACTGCTCATGAATTTTATGGATGGAGAATTCAGAGAGAGCCTGGGGAGGGGAAGTGGGGCTGGTCTCTGTTCCTTGGCATGTGAGGCCTCATCTGAGATTGAAGGCTGGGGCTTCTCTGTTCACATGTCTGATGGGCAATGCTGGTTAGTGGCTAAGGACTGAGCTGGAACACCTGCATGTGACCACTTGGCTCCTTCACAATTTGATTAGAGGCTTCAAGGGCAGTGCCCTCAAGAGAGTTAGTGCCCAGTGAAAGCTGTCCCACTATTTATGTTATAAGGTGTCAATTGCGCTACATTCTTTGGGTGAGGTAGTTACAAAGGTCTGCCCAGGTGAAAGGAGGAGCACGTAGAAACACCCTCTTGATGGATGGCAATTGTGTTGCATTGAAAAAAGAACATATAGGAGAGGATTCACAGGGATGTGGCCATCTTCAGAAAATGCCATCTGGGGCCTCCCTGGTGGTGCAAGGGGTTAAGACTCAGCACTATGAAGCTATCCGCAGTCACTGCAGCATGAGTGTGATCCTTGGCCCGAGAGGTGATCCACATGGTGCAGCAGACCTCTCCCGCCTCGCCCGCTGCTCCCTTCAGCAATGTATTTCAGTCAGTCTGCCTGTTCTGCTCCCCACTCTGTCTCTGGTGAATCCACTCACCCACCACATCTCTGACCTGCACCCCAGCTCTTGTACGCAAAAGTAAATAAATCTTAAAAAAAAAAAAAAAAGAAAATGGCATCTGCCACACTATGTGTCAATTAGCTGAAAGATCTCTTATTTCACAAAACCACCGAGGGTCTAGGTATTATTATCTCCATTTTAAAGATGGACAAACTGAGGCCCAGAGAAGCAAAGTAACTTACCTTGGGCAATTAATGTAACCTCTCTAATTGTCAGTTATCCCTGCTATGAAATGGGGAGTAAAACCTCTATTTGAATGGATTCCTGTGAGCCTGCAGTGCTTATGATCTTAAGGGGATTATTGGAAGGATGAAGTCAGGGAAGGTATTTTGTGATTGCAAACAGCCCATGCTAATGCAAAGTACCAATCTTTATTGTTGTAGCATCATTATTCCCCCACCCTCCACTATGATCATGTGTCACACCTATCCCTACAATCAGAAAGGCACCGGGGTTCCATCCACATACCCTCGAAAGAGAGAGGCCCTTGTCAAAAGCATTTTGCAGGTGTAGACTCACTTTTGGAGCTGCAGAAGAGCTTGCACTCCCTTTCCCTACCTGTCCCCATCTTGCAAGAGGAAAAGCACCTTGGGAAGAATGCCAAAGTTGGCTTACAAATTCCTGGTGGGTCACCCTTAATTACTCATGCAGTCTGTTATGGGCAAGGAGCCCCTTTTTCATACTTAAAATGGCTGTCTTTGCACTTTGGATCTCTCCCCCTGGAGAGGAGGAAGGACTGGCATTTTTGCATTAGTGCATGGGACCCAGGAGGACCCTTTCACTCCTGCATGGATCAAGGACCATGCTGCAAAATCACTCCTCAAGGGATTCATTCTAAGTTTGTGTCCTCATTGTGATCTGCCTGCGAGGTCTAAGGCCAGCCTTTAAGAGAACCCCTTTTACTATGCTGTGCATTACACAGACAATTTACTCTCCCGCTAATATGATTCAATTAGGAAGGGGACTAACTACTGGAGCGTGTCTCGAGGAGGCCACAGCAGCACTCTCATTTCATGGCCTGTTGGGCTGGCTGCTCACAAAGCTGGAGGCAGGATTGAAGGAGGAGGTGGCACTTATTAAGGAGGCACCATGGGACTGTGCCCACTGACCTGTGGCATGGGGCACGTAGGGTGACCTCCCAACCTCAGGTAGCAAGTGACTGTATGATGGAATGAGCTCTCAGATCTTCAAGCAGCTCTGGGCTCAGTAGAGACAGCTCAGCCTTGCTATCTGGAGGGGCCGTCTTGGAATCTGGCTCCTGCCTAGAAAGCACAGTAATGGTGGTCCAGCCCCACTTTCAGTTTCTTCCTCTGACCATTGGGTAAAGTGAGGAACAGAGACAACAGATCACCAGCATCAGGCCTGATACTTCGGAGCAACTCAATATATGATCTGTATCTGTGGCTGAGTTTTAATCCTTAAAATAACTCCTTTACAGATAAGAAAACAGAGGGAAAGCTAGAAATATGTCTTTGTTTGCAAATGCCGATGCTCGCTTGTCTTCTTGATAGGAACAAATCTCTACAAGCCCAAACCACACTTTGACCATCTCCAGGAGGCACTTGGACCTGGTGGCTGGGAGCAGCTGTGAGGCTCCCACTGCTCCCAGCTTCTGCTTGTTTGGTCTTTAAAAGGTGAGTTCATTTCCCCTACCCCAAATCCTCAACATCTCTCACCCTCAGCACCACTCTGAACAAAGTAAGTTTTTAAATTCCAAGAGCACAGATGAGAGAACTGGGGCTCAGAGAGGTGTGATGATCTGCCCAGGGTCACACAGCATGAAACTGCAAGAGCCAGAGGCGGGAAAGTTTGTCCATTCCAGTGAGCATGGGTATAGGTCAGCCCTCCAGCGCCTGACAAGCCCCACTGCTCCAGCATCAACTTGACTCCCTCCCCCAGGTCAACAAAAGAGGAATCATTTCCCATTCCTGGCTTCTCTGCCAGCCTGGAGAGACTGAGTGAAAAAGAAACATCTCCAAATAGATCAGGTCCTTGTTTCCTGGTCTTTCCCAGCTTCTCAGTTTTGTTGGTTGTTTGAAGGCTGTTTCCCAGGAGATTGTGGGAATGCAGGTGCAAAGGCCTGGGGGGCGGCTGCCCTCCCTCCTCCAGGCTGGGTACCTGCTCTCCCAACTTGGCGTCCCAGGGCTGTGTGCTCAGACGTGACCATGTTTGGGCATGGAGGTTCGTCCCAGATGGAGACCAAAGGCCGCTTCCCAGGAGACGGGCTGGGAGCCCGGACTTCCTGCTTGCAGCTGAGGCACCTCTCTCGGAGTGGGGGCTGGGGACCGGGCAGAAAGAAAGTGTCCGCCTGTCCGAGACTCCAAGGCACGGGGGAGACTGTGAGTATTGTGTGTCCAGAATACCTGGGGAGTGGTTTCTCTAAAGACTGAGGACAGAGGAGAGATTTCAGGGGGGGAGGCAGCAGCGGGCACTCGCTTCCTCAAGGGGCTGTCCATCAAGATTCTGAGCTCGAGGGGGACTGACATCCCCGTCACTGGGGATTAATACTGCTGGATCTTGGCCTGGTGGCCAGGTGGGGGGCAGCTGGGGCTCTGTGGTCAGTCCCTCTAGTAGTCCTGCTCTTGCCTTCAGGTTGCAGTTGCCAGAGCAATCAGAGGGCAGCAGCCTGGGCAGCATGACTGCCCTGGCACTTATCCTCCAGGAGAGGGTGAGATAAAAATTGGCTCAGCAAGAATACAGGAGATGTCTGCTCCAAACCTTCAGGGCTTCCTTTGTTAATAACAATGGCTAATATTTATCGAGGGCTTGCATTGGCCAGACACTGGGATAAATACAAAAATTTGATGTATCATTTGATCTTTATCAGGACTCTCTGGACAAGCACTATTAGTCTCGTCTCACAGTCACTTGGGTGCTAGGTGGCAAAGCCAACAATTGTTTTCTTTTTTAATTTTTTTTTATTGCAGTAATACTGTTTTACATCATTTGTATTTCAGAAGGACAGGATGCTCCCCTTCAGGTGTTGTTTCCACAGCGCCCCCAACCACCCAAGCATCCACCGTCTACCACCAGAGTCTCTTGTGCTCCTTTCCTGTTTTGTTCCTGCCTCTCCCCATCCCGCTCTGGTAGCCTCAGTTCTGTAGTCTGATTTTGTTAGGGGGAAAAGGATGTCCTAAAGCTAATTCCATACAGGCTTTGTGGACTCCACCCCCACCCCAGACCAAAGCCAAAAGACACTGGGAACAACAAATCCCATCACCACCAAAGGGAAGGTGGCTGGAACCTGAGGTTGGGGTTAAGCAGCCAGGTTTGGTATAAAAACCAGACACGTGGACTTTGGGGGGATTCCCCTTTTTTGGCTCTCTGCCAGCTCGCAGCGTCCAGCCAGCTCTGAGAGTGACTTTGGGTTTCCAGGTCGGCGGATCGGGTAGGACGCATTAAAGACTTTATTTCTCTATTTTCTCCCTGAGTTGTACATTTTCCTTATATCCTTTTCCCTTGTAAATAGACCTTTTATTAACCTTTTGTGTGTATTAATAAGTGGAGTATTAATAAGTCCCTTTTTAAGCGCGCGGGTGAGGACCCACAGCCAGGCAACCCATTTTATATCGGGGCTGCTCCGTAACAGTTTCAAGGGTTGGCATTTTTAGTTTGGTTTTATCTGACCTTGTTTTTTTTTTTTTTTTTTTTTTTGGTTTATCTATATTATTTTTAAAAAGATTTTATTTATTTATTTTTGTGTAGAAGAACTGGGGTGCAGGACAGAGGT
The DNA here is from genome assembly GCF_964194135.1 of Talpa europaea. NCBI lineage: Eukaryota > Metazoa > Chordata > Mammalia > Eulipotyphla > Talpidae > Talpa > Talpa europaea. Next base: position 36,265,226 of record NC_140076.1, read on the forward strand.
GCGGGGGTGGTGAGAATATTCACCAGAGCCAGAGCGGGGAGCAGAACAGGCAGACTGACTGAAATACACTGCTGAGTGGAGCAGCAGGCGAGAAGGAGAGGTCTGCTGTGCCATGTGGGTCAGCTCCCTGGCCAGAGAACAAACTCAGGCCACAGCGGTGATAGCGCTGAGACTTAACCCCTATACCACCAGGGAGGCCCTGGTTTTTCTATATTACACATATAAGTAACACCATTTGGTATTTTTCTTTCTCCTTCTAGATTATTCACTTAGCATAATCCCTTCCAATTCTATCCATGTTGCCGCAAATAGCATGAGTTTATCTTTTTTGATGATTGAGTATCATTCCACCGTGTATATATACCACATCTATTTGATCCTCGCATCTGTTTTGAGGCACTTAAGTTGCTTCCAGAGCTTGGCAACTGTAAATAGTGCTGCAATGAACGTAGAAGAGCAAGTTTCCCTTCAAATTATGTTTTTGTGGGCCTCCCTGGTGGTGCAAGGGGTTAAGCACCGCACTATGAAGCAATCCGCAGCCTCTGCAGCACGAGTTTGATCCCTGGATAGCCAGGGAGCAGCCCACATGGAGAGGCAGACCTCTCCTGTCTCACCTACTGCTCCCCTCATCAGTGTATTTCAGTCAATCTGCCTGCTCTGTTCCCGCTCTGTCTCTGCTGAGTCCTCTCACTGCCCCCTCCCCCATCTCTGGCCTGTCCCCCAGCTCTTGTATGCATAAATAAATAAATCTTAAAAAAAATTATGTTTTTGTAATATTTGGGTAGATACCTAGGAGTAGAATTGCTGGGTCATATGGCAGGTGCCTTTTTAATCTTTTGAGAAAGATCCACACTGCTTTCCATAGGGGCTGGGCCAGTCTACATTCCTATCATCAGTAAGAAGATTCCTTTTTCTGCATATCCTCACCAGCACTTATTGTTTCTGGTCTTGTTAATATGGGCTATTCTCATGAGGTGGTGTCTCATTGTGATTTTGATTGCATTTCCCTGATGAGAAGAGATAATGAACATGTTTTTTTTTTCATGTACTTCTTGGCCATCTGTATGTCTTATTTAGAGAAGTGTATGTTTAATTCTTCTGTCCCCTTTTTGATTGGGTTATTTGTTTTCTTTCTGTGGAGTTGTATGTGCTCCTTGTAGGACTTGCAGTGGGTCAGGCACAGGGATAATTTTTTTTTAAAGATTTATTTATTTATACAAGCACTGGGGTACAAGCCAGAGGTGCGGGAGGGTGAGAGAATTCACCAAAGAGCAGGGAGAAGAACAGGAAGAAGGACCAAAACACACTGCTGAGGGGAGCAGCGGGCGAGACAGGAGAGGTCTGTAAATCTCCCTGGCCAGCCCGAACCGGCACAGCAGATGCTGTGGACAGCTTCACAGCACTGCGCTCAATCCGCTGCATCAACCAACGGGGAGGCCCTCTTTTACCCATTTTAAGTTGATTTTTGTGTATGGTGTGAGGCAGGGGTCTAGTTTCATTCTCTGCATGCAGCTGTCCAGTTTTCCCAGAACCTCCTATTAAAGAGGCTTTCCTTGCTCCAGTGTATATTCTTTTCTCCTTTATTGTGGTTTTTTAAAAAGATTTTATTTACTTATTTTTGTGTAGAAGAACTGGACTGTAGGCCAGAGGTGGGGGGCAGTGAGAGGATTCACCAGAGACAGAGTGGGGAGCAGAACAGGCGGACCTACTGAAAATACACTGCTAAAAGGAGCAGTGGGTGAAACAGGAGAGTCTCCTTTGCCATATGTGGGTTAGCTCCCTCGCCAGGGATTGAACTCAGACCACTGTGCTGACAGCGTGATAATGCTGAGACATAACCCCTATGCCATTAAGGAATCCCTTCTTCTTTATTGTAGTTTAAATGTTCATATAAGGTGGGTTTATTTCTGGGGTAAAGCCAAGATATTTAGCAACTCCTAAAACTTGGAAATTCTTCCTGGAGTCTAACTGGAATCCCTCCTGCTTTAGTAACAATCCATTTTTCCTGTTCAGACCTGGGAGATAGCACCAGTTCCCACCCGTCCTCCTCGGAAGGCTCTGATTTGGATGTTGAAAGCCAACTTCTTCCCCAAGTCATTTATCAAAATAGAACCCCTAGCATGGTCTTGGAGGATTTATCACAACACTCCAAATCCACTCACTGGGTATGGACAATCGCGCCACCACACTACAAACACGTGGGATCTAAATAAGCTGCAACCTTGCCATTGTTTCCTCCTAAGCTCCTAGACCTACTCTAGGCCCTACACCAGGCCCTACCTCCCTAGCCTCAATAGTGCCTAGGGCTGAGAGGGTGTAATGTGGAGACAGTTTAGCTTGGAAGGCAGGGACTTGCCTAGGGCACCCCTCAACATACTCTTCAATTCTACCAGGAAAGACTGCTTTGCTGTGGTTACTCAGTCTAGGTCCTCAAGGCAGATCCCTGTTGGCCCCAAAGATTTGTGGACTATATCTCTGGGGCAAGGCAGGTGACAAGACCCCTGGGCAGCCTTGGGGAGGCAGTCCATGGGGCATTTTTCCCATCTCTAGGTGTCATGCTGGTTACTTTAGGGCCCTGACAAGGAAAATAAAGTCTGTTCTAATAACTGGCTAAAATTTACCTTAAAACAGGATTATGGAGAAAACCCTAGGACCTTGATGTCTTTGGTAGAAATGGCAGATAAGGTTACCTTAAACAAACCAACCGAAAACAACATCAAAGAATTGGCTGGAATGCTATGGGGCAACTTGCAGAACAGATGAGAAACATCCACAAGGCACAGAAGCCAGACAGGCTCTGGGACTCCAGGGGGCACACAGGTGGCAAGAGTCACACCCCTGCAGGGTTTTCCATGGGCTCATAGAGGGAGGGGGAGGAGGGAAAGGAAGAAGGAGGAGACAGGGGGGAGCAGCGGAGGGCAGGACTCACTGTGCACAGGGGCGAGGGCAGAAGGGGGAAAGGAGAAAAGCTGCCAGCTACTTCCTCCTGGGCCCAGGGTGACTAGAGCCCAGAAATGTGAAGGCGGTTGCTGAGGCCACCATAATACCTTCTTCCTCATTTAAAGGAGCGATGGCCTACAGGGCCTATGGCTGCCTTCTGAGGTCCTCAGCAAGCCACCCCTGGCCCCATCAGCCCTGCTCAGGATCTGTTTCAGCTGACCTATGAAATGCTTCAAGTTTTTCTGAGACAAGTGTCCTAGGACAGTGAGTGGATGCTCCACCTATGTGTTCACTGTATTTGTGCATCTCGTAGTATTAGTTTCCCGATGCTGCTGCTGTCACACATCAGTGGCCTGAAACAGCAGTGGTCTACGTGCACACAGTTCTGGAGGCCAGAAGTCCCAAATCAGCCAGGTTTGGCAGGGTGGAGCGAAGGTGGCAGCAGGGCTGTGCTCCCTGGGAGTAGAGGGGAGCACATATGGTCTCTTGCCTTCTCTGCTCCTAGAGGATGCCATTTCCTGCTGGCCCTGTGACCTCCATCTCTGCCTCTGGCTCACACCCCCTTCTCCTCTTTTACATCTCGTCTCCCTTTGCCTCTTTCTTATAAGAAAGCTTGTGATAACATTCAGGGTCTACGTATAGGATAATCCAGGAACTTCGCCACATCTCAAGATCCTTAAAGTTTTTGTGACATTAAGTAACATTTACAGGGCCCAGAGCTGAAAACATGGATATCTTGGGCCCATTACTAAGCCTATCACATGCTGTGTGACTTTGAACAGTCACTTAACCTCTCTGAGCCACAGGTTCTTTTGTCTATAGGATAGGGATGACTATATTTGCCTCTAGGAGTTGGTGGGAGGCTTCTATGAGGTCAAAAGAATTCTGTGAAGTTGTAACGCTTCATGTATAAAGATAAGGGTGATAATGCTATTTGAGTACCCGTCCTGCTCACCTTCCTGCTCCCTTCTGTTTAACTGTCACCTGTGCTGATCTCCCATCTGTTTGTCTCTGTGGTCCTAGAAATGACTGCTGTTCCCAGTGGACATGGGGAAGAAGCTGGTGATGGCCCAGAAGCGGGGAGAGACTCGCGCATTGTGCCTGGGTGTGGTCATGGTGCTGTGTGCTGTCATCTCCTACTACATCCTGGGTACCACCATGCTGCCCCTCTACCAGAAAAGGTACTGCACCCTCCTGTTCTGCCCCCTCCTCCAGCTTCTCTCCTAAGTGTGTTGGTTTGGTAAAGAACCAGCCTCTTCCTATGCCTCCCCAAACCCTCCCACTAAGTAGGAAGGTCTGGATAATCCACTTTTCAGGGTCAAGTGCAAAGGTGACTAAGTTGAACTGGATCCTCTTGTCTGGGACTCTGGGATTTGGGATAAAGAACCAGAAGATCCTCCTCATAAGAAACAGCAAAGGATCAGAGCAGATACTCCAGTGTGAGCTTGATGCCAGGAGGGATCACAGAATTTCGTAGCTTATCTGCACAGCTCGGGAGCCCCTCTGAAACCTGCCAGTCAGGGGGACATCCAGCCTCCTGCTGAATATTCATGTGACGGGAGCTCCTGACCTATACTACCTACTAGTAGGCTTTACTGACAAGTAGGAAGTGTTGCTATGGAGCCAAAATCTGCTACATAGAATGCTGTACTGGAATCTCAGGGAATGTTCCATGCCCTTGCTCCCTGACATGTCAATGAGCCTTTGAAGGAGAGCTGCGAAGTTCCTGACTGATCCGTGCTCTACGTGGAATAAACACACAGTTCTCTCAGCCTGTTCCTAGGATAAATCTCAGACCCCTGCAGCTGGATCTCTCAGCAGCAGACAGGTCCCTCTGTCTGGCAGTGTCTCCTGTCTGATAAATGGGAGATGAGATGAGTCACAATTGTTTCTCTTATGTGTTGATGAGGCTGTTAGCCTCTCCTGGGCCTGCTTCTTCCTCACTTTTTACAGTACTGGAGCAATTCCAGGCTGGAATCTTACTGGCGTGAGCCACCACTCAGGGAGGCACCATGTGCCTCCAACACAGCTCTCCAGATGATGGTGAAGCAACATCCCCACAATCTTCCCTACCTCCTAGTCTAGTCTTTTTAGGGAAAAGAGCACAAATTCTGAACCCCTCCCCAGATCTGTCTTCTCATCCTGTGTGGTCTTGGGAAAGTCACTTGGCCTTTCAGAGCTTCTCTTTCTCTCTGCAAGATGAAGATGATATGAGGTTGGAGAGGTCTCGGACCTGGCTGCCCCTCAGAATCACAGTAGGGAGCTTTAAGCTCTTGCTGGGGTCTGGACCCCAACCACTGAGAAATTCTGATCCCCTTGGTCTGGAGGCATGACTTGAACATGGGGATCTTTTAAAAAAAAAAAACCCAGGATTTTTTGGTAGCCAACCTGCACTGATATTGGTTCTGGGATTCTTCCCCTTGCCCCAGGACTCTGGAGTCATGTTCCTTTCGAGCTGGATGCTTATAACAAGATGAGGATGCCAACCCTGGATGTTTCTAAAGGGGTTCAAATAGGGTCTTCCATGTCACCCAGGTTCTCAGTTGTATGTGTATATGTGGTTTTCCCAGCATATGGACCCAGAAAGTCACGTGCCAATTGATTGAGACCAACATCAGGGACCAGGAGAAGCTGGAGGGCAAGAGGGTGCCCCAATATCCATGCCTATGGGTCAACGTGTCAGCCATGGGCCAGTGGGCTGTACTGTACCACACGGAGGACACTTGGGACCAGAACCAGCAGGTACTACTGGGGGGTCTGGGGCCACATCCCCTTACTGACAGCTGTGTGGACTTGTCCTGACTGGCACCCATGCCCACTCTGCAGAGTAGAGGCTAAGAAAGAAGAAGCCAGTGACCAGGCTCTATAGCTTACATAAGGTCAAGCTGGGCCTACCTCTTCTGTGTTGTAATCAGATAGACCTGGCTACAAATCGCAGTTCTGCCACTAAGTGACTGGCTGAGACAGGCCACTTAGCCCATCCAAGCCTAAGTTTTCATCTTCAATGAAGTGTTCTATGCAGTCAGAGACAATATCTAATATCCTAAGCTCAATATCAGGTGGATGTTAGTGCTATTACTTCATCCTATAAACTGCATCCAGGCCCACTATTGCCCACATGGAGAGGAACCCTGTGACTGTACCCCCACACCCCTAAAGAAATCAGAGACCTAGGGCTCGCATGACCTCTGGGGCCAAATGCTTGGGAGACTTTCCCATCACTGCCTTCTAAACGCCCTCTCCCCAATCCACCACTGCAGCCCTTCCTAAAGGAAATACAAGTTGGTTCATATTCATTCAGTCATTTACTCACTCTGAGACCCAGTTCTCACTGGCAGCTGGAAAATGGTACTTCGTCCTTTCATCCCCATAATTTTCTGTTCTCTTTTTGACACAGATCCTTCCCAACTAGGTATTATCTCACATCTGAGTTCTCCCCTTTTGAGTCCTGGAACACTAACACAGGAAGTGCTCAATGACTACAGAATGAATGAGTGAAGTGCCCACATGGTCAGGCATATTTTAGGAGCTAATGCCAAAGCAGTCAGGAGGTATGGCTGTAAAAACTGATTAAATGGTTTTTACAGAGACTCTGAGTCCACAAGGACTGGTGTCGCATCATCCTAGGCTCATGAATGACACAGTTCCTTTTGCATTTGCACCAGAAGGCCAGAGCTTTATCTGGAACAAGTTTACTCCAAATAATACTCATAGTGCTGTTTTTAACAGGCAACAGAGACATATGTGGCCCTAATAGACATCACCACTTTCTAGGAGAATGTCTTACTGATTCCCAGGGTTATTTAAATTCAAGAAAACCATAAAGAGGGGAAATATTAATGATATTCCAGTAGTATATGAGCTGTGAGCCGGGAATCTCTGCCAATTACTATTAAACTATGGAATTAAAACAAGATCAAGCAAGTGGGGTTTCCTTAACTCTGGCTGTGCATTAGATCCATCCAGGGCTTTAAAACCAGAGTCCCACACCAGGCCAATGGAAACAGAATTTATGGGCACAAACAGAAACACAGGATGGGCCTAGGTGGGAATATGAATTTGCATCACGAGAGCTTTCTAGGTGATGCTAAGATTTAGAATACTGCTGTGAGCAAATGGGACTCTTTAAAGGGTCTGGAGCCCTAGGGGCATGAGCAGAGTGGTGCAGAGGAGTGGGGGTTCAGTTATTGGGTAGAAAAGCAAGCACTCTATACAGAAGTTAGGCTTGCATTAAGGATGGATGCATCACAAACTGTCATAGTTTGAAAGCCAATAGGATGGGAAGGGGCAGGGTAACTGGGGTGGGATGGGGGAGTCAGTGAGATCATGAAGAAGTGGGTATGGGTAGTGCAACGTGGTTGTGCCTATTATGTTATCACTAGTGTGACTCAGCTCCATGTGATGGAGCCTTCAAACCCACCTGAATCAGTGCATACTTGGGACCTAGACATTTTGATTTTTCCCAAGGAGCAAGAGCAAATTCTTGAAGACATGTAGTAGTGATCACTGGTGCTGGAAGTGTGTGTGGGGGGGGTTGGGGTGGGGACAGTGTTAGGAGCAGGCTGGCATCTCAGAGGAGGGAGAGGCCAGAGCTTCCCTTGAATGAGCTGTCAGTCACACATGAGACATGCCTGTGTGGCCCTGGAGGGAGGGTGGCAGCAGCTGCTGGCTAGTCTATCTTCCTTCCCACGGCTCCCAGGCAACACCAGGAGCAGTGCTAATGCCTCCCTTGTGGGTCACTGGAAGTGCCCCCTATGTTTCTGCCAAGCAGGTGGGTGAGTGGGTCAGCTGCCCTTCCACTTTTTTCAGCTCTGAGGTGTAAGAGCCAGTGTTCCAGGCCAGAAGGGGGTACCTCTGGAATCACCTGCAAAAAGCCTGGCCAGGTTGTCTCTCCCCACACCTTTCAGAGAAAGGGGGCTGCTAGACTGCTTTCAGTGGGCATCCTAAGCCCCTTTCTATAGTCCATTCTGAGGATAGTCACACTGGGGGGCTAAGGAGAGCAGATGGGTCATTTCAGATCCTTCAAGAAACTCAGTAAGGTTAGATGAAGCCAGGCCAGGTGGGAGAGGATACAGGCAGGCCCTGGGCTTCTGGGGTTTGGTCCTGCAGAGTTAAATCCTGTGCAGCGTCTCACCTGGCATAAAGTATCCAGACTAACCCCAAGTTGGCTAAGCTCTCATATCAAAGTTGGCCCATAGACCCTTCTTTAAGAAGGAAAGAAGCTGCTATTGGTTGTAATTTCATAGTTAGAACTTATCATCGTCATCATCATCATCACTAGCATCATTCGTTTATCAAGCACTTACCATGAGCTGCGCTCTATTCTAAGTGCTTTACATGCACCGACTCATCTAATCCCCACAATTCCACTGGGCAGGCACCTCATACACACATTTTACAAGACTCAACAAGGCTGTGGCACTTGTCAATGTCACACAACTCTGAACTGGTGGTTGAACCTGGACCTGTCTGGTCTTATTGCCACAGTTTTGCTCAATGAGCTAGGTAACCCAGAGTCAGCATTGAGGCTTTGGGGAGACTTGGCTTAGGTCCTCACAGCTCAGCATTCTGAATCCCCCTGAGACCCTGTGGTGCCCAGTTTGAATGCCAGATTCCTCAAGGGCCAGCTTCTCCCCCAGACTATGCCACTTGTTGGCTGGTTGGAGACCTACTTCTGGAGGCAGCTTCCCCCCTCCCAGCTTGTCAGAACTACAAATACTTTCCTCCTCTGTTCCAGTAAATGCTGTTAGGTCAGCTGTGGGGCTTCATTGAAATTCAGGGAGTAACCAGGAGAAGATGGCTCAACACTTTTACATGTTTTAATTTTGGACATGATGTTATTAGAGCACTGGTCTTCAAACTTTCCTGCATGAAGGAACCTCTTGATTGCTGGGTCCTACCCTCAGATTAGAAAGCTGTACTACAGGGGCCTCCCTGTTGGTCTTAGCACTATCAAGCTATTGCAAGTCACTGCAGCATGAGTTCGATCCTGGCCAGGGAGCTAACCCACATGGTGCAGCAGACCTCTCCTATCTCACCTGTTGCTCTCCTCAGCAGTGTATTTCAGTAGTTCTGCTCTCTGGTGAATACTCTCATCCCCGCACCTCTGGCCTACACCCCAGTTCTTGTATGCATAAATAAATAAAAATAAATCTTTAAGAAAAAAAAAGAAACCTGTAGGGCTTCCCCGGTGGCGCAGCGGTTGAGCGCTGGGTTGCGAAGCTGCCCGCAGCCTCTGCCGTGCCTGTTAGATCTCCGGCTGCTCCCCGGCCACCGGAGGAGGGTCCCACATGGTGCGCAGACCTCTCCTGCCGCCTGCTGCTCCCCTCAGCAGTGTACTTCGGTCCTTCTGCCTGCTCTGCTCCCTGCTCTGGCTCTGGTGAATTCTCTCACCCTTCTGCGCTTCTGACTGTACCCAGTGCATGTATAAACAAACAAACAAATAAACAAATAAATAAATAAAATGACACCCAACTTTGTAGTTATACCTTAAAAAAAAAAAAAAAAAAAAAAAGAAACCTGTGCTATGGCCAGCCCTCCAGGAAGGAGGGTGGGGATCACTCTTGCACAGCATCTCCCAAACCAGAGGCAAAACAGGATCTCTACTTGTGCCTTCTCTTTGGAACTTGCCAGCTGGACCTCATCTGTCCAGGCCAGCAGGTTTGTAATAACAATGATCAGTGTCAGACTTAAATGTGCACCAGGGCCGCCTGCACAAATGCTTTCTCATTAAGTGCAGGCTCTCTTTCCTTTGGATCCTCATGTCAAACATCAGCTTGCCAAATCTTTGGTTTTTGTTCATAGAGATTAGACCTCAAAGGGTTTTCAACTCACATTTTCACCCATATGTTAAAATTGCAAGTGTTCACATTAAAATTTTGTTTTCTGGCTTCTCTGGAAATGTTGGAGGCCTGGCTACAATAGGTATGGATCCAATGTTATCTATGGTCCAGGTGAATGGCTGACCCCCAGCCTGCATGCATCTGCTCTCTCCATTCCCCAGGCTCCTCGATTCCCTGATGATTTTCCATGGCACCGAGGTACCTGGCCCTGATCATCTCCCTGCTCCCAGTTCACTTGGCATTACTTGGCATGAGCCTGTGAGTCACTTGCACAGGACCTCTACTCTGAATCCAAACACAGAGCCCACTTGACCAGGATCACTCATTGGTCTCCTTAAATTAAATGTGAAGTCCTTCTTTAATAACAGCTTTTGAAAGATATTGCTATCAACCCATTTTAAGGTTGAGAAAGGGTAGTAAGTCATTTGCTTATGGTTCCATAGCCAATAGGAGCACCAGGACTCCAGATGGGGCCCTGCTCCAGGCAAGGAGGCTGTACCTGAGAAGCCCCAGGGCTCACCATGCTCACAAAGGGCCTGTGAGGTGCCCCACCTGCCAAGCTTTAGACAGAGTCCTGCCTCCTACCCAGAAGCCTGCCCCCAAAGCTGGCATTTTTGACTCCTAACAAAGCCCTAAGAAATAGGAGTTTCCAACCCCTGGTGCTCTTGCTTCTTCCCACAGTGCTCCTACATCCCAGGCAGCCTGGACAACTACCAGGCGGCCCGGGCCGACGTGGAGAAGGTCAGAGCCAAATTCCAGGAGCACCAGGTTTTCTACTGCTTCTCGACCATGCGGGAGAATGACACCAGGGTCCTGTACAAGCGCCTCTACGAGCCTCAGGCCCTCCTCTCATCCCTCTTCTGGCCCACCTTCCTGCTGACTTGCGGCCTCATCATAATCGCCATGGTGAAGATCAACCAGTCCCTCTCCATCCTGGCGGCCCAGAAGTAGACCCATCTATGCCACCAACACTGCCAGGGCCACGGGGTATGGCCCATATGTACCATACCTCTGTTTCCTCCCCCTGGTTTCCCACTTTCCCCCTCCAATCATTCACGGATGGCCTTGAGAAACCTCTTTGTTAAGTCAGTTCCTGCTCTGGAGTATGCAGTGGCTCACTAGTGCCTAGGAGAGTTCAAGGTCAGCCAATCACAGCTCTCCCTGACCTGCCGCCATACCGCTGACTCAGGCCTTTCCTACTGTGCCCCTGTACCCCTGCACAGATGTTGATGCTTCCTACCATTGTGCCCATGTCCTAGGCTGGTTGTAAGACCTGTCTGAACCACCCAGGAAGCTGCCATGGCAAACCTCAGTTCCTCTTTTGACTCTCATAATTCAAACAATAGTAATTTCCACGTTTAAGGCAGACTTAGAATATCCCTTGTCTTCAGAATACTAGGTGCTATTTATGTTTTTATTCCAATGTCAACAAATATATTGAAAGCAATAAGAAGCTATATGGAAAGATACTAAATTCAAATATATCAAAATACTAACAATGGAATGGTGGCTAATTTGAATTTTCTTCCCTTTCTCCTTTTTGTATTTGTGGTCCTTTTCTAAATTTTCAATAATAGCAAGGTTGCTTTCACTGTGTTTGTTTTTAATCAGAAAGGCAACTATAGATGTTATTTTGGAAAACATTTAAAAGGGTAAACTACTCCCACTCCCTGGTCACTAAATAGATGGGGTGAGCTCTGGGTTCCATCAGAGACAGGCTTTGGGTAAATAATCTTAAGAACCCTGTAAAGGGAAGGCAACCACATAGATGGGGGTTTATGATTACAATGAAGGCAGGTGTTTGAGGCAAAGGTACTGGCCCTATCAGGAGGCCCATCACAGACCTGAGAAAGGCATAATTGGAGGGAACCATCACCTCTCCTGTTACTGCTCCAGGAAGGATTCCTAGAGCAATGGTTCTCAAAGCGTGGTCCCTGAGCAGTGGCATCAACATTCAGTGTAGAACTATGCAAACGGCACATTATCAGGCCCCTACCTGACCCCTGCCCAGCCCTGCCCAGCCAGAAACCTCAGGAGGGTGTGGATTGGTGGGGTGTAGTGGAGTGGGGTGGGGGACAAAAAAAGGGGGCAGAACTCTGTGTTAACATGGTGGGCGGCAATTCTGATGTATGCTCAAGCAGAGCCCTATCACCTGGCTCTTTAAAAGGATCAACTGGCTACTGGGTAGGGCAGACACTGGGCTGGGTGCAAAGTTAGTCTGTTGTCTCTAAAGATCCTTCTGGAACTATGAGTCTAGATAAAGCCCTGGGTGTGAATCCTGTATCTACATATGCTGCATCTCTCTGATTCCCTGTTGTTTCATCTATACAAGAGAGACTCTTCTTTTGGGTAGAGGGGAGGGCTGAATAATGATCTGGCATCTAGCAGGTTGCCACAATGAAAGCTATTAATAACAATAATAAGTAACCAATAGTCAGAAACTCCCAGAAGACATTAAACCAGTCTATTGTTATATTAACTAGTCTATTATGAGTTAACAAGACTAGCTAGAATTATTGGTGTTTATTCATAATATGCCAGGCTCTGTGCTAACCAGGGTGCCTTGTAAAAATTCAGCAAGTTTCTACTGAACCCACGTCATGGATGAGGAGAAGCAATACAGTACAGTGGTTATACATGAGGTCTTTTGACATGTCCAATGTCCACCTGGGCTCAAATACTCTCCTGTGACATTCACCAACTTGGTGACTGGCAAATAACCTCTCTGTGCCTCAATTTAATCATTTGTAAAATAGGAAAAAATAACAGTGTTCCCCTTTAGGGTGATTGGTATTAAATGAATTATATAACATTTTTTAATAGTGACATAGTAAATACTATTATAAGATATTATAAAACATTGAGGCTCGAAGAGGTCACTGGCCAAGGTCATACATATATAGTAGGTCAAGGGCTGGGAATCAAGGCTATACTGTGTGATTCAGAACTTGGCTGTCACCACAGCTGAGCAGACTCAGCTGAAGGGCTGAGAGACCCAGCCACCCCTGGATGAGGAAAGGAAATACACTGCTTCTCTGGAATTCATTGGTGTCCTCATGCAGGGCAGCGATCTGACAGGAGGGCTCTTGTACATCTGCACCTGGACAGCTGTCACTTCTAACCAGGGACCTAATGCTCCCCATTCCCTCCAGGTCATTTTCTGGGGACATTCCTTCCAAGGGGAGGCAGCACATCTCTCCCAATAGTTTTCCCTCCTGGACTCAGAGAAGTCTCAAGAATCCTCTGATTCTTTTAAGAAAGTCAGCGTAATATTGTACCATAGCTTGGTAAGATATTACCACTGGGGGAGGCTAGGTAAAGGGTACATGGGAGCTCTATTATTTTTTACAACATCATGTGAATCTCTACTTATCTCAAAATTTTAGTATTATCTTAAAAAATCCAAAGAAGTAGAAAAGTTCCCATGATGAATCTCATTTAAAAGGTTTCCTTTGCATACAATTCCATGCATCTGTATCTGGAGGATTAAAATACACAGAAACTCGGAATGTCCAAATAGGATTTGCAGGAGGAAATGGCCACATCCCTCTAGAAAAATTAGTACCTGGGGATACCCAGACCCCTATCCTTTACGTTATAAACAATGACCTTCATTTGCTGGAGACCAATGCTCTTATCTTGTCAACAGAGACTGGCCTACTTCTATCAAATCCCACACCTGCCTGCTGCTCACAGAACTTCACACCCAGGACGAGTGTGAAATAATGGGCATTTAAGTATGATGACTCAGACACAGAGGGAAAATGTTTCTGAAATAATGGCTGCCTGGGAGCAGAGATCCTGCACCAGTTCTTAATAAATCACTTTACTAATGTGTGTCTAGTGCTTTTTCTCTCATGGCCAGAGACTCAAAGCTGAAGAGTAATACCTGGGGTGCTCCCCTGAGGCCCTGCCCTGGAGATCACAGCCAAGGGCATGGGGAGGAGCCAAGATGACTCAGACTCAGAGTTTGCCTTCAAGGAGCTTTTCATTCTTGCTACTCTCCCTCCACCCCCAACCACCATCGTCAAAAGTTCCTTCTTTATTATAATTAGGTTTACATGGACAAACCTATTAAATGACACAAATTTTAAAGAGTACATTATAAAATACTAATAAAATTCTAGTTTTTGTGATTTAAGGAAATGATGCCAGCCCTCCACCCCTCCAAATCGACAAGTCATCCAGAGTTTCTCCCATTTCCAAACTCCTTGTGTGAGCTGATTGTAAACTGCATTTATTCTACTTCTAACAGGCAGTAGAATACTGCTACAGGCTGGTGCATAACTATTCAATATCCTTTGGGTAGTCTTGCATTTGTGGAAGTCTGAATTATATGAATTATTTGCAGAGATGTTGTTTGAGCAAAATAGAGCTGGTCTGCACTTGCCAGTCACTGCCCTTTCGCCCACAGGAACAAGAGAAAGATCAGATAGGCCCAGAGAAAACAGTGCAGTCTGGTATAGTAGTTCTCAAAGAGGGAACTTTTCACACTATATTAAGATGCTATTTGCCTTTTTTCACTCTTGTTCTTTTACCAGCATTTGTGAAAAATTTCAGAACTTAGGTGATATCACAAAAAACTGAACACAGAAGCAGATATGAGAACCCAGCTGTCTTCTATTATGCCAGACATTAAAGAGATTTGCAAAAGTGTAAAAACAATGCCACTTTCTTGATAAGTTTTTAGGGAAATTTTTGTAAATATTTTAACAAAATATGGTATATGATAATGTTAGTAAATAGATTTGTTATTGTTAGTTTTAAATAAATTTTCAGTAATTTAAATGAAGTTTTCTTTGTTTTAATTTCTGAAATGGTAATTAGTAGATATAACCCATATAAATCAAATCTCTTTGGGGTCCTCAATATAGTTTAAGATATTAAATAGTTCCTGAGACAATAAAGTTACGAAACTGCTGACTTAGTGCATCCAGAGGCGGGGTCTCCCTGTTCCCCCCACCCAACTTGCCCTATGGACATCCAAAGCCCTCCCCTAGATTTCAGCAGATTCCCACTGGGGGCCAGCAGGAGAATTTCAGATTTCCTAATCCCCCTGTCTTCTGGCTCTCTCTTCCAGAGGAGAGTTGCTTTAGATTATTTCCCACCCACAGGTGCTTTCCTGGATCTTCATGTCAACTCAAATACAGAACTCAGCTTCTTCCTCCAAGTCCAAAGCACTCCCCACTCAAATAAAGCACACGCTCATCAGCCGGTTTCCTTAAAGGCTTCTGAATTGGAGAGATGTGTACTGACGCACGGCGAGTAACTCCCAAGTGAATGGTGGGCAAGGATTGTGGTTCATCTCAAGGGTTGTGATTCATCCCATGGCTTGCTCCTTTCCTGGTTGCCAAGCAAGGGTGGCTTCACTCTCCTATAACCGCCATCAACCCACACTAAACTCCCTTATGCCTGATAAACATAAACTAAAATAGGAACTTTTTAAGCCTCAGCAGCTTCAAGACATGTCTCCTTCCTCGCTCCTAATGAAACTGGCACTGTACATTCTGGAGCCCCCGCCATTCACCACCATGGTGATTTTTCAAATTCAAATATAAACACCTTCTGAGTTCTTTAAAGATCAGCTGATGCTTCCCTGACTACAACATTCCTCTTTACTGACACTCTGTGTCAGCATCTCCTTTGATAAATAACTCACTGTTATTCTTCTATTTTGGCTTCTATTTGGGGAGTTACTTATCCCTGCACAAGAATCTGTCATCCTTAATAAGAGTTAACATTTGTCAAGCACCTGTTGACTAGGATTTGAGTTCAGCTTTCACATGCAAAACTCATTTAATCCTAACAATATCCTTTGAGGTTATTATTACTGTTTTCACTTCGTAGAAGAGGCTGAGGCCCAGGCCCAGGCCAGAGACTTAGTACACAGGAGAACAGGGATCCAGATCTGGGCATCTTGGCTTCAGGCTCTACTCTCTATCCACTGCCTTCCTGCCCCATAGTCTCTGCCCATGTCTAAAAAGAATAATGCTCCCAAGCAGAACAAGGGCAGTCCTGAGAGCCTGCAGAGCCTCCTGAGAACCTCCCTCTACCTTCCCACAAACTCAGGCTCTTAACTGGCTCCCTGGAGTCTCAGATCTGAAGAGGCAGTAGATATGGGGTGTGGCTCATATCCCAAAAGTCCCTGCAAAGATTCTGATATGGGCACCATCATGATGGAAAGGATCCATGTGGTCAGCTACATTTTGCCTTGATGCCCTGATCACCCAGCCATGCCCATCCAATGCCAGCTGGAGCCCAAGCATGCCATGGCCACAGCAATCTGCAAATGGGAGAACCGACGAGAAGCTAATCTGATGCAAGTCTTTCTCAGGGGCCCCACACTTGTCTCAGGGGCACCTGCTTACTTCTCCAAGTGTTCCTAAACCATTAATAATACACTCCAGGATTTGCCCAGGAGTTGTGACCATGCTCATTTACATATTGCTTTGAGCTTATCAATGATAAGAGTAGGGTTGTGGGATATCTTGCTATTTAATCTCTCTAACTCTATTGGCCACTTATGTGGTATTCCTAGCAACATCTTATGTGCAAGTGTTTTTGAAAGTGTGTTTTATAAGCTGTCGGTTCTTTGCAAGTCCTGGAGTTGAAATTCCCTGAGCCATAGGCTAGAACCTCACTGATCTGGTGCAGCCAGATGACTCAGAGGGTGCCTAACCTCATGGGGGCCTCCTAGCCAAGCTGCACCAGCCCTCTCCAGTCTCAGATCTCAGACCCATGGGAACGGTGGACACACCCACACAGAAGTGGGGGTTACCTGCACCTCCATCGGGTCCTCTGCTGTCAGGATGTCTCAACATCAGTTATTTTCACTTTCTCAGCACATGTTTTAAAGACTTTTTTTTGCCCCATTCTTACATTTTTGGGGTAAATTTTAGCTTAATATGACCTTACTCTGACAACTCAAAATGATGCCTTTTATTTGTTTTTGGAGAGAGGAATGTTCTGAAAAATGAGAGCTTGAATCTGGCCTATCTATGACTTCAGGTAGTTTATTCTCAGAGCCTTAATTTCCTCAGTTGGAAGATGAATGCAGCATCACTGATTTTGCAGGAAGTTTGTGATGATATGATGCAATAACTAATGGGAAGCACCCTACACTGTGCCTGGAACATAAAAGATGCTCCCCAGATGTTCAATCTCTCTTTGAGCAAACATATCTCCTCCTGATCATACAGATTCTTCTCTGAGCTCAGGGACCTTCCTATGGTCCCCTTTCTCTCACAAGCAACTTCCACTTCTCTTGCTTGTCAGCATGATTGAGGACCCTCTTGTGTTATTCCTTTCCATCCATTTTGAGTTGTATTCCATCTTAAAAATTTCTGCACAAACAGCCTACATTCCTGGCTTTGCTTTGAACTTTCTTGAAACTATCAATGCTTGTGTAAACTCAGTTCTGGAGAGAAGTACCTGCCCAAAGGGACCACATTTGTGCCTCTTTGAATCATCTCAGGGTAAAAGGATGAGTTTCCTTGAGAGTCCACTCCATGAAGAAGCATCACCCCTGACAACAATAGGTCTGGCCAGAATAATGCTCCCAGTGTGAAGCAGGCAAATCCTTTGGCCCAGAAATCAGCCTTAATTGGAAATTAAATTGCATTTCCATGCCAACTGCAGGATGCCTATATCCACAGCTAATTTATCAAGGTGATGCCTCATCTCCAGGAAGCCCATGGGAATAGAGCGACTGCATCAGCAAAATCACAAGCTTGAAGCTGATGAGAAGAACACTCTTTAAAGTGCAGCTTGGGCCTTTACTTTCCTAATTTTGAGTTTTGTGCATTTATTGGCTGCCTGCTCTGTGCCAGGCACTGTGCCAGGACCTGAGATATAGATACCAGGGAGGCCTGGCACTGCTCCTGGGCCAGCGGCAGAAAGAATCACGTAAGCAAAAGATATCAAAGCCATGGCACTTTACTTAGTTATCCAAGGTTGCATAGCTTAGGGAGGCAGAGGATATTTATGAGTAACTTTAAAGCTAAGAATTTGATTTCTATATTTAACACTCTACTAGTAGATGATAATGATTGTGGGTGTGCCAGCTTTATTCTTTAAGCCCTTTCCACATATTCATTCATTATTCCTCTAGGCAATTGTAGGAAATAAATGCACTCTGATTTTCATTATCCTCATTTTACTGATGAAGAAAGAAAGAAACTTGCCTAAGGTCACAACTGCCCAATTAATAGGCAATGCAACTAGGATTTAAATGCAGTTCATTTCATATCAGAGCCAATAACTTCAAGCACTACATTATATTGCCCCTTTATTTCTTGCAACTTCTTATCAAATGTGCAACTACAGAAAAATTGCAAAATTAGTGCTGTGAGCATGCACAGCCTTCACCTTCACTCACCAATAATTGTCAATATCTTGCTATGCCCGCACTTAGTGTGTGTGTGTGTGTGTTTCTCTGAATTATTAGAGAGTTAAGTTCAGGGACATAAAATACAAAGCTGGTTTGGAAACCTCATGGGGCCAGTTTGCCTGAAGGAGAATGTGCATGGAGGTAGGGGCACATGAGCAAGGTGTGGGCTGAGATGTGGGGTACAGCTGTGAGTCCCTCAACATAGAGGAATAAAGCAGTAGTGGAAGCACAACTTTGACTGAAAGTATTGAGAAAGACTAAAAACTTGAAGATGTATATTTAGCCAATGGTTTCTGATTAAATATACATGCTTACTGAAGACAGTACAGACAGTACAGAAAAGTATCAAGAACTTATAAAAAATAACCCACACTCCTACTAAAACCCATATTGATATTTTAGTTTACTTGGTTTCTATTTTATTTTTTCTGCATATACATTTGTTCACAGATTGGAACTTCATTGTATATACACAGCTTTATATCCTATATTTCCACCTCATATTATGTCAATAACATAGCTGCACTCTACAAACAGTTCTCAAAATAATTTTTCAAGGGTTTAATAGTTCATCAGATAGTGAACCAAACTTTATTTGGCCTACTGTTTTCAACTGAAGTTTAGATCTTCCCCAATTTTTACTATTACTATATAATATGAGGGTCATCCCTGAATAAAAGTCTATGCACATCTCTAATGACTTGCTTAGAACAGATTTCTAGAATGAGGTTCCTGGATCAAAGGGTTGGGGGGTACTACCTCTCTGTGGGGCTACAGTGTGGAGGAGACAGGAAAGGAGAAGCAGGAAGAAATGCAATCCCCTAAGCTGCTGCAATAGAGCAGATAAGCTGTGATAAGGGCTTAAACGTCAGGGACAGCGCTGAGAACAGAAAGCAAGTGACAGGAGAAACAGCAGACAGACAAGGAAGAAATAATCAATAGGACTTAGTGAGCAAAATAACTGAGGATCAAGACTGGGGCCACCTAAAGAGAAATAATGAAATCAGGAGAGGTTTGTGAGGATAGCGCAGAGGTGACAGGAAGGCATGCGAGTGGAAGGTTTTAGGGATCTATCTTCCATCTCTTTTCTCTTCCTTTCCTTCCTCCCTTCTTCCCCACCTGCCCTCCCTCCTCCCCTTTGTTTCTCCAGTCATCAATCTATTGAGCCCCTAGTCTATGCTAGGCCTTGGGTTGTGTGCTTATTAAATTACTAAGATGTGTCCCCTGTCATCTATGAGCTCGCAATCCATCCAGGAAGTCACTGCAGACCTGGAGCTTAGGAGACAAGCTCAGATAAAGGATAGAGAATAGGGAATTCTGCTGGAGGTGAAGCTACCAGGGTAGGAGCCCAAGGAGGCACTTGAAGAGGTCAGGGGCCCTGCCAGGTCTTGGTGTGAGTCCCTGTGTAGACTTGAAGAGCCTTCTCAGGATGGTGATATCACTAGAAGATACCTGGCCCATCCTCCACCCTGCCAGCTGGAGGAGGTTCTACCAGGGTGGTACCTGGTTCAAGGGCATTCCTTGCTCCACCCAAATCTCCCCATCCGAACCCCAAGGAGCCTGGGAGTGGAACATGATGAGTCATCTCATGCAGGTCACTTGCCTGAGCAACCCTGATGTCTATTCATATGCTGGCCACCTTCGGGCTCTCAGCGTCTCACTAGGGGGGATTTCAAGTCCAAGGTACAATGCACAGGCACTGTGAATGTGGAGAATCCAGTGTCTGCTTTCTTTCTATACCCCAGTGCCATGTGAGACAGAAAGATAACTGGTAGTAGCAGATAGTATTTAGTTTTCAATACATAGTTGACCAAATGTTGTTAAGTATCCTGCCAGAGCTCACCTACCTAAGGGGTCCAACTTCTCAGCTCTAGGGTGGAGGCATCTGGAGGGGAGTCTGACTTAGGCCACAGAGACCTGCTAACTTTCAGGCCTTAAGCTCCTCCATGAGGTCTGGTTGTTTGGGCTTGTGGTGGTAGTGAGTGGGGACAGGGGGTCAGTGATATCAAGCTAAGACTTTCCCTCCTCTCTTCTGACATTTTAAGCAGAAGAATGTTAGCTATCAGCAGAACTGGGGTGGAGAGTGTCTGGACTGAATGCTGTAAGTTTTAAAATATTTCCAGGTTGTAAAGCTTATTCTCTTAATAGAACATCGGCCTTCCCACCCATATGCCTAGAATAAGACCCTCTGTCACTGACATTCTGATTCCAGGCAGGGAAAAGGAAGGTAAAGAGAATGTTGGAGAATTCTCAGTGCATTTTCTGAACCACATAGGTAATTTAAGATAACCAGCCATTTTTGGAGGCCCAGTTGATGGGTGTGACAAAGATGGAAGCAAATGAGAAGAATGCACTCAGACTTTATAAAGATAAATCATTTTTGAGCCTTCAGTATGACATAAGCCCAGACATGCTCTCCATTCTCTGAGTGCTTAACTTCCACCAACCTGCAAGATGGGCACTATTGTGCCCATTTTCCAGGAGAAAAGCAAGGATGGAGGGAATGATGGTCAGTCCCAAGGTCATGCCGCTTGTAATGGGTGGTAGTTGGCTATGGTGTCGGATGAACACCAAAAGTCATGTTCCCAGAAGGTCCTGGATCCTCCAGGGCTGGAACATGGGCTTCAGGGAGCCAGTGCCCAGAAGCCCCAGACTGGTCACCCTCATGGAGGAGCTCCTCAGCTGAGTGGAGCAGAGGGGAAATATTGCCAGTCCTTCCCACAGGCAGGATCCTCTTTTCCCTTCGCAAGATTAAATCAGAGATGAACCAAATGGGCCACAGCCACACTAACAGGCGAGGCAGGCAGATCTCAGGATTGTGGGATGAGGAACAAGAGGGACTCACCTCTCAGAACTGAATGACAGATTGTCAGTGTGGATGATCAGGTGGACACAGGAAGGTGGAAGAGAGAACTAGGGCCTTTCAAAGGCATGCAGGGCGGAACTTTTAGGGAAAGGAAATAGTGTTTGAAGGCCCAGTTTCAAGGACTGGCTTTGCTACCCCCTTGCTGGGTGGTCATGCAATGGTGCCTCAGCTTTCTCATCTTCCTGGTCAACCTCTCAGCTTCTGCTGAAGGCCTACTATGTGCCAAGCCTTGGGCCAAGTGCTTGAACAGGCCCTGTTCTCCTGGAAGAAGACTCTTAATGGGTGAGCCAAAGTAGAAACTAGTGACTAAATGCATAATATAACTGGAAGCAGTGAATATTATGCAGAAATGCATCAAGGGAGTGGGGTGGGAGCTACTATACACAGAGGGGGTTTGAATGAAATGTGTGAGAGAGATAGAAAGAGCCAGAGGAGATTTGGCAGGAAGTGCATAGATACACTTTCAAAACAGTATCTGTTGGGTGTTCTAGCAAGAGCAGCAAGGCTACTTTGATTGGGGTCTATGACCGGTGAGGAGAACAGAAACACACAGAACAGACTATACAAAGCCCATAGGCCAGAGACCTACAGATGTGTCAAAAACCTACTAGAGGTAAAGTTGTGAGCAAGGGGATTATGTGATCCCTTTTGTATCTTAAAGACATGGGAAGAGGGCCTCCCTGGTGGCACAGGAGTTAAAGACACAGCACCATGAAGCCATCGCCAGCCACTGCAGCACAAGTTTGATCCCCGGCCAACCAGAGAGCTAACCCACAAGGCACAGCAGACCTCTCCTGACTTGCCTGCTGCTCCCCTCAGCAGTAGATTTCAGTTATTCTGCCTGTTCTGCTCCCCACTCTGTCTCTGGTGAATCCTCTCACCCTCCACACCTCTGGCCTACACCCCAGTTCTTGTATGCATAAATAAATAAATCTTTAAAAAATATATGGGAAGAGATGAGCAATGATAAATGAATGGGGAAAAACTGGTATAGCTGCACCATGGAATATTATTCATCCTTTAAGAGGAACAGAGTTCTGACACAAGCTACAACATGGATAAACTGCCTTAATGTTATTTTAAGTGAAAGAAGTTGGACACAAAGGGACAAATATTGTATGATACCATTTATATGGGGTACCTATAAGAGTCAAATTCATACACAAATGAATTGTCTTCTTTGCTACTAAGGAAGCAAAATGGCAGTTGCCAGGGTCTGGGGAGTGGTGTTGGAGGTAGGGGTTATTGGTTAGTGGGTGGGGAGTTTGGGATGATGAAAATTCTGGAGACAGATGGTAGAAATAGTTGTACAATAATGTGGTTGTACTTAACACTGAATTGTACCTGACAGTTAAAATGGCAAATCATACATCATGTACATTTATTACAATAAAAACTATAAGACAAGATACTTTGCAAAGAATTGTCTGTGGGGTGTATTTCTTTCCTAGGGCTGCTATAACAAAATACCGCAGCTGTTGATTGTTCTCATGGCTCTGGAGACTGGGTGTTTCAAGATCAAGGTGCTGGCGGAGCTAGTTTCTGGTGGGAGCTCTCTCTTCCATATGTAGATGGCCTCTGTGTTCTTGCTGTGTCCTCACTTAGCCTTTTCTCTCTGTTCTCTCTGTGTTCTCTCCTGCTATCTCTTCCCCTTCTTATAACAGCACCAGTCCCATTAGGTCAGAGTCCCACCTTTAGGCCCTCATTTATCGCTAATTACCTCTTTTAAGGTCTTGTCTCCAAAGACTTCACACTGGCGGTTTGGGAGTGGCAAGGACACACACATCCCTCCATTGATGGAGACAGTGTTTCTTTAGTTTACTATGGGGTCTTCAGAAGTGCAACTCCAGCTCTGTGACCTTGGGCAAATTCCTGAACCTCTCCAAGCCCCAGGTTGCAGGTAACTCACATGGCTAGGGCTGGTTTGAATGCAGAGATCCTTGTACAACCCCAGCAAATGAAGAGCACACAACAGACACTGGCAATTATTATTCCTCCTCCAGTGCCTGCTGAGTTTGGAACGACAGGCAGCTGCTTCTGGCACCAGCAGGGTTAATCATCACGGGGAGCCCCGAGAGGTCTACAGTCCAATATGCCTCCTGGCTTAGGAACGTCCCAAGCTCCGAGTGACAGCTGCTTCCATGCTGATGTTTGCAGATAATGCACAGCGAGCCTGGGCTTGGCTCTGCCTGCCAAGCACAGATGGTTTGAAAAATGCCACCCAAACTGGCCTCGGGTTAATCAAAAGATTACAGAAAGAAAATTGGGGAAGGCTAACCCCAGTCTCTCAGACATAAGCCTCGAATCACATCTCCTTCCTTGATTCCTACCCAATTCTTTGCCTCTGTTTCTGCCAACATCATTCCAGCCAGAAATGCAAACTGGCCAGGCTGGAATTGCAAAGGGAATTGCCTGGCTGGTGTATCCTCTCTTCCCTCTTCATAGGGCTGTGGCTGTCAGACCAGCTCCCTCATATTTTTATGCTCTTTGACTGGAAATGGTGGCCTGTGGAGGACAGTTTTGGGGTATAGACTGCAGGTCCAGCTCTCAAGGAAATTCTCCAGAATAGGGCTGCTTCAGTCAGAACAGAGGCCTTGAAAACTTGATTTCTAAAACATGAGTATATGTTGCCTTTTGGCATGCAGGGAAGGAATCCGTATGCTTTCCTATCCCGGGACTGAGTTGAGAAGTGGAAGGCGCTCAATGCAAGGGGAAACAGAGGGGAGGGAGAGAGCAGGGGCTTCCAGTTCTGGCCCACGCCGGCTGTGTGACTTGGGGTGGGCCTTTTCTCACTGAAGTGCAGGTCTTATCATCTGCCCACGGGTGTGTGTGCCAAGTGGTCCAAGCAATGTTGCCATTTAGCAGGGGACATAGCTGTCATTGAAACTTAGAAGTCCAAAGCTAGAAGGGAACTTTGAAATCAGTAACTCCTTTTCCTTAGAGATGAAGAATCTGAGGCCCTGATAGCCACCCCACCTGCTCAGGGAACAAAGGTGAGAGTTTGGAGTCATACCCAGGCCTACTCTGCAGCTCTAAGAACACAAAGGAAACCTGGTGGCTTTGACTAGAGATGTTTTGTATTCATGGCTCTGTCACCTGCATGGCAAGGGGAGGAAGGCTTCTGCTTTCAGACTGGGAGGGTGACAGGGTGGGTGGGCACTTGCTGGAGTGAAGGCCTTCTTTCCAGGCTTTTCCTGGAGTCCTGGCTTCTTTTCTCATCTCTGCTTCTTCCTCCCAAAAGATCCTCTCTCCAGCCCTCCACCACTCAGAGGAGTCCTCAACGCCTAGGCCCTCCCTTCTTCCCTTTTGGTGGGATGCAGATGGACTCTGGGGAGGAGTCTGACCTCACCTGCTTACCTGGACAGTTGTAACAGACAAGGTGGAGGGCATAAGCCTGCTACAGAATGGAAGGGCCACGCCTTGGACTTGTTTGCACTGGTCTCCCTCTCATCAAGGTCACTTTGGCTGGCTGCGTCTGTGAAACAACAGTACAGCTACTCTGACCCAGAGATGGGGAGTAGGAAGTCTCTGAATTAGCTTGACAAAGACCTGGCTCCAAAAGGGACTCAGGTAGATACCTAGGAGGGGCAATTGTGGACCACATGGTAGATCTATTAATGCAAAGGGACAGATACAATATTATGTTCTTGCAGCACTACTGAAAATATCCAAATGATGAAAACAACCTAAGTGTCTAACAGCAGATGAGTGACTAAAGAAGAGGTGGGAGTACTACTCAGCTATATTAAAGATGTACTCTTGTTTTTGTAGAACACAGATGGATCTTGAGGGGATTATGCTAAGCATAAGTCAGAAGGAGAAATACAAATACCGGATGATTTCACTCACGTGGCATATAAAGAAACAAAACAAAGGAACAGACAAAACTAAACCAAAACAAACCCTAGAAATCTTTCTATAGAATTGAGGCTATCGGGGGGCAGGTGGTTGGGGTGAGGAGCAAAGAGTAGGAGGGAATCCGAGTGGACTGTGGTGAAGGACTTTAGTGGTGGATGTGGTATGGTGACAGACATCTGAAGAGGTATGAACCTGTACTTCTAAAATATATGTAGTATTGGGCCTCCCCGGTGGCGCAGCGGTTGAGCGCTGGGTTGCGAAGCTGCCTGCGGCCTCAGCGGCGCCGGTTCGATCCCCGGCTGCTCCCCGGCCAGCGGAGGAGGATCCCACATGGTGCGCAGACCTCTCCTGCCACCCGCTGCTCCCCTCAGCAGTGTACTTCGGTCCTTCTGCCTGCTCTGCTCCCCACTCTGGCTCTGGTGAATTCTCTCACCCTCCCGCGCTTCTGACTATACCCAGTGCATGTATAAACAAAAAACAAACAAACAAATATAATAAATAAATAAAAACATGCCTCTATAAAAAAAAAAAAAACTATAAAAAAAAATAAAATAAAATATATGTAGTATTGTAAACTGACAGTACCTCAATAAAAAAAAAATACAAAGTTTTGAGTCATCATTTAACCAATATCCCTCAATGCTTGAGGCATCCAAAACTGAGTTCCACTTGGTTAATGCCTTTGTATGGCTCATGTTCTCATAGGGGGCAAAAGGGATGGCCACTAAATATGTAACCACTAAATGAAAAGGACCTCTTCAACTGATTACAAAATTTGTAATGGAGAGGGATTGGTGGAGGTGGGGAGCAATTTGGGAGAAACTTCTTTAGAGTTGGAAGACCCACAGCCTTGATTTTCTCAGCTCTGCCTCCTTTTTCCTGTCTACAAGTCCAAGACTTAATCACAGGTGAAGGGATGGGTGGGAACCTGACTCTTCCTGGACAGCTATTATGTGCTGGGTACTATGCATGTCCATCATGCTCTCATTCAATACCATATAGCTCCACGGGGTGGGCACCATTTTCTGGGGGACAACACAGATACCATCCAGCTGGGAAATGAAAGTAGTAGGACTTGAACCCAGGACTATCTGGCTCCTTCTTTCCTGCATCCTGTTGCCTTCCACAGCTACTTTGCATGATCATCTCCACACTCCAGGATCTACACTCCTGGGTACTTGAGAATGGCAGCCAAGGGAAGATTCAGTGGTCAGCCTAAGAATTCTGGGGAAGGTGAGGACCACACCGGCATGGCAGGGGACTCTGGTTCTGGGAACGCTGATGAGGACCTGACTTGATCCACTCCACCCTGTGTCTTGGTAGTGCAGCCTGCAGTGCTCTCCTGCTTGCCCAAGAGCCCATTTCCAGCTACTTTTAATTTGGAGCAAACTAGCTGCTCCCCCATGGTCCTGAAGTTAATAGGATGTCTGAACAGCAGTGCTAGGATAAGCAGCCCTGAACAAATTATTCCTGCCTGCCTGCAAGCAGGGTTATCTGGAAGAGAGGACAGGTGGCCATAGAGAGGGACAGTCTTGGTGTGGGGAGAGGTCCTCTCCCCTCTGTCATGGGTGTATGGGGAACCCAAAGAGCACCTGGCTGGTGAAATTCGAGAGAAATGGGCCAGCCATGGAGGTGACAAGGAAGAGAGACCCATAGGCTGGAATGAGGGTTACTGGGTATTGGGGAGGCAAGACAAGCACATCCTGACCCCGTGGACTCTGGCTGGCATGGACCAGAAGTCCCAAGACTGAACTTTCTGCTTCTGCCAAGGCAGGAGCACTCAGATTCCTGGATGCAGCCAAAGAAGTTGGGCTGTCTAAATACCAATCAGACTGCCCAGAGAGAGAGCACAGAGATCAGGGGG
Organism: Talpa europaea; assembly: GCF_964194135.1. Lineage (NCBI taxonomy): Eukaryota > Metazoa > Chordata > Mammalia > Eulipotyphla > Talpidae > Talpa > Talpa europaea. The sequence continues at coordinate 36,291,985 of NC_140076.1, forward strand.
TGCCGGGAGCTCTCTGTCCCCAGGTGGTCCTACTCATACAGGTCCTAAAGTTCCCAGCATCAAGATCATTGCTTTCCCAACAATTCTAGTAAACAGTGGACATCTCAATTCAAATGCCTGCACCCCAAAATTTGTAGATTTCCCACTGACAAGACCACGTCTCACACTTGTCCTGTGAGAAGGAAGAGTCAAGGGGGAGGGTCAAGGGGGTGTGCACAGAGCACATCAGTGGCCAGTGGGTGCCCTGGTCCCAGCACACCTGCCCGAGAGGTGACTGTGATGCTGGGAGAACACATAAGTGGCTATCTTGCTGGCTTGGGCTAGCAGAACATAAACTTATTTCCCCACCCCAGGCCGCAACATATTATGGGATGTTTTCTTGGTGCAATAGACAAACCTACCTACAAAATGAGTGGGAAACTGCGGACACTCTGCTGGTGATGAGGTGGGGGACAATGCCTGCAGGGCATCTCATTTTCTCTAGGTCCGTGGAGTGGAGAGATAGGCACCTGGTCTCGGCCTCAGCAGGACCTGGCTTCTAATAACAGCTCTGCCACCTGGGCCACAGGGCTCATGGTCAGTTTCCTTAGCTGTTAAAATGTGGTTACAATTCCTACTTCCAGGGTCAGGACTAGGAAGAGACTAGAGAGGTGTCAAGGATCCAGAGTTTAAGGAGGGACTCACCCTTAGTTCCCTGTAAGTGCAGGGTCAGCTTGTGCGCTGCTAGCTGCCATTTTGTCACGAGTATTATCCTCACTAAATTAGAAGACAATCTTTCACAGTTGATAATGCTATAATCTCCAATTATAAGTGAGGCATCTCAGCTTAGGGAGGTTGTACAACTCACCCAAGACTCACACAGCTGGTGGATGACAGAGCTGGGACTCAAGCCCATCCCCAGGTTGAAGGTCATTTTCTTGAGGGATCTGAACAGCAGTGGGGAGGAGACAAGAGGAACAGAGTGTCTCGGGTGGGTCTATACTAAGGTCCTGTCAACACAGAAAGAAGGAATCTGGGGGGGGGGGTAGGAGTTGGGGCTCCAGGGCATTGTCCTTGAGATAAATCTTATAAGGTCAGCCCCCATTCCCCTCCCTACTCAGCAGCCATGTGGGTGGCCAGAACAACTAGAGTCTCTCCTGGACTGGATACCTCCCTCCTGCTGACTCTGGCCTGGCTATCTGTGCCTGGGATGACAAATGGGTTCCCAAAGTGCAGAAGGAAATGGGCTGAAGCCTCCAGCCAGAGAGGAGTTTACACAATTGCCCAGGGTCTCCATGAGGGGTACTGGAAAGCTGGCTGTGCAGGAAGAGGAGAGGCAGTTTTCCCCAGGCCCTTAGCTTACAGGCACCTAACCAGCAGTTTGACTTCTGGGTTAAACAGCAGGGGTGGGCAGTGAGAGCGGTCCTGGCTCAGGAAATCAACTGCACTTCCTAATAAGGGAATTAGGTGTGAGAAATGGCTCCAAAGTCAGTTTCAGCATTGGGTGAAGCCTTAGGAAAGCAAGCTCCAGCAGAGGATAAGAGAAAGTTCCAGAGAGGCTGCTCCCAGAGTTTGCCTGGAAGACAGAAAGATGTGTGAGTGAGGAGGAGTCCATGCCTTAAGGTTCTCAGGGGCCCACAAGTATCAGCTAATAGCAGCAATCACGCTGGTCCACATTTCCTGAGTGCTTATTCTACTTGGGGATTTTGCATACACAATCTCCTCTAATCCCATAAGGAGGGCAGTAGGATTCCACTGCATAGATTAGGTAACCGAGGCCCGAGAGGCAAGGCACCTAGCTGCAGGCGTCCCAGCCAGTGTGCAGAGTCTGGCAACCAAATGTACTTTCCACTGCGTAAGTGGTTTGTAAATCTCTTCTTTTAAGCAAAAGAAAGTCTTTAAATTTCAGAGAACTCCAGTATGTAAAACAAAGCAAAGTAGAGCTGAAGGGGGAGACGTAGGAGTGCCAGAGTCTGGCCCACACAGCCTCTTCTCTTGGGGACCATGTAAATGTTGTTTCTGAGACACTGAAAAAGCTCAGGCAGGGCTTGAAGGATTTGTTTGGCTGGGGGCTCACCCTCTTGTCATAAAGGTCCTGCGGCTGTGCAGGGTGCAGAGAGCCTTTCTGAGTACCTCTGAGACAGGGGCGTGCACGAACCATCTAGAAAGCACCCACTTCATCTAGAAAGTACCTACTTCATCTAGAAAGCACCTATTTCAAGCACCATCTCAGGTGCCCTGGTTGGTGTCTGAGCCATGTAGTGCTATTTTATTCATTTAATTCAGGTAACCCCACACCTGATATCATAGGTTCTTGGAAACTGCAACTTGGTTTCAGCAAAATGGCGCATGTCAAAACTGATCTTACCATAGGTTAATTGACATAAGCAAAAAATAAGTTCCTGTGGCAAATTTATGGTCACAAAAAAAATCACCAAACCTCTTAAGGCTCAGAACATTTCTGATATTAAACAATTATATGTATTCATTCATTCATTCATTCATTCATTTTCCAGTCTACTTTTCCCATTCAGGGTCCTAGGTAGCCAGAGTTCATCCTGGAAGCTCAGGATACAAAGTGGCCCCATCCTGGACAGGACACCCTTCCATTGCATGGTGCATCACACACACCCACACTCACTCTGAATGGTACAACTGAGACACTCATGGGCAGTGACCCTCATATGCACATCTTTAGAGTGTGTGGGAGGAAGCCAGAGTCCCAAGAAAACTCACTCACCCTACAACTGATACCGGAATTGTAGGTTTTCAGGCCCAATCTCCCAGCCAGGAATGGATCCCAGGCTGCAGGGACAGCCCTGAGCCCCAGCCACTAGACTGCCATGGGTTGGTCTCTCACAAGGCACATCAGAAACTTCGCAGAAGATGCTCAGGCAAGTGAGAAGAGGTAGGTTTGTTTAGAGAAAGAAAAAGTTTATTGAGGGGAAAAGGAACAGAAATAAAGTGGGACTCCCAGGCCATGAAAACAAGCCAGGGAGGGGCAAGGAAGCCAAAGTGGAGTCGTGTCTCAGGGAATATAGACTTTCTTTCCCTAATTATTCTAAAGCTCCACCATTCTCTTTATGATTGGTTAGTTCTCGGTGGCTTCACTCACTGCCTAAATGTTTCTGTGCCCGGAACTAAGTCTCTGTGTCCCAGCCCTTATCTTGTTTTCTTCATTGCCCTCTATTTGGAATGTCTTGCTGACCCTAAGGTCATAAAGTAAGTCTTCTTAATGTCATAAGTCCTGGGGTTGATTAGTCCCTTTTGGAATGTGTGGCCCTTATCTCTGGAGCCTTCCTTAACTCTCCTGAAGTCCCTGCACTGTCCTTGAGGCTGCCTAATTACCCCTAACTTGTCCTAGGATTCACAACCTCCACATAGACAGTGACCCCAGCAGAAATCAGGTTTCTATCTCGTAAACATTATTTCCAAAGGAAATGATGTTATTTGTTTGCCTACTGGACTCTCAGCAAAGCACCCACCCTAGGTTAGGCATGAGAGCAGTAGCTCTGGTGACGGCAGTGAGTAAAAAGTTCATTTGGTCCCTGCCCTCATTAAGTCTAGTAGGGAAGACAGCATTCAACAACCCTAAAAGGAGTAGGGATCACAGACTGTGATCAGGGCTATGAATGAATAGCTCAAGGTCAAGGAGACGTGTCAGCACAGGGACCTGGTCAGTTCATCTCTGAAAGGGCACTGGTGAGAAATGTGAGCCAACCAGTAGCTTAGACCAACAGGAAGGGTATTGCTGGCATTGGGGTGGGGGTAGGCAGGGCAGGGAGGGGTGGTCTTGGCTAGTCCTATTCCCCAGGCATTCTCAAGGCGGGTACGAAACAATAAATTGCCCCCAGGGCCAGCCCCTGGAGATACTTGGTCCTACAGAATTTTTGTTCTTCAATCCATCTCCTATGGGTTGGTTTATTGCAACTTTAAGACTCAATGCAATAAATAAGGACAAAGTGAAATCACAAAACCAGAAATCATCAAGCAACTCTCAAGTGTGCGCGAGGGTCTAATCTGCATTCACCTAGGGCCATCTAAACATTTGAAAAAACTTTTTCCACTCCTCTAGTCAAGCTGGCCCAGTTCCCTTGGTCATTTATTTAACAAATATTTAGCAAACACCTGGGCTGGGCAGAACACCAGATACCTTGTGTTCCACCTGGCTCAGAGCCAGGGCTGTGTAAATACTTGGTGCTCTCTACAGAGCTGAGAGGCAATCCTGCCTGCGGTCCACCGGGGGCTGCCTCCCGAGCTCTGGTTGGAGGAAAGTCGGTACTGAAGCTGACTACTCTGTCCCTACTGCTGGTCCCCATGAGTCCCCTTCTATGTCACATGGATCACAGTCTCTGGGAGGCTAAGTGGAGGGCAGGGGCTGACCTGTTCCGCTGGCTGGCTCTGCAGGAGCCTCATCTGACGCTGCTTCCTCTGCAGCACCAACCTCCTTCCACCTCCCTGCCTGCACTTCTCACCTCAGCTTTGTGCCACTTTGGAGGAATGTCTTCATCTGCCCCAGACTACTCTGTGTCCCGCGGCCCCCTGCCTTCCCCCCAGCTCAGCACTTAGGGGATGTCCCGAGACCACCTGCATCTTTGATCCATGTCCTCACCAGAATGCAAGTGTCTTACTCATTATATATATATCTGGTGTCTAGCAATGACTGAGACGCAGAGCAGGTGCTCAATAATAAATGTTGAGCACATGATTGTAGGCTAATAGCAGAAGAAAACATATTCATATTCATATTCCTCTCTGTCTCTCTCTCACACACACACCCTTTGTACTACTCCTTTTCCCGGACTGACTCTCATACTCACTCCTCTTGCAGCACAAAGTTCTGTGATCTCCCACTTTGATCCTACCTGGGGTGTCCACAGCCATATGCTAAATTAAAGAGCTTCTTATCCTGGCCCCGTAAGCGGGGATGATCTGGCCACCCTCTCCAGACACCCCCCACACACACACACAGTCCCTGACTACTCCCTCACATCTGAGTACTGCAGCCCCTTTCATAAAGGGATTCCACATCTGGGCCTTCCTGAATCCTTGCAACAGTGCTGGGAGGGAGAGAGGTAGAGGGTAATTAATGCATTCATTTCACAGATGAGGAAACTGAGGCTCAGAGAGACTGTGCCTTGCCCAGGCAGCAAAGTAGAGATAAGATCTAGGTTTCTTAACTCCAGCTCAAAGCTGTTTCTGCTGCACTGCTGGGAGCAGAGACAGGACAGGATGCTGCTGCTGAGAAGCAGAAGAAAACCTCTATTTCTCTCTGAGGATCAAATGGGGGAACTCTGTTCCATCTCCTAAGCTCTTTGCTCCTTCCTGCTCACCTCAGTTAATCTCCCTTGGGGTCCCTGATATTTATTCCTGCCTGGCAGCCTGATCTTAGCACTGGGCCTTCTGTTCTCCTGGACTCTTGGGGTAGGAAGGCAGTGCCTCCTTCAGAAGTATACAGGGCGAGAGTAGAGGACAGAAAGATCTGAGAAAGGTGATTAGCCAAAACTCACCGTTTCCCCTCCCATGTCACCTTACAGTTTGCACCAGGCCAGCCCCCTGGGCAGCTGGGGACCTGAGCCACATCATCACAGTAGGCCACGCGCAGCCTTTGTCTCCTCTCATTGTCATGTCGCAAAATCCCAGGTAAAGGGTCTGTGGGCTTCCGCCTTCCCTGAATACCCCACTACTGTGTCCAATGAGTCTCCCCCCAAGAATCTTTCCTCCTGAATGAAGGCATGAATATTTAAATACTTATTTTTTCAGCCAATGAAACCACATCATGCTGTTCTCTCTTTGAATTTTGTCTCTAGAAAGTTTGCCAGAGTCTCTCTGAGTGCCTTGTCCTCCCTGGGTGCAGAGTGTCAAACAGGGTTCCAGAGACAGAAGTTACCCTGCCTTCTGCACCCAGGAGCTGGGTTGTGTACACACAGTCTTAATTCTGATCCAGTACTTGTCTGGACTGCCCAGAAAGCTAAACCTCCAAATTGTCTGCCACCCCAGTCTTGGGAGGAGCAGTAAAAGCAGACTTGGATGTTGGCAAAAATGAGGGATGGGAATCGCAGTGAGTAAAATGATGAACAAAGCCTCAGAAATGCAGGTCCCGGAACCTGGGGAGAGAGTTCTTGGCAGGGCCAGAGCTGATAAAGCCGGTGAATCTGTCTTCACTGGCACACGGGGGCTCCCAGCTGTCCCCTGCTGCCCCCTTGAATAACTCTGTTCTGCGGAATTACTCACAGCCCACCGCATCAAATCTCCCTTTTATCAACAAGACACAACACTGCATGGAGAACTTCTTGAAACTCCAGTCACGCTAAGCTGTTTCCAGCGCTCTGGGAAGGGCTCTGTCCCTCTGCCCGCCTGTAACCAATCGGCCACACACCACCAAATCCATTTTCAAAGTTCCAGGCAATTACAGCTGGCTGAGCTTTGGCATGATGCCCACCAGCTTCAAGCCAGGACCTGAGGTTGTCGGGAACCCCAAATCCCAGCCAGATATCCCCCCAGCCTCCTTTGAGACCGGGGTACACAAGAATGGCCACGCTTGCTATAACAAGTCACTGTGACCAGCCAGGCCACATCAAGACAGAAAAAGAGGGTCGAGGCCAGGCTCCCTACCTTTACTGAGGGTCCCGGTGATGAGCTTAAAGATGGTCTGGGCAAATTTCACGAACCCAAGCTTGCATCTTTTGGAGCAGCCGCTCATAGTGGCAGAGGGAAGGCAGGCTGTGCTGTCAGCACCCAGAAGACAAGGCACCCACCTTGCGTGCCTCTGGAACTTGCAGCCTGCCCAGGCGAACCCTGAGAGAAGGATGTACCCAGGAAGTACCAGGAACAGCACAGCTGCCTCTGCAGTGAGTCCAGCTTTAGCATCCAGCATCTGCAGGACACAAGGTTTGCTCTTTCCTCCCTCCTCCTTCCACCCCCTCCTGGTTCACTCAGGTCCTCACCATAAGAGGACCTTGGGATGCCAGGGCTGGGGTGGCACTGCCAGGGCACAGGGTACTCTGAGGGAGCGGAGGAGGAGAGTGAAGCTGAGCAGAGCAGGGAGGGAGGAGCTGGAGCTCTCCCAGGCTTTGCTGACTGCTTTTCTTACATGGCAGTGGTAATGTAGCAATTAATACTGGAGTCAGAAGGGAGGGGACTGCTACGCACAAACATTCTGCTCTGGCTCCGCAGCCTCCCGGCTGCTCTCCCGCTCACTCTTTCCTTCCTGGTTAACATAATAGATCAATTCTCTGTGCTTTGATCGGAATCTGGGAGCACTCCCTGCAGAGCAAGAAGCCACTATTAGGCACTCAGGGGAAAGTTTGCAGGCAGTCTCTGAGCTGCCTGGTTTGCATCACAGAGAAGCTGGGCCGAGGGGCCAGTCCTAGAGAGCTGGCCTGTGCACAACCTGCAGACTGGATCAGCTTCCTCTCTGTGACTGCAAAGGTCAATGTCTCAGCCCTTCTCCTGGTTCCAGGTGTCCCCAGAGTAGGCTGCTCCCTCCCAGTTCCCACCCCTGCAGATCAGGTGAGGGTCTGTGCCTTTAAGCAGGACAGAAGAGGAGTATAGTCGGGGCTTTTCTTGATGAAGAAAGTATTCTGAGAAATGCCTTAAAGAAATGACCAAAATTCAAACCATTCAACTACAGAATAAAGCTCTTAATAGTAAAACGGCAAGACATTGTGCAAATGTGAAATCCAACTATTGCCTAGTGAATAAGCATTAGTAATTCTTACTTACGGTGCCATTCAGTAGCACAGACTGTGGGTTGGAAAGGACAGCTTATCCCACCCTATACACAGAGCATGAACTACTCTTATGATACCCCAATTGTGAAGGTGATTGCCAACGTCCTTATTGACCATCACCATGGGTGCCTCCTATCAATGACCCCTGGCTACATGTGAACAACAGCTATGAAACCCACCTTCAGCTGAACTAAGCCAGCCTTGGAAAAGGCTCCTCCTCTCTGGCAGTTTGTTTCCTTGTTATCTGCTTCACTATGAGGTTTGAGGGGAGTAGATTGCTTAAGAGCCCAGGCAAAGAGACTACCAGTTAATAACGTGCCAGATAAGGGCCTCCCCTGGTGGCACAGTGGTTGAGCGCTGGGCTGCGAAGCTGCCCGCAGCCTCTGCTGCGCCAGTTCAATCCCCGGCCAACAGCAAGGGTCCCACATGGCCCGCAGACCTCTCCTGCTGTACCTCCTGCTCCCCTCAGCAGTGTATTTCACCAGTCTGCCTGTTCTGTTCCCCTCTCTGGCTCTGGTGAATTTTCTCACCCTCCCGCGCTCTGACTGTACCCAGTGCTTGTATAAATAAATAAATAAATCTTAAAAAAAAAAAAAAAATAACGTGCCAGATAAGCCAGAGCTCAGGCTCCACGTCCAGTTTCTTCCCCATTCTCAGTGAGCCAGGTGGAAGTGAATCTCGAAACAAACCTCACCAAAGGGTGGTCACCAAAAAATTTCAGCTCTAAAAACAGCCCCCAGAGACAGCCCAAAGTGGCCTGCACTACGTGACTTCCAAGTGTGGTCTGAGCCACTATATCACATAGAATCGTGCTTTAGCAGTTAATGTCCTAGGCTTGACATCACCGGGCTAGTCACTCTTTGTCTTGAAGTATTGAGGACCCAGTTAAAAGGCAAACAGTATCTGGGAATGTTAATAGCACTTGGCCTTTTGTTCACTTAATCATGTCCAGTATTTACTGAGCTCCCAATATATAGACAAGAGCTGAGTAGCCAGGGTACAGGAAGCACTGAGCACCCAGTATGTAGAAAACACTGAGCAAGACAAATAAGCACATGCTCCATGGACCTTACCTTGAGATGCATTCTTCATCACACACCTTGTAGAGAATCAGTTTATCTGATGAACTTCATTTATCTTGTAGAGGTAGACTTCTCAGCTAAGCCCAGCTGTTTTTCTCTTCCATCACACACAAGAATGATATTGAAAATTCAGAAGCCAGAAGAAATAGTGGCCTTGATGTTAGTGACAGGAGCTGACCCAGAACTCAGTCTTTGGCCTGGAAATTTAGCTAGGATATCTTGCTGGAGGAGCAGCTCCCAGAGGCTGTCAGCATCATCTGTCTGGGGACAATAGGAGATGTTCTGGGATCTGCATTTGGGCTCTAAGTCAAGAATCTGGGGAAGAAACAGTGGCACCTGTTGTTGGAAGGGTCTGGCAGATCCTGTGAACCAGCATCTGGTAACTCCACCATGCCAGATGGTTAATGGGTAAGAGCATAGTCATTGCACACACTCACCAATTCAACACACACACACACTCATTGCACACATATTATCACCATGGCCTCTGCTGTTCCAGGTGTTGAGGCTACAGTGATAGATGAACAGACCAAGATCCTGGGCTTATGTTACAGTCATGGGAGGGAAGGACAGCACAATAAACAAACATGTCCATCAGGAATGTGCTTTGAAGAAAAAGAGAGATGATTAAGTAGATGGAGACTGACAGGAGCTCTGTTTCACAAAGGGTCATGGGAGAAGGATTCTGTTTATTAAAATGAGATTTAAATAGAGACCCCAAAACAGTCATCCAACTCTCAGGAGTAGTAATTGCTAGGGTTGAGGGAATAGCAAATAAAAGGCCAAAGATGGTAGGAGTTGCAACTTAGCAGCTGTGGAGCAAGCAAGTAAGCCTCAGCTTTATCTTCTGTAAAACGGGAATAATAGGGCCTACCTTGTGGCGCAAGGGGTTAAGTCTCAGCACTATGAAGCTATCAGCAGTCACTGTAGAACAAGTTTGATCCCTGGCCAGTGAAGTAATCCAGATGGCGCAGGAGACCTCTCCTGTCTCACCCGCTGCTCCCCCAGCAGTGTATTTCAGTAAATCTGCCTGTTCTGTTCCCCACTTTCTCTGGTGAATCCTCTCATCCCCAGCCCCCACCCCTGTACCTCTGGCCCACATCCCAGTTATTGTATGCATAAATAAAATAAATTTTTAAAAAGTGGGAATAATAATCCTTATCTCATGGGGCTTGAAGGAGGATCAGATGAAACCAATATGCATAAAACAGCGTCTGGCATAGGAGACCACTTCATCAGAGGCAAATGCCAATTTCACTCCTGCCTCTTCCCTTTACATAACTCCATAAGTAGAGCCTGTGTAGGTAAAGTTCATGATCACTGGACATCATGGAATCAGGCTCCAAGTTTTAATCCTACCTACAGAAACTCTAACACTAGGCATTCCAGATTCTCTGATTTCAGGAAGAACCCTCAGTCTTAGATAAACTACTCAGGTCCAGAGAGGGTTGGCAGCATCCAAAACATCACACCGCAAAATCCCCAGAACTGTGGGCAAGTAATTTAAAGTACCAAGAACATTCCCAGTGGAGGAAATCAAGTTGTGCCAACTCTAACTTCAGGACAGGAGAAAAACACTGGCTGTTCAAGGAACATAGCATTCTGCACATAAGAAACAGAGGCCACGTGGTAATGAGGCATTCAGGTGACACCAGGGAAATTAGACCATCATCAAGTCAGTAATTAGTCAGCCTTCCTGTCACAGATGTGCCTTTGCCAAAGGAACCTGAGAAGCCAGAGTCATCTCTCCACCTGAAACTGTTTATGGGACTCGACACGTGCCTGTTCCAGGGGAGAAGAGGACAAGCAGATGGGGGTCCAGATGGCATCTGGGCCCAGGAGAGTGTGCTGACCTCTCTGAGTACAAGGCAAAGAGAAAAGAGAGGACAAGCACAATGTCCTTTGGAAGGTAGAACAACACAATGACAGCATCACTCACCGAGGGCCTTCTATGTGCAGGAGACTTTTCTGAGCACATATTAAAGCACACCTAATCCCTATATTTGTGAGGCAAGCACTACTATGGTACATTCTATGGAGGAGGAAACAGAGGCCCAGAGGGGGAAAGTAACATGTTGGTGACAACACAGCTGAGGCATTGGCAATTCTAATTCAAGACCATTTGACATTTGACTCTGAAATGCATGGAAACCTATGTTCTTTCTTGCCAGGGTACAAAATAAAAATGACTGGCAGTGTGAAGGAGGCATATTTTGTCTTCCCCTTGAAATAACTATGCGCTGTCCACTATAAATTGCCAGCTCTTGACCCTGGAAGAATCATGGGGGGAAGAAAGGAGATACCAGTCCTGGGAGGAATTCCCTCCAAGGCCATGACTGTGGTGTTAGGAAGAGAGATGGAGGGGGCATGGCTAGGCAGATTCAGCCATAGTCCAGCTAGAGAGAAGCCACATCAGTTATTTTAACAGAGAGTTTCATATGAAGACTGGTTCAACAGGTATTGAAGGGACCTAAAAAGGTACAAAGGAATCAGAGATGTCAGTTGTCAGCTCTAAAACTGGAGAGCCAGAGGAGGGGGTGGTAAATGAAAGAACTGGGATCCCCAGAACCCACAAGAAGAAACACTCTGAGGCTGAGACCCAGACATCTGAGGACGGGGTGTCAGCCGACTAGTGTTGATGTCTCTCACGGGAGCTTTGAGGTTGATTCTGGGAGTTCAGAAATATATGTAGCAGAAGCTGGAACTTACTATCACTGGCTGGTGGGGTCACAGGCAGGAACTGCAAACTTCCTGAAGGGCACCAGGCCCAGTTACAGCCCCTGTTCCAGCCCACAGCCTCCCTAATTATACCCTCTTTCCCCGTCCCACCTCTCCTGGCAGAGCATAAACAGGGCTTGTGAGTCTCAACCCAACATCATGGAGCAGGACAGAGAAGAGCAACCCTGAAGCTGGGGGCCAGACGTTAATAACCAGCCTGGTCTAGGGGATTCCCTTCTGAGGTTCTAGAATTCTAATATACACCAGGCATGAGGGACACACAGGAAGAGAAGGCAAAATCTCTCCCATGGTGGAAAATGTATTGTAGAAATGGAGTGGAGGAGGGGTGCTTGGACCATAAACAGATTTACAAGGTGCAACATCATAGAGTGAAAAGCTTTTGAAGCAATTGCATGACCAGACTATGTTTTCTGATCAGCAGGAAAGATCCTCTTGGAGCTCACTGGGCAGCTTGAAAGAGAACTAGCATGAAGAGAAAAAGGGCAGATTCCTCAGGGGTTGTGATCTTCAGGAAAATAGACTCCATGATTTGTGATGCTGTTACAGATGCTGTGCAGCAGGTCATAGCTGGATTTTCCTGGCCTTGTGACAAACTCGTGAGGTTGGGCTCATTATTATACCCATTTCACAGATGAGGACATGGAGGCTTGGTCAGATTTGCTGGTTTGCCTGAAGGGAAGAAGATGAAGTAATGGGACTGGTGGCTGATCGGAGATAGGATAGAGTCAAAGCTGCCAGTAGTTCTAGAAAGAGAAACAGGCATGGGAGGGAGAGGCTTACAGATTTTGTGCATTTTCAGGAGAGAGACTTCCAGCTGGTAGATGAAAATGAAAATGAGGAACTCAGGAGAGGAGGTAGGCGCTAGAATTCTCACAAATAAATGATTTTTGTTGCTACTCAGGAAGAAAATAAATGTGGCATCCCAGCAGGCCAAAAATATTAGCATTTAAATACAGGCTTGCACAGGTGGGTAAAAAAGACAATTTCCTAAGAATTAAATCAGATTTTATTTTTCCTCTAAGTCTCAGAAAGATCCATTCTGCTCAAGTGTGGTCCTCAGAGAGGATTCACCTAGCTCTAGGGGCTCGCTGGCTCCAAGTTCTCCATGGGACTCCATGTCCCCTCCCAACTATAATTATGACAAAATGATGCCTCGGAGCCAAGAGAAACTCATCAGCACTGTTGGCTGCTGCTCCTTGGGCTCATCTGTGTTGACAGCAGGGTGCTTATGTTGGGGTCTCATGCCCTGTGCCCTGAACTGTTTCAGCAGGTTTACAGGGTGGCTTGGAGGTGGAGGAGCCTTAGTTTTGCTACTGATCTGGGAAGAAGTGGGGTGTGCACCGCAGATACTTGCAGGGAAAAGATGGGAGAAGTTCACATTGGTCCTTGAAGCTGCCCCTTTCCCCTCTGGCGCCCCCAAATGTTATAGCAGGGCTACCCATTGCCATGTCTTGCCTAATGCTGTGGTCCCTAGTCCTGATACACCCTAGGCTCAGAACTGTTTTCAATCCAGCAGCACCACAGAGTCTCCCTTCTCTCTCAGGGGGAGAGAAGAACCATCATAAACTGCATACAAGGCCAATGTGGGTGCTGCCTGCCCCAATCTGACCAACAGACTGTCCAGTGGCTGCTGTGACCTGGTGGGTGCTTAAAATAACAGAAATTTGTTCTGGAGGCAAGAAGTCTGAGATCGAGGTGTTGGTGGAGTGGATTCCTTCTGGAGGCTGGGAGAGAATCTGTTCCACATCTCTCTCCTCAGCATTCCTTGGCTCAAAGACACATGACTCTAGTCCCGACGTGATCATCACACCTTGCCTGCTTCCTGCGTCTGTGTCTCTGTTTTCTCGTCTGGTGAGGGCAACAGTCATGGTAACAAACAGGGCTCACCCTAATCCAGTGTGACTGCTACTGAGTTTCACTAATGACCCCTGCAGAAAGCTGATTTTCAAACAGGGTCATGTTCTGAGGTTTCAGGTGGACATGAATTTTTGGGGGTAAACCATTTATGTTTCCCCTCTATCCAACAACCATCACCAGGTCCTGCCACTTCTACTTTCTGTAAATATGTCCCAGATGGCCCACCTGTCACAGTAGACCTGCTTTATTACTCCCTCATTTATATGACATCAACCACTTCCATTAACTATAAAATAAGGCCCGAGCTGCCTGGCAGGACGTTCAAGGCCCTTGGTAATCCCACCACTGTTAAGCAGTCCAAGTTCATTTTGCAGAGCAGAGGGTACACGATGATATTGATTTGCACATAAATGTGATGTTCTTGGTGCATCTATTTGTTCATTGGCATCCTTGCTGGTTACAAGCTACCCAAGAGAGCAGGGAAAGTGTCTGTTGGTCCTCTCTTTGCCATCCAGGCCTGGATAACTCCACTGTCCTCCAGATATCAGCACAGAGCTGGGCAAGGACAATTTGCTGAGAAATAGCAAGATCAGACCCTGGAGTGATCTTGACACACCCTAACCAGAGTACCCCAAAAAGGGGGCAGGGCAAAACTCCTGACAGTCCCACTCTATGGTCCCCTGACTGTGGTGTCCCTGAGCCTCCTGGCCAGAGGGAGGCCAGAACCCTGGAGCCCATGAAAATATCACCTCTATGGCTGAGAGGCTAGAGTAGGGGGCAGAGGCTGATCTCGGTCATCTCCAGTCCTTAGTGGTGTCTTTCTCCTGCCCCAAACCCTGCAGCAGCCTCCCTGCAAGGCCCTGGGTTATGAGGTCCTGACTCTTCCTCCTCACTTTCTCCCCTCCCCCCTTACTCATGTCATTCCAGCCTCACTGGCCCCCTGCCTAGTCCTCACTCAGGTCCAGCATGTTCCAAATGTTTGCATTGCTCTTCCTCAGCCTGGAACCCTCTACCTCACGCAAGCCCATTTTCTCTTTATTCAGGGCTCTGCTCAAATGTCACCTCTTCAGAGAAATCTCTCCAATAACTCCACTGGGAGAGCGCCTCTGCCACTATCGATCCCCTTACCCGGCTTCATCTTCCTTTGGAGCGCTAACCATTCCCTGCCAGGATGTTCTATATATTTGTCTGACTGATGTCTGCTCCCTGACTAGACTGCAGGCTCCCAGACAGCTGGGACTTGGCCTGTTTCTGTCTGCTCTGTCCCCAGAGCCTCTAGCAGCACCTGGATCTGGGGAGGCTCTGTGATGCTGGCGTTAAGAAGGCAGGTGACAACTCTCCTGGCTTCCTCGGACTGAAGGGTTTCCAGGGATGCAGGACTTGGCTAAAATCAGAACGACCCTGGGTCACCCTCTGGGGCTAGCACAGAGATGAACTGCACAGAGCAGCTGCCTCTCCAGTAATGAATTTAATGAGAGTGGAGAGACCGTGCTGTTAACCCAAATGATATACTGAGTGCAGATTTAGGGTGACTTACATTTTATGACATATATTGTGGCACCATAGTGGAGTGTCAGAAATAGTGGAGGGGTAATTAGTCCCAGATGCCCAGTCCCATTTACTTCTATGGTTCCTTTCCTTCTCTCCCCACCTGTCATGATCCTGTCCCCCTTGCTCTGCTCATGAAGAACAGGAGCAGGGAGTTGACCGTGATTCTCAGTCTGTCTAGTGACCGGTCCCCTCTATCTTTAAGGTCACACATTAAGAAAGAAAGAAGAATGGTCCTGTGATCATGGCCAAACCACAGGCAGCAGTTTCGGGTCTAAGTCAGAACAATTGTTCTAGAAATGCATCCAGAGGCAATGAAGGAGGGGATTTGGAAAGGAAGCATTTATCGGTTAAATAAGAGGCCCTTTAAATATTCATCCTCATCTTGGTAATTGCATCAGCACCTGGATGCCTGCAGAGTCCTGGGCAGCTAATGGGCAGGTGGGAGACAGTGTGAAGTTTACATGGGGCCCGTAGTGGGGTGCTGAGTAGGGGCTACTTCCCATACTCTGGTGTACATTTACTGCTGATCAGAAGAAACCACCACTCGTCACTGCCCAGTGCCTCAGATGGTAAAACCAACTCAAGCCCAGTGCCGAGGAGGCATGCTGCAGCATGGGCAAGAGGCAATGGTGACAGGAGTCTAAGGCTTTGGTGGGTTTGTGTGGTTTCTTTCCATGTAGTCTAAGCTTGCTCATGACAAGGAAGGCGTCCCTCACTCCTTGGGTAAACACGCCCTGTTCATGCCCCCCCCTCAGGTTATCTCTCTGCTATGGGATGCCAACACCTTCACCTTTTTTTTTTTAAGATTTATTTATTTATGCATACAAGAGCTGGGGTACAGGCCAGAGGTGTGGGAGGTGGAGGATTCACCAGAGACAGAGCAGGGAACAGAGCAGGCAGACTGACTGGAATACACTGCTGAGGGGAGCAGTGGGTGAGACAGGAGAGGTCTGCTGCGCCATGTGGGTAGCTCCCTGGCCAGCCGGGGGATCGAACTTGTGCTGCAGTGGCTGCAGACAGCTTCATAGATTGAGTCTTAACCCCTTGCACCACCAGGGAGGCCAACACCTTCACCTTTGCATTATTCTCACATTCTTATAAGCAAAAGGAAGGCTGAGAGACCCTGTCACTTGGCTAAGATTCGGTTTCCTTGTTTGTGATACAGTTGTAACATAGGTAGGAAGTAAATGAAATAATACATGTTAATTTGATATTAAAATGCAATTGGAATATAAACATTAAGTGGTATATAAAATAGACTGCCAAGTGATGACTAAAAACCCAAATTTTCCAAGCTATGTGACTTTAGATAAAGTAAAACCTCAGTTTCCCCATCTATAAAATGAGTCAAACTAGTGCCTATGCCACATGATTATCATAGTCAATGAGAAGTGGTTGTAAGGACCTGCTGCATAATAAGTGCTCAAATAATGACAACTATTATTATCTGAAGCTGATATTGTTATTATTATAATGTTGACTATACAGCCCATAAGTGAAGAATCCCAGGCCCACAGTGGACCTTCCCAGAGTGTTTTTATCCCATATAGAATTATCTTGAGTCTTGAATTATTGTAAAGCTTTCCTTCTTATCCACCAGCTCCACTTCCAATTCTTGTATGTATTCTTTAGCCAAGAAGTTGGAAAGTTGGGTGGTTTTGGTCTTCAGAGTTTATAGAGCAGGGGGACACAGGACTGGACCTCCATGTTCAAGGAGTCCCTTGGCTTCTGTGGCTTCAGCTCATGTTGAAAAGGGTGTGGATCCACAAAAAAGCAGTGAACCACTTCATCATAGGACAAGCCTTTATCAGGACCTTGTTGTATAGATAGGAAGTACTTGTGTTTGCTTCCATCTGGGAAGCTAAGATCCTTCAAAAATAACTACTCGGCCAATCAATGAGAAGTGAAGACCCTCTCTGAGGTTTTGCACAACAAATGCCTTTTAGCCCTCATTATTTCCTATACCTTACCCATATGAGTGGGGAGCCCAGAGATACATAGAAATGTATTGGGGAGAAAGAAGTTATCAGTACATTAGCTATTACCTATATCCCTCCTGGGGAGGAACTGCCTTCATTGAGGTATGGGTCCTGAATGTTGGCATGATAAACAACAGTTGACAGGAGACTCAGAAAGAAATATCTCAATTTCTCTGGGCAAGCAGGAATCTGGGTATGGACGATTGTTGAAGAGGGATGGCTGAGCAAGGAGGAAAGAGAAGATGGCCTCAAAGTATTGGAAGCAGCAAGGGACTTGGAATATGCATATCTAATATTCAACTTTAAGTTGTCTCTGTGGCTATGATGTAAAATTTTTGTCTCCTCAAATGCTCTGTGAAGTTGGCTACACAAAAGGGCCCAGTCATATTTTTTTAATGAAACTGACAAGAAGGAATGGAATTAAAAATTCAAATGGAGAGCCTCCCTGGTGGTGCAAGGGGTTAAGTCTTAGCACTATGAAGCTATCCCTAGCCACTGCAGCATGAATTCAATCCCTGGCCAGGGAGCTAATCCACATGGTTAGACCTCTCCTGTCTTACCTTCTACTCTCCTCAGCAGTTCAATCTGCCTGTTCTACTCCCTACTCTGTCTCTGGTGAATCCTCTCATACCCTCCCTTCTGGTCTACACCCCAGCTCTTGCATGCATAAATAAATAAATCTTTAAAAAAAATTCAAATGGATTTGATGCACAATAGGACCAGGACACATAAGGAACCAAGCATAATCTGGAAGAAAGTGCTCAGAAGACCAGGTGACTAGGAAATCCCTACCCTACCTATATCCACCCCCACCAATCTATACAATAGCAGAGAGATTGAGACAGGAAGGGGCGCACTACTTGTGGGGGACATTCTGACACAATGTCTTAAAGGAGAACAGATCTCAGCTGACTTCTGAGTTTCAAACATAATGAAAATACTAATATCAACTTGTGCATTGGCTTTCCAAAGTGCTTTCCCATTTTTGTCCCTTTAACCTCAGCCCTTCATTTCAATTTTCAGACAAGGAGACTACAGCCCTAGAGGTCATGCCACCCATTCAAAGTGACAGTGACCAGGGTCTACTCCCCACACATGGGGACATCTGCTGACTCAGCAGGGCTCAGGCATCTGGTTGCTAATCGTTAGGATGCTAAGTGGTTCCAAAAATACTATTTCAGAAGGCAAACTGAGCCTGAACCAATCTCCATAATGACCCATCCAGAAGGCAGTGAGCAGGCAGGGGCAAGGGACCACTGCAATCCAACAGGCCAGCGGGGGGAGCAGAGCATGCTTGGTGTGGCAAAGAATGATGGTAAGGAGCCATCTCCATTGGAAGGTCCAGGGTGAGGGTTACAGGGGGCCAGGCCCTGGTGGGGGTGGGGGTTCTGCATGTGTACAGCTGGGGGGAATTCAGGTTCAGAGCAAGCACCTCCTGTAAGTGAGCATTCCAAGACAGCTCTGCCAAAGTACTGCTGCTGCCCTTGGTAGCAGTTTTTTTCCAAGGGTCTGAACTTCCCAACTGGAAGTCAGGGAACCAAACTCAAGCATTTTCCTGTCTTCAAAGCAGAATCTTACTAAAGGTTTCTCCTGTAATGGAGTGGTTCACTGACACTTCGGAGGATGCAGGACCCACAGGAGGGCCAGTTTTGAAGATTCACTCAACCCAATCATCTCCTAAGAGGTGCTCTGTGCCTAGGATGCAGGTATTTCTTGCAATGCCCTCACTGCCTCACTAGAGGGAGCCCAAGTTCCCACTCCCCACTTTCAGCCCACCTGGCCAGTTGTGGCCTCCTTTCTGCCCCAAAGGTGTGGGTCAGAGAGCCTGGGACAGGCACCCACCCTCCTAGTGATGGAGTATTGCCTAGGGACTTTGGGAAATGTTTTCAGGAGTCCCAGCAGCAAAGGCTAGGTAAAATGAGTGTTGCTTGTACAAATAATTTGCAAGACCCAACGACCCTCACCCTGAGTCTGGTGGTCTGTGGTCCAGCCTCAATCTGGAACCCAACATCCTTGGATTGGAGCTCCTCTCAGCAAGTCCCACCAAGTACAAAGTCCCAGGGCCATGCACAGGGAAAGGAAATGAGAGAGGAAGAGAGAACTGAGCCAACATTAACCCCCTCAAAAATAAGTAAATAAATAAAAGCTCCCTTCTTGGGAGAACAAAGACTAATGTCTAGACCACAGGCATTACTGCTGCCATCCAACCCTCTGACAGGCTCCTCTCTGAGGCTGTGTGCTCAACAACCAAAATGAGACCCACCGCCCAACCGGGAGGCAGTATCAGTGAATGTCAGACTGTGGGCACCAGAGGCGGGCCATTTTGTTTCCAAATTTCCCCCACCTAGAGGCGACTGCCAAGAAACCAAGAACCCTGTCTACCTTGTACACCACAAAATCCCCAACGCCTAGAATAGAGCCTGGCACACAGAGAGCGGTAAATATTTTATGAATAACCAGTGACTCCAAACTTCCTGCTTCCTTAACCTTGTAACCTTGCACTTCATCTCTTAGAGCCTCAGTTTCCTTCTCTGTAAAATGGGACAAAAGCATGCTTACCTGACCGGGTGAAGGCGAAGTTTAAAAGAGAACAGGCACTCAGGCATTCAGCCCCTTGCTTAGAAGGCAAAAAGCCTTCAACAATAGCGCTTCATTACTCATTCGTAGCTGCCGGCACTGGCTGAGGCACCAGGCAGGCACTTGTGCGGCTTAGTTTGTGCAGCTTAATTTGTGCAGCTAGGAGGGCGCAATTATTTCTCATCTCAGGCAATTCTCTGAGGTGGACAGCTCTCTTATATATTCTTTGTACAACTGAGGCACGGAGCGACGGGTGCAGCGATGCATCCCAAATGTTTGCTTTTCTAGCCAGTGGCAGTGGAACCAGATGTGTAAGCCTGACCCTAGCTTTGCTCTTCACTTGAAATAGATTGCTTAGAGTTCTTCTGAGTCAGCTCCTCTACAAACAACAGAGCACTGTTTGGAGTTGTTTCCTGCGAGGACCAGCACGACTCCCACCATCCTTCTCAGCGTCTGATGCTCGTTTCTAAAGCCGATGACCACTGACACCCCAAAGCTGATGAGCTGAGCTAGCTGCCCAAGGATGCCTTGGTCAAGCCTCCAATGTGGAAGGTGGGGCCTAACTTCACAACTTACAGCTGTGTGGAAACAGACTGGCATCAAGGAGTTTGCAGCCAACCTCAGGAGCTCTCACCCTTGCTCATGCAGGTGCCCACCTCCAGCCAGCAGATGCTGATACTATGTATCTGAAGGGACTGAGACTTTGGTTCCTGAAACTTTGCCAAGCACCCTGGCTCATTCAATGCAAATGTTCTTTCTACCTTTGGAAATTTGAAAAGAAAAGAAAAAGATCTACCAAATAGTTTGCAGCCTGGGGTTATCTTTTGTTAATCCCTAGGCAAGCAGGTCTTGTTTTAACTTTTCAAGAAAGAGGGAAATACCAAAGTGATGTCAGTCAGTGGGTAAGTTCCCCACCCACCCATTGCCAGTTCCCCACTTCCGCATACTCACCTCCCACCACCATCCCAGTGCCTCCCCGCCCCCTCTCCAGGAAAACACTGAGTCCTATCTCTAAGGCAGATGCTCAGCTCTGCCAAAGGCACAGACTGCAGTAAACTCCGCTGTCTTCTGTGTCTCTGCTCCCCCTACCTCCCTTTATTTCCATTGGAAAAAAAGAAAATTGCCAAGTAATTGCTCCTTGACAATCCCTGCTGGTCCTAGGTTGTTTCTTTCTTGCTGAGATTATAATTAGGGATCAGTAAATTTAAATAGAAAATCCATGAACAGCACAGAGCCTTCATTTTTCAAATGCTGTTTCGTGCACTCTGAGAGTGGCACTCAAACATGTTTGTTGGCAGTGGTAGCACCGCACTCAGGTGGGGCTGGAAAGCAGGAGACAGCACAGCCCCCGGACTCTCTGTAAAGGTGTCCAAGCAGCAGCAGAATGGATAAGCATTTGCTAGGCATCAAGGCTGGGCCAGCACTTCTTAACCCTTACCTTATTACATCTATCTCAGAGGTAATAAGATGCCCTGTAAGAATAGCAGTCATTTTAATTCCATTTTACATTTGTGAAAACGAAGGTTCAGAGAGACGGCGACTTATCCAAGGTCATGCAACTAAAATATGGCCAGCCTGGGACCTGAAGCCTCAGGTGTTCGAACCCTTGGCTTGTGAATTTTATCCTGAAATTTGACTGCTTTTCTGGTGAAGTAAGACCTCAGTCCCAGATCTGAGCAAATTCCAGGTTGTGTGATCCCTCTACTTCCCTCACCAGAGTCTGCATGTGGCCACATCCCAGCCTGGGCCTGTCTGTTCCCTTGTGTCTCCCAAGGTCCATAGGGCAAGGCCAGACTCCTGGTAGGGCTGAGAAGGAGGAAGAGAAACCACCTGGAAGGTGGAAGAAGGAGGAAGAGAAAGCACCTCGTGTGACCTGTGACTTCTCCCAGGACTAATAATACCATTTCCCCCAAACAACCAGTGTGAGACACTGGATTTACACGGAGCATCTCCTCCAGGTAGAGACAAGGAGACTGAGGTCTCAGAGAGGTCAAATGACTGCTCAAGAGACCTCAGCCAGTGACTGGCTGGTGAAGTCTGGACTCAGGGGCCAAGCTCCTTCCCCAGGGTTCTGCAACTCAGTAGAGCTGCGCTTTGACTACCGGGGCTGATTGACCACAGGAGGAAGGAAAGGAGGCGGCTCAAGTTTCTTGGTCACCTAAAAACATGCTGCTTCTGAAGGGACAGGCCTGTCAGCAGTGATTTAACTTTGTCTTTCTTTCGTGTCATCTACAAGGTGAGGGGGTTTACGGTACTCCCCCCCAGATGATATGAGAATGACTGGGCTTAGGCAAGTGGCATAGGAACCCTGCGATGTTCAGTACTGTCAGTAGCGAGCAGCAAGCATTTCTTGTTTCATAATAATGTCATTAGCAAATGCTGTGACAGCACTGTGAGATAGTACTATCTCCATTTTTCAGGGGAAATTTAAGGCTCACAAAGAATAGGAACTTGGGTTAGACATGTATCTTTTTAAGTAGTAGATCCATGGGACCAAGGGAGGCTGATGATCTCAGGCTCACACCCACCCTACTAGCACCTGTCTCAAACTTGGGAGAGGCAGTAGGACAGGGATATCCAGGGATCAGGGGGACATTAGCCACCCAGACAGATCAGGATCTCTAGGACAAGCTTAGAGTTTGGGCTTCTGTGTCTTCCCACCCATCTGCACCCCCATCCCCCCCAACAAAATGCTGAGGGTACAAGATGCCCTGCAGGCCAGGAACAAGGCCCAGGACCTTGTCACTCAACTGGCCCTGGTACCTATAACCCTTCTCCAGTCGTCAGTCACCAGCTGCAGAGGCTCTTTTATTTGGTATTACGTAAGGAAAACTCCCTCAAAGATCTCAGTGTGCCCTGAAGAAAGCTCAAGCCCTTTGCTCTTTCTTTCTTTTTTTTTTTAAGATTTATTTATTTATTTATGCATACAAAAGCCGGGGTACAGGCCAGAGATGTGGGGGTGGGAGGGTGAGAGGACTCACCAGAGACAGAGTGGGGAACAGAACAGGCAGACTGATGTAACACACTGCTGAGGGGAGCAGCAGGCGAGACAGGAGAGGTCTGTTCGAAATGTGGGTTGCTTCCTGGCTGGCAGGGGATCAAACTCGTGCTGCAGAGGCTGCGATTGCTTCATAGTGCTGTGCTTAACCCCTTGCGCCATCAGGGAGGCCCCCTTTACTCTTCTTCAAGTCTTATTTGTACTTCTTTCTTTGCCTCTTTCTTCATACACTTTCCTTTTTAGTTCTCTCTGTCTCTGTCTCTCTCTCCTGCTCCTTTCCCTCTGTGCTTCCATTTCTGTTTCTTGACCTGGGACCATCAGCGTTAGTATGTTCCTGAAGTCAGGGAACCCTGGGCCTCTCTTCTGACTCTGCTCCCCCACACTCAGTGCCACCTGGGCCCAGTTTGGCTCTTCGCTAAGGACCAAGCTTTCATGTGTCATTGTGATTTTCCCCGGCCTCGAAACTCATAGCCTTGCTTCTTTCCTCGTGTTTCTGAATGTAAATCAATGTTTCCCCCAGCTGGGAAGGACAGGATCACAAGTGGGCCGTGCTGCCGCAAAGCAAAACTTCTTAACCAGAAAGAGGCACACTTTTCCCTTCATGTTCTGCCTGGAGGGGACAGAGAGAGGAAAGAAAGCAGAAGACCAGAGAGTGGGAGGAACTGGCAAAGAACAAGCAGAGGGTAGAGGAGGGGCTGCAGAGGGACCCACGAGAGGCATTCTCATCTCTCTCACCTTGTAGGTAAAGGATTTATGGTTGATTTTCCATTTCACAGAGAGACACACTGAGGCCTCAGGAAACTCCATGTCAATTGAGGAGAGGTCAGAGTTTCTCTCTAGTTAACAGAGGTGCAGCAAGGACAGGAGCAAGGGCATTTCCCAGCCATATTCCACATTCCCTTCTCCCCGAGGTGAGAAATGGACTGGCGCCCCAGTTTAAACCTGCTGTTCTGCTGATTTAGTTTTGGTATGACAAATGCATTTTGGGTGTCTGCAGTTTTTCAGAGAAACCACATTTTATTTTTTCAGTGTTGGGGCCCACTTGCAACAATACCTTGACCCTTCTTTGCTAAAAGAGGAAAAGAAGGCCTTGACCTCAACAGGGCAAGTCTTCAGGAGGAGCCTCACATCCTTCTCCAGCCTTGCCATCTAAGGGCAGAGGCTGAGAGCTGCTTCAGGACAGCTCACAATCATATGCCATCTGGGGGCTGATGCTGGAAGCAGCTACACCAGGATCCTCCTAACACCTAGGCCAGTTGAGGGCTCAGGCGCTAATCAGCCTTCCACTGTGCCGCCTCTGGAGAAAAGCCACGTTTTTACTAAAGAGCATTTCCTCTAGCTGTGCACCTGAAGGGGGTGGGCGGGAAGAGGGAGGATAGAGCTGTGCTGCTCTGCCCCCTGTCGAATAAGTGCCGTAAAGCCTCCCTTCATCACAGGCCCACGGAGCAGGTCTCAAGTCTGGGGTTTCAGGTTATCTGATTAGAAACCTGCCTTAGCTCCAAGCCTGGTAAGTGAAGGGATTGTTCCAGAATTCCCAGCCTGACTGGCAGAGCAAAGGTCATTATGGGCTCTTGGTTCTGGATTCAGGGGAGCCAATGATCAAAACTCTGGGCTCAGATGTCCCCTAACTGCACCCTTCCTCGAAGTCATGCTGTGAAATGCTTACTTTTAAAAATAACCCCCAAACAGAATATATATATATATATACTTGTCATGTTTTCTTTTTCCTGAAAGTCAGGCGTGGGTGTCTGCCTCTTATCTGGGTCTGATGAAGTGTGTACTGAACAATGGTCTGGATTTCTCCTCTTGCTTGGCTGGGTGGTGCCATTTGCACCCACCTGTTGTCTGGGATCGATGCCCACTTCTCTGCCCACCTAGGCATCATGGCCAATAGAAGCTCTCTGTATCCTCAGATAAGCATGGGGTACTGGACAGTCCCATCAGCCCCCATAAGGACCCCATGGCAAACTCCCAGTGCCTGAGATGGAAGGGCCCAGCATGTGTAGCTGCACCAGCCCTACAGACACCAGCTCAGAGCATGGCCTAATTTACTAGCAACAGGGGCGCCTTACCTCTCAAGAGACCTAAGTAGAGGGACCCAGCTCTTACCAAACCATGGGACATGGGGATTTCCCTCAAGGCCCAGACCACATATCCTTTGCTGGAAGCCCGCTCCGCACTTCTTAGCAACTCCTTTTGACCCCTAAGAGTGGGAGGGAGGTCTTATGCCCCCAAACACAACGGAATTGCCTGTGACTCATAGCTGGCCCTGCTGGTTGAGAAATTTACTTCCTGGGTGGGGAATTGGGGCACAGCATGTGCGTGTGTGTGTGTGTGTTCTGTAAAATACAGCCTGAGCCTTCCTGGGACCAGAGCTACCTGGACACTTGATCCCAAAACATCCATCTTCCTTCCTAGACCGTCTGGGATGACTCAAAGTCTGGTTGGAATTTTTTTTTTTTTTTTTAAGGAGAAGGAAAAGAGAACTAAATAAGAACACAAACAATTCAGTAATGCGAAACCAATTGTCTGGTTCCACGCAAAGTGGAGCAGGCCGTGGGGTGTGTTTTAAGGCAGTCTGCATTCGTGGAGCCTCTTGAAGGCTTGCTCTAATGGGCATCCCTCAGTCTACAGCTGCCTTCCTTGTTGGCTTCCAAAGACTTGGGGAGAGGCCACAGTGCTTTCTGCAGACTCTGCCAGGGAGGGCAAAGGGCATTGTCCTGCTGGATCTTGAGGAAAAGAGAAGTAGAACTGTTTCAGTTTTGTATTCATTTGTTATTGTTGCAAAAGGGACCCATCAACTTGAATATAAACAAAATGGGGAACTGAGACTTATCACATGATTTTGTCATTTTCTCACTTTGGTAGAATAGGAGTGAAGAACAATAGTACTTCTTATGGGTACAGTTTAACTTTAATTTTTCTAATTTTTTTTTTTTTTCATACAAGAGGGTAGGCCAGACAAGTGTGGCCTACAAGTGTGTAGGCCAAAGGTGCAGGGGTTAAGAGGATTCACCAGAGACAGAGTGGGGAGCAAAACAAGCAGACTGACTGAAATACACTGCTGAGGAGCAGCAGGCAAGACAGGAGAGGTCTGCTGTACCATGTGTCACCTCCCTGACTAGGCATCAAACTCGTGCTGCAGTGGCTGTGGATAGTTTCATAGTGCTGAGACTTAACCCCATGTGCCGCCAGGAAGGACCCCAGTTTCTTTTAGGCCACAAGGTCATTGTTTAAAAAAGAAGAGTAAAGAGTATTGTAGAAATCTCTTATTTTACCAAGGTGTCTTATTTGTTCTTTTCTCCAAACCCAATCACATTAGTGCTTGTATTCCCATGTCAAGTGAAAGCCCTGAGGCTGGGAGGCGAAGTGATTTGCCCTGGGTCAGAGAGACGAATGCTAGAGAAAGGATTCAAAATCTGCTCTATTGCCAAACTTCTCCATGTTTTTCAGGTTCCTGTTCCTGGCTCTCTGACTCCAATTCCCACCCCTTGTCTATGACCTCTCTTCACTAGGACCCCTGAGGGATTGCAAGAGAGTCAGTCCTGGATTAGGAGGTAAGACTAACGCTGGACTATTTCTAGGCAAGGTAGCTCTCTATCCTTACCTGATTCTGAGATGGGGTGAGGTATCAAGGTGATAATTTCAGTCTGTCAAATAGCATTTGTGCAAAACTCAGGAAATAGGTTATCTTACCTCACACCAGGTGTCAGAGGAGAGGACCTGGTAAAGTTGATGCTGAGAACTCAAAGCAGAGATGGGCCAGTGACACGCTAAATTCAGACTAATAAACTAGCATTGTGTCTATGTATTCACTCTTTCCTTCACTCAACTACTCGGAAATAGTCAGTGTTACAACTACTGATATGTCGCATATCGACCATTTTTGAGACTCAAAGGCTATAACCATCTCCGCCCCTGTCCCTGATGAAATATTTGTAGTTCCTTAAAACAACAACCAGCAATCTTATGGAAAAGGAAATTGTCCTTTGATCTTAAAGTTAGATACAGAAACTAGGCTGACTTGATAAGTAGAGGAGTAATAGGTAGAAAACTCTTTGTTTAGATTAGGAGACTTCCTCCCTTAATTGAGAGCTGGGGGCTAGGGAAGAGTCAATGTGGCTTGCCTGGCATTAACACCCTCCAGGCCCTTGGTTTCTTAATATCAAATCAATATAAAAACAATATACTATAGATGATGATTTCTATATCAAAGACTTCTGTTTTTTCCTTTAATGGTTTGGTTATATGTTAGTCTAAACTTAATAGGTTAGTTAGAAATAATCCTTTTGTTTCCCCTCTCCCAGGTAACTTCCTGCCCTTTGTTTCCCCTAGCCCTTGGTTAATCCTTCACTATGGCAAACATGGAAATGTTAGTTGCAGTCACATAAGCCTTTTGTTAGTAATAAAATGACTGGTTGTTTAAGGTAAATGACTATTCTAAGAACACTTTTGTTTGGCAAATGTGCCTCCTTCAAATCAAAAAATAATAAATGTCACGGCCTCTGCAGGAGGGCAAATAAACCTTTGGCTGTTCCTGAGAAAGATGTGATTGTTATCTTCCTGCCCTAATGCATATGCTTATGCACTCTCCCTGTTTGCTTAAAATGTATAAATAAAAGGCTGCTGAGACCCTCAGCAGGACGATTGCCTGGACCTTGACCAAATGTCCCTGTCTCCTCATGCTGTTATAGAGCAACCCCGATATTAAACGGGTTCCTGGCTGTGGGTCCTCACCAGCGCGCTTTAAATGGACTTGTGAATACTCTACTACAGACACACACAAAAGGTTAATAAAAGGTTTATTTACAAGAGAAAAGGAAATAAGGAAAATGTACAACTCAGGGAGAAAATAGGGAAATAAAGTCTTTAATGCGTCCTACCCAATCCGACGACCTGGAAACCCAAAGTCACTCTCAGAGCTGGCCGGACACTGCGAGCTGGCGGAGAGCCAAAAATGGGGGATCCCCAAAGCCCACGTGTCTGCCTTTTCTATCCACCTGGCTGCTTAACCCCACCCTCAGGTCCCAGCCACCTTCCCTTTGGTGGTGATGGGATTTGGAGTTCCCAGTGTCTTTGGCTTTGACCTGGGGTGGGGGTGGAGTCCACAAAGCCTGTATGGAATTAGCTTTGGGACATCCTTTTCCCCCTAACAATTTCCCTTTCCCCTAATCATTTCTCTACAATTGCGCCAACGCCTTCCCATCCTTCAGGAACCCCTGACACCCAGACTGCTGCGGCTGGCTCGCAACACCTGGAGCTGATTTTGCACTTACTGTTTTCTTTTTTCTAGTAGAGCCCTTCTTGGCCCAATTATAGAAGCTTCAGACCCCAGTAACCCTGTAACCCCCCCTGGAAATACAAGGGGAACAACTTGCAGGGAGAGACTGTGAGTCCCATGTGGGGCATGTCGAGTATGGACAGATGAAGAGCCTGCAGGGTGGAGATGTGCTGCAAGGAGCATAGTGTGGTGGGTGGAGCATGGGTCAGGGTCAGGGTCACTATTCTTGCTTCAAGCTGTATGAATTTTGGCAAGTTGTTCGATTTCTCTGTGCTTGGTAAAATGGGATGACAGTAATAATACTGCCCTCCTAGGGTCGTAGTAAAGACCAGATGAGATGATGTAAGTGCTTAAACATTGCCTAGTGCACAGTACATCCTCCAGACATGTCACGAGCTGGCTCTTGGTATTGTATGGAGAAGTGTGGCTCTGGGGTTCTTCAGAGTGATAATGGTCTTGGACGGTCAGGAAGAGCTCATTAGGGAATGATCAAAAGACCAGGATAGAGCTCTGATATTTAGCAGGGTGACTTGAGTACAAGAAGCCAGACAAGTGGACAAGGATTAGCTGAAGTAGAGAGAGACAGAGAGAGAGACAGTGGGGGGGGGGTCCTTGGAAGCCAGAAGAGGGGAAAATGTCCAACAGACACCTGGTCACAAGCATCACCTACTGCTGAAAGTCAAGATCACAGGTGTAGCCTTGGTTAAGTTACCAGTGAGCTCGAGGGTAGGGCTGCCATGCAGTTAGAAACAGAGGAACGAATGTGCACACAGACAGCAAGTGTGCTCTAGAGAACAGTGACTGTGGGCAAAGAGGCAGAGAGAGGGCTTTGTGGTATTTGATTTGTTTTGCTTAGTGTGAAGAAGAGTTGGTGCAGAAGATCTGAGAAAGAAATGAAATAATTGATGGAAAAATATAAATGTTCTGGAAGGCTGAGGAAGGGGCAAAGCAAAAGTCAACCCTGAACTGCTCTCTAAATCTGAAAGGAAGGGGCAAGGGTAGGAAGGTTATAAATAATTGTGTAAGTAGGAGGACAGGAAGTGGGGAGGTATGCCTGATAGCATCAGAATTTTTCTGTGAGGCGTGATAATAGGTCATGTGCAGAAATATATCAATATATAGCATCTCTAACTGTGAGGGCATTTAGGAGAAACTGTGATTAAGGAACTTAAAATCTCAAGGGGGAAACTAGGGTTGCTGGAACTGAAGTTCATGGTAAAGTTATTAATATCCTTAAAAATAATTTTACATCAAACAATGTAAAGCAGTGAACACAGCACACCAAGTGAGGACAAGGGAAGCAATTTGCACATCTTTACTAGTGCTAGATAGTGTGTCTTTTCATTTACTTGCTTGCTTGCTCTGCTTGAAGCATTTCAGGATCTTCCTACCCTGCAGTTTAATCAAAATGCTTACAAATTTGTTTTTTTTTTTAATTATGAAGAATTGCAAGCACACAACAAAGTCGAAATAATTTACTGTGCATGCCAGTATACCCGCCATCTTGTTTCGTATTTGTGCCATTAGCGTTTTACTAAACCTGTGTATTTAAATAAATTTTTCAGTTTAGAATCATTTTATATTTACAAAAAAAATTGTGAAGTTCCCACATTCCAAGTGTCCCCTATTATTAACATCTTAGAATGCATTCATCACAGGAATTTGTTGAACTAATATTGAATTAAGATTGATGTGTTATTATTAACTGAAGTCTATACTTTTCTCATATTTCTTTAGTTTTTTCCTACTGGCCTTTTTTCTGTTTCAGAATTTCATCCAGGATAATACTTTACATTTTGTTGTCTTTTCTCCTTAACCTTCTTTTGGCTGTACCAGTTTTTCCAACTTGTTTTTGGTGACCTTGAGAATTTAAGGAATAATAATCCACTGTTTAGTCAAATGTCACTGAATTGGGATTTGTCTGATGATTTTCTTTTTCCAAAAAATAATTCTTTCCAGCTTCATTGAGCTATACTTGATATAACACTGTGTTCTTAAACCTACACAATGTTATATTAAACCTACACAAATGTACAACATGATAACTTGGTATATTTCTAAATGATCACTATAGTAGTATTAGTTAATACTTCCATCACCTCAAATAATTATCATTCCTTTTTTGTAGTGCGAACACTTAAGGTCTTGTGTCTTTGCAGCTTCTAAGTATATGAAAGTTGTTAACTGTAATAACTATACTATACATTAGATCCCCAAAACTTGCTTATCTTATAACTGGAGGTTTGTTTCCTTTGACCAACATCTCTCCATTTCTTGCACCTTCTAATTCCCAGCAACCACCATTCTGCAGTCTGTTTATATGAGTTCAAGCATTTTATAATGCACATATAAGTGAGATCATTCAGTATTTGTCTTTCTATTTCTGACTTATTTCACTTAGCATAAATGTCCTCAAGGTCCATTCATGTTGTTCGAAGCGGTGGGATTTCATCCTATCTCATGGCTGAGTAATATTAATATTCCATTGGAGACACAGACTGATGGACAGGTACATAATACATCTTTATCCGTTCATTGCATAGACAGACATTTGGTTGTTTCTGTATCTTGTTATTGTGAACATGATGGCATATTCACAATATTCTAATGGAATATCACAGAGAATGTTGGAAGAAATATCACAGAGTTATAATGCATTCACATCACATTATATAGGTACTCACTACCACATTATATAGGTACTCACTACTTTATTGCTCTTGATGTTAGTTTTGATCAACTGGCTAAGGTGGTATTTGTCAGCTTTCCCCACTGTAAAGCCACCTCCCCGTCTTCCTTTCCATGTGTTTTCATTGCAAAGAAGTCACTACTCGCAGTCCATATGTAAAGAGTGGGAGTTATGCTCTTTACATAAAGTCCTTGAGGATCTTCTTTGTTTTTATCATGTATGAATCCACCAGTTAGTCACCTGTCTATCCATCCATCAATCCATCTTATTTTTTTATGCATTTCATCATAAATTTGCAAATGTATTTTATTTTGTTTCCTGTGAGACACATGCTAAGGAACACTGTGTCTTCCTTGTCTGTCTGATCCTCATTTCAGTTGTATACAACTTCTGGTTTCTGGCTCCTGGTCCTCAAATTGCCAAAAAACAAACAAACAAATAGATAGATAGATAGATAGATAGATAGATAGATAGATAGATAGATAGATGAAAATAAAAACAACAACAACAACAAAAACTCTTGATCAAAAATGAGCTTGGAGTATTTAACCCATTTGTTTGCTTACTGAGTAGACACTTTACAAGGTCCCTTGCTGGTCTCTAAGATTCTAGGTCTTGCCTCTTCTAGATCTTGGCTCTACCATGGCAATATCTCATGCAGCCCCACACACTCACTGCCTGAAGGACAGCCTCTCTGGCCTGATCCACAAATAAGATTAAAATTCATGGAACTGTACATACAAAAATTCTAGGGTTCAACACAGTGAATTAAAAACAAATAAGGAAAAAGTAAAATTTAACCTCCACTCCTCTTCCTCTCCCAACTTCCCCTTCTGAAGTTTCCTTTCCCACCTTTAAGTTCCCTCTTTTGCCTTTATCCCCACTAAGTAGGACACTAGATTCACACAATGAGCCTGAAATTCTCTGTTCCCAAGACACAAGTTAAGTTAGACTTGCACTTCACATAAAGTAACTTGGAGTTAAAGCTAGGTATCTTGTGTTTTGTAAATTTTATACAAAATAATATTATTACAATTTGCAGATATACAAATTTGGTATTTTCTGCAAATGTGTAAATAACTGCCTGATGATAATGCAATTAAAGGATAATTGAAGTCTGTTGGATTTAATATGAATCTGGCAAGTGCTTGTCTAAGTGGAAACTACTTCAGAAACTTTACTTTCCGTCATCAGCATACTTCTTTGTTGACATTTATCATACTTTGTCATTTTTTCTATATGTTCATTTCTGCCTCTTGTTGTATATTCACTGAGTGTGTCCTGGTCAGAATGACCCATCATGATCATCTGGTTGGATGGATAGATGGATGAATGTGATTTCTAAGTATTTTATAAGCAATATCTAATTTTCTGCTGGTACCATTTCATCTTCATCCCTTGACCCAGAGGCATTAGTAATAATAGCTGACCCCTCTTTATAGTATACTGTAACTTCTGAAATTAAAAAACAAATTAATGAGCATATACTAATGCTGAATTTTTGTATGTACAGTTCCATGAATTTTAATCTTATTTGTGTAAGCCACCACCATGATCAGGATTCAGAGCAGGTTCTAATACCCAGAAAATCCCCCTTCTGCTGTCCCTTTGTAACCATATCCTCCCCACTTGCTGGGCCCTGGCTGTTCTGATGAGTTCTCTATTACTGTACTTCTGTCTTCTTGAGAATGTCATGTTATAGACTCTCACAGTACATAATCTTTTGAGACTGACTTACTCAGAATAATAGTTTTTGAGATTCATCCAAGTTGTTGCATGTATCATTCTTTTTGATTGTACAGTAGCTTTCCATGGACATGTACCACCATTTATTTATCCACTCATGAACTGAAAAATAGTTGGATTATTTACATGTCCTGGCAGTTGTGCACAGAACTGCTATAAACATTCACATGGAGGTTTATGTGTGAACCTAAGTTTTCATTTCTCTAGGACAAATATCCAAGAATGAGATAGCCATTCATATGTTTCATATGGAATATTTAACTTTATTAGAAACTACCAAACTGTTTTCCAAAGTGATTCTACCATTTTGTAGTCTCATCAGTAATGTAGAGAGTTCTGGTTGTTATGCATCCTCACCAGTCCATGGCTTTTTCAGTATTTTTTATGTGTGTAGCATATGTGGTGTTATCTCAAGTATTTTCTTAATGACTAATAATATTAAATTATGCATATGATTATGTGACATGTGAATATTCTCTTTGATCAAGTGTCTGTTCAAGTGTTTTATCTTCTTTGAAATTGGGCTTTTGCTTTCTTAAAAGGTTATGTATATATCCTGATATCAGATATGTAATTTGGAAAGTATTTTTCCCAATATGTAGCTTACCATGTATTTTTATTTTCCTACAGTATTTTTTACAGAGCAAATTTTAAAAAATGAGAGCCTAATTTATCAGCTTTTTTCTTTAAAGCATAGTACTTTTGTTGACACATCTAAAGCTATCTTGCCTAAGATTTTTCTTGTTTTCTCCTAAAATCTTTATAGTTTTACATTTATACTTAAACCTGTGATTCATCTTGATTTAGTCTTTGTGTGAGGTATGAGATTTAGGTTGTTACAGTTTGTTTTTTCATATTGTTCAAACACATTTGAACCAATTATTCAAGACATTTTTGGAGACTACGCTTCCTCACTGAACTGCCTCTGCACCATTGTCAAATTGTTATAGAGCAACCCTGATATTAAATGGGTTCCTGGCTGTGGGTCCTCACCCGCGCGCTTTAAAGGGACTTATGAATACTCAACTACAGACACACACAAAAAGGTTAATAAAAAGTTTATTTACAAGAGGAAAGGAAATAAGGAAAATGTACAACTCAGGGAGAAAATAGGGAAATAAAGTCTTTAATGCGTCCTACCCAATCCGACGACCTGGAAACCCAAAGTCACTCTCAGAGCTGGCCGGACGCTGCGAGCTGGTGGAGAGCCAAAATGGGGTCCCCCAAAGCCCACGTGTCTGCCTTTTATATCCACCTGGCTGCTTAACCCCACCCTCAGGTCCCAGCCACCTTCCCTTTGGTGGTGATGGGATTTGGAGTTCCCAGTGTCTTTGGCTTTGACCTGGGGTGGGGGTGGAGTCCACAAAGCCTGTATGGAATTAGCTTTAGGACATCCTTTTCCCCCTAACAAAATAACAATTAAACATGTCTGCGTGGGTCTCATTCTAGTCGATTCTGTTACACTCACCTCTGTATCTGTCTCTTCACCAAACCATGTTGTCTTGATTACTATAGCTTTGTAGTAAATGTTAAAATTAGGTAATGTGTTTCTTTCAACTTTACTTTTCTTTTTAAAAATCGTTTTGAGTATTGTAGGTCTTTTGCATTTCCATATAAATTAGAACCAGCTTGTCTACACAGCATGCCTCTCCACTTATTTAGATATTTTTTAGTATCTTTCATCAACATTTTTTAGTTTTCAGTATATAGATCCTATATGGAATTTGTATGATTTCCACTGAAATTTTTCATTTCCTGAGAGCTTTTGCAGTTTGTATTTTCATTTTTAATAGTTATGACATTCACTTTCATTCTACTATATTGAAATGAATTGCTTGTAATATGTCTAAATTGCTTCTTATATGTCTACTCTGTGTTCTTTAACATCGCAAAATTCTAAGACTTGTTTTAAATGGAGATCTTTGGATTCTCCATAGACATTACATTATCTACAAATAGGAACAGTTTTATTTCTTCCTGTTCAAACTAAATGTCTTCACTTTCTTATTTATTGCACTTGGTAGCACTTTCCAGTGTGATGTTGAATGGAAATGATGAGAGAGGCCATTCTTGCCTCATCCCAATCTCCATAAGAAAAGCATAGTCAGGGCCTCCCTGGTGGGTGGCATAGTGGGTTGAGCGGTTGAGCACAGCACTGTGAAGCTGTCCTCAGCCTCTGCAGCACTGGTTCAATCTCCAGCCAGCCAGGGAGATACCCACATGGCGAGGCAGACCTCTCCTTTCTCACCTGCTGCTCCCCTCAGCAGTGTACTTTGGTCCTTCTGCCGGTTTTGCTCCCTGCTCTGTCTCTCACCCTCCCGGGCCTCTGGCCTGTACCCCAGTGCTTGTATAAATAAATAAATCTTAAAAAAAAAAAAAAAAAGAAAGCATTCAGTCATTTACAATTAGCTGTGAGGTCAGCTGTTTATTTTTTTGTAATATCCCTTTATCAGATTGAGAATATTTCCTTCTGTTCCTCATTGGCTGAAATTTTTTATCTTGAATGAGTGTTGAATTTTTCAAATGTTTCCCTGTACCAGTGATTATGTGATTTTTTTTTCTTTAAATTGTTAGTATGGTGAATTTTTTAAATAAAGATTTATTTATGCATACAAGAGCTGGGGCTATAGGCCAGAGATGCAGGGAGTGAGAGGATTCACTGGAGACAGAGCCGGAGCGGGGAACAGAACAGAAAGACTGACTGAAATACTCTGCTGAGGGGAGCAGCAGGCGAGACAGGAAAGGTCTGCTGCACCATGTGGGTATCTCCCCAGCCAGCTGGGATTGAACCCGCACTGCAGAAGCTGTGGACAGACTCTCAGCACTGCACTCAACCACCCGTGCCACTAGGGAGGCCCAATATGGTGGATTTTTAAATATTATACCAGTTTTGCATTCCTGACACAAACCCACTCGGTTGTGGCATATTATTTTTTTAATATATTATTGGTTCTGGGCCTCCCTAGCGGCACAGCAGTTGAGTGCTGGGTTGCGAAGCTGCCCACAGCCTCTGCAGCACCGGTTCGATCGCTGGCTGTTCCCCGGCCACCTGAGAAGGGTCCCACATGGCACACAGACCTCTCCTGCCACCCGCTGCTCCCCTCAGCAGTGTACTTCGGTCCTTCTGCCTGCTCTGCTCCCCGCTCTGGCTCTGGTGAATTCTCTCACCCTCCCGCGCTTCTGACTGTACCCAGTGCTTGCATAAATAAATAAATAAATAAATAAATAAATAAATAAATAAATCTTTTAAAAATATATATATATTATTGGTTCTGATTGGTTAATATGTTGTTGAGGATTTGGTATTAGTATCAATATCAGGGATATTACTTGAATTATTTTTGTTTTGATATCAGTGTCTGGTTTTGATATCAGGGCTATTTTGGCCTCATAAATTAATTGTAAATATTTCTTTTTCCTCTATTTTCTAGAAGAGATTACATAGAATTCATTTTCTTTCTTTCCTAAATGTTTGATAGAATTCTTATATGAGGTGATCCCCTTTTGGGGCAAAGGTTTTAGTTATCAATTAAATTTCTTTACTTGTTATAAGGCTAATTAGATATCTATTTGATGTATGGTGAGTTTTGAAAGTTTTTAGTTTCCAAAGAATTTTATGTAAATTTTCAAATTTATGAGTTGCTTGGAACATTCCCTTATTTTTTTAAAGGTTTGTAGGGTCCCTATTAATAATAATTTCTTCTTTTATTCCTGATATCGGTAATTTGTGTCTTTTTTCTTTCTTTTCTTTCTCATTCTTGTTAGAACATATCCATTTTATTATGTTTTTGAGAAGTCAAATTTTAGTTACATTAACTTTTTAATTTTGTTTCCACCTTCAGTTTCACTAGTTTTTCTCCTATCTTTATATTTCCTTTCTTCCACTTAATTTGGGTTTATTTTGCTCTTCTTTTTGTAGTTCAGTAAGGTGAAAGCCTAGCTTCTTGAATTGAGACCTTTTCTTTATAAGCATAAATCTATAAATTTCCCTTTAGCACGCTATTAGCTGTGTCCCACAATTATGCTATGCTGTGTTATAATTTTCAAATGTTTTTGAATATATTTTCATATTCAAAGTATTTTCTAATTTCTCTTTATTCTTTATCTTTCATTGATAAATTATTTATAGTATATTAATTCTTTAGTGTTTTATATTTTTCTGCTATCTATTGTATGCTGCTAGTCTAATTCCACAATAATCAGTTGATTCAATTCTTTTAAATTTTTAAGGTTCTTATTTTATGACATAGTGCATAGCCTGTCTTGATGACCAATCTTTGTGCCCTTGAAAAGAATACACATTTAGCTGTTGTTGGTAGGCGGTTCTGTAAATATCAATTAAATCTAGTTACTCAGTGATGGTGTTCAGATTTTATGTCTACTAGTTTTCTGTCTACTGAGAAAGAAAGAAGTATTGAAGTCCTCAGCCATAATTGTGTATTCTTCTAGTTTTCCCTCTCATTTCTGACATAGTTTTCTTCATGTATTTTGAAACTCTATTAGGTACATATAAATTTGGTATTGTTATGTCTTCTTGGTTATAGTAAGGCTGAGATCGATGTTGCTTGTATATTTTCCCTCCACGTTTCACAGCTGTGCTTCAAAAGTCACTACCTCCTAGCTAACCATGGGAAATAGTCTTCAATATGCTCTAAGCTGGGATATAAGCCCTGATAGTACAGGCTCATTGGACAAAAAAAGAGGACAAGTCTAAGGCAAGGGATTTCTTTTGTAAAGTATCATCAGTGCTACATATCTTGTTCACCTTGCACTGGTGAGCACTTAGGCTGATTACATGCTTTTCTCTTTACTACACTGTTAAGTGCTTGAGGTCGGAGACCGTACTGTTCAACTTTGGATCATTACCACATGGCTATTCCTAGTCTCAAATGAGTCACTTACTAAGGAAGATGTGGAGGATGAATCATTATCATTAAGCAGGTGAATGTCCTTACTCAGTTTTGAGTATACTAATATACTCCAATTTGTCCCCAGGGCACAGTGCATTAGCCTTAACCCCCTCCTTACCATCCCCTAATCCCACAAGAATTTAAGTTTTCTGAGACTACCTGTCCATTTTACGTCCACAATCCCTCCTAACATTTACAAGTGTCTTGAGGTAAAGACCAGTGTATTGGTCATTTTTCAATAAAAGTAGGGGGGCATGGACTGTTGCATGAAAGTTGTCCTTGGTTAACTGAGTCCCAAATCTAGAAGTTGCCTAAGTTCTTGCAGTCAATTGAATAGTGTCTCTCCCAAATGTGAATATGACCTTCTTTGGTTAAATTAAGATGAGGTCATACTGGGATAGGATGGACCTTAAATCCAATGACTGGTCTTCTTTTGAGGAAAGCCAAGGAATGTTCAGGGTTGCTGGTAAGCCCCAGAGCAAGGAAGGATACTTCCCTAGAGCCCTCAGAGAAGGCTTGCTTTCTGACTTCTGGCCTCCAGAGCAGGGCGGCTAAACCTGTTTTGTTTCACCTAGTGTGTGGTAGTTGCTTATAGTAGCCTTGGGAAGCTAATGCAGCCTTTAACACATGGAGCAGTCACAGGCATCAGGACATAGGAGTTACATTCAGGAGATGAGACACCCTTCCCGGGGGTTAGGTCCAGTGGAAACTTCCCAAATCAACTAATTCAGACCTTTCCTCTGAAAACTATCTCAGTTTCTACCCTCTTAGTGGAAGAAATTCCCAACCCAGATGGCCACAGTCGCTAGGGGTAAAGTGTGTTCCTTCCTTCTTGTTCATGAGGCTACAGAGAATTGGATCTGTGGTGGGCCTGAGTCCCAACCCCCAAGCACAGATCCTAGTGTGTGACATTACCTGGGAACATAGTGCATAGTGGGAGCAGGAAACAGGGATACTCCAGGAGGAGCTTGCCGCCCTGCATGGAGGACAGACCCTCAGCAGGGACTATCCTCAATGCCCCCCACACATGGGGATCCAACCTTTGCTCACTGCTGGGTGCCACCCCTCTGCTTCAGCTGTGCCCTTTCTCACCTATACTTGGGGAACTACTAGAACCCCAAGTGACTATAGTTTGAGGTCCCAGATTCAGTCACCTCACAGCTAACCCTGAGACTTTGGAATGGTGCTTGTTCTGGAATCTGCTCCCTTATAGAGTCAAAACCATAGACTTCCTTGCTTCCCTAATAATCCCCATGCAAGCCTTCATATCACAGACATTCTTGGTATATGCCTTTTCTCATTCATCTAATCAACTACCCTCATTTTCTTAGCCAGCAAAGGCTCAGTGATTCCAAGATACATAGAGGGGGGAGGGGAGAGAGAGACAGGGCGGGGAAAGAGAGAGAGAAACCACACCCTCAATAGTGTCTGGCAGAGTCCATCTTGTAGTGGGCCTTACTGGGCAGCTGAGGGTGCATAGTCTTGGGTCCCTCCCTCACTCACTCCCCTAATGACTGGGCTTTGGAGCTGGGACTTCATCTTGCTCCATGCTAGACCAGTGATGTGGGGGTGCTCCAGGCTTGAAGACAGCTATAGCAGAGCACATATTGGCACAGGAGAGCCCTTCATGGCCTGGCTGGGGCCCTGTGGATGCACGAACTCTTCCAGAAGTATAGCCCACTCTGGCCTTCTGCACAGGCTTTGCATTTTCATCTATAGTGTTAGGCTGCCATGTTTCAAGCCCTTCTCTGTGGGAGGCATGTTGCTGAGCACTGTCTTATTCTTAATTATGGTTGTTAAATATTTCAAACATAAAACAAGCACTTTCTTTTTCTTAATTATTTTTGTTAAATATTTCAAACACAATAAAAGAAGACAAATCCCTATGCACCCCTCACTTCAACGCGGCAAATTAATATTGTGTCCCTTTAGCTTCAGATTCCTTTGTTTTAAGAATGAAAACTTAATAGGTTGGAGTCCTTCCCTCTCCCCAGTTCCCCTTGTCTCCCTCCTTTCTTAGATACCATTGCCCACGTAAAATTCGTTGGCAGCCTTCCACCCATGTTTTTACACATGTACCACCAGTATAAATATTCATAAAGAATATATAGTGTTGCTTGTTTAAGCCCATTTTCTTTATTGTGATAAAAACATGACACAAAATCTACCCTCTTAACCAATTTCTAGGCATACAGCCCTTTAGTGTTAGTGGTGTATACTTTGTGTGAGGCTGCTCTCTGGAGCTTTCATTTTGCATGACAAACTCTGTTTCCATTGAATAGCAACTCCTCATTCCCCTCCCTCCCAGTCCCAGGCAATCAACATTCTATTCTGCTTTTACTAGATAGCACTTGACTGCTTTAGGTACCTCACATTAGTAGAGTAGTGCAGTATTTGTCTTTCCATGACTGGCCCATTTCATTTAGTATAATATCCTTCAATGTTATCCATGTTTTAGCAAATGATTGGATTTCCTTCCTTTGAATAATTTGTATTTCCATGTTCACTCAGGCATTTTTTACAATAATTCAAAGACGGGTATCTAAGTACACATCAGTGACTGATGGATAAAGATGTGTTCTATCCATACAATGGAACATTATTATTATTTCCATTTTTATACATTGTCTAACTGAATCTAGAAGGGTGTTAGTATTCCCGTTTTACAGATGAGAAGATAAAGGCACAGTTAAATTAAGTGATCTGTCCATAGGTGATAGTAAATGGTAGAAGCTTGCAAATCTCCTCATTGTTTAAACATAGCTTCTTTAACCCTCCTGCCTTACTTTCAGCTATTGTCCTCCCACAGTGCACAGAAAGGCTGTTCCTCTGCTTTTTGTCCCTTGCCAGCCTTTGCATCACCTACACCATTGATCTCTAAGGGACAGATTATTTGTCTGTCTCACACAGGTACAGGGACCAGGTATGGGTACACTGTGGAGTGGCAGCAGACAGCACAGGGCCTGGCACCAGTAAGTGGGCAATAAGAAGTATCCAGTAAATGTGGGAAGCAAGCAAGGAACAGGAGGAAGGCGCATCTGAACTTCTCCTGCACCAGCAGGATATACTTCACTTGGAAACAGTCTTTTATCCATGCCCTTGAGTTAACGCAGCCAGAATTCTTGATTTTTTTTTTTTTAATTCATGAGCTTCCCATAACTTCCCTTTAAAAATGATCAGAAAAACCTCAACTTGCCTTTATCTTTTACTGATTAGTCACTGGACAAGAAAAGCCTATCTCTCTCTCTCAGTCTTGGCTTCGCTGATACTTGCAGATAAGGGCTGGATGGCCAATAGCAAGCAGAAGCTTAAGATTATCTGTCTCACTCAGAGAGGTAGGAACAAGAAGATTCGTCCTTGGCTTGACACATCCGGGACCAGAATCTGGCCTGAGAGTCTCCCCAGAGGTTCTTCCCACTGCTAGACTCCATTTTCACACCATCACAACTAACCATCTTGAGTTTGTCTTTCCCAACGTCACCCATAGTTACTTCAGTTGCATCTATTTCTTTTTAATTTGAGAAACTCTTCTTTGTGAGCAATATCACTTGAAATCGTGAGTTAGGAGAGCTAATCGTATTTTTCTTACCACAGCAATGTATGTGTGCACATACTTCTTAACATTTTCAAGACGTGAGTATGCGTTTGCTCTAACTCACATTGCCTGTGTGTCCCAGCTGGGGGATCTCTGGCACACTGAGCTGCCATTCTGTGCCAACCTGGCCACATTGAATGCACAATTCAGGACATAAACTGGGTGGTGGGCAAACCTCGACGAGGAAGACAAACCAAAGAATCATCATGTTTTTGGATGCCAGTGCTCCAGCTCCAGCCTTGCCCAGCCTGAGCTGGGTCTTTTGTTTCTTTATACAGAGTCTCTAGAAGGAGGACTTTTTTCTTTACAGCTATAACCCAGAGCTCAACTTATCTGTAATCTGGGGCCAATAATTACTGGACCTTGGACTAGGTTCTTGGTTACTGCAGCAAAAGCAGATTCTACTATAAACAATAAATGGTATGCATTCAACAGCTATGGGGACTAAGACTGCAACAAATTGGTGGGGATGTGGATGGACTTGGAGAGGGGTCAGCAGCCATGGGATCTCAGAGGCCCAGGCTGTAGGACCCTCACAGCAGGCTCCTACTTGGGAGCCAGATGAAACATGTAGAGTACTCAGGCTGTTCCAGCTGCATCCACACCTGTTTTTGCATGACAGGCTCAGAGTGCCTGATGGGCCATGTCAGTAGAGGAAGGGGATAAGGACAAGTAACTGCCTTGGTTCTGCATATAATGCAGTCCTTCCATTGTGACCATCAGATGGGCACGTTCCCGAGGGACATGCAAAATCTCATGGGAAGAACAATGGTGATACTGGATAGCTAAATGCGGCAACCAGCCCCTGTGCTGGCCTTTCAAGTTGTTTTTGAGAATTTGAAGCAATTCATACAGAGTGCTTGATAAAAGTGCTCAGTACACAAATAATTAATTCTAGTGCCTGGGCAAATAGATGGAAGCCTTAAAGGGGTGGGGTGCAGGGGGGGAAATAACTCTAAAACAAAATATAAAATAGCAGTTATCTTCCTGGGAGTCTTGAAGGGGCCTGTATAGAACTGCACTCTGAAAACTCACTCCTTTCCAGACCAAATTTCCAGTGGCAAACAAGGTGGTTTTAACAAATGGCTTCTGCAGACAGAGCAACTGAGAGACCTGTCCTTGGAGGCAGCTCTTAATTTGCCAAAGGACATTTGAGTGGAAAACAACACACCCTCTAGGGTGGCTGAGCCCTCAGGAAAGGAAGTGGGACTCTGGCCTCTACTGCCCAACCAATGATAAGGACCAGAAGCAGCACCTCAGAGTTCCTACCCCCGAGAGCATGGTCTAGGATGCAAAGAAAAATAAATGCCACATGGCAGCAGGTTTAAAATGAAGGGTTAACTTTGTTAAAAGACCCAGACCACTTTCCCTTCAGATGTAGAAGAATTAATTCTTCATCGGTGTTTTTTCT
This sequence comes from Talpa europaea, assembly GCF_964194135.1. Classification (NCBI taxonomy): domain Eukaryota; kingdom Metazoa; phylum Chordata; class Mammalia; order Eulipotyphla; family Talpidae; genus Talpa; species Talpa europaea. The sequence goes on from NC_140076.1 coordinate 36,334,112, forward strand.
ATCAGGCTGAAATGAAAATGCATCGTTTTTTCTAGAGCTTCCCAAATATGCAAGTTATGGTTCCTTTCTAGAATTTCCAGTGCCACTTTGCAGTCCAGGGCTCAACTAACTTTCACAGTTACCTGGGAATTGCTAACGAAACAGACCCCTGGGAACCATCCAGATACCTGAGCCAGGGGCAGTCAGTGAGACCCCACAATCTGCATTTTCCTTAAGTTCATCAGCTAGGAGTCTCTGTCTTGGTGGCCAAGGCTGAGTTTGCCTTTCCACTACCATGGAGAAGGCATGCTGCAACAGCTTTATTAAAATAGGGCCTGTTAGCTCAAAATTTCACAGGAATGTTAAGAAACTCTGAATTATGAATGGTGGAATATGGTAAATTTTTAAGGATATTAACTCAGATGAACATCTCTTCCCATAAGCATAGATGCATTAGCTAGAACTAATTCAGAGCAGTTCAACAAGTCTTGTAAATGTCTCAACTAAACAATTTTTATTGGCTCAAGTGAGTATGCTTATTTAATGTCAATCTAGCCTGTGTGCTTGGTACCCTGTACTGTGGGCTTTACACATCTGGTTACACTAACTTCCCAGCAAACCCCACCCAGCTGTGATATAATCAGTGAGGTTTTTCCATCAGGATTCAAACTCACATCTCTATGACCCCTGAATCTGTTAACCTCTGTGCTGTGTTTGATATCTCATGGCATTTCTTTTGTAATTTATTGTTCCAAGTATGATACTGATATTTCACTGGCCTGCTCTGCCATAAGATTATCAGGGTTTTTCTGAGGGTTTCCCAAGGGGGTACTGGAACCAACTGCATGGCCTACGGCCACCAGCCAGTGAAAACAGATGAAGAGAACAGCAAAGGCAGCCTTGGCAGGAGGAAATGTCCTAGAATGACAACACACACCCTCGTGCCCTGCTGAGGGTCTCATAAGACCCAACATTAACACTTTCTTGGTAGTGAGCAGTGCAGTGAGATGTAGTAAAATCATACATACTCCTATACTTGACCTACCAAGTCTACAGCTAGCAATTTATTCTAAGAAAATCAGCATGGCTGTGTGTAGCAGTTTAGCTGAAAGAATGCACATTTCTGACTGCCTATAATAGTAAAATTTGAAACCAAAGTAAATATCCAATCATAGGGAATTATTAAAATAATTTCTAATACTTGCATCCATGGCAATTTAAAAAGCTGCTTTGGGATGATTCAACCACATGGAAAGTTGTTCACAATATTTTGCACATATTAAAATAAACAGGCTGTAAAGAATTGTATGCATTCATCTCACTTTACAATGAGTTTTTTAAAGGGAAATAAATTTAATTTAATTTTATGATTATTTTATCTTGCTGTTTTATCTTGCATTTTATTAATGTTTCCCTAATGACGGTGTTTTGCCTTTGTAAATGAGAAAAAAAAATTGTAACTTTGTTCAAACATATTAAATATGTGGGCAACAGATAATTTGAAGGGTTTGGGGTGGTGTGTGTATGTGAAGCCACATCCCCCTCTAACCCCTTCTGGCTGTCACCCAGACCTCTGCCACTGACTGGCTTAACACCCTAGACAGTTTCAGGGATTCATTACATTCAAAACAGGGGTTTCTCAAATCTGCCTGGAGATTTTAAGACTCCCTGTGCAGTTTCGGTTACGTTATCGAAAGTCTGCTCTCTCTGGCTGCAATCAGAGGGTGCTTTCAGCACATGTGCTGCTAACCCTCCAGCCCTGGCTGAGTCTGCAAATCCCCCAGACATGTTTTTCAGGAGAAATTAAAGAGGAAGCTGAAGAGTCAGCAAATCTGGAAGGATTCCCATCCCCTAGACAGTGAGAAATGAAAATGAACATGTGTTGTGGTTTCCCAGGCTTCTATGGGACTGTGCAGTCTTGGAGTTGGACCTGTTGGGCCTCCTCAGACTCATTTGAATGTCTGTTCAGGCATGGTGCCACACCCTATTGACTGGCCCTCAAGAAGACCCCTTTCTAAGTGCGAGAGAGGCGCCAACCAATGATCACTCTGACTGGTGCTAAATGACAGGTAGATACAGCACCCTCTGGAAGCACATAGGAGGTACCCCTGAGTTTTCCAAAGAAGGTGACGGTCAACATTGGCCAGAAGAGAATTAGGGAAGGCGTCCTTCGTTCACTGGCATAGAAGAAACAGGCTATTTTTCTCAATCTGTATCAAGAGTCATCTGAAGAGATCCTGCAGTCATTTCCAGATTCGAGGGGTGACTGTGTATCTGGTCTTAGGGTTGTAAGCCTGGTAGCGTGACCAGACAAGAGTTGAGAAGAATCAGGAGGGTCCATAAAACTACAGAAGGTGGGAGAACAACTATACTCAACACCAGGCAGGTATCAGTCTGACCAAGCCCCTGATCTGAAGGGGGCTGGACAACAGGGAGCATGGAAAGTCCCCCTGAGGAAGCAGATGGGGGTCACAGAAAGGGAAGGGGAAGCAGTTGCTAAAGGAACAGCAGAGTGGGAGCATGCAGCTTGGAGAAAAACCCCTCAAGGGGGCGCTCTAAGCGGCTGCTGCTTGGCTATTATCTCCCTTGTAATTGTGGCTCTAAGGTTCCTCAGCTTTTGGTGTTGGCAGCAGAAAAACCTGTTAGGGAACTCAATTCGGCCTAGAAAGAATAAAAGGGACAGGAAAGGGACAAGGATAGAAGACCTGTTTGCCATTAGACCTAACAGGGGATGGAATATACCACTTGATGAAGGAGGGCTGGCAATTAGGAACAGAGATACCCTTATGTGGTTAGTGACTAAAGAAACCATACCACCCTGTGATTTTCTCCAGGGTCCGCCATACACCTCCCCACAGCTGTCAGTTCGTGGCCTCTTCCTGATCTGGACCCTCAGTGCCCAGTGCAGTGTGTCCTTCCTGCAGTCTTGGGCTTCCATCAGCATTCAGTAACTTTCCCCAGCCACTCAACTGAGATGGCCCTCTCCACAGTGCTCACTCGCACGCTGGGTTGTGTCCATGTGTCCACCACAGTCATCCCTATTGAAAATAACCTTGCTGCATTTGTTTCTCCTTTATTATTTGCTCTCACATTGTTCTTCCAAGTGGGACTTTGTGTCATATATCACCACAACCTAGTACTTAGAACAGTGCCTGAAATGTTGAGTGCATGGTGGTTGCCTGAGGAAAGAAAGCAAGCTGCAGAATCAGACACAGACTCTAGAGCTTAGCTCCACTCCACCACTTAGCCGTTGACCTTTGAATCTAGTGTCCTGATTTGTAAAATAGGACTCTGCAGGATAGGGGATTTACAGAGTGCCTAATATAGAATAAGTATTGTCAAGGTAGCTATTTTTTAATCATCATCATCACTATGATTATTAAAGAACAAGGAGAATTTTGCTGTTGTACCAGGTGGGCTGGAATAAGAGTCAGAAATGGCCAGCAGGTGAGCTGGGAAGCTTGCCCTCTCTGTGGGTCAGGGAGGGCAAGGAGGGCAGGACTGGCTCTAGAATCTCTAGGTTATCCTACAGAAGGAAAGGCAGTCTGCCAGGGCTCTCTGTGCTTCAGGGTGGAGTGAGGGTGACTCCTGGGAGGTACCGAAGCAAACCACATGATCCCTATAGTTGTTCAGTTGCATGGATGTTTCGGAGGAGGATGCTTAGCTCAGTTTAGCAATCTGACCCCATTTTCCCCATCACCACCCAGCCGTGGGGTAGAGTCTTTACTGTGCAGACTGGCCCAGTAGAGAAAATAGGCTAAAAGTCTTGGTTTCCTGTTCTATTTCTTTCACATGATGACTATCCGGATATTGCAGCTGGGTTGGGCTGCAGATAAAAGGAAAGTTCAGGCAAACAGAAGAACACATTTTGGAGAAAATGGGGAAGAGAGTGAAGACATGGCTGGGTCAAGGGAAGGCAGCAACTGAGCACAGATAGGAAAACACAAGAATCTCCAAGAATAAAGGGAAAATGTACATGAGCAGGGGAGAGATAACACAAGGTCAGGGTATGGAGACCTTGGCTCCAATATGGGCTTAGCTATTAATTGCCATGTGACATTAGCCCAGTAACTTCCCCTCTCTGGCCTCCAGGGTCCTCGCTTATCAGCTAGACACTGCTGTAGGTACTGGGATTAAGTAACGAACAAACCTGACAACAATCCCCGCCCTCATGATCACTGCTCACAGTGAAAAACAGAACAGGAAAATATGTTGTATTGTAGTTCAGAATAAATGCTAAAGAGAAAAAAAAAAGTGAAGTAAGGAGGCAGGGAGACTTCCGTAAAGGGTGGTTTCTGAGTCTAGACTTTAGGAGGTCAGCAAGTGAGTCAAGACTTCTGGGCAAAGAGATTTCTAGGCAGAGGGGAGCACTTCTCTGAATAGGAAACCTCATCACCACCCCTCTTAACGCTTCCCTTGGCCTGCTGATGCAAGCATCCTCCCAAGGAGCTTCCGGCTTCTACTCCTGGTCCTGCCATCCCTTCTCCACCCAGGGCTCAGAGGACCATTTAAAGTATAAGTCAGACCTGGGCCTCACCTGGTGGCACAGCGGTTGAGTGCTGGGCTACGAAGCTGCCCACAGCCTCTGCAGCGCCGGTTCGATCCCCGGCCACTGGCGAGGGTCCCACATGGCTCGCAGACCTCTCCTGCCACCCGCTGCTCCCCTCAGCAGTGTACTTCGGTCCTTCTGTCTGCTCTGCTCCCCGCTTTGGCTCTGGTGAATTCTCTCACCCTCTGCGCTTCTGACTGCACCCAGTGCATGTATAAATAAATAAATAAATCTTAAAAAAAAATAAAGTATAAGTAAGACCCCATCACTTCCCTGCTCAACCCAAGTCAGGTGCCCCCACTACATTTGGCACAAATGCCCAAGTCCTCACCATCGTCCTTCAGTATCTACTGAAGCCACTCTCCCTCTCTCCCTGCCTCACTGCTCAGCTGCTCTGGCCTGGCTGCTATTTGTGGAACATGCCAAGAAAACAGCATTAGGAGTTTTGCCCATAGCCTCTGCCCAGATGTCCTTCCCCAGTTACCTAAGTACCTCCTGAGATCATGTAGATATTATCTCCTCCTGGACCAGCCTGGCCCCTCTCCCCTTGCCCTGCTTTATCAGTCTTCATCAGTTTATTTATGTATAATAATAGCAATAATTAATCAGATGTTGCTAAGTGCTAGACACTGTCCTAAACATCCAAGAATTAATTTATTTCCCCCAAACTCTTGAGGTGGACAGTATAATGAACTGCATTTTATTAATCAATAACCTGAGATTCAGAGAGGATGACAGATTTGTTCCAGATCTACCAGTTGGTGATTGTCAGAGAGGATTCCAACCATGGAGACCATCATGGCCCAAAAGAACTTATGATTCTGGAAATGTTCAGTGTCCAAGATGGTAGTTATTCATCACAGGTGACTGTGGAGTGTTAAAGTGTGTATGAGTGAGAAACTGAAATTTTAATGTTATTTCATTATAATTCTTTTAATTGAAATAGTCACACGTAGCTAATGGGTCCCACATTGGACATGGAAGCCTGAGCCTCTGATTTGTCCTTTTTTAAAAGAAAAAAAAAATCATTTTTTTTTATGATCTTTTTATTTTAAAGATTTATTTATTCATACGTACAAGAACTGGGGTACAGGCCAGATGTGTGGGAGGGTGAGAGGATTCACCGGAGACAGAGCAGGGAACAGAACAGGCAGACTGATGAAATACACTGCTGAGGGGAGTAGGGGGCACGACAGGAGAGGTCTGCCACGCCATGTGGGATTCTCGCCGGCTGGCCGGGATTGAACCAGTGCTGCAGAGGCCGAGTACAGCTTCACATTGCTGTGCTCAACTGCCTGCACCACCAGGAGAGGCCCTGATTTGTCCTTTTAATGTCTGTCTTTCACCTAAGGGGGGAACTTCTCTGTGTCTCCTTTTTTATATCATTTAGGGAAATAGCTCATAGGATTGTGAGGATGAAAGCAGCTTAGAACATTGCCTGCTGTAAAGTAAATTCTCAATCCTTGTTAATCATCATTATCACCATCATCACTATTATTACTGTTATTATGATCATTAAGAGGCTCCCTAAGACCAAGGACTTCATTTATTTACTAGCAAATCCCTATTACCTAAATGTTCTTGGCACATAGTAAGTGCTCAATAAGTATTTATTGAATGAATTAGTGAATTTAATTGTATGTGGACTTGGATAAAGATCAATTGTCACAAACACACATTCTTGAGGGGTTTGGCAGGCAATATAAATGAGTAAAGGGAGATAATATAAGAAAGTGGGGAGGGTGGGGGACTGTGGTAAACTGAAGAAAACATACCCCAACCAAAGGATTTCACAAACATTTTCTGAGGTGAGAATAGTAGGGAGCACCTTCGTCTAAACAGAGTACTTACTCATAGCTAAGAGACTCTCGTGAGCTGCCCCTCTGGAGGACTTTTTCGCTCTATAATTACAAGTTTCTGGTTCTGTTCCCCAAAGGTTTGACCCTCCACATTCTAAGGTCTTGACTGACATCAATTGCATGGAATGCAATGTGGGACCCAGGGCTCAGAAAACCAGTGCTGAATAATGCAGATGTGCTTGTTCATGTTCTCATTCAGAGCAGACCTTCCTGAGGGGGCTGAATGGCATATATCAGAAATTAAAACACAAAACCAAATAAAATCAGAAAAGAAAGGAAATGTGATTGTCTTGAGAAACAAGAACAGCATCTGGGAAATTGGGAGCGAGTTGACAGTGGTGACAGGTAAAGGACCATGCCCTGTGTCTAGAAGGAAATCTTTTCTCTGCTGGGGTGCAAGTTCTGAGGTGTCTGTGGCCTGCCTTCCTACACTCCCCCTGGAGCATGCACATTTTTTCTTGAATGGAACAACAGGCAAAAAAGCCCACACCACTTAAAATGATGTTTCTTCCTCTCCTCCCAGCCATGTACAGTTGTGTTTACATATGTTGTGGCATGAAATGCCTTGAGGGACACAGCAATCACGGAGCAGGTTTGCAAGGCAAGACTCTGCTGCTCAAGCAGAAGTTCTTGTGTTATTAATTGAAAGCATACAGGCTACTAAGAGCTGATTGTGCCTCAGTGGTCTGAATTGGTCCTTGCAATGGGTGGTGTAAACAAATGTTTATGAGGAACAGAGAAGGGGACAGTGTGACCATAAGTCAAGAGACCTTTGTGTCAGCAAAGTATATGTGTTTACGTTATCATGGGCAAAGTAATTCTGAGATCACCATGGATTTAGCCACATAATCAGGTCAATGGCAACCAAGGCCTGCCTTGTGATGCGGGCTATTGTCCACAGGTAGTCAAGCAGGAATGCACTGCTGTGATTTGCTGATAGCAAATACGTCACAGTTGCCCATGAATGCCCAGTTCATAGGAACCCACATACATAAGTTAAAAGTGCATGTGATGTAAACTCCACACTGGCAGGGGTTTAACCAACATTAGTTCACCTCCTTCTGCATCCTGTCATTGTCCAGTTAGCAGCATGCTTGAGGGTGTAAGAATCAGCACCCCAGTATGAGTCACAGCTGTGTGAGCTTAGGCACCTCTGTCCACTGAGAGGTCAACATAAAAGCAAATATATGTCAGTCAGTGGTTCTAAATCAGAAGTATAGGGGTGCTCTACAGTCAACAGATCTGGCTAATTCATCCCACATGTTTTTTCTTAATTTAGTAGATGTGTTAGTTTTCTATTGCTTGTGTACCAAGTGATCACAAGCATAGGAACTGAAAACAACACAAATTCATTATCTTGCATAGGCAAAACATCTAACATATGCCTCACTGGGCTAACATGGAGGGCTTTGCACCTTCCTGGTGGAAGAGAATTCATTTCCTTCCATCCCCCGCTATGAGGCACCTCACATTCCTGGGCTTATGTCTCTTCCAGCACCTTTTTTTTTTTTTAATTTTTTTAAAGATTTATTTATTCATGCATACAAGGACCGGGGTACAGGCCAGATGTGTGGGAGGGTGAGAGGACTCACCAGAGACAGAACGGGGAACAGAACGGGCAGACTGACGAAATACACTGCTGAGGGTAGCAGTGGGTGAGATAGGAGAGGTCTGCCGCGCTATATGGCTATCTCCCCAGCTGGTGGTATTGAACCTGCATTGCAGAGGCTGCGGACAGCTTCACAGCGCTGTGCTCAACCACCTGCACCACCAGGGAGGCCCTTCTTTCAACTTCAAAATCATCAGTGTTGTCTTTCCATGACTGTATGTAATTGCATTTCCTCTGGACTCTTCTTCCGCTTTTAAGGACCTTTGAGATTACACTGGCCCCAACCAAATATACCAAAATAATCTCCTTATTTTTAGGCCAACTAATTAGCAACTTTAGTCCATCTGCAACCTTAATTGTCCCTTGCCATGTAACTGAACATATTCAGATTCCAGGATTAGCACATGGACATCTGTGGGGGGTCGTTTTTCTGCCTGCCTTAGTTGACTGCATTTCCTTTTTATTTTCAACTTAAAATCTAGCTTCCTAGCATTTCTGAAACATTCTTCCACTAATGGGCTCCCATTCCAATATGGCAAAAATTAGTTTGACCTGAGCTGCCCCCTCTTTGCTGCAGTCCCCAACCCCCCCATCATCACCCTGACTAATACCCAGAGTAAGCTGTCATGTGTCATTGCATTGGATTACTGTTTTTCCTACTAGACTTGCTTTATTTATTTGTATCTCCTCCTAACCTTCTCAGCCTTTGAGTCTGCAGCAACTTTTTTTAATTCTTAGAAAAACTCTACCACTTTTGCTATCTGTCTTTACCACAAATGTTACAAAATATTGTCTGTAATTAATGCCCACCCACATACAACATGGGAAAGAGGCACATAGGTTTAGATGTGACCTCCGGAACTCACAGCAATGGAGAACTAAGTGCCCCTCTGGGCAGTCTTTCATCTCTGGGGAGGGGTGACTGAGACACATGTCCACAACAGTAAACAATGCTAGGAAGGACCACCGTCTCCAGCATGCCAGGAGAAGCACTCCATGTTCTGTATTTCACTGACTCCTCACAACCTCTTAATAAAATTCAGTATTCTTGCTTAGTTTTCACCACTCCCCTGTGGCACAGAGAAGCTAAGTAAGCCCATTTTGGAGACTTCGTAGAATGATAAGCTAAGTAATGAGTGGCTCTGAGTCCCGGGTTCACACAAGAAAACACCAAAACAGGAACAAAGGCCCTCTGTCAGAAGATGCTGCAGCTGGGGGAATTTTGGCTTTGAATTTGCCTAGGCAATACTTCCTAATCACAGCCCTGGCAGGCTGGGAATACAGATGCTTTTGAGAGGCCCTGAAACTCTAGAGTAGATAACAGGGAACAATGGTAGGGCTGGGAGAGGAAGCTTGTTTATGAAAATCTGGCACTTTCATTGTCTGTATAATCTCCCTGCTTTAAAGATAAAGCAGACCCTCCACTTGTCATAACAGCAGAATGAGGCAATGTTTGGAGGAGACCCATCACAGAGCTAGGAATTAACAGCCACTGGGCTCATGGTCACAGGCTCAAATTTGCCCCCCCACCTGAGTGACATTTGGGGCTTCTAACTGTGCCAAATTGAATTCTGATTTCTTGCTAAATGCAATAGACTCACCATTTGCCATAACAATTAAGGAACAGAGAATTCCGTTCATTTGGGGCAGATGAGACCTTTTGGCAGAAGACCCACCAAAGCATCAGTTAAACTAAGTGAGTTATGTGATTAGGGTGCTGATCCATTACTGTTTTCTAGGGAGGGCCCCAAGTAAGCCAGCTGTCAGTGCATTATTAATAGTGCCCTTCCATTTTCAAATGGTTCCAGTATGAGTATGATATTGGAATTAAAACAGATGCACAGATCAATGGAATAAAATTGAGAGCCCAGAAATAAACTCCAAACTTAGATGGACAGTAATGACAAAGGAGCCAAGAATATACAATGGAGAAAGAAATGTCACTTTAACAAGTGGTATTGGGAAAACTGGACAACTACCTGCAACAGAATGAAACTGGACTACTATCTCGCACCATATACAAAAGTCATTTCAAAATGGTTTGAAGATTTGGTTGTATGACCTGAAACATAGAAGAAAACATAACAAAGCATTCTGTGAAATTGGCTTTAGTGAAGTTCTTTGGAGAGATGACTCCTACAGCAAGGGAAACAAAAGCAAAAATAAATAAATAGGACTACATCAAACTAAAGCTTCTGCACAGCAAAAGAAGCTATCATTAAAAAAAACAAATAAAATAAAAACAGCTTAGTGAGTGAGAGAAAATATTTGAACATGATGCATCTGAAAATTGGCTAGTATCCAAGGTATGTAAAGAACTCATACAACTCAACAACAAGAAAGCATATAACCTAATCCAAAAAAATGGACAGAAAATCTAAAAAGACACTTCTCCAAAGAAGACATGAATTTAGGCAACAGACAGGTGATAGATGTTCACCAACACTTATGAGGGAAATGCGAATGAAAACCACAAGGATATACTACCTCCCACCCCAGGGAATGGCCCATATCAGAAAGACCAGAAGCAGCAAGTTCTGGTGAAGGTGCGGAGGAAAGGGAACCATCTTGCAGTGTTGGTGGAAATGTAGACTGGTTTAGCCCTTGTGGAAAACAATACTGAAGTTTCACAAAATATTCAAAATTGATTTATAATATGGGAAATTCTTCTATTAAGTTTGTTAAGGTGTGCCATCTTTATGTTATGTTGGACACAAATCAAGCTCAGAAGGCACTGGGGGAACATTAAGTATTGTCAGCCTCTTTTAAAGATGAGGAGACTTATTTATTTGTTTGTTTGTTTTTATTGAGATAACATTGGGTTTCAACATTGTATATCATTTGGAGGTTTTGTCTCACACCGCCTCAGATGCTTGTTCTCACACCACACCTGTAGTCCTCCAAGACACTCACAGTCCTCTACCATTGTCCATTGCCCCCCACCCCCGACCCTCACCATGTTTCCTCCCTTCCCCATTCACAGCTTGGTTTCACAGTAGGTTTTTTTTTTTTTTTAAACATTTATTTATACAAGAACCAGGGTACAGGCCAGATGTGTGAGGGTGAGAGGATTCATCAGAGACAGAGCGGGGAACAGAACAGGCAGGCTGACTGAAATACACTGCTGAAGGGAGCAGCGGGCGAGACAGGAGAGGTTGGCTTGCCATGTGGGTTGCTCCGCGGCAGAGGGGGATTGAACCGGCACTGCAGAGGCTATGGACAGCTTCATAGTCCTGCACTCAACCACCTGCACCACCAGGGAGGCCCCACAGTAGGTTTTCTAGGGTTTGTTATTGGTTCAGTTTTATCAACCCTTGTTTTAGTGGAGCCATCCCATATTTGTCTTTCTCCTTCTTACTTAATTTGCTTAGCATATAATTGTTTGTGTGTCATCCATGTTGTTGCAAAAGGCAAAAATTCATCTTTTTTATAACTGAGTAGTATCACTGTGTAAATAGACCACATTTTTCTAATGCACACCTCTGTTGAGACAAGAAGATTTTTCAACGAATTCAAGGGCAGACACTCAGTTGATGGCAATATTATCATTAGGAGCCAAGCTTGGGGCTCACTAATTCCCAGTCCACAATCTCATTATTCCAGGCCACCTCTATTTTCTTCCTCTTGACTTTTTTTTTTTTTTTTTTTTACTATTTTAAGAGGAATCATGTAGGTATCCTGGAGAATTATGGGTTTTACATTGTACTGCAATATGAATGTTTATGTCTCTCAAAAATTCGCATAATAAATCCTAATGCTCTCTGTGATGGTATTAGAAGGTGGGCCCTTGAGAGGTGCTTAGGTCATGAGGGTGGAGCCTCCTGAATGGGATTAATGAAGAGATTAAAAAAAGAGACTAAAAAAGAGATTAAAAAGAGATTAAAAGAGAGACCCTACAGAGTTCCAGCTCCCCTTTCACCACCTATGGATGCAGCAAGAAGGTGTTGGTTATAAATCTGGAAAGATCTCTTCACCAGAACATGACCATTCTGGTACCCTGATTTTGGTCTTCCCAAGCTCCAGAACCCTGAGAAAGAAAGTTCTGTTGTTGATAAGCCACCCATCTGTGGTATTTTGTTATAGCAGCTGGAATGGACTAATACTATTTGCAAGTAGCAGAAGTCAATCCAATGCAACCGAAGCAGTGAGGGAACTTAATGGAAAGATACAGTGCATTAATATATATATAAGACTGACCTTGAACATGGAGAAGCAGACAGTTCCAGGGGCCTCTATAGGAGAGAATACAGACTTTTTCACGACCCCAGACTGGAATGAATGTGAGCTGCTCATTCATTCCTTACTTTACTCTTCTTCTCTGCCACCCCCACCTCCGGTCCGCAGTCAGCCAGACCCAGCAGAGTCCCCAGTATGTGTTGTACTTGCAGGGCACAACCAAAGGACTAGGTGAGTCTGCACCACTAACCCAGCATTAGAAGTGCTAAACCTCATTTTGTTTTGTGGTTTTTGTTTTGTTTTGTGTTTTTTTTTTTTTTTTTTGATAATGAGAGAAAACTGTATCATTATTTCAGGAAAACTCAGACAAAATAGTCTGTTTTGCATAGAATAGTAAATGTGGTTGGCATGCCTGTTCTAGGTAAATACTAGTTATTCACTTAGTAAAATTTGCTTCCTGGGAAACGGTTTCAGTGGAAAGAGTTTCAGCATCAGACAGGTCTACTGTTAAGCCCCACCTTCTGCCTCTGACTGTCTGTGAGGACTGGGACAAGCATCTCTTCTCCCCAAGGCTTTCTTGCCATCTCAAAATGGTTGACACACTTATATGCCCCTTTCACAAAGACACTTACAGGATCACATGCTACGTACGTAAGAATCTAGTGTTTTATTTCCTTGAACTCTTGAAGTCTCATGGAAGGGTTGGATAGACAAACTGTGTGTTTTCTGGATACATCCTTTTCTCTCCAAATTCCAAACCCCTTCTTCTCCAGACTCATCGTCTTTGTTCCAGAAACATGTGCACAAAATAATTTGTGAAGGACTGATAAGGCCTAAAAGATGCCGCTTCCATCACAGGATAGTAGAAAATGCTCTCTGTCTAGGCCAAGAATCTGGAAGATCAGATATAAACTAGCAGTCAGGACACAGGCGTCTTCATAGCAGGTGATGTGATCAACTTTGAGAGTTCCAGAAATAGTGAGAAGGCCATGCACCAAGGCTGTAGGTGAGGCAGCAAAGTCCAGACCAAAAATCATCAGCAGAGGGGCATGTGGACACAGAGGGACAGACTATCAAAGAAGTGCAGATGGAAAACCACACAGCCTTGAGCTGGCCTTCCTGATCTGTGATTTGCTGAGAACTTGGGCAAGTCAATTGCAATTGGTCTCTCAGCATCTAGGGGGGTTTGTGAGAATCATGAAGGATTGCATGCAACTGAGAAGCTGAGCTTATTAGGTGCAAATCTTGGCTTGTTCCCTGGGCCCATGGCTTGGAGATAGCAGCTGGAGCAGGTCTTGCTCGCCTTGACTGGGTTGTGGGTAAAATCCCTTTGACCGAAACTGACTTTTGCCTTTCTTGTCCCCATCCTGCCCACCCCCCACCTCCACTCTGCCTTTTCCAGTTTGCCAGAGGAGGAGGTGGGCAAGATTTCTTCTATCATACTGAGAATACTGCCTTCCCCGCTCCTGCCCCCTTCCCACACCCCACCCACACTTGTGGGCACTCGGGGAGTTTCCCTTCAAGGCCGAGCTATCTGAGGATAGGCTGTTAGGCAGCTGAAGTCAAAAATAGGGCACACAAGGAAGGAAAGCTTGTCAGGAAGTCCAAATAAGCACTTCCTTCCACCCACCTTTGAACTTCTGAGGTATCTTGGTTAAAACAGCAGAGAGATAATGAGAGAGAGAATGAGAAATATCATATTTTCATATATAGATAAGGAAGTGGAAAAATCTCTCTCCTCATGGCCTTGTTTGCATCAGTGCTTTCCTCACACTTATCCTCAGATGGAGGAGGTGAGGACTGTTCTCACATGGGAGAGGTACTTGGGGCCTGTCAGGAGAGAGCAGTACAGTGTGGCCTGGGGAGGGGCTACTGTGGGCTGGCAGGAGTCTGTGCCTCCTCTTCCCACCCACAGCCTCCTGGAGCACCGTGAGAATGTGCCGTGGCATGGCCTGGCACATGCCAGATGGACAGCTGCATGGCCGGCCGGGCCTCCTGACCCACCATTCCCAGGCAGGGTCACCTCTTCTGTGCCTTAGTCTATGGTTGCCTGGCATGTGGAGCTGCCCTGCCCAGCACAGCAGTCAGGACCCTGGCTCTCCTCGCTCAGCCCCTCTGTGTGGGTAGATTTCTTTGCCATCCAGAAGGATTCCACAAGTGGTGCTTCCACTGCCAGGCTCTACAAATGGAGGGCACAATTGTTCCCTCCTAGTAAGGGTGGCTCATGTGGTTCTTGCCTCCCCCTAAAGGTGAACACCTACAGGCCCTGAAGAGAATTCTATAAAAATTTGCCTGAGTCTCAGCTGAAAGATATGTCAAGCCATAACAAGGCTTGCCATGCAGGCAAAGCTGGGCTGCACCCACGCAAGAACATTCTCTCCATTGCCCACAAACTTTCTGGGCCACATCCCACCACTTTTCTCTCTGTCCCCCAGCCAACACCCTTCATCCAGATCAATTCCAAATACACACTTCCTCCCTTGCACCTTATAACAATGATGTGGTTCCTCTCCTAAGAATGTCAACACAGTCTCTACTCCAAGGTCCCCACTTTCCATTCTCCCCTGGTCCCTAAGACCCTTTCCCCACCCTGCCTCCCACAGAAACTACAAATTTCAAGCCTCTTCTAATGAATTGCATGATTTTCTTACCTCTAATATGAAATTTGAAGAAAGACAATTCTCTTCTATATATGATTGGAGAGAGGGAAAAAGTCAGAAAGGATTGGTGGGGCAGGGAAAGATCTGGGGGTGAGTGTCTACTCTGGGGTTATAGTATGTCAAAGACTACAAATCTGACACATAACTCTCTGCAAGTATGGCTTTCCTGTCCACAGGTCTGTGGCTGCACCCTCCAGATCCCTATCCCGGGAGTCCCTACCCCATGTGCTAATCACCATCATTCTTATTGTGCTGACCGCGCCCTTGCTAACCTTGCAGTGTACATCACAAAGCCTAAGAGAAGGCCTCTGCTAACCTTTCTTTGCTCTATCATGCATTCTGGGTTTCTCCGCCTGGTTGGAGGAGAGATGGGAGAGGGTCATCCTGCCCAAACCACGACCTTCCACCATTGCACCTTACCAGCTCTCCACTGCCTGCTGTGCTCCATGCTTTCTGCCAGCACATGGATGCTTTTTAGAGGGTGGTGTGTGTTGGCCTTGATTTTCATCCCTGCAGTTTCCCCTCAGTTGAGGGCTGTACCCAGAGGTGGATGTTACAATTGCCTGTTTCACAGGTGAGGAAGCTGATCCAAGGCCCAGTGAAACTGCCAGAACATGATGATACCAGTCCATCCTCTCTTGGCAGCAAATTGGCCAGCTTCCAGAGTTTCTGGAACCCTCTGACCAGAGACAGAATTTGTGAAACTCACTGTTGAGTGTTGGGAAATCACCGAGTCTGGGAAAGAGGAAAGATTTAGACCCAAAGCCACCAGCTTCCCCTGGCATCACCAGCTCACTTCCTAGCTGTACTTTCTGAGGATGGGCCTGTGGCTCAGGGGCAGCAGTGCCAGAGGCCTATCTCATGGAACATACTCATCCTCTTCTCATTGGTCCAGACAGACAACCTCACTTGCTCTTCATGGACAACAGATGTATAGAGTGGAAACCACACAGCCTCCAAAGGCAGAACACATACAGAAGTGGGTCTGAATTCCTACTCCACCTTGAGCCATTTGAGTAACATCTAGTTTGAGGTGTCAGGGAGTTAAAGGACAGGGACTCTGGACCCAGACTGGGGACAAGACCAGCTGCCCCACCAACTTGCCAGGAACAAGAAGGTAAGTGCTTCATCTCTCCAAGTCTCAGTCTTTTCTTCTGTAAAGTAGGAGTAACAACAGTACAACAATTAAATAAGAATTAGTGCAAAGTTCATAGCACACTGTATGTCGTGTGAAGGATTCCAGGTATCGCATCTGTGAGGATTCTTCATTGTCACTGTTATCAAGTATATTTTTAAAAAAGATTTATTTATTTATGCATACAAGAACTGGGGTACAGGCCAGAGGTGTGGAGGCAGTGAGAGGATTCACCAGAGACAGAGTGGGGAACAGAACAGGCAGATTGAGTGAAACACACTGCTGAAGGGAACAGCGGGCGAGTCAGGAGAGATCAGCTGTGCTAATCCGCCCCCCTGGCCAGGATTGAACTCGTGCAGCAGTGGCTGTGGATTGCTTCATAGGTTGTGTCTTAACCCCCTGCGCCATCAGGGAGGCCCTATCAAGTTTATTGACTGTCCTCTCTGTCTTCTCCCTGGGCTCCATGAATTCTTTATCTTGGTCACATTTATTGGATAATTCTTCCAAAGAAGTCTAATATGCTTTAATTCTAATTTCTGCAGATTTTTTTCCTCTTGACTAGAAATGAACATTATTCATAAAAAAAATCTTTGTTTTAAAGGATGATCTTGAACATTTTTTTCCACCTGTGTTGTGTTTTGTTTGCTCATGAAGTACACATCCACATATACCCATGCATACATGCCCTTGCACACACATGTCTACATACACACACACACACACTTGCACACATGTCCAGCATGGCCTCTTTTCACTGCATCTTCGAAGGCCTTGTTTAAATTCCACCTAGTTCCATGACCTCTTGTCCAACTTAAAAGTGATTTCTTTTTCTTCTTTTCTTTTCTACTGATTTTTATCATTGACACCATCCTGGTGATTTGAAAAGCATATTGACCTCTCCCACCTCTCTCAGTGGTGGTGTTTTTAAACAGCATGGCTGTGCTTTATCGAGAAGGGAAATTATTGAGAGTTTGTGGTATCAGCCCTGTGAGGAGGAGCTCTCCACCCAGTTTGCGGAGCATTTCCATACAGGTGCTGGACCTGGATAAAACATGGGTCTCAGGTAAGCGCACAATCACCTGGTGAGGCTGGTGGGGCTCCTCAGGTTGTGCAGAAAATTGTGCTTGGCCAGAGCTACCCTTGAATATGTTTCTTGAAGACACTACCTGCAGACCCTAAATAGCATCACTCAGTGCAACAGAACTCAGCTCTTTCCTCCAGCGTCAGAACAGATGGTTGTGTGTGCGTGTATGTGTGAAACACTAAATAAAATGGTGAGCGTGGGTTTAGAAGCTGCAACGTTGTACAGATTAGTTTGCATTTAGACATACCCACTTCCAGTAAGGTGCTAAGACTCTGAGAAGTGCGCAGGGTCTGAGATTGACTGAGAAAACAGCAGTTTCTCATCTTCTATCACAGGACCAGTCCCAGGAAGATGCTGTTTGGATGGACTACATGGAGGAAATTAGAATAGAATAGAATAGAATAGAATAGAATAGAATAGAATAGAATAGAATAGAATTCAATACAATTCAATTCAATTCAATTCAATACAATACAATACAATACAATACAACAGAATGGAACAGGTGGTGGAAAGCCTAGTGAATTCAGTATATGGTAGTTTGATAGCAATTGATATTCTTTTTTCTTAATTTTTTCTTTTTGCTTTTGTCTAGATAAATGCTTCTACATTTATCTGTTTTCCTGCTTTACAGATATGGTAATGGAGATACCCAGATTTCAAGTCTTTACCTGAAAATCACACCATGCATCCGCAGTGCCATATCAGATGCTAAATCAATGTCTGCCCAGTCAGCACCTTCTGTAGCCCTGGGTGTTCTTATAGACCAGATCTGAAAACTGATAGGAGCCTCAAGTTCTAGCTAGGGAAACTGAGACTCCTATACAGGAAGAGGTTTAGCCAGGCAGGGGCAGAAGCCACACTTGGGGCAGAGCTGAGACCAGAGAGCTGCTGTCCTGTGCTGGGTCACCTGCTGGCAGGGCCACAGGCCACTCATCTGCCGAGTTCAGGACCCTTACTCTTGGCGAGTCTTCTTGTAGTAACCATAAGGAGGCAGCTAAAGGAATCTCAACTTTATCCTTTTCAGAAAGACTGAAGGATGGTTGGCAAGCATTAAAAAGCCATGCTCCTACCCCTCCCCTCACCCCTGCAGCTCACTCATGTGTGAAGTTGTCTATATTTTAGGTCAACCGTCAAAGCAGATTTTCATCTTCAAATGCCCAGGCATGCAGGGATGTGGTGTAGACATGCCCACCAGGAGTTTGCATGGACATGTACTTGGTTTCCCGGTGGGAGTACAAGTCCTCTTCATTGTCCCTTCCACAAGGCTGGCCAGTGGGGAATTACCAACTCTGCCCCGCTCTCCGTTCTCCAGTCCCCAATGCTGGGCTTCCTTGTTTACTTATTTAGAGCCCAGCAGAGGAAGTGGTAAAGGAAACTCGCTGAGTCGTTTTCTGAGAAGAGACCATATTTGTTCACAGGGGAAGTTGTTATTTTCTGGGATCTGGTTACAGCAGAAGAAGCATCGGCTCCAAGGCTGCTCTGGGGGGTAACTGGAAATTGGAAGACCCAACGACAGCTCAACACTCTGGATTTGGGGTCTTCTCTCCATGGGTGCAGCACCCATGCTTGGCTTGTGAGCTTTATCGCAGGAGAGCAGCCATGGCATTGAGGAATGTGCCCTTTCGCTCAGAGGTCCTGACCTGGGACACCGACAACCTTGCGGACTATTTCAGAAAGGTGAGCCTGGCTCTTCTGTGGGTGGTGTGGCCGGTGGAGCTGTCAGTGGTCTGGGCAGAGGCTTGAAGATGGAGTCCAAGCAGAACCTGAGAGCAATGGAATGCCAACCCGGTGGCCACCTCGCCAGCTGGGCAAGTGCCGTGTAGACACAGCACTGGGTGTTCCCACAGAGTGTTCTGGGGAGAAAGGAACCCTCAAATGAACGTGGACCTACTATGCACAAGGGCTTGAGAGTATGTCTCTGAGCCCTGTCCCATTTAATGCTTCTCAGTATTGTCCCCTGGGCTCAGCTGCAAAATAAGTTCAGGTTGGTGAGATGGCCCAAAACCCCAGGGACTACTTGTGACTGAGCCAGGATTCCAGACATGCCTGACTGGTTTTAAAGTCCATGCTCCGAGACTCAGAACTGCTGAAGTCACTGAGATCAGGCTATTTGCTAGACAGGGGAGGAATGGAGAAGTTTATAAGCAACTGGGGCTGGAGAAGGAAAAGGAAATTAGAGGTATGGAGCCAGCTTTTTTGTTAAGATTTATTTATTTATGCATACAAGAACTGGGGTACAGGCCAGAGGTGTGGGGGGTGAGAGGATTCACCAGAGACAGAGTGGGGAGCAGAACAGGCTGATCGAATGAAACACACTGCTGCAGGGAGCAGCAGGCAAGGCAGGAGAGGTCTGATATACATGAGAGTTGCTCCCTGGTGGGGGATTGAACTCATACTGCAGTGGTTGTCTATTGTTTGATAGTGTTGTTTTTAACCCCTGCGCCATCAGAGAGGCCCTTGGATGGAGCCAGCTTTGAGTGACTGTGCTGGAGATGGCTTCTGAGCAGTCATCACTGCTGGTCTGGAAGTGGGCTCCTCAAGCACTTATGTGGGACAGAATCTCACTGGCCTCTATGCAAGTCTAAGAGAGCAGAACTTAAAACTGATAGGAGCCCTAGGTTCTAGGTAGGGAAACTGAGACTTCTATAGAAGAAGAGGTTTAGCCAGGCAGGGGCAGAAGCCAAGCTTGGGGCAGAGCTGAGACCAGAGAACTGACTTCCATCCTTGGAGATGGAGGATCCTCTGCTGGGCCACCTGCTGGTGAGACCACAAGCCACTCATCTGTCGAGTTCGGGACCCTGTATCCTTATCCAAGGAATATGATATCTTGTGCAGGACTTTTGAGCTTCTAACACCCCCATTCAGTTGACATTCCAGATCATTGTAAAGATGAGGTTTTGAAGTCAAAACCATAGAGGTCATCTAAGTCAACTTTCTATTTTTCCTGGGGAATCTGGGTCCCAAGAGTGTGGACAGAGTCCACAGGACACATAGCCAGATATGGGGTGGCTACAGTACCAAGTATTTATGGTCACAGCTGCTGTCCCTCAGCTTACAGAAGAAAAATGTGAACTGGGTGTGGCATAGGAGAGGCAAGGCCCACAGAGTTCTGTTATTTGATTCTTTTTTGTGGATCTCATTCCTGTTACTTTTCCTCCAAAGGAGCATGATAAACTTAGGTTTCAGCATTGTGGGTGCAAAAGTAGTTGGACTATTGACTTCTGGGGAATGTTTCTAAATACTTTCCTTAAATGTAGAGCAATAAACGAGGGCAAAGAGGTGGAATTTGTCAAACTGTTCTAAAATGACATGTTAACCAGAAAAGGAGAAAAAAAATGAGAATTACTAAAGGAAACTGGGGAATGACCTGAGAAACACAGACAAGCCACATTTTCAAGTGTGAGAAGGAGAATTACACAATCCAGCCAAATAACGGAAGAATCCTTGGGTGACATTCTCCGTTGTGCAGTGAGATGGCTGTTGGGGACGATTCAGGGAGACATTTCACTGCCTGAGTTGGGAGAAGGGGGGTTCTCTTCTTGGAGACTGCAGACCCCAGGACATGTCCATGGCACTGGGACAGGTTACCCCCTCCAGTCTGAAAGAACGGATGGTAGGAACAAAGAGACAGAGGGGAATCTGTGACCTGGCAAGTGGTAGCTCCCAGGAGATTCAGGAAGAGACCCTTCAAATTCCAAGAAACTCTGCCCCCAAGAGGGGAAATTCCAAGTGAACTGACTGTGGGGTTGATGCTTAGCCATGGTGTCCTGTTTAAAGGATGGACTGGGATACAATTTCTAATGAAGCAGAAGGGCCCAGTTTCTTTGGAGACATCTCCCCAGCCAGCTCTGGGGTCAGACACACCTTGGTTTGAATCCTAGCTCTGCGATCTACTACCTGGGTGACATTCGCTTAGTTACCTTTCTGCCTCATCTTCCTCATCAGTAATGTAGGGGTTCTAACAGTAACTAACCTCATGGGATTGTTGGGAGAATGAGAGGAAATACTGTGTGTGAAGCATTTAGTAGAAAGGAGGCCAGTTCATAGTCAGGTTCAATCTTTCCTTTTTCCTGGGTTATTCACTGGACCTTAGTGGGGTCACTAACAGACCAGCGTGTCTTTGTGTCTTACTCTCAGATGTGTGTGGAATGTATGTGAGTCTCTGAGAGAGGTTGTTTTGTGTTTCTGTTGCTCCTCAAATTCCTCTGACTTGGCAGGAGAGCATCCCTGAGCCATGCAGTGAAGAGGCACTGACTCAGAGTCATGGGTTCTAATCCTAGCAGTGTTCCCAACTCACTGTGTGATCTTAGGTCAATTTCCTGCTTTCTCTGGGCCTCAACTGTCCCATTTACAACACCAGGCAGTTGTTCTAGGCTATTGCCTAGTGACCCTGGGTGCACATGAGAATCATCTCTGTCCTCAAAAATACAGATTTTAGCCCTTAGCCCCAAATGTTAATGGATGGGAAGCAAACCTCTAGGTAGTTTCTAGTCCATCTAGAGTTGAAGTCAGTGCTATAAGGAATCAGGTGTTCCTTCGATAATGATGACACTGAAAACAATGGCTTAAAGGCATATTCCAAGACCCAGTTACCCCCATACACTGCATGTAGATGGAAGGAATGTCCAAGCCCTCAGATGCTACTTACTTTCCACACTGACCTCTGAAATCAGCTTTTCCTAAGCTTCCTAATAATCATCTTATCCTTTCAAGCCAACAGATTACAGCAGTTGTATTCACTTTTTTGATTTGTTGGTCATAGTTATGAGCATGATTTTTAATTGTCTCCAGAAAAAAAGCTGCTATAAACTTAACCCATACTTGTGAGGGGAACCTAATTCCCAAGGACAAACATTTAATCTTTGGTGCTGCAGCCTGAAACATCGAATTTAGAGAGCTGCGTATGCTGTTGAGGACAAGGGGAATGGGCAGCTGATAGGATTGTCCATTGATGTAACTCTACTTTTTTTAGATTTATTTATTTATGCATACAAGAGCTGGGGTGCAGGCCAGAGATGCGGGGGTGGGGGTGTGTGTGTGAAAGGATTCACCAGAGACAGAGCAGGGAACAGAAGAGGTGGATCTACTGAAATACACTGCTGAGGGGAGCCAAGCCTCTGGCGAGACAGAAGAAGTCTTGCTGTGCCATGTGGGTTAGCTCCCTGGCCAGCATCAAAATCATGCTGCAGTGGCTGCTGATAGCTTCATGGTGCTGAGATTTAACCCCTTGCACCACCAGGGAGGGCCCCATTGATGTCACTTTTTTGGAGCAAGCAAGACCCTGAAAATGTTCATTCCTCTATAACTATGTATTGAGACTCCTGCTTCAACAATTTATCTAAAATAGAGGGACGAAAGTATGTAAAAGGAGATCCATGATGTCCTATATTTTGATCAGAATGGTATGTTATGCTGCACTTAAATTTGTTCACTTTACTTACTGTATGTAAATTACATTATTATTAATGAAAAAAAGGAGAATGACCCAACAGAGACATCAGGGCCTTGTTCTGAACCCAGTTGTCTCTGTCACCTACTGTCCAGGGAACTTTAGCCTGTTACTTGACTTGCCACACATTTAACTTCCCAATCTGAAAAAAATATGGGCATTATATGACTTGGGTTTAAGATGGGTTTAAACACTTAGAACTGTGCCTGCCGTATAGCAAATATTCAGTCATTGTTTGCAATTTGCCATTATGGGAACATTAGTTTGGTAAGCAACATAAATATTCAGCTATCAGGGAGTCATTAAATTAAAATAACTTTGTGATAATGAGTGTTTGTATCACCATTTTAAGAGAAAAAGTCAGGCCTGTCTAGAAATATGCCTAGAAGGCATTAAAACAAACACCTCACAATGTTCTCCAAGTTGCCTTTGGGTAGTGCAACAGTGGAGGCAATTTATTTCTTCTTTAAGCTCTCCTCTCCTTCCCTGAGGAGCCAGTCTTTTGTAGCCTGGAAGGTACTGTCTATCTGTAGGGGCTCGTCCCAAAGCTGCAGATTGAGGCAAGTTCTCCATTTCAGAGTCCCAAGGGACTAGTGAAAGCAGGCTGAGGTAGGTATGGGGCCCTTCTGTTAGACAGGGGGACAGGTACTTGTGGCTGGCTAGCCACAAGTACCACAAATTGCTAAGCTTCTGGGGCAGGCAAGGGAGGGGAACCAATGGCATGGGCCTGCCTGCCACTCACAGCGGCTTCCCCTCCTCTTTGCAGCTGAACTACAAGGACTGTGAAAAAGCAGTGAAGAAGCACCACATTGATGGGCCACGGTTTTTGGTAAGCACTGGCCAGCTTGATACAACGACACCAAGCTGTTCTGCTCTTTCCACAATGGCGCAGGGCCAGAGTGCAGGCTGTGTCTCTGGAGTTGCCTGGGATCTGTGGCTATCTTCAGGATCCCCACACAGCCCTTTGCCTTCTTCCAAGAGTTTGTAAGACCTCACTCTCATCACCAATCACTATCCTCCCAGATCCTTTACTGATACCAAAGTACCTTCTGAAGTCAAAAGATCAGGAGGAATTCAGGTATTTAAGTACATACACACAGGTGCACAGGCATTGTGAAAGATCTAAGCCAACACTTTCATACTTTGAGAAGCCCAGGGGGAAAAGGCCATATAGAAGAGCAAAAGCTTATTTTCCCCCATGTCTCAGTATAAACACACTGAAAGGAATAGAGTAGACCACCCTCATTATGTCACTTCTACCTCTTCTCACTACCAAATCCACATAATTGGCTTTGTGATATGTAATATGTGATATGGTTCACGTCACTCCATTCCGGAGCAAAGAGATCTAAATGAGCGAAGTATAAGACCACCCTGTGATGGGAGGGAAGGGCGAAGTCACTAAGTGGGATGGGATGCAGGCCGATAGGGACAGGGGTAGTGGCTGGGGAAGTATCTGAACCAGTCCCCTGAAATGGCATCTCTGCTTATGGGTAAGAGAACCCCTGACTGCAATAACACACCCTTCCCATCTTGTCCCTCCACATTATGTTAAGTAAAGTCAAAAGTGAAAGGCAGATATTGGGTGGTTTCACTCATCTGTGGCATGTAGATAACCAAAAAACATCCACAGGCAAAACACAGTGGGAATCAAGCTTGAGCTCCGTGAAAGAATATAATGGTCACCAAAGGGAACAGAGGTGGGAAGGGAAGAGGTGCTGGAGGAGGGATGAGGGGTGTGGGCATGGCTGGTTTGGTGGAGGGTGAGTAGAACATATGCACCTATGGAGAGCGAAATGTAACCCCAAAAATTAAAAGAAAATTTGAAAATGAAGTGGGAACAAGACTTCAAAGGTCTCCTGGGGTTTATGTTCCAAATCTGGATTCAGAGTGAGGAGAGAAAGCTAGGCTGTTTCCCAGCAAGACCTGCTGAGCAGCTGTGAGGGAATTGGACCCTGAGACTCTGAGGTCATAAGGGACCAGAAGACATCACGTGCTGTAGTTTTCTATCCAACACACCAGTCCATTTCCGGTGTTGTTGCCACTGACAGCTGCTTTCAGCAACAGTGAGCTCACTGCCACCTGTGCCATCTGCTGCTTTCTGGCAGTCCTGAGGTCTCAGGCTGAGCCCAAACCTGTGCTGCCATTGCTCTGAGTTTTGCTTTCATGTGCCCCACAAGACATGTCACCGTCCCATCTAAATCCCTCATCTCTCCCCATTCATTCACGTGACAAGTGCTTTTGCACACTAGCCCATGTCATATGCTGGGGATAGAGGTGACTAAGATGTGATTTCTGCCTTATATCAGTTAATTCTGCACATAAAAGTGTCTTCAGGAAGGCTCTAGTCACCACACGGGCAGATGAGAAAACATGTCCAGAGGTGTGATATAAATGGGGCTAAGTCACACAACTAGTAAAGGGACTGAACACATCTAGTCTAGCAGTGCCTATGGTTTTAAGAATGCTTTCTCTTTACACTGAACTTTAAGCCAATAGAATTCCTGGAGTTTTGTTGTTGGCCTGGTCAGCCCTGGCAAACCTGAATCTTTCCTTCTGGAGCCTTTGGCACTGAGAACAGGGCATGTCAGGGCCGAGTGGAAAGGGAGCAGGACATACTTGAGCATGATGTTCAAGCACTGGAACAAGCACTTGCCTTCCCTGAGCCTCTCCTAGCTTCCTCCTCTGTTGACTGAGCACATGGACCTGCTCACCCTGGCTGACAGTCCTTCCAGCTCTGTAAGTCTCCCCAGAAACCCCTTTGAGAGCCAGGTGTTGGTTGAGCACGATGCCTTGATCAAGAGATGGTGTCTGAGCTGCTTTATCTCCTCTGCTCCAACCCTGGCACCTGCTTGTCCCTCAGAGCAGGAACAAGTAGACAGAGGGGTTCCTGGGCCCAGGGGAGCAGAGGGGACAAATGCCTGAGGCATTTAAAGGCAGCTTCTGCTCAATCCCACTCTCCACTCCCTGTGCACTGGGTACAAGTTGAGCTCTCTCCCGAGCTCTAATGACTCATCAATAACTCTTTCTAGTTCTATAATATCCCCAACCATTCTGCTATTGATGGTGGAGATGCACACCCTAGTCTCCTTCCTTTCCTCCTTCCTTCTCTTCCTACCTTTCCTCCTCCTCATTGTTATATTCTTTCATTCCCTTCCTCTTCCTTCCTTTCTTCTTTAGCAAGTCCCTTGAGTATCTTTTGCCACCACCTTAGTTTTCTAGTGAGAAAAGTGGGACTTTATCTGGTGGCGAATGGTGGCACCAAGCTTCCAGAAGGTTGAAGAAATGGAGGAAACCGTCAGTAAGAAAGACACATGGTTGCATGTAACAGAAGCCTGACCACAGTGGCTTAACCAAGTAGGGGTGTAGTTTTCTCAAGTGGTGAGAAGTCTAGAGGTGGGTGCTCAGAGCTGGTGGGCGGAGAAGGAACCCAGCACCCATGTAGTCTATGGAATAAGCCGGCACCTTCTGTTCTTGTGGTTGCACTTTGGCGGCTCTGTCTCTTGGTATCACATCTGCATTCCAGGCAGGAGGAAGTAGGGCGGGGGTGGGGACAAAGAATAAAAGATACCAAAGTGCATGGAGAATGCTCACTCCCTCTTATTTTTTAAAAATATTTATTTATGCATACAAGAACTGAGGTACAGGCCAGAGGTGTGGGGGGTTGAGAGGATTCACCAGAGACAGAGTGGGGAACAGAACAGGTGGATCTACTTGAAATACACTGCTGAGGGGAGCAGCGGGCGAGTCAGGAGAGGTCTGTTGTGCCATGTGGGTTGCTCCCTGGTGGGGGATCGAACTCATGCTGCAGAGGCTGAGGATAGCTTCATAGGTGGCATCATAACCCCTTGCACCACCAGGGAGGACACTCCCTCTTATTTTTAGAAAAATAATAACTTTTTCCAGAAGCTCCTTCCAGTAGCCTTCAGATTATTGCTCACTGGCCACAAATGAGTTCAGTGACATCAGCCATCTGTGAGGGAAGGTAGGGTCTTCCATATTTTGAAAAAATTCTAGGGTCTGTCAGCAAGGGGAATGGAGGAACTGGATGTTGTCAAATGATCAAGCTAAAGTGTCTTCCATATTTCCTCCTTAGAAGGGGTCCAATGTGCAGCTTTCCTTTCTCTCCTCAGGCTTCCTGGGCATATAACCACCCTGCAAAGGCACAGGTTTAACCCTGAGTCACCGTCCAAGTAACCCAGAGTTTGCTAAATGTTTTTGAAGGAGCCGGAGCAGGAGGTTATATCACGTAACCAAACCCTCGTAATGACCTTTTTGAACATCTTGCCTTTTGCTTCCCAGGTCCTGTCCCTGCTCTAAACTACTTTCTCTTTCCTTAGGATCCTGCTCCTCAGTGTCTCCAACCACTCTCACATCTACCTTCCTCCTCACAGTCTTCCTGAAGTTCCCGTGGCCCATGTTCTCAACTCAGCAAAACACAAAGGGCCAGCCTGTGCTCCCCCTCAACCCCCTCCCCTCAGGAAGCCCTCACGCATTCCTGCCCTTTTGGAGGGAGGAGACAGGAATGTTCAGTGATATTAAAAAAAAAAGAAAAAGAAAAAGAAAGAAAGAAAAAAAAAAAAGAAGGAAGGAAAGAAAAAGAGGTTAAGAATCTATACCCAAATCCTAATTTTCTCAGGCCCCAGCCCTGCCACAGATGGTCTAACGAGGGGCTGGAGGAGACTCCGCCTTCAACAGCTGGAGCCCCAGCCCCTGTGCCAGCTGGGCTCAAAGGGAAGTTTGCCAGCTCTTCCCAGTGGCAGCATACAATCTGCCAAGCTCCCAGCCCAGAGAAATAAAAGCAAACATCTCAACCTCCAAAAGCCAGCCAGACCAATCTTCCCCCGCCCCCGCCCATACCCTGCTGTTGCTGCTGAAGGTAGTCATTACTCACCTACCTCCCCCACCTCACACTTACACAGTGTGTAAGCTCATACTTGCAGGAGCCAGGTGGTGCTGTGTCTGGCATGGTGCCATGTGCATGAAACTCATCATCTCATTCAATTCTCACAATCTCTGAAAGGTGCCATGGCCACGATTATTAGAATTATTAGAATTATTATTAAAATTATTATTAGATGCCCATTTACATATCAGGAAACTGAGGCTTAGAGAGGCTAAGTGCCCCAAATCAGACAGCTGCTAAGTGGATGAACTAAGAGTCAAACCAGCCTGTGGACTTTAACCTTCTACCTTAACCACCAGACTTTCTGGCCTCCAGATGTCAGTGGGACACCTGCTTTGGCTCAGCATTGGCTCTCTAGAAAGTATGCCTACTGCCTTTTCTTTCCCAATTTTTTCACTCCTGTCTCTCCTCCTTTCAAGACATTTTCTTTCACCTTTCTCCTCCAACATAGGCCACCAGCCCCCTTATGGGGGTCAGACATAAGAGGAGAGAAACCTTCAGAAGGAAAGTAAACTATAGATGACAGCAAGCAGAGCTCTGGCCCTAGCTCTACCACCTACAAGTTAAAATTACCTTAACCTCCCAAGCCTCAGTTTTCTCTTCTATAAAATGGGACTGTTGTAAGCTCCCACATTCCAGGACTGATGAAATATTAATCAAGGTGCCTTAAAGTAGAGGCCTAGGGCCTCCCCTGGTGGCACAGCGGTTGAGTGCTGGGCTGCGAGGCTGCCTGCAGCCTCTGCAGTGCCGGTTCATTCCCTGGCCGCTGGTGAGGTCCCCCCACCCCACACACACACAAAAAAGTAGAGGCCTAGAATCATTTCTTCACAAACATGAATTTCTTTCTCCTTTCCTCTCTTGGTTGCCTCAGGAAGGTCTCTTCATTGCATCCTTACATCTAGTGACTTCTACCAAGAACACTGCTAAGAGTGGCTTCTGGGTGCGATAGTGGAGTGATAGACAGGCACCTTTTGGGGACTGGATGCTCTCAACTCACCCACATAGAGACAGAGAGGGCACTGAAGTCTAGGGGAAGAACCTAAGGGAAAGGTCACACTATGCCACATTCAACTTACAAAACAAATTCTATTTGGCACCACAGATTTAGCTCTCATAGTGTTTCTTAGTCTCAGTTTTAGTTTTTTGTCAATATTTAGAACTCAAGAAATTTCACACAAAATCTAGATTTTGGGGACCCTTTTGAAAAAGTCTATCTGGACATACTAGGCCCACAGACTTTTATGTGCCATCTAGCAGTGACCCGCTGGGTGGATGGATGGGGATGAACTCTTCAGTTTGCCACAATCCCCACCACTCCCTATTATTCACACCTTACTCACCTAGCCAGAGCCCTTTCTGTGGGTTGTAACCAGTGGTGTCTTCCTTTCAGAACCTAACAGAAAATGACATACAGAAGTTCCCTAAACTGCGGATGCCGTAAGTACTCCCCTGATTCTTCGGGTGATTTGGAGAGCAGAACTTCAAATAAGAAGTGATCCAGGTAGCTGAATTAGTTATCAACCACTGTTGGTTTTAAATAGGAAATCGAGTAGGAAGTATGGTATGTTGGGGGAAGGAAGTAAAAGGTCCAGCCCAGCTGGCATGTTGGCTGCTCTTACCAAAGACAAGCCCAACTCTGCATTAAGTTGTTTCCTCCCTCATTAGTAGAATGATTGAGCCTGTGAAAATAACACCAGAGTCAAGAGACCTGAAATTCCATCATGGCATCATCACTGACTCAGTGGTTGATTAAGTTTCCTGAACCTCAGTTTCAGCTCTGTAAAATGAGAAAGTTCAATGAGATGAAGGACAGCAATATTGATAGACACAATCAATTTGTCGATACTGGCTGCTTGGTAATGGCTGTCATGGGCATTGTATTGTGGAGAATCTTGAGAAAAGTGGGGCATGATCCATTTCTGACATCTGACATGGGTGCTGAAATGGGAAGATGCAGCATGCATATCACGCTGGACATTTTAACTTTTTCAATTAAAGGTGTCACAAATGTTTATGCTTACAGGAACCAGGCATATGGATCCTGTAAATATGAACATATTTACATATAAATATGTAAAATGGAAGGGTTGAAAAATAACAAAGCAATTTACAATTACTTCTCTTTCATTTTTACCACCATGAATAAAACATTAGAATGGAGAACTATTTCTCAGCTCTAAAAATGATAGCACAATTGTGATGATTTAAAAAGATAATCAACACCGAAATGTATTTTGGTGAACAATAGGGAGTGGTGGAGATTGTGGCAAATCAGAATCATGCTCCATCTAGAAAGAGTAGCATCTGCTCAGCTCCAGTTAATGTGGACCCAATGATGCCCAATTTTTAGATTTTTAACAGTAGCTGGCAATAGAGGTTTTATGCAATTCAATTCTATTTTTCAGATTTGGCTCAAATAAAGCCAAAGCAAACATACCTATGGGTTAAATTTAGTCTGGGGATCACCAATTTGAGATCTCTAATGTGGACATTCTCTGATGTCCCTTCTCTTGTTATAAGAGTCTTGAAGCTTGTAATGATAAAAGGAAAATAGGTGAAGGGAGTAGGAAGTTGGGAGGCCTCACAAATACATAGGACTGCCAGAGTAGTTCAATATAGGAAACATGATTCTTAGGTTTCCCTCTTCTGGAAGAAAAGACAGGAATAAGGATTTGCCTTTGGTGCTACCTCCCTCCAGGGCCAGGTGTTATTGAGGAGTGCTTTTTCTTCCCAAAGGTTTTCTCTAATCACTATTTTAATTTAAATTTAATTATCAATTCAGCTCCTCAGAGGCCACATATCAAGAATTCAGTGTCCACATGAGCTACTATCTTAGAGAGTGCAGATATAGAACATTTCTATGACTACAGAATTGTGATGCTCTAGGAAAAAGATCTTAGTTTATGTAAAAAAGAGAACTTAACACACAGCGGTCAGAATTGCTGACTGGTAGAAAAGATCCAGTCTGCAGGCATACTAAATTTGATGTACACATAGTTTTAAAATCAAGAAATGTTCCATAAAATCCAGCCTCTCTAGAAACAAACAGGTGATGTGCTCAACTAGGGTTCATTTTCTACTGTGGCAACATTGGTTGGATCTTAGCATCTGCACTCATTTTAATGGGACTTGCGCTAGCCCAGTTCCCTATAGTCTCTACCACTCCCTAAGGCATTACCATAAGATGCTTCAGTCATTTATATCATGTGCATAGAGACTTTGTTTTGTTATTCTTGTGTGTTTGTCTTTTTTTTTTTTTTTTGGTGGGACCCTTGCCAGCGGCCCGGGAACAAACCGGCGCTGCAGAGGCTGTGGGCAGCCCCTCAGCCCAGTGTTCAACTGCTGCGCCACCAGGGGAGGCCCTGTTTGTCTTTATTTTTTGTGTAGAAAAACTGGGGTGTAGGCCAGAGGCGCAGAGGTGTAAGAGAATTCACCAGAGACAAAGCTGGTAGCAGAACAGACATATTTACTAAAATACACTGCTAAGGGGAGCAGTGGGTGAGACAGGTCTACTGCACAATGTGGTTCACCTTCCTGGTCAGGGATTGAACTCAGTTCATAGAGGTGATAGCGCTGAGAGTTAACCACTGGCCACCAGGGAGACCAGAGAGACTTTGGTTTTTGACCAACAAGAATTAATAGAGTCCAGAACCACTCCCCTCCCCTCCCCCACCTACAATGACCAAATAATCAGAAAAAAATATAAGCAGCAACAGCTTTTAAGACATTGAACATCAGACAAAAAGACATGGAAAACAAAGGCAGACAGCTGTCTGCTTGCAGCTTTGAGAGTGTTTCCCAATCACAGCACAGGGGCAGGGGAACACACCTGGAGCCTGGCAAACTACTTGTTGAGGAAACAGTGCTGAGAAGAAAGTTTAGAGTTTACTGTATGTGTACCAGAGAGGAGTGAACTGCATAAGGGAATGTTCTGGTGAAGTGCAGAAGTCACCCTTCAGCAGTGCTGGCCAGTGCATGCATGTAAAGAGACTGCCTGAAGCTGGCAACAGAATGACAAACAGCAGCGAGCCACAGGGAATAGTGACTTTCCAGCCAGACATGAAAACTCCAGATTCAAAGTGGCTGGGTAAGACACACAGAATGACCTTACTTCCATAGTGGGGTAAAAATAGTCCAAGTCTTAAAAAATGTGCTCGTCCTGATAAATGAATCTTCAGAGCAAAGCTGAAAAAAAAAATCAAACTATTTTCAAGCAAGTTAGCTATATCCCAAAACAAAGTTTTAAAATATTTACAGGAATGCAAACATTATCCATCACCCAACAAAATAAAATTTATAATTTCAAACATCAAATCAGAGATTAATAGGCAAAGAAGTAATTAGAAAAATACGACCTATGATTAGGGGAAAAATTACAACCAAAACTAACCAATGCATACGTTAGAATAGCAGACGAGGAGACTATAACTATGTTCCCTATATTCAAATGTTAAGTTGAGGCATGAGAGATACAGAGGACCCAAATAGAAATTCTAGTGATGAATAAACTATCACTATCTGAGATAAGAAATATACAGTTTGGGATTAACAACATATTAGACATTGTGGAAGAAATATTCGTAAACATGAACTCACAGCAATGGAAACTACCCAAAGTGAAATGCACAGAGAAATAAAACAAGGAAAAGAAAATCACAGCAAATTGAAGTGATATAATATAATGTAATACAGTACAATACAATACAATACAAGTTATAATTAAATGTGTTATTGTATATACATATATGTATAATTTCCATCCAAATAAGAGGAAAGAGTATGATGTGGAAGAGGGGAGGAGAGACAGAAATAAAGTGTTTGAAGAAATAATGGCTTAAAAATGGCTGAAATTGGCTGAAAATGATAAGCTTACAGATCCAAGATGTCCCACAAACTCCAAGCTCAAGAAATAAGCTGTAGAAACAGGTGTAGAAAACGACACCAAGGCACATGATAATCAAATTGCTTAAAACCAATGATAAAGAGGAAATCTTAAAATCAGAGGGAAAAGGACACATTCTATATGGAAGAAGTAAATATAAGGATGGTGACTAATTGCCCTTCAGGAATAATAGGGAGGAAGGTTTAAAATACTGAAAGAAAAATACTATTAACCTAGAGTTCAGTAACCAGCAAAAAATCTTTGAAAACTAAAAGCTTTTTCAGACATAAATCCAAAAGAATTTACCAGTGATCTGCACTAAGCAAATATCAAAGAAAATCCTACAGGCAGAAGGGACATGATACCAGATGTGAATCTGGACCTCTGCAAAGGAAAGGAGAGTGTGAGAAAATGTAATGATATGAATCTCCATAGAAAGACTTGGTCCTCGAGGTCATTTCAGTTTGAAGCTCCCTGTCCTCATACAAAGTTATACTTCTTTCATATAATGAACTGCTGTTGCTACCTGCAGTGTGTCAGAGCTTTGTTAACTATCAAACTAAGGAGCTAGGGGGCAGAATCCACACTTCAGGACACCCCCCTTCCAAGGCGAGGGTCAGCTATACAAACAGAGCAGTTAAGTTACAGTTCCAGCAGTGCTACAACACTTGCATGTATGTGGGTAGGAATGCCAAGACTTCTGGGAGGAAGAAAATCTAAGATGGGTCTTGAATTGGGCCAGGAGTGGTCAGATGAGGCGTGGTTGAAGGACATTCTTGGAGCGAGGGGCTTATTGCAAAGGCACAGGCACCAGTGTGGGGTCAAAAGAACAAGAAAACAGCTGAGACACGAATACTGGGGAGTAGAAAGCAAAGAAAGTTAGAATGACTGGTAGGGGCAGGAGGTGGCTTCATAGTTTGGAAGGGGTCGTGAGCTGTGTCCCGTTCTCTCTGAGGCAGTGTGAAAGGTGACATAGAGCAAGCTCCCCAGCAGCAGGGAGATGACAGAAATGAGCCCATTGATGACATGGGGGCTTCACCTAGGAAGTAGCAATGAAGACATGGGTTGCAAGGGATTTCATCAGAGCAGTAGAAAGGAAGAGATAAGGAAGGTAGTTTCAGCTTGAAGTTCCTTTTTTGTTTGAAGCCTAAGCACAAGCTGTCTCATGCTGTTTGAGGGTCTGCAGAAAGAGGTGAGGTGAGAAGCGGCTGCTGGTTAGTGTAGACCTTTACATTTCAGGTGCGGTCGGGAGTGGGTATTTCTCTTGCTCTTTGAAAATTGAAACAGAAACTTGGTCTGAACTACAACCCCCTCTCCCAGCTAAGGTGTGTGAACATGAGCTCAGACAAGCCCCGAAGCCTGCCAGGCAGCGTGTAGGGAAGTTGGGTTATGGGGAAGGCATCCCGGGGTGGGGTTGTCCTGATGGGCGACAATGAGAGTGACAGTGGTTGTCCTGACAGGTGACAATGTCCCTCTGGAAAGAAGTGTATAAC
Organism: Talpa europaea; assembly: GCF_964194135.1. Taxonomy (NCBI): domain Eukaryota; kingdom Metazoa; phylum Chordata; class Mammalia; order Eulipotyphla; family Talpidae; genus Talpa; species Talpa europaea. The sequence continues at coordinate 36,367,896 of NC_140076.1, forward strand.
AAGTCCCAACTCCAGCTCATGTCTATGAGTGTGTGGCTGGCATGTACCCCAAGGCCACCCTCGGTTTTCTAGTTTATAAAATGTATAAATGGATAACATTATCCAGTGGATTCATGCACTTAAAAGATATCAATTTTAGGTCTGAACAGGCAGCCAGGAGAGGTTAGGGAGTCAGAGTGCAGGCTACTTGAGGCCCAGATCTTTCACTTATTACCTGTTAAAATCTGCTTTCCCTCAGCCTCACCTTCCTCCTCTGTAAAATGGGGATGAGAATAGAAAAATTCAATCAGTGGAAAGTTAGAGGGCATCACAGGGAAATGATAAAATATGCTGAAGAAGTGTCAGCTGTGATTTCCTATTATTTCATGCAAAATCCTGATGAACAACATTTGGAATTTTTTACTAATTATTCTATTCTGCTCAAGAGAGAGGAGAATGGACAGAAGGTCTTTAGCTTCAGAGCGAGGGTGGTCTGAGTTCTAGAGTGGGCTCTGCTCCCACCAGTCATGGGATCCCAGGGAAGTCACTTCAGCAGTGGGCATCTCAGTTCCTCATTTACAGCAAAGAAAACAGCAACTCTGGTGGAGTGGAGGATGCTGGAGCAGGCAGCTCATAGAAATGCCTGGGGCTGTCCTCCGTGCATAGAAATATTCAGTACTTACTCCTTTCATTCCCTTCTACATGGGTTGATCTGCCGTGCTCATTACCCTAAAGGGCTCTGGGACAGAAACTATTTATGTACTGCTGATCAAAACAAGATTACATTCTTCTGAATAGCTGTATTTCCTTCCCTGGTGACTTTTAAAAAACCTGTATTTAGTAGATTTCTAATCAGACAGATTCTGGTGAGGAAGGCATTTTCTGTCTCTAGATATAGTCATTCTCTTGGGACACAGTTTCTCCCAGAGACACCCCAATACTGTACTAGAGGAAAGTTTTTCGTAAATCAATGAAGTTTTCCTTTAGAGAGCCTCTCATATAACCCAGGGAATGGCTGTGAAAGGTCTGCTTAGGATGGTAGAGCACATGTTAAAATCTGCTGATGCTCCATTTGGAATTTATTTTCAAGATGTTATAATTTTGTATTTAAATCCACAGTCAAACTTGAAAAAAATAAGGAGAAGGAAATAGTAGAGTAGGGGTGTAGGCAACAGATAGGCATTGGGTGAGCCCCTTTATATTATTGATTCTCATTGTACCTGCTAGCAATGGTGGAACTGGGCTGGGGAAAGCTAAGGTCAAACTGAGAAAGACAGACTGTAATACCCGTCCATTAACCTGTGTGCCTGGCGAGGCTGCAGGTCTCCTAACAGCAAGGACAGTTTCCTGTCCCATCCACGTCTACCCAGTGCCTACCTGAGACAAGACTGGGGAGGAGGGACGGAAGGACCCAGGGATGAGCAGACATCTTGTGGCTGCCAAATGCTGAGACCAGCCCTCAGCAGGTCTGCCTCCAACCTGCTCTATCCCTCCCACCCCCTGGCCAGTCCCTGCCCAGGTTCCTAGTTCCTCCCATGTGCCAAGTGCCTCCTCTGACCACTGCCACGCCTTGTCCCCACCCCCTCTGTGCAAGCCTGTACATCCTGACTTCCAGGCATGAACACTGCCATATGCTTTAGACAAATGCCTCTCTATGTCCTAGCTTCCCTTGTTGATAAAAATGAGAATAATTCTACCACACAAAATGACTGTGAAGCGCCAGTAAAATAAGCCCTGTAAAATTGCAGGGGTAGGGGACATGGCTGAGAAATAGAGTGACTATGCTATGTCCCTTGTTTCCCACTTAGACAACCCCAAAAGTTTCCTTCCTGAGCCCCAAGATGCACCTCTTGGCTTCTCCCATGACAAGGAAAATTTGAGAGGTTTGGCTCTTGACTCAAGGAAGCGGCTTTAGTAGGTGGAACTGCTCTAAAGGGGAATGGAACACAGAGGGAGAAGGAGGCTGGGTGCGAGGACGATGCAGGTGATGTCTGAGGACACAGAGGTGTCCAGCCAGGCAGAGAGCTGGAGGAAGGACTGTCTAGAGCTCAACTGGTCCTCAGCCTGGATCGTTGTTCCAGGAAGGAGCACCTGAAATTGGAGTCAAGGGCATAAGCCTCCCCTTAGCAGCGCCAATAATACCAGGGAGAGAAGGAGGCTCTCACTATGTCCGCCTTGGCAGGACCCCCACATTCTACCTTGTAAGTGATACACAAGTGGCAATACGGGCAACAGAAATAGCACTGTCAGGAGACACTACCTTTTTCTTGCTGCAGGCTTCAGATGCTGACATTTCCCACTCTGTTCCCTTCTTCTCTGCCTCCTTTCCTGCCCTTCTTTTATAGTTTCTCTCTTCCTTCTGCGTCACGAGCCAAGTTGCATTTAAGACCCATGGGGGCACTTCCATCTGCCATTGGTAAAGCAAAGGGACTTTGGAAAAGCAACCCTGGGTCTCCTGGGGGACTCCTAGGGAACACAAAGAGACCGAACCCCCCACCCCATACTGCCACGTCCCACCTCACTCCCTTCACAATTATAAAGGTTCTGCTCCTCCCCCACCAGCTCCTCATCTCCCTCCATCCCCTTCCTAACTCCTCCCCTCTTCTATCTCCCTCTTCCTCTTCCTCCTCGGTAAAAAAACAGAACCCTTAAAAGCCAACCCTTGAAATTTGACTATAGAACTGAGGAATCCAGAGGGGAGGAAGCGCAGTGCACTGTGGTAGTGGGTTATGGGTGCTTTTGTTGTGGCTGCACTGTGTAACAGCACCTGAAGGGGGAGCTATAGTCCCAAAACACAAATAAGACTGTAAACCAAATAACCTCAGCAAAGAAAAAAAAAAAAGCAAACACAACCAAACATAAAACAACTAATTTCAAGAAAACTAAGACTGTCGGGATTGATTTCACACACTTAGAGACCATAGGAATCCCCCAGGGCCTGGCTGGTGTTATTGCCCTGCAACATCTCCCCTAGAGGGTATGATGGGTGAAGCGCACAGTGGGCCTAGTAATCCATGTTTGGAAAAGGGGTACCCATGTAATCTTGATGGCCAGGCTGGGTAGGGGCCTACAAACCATTGCCAACCCCCTTTTGGTGCTGGTGAGAAAAGCAAATGTCTTGCTCAAGATCACTCTGTGGCACCACCCTTGGGCTGGATGTCACAATCAGACGTGGAACAAGTCTTTAACACTGCAGGAGAGACGTCTGACTGAGAAGGCAAAGACTGGCCCCATGTCGTGCAGCAACTACAGCTGCAACAGACCAGGTCACCACAGAGTCCACCATGCTGCAATGGCCTCACTTCCTGTTGAGGGTCAGCCCCACTTCCAGGGACAGTTATCCCTAAAATGTGGCAAAGCAGAGAACTAATTCTACATCTGCCCAACCCCCTCTATCTCTCTCCCTGGTGCAAGTTGAAAGCTGGGGTTTGTGGGGAGATGGGGGAATGAGTCACCTCTGGCCACTCAGTGTCACTTGGTCCTCCGAGGCCTGGGAGAGGGGACAGCTTTGGAGGTTTGCACACAGAGGTAGCAATCTGCCCTGTCCACCAGCACTGCCTCCCCATCCACTGAGCTCCCAGAAGTGACCCCAGCTGGCTTAGAAGGTGTTCTCTGAGCTCTTCCCTCTCAGAAAGACCCTGTGAGCCCAAGCTTGGCTGCAAGCCAAAGGCTAGGCCCAGCTCTGCTCTTTCTCAGCTCTTTGCTGCTCCCCCTGTTCCTCTGTCAGGCCTGTGGTTTGGCATTTCCTTCCTTAGCCACCGAGCGCCCCAGCAGCCTCCAGCCTGGCCCCTAAAGATACGGGTAGAAAAAGACACCTACGCCAACACAGAGTGGGAGGTCTTTTTAGGATCAAAGACTCTTTGTGAGCCAGTCAGGTCCCAGCCACACTCTGTGGGCTTGGGGGTGTGGAGGGACGCTCAGCCCCACCTTCTTCAGGTCATTGCTAAAATGTCATTTTCTCACTGAGGCCTGCTCATTTTAAATTGCAACTGCATTGCACCCAAGCACTCCAGCCCCCTCCTTCCCCAGCACACACACCCTCTCCCACCCCACCCCCATTGCTTGTGTACCTCACAGCACTTACCTAGAATTTAACTTCCTTAAATGCCCGTTGTTTATGGTTTGTCTCTTCACCAGCATGTCAGCACCTCGAGAGCAGGGATCCATCCCCTTTGTTCACTGAAGCTCCTCAAGTGCCCAGCAGAGTTTCTGGTCCTCAGAAGACCCTCCATATGTATTTTCAGTAAATGGGTCACTGATGGGTGTCGAGAGAAGCCAGGGAAGGTTTCTAAGCAGTAAAGTGTTATGATCCAACTTAGACTATAGAAGAGACATTGTTGGTGCCATTGAGCAAACGTTGTGGTGTAGATGGGGACAGGGTGTTCTGGGTAGATTATTTCATAATCTGGCAATTTTTTTATGGGTTAGACTTGCATGATTCAGGTGGAGTATATGAAAGGTGTTTGGATTCTGTGTGTATTTTGAAGAAAACTTGGAAGGAATTTGATGACTTCTTGGATGTGAAGAGAGAGACAAAGAGAGGTCAAGGATAAGACAAGATTCTCCTTGAGTGACTGGTGGAATTTCATCTCCATTTACTGAGATGAAGAAATAAGACAATTAAGTAGTGTAAAGAGAGGTTCAAAATAATCTCTACCTGAGACTGGGAATCAGCAATTATGGTTGAACTCTTGACATTGGCAGAGAAATGGGTTAGTTATATTTTTGACACTTAGATATCACTATGGTGCCCAGAGTTTCTAGTTGACAGGGAGCGACTGCTGTGGCCACCAGGGCCTGACCGGCCAGGCTACAGGACACCAAAAAGAGCTCCCAGGCCAGTTCTACAGGATCCTCCACCCCATCCCCCAAGTCAGTAAGCTTCTCAAAACAATGGCTTAAAGGAAATAAAAATAAAAAAAAATCATGTCACCAGTCACCAGGTTCCTGGAGATGTAAGAGGGATTTCCCCACCCCTGCTGACGAGAGCAAGCCTCCCGTGCTGGGCATCTCCCCAGAGGGTACTCAGTGGAGTGTAAAGTCCCAACAGTGGCATTATGATGGGGCATGAAACTCTGCCTCCTCCTCTGTCCTTTTAAGTCCCCAGATGTTTACATGTATCCCCTCATTCTAAGGAGGTAGGTTGCTTCCAGGCCACAGTTCCCTGGGAGCAGAGAACCAGAGGCATTGCAGGTCTGGGGAATGGCTAGAGAAGCAAGAAGCAGTAGATGCCAAGGACTACCTTTGCTAATTTAGCAATTTAGTTTTAGACCAAACTTGTTAGTTTTAGAGGATCACTTAGCAGAAGGAACTTAGCTCCTGGGTTACCTGCAGATGAGCCCCGGGCTGTCTAGTTTCCACTTTCATGGAGGGAGCTTGAACCTCAAGGGAATGAACACAAGAATGTGATGTATTGATAGTGCCCTGCCCTGGGATAGTGCCCTGTCAAGGAGGCTGACTTCTGGTGTGTGTGTGTATGTTGTGGGTGGCCTTCATCTCTCATTCTGTGGGCCAGTTCTTTCCTTGGTCTGGACCTCGATGACCTTATCTGTAGAATGACATTGGACTAGGTCATCTCTGAGTCTATATCCAGCTGCTCCAAATCTCTAGGGAATAGAACTTATTTACTAATGAGGGTTGCTTTTTCCTCGGCCCTGGATGCTAAGGGAGGCTAGAGTCTCGTGTCTTGGAGGTTCAAGAGACCCCACAGAATAGACATTTAGTGCCCTGTGTGCTGGCAGTTGTAGTCCCTCCCTGTTCTCGGGGTTAGGGATTTGCTAATTATAGCACCAGGGACTAAGATTATCTCCAAGGATCCTGGCCCATGTTGATCTCAGGGAATAGACAATTCAGGGAGTCCCCCACTCTGCTATGCATTTTCTGGGAATACTTCCAGGTTTTTATAAGAAAAAAATGTCACTGAGTAGGAGACAGGAAGGGAAGACTGGAAGGAGAGAATAGGCCAAAGAGCAGCCCACTGGGGCCCTTGTGAAGAGTTACACAGTGAATAATGATTCTTCTAGACCTCATGAGGGTTCAAGATTCCTGGAAACCAGATGTCACTACTAGTAGGTTAACCTGAGGCAGGGACCACAACCTGGAGATACTCACATCGTGAGACCCACAGTGGTGCATATGGCTGCAGGCTTTCAGAGACAGTGTAGCTATCTTCGTGGAGGAACCGAGAGCTGACGTCTTCATGAAGGGACCTAGAGCTAGACTTTAAAGTCTGAGCCAGACACAGAGGGCTTCCTGGGCAGGGACAAGTTCTTCCTGGGCAGAGGCAGGAGGAACTCAGAAGCTGAGGGACCCCCCCTCCCGCCAACACCACCAGAGGGGACTGGCTGGAGGCCAGGGGAGGAGGCAGCTCCAAATGGTTACACAAACCAAGAAACTTTAGGGCTCAGTGGGGAAGAAGATGATAATTTTGTCAACTCATCTATTTATCTTGTAGGCTTCTCAGTAAGTTAAGTCAAGACATCAACAAGAATGAAGAGAGGAGGAGCATTTTTGCACGCAAGTGAGTGGGGCAGCCAGGGCCCATGGTCTCCCTTTAATGAGATACAAAGGTTTTTCAAACCCAAGGCAAATCTGAGATGGGAGGCACAGGACTGTGTTTGCCTCAATGTTTAATCTGCAGCACTGATTCCATCCCAGGGGTCTTGAAACCAGTGGTCCAGGAAAGGTGGGGGTTCCTTCACCTACCCTGACTCCTGTCTCTGGGTGTAGGATGTCAGGGGAACTTCCCCTAGAGAGTCAAGAAGTCATGAGTTCTGTTCCCAGTGCTGCCAACAGTGTGGTTTGGGTAGTTTCCAGAATTTTTGGACATCCTGCTCACTGGGGAGTCCTTTTGTAGGGCTGTGTTGAAGAAGAGGACAATTCCCCTTAAATCAGCAAGGCCACTAATGCAATCCTGTTTTGCCTCTGCAGACCCCAAGTGCAGCGGTTTCCTGAAGATAGAGGTAAGGGCTTGAGGTGGAGAGTGACTGCTTTAGGAGGTGACAGAGATTTCCTTTGACTCTTCTGTCTGGGGTTCCTAGGTCTCCTTAGGTGGCATGCAGCTCACGTATTTGCTTGTATGTCAGCTAATTCTAACCCCCAAAAGAGTTTGGATCCAGATAGGGGGAGGAGAGCTGCTACTATGCAGGACACCAGTTGATGGCCCCTGCCCAGCTGGCTCCCTTTGCACAGACCCTATCAGGAACTCTCAGAGCTCCATGGGGGACATGAAAGGACCAGGCTCACTCGGCACCTGAGCTGAGCCAGCTCCCCTGCCTCTGAGTCTATAAAGCAGTTTTTCGACTATTAACTTCAACATGGTATTCAAATGCACATTCCCGGGCCCCATCCAGTCCTGTTGAACCAGAGGCTCCAGGGACAGGGCCCCAGGTAGCTGTCTGTGTTAAAGCACACCCAGGAGACTTTCCTACACAGCACAGGCGAGAACCAGCCTGCACTCTGGTAGAATGAGCTCCTCCAGTAGAAATTCCAGAGCTGACACAGATGATAAATCTCTGGGCAGGTAGAAGATGGACACCTGGGACGGTGGGAGGGGTGTGGGAAGACACAGATGGTGGGCTGCTTGGACTTTTGAGTGGCTGCTTTTGTACTGACGGTGGTGTTGCTTCTTCCACAGAAAGCCATGAAGAGGACAACGGGGGATGGTCTTCCTTCGTGAGTATATCGTGTGGACTGTCCTGCCATTTCCACAGCCGTCCCCCGTGCCTTTGTCAGCAGGAACCAAACAAGCAGGCTCACCAAAACAAGCGAGGCCCCGAAGCCTGTGTACCCACCCAGGGTCACACATGTGTTCCCTAATGGCCAGAGAGCAATGTTTTCGACTTTGCCATCCACAGTGCCTGTCGCTTCTACTCCACTTTGCCAGCACAGTGCAAAGGCAGCGGAGACAGCAGCTGAACGACTGGGCATGAGCGCCAGCCAGCCCCCATTTCCAAACACTGCGGTCGATGGCCTCAGGTGCACTGTGCCGATGACACCATTAGCCACCATCACCACCCCCCTGCAGGGCCCTCCCCGCCCCCTCCCCTAGATGGTCTGCTGAAGTAAGTGGTACCTCCTTGTCCTCGGTTTCCTTACCTGAGGTCAACCACAGTTTAAAAATACTACGTGCAGTAAAGAGCTAGAGAGATGGGGAGGGGAGTGGGGAGAAGACGGAGAGACCACATTCACATGCCGTTTATCACGGCACATCGTTATAATTGTTCTTATTATTCGTTGTTATTGTTACTCTCTTATTGTGCCTAATTTATAAGTTAAATTTTATGTCGAGGCGAAAACGATTACAGGGTTCAGTACTACTGGTGATTCCAGGCATCCACGGGAGGTCTTAGATTGTGTCCCCCATGGATATGGGGGGGGGGTGCTGTAGATTTTCTTGTGGGCATAAGTTCCCGCTGGTGGAACAGAGGGTAAGGGATTTCAGAATCACTTTTTAGCTTGAAAAGATATTAGGGCAGTTCTGATCCAGGTGGTTTTTATATTCGAGGGGCCCCAGGGACCACTTTGAGAGTCTGATGAGCTCTGCACATCCTCTCCCCAGAAAACTGCATACACAGTCACTGGGCATGAAACTACATACATTCAGTCAAACTCCCCCATGGATGGGAGTCACTGTCTTACGAGTGAAACTGCTGAGCCCACGAGAGCGTGGCAGGCCTGGGCCCTGAGGTCCTGGTGGCAAGCCTCTGCCCCGGTGCTGTAGCAGCAGACACACAGCGTCCCTTGTCCTCCCTGGCTCCTGGTAAAGGGCACTGGATTTGAAGTTTGCTCACCAAGTATGTGCTCTCTACGGGAATGTGCTCTCTACAGGAAAACAGAAGAGGGTGACAGGTTCATTTTCTACAAGACACCTCCCCACCCCAGTGTTCACATCTTCTCAATAGAGCTGTATCATTTCACCCTGTTTGCCATGTGCAATCACCTCCATGTGGGACCTCAGCTTGAGCCCAGCTTCTTCTCTCCTCTCACATATGGGGGGCTTCCGTTAACTGCTGCCATAAAACTTGGGGTTCCATGATCTGTGCTACATGGGGCACTAGCGGGTGGGGCAGAGATAAAGAACCCAATCCTGTGAGCATTTTACAATGTGGATAGCATGGCAGGATGTGATCAGGAACGCAACATATACATACTGCCACATATACATACTGCCAAATCACCGGAGAAAAGAATTGTTCTAGAGGCAGAGAGGAAATGTCTGTCATTGAGAAAGGCTAATGGTAAAGGTATTGGGGAAGCAACAGGGCTGGATAGCAGACTGAGGGCATTTAGGGTCCACCTGCCACTTTATGTGGTGATCAGCAGGGGCTAGAGGGGACTTCGACCATTGTTCTGAAGTCCCATTTATAATGGGTTCCATTCCCTGCTCTTAAATTATAGGAACACAAGCTCAGGGAAATGCTCAACTCTTCTTTTGCTTTCCAATATTAAAATAAAATCCCCCTCGAGTCAAAAATAGTTGCAGGAATCTTTGAACCCAACAAGTCATTGTTCTGTAGTCCACCTAGTCAAGCTGTCCATATGTCCAGGATATGCAACTATACCTCCTTTTGTCAAGTGGTAGCCTCCCACTGCTTCTTTCCATACTGCCCTTGGTTTTGAAAAAAAAAGTCTCAGTGGCTTTATTTACCCATTTGACTTTGGCATGAGAGGGAGAAATCACTTGAGTCCTAGGGTCTGACAGTGCCACCTCTGCTTGGGCAATCTTTGTGACTGTCCGCTTCCCCGGCTGCTTCAAAGGCAATTCCTTAGCACGGGGCTCACTTTCTTTGAGGCCCGTGGAGATGCATCCAGAAAACACAAACAGCTATTGAAAATTTAGAACATTTTCCTAAGAGAGCAGTTTCAAATTCAGTGTCAGATGTCATGAATAATAATAAGCTGCTGTTTCTATGCCCCAAGTTCTCACCTAAAAGTTATCACACACTCTGGCCTTTCCCTTCCAAACACAACTTACTCTGCCTTCTAGTGAATAGGTTTGCTTATCTAGTTTCCCTATTAGCATGGCCTCTCGAGGTGCTGGTCTTTTCTGCCCCTCAGAACAGAGCTGACAGTCGCTCATGATCACAGATGCTCCAGGCATTTTCTCTACCTCTTGGCAATGCCTGGAGTGAAAAATGAGTTTGCTTAAGACAGAGCGGGCTGTCCCAGCCCCCTGTTCTATGTCCTTATTCCTCATTCCTTCTGTTTTTCTCTGTTGTGCAAACTGGCAGAGGAAAAAGCCTTCAGTGATCTGAAGACAATGACTGGCTGGCCCTGAACAGTTGCACTTCCAGCCTCAGTGTCCTCATCTGTACACCAGGAGGAGACCTCCCTGTGCTGCCTGTGCAAGGGGGTGCTGCTGTGACGCCTGGGGGAGACACAGTAGGTGCAAGCCTGTAGAGGGCCTGGAGCCTCTACAACAGCCCCGACACTTGTCTGCAGGAGGAAGATGACTATGAAAGTCCCAACGAGGATCAGGAGGAGGGTGACGGTGATTATGAGTCTCCCAATGAAGACGAGGTGGTGCCGCCTGTGGAGGATGATGCCGACTATGAGCCACCACCCTCCAATGATGAGGAAGCACTGCAGAACTCCATCCTGCCTGCCAAGCCTTTCCCCAACTCCATGTACATTGGTAAGCAGCCTGTGTCACCCAGAGCCAAGCCCCTGCTGATGCACGGGAAGCCGATGCCCATGTAGCGGGAAGCTGGCGTGCTGATCCAGTTCAGCTTTTTACCAACTGTGTGGCTTTGTGCAAGTGACACCACCTCCCTGGGCCTCAGTTTCCCCGTGTGAAAGAGGATAATAATACAGGCCACATAGGTTTGTCATGGAGGTTATTATTCCTGCACAAATCAGTGCCTGTGGTGCCTGATGTCAGCATTGAACTGCTACTTACCAGGCTTTGGCAGTAACAACTCATTTCATAGATTTCTTGGGTCCTCAGGGGGTCTTTTCTATTGCTTTCCATCTTTTGATCAATTCATAGTTCAGTCACGCTACCTCCCACAGACTCAGAATAAACACAATGAGAGGACTGGGTGTGATGGTGATTTTATAAAACTGTAAATAATATTTAAGATTTTCATATTCCCTGACAACCCATGTCTTTCTCATTCATTCATTTAAGTGAAATTATCAATCTCCTACTATGAGGCAGGCACCATTCTAAAAGCTGGGACATCGTCAGCAAAGAAGCCACAGCCCTTGCCTCATGGGTGCACATACCAGTAGTGATGGTGACAGAAAATAAGCTCATGTGCACCCGTGAGATGTGACATCAAGGAATATGCTCTATAGAGGTGGTCAGTGTCACAGAAAATGAGCAGCACGAAGCCTTTGGATTGGATAACCCTTGGCAATGCTAAAACCCTTTTACAAACACTGTGTCAATGTTTTGGTTGTGTTTTTCAGGCACCTAATATGATAAGGGGTACAATTGTCAAGTCTGATTCATATTGAGGGAAACTGAGACCAGAGAAGAATAGATAACTAAGTTGTTGGTCCCCTTGTTTGTGCTGGTTATGAAGATGTAGAAAGAATAAGACTGTCCTCACCCTAAGGAATTCGTTGTCTAGTGGGGAGGCAATATCAATCAAATGAGTCACAAAATAATTTAATTAAACCTTGATGTTTTTTATATCTATATCTCAGAAAACACACTCAGGAAGTCAATGCTAGAGATGAGGCTGAGATGTAGGTCAAGTCTGGGCTTGCTTCCCTGAGGATGTGATATTTAAGCTGAAACTTAAAGGATGAGTAGGGATTGGCTAAGTGAGGGTAGACAAGGGAAGGGAGAAGCATTCTCTATAGTAGCAATGGTCATGCAAAGGCCCTGAGGCTCCACGGAGCATGGCCTGTCAGAGGAACTAGGAGATGGCCAATGTGGATGCAGTGGGATGAGATTAGAGATGTTTGCCTACGTTTTGAACCCCATTCTCTAGAAGAGGGAGGTTTCTCCAGGGCTGGGAGAAGTACCCAGTGCACAGGAAGTAAGGAGGCATTCCCTCACTTACAGTCCTGGCCTGTCCTATCCCTGTCAGAGGGGTGGGAAATTGCCCACGTATGAGCCTGGTCAAGTGATATATCTATGTTCATCAGAATGTGAGTTTCTGCCCAAAGCAAGTCCATGTAGAGTTAAGAATATGATTTGGGGCTCCCCGGTGGCGCAGCGGTTGAGTACTGGGTTGCGAAGCTGCCCGCAGCCTCTGCAGCGCCGGTTCGATCCCCGGCTGCTCCCCGGCCACCGGAGGAGGGTCCCACATGGCGCGTAGACCTCTCCTGCCTCGCCCGCTGCTCCCCTCAGCAGTGTGCTTCGGTCCTTCTGCCTGCTCTGCTCCTCGCGCTGGCTCTGGTGAATTCTCTCACCCTCCCACGCTTCTGACTGCACCCAGTGCTTGTATAAATAAATAAAAATATATCTCTAAAAAAAAAAATTAAAAAAAATTAAAAAAAAAAAAATATGATTTGGTGACAGGAGCTGGTGATCTCCCTTTAAGGGAGGAGATGAACAGAAGGAGGAAGTGGGAGTGAGTGGGGAGGACAGCTTCGAGCTCTTCAAGAGGAAGGAAGGGGACCCAGGACAGGATCTCCAGGAGCCATGACAGCCATGATTTAAGCCAACCAGGAGTGCATGCATCTGTTTGTGCATGTGTACATTTGTGTGTCTACACATACAGGGCTGTGTATATTTGATTCTTTACAGTTTTGTCTGAACACACTCCCTTCTGGAACCGGATAAGCTAGTTGAGAAGATGCCATTTTGCATACCTTGACCAGGGAAACCTCCGATAAATATCCATTCCAGAGAGATGACATGAGTGTGGCTTCTGAATAAAAGAATAAGACAAACTGAGGCAAGCAGGAGGCCAAGGACTCCTGCCCCCAGGAGGACTTAGTAGGGACAAATCTCTACTGGGGTTGGGGCTGGTATAGGTGCTGCTGGAAGTATGAGGGATCCCCACATCCCCTTGCTGGGCAGAGCCAGGCACAGGACCCTTTTCTGAAGAACCCTGATGTTGGCCCTCACTGACCTTGGTTTAACATTTCTCCTTTCATAGTAATGCCCTTGTGTTTCCACAGACCGGCCCCACTCTGGGAAATCCCAGCAGCAGCCTCCTGTGCCCCCCCAGAGACCCATTCCAGGCCTCCCTCCTCCCACAGCTGCCCGGAATCACTTGGTAGGCCTCACCGCTTTCTGTTATGCTGCTCTCCTTCCACTCCAATTACTTCCTCAGCCAGAGAGAAAGGAAGATCTTAAATGTTTTTATCTGATTCTAACTAGCAGGAAAAGATCATATGTAGATTGAGAAAATGTATACCCAAGTACTCACACTGGGGCTTTTGGGGGATGAAATACTAGTGATTTTTATTTGTGACATAACGTTTATAGGTATTTTACTGTGATCATATGCAATATAAAGTACTCTTATAATAAACTCTACAAGGACCACTTAAGTAAATGGCACCTACCCATAGTCCGTGGGCTCCAAGCCTCCTTCTTGTGCCTGCAAAAAGACTTGCGCCACCTGCTGGCCAATACCCGAAATTCCATAGACAAATGGAATTCACATAAGTGTTTCACTTTTGAAATTGCAAGGGCTTAGTCTCCACTCAGGGGTGCAGCATTTACTCAATCAGCAGACATTTACTGAGCATTTGTTGTGTGTCCAACAGTGTACTAGCTTCTGGAAATAGAGCATGAAATAGACCAATAAGGTCCCTGCTTCATAAAGTTTTGATTTTGATTAGGGGAGACAGAAAGTAAACAAGTAAACAGATGTATAAACAAAATAATTTGAGTAGTAATGTGTGGTGAGGGAAAAAGAAGACCCAGTAACAAGAAGATGAGTGGGGATGTGATAATGAGCTGAATGGAATGAGCTAGTCATGATAAGAGCTGGAAAGAGAACACTCCAGGCAGAGGGAAATACAAGTACAGAGATGACAAAGAGAACATGAGATTTTGCAGGAACTACCAGGACACACTTACCCAGTGAGCACTGGAGAGAGAAGTACTAGATAGTGTTGGACAGGAGGGGAATATAGGCCATGGTGAATTTTTATGTTGTCCCTAAAATAATAGGAGCCTCTAAATGCTTAGGAGGGGATTGACATGCCCACCCCACTGGCAAGTTGAAAGTAACTGGGATGAGAGAGTGTGGAACTGAGAGCTCAGAGAGCAGGTTCAGGTGAGAAATGGAGATGCATGTCTGTGTGGGGAAGATGGAGAAGGAGAAAAGTGATCTGGTTAGACATGCCTTGGGAGATAAAAAGGCCAGGACTTGCTAATGCATTGGAAATCCTATCTAATTTTTGGTTCTTTTCTAATCAGCCACCACCCCCACTCCAATCCAACCACGAAGAGCCTAGCAGAAGCAGAAACCAAAAACCAGCAAAGAGTAAGTACAGGGGTTGCCCTCCCTTGCCTGTGAACCCACCCCCAACCAAACACCTTCTTCTTTTAACTGACTTCAATCTTTTTTCCATTCCAGTCCCTGCTCCTTCCATAGACAGAAGCACGAAACCTCCCCTGGATCGATCATTAGCTCCATTTGACAGAGAGCCCTTCACACCAGGTTGGTATCATTTAAACCCGATGCATAGGAATAATGACCAACATTTATAGAGTGCTTACTGTATACTTTTCATATGAACCATCTCATTTAACTGTCACCACAATATTGTGAAGTAGAGACTGTTAGAACCATCTTCATTTTACATAGGGGGAAACTGAGCCATAAAGAGATAACTCCCCAAGATCACTCAGCCACCAAGTTGTCGCATGTGACCAAGGGGTGCTCTGGGACCCCAGACTGTTAAAGGTTCTATGCTCTAGAAGGGGTCTGACCGTCTGCATGCACAGAAGCAAAGGAAGTAGACTTTTCATGTGAAAGATTTTTAATAGAATTGACATGGGAGAGAAAGAGGAGCAGAGATTTCAAATAATATTTTTCAGTAAAACTCCAAATTTTACCCATCCCCTCATGGTCAATTGTCCAGTCAAGTAGGGTCAACCCAAAGTGGTGCCACTAAGGCCTGAAAGTTTACCACAGTATTAGGTACCTTCTGGCAGGGAACCACAAGAAAAGGGATAGGCAGATCCCAGAGAGCAGGAACAGAAGGTGAGACTCAAAATTCAAACTATACCACATAATCCACATGAGGTCTAGATAACAGCTGCCATTGTCTCTGCCAAGGACGAGGAGTAGCCTCCCCACATGTCTCTTACCCATGTGTCTCTTCTAGTTATCTCTTCGAAGTGTCCCTACATGTTTCTCCTCCATGTGTCTCCTCCATGTTTCTCCTCCTCGTTAACTCCATTTGCTTTTATGCTCCTTCCTAGCTCCTTCCTAGCTGCCTTCCATTCAGGAAGTCTGTTTCATGGCATGTTGGGACCTGTAGTCCCAGATGGCTGCACATAAGTTGGGGTGGGAGAAAATGACCCCCATCAGTACTCCTCCCCCTTTCAAAGAGATGTATCCATACTAAAATGATAGCGACAGAGGCCCAATACAGATCAGCCTGATAGCAGAACCCCTGTCCTCAGTCCTATATGTGCCTGCTTCTCCATGGGTGTGATTTTTGTACACGCATCCCCTCGTCCT
Source organism: Talpa europaea (assembly GCF_964194135.1). Taxonomy (NCBI): domain Eukaryota; kingdom Metazoa; phylum Chordata; class Mammalia; order Eulipotyphla; family Talpidae; genus Talpa; species Talpa europaea. The sequence goes on from NC_140076.1 coordinate 36,383,483, forward strand.
CCCAGAGGGTGATGCAGGAGGCTTCATGGTATAGAGCAGGAGAAGGCTAAGAGTCCAGAGTTCTGGAAGAGCTTTTGTTTGAGACATTGGCTGCTACTTAGCAGCTCATTGAGCACAGGATGTTTCTTTTTCAGAGCTGTCTCTTCTATTGTAACGTAGTTCTCTGAGTAGAAAATGCTTTTATAAAGCTCCAAGATGCTATTCAAATGTCAGGGTTGTCTTTTGGGTCTATGTGTGCAGTTGGTCAAACTGTGAGTATACAACAGCCTTCTCCCCCCAACCCAATGTAATCCAGAGTCTTAGGGTGCAGAAACCTCTACATAAAGCTGTTTTCAAGTCAATTCTAAACTTCAGCTGCCATTTATTGAGTATCTACTATGGGGCAAGTGCCTTACCTACCACAGATAATTTACCTACATCGTCCCTCAACCTCACACCAATGCTACAAAGGGGAAATGCTATTTTCCTCACTTTGCAGATAATGAAACTGAAGCTCAGGAAGGTTGAATAATTTCCCCAAATTTGTATAGTTAGCTACAGGATTTGAACCCATGTCTTTCTGACTTCAAAATGAGTGGTGCTCTTCTCACTCATTTCATGCTATGGTTGGAGATGCTAGATTTCCCTTGATGGGGTCTAGGGAATTCTAGGGAAGGAGCCCTGAGCCTTGTGGGATAAGGAGCCTGGAAGGTCAGCCTCACCCCAGGCCTGAGCAGGGCACTTAGCCTTTCTTGGCTTCTGTCTCCTTGTCTATTGGCAAAATGACTTTCAGTTCTTGGGGTTGAGGCTGCTGCTATTTCCTGAAATTGCATCCCAGTGCTGCTGACTCATGAAAAGCTGTGTTGGCTATTTGAGTTAGAAAGGTTGACACAGAGAACTATACAAATTCCGGGAAAATGAAAACAGAGATTTGACTCCTTACCTGGCCATTTACTACCATGAACCAAAGCATCTGCAAAGTTCAATACTGATAACAGATCCTTCAAAATCGCCTCTTTGAAAGTGTCTTTATTTTAATTTTTTCCCATTTAAAAGACACCTACTTCTACCTTTGAATTTCTCCCTTGTCTATGATATTTTGGGAGAATTTGCCTTTTAAGTGCTCAGACCCAACAGGAAACTCCCAACATCCCCAGAGAAGATGCATACATCAGCAAGTTGTTTTAAATGAAAATCAATTCAGCCCTAATGATGTGAATCTAAAATAGGCTTTCCACCCCAAGTCAAGGTACTGGAAATAATAAACATTTCTTATGCCACCAAAACTCCCTCTCACTAGTGCAGTTAGGTCTTCAGAGTGAGACAAGATTCTTAGGAACTAACCTGGGCCTCACATCTACTCAATCCTTAGAAAATAAATTATGTTGTGAAAGTGCAACTCCAGGCAGATGGAACCACCATTTACTGTAGGATGTTAACTGTGCCTGGGCGTGGGAAGAAAGGGTCTCTCCCATGATTGTCATGGCTGTGGTTGTGCTTGCCTTGCTTGTATATAGATGTCACCTGATAGCAAACCTATGCAGTTTTAACCTATAACTCCCACTTTCCAGGTAAGAAAATTGAGATTCAAAGACTTCAAGTAACTTTCGTAAGGTCAGGATTTGCTTCTAGACCTGGTTGAATCCAGTTGAGTAATACTTATATTACCAATGATGACATAGGGCATGTCTACTCTAAGGGACATAGGACAGAATAAAGTATCAATTGCTTTGAATAACTATGCAATACAATGCTCTCAGGTACACCTAGCAATTTTTCAGGGAGCCTAAATATCCTCTGTTCCAAGAGAAAAATAAAAGAAATAAATAAACAGAATGATTTGCAGTGTACCAGAAGAATCTCCGGAAACTCTCTCCCCAAAGTTAATTTTTTTTCCAAAAAAAAAATTACATTAAGTGTAATGCTATATATAATGTTATGTGTACCACAGGGTTAGAGGGAAATTAACCCTTCCATGCCAGGTAAGTTTATTTCAGATACGGAAATAGACTGTTCAAAGAACCTCTTCACAATGAAAGTGGCATAAAATTCTAAGAAGACAGTAATCCTTTTAACAGTGGTTTCACAAAATAACATGTTGAACAGCAGGACGGGACCCATAGTATGATTTGTATGTACAAAATGCTGTGTGACCTTGGGCCAGTCATTTCTCTGAGCCCATAAAATTAAGTGCTGTGTAAGCAACTCTTCCAGGTTTAAAGTCTTTGATTCCATTTTTTCAAATAAAGTTTTATTGACTTACCATTGGTTTACAGTACCTCCATATGTGTATATGCCCCACTGTGCCCTCTACAAGAGTTCAATGCTTCAACCCACTCAGTCCCCTCAGGGGCTCAGTGTTTCATCAAATTATGTTTGATATATCTTGCTTGACTGATAAAATCATGAATTCAAGGCCCATCTTCTCTTTGTCATTTACAGTAAAGAGACCTCCGTTTTCTGACAAGGTAAGCTGTTTCCCTGTTTTGTTTGTTTTCATTTTTGTTTTGTCTTGTATGGTGTCTTTGTTCTTTGGAAAGTGCTAAAGACACTCACTCATTTTTCCTACTGTCTTGCAGCCCTCCACCCCTGCAGGAAGGTAAACACCCCGTGGCATCTGTGGGTGGGCATGTGGTATATGCAGCAGAGCTCAGCCCTGTGAGCTGCATCTGTTCCTCACATCCCTCCTCTCCACTCTGCAGGCCTCTTGGGGAGCACTTACCCAAGATACAGAAACCTCCTTTGCCACCAACCACAGAAAGACATGAAAGAAGCACTCTCCCAGGAATAGGGAAGAAGCAACCTATGCCAAGGTAATTGTCTTCTGTTGCTTGACCTTGTCATTCAGCGCAGGTGATGCCAGAGCTTACCTAGTATGTGCTCTGCTCAGAACCGGAAGTCATGGGTGCTTTGAGTGGGAGTGGGCTCCTTGGGCTACCATGGCATAAGGATCATTCAGGCTTCTCAGATTGGATGTAAAGCGCCTGGGTCCCTGCCGCAGACCAGCACAGCAGTAGACGATGAGGCCACCTCAGGGTTGAGAGAAGCGTGCAGGGTGGTCAGGGCATTGGCGAAAGAAATGACAAACAGACACACTTCAAGAGTGAAAATCTGAGTGTAATTTTCTTTAAGTTTGTGACCAGTATATATATGTTTTCCAAAAGCACAGAAATTAGCTTGCTCATGGGCTCAGTCTATCACCATCAGGGAGGTGATCTACATAACAAGCAATGACCATTATAGAAGAAAGAAGGAAGTTTAGAAAGACAAATAAGGGATTAAAGTTTGTAGTTCTAGGAAGAGGGATAAGATTTTTAGCATTCTTGTAGTGGTTCTTGGTGGTCATTATCTTTTGATAAGCTTCTGCCTTTTCAGGGAACTTCCGCTGCACTTCCTCTGCTTCAGGCTGTTCTCCCCCCGCGGCTGGTTGCCCAGCCGGATCTAGGGACCGTGGCAAAAGCCATTCCTAAAGATCACTGCGGGGGGAGGTGCAGCAGGTAGGGTTTTGCTGTTCTCCCCCTGCGCGCTGGTTGCCCAGCCGGACCTAGGGACGGTTAGCCCTAAAGGTCACTGCAGGGGGAGGTGCAGCAGGTCCCTTTTAAGAAAATGCCGTTCTACCAAAGAAATGAGCAGAGCGCTGCTTCATGGGGCATGACTGCCATTTGTAGAAAACTTATCTTCCAGAGACAGATTCGTGGTCACGTTCCTACCGTCAGCATAGTAGGAAACGTACCTACCATTTTCTTGACAGAGGTAGCAGAGAGAAAATAATTGGGTCACTGTGCCCTCTTTCCTGCTCAGCCGTAATTTGTAATGGCCGAATCCTGCGGTCTGTTCCAGTATTTCTGGTTTTACATAGAGTCTTTTGGGCCCGATATACCAAATAGCACAAATGTATCTGGGATCGGACTCAACTGCACTATTTACTAAGGACAGCGTCAAGGCTTCTGTTTAGTTCATTTTTGTAATTAGGATTCAAAAGACCCTTGCTTGGCTAGTGAAGGGATTCAATCAGAGCCAGGGCTAGGGTATGCCCACAATACTCTCAGTCATCCCGTTCACATTCTCATGGGATAGTTTAGAAAATCAAGATGGATGAAAAATATATCATAATGAGTAGCAACATTTTATTTTAATTTTTTTAAAGATTTATTTATTTATACATATAAAAACTGGGGTATAGGTCAGAGGTGCGGGGGGTGAGAGGATTGACCAGAGACAGAGTGGGGAGCAGAACGGGTGGATTGACTGAACTACATTGCTGAGGGGAGCAGTGGGTAAACAGGCGAGGTCTGCTGCACCATGTGGGTAGCTCCCTGGCCTGGGATCAAACTCGTGCTGCAGTGGCTGGGGACAGCTTCATAGGTTGTGTCTTAACCCCTTGCACCACCAAGGCAGCCTGAGTAGCAACATTTTAAATAAACATGGGGTGAGATGATGAGTCGTGAAACATCTGACAGATGGGAGATGTTGAACAGTGTCCTCCTCTGGCCTCTCTCTCACTAAGGGGAACATGATGTGGGCCCTGGGGTGCAGCTGCTGCAACAGCTTCAAGGCAGCTGTCTCTAAATCTGTTTAACTTGTTCAGTTCACCTGGGAAAAGTCTTAGAGCAGCAGCATTTTCCAACTGTCTTCACTTCACACCAGGGGTGAGAGCCCAAGATGATTGTTTTAAAACATCAGCAAAGGAGAATGTTATCTAAAATGTTTTCATTTGCTTGGAGAAACATCTACTCAGTGAAATTTAATAGCTACAAAAGAGTTAGTTTGCTGACCCAGCCTTTTTGGATGTAGATGTGTGTGTGTGTCATTATTTGCTGCAGTAGCTAAACAAAATTGGGGTTTGTCTAGTTCAGCTCCCAACAATAACAGAATACCGAGTCACCAAACCTTCCTTCTCCCTCTCCCTGTTTCTGCTGGAGTTTTTGGTTTTCCTGTTCCCATGCCTTGGTGGGTTTCATTTCTCCTTATTAAATTAAGTGACACTACATTCTGAGCAGGCTCTTTGGAACTCTTCATGCTCAGTTCTTTGCTCTAATTCATTTCAGGCCCGGATGGGGACCAGACAGAAGAGAGAATGTAAGTACAAAATGTCACCTCGTAAATGCTTAGCAGAGGGAGAGCCAGTATCGGCTCCTTGGAGGTCAGGGCTACATCTGTGGAGGTCAGGGCTACATCCGTCTCCCCTTCCATTGCAGTTCGGTGCAGAGCAAGGGTAAACCCAGCAGGCTGTTGATTCCTGGTGCTTGTTGGGGCCTCCATCTTTCCCTCCTGCCCTCTGTGCCACATTGTTTAGCCTGTATCCTCTTGGGAGCTCCCAGGGTGATTGGTTCAAGTGCAGCCCCTTTATTAAGTGGACATTAGCGAGGGGAAGGGCACGGGTGGATTGCATGTGAAGTGAGGGATGTCCTTGAGTCTAAACCTCAAAACAATATCCTTTTTTATATCTCCATGACCTGAAAAAAAGGGAAATAGCATTTACTGAATGTCTACTGCGAGCATATTGCCACGCTAACTACTTTTGGCTGACCAGCTGTTTGCTGGGGACTTTCCCAGTTTGAACCCTGAGAGTTGTATGACTTAGGAACGAGTCATTTTCAGGCGAACAAGACCAGGACTGTTGATCACCCCTAGTTTTAACATGCTTTGCATTTAATGGCCCTGTGAAGAATCATCTTCTTTTTCTAAGAGGAAAATAAGCTGGGAAGGGTGAGGATACTCCTTGCAAATTGCACAGCTAGTAAGTAGCCAGGAGCCAATCCAGGTCTGTCTGATTTCCTCTCACTCTAAATCCTCTGAAAACTGTCAAACCCTACATCTCTTCAAGGGCTCAGCCACAAGTGCCTGCATTTTCTTTAGCTCTGTGTTGATGGTAGGCTTGCTCAGATGAAGTGCTGAGGTATGATGGAGACTGGCAAACCCATCTCCAACGCGCTGACAGAATACCCCCAGGAATGAGTGTGGAGGTCAAGGGAAGAAAGTGGTTCAGGGAGGCTGAGGAGCCAGGGTGTCTTCGGAGAGGTGTGACTGGTGATCGTCATTGAATGCTGGGGAGGACACAGAGTCGAATCACCTGAACTAAGAAAGCCCAGGTGCCTCCCAGTCTCGGTATCCTGAGCAAGGCGGGTAGGGGGTGATACGCATGGGACCAGCAGGAACAGCAAGGACGGCAGCTCAGTTGCAAGGCCATAAGGACGGAGGGGGTGAGGTTGAAAGCCAGGGTGACATCACATTTCTGAATTTTTTAGTGTCTGAAAGGGTTGACACTTGTTCTTCTGAGAATCTGGGAGTCTTATGTTCTTGAATGAGAGGAGACATGCAGCGGTGTTGACGAGTAGTTTCATTGTGAGGAGTTCTGTCGCCCAGCTAGGGCGAATGCTTCTGGCTGTGGTCCTTCTTGTCTTGTCTCAGTGGCAGGACAAATAACAGCTAACAGAACCCATAGGAGGCACAACTTAATCCGTTCAGCAACACTTAGATGAGGTAACATTTCATCACCACGGAGTTGGCCTAACAAAATAAATCCAAGTAGGCAATTTAGGTCTACTCCCCAATGGTAAAATTGTTTCTGGCTCACCAAACATTATCTTTTATCTGATGGGTAGAGCAAATAGCCCCTCCCTTGCCTGTTTTATAAGATTGCCCTGAAGATAAATATGCTGAGTGAGATAGACACACCTTATAAACCACATTATAAGTAATTATAACAAATTGTTTTTAAGAGGAGTGGCCTTTGCAAAACAGGGTTCCTAAAGAAAGCCAAGCTTTGGATCAAGCAGATTGGGATCGAATCCATTTTGAGGCCCCTGGCTAGTTAGGGACCCATCCTGGACACTGTGTTCCTGTTTGCAAAATGAGATTATTAAACCCTTGAAGGGTTGTCAGGGGGATGGGATGAAATATCACGTAGAAATTTTTGGGGTGCTTAGTAGATATTATCATTGTTTTTGTATCTTTTAGGCATCACAGAAACTATTCTATGCCAAGTATACAAGGAGAGTCTCAGATTGGCTGGTTGGTCCTTAGATGATAATGTAAATCAAGAAATCATAAACCAATTAGCACAATAATTGTCCACAATATTTTCCAAAATATATTTATTATGCTAATGACAGACATTTCTATGTTTGAGAAATGCTGTTCTCTTAAGAACCATGTTTTGATGATAAATTAATGTCATTTTTTTCCCCTTTTCTCCAACCAGGATGAAGATGATGGTAAGTTCAGAAAATCTTCCTTATAATTTATAACTCATTACTTCATATTTTTTGTTCTCACAAGTGCAATTATTTAGAAACCCCATAGAACTGATTATAATTGTTAAATTAAGTAGAAATATATCAGTTTGTATAACTGCATAACTTTAATAAAATGGAAGTAGTTGACTGGGTTATCAAGAGAAGTGTTAAGTTCATGCATGGCAGTGCAAATTACTTTTTTTTAAGTCTTTCTTTAAATTTTCTTTTCAAGTTTTTTTTTTTTAAAGATTTATTTATTCATACAAGAACCGGGGTACAGGCCAGATGTGCGGGAGGGTGAGAAGATTCACCAGAGACAGAGCGGGGAACAGAACAGTCAGACTGATTGAAATACGCTGCTGAGGGGAGCCGCGGACGAAGCAGGGGAGGTCTGCTGCACCATATGGGTATCTTCCTGGCCCGCCAGGATTGAACCAGGCCTGCAGAGTCTGCAGACAGCCTCACAACACTGCGCTCAACCGCCTGCGCCACCAGGGAGGCCCGACAGTGCAATTACTTAATAGAACAGTGAAGTTAAAATTGGATGTGTAGTTTCATAGGAAAATTTCTAATATTTATGCCCTCTAACACTGTGGACAAAGAATCACTAGCTGCAGATGAATAAAACAGCATAAATGTGGTTTCACAAAACAAAATGAAACTTGTGAATCATTTCTGAAAGTCATATGGTTTCCAATTTTCTGCCAAGTTAGCATTTCAAAAATGAAAAAAAAAAAAGGTATTATATAGAGAGAATGGCATAAAATGGCAGTATTTTTTAATGCATCCTAAAGTAGCAGAGTTCTATCCTCTCACTTCCAAATTCCATTTGATCTTGGACTTTAAAAAAAAAAATCTCCTTTAGACCAGCTGTTTTAACTGGAGAGCAGTTCTGGAATGTCTCTAGTGATGATTGGATCCTGACAATCTACTTTATTTTTTCTCCCTCCTCCCTGCAGTGCATCAAAGACCTTTGCCCCCACCAGCCCTGCCCTCGGTGAGCTCCAACACTTTCTCTTCAAGACCTACCAAACAAACTTCCAAGTACTCCCTCCCGGCACCTCACGTCCCTGGAGGGTTCTCAGACAGGTTTGTGGCAGTGTCTTCATATTCTAACTTAACACAACATCTGGTTCTGCTTGTGCTGTGCTGGTGCCGGGAGGGTTGAAGAAAAGAGAAATGAATCAGTGGTAGTAGGGCCAGAACATTTTGGATCTTAAGAAACCAAATCAAGCTGATCATAATGCTTGTTAACTCATTGCTTGTTTCTGAGTCTGTGTCCACCCCAGAAAGAGTGGACCCTTTAGCAGGAATTGGGGAATGTTTTCACTTTGTGAGTTAAAACTCCAGAAACCCAATTAATTTAGAGGTGCACTTTATTCCATTGCTCTTTGCTTTATTGTGCTTCACAGATATGTTTTTTTATGAGACTGTCCACCAGCAGAAAAGATTATGATTTGCTAAAGGCTCAGCTAATGGTTAGCAGGTTTTAGAAATAAAGTATTTTTCACGTTGTTAAGGTACATTGTAGTGGGAGGGACAACATGCGTTCGCATATCTAATAGAGTAGAGTAGTATAAATATAGCTTTTTTATGCACTAGAAAACGAAAAAACAAAAAATCCAACACCGTGTGATGTGTTTTATTGTGATATTATTTTATTGTGGTGGCCTGGACTGAACGCACAGCATCTCTGATGTATGCCTGTACTTAGGAGTTCATCCCGTATCTTGGATGCATAGACTAAGAAAATGTAGCTTGCAATTGGTGGAGTCTAAAAATTTCCTTGGGGCTCCTCTGGTGGTGCAGGCGGTTGAGCGCAGTGCTGTAAGCTGTCCACAGCCTCTGCAGTGTGGGTTTGATCCCTGCCGGCTGGGGAGATACCCGCATGATGCAGCAGACCTTTCCTGTCTCACCTGCTGCTCCCCTCAGCAGTGTATTTCAGTCAGTCTGCCTGTTCTGCTCCCTGCTCTGTCTCTGGTGAATCCTCTCACCCTCCTGCACATCTGGCCTGTGCCCCAGTTCTTATATGCATGAATAATAAATCTTAAAAAAAAAAAATTTAAAAATTAATTAAAAATAAATAAATAAATAAAACCTATGAAGGAAAAAAAAAAAAAAAACACTTTCTTTGCATGGGCTCTGTCCCAGCAGGTCTGCTTTCTTAGAAGCCACCCGGTTTTCAGGCCCCCCAAGTGAAGCCAAGGCACCAACAGGAGAAAGACAAGATCATTTCTCCCTCAACAAGTCCACAGGCCTCCTCCTGGTGTCCCCAAGACCTCCAGACTTTGGGGTCACCTTTTCTTTAATATTCAGAAGGAGAGTGCCAGTCCCCACCCTAAACATGGGAGAAAACTTGAACTACCAGCAAGACCTTACTGCTCCTGCCAAACATCTAGGAGGATTCTCAAGTTTTCATTTCCCCTGGGTGCCTCTTGCTCTATTTTCTGCTGCTGCTTCTAATTTCCAGCTGATTTTTTTTTCTTCTACTATGTCTGCCATTTTCTCATGCTGCTTCATCCCACTCTGGTCCCTTCATTCTTGCAAAATATCACTCACAGAGAGGGCTGCACAGGGCAGACCTTTACAGAAGGTGTAGGTGAGTGGGGGGCAGAGCAGCATTCCAGGCCGCAGGCCCTCCCTCCACCCCAGCTCTGGGAAGGTTGTTACTATCACACAGCGCCATCAAGCCAGCCCTCTGTTTCTCAGCCACCCTGCTCTATAGCCCTTTAGATACTGGGGACTTCACTGGTTGCAAACAACCTTGCCATTAATATATTTTCCCAGCTGAAAGACAAGTGCTCTCCCCAGAAGGCTTCTGCCTTGATCCAAAGGCAAAGGCCTCAAACTACAGTGACGTTTTTAAAAAAGATTTATTTATTTATACAAGAACCAGGCTACAGGCCAGATGTGCAGGAGGGTGAGGGCATTCACCAGAGACAGAGTGGGGAACAGAACAGGCAGACTGACGAAATACACTGCTGAGGGGAGCAGCGGGTGAGACAGGAGAGGTCTGCCGCACCATGTGGGATTCTCGCCTACTAGCGGGGATCGAACCCGTGCTGCCGAGGCTGCTGACAGCTTCTCAGTGTGGTGCTCAATTGCTTGCACCACCAGGGAGGCCCTAAAATAACTTTTAAATACCTGTAACACTGTTTTTTGTTGTTTTGCATTTGGGTTTGTATGTGTGAAACTCATTAGACTTTGGGATGTTCCACTTGGAACCACAGTGAAATATGTTAGTTCCTTCTCTTCTCAGCTCCTATGGTTTTGGGTGTGGGGACTGGGGGGAAAGTGCAGTATCCCCACTTATCCATCCATCTGTGGTGTCAATCCACAGTTCAAAAAATGATATATAATAAGCTAGTTTAAGGGAGACCACATACATACAACTTTTAGACAACAAATTGTTCTTAAATTTCTATTTGACTATTAATTATTGTTATTAGTCTCTTACTAACTAATCATAAATTAAAATTTATCATAGGTATGTATGAATGGAAAACAAATTGTTTATTTGGGGTTCAGTACTATCCATGGCTCCAGGCATCCTTGGGAGGTCTTGGATGTAGCCTATTAACAAATGAAGCAGCCTCTGTAGTTCAGTTTCCCTAGCCCAGCCTCCCCATTGGGTCCCTTCACCCCCAACCAACTTAAACCCCTTCTTTTTCTGTCTCCACAGTAACAGTGGTTTTCTACAGAGTGCCTCCCTGCCACCATACTTCCCTCAAGGTTTGTACTTGGGGCTCTGTGACCTCCGCCAGGCACACGTCTTCGTGACTGGGTTACCAACCAGAGCCTTTTGGCAAAGGTTTTGTTTTTTCCTAAAAGCATCTGACTTCCTCATTCAGCATGAATTCAGTTTCATCTGTGCACCAAGGGCTGTTAAAATGATAGGATGCCACATAAAACACCACACACACACACGTACACACACACACATCCCCCTCAGGAAGCTCTTTTGGCCTTCATCTCCCTACACAGAACTTTTCTCCCGCATTTTTATATATCTGGTGCTCAGACTGGTGCTTGTCTTTCTCTGTAGTTTTGAGTTTCTTATAATGAATCTACCCTAGAATTACAAGTCGAGGAGCATATTTGAAGAATAGCTCAAGAAAACTCAACCCCTGATATTCGGGTTCTCTAAGCAATGGTGAGGACTTACATTTTTAATAATACCTCCTCTGGGTGTCCAATATAAATATCTGCTTAAAGAGTTCTCAGATGTGCATACTGATCACCTGAGACTTGAATTAAAATGCAGATTCTAACTCAGTGGGTCTGGAGTGAGACCTGAGACTCTGCATTTCTAACAAGTTCCCATGTGCTATTGATAATGCTGGTCCATGGACCACTTTGAGCAGCAGCCAAGGCCTACATGGTAGCACTAGATTGTGTTTCTTTCTTTTATCCTTAAAGCCTTGGGAGTGACTGACACTTGGTAGGCACTTTTAAAAAGTTTGTTGAATGACTGAGTGTCTAATGATTGTGGACATTTATCCAACTCCTGTAAATAGAGGACCCCGTCCTAATGTTGTCAGAATTCTGATTTATTTTCCAAAAAAAAAAAAAAAAAAAAAACACTAAAAAATGTGAAATCCCCTGTTTTATAAAGATTGGCTTAAAAATTTTTCAAAGCTGTGAGGGACAAACAAAACACTTTTTTGCAGTCCACGTGCAGCAACACCACTGTGTGTTACAGGGAAAAGTAAACTGCGTTAGTGAGTATGAATTATAGCTAAAGAGGAAACACGTTTTCAGGAGCACATCTACTGCATCAGTTGCATCATCCCATGTGGGTGAGACCCTACTGCGGACACCAGTGAAACCCATTTAGTTACTACTTTTTCCTAAAATTTTGGGGTTAGAGTGTCCATATGCACCTCAAGGCTTCAAAACCCATCTCCACCCACCCAGCACCCCCACCCCCGACCCCGTCTGCACTGCTTTTTGTCTTCACTGCTTTTTGTAAACTCACATTATGTTTCTTGCCTAGTCCCTGTAGGTATCTGAGCTCCACAAACTTCACTTATAGCAATATTTCCTAAAGTAGATTCCACAGACACCTGATTTTTTTTTTATTTTTATAGAGGCATGTTTTTATTCATTTATTTGTTTGTTTTGTTTGTTTATACATGCACTGGGTACAGTCAGAAGCGCGGGAGGGTGAGAGAATTCACCAGAGCCAGAGCGGGGAGCAGAGCAGGCAGAAGGACCAAAGCACACTGCTGAGGGGAGCAGCGGGCGGCAGGAGAGGTCTGCGCGCCATGTAGGACCCTCCTCCGGAGGCCGGGGAGCAGCCGGGGATCGAACCGGTGCCGCAGAGGCTGCAGGCAGCTTCGCAACCCAGTGCTCAACCGCTGCGCCACCGAGTTGGCCCACAGACACCTGGTTTTGTGGGTAATGATAGGGATTATTTATATAAACCACTGGTTTATTCTTTTGGAGAATACTACCTTAATCAAAATTGATCCCTTTTCTCCTAAGACTTGTAGGATACCTGGTCCTCAGTCTTTCTCACTGGCTGCTCCAGTGTCAGGAAGGCAAAGGATGTGTTATGTATTGTCCAAAAACCTCCCTTGAGGATCTAGGCAGGAAGTGCATGCGCATGGCCATCATGAATCATGACCTATGACCTATGACCTATGGCAATGGCCTGCATTGTCATGCAATACAAGCCCTGATTATCTCACTTTCCTGTATGGTTAGATTTCATCCATTCAACAAACATTATCAAATGCTTGCCATATTAGACTGCAAAGGGTGGGAACAGGGATGGCCTTTTCAGGTACTGGGAATCTTAAGAAAGAAGATAGCAGCCTAGGGCCATCCTGGTCTGCTTATTTAGAAACAACAGGGATGGCCATCTTAAATATTCCTGATGTCACAGTTCAGGAGACTTGAACCCTAGCCAGGTAGCTACTCACTCGGTGGTGTGTGGCAGATGCTTGGTGCCATATTGTAGATGAGTAACAACCCTAGCACAGGATCACCTGGGTGCTTGTTAACGTGCAGATTCTGGGTCCTGGAAGATTCAAAATCCTTCAGGAATTTTTTTTGTATAGAGTAGTATTTGGGACTTCAGGATCAAGTGGAGGCCCTGCCAGGTAGACCGCGCAATTTATTTAGACTCTGAATCTCTGTTTCCTTCTATGCCAAGTGAAGATAACACCCACCTGTTGTGTTGCTGTGAGGATTAAAGGAAGTGTGCACAGGTGTCTTATTTAAGGCCTGGACAGGGCAGGGCTGAATAAATATTGCCGAATGAACAAAATAATGACTCATGAATAATTAGGAGAACACGCAGCTCACAGAAATTGTCAGTTTATAAACAGCTGTTCTGGCACATAGAAAACAGCCTTGGCAATTACAAATCAACACAAACAATCAGACCTTTCTTGAAATTAGGCTACACATTCTCCAAAAGTTTCAGGGAACTGAAAACAAGAAAAAAAGGGTTAGAGAAGGTGCAAGGTAAGAGCAGGGTAATTTATAGGTACACAACAGACTTCTTGAATCTCTGGTTAATCTGTAGGGTCTTCTATGTGAGTTTGAAGAGTGCTATCTCTTTAGAAAAATTCCGTAAAGAACAGAGCTAGAAAATTCTGTTTCTGAAAACTAACTGTATTCTCAAAGCAATTTCACCTTGTTTTGGGTAATGCACATTTCTTTTTGTGAAAACGAAGAGACTAGAACTTATCTTTATTAAGCATTGGCACCACACCAGTGGCCGAGAATCCACTCTGAGTGTGCTGAATCAGGAAGAATTTTATGAAAAGATCTGTCTCTTAAATATTCTTTTTAACAGTCATATTAAAATGACTGTGACTTTTGCATAAGTGGATCTAGCCACATTATTTTATATAACATGCACATTTGAGAAATCACGCAAATCTGTGCTGCTGTTCTCTGAACTTCCCTGACATGATTACAGAATAATGCCTGAACAGCCCTTGTGGTTTTGAATGGAGAAAATTGTTTTTGAAGCTAGGGTTTCTTGAAATGTTAACCACTGGGAATGACAACAAGAGGGTTTGGGGATAAGGGGTCGAAGGGGGGAGAAGCGTTATGACAGAATACTAACTTATGACAGTGTATTAACTTACAAAATGCTGTCCTTTTGAAGGCTCGAGCAGCAGAATGCAGCCTAGAGTTGATAACAGGAACTTCTCCTTGCCAGTTCCAGGCAAACATCGGCCACCATCTCCCGAGGAAGAAGAGGTAATAAACTTTATGTTTGTATTTGATTTTATTTCCCCCCACCAAATGAATCAGCAGAAACTACCATTGCATATTTGTTTGTACTTGAATCGTCCATTGGCCTTAATATTTTTTTAAGTGAAAAAATTAAGGGAGGATTCAGATGAAGAATCTTGGTGTTATTTCAGACTCTTCTAGTGGAAACTGTGTTTTGCATATAACAGTGAGAAAAATAATAGTATTTTCACCTGTTTCCTAGTTTATGAGCTTAAATAAGTTATTTAACTGCTCATTAACCCAGTGTTTTCATGAAGTGTATTATTATTCTCAACTAAAGAATTGATGACATTTGTGTCTTCAGAAGTGCCCTTATATGAGAAATGTTTTGTCATGGCTATTGTGTCATGATAAAAAGAAGTTTGTACAAACTATCTACTTAGCCCCTCACCTGAATGATTCTGGATTCATATTAAGAAAATTGATGTTTTAAACTTCATGGAATTGAGATGGTGATTTATGGAAATGATTTTTTTGGAGGATTTTCTTTTCACTTATATATGTAACTGCAAAATTTATTCAGTTTTTAAAATTTTACCTCTTCAGAATCCATTAAATGAAGAGTGGTACGTTTCTTATATTACCCGACCAGAGGCAGAAGCTGCTCTTAGGAAGATAAACCAGGTACTGTGCTAAAGCTAAAGTAGCTATAAATATTAATAGAAGGAGAAAAAAAGGCACTGACTTATTGAGTACCACGTACAGGCTAGGAATTCTGCTAGGTGCTGTTTGCTGTTATGCAGAGCAGACTCCTTAGTGCCAGCTTCACTCCACCATCATCCATAGCAATGATACCTAAGGCAGTGGGGAAAATCAAAATTAAGAGAGTTAATATGGCTGCCAGAATATTAAGAGATTTTATTAACAAAAAGGGTCTGTCTTGTTGGAGGAATCAGACACTGCCAAAAGACTCTTTCCCCAGTTTTCTAGCATCTTCTGGTACCATCTTCCTTTTATTGCACAGTTGCTTTCCACACTGATGTGAAGGGACCCATATCAAGAGAGACAGCAGCAACGCTTCGCAATTTCCCTTAGAAATTTCTGGCTGTCCTTGCACATGAAATGTCTTAACCCGATTTCCCATGGTTCAGTGCTGAACCTTAACCTTAAATTCATCAGAGAGGGGAAATCAAAGATCCTTTGTCTCACATCTTGAGTCTATAACATTCATTCTTAATCTTTGCCATACATTTAAATCATTTGGGGAACTATAGAAATTTCTGATTCCTGGGTCTCACCTCATTTAATTAGAGTGCTGGAGAAGTCTTTGAAATTCCTCAGGTGATTCTAAAGTGAAGCCAAAACTGGGAATCACAGAGACAGGGGTATATTTATTTAACAGATGTGTTCTGATGGGTATTTACCCAATTAACTTGGAATAACAAGAACAGAGGAAAGCCCCTATTGCAGATCAAAGATTATTTAAAGCCTTCTGCTTCAGTACACAGAGGAGAGGGTTATTAAAATGTATTCATACTAATTAGTTCTATTTTAATATTAGATCTTCACGGTCTTCATATTATGTGACAATAAAAATTGGTGGAATGATTTTAAAATACAGGCCAAATATCAACACTCTTTAATAAATGTCGGAAAAAAAGAGTGATAAGAACATAGTTTACATACAGTTTTATTCAGATGTATATATGGTAATGAAACATCTAAGATCATGATTTGAAAGTGGGTGAATTTATTAAATACTTGGGCGTTTTCTGACTTGGGGTATGGAAAGAAAAGGTTAGGGAATTAGCTTCCAGGAGTATGAAGCTATAACTTCAGTTTACCAATGAAATCCTTATTTTGTCTGGTCCCCTTATCCACTCAGCTTCCTATTATTTGTTTTATTCCTTTTTTTGCATAAAAGATCTGGGGTGTAGGCCAGAGATGTGGGGGATGAGAGGGTTCACCAGAGACAGAGTGGGGAGCAGAACAGGCGTATTTGCTGAAATGCACTGTTGAGGGGAGCAGCAGGTGAGACAGGAGAGGTCTGCTGCGCCATATGCGGGTCAGCCCCCTGGCCTAGCATTGAACTCAGGCCATAGAGGTGATAACGCTGAGACTTAACCTGAGGCTACCAGGGAGGACCCCTTATTTGTTTTATTCTTGACAAAGGGATTTCTTTTTCATCAAGAGACTTCCAAAAGCATTTCTTTGATATAATCTCTGCTGCTTCTTTCCTGCCAGCCTATGTATCTATGGCATGTGGGACCTGTAGCTGTTTGGGGAACTGAGTATCTGCTGACTTGTCAACTGATAAGTTTCCAAGATCCCCAAGGAGGCTGGTTCTGCTTCTCTTAGAGGCAACAGAAGTATTGACTTACTGCTCCCATAATGACAAGAATTTATCCTTTTAGGATGGCACATTTCTGGTCAGAGACAGCTCTAAAAAAACAATAACGAATCCGTACGTCCTCATGGTATTGTACAAAGACAAAGTTTACAACATCCAGATCCGTTATCAAGAGGAAAGCCAAGTTTACCTGTTGGGAACAGGACTTCGCGGGAAAGAGGTAAGGACCTCCAGTTGAAAAATTCCCCTTCACCCCCTCCAGTTCTCTTTTTTCCTCTCTCTGCATACCCACCTGCATGGGACCTTGGTGTCCATTCTCTATGGCACCCTCGGAATTAAATCGTGTTAGTGTAGTTCTAATTCACTTACTGGAAGGAAAAAAAAAAGTTAACAGTAGCTACCTCTGCTATAGGAATCCTTCTTGTATTTTTTATTCCAAATAATCTGAAACAACTACATACCTTTTCAAATAAAAAAGACCAACATTTAAAAACTTTTTAAAAAATCCCATTAGATGGTGTTAAAGGCAAGTCCTTTCTATCATTCGTCATCGTGACAAAACTTAAGGTTCAGCATATTTATAAATCAGCTAATTTTTAATCCACATTTGAAAAGGCAAAAAAAAAAAAGAGAATTCTGGGGGTGATTATTTAGTTATTTGGATGCTTTTTTTTTTTTTTTTTACTGAAAATGGAAGTTTTCCCACTAAAGGCTGTCCAATTGCCAAAAAATGTTCTTCTGTTCCACCAAGCTTTATGCTGATCGCTTTTTGGGTGATCATCAGAACTGGTAATTTTGAAAATTGCCTTTTGCAAGGATGTTAAGAGCTAAATTTAATGCCCTAAATATATTCTTTAAGATCAGAGTTCCAGGAAGATAATCAACTAAATCAAACATTTCTAGACAAACAACTCACCTATAACTTCTACTTTACTCCCAATATTTCTCAGCTCTGGTTACTGTAAATAAGGATAAAACACATGATTTTAATCAAATCTTTGAATCAGTGTGGATAGAGTTGCATAGGTCCCTTAGCAGCAAAAATGTGTCCCCTCAGCGTTTCTCTTGGTCTCGTGTGAAAACACCCAAAAACAAACCACTCACTGCAGCTGCCCTGGAGGGAGGCACCCAGTACAGCAGTCTTAGGGGAAGAGCATAATCCTGTCTGGAGTATCAAGGTGACTTCTGTCCCAAGTCTAGAAAGATGGGTGGACTTTTCCTAGTCTGGCAGTCAGGGTAAAGTGATCGAAGCAATTGATGCAAAGACTTGGCTGCAGAACTTTTGTGAGTGTGGAGGTGGCGGTGGGGGCACAGGAGAGAGATTGTAAAGAAACTCATATGTCTGCTACAGATATCCCTTCAGACACCAGGGATGCTGGACACCTTTTCATCCCTCCTTCCTCCACACTCTTAGCAATTGAGAGTGAAATAGGAATACAGAAACCAAAACCAAAAAGATGAAGAGAGCAATCAAAATTAGAATGTTTGGGGTAACATTAAGACATAATTATATACAACTATGTGTATGTATGATTATATTGAAAGCTTCTGTTTTATATATGAAACTTGAATATATTAATTTATATATACTAAAATTCTAATTATATTCTATATCATGTAAGTATATACTAATATATAGTTAATAATAGAGATTCTTTTATCTGTGGATTATTGGATGATGGTTAGGAATTACATTTTCAAAGTTCTACACCAGAAATCATTAAAATATTTGCCATATTTTATGTTTTTTCCTACAACCCTCATAACTGAAGAGGTAGGATATGTTACACAGATAGCAAGGTGAAATACATGCCACTCACTCCAAGATTGATTAATGTCCCTATTTTGAACCTTTCAGGACTTTTTGTCTGTCTCAGATATTATTGACTACTTCAAGAAAATGCCACTTCTGCTCATTGATGGGAAAAACCGAGGTTCCAGATACCAGTGCACGTTAACGTACTCTGCGGGCTGTCCCTAGCAAGTTAGCCAAGTGCACCAACCTTCCTCCTGCCTCTGTTAACAGCATGGGAAGATTAAGCAACCCTGGTGAAGGAACAAACACTTAGAACTGAATCAAACACCTCAATTTTAATGCAAGTTTTTGCCCTTTCATTTAAAAAGCAAAGTGTTTGAAATGAAGTCTGTCAATATCCCATAATTTATTTATTCTTCTTCAGTGTCTGTAAAATGCATGAGTAGTGATGTTCACACTTGAAATCTAGTTGTGCACTGTAATAATTCATTTTAAAAAATGTTTGTTTTGAATACCCATTTCAAAGGACAGTGATTTAAACAATTATGGAAATAATTTGGAGCAAGTTAAAAAACATTGAAACAGTAATCGTTTTTGGTTCCACATGAAACTGATTTTTGTGTAGCCAAAGCTTTGTCAGAAACAATCATCAGTTTTATATATGTAATTTAAAAATTACTAAAAATTCACATTTTTAGTAATTTAAGAGGTTTCACAGTTATTTCATTATTTTTTATTTGGCAGTGTTTGCTGGGGGGATTTTTGTGTACTTTTTTATGGAAAGATGAGTGTTTGGATAACTTCCTGAGATTAAAATTAATTTACCTTTTGCTTTACTTTTCGGCTCCTAAAACAACTTTATTGACTTTGTTATTTATCCATATTATATTTGTTTTAAAGCAAAATTAAGCTATAAATGTCAAAAGAAAACATTTTAAATTTAGAGATAAGGCTTTAGTATCAAATATATCTGGGCTGTCATATCCAGGCACCCACATCCCGCCTCCACCCCCCACTCAACTCTGAAACCATCTTCAAGTAATGTAGATTTTACCAAAGTCTTCCTGGAAGATGAAAGAACAGTGTACATACATGGAAAACTTTGATCCACCTTTTCTATTAGATTACTTTCTTTCTATTCTTCTGAAAACTCCCTAATATGCTCTTCTTCCTAATAAGGCTTTATTTATAAATCCTTCAAGCATTTCCTCTCTTTCCTTCAGTTTTCAGTCTAGCTTAACAGTTTTCAACCTAGCTTAAGGGAATAAGCATTTACAAAAACAAAAATCTGACATTCAGTTGTTCAGTTATTTTCCGTTGAGACCTTGCTAGTTATTCCATAACTTTTATTAACAACATTTTTTGGTTTCTTTACTTAGTATATAAGTGGCAAAGATTATATAGCATCTCCCTTTTTATGAGCTAATAGATCGTAAGAAGTGTTCTTGGAAGTCACTGGTTTAAACTGAGTATGTGGAGACTTAACCAATGACGATAGAAATGACAGTTCAGAATTTGAGAGTTCTTTTTTATTTAAGATTTATTTATGTATACAAGAGCTGGGGTAAAGGCCAGAGGTGCGGGGGCGGGGGGGGGGGGCGGAGAGGATTCACCAGAGACAGAGTGGGGAACAGAACAGGCAGACTGACTGAAATACACTGCTGAGGGGAGCTGCGGGTGAGACAGGAGAGGTCTGCTTGGCCATGTGGGTTTCTCCCTGGCCAGCTAGGGCTTGAACTCGTGCTGCAGAGGCTGTGGATTTCTTCATAGTGCTGTGCTTAACCCCTTGCGCTACCAGGGAGGCCCCAGAATTTGAGAGTTCTAAAAGTGAAAAAAATAATCTACATTCATTTACCTGTTTATTCAACAGCATGTTCAACAAGCATTTATTTACTGCTTGATGTGTGTTAAACACTGATCTAGGTGCTGGGAGGGGATAACAGACCCTATAAGTTCTGTTCTGGAGTGAGCTGGCCTTGAGTTTTGCTAGTGGTATTCTATCCTTTATGCTCAAAAATATCTAAAATAAAGGACACGGTAGATTTCAAAGTAGCAATTTGGTAGTGAGTTATATTTACAAGACAAATAAAGCTTATTGTTTTAAGTCTCCTATGGTGGAAAGGGACAGAAGTTGTAGGATAAAGTTATCCTAAAACCAAAAGCTATTCACTGTTAGGATTGAAGTAGTGGTGAACGTCTTATGTTTTATGACTGTAACATTCCTTCTCCCCTTCCTCAGACCATGGCAACTCCATTCTTTTGGTGGGGCTGTACCTCCTTTACCACAGAACTAGCATATGACCCCAGTCTCCCCAATCACAGTTGCTCAACACTGAACATCTTAACCAAAGCTGGGCCAATCAGGGTCCTTCTCTGGAATGTTAGACAGATGGATGATTTTTTTTGAGGGGGTAACTCCACAAGGTAACCCTGTATACCTTCAGTGTCTGCTGCCATATCCTACCCCTTTCTACCTGCCATATGAAGGAAACCAGTCTATAAGAGAAGGGTATAAAGTCAATCCACAGAAACAGAAATAGGACAGAGAGATGCCCACACAATGTTCAAGTGAACTTGCGCTGTTCTGTCATTGGCTACTAGGAGAGATCTGATGAATATAAACTCATACCATCCACTTCTAATTTAGTAACTCTCTATCAATCTGGGCCACATTCAAACATGAGGTAAAAGATACGCAGTGCCCCAAGGCCAATTTTCTATATCCTGTTCTTGCCATTAGTGAAATTAGCCATTCTTTCAAACATTCTAACAACAATAAAATAGGCTTTAAGAATATGAAATTATTATTTATAATGTAATATTTTAAATTTATTTTTATTCTATTAAGTATACTAGTAAACTCAATTCTCCCAGATATGTGTGAATAATAAATAGTTAAATTCATAGCAAATAAATAAGAAATCAGACAGAAAAAATGTTGGAAGCAAGGGACATGTCTGATATTTCAGACTCTTCTGAGAGGGAGTTGTTTCTTTCTATTTTCTTTAAATCATCTGTCTTCATGGGTTGATTAAAATGTAGAGTAAGGTCACAAAGCAATAACTGGGAGAGCTCTGTATAAAACAAAATAAAAAGAAGACACTATATTGCAGCACACATATCACAGACACATTCTACTTTTAGTCATCTCCTAATTCTTAATGTAGCTTTCTTTTAAATGATTAGAGATCAAACCACAATTGAGGTGTGCCCGTTTGGGCTTAAAGTCATATTTATCTACTACAAAATAAGCATGAGAAAGATCTTCAAAAAGGGGTCTTTAGACCATTTTATCTGCATGTGACTAAACTGCAATTGAGTTACACAAATTTGATTTATCCTTTCTTAAACTTATTTTTACCTATAATACACACACATCGTATAGAGAATCAACTGACTTTTAGGGAATGTTAAAAAAAAAAGAGCAGTTCCTATTTCTCAAAGGCAACTTTTTTTTTTTAGCTCATTTTATTTTCCTCGCTTCGTGTGTATATGTTGAGTAAAAACACTTGTTTCAGGAGGTTGATATCCACCTCCATATTTCTAAGTGACATACTGATTTAATTTAAAAAAAATTAGATATTATCTGTTTCTTATTTTAGAAGATTAAGATAGAACATTTTTCACTCCACTCTCTATACTTGAGTACAATTTTTGTACTCAGTATTTAATATTAAAAAAGGTTATATTCTTCACAGCTGAACCATATGGGATGACATTTCCCTTCCTGCAAAATACCACCGAATCACAATAATTGTTTCCTTTTTTTCATGTTTATCACAAGTCTATTCTAAAATTCCTCTACTTGGGTAAATCTTCTCAGGTTAGCCAGATGCTGTACCTGTTATATTGTTCAACGTCTCCCAGTCTTGAGCCTTCTTATCTGCTCTAGTCTGGACAGTCTCCCTGTCTTCTTCTTGGAACTCACCTCACCACTATCCCTAGATGGGGTACTCTTTTTCCAGAATCTCTTATTTTTTCATTTTGGAGGAGAAAACAATTATATGTATCAAAATTTCTCTCTCCACACCAATGTTTAATAGATTGACTATATAGGGCCTCCCTTGTGGCACAAGAGGGTAAGTCTCAGCATTAAGCAGCTTTCCACAGCCACTGCAGTACCAGTTCCATCCCCAGCTAGGGAGAGAGAACTCACACAGCACAACAGACTTCTCCTGTCTCCCCTGCTGCACCCCTCAGCAGTGTATTTCAGTCAATCTGCCTGTTCTGCTCCCTACTCTTGTCTCTGGTGAATCCTCTCACCCCCCGCACCTTTGGCCTATACTCCAGTTCTTGTATGAATAAATAAATAAACCTAAAAAAAATAGATTATAGAAATTTAGATTGGAAATCATGTTTCCTCAGATTTGCAAAGGCACTGCTGCATTTTCTTCTAGCTTCCAGTGATACTACTGAGAATGCTCATCTGATTTTAATTTTTAATAACTGTGTTGTTTTTCTTTTTTTAAAAAAGCTTAAAGGTTTTTTTTTTTTCTTTCTTCCTCCAGTGTTCTAAACTTTCACAGTATTGCATTTTGGTATGGGTCTACTGTTCTTCATTGTTTTGGGCTCTTTCATTGTACAGCCCAATCTGTCAGCTGTGGAAAATGTTCTCAGATTTCTCTAGTCCCTCCCTGTCCACTGTTTATGTTCTTTGTAGCATCCTTATTTATTGGTTGTTGGGCATCCTTAATTGAGCTGTTTTTCCCTTAAATCTGTTATCTCTTTTTTGCTCTACACTCTGAAAAATTTCCACATTTTATCTTTAAACCTTTCTATCCAGTGTGTGTTGTAATTTTAATTTCCAAGAGCTTCCTTTTGTTCCCTACACATTCCTTTTTCACATTATCTTGTTCTTTTTTTCATGGTTATAACATCTCTTACTTCCCTATGGATACTGATAAGTTCTTTTTATTTATTTTTTTTATTTTAAAGATTTATTTATTTATGCATACAAGAGCTGGAGTACAGGCCAGAGATTTGGGGGGTTAAGAGGATTCACCAGAGACAGAATGGGGAACCGAACAGGCAGGCAGACTGAAATACACTGCTGAGGGGAGCAGTGGGCAAGACAGGAGAGGTCTGCTTCACCATGTGGGTTTCTCTCTGGCCAGCTGGGGATCGAACTCGTGCTGCAGAGGCTGCGGATTGCTTTATAGTGCTGTGCTTAACCCCTTGCGCCACCAGGGAGGCCCAACTGGTAAATTCTTAAAGAGTTTCATTCACATTTTATTTATATTGCTTCCTCATTGAATCAATTTACTGGTTTTGTCTCTGCTTTTCATTTTAGATGCTTTCCTCAAATACCTGTCATATTATAATTGTTTGCTCAGATTCAGACTGTGGTGCTAAAACTATGATCACAAGTTCTGTGCCCATAGTAGTCTATATTGCAGGGTCACGTGGCAGGGTAATTTGTTAGGAGAACTGCTGAATTAGCATCTTTAGACATTTCTTTTTGGCTGGTCAGATTCTTGAAAGAAAAATCTGCTTCTGGGTATAAATCTGACTGCCAATGTTTTGTTGCCAACAGGGAAAGAAAGCTGGAGCTCTTGCAATCAATATGTAAACTTCATACTAATGCCCTTCTTTTTAGTACAGTACTCTCCCTCTTGACTTGAGGCTAGTGGGTTCAGGTTACAGATCTCATTTTACTCAAAGAATAAACCTTAATCTTCTGTAAAAGAAAAAGTTGCCCAGCTATGTAGAGGGGAGGAGATATCATTCTTGATTGATGTCCTTCTTAATCAAACATTTAATCAGTCTTCATATTTTTAGCCCAAGTCTCATCCTAACTTCCAGATGATTCTGGTGCCATCAGGTACTGAGTCTCTGGAGTTATTTATGGCTTTACTCAGCCAGTTCATGATTCATATTTTTGGACTTCAACATTCTTCTGTTTGCTTACATCAGCTTTCTATTTTGTTAACTCTTTTTTGAAAGTTCTTTATCTTGTGGATTTTTGTCTCTTTAAAATCAATTTATCAAGTCAATGAGTGGTTAGTTAAGTGACTCTGTTAATGTTATGTCTATATGTCAATGGTAATATTTCTACATCATAAGGTTGTTGTGTAAATCTAGTCTAGTCCATTCATGGACTAGTATATGGATTACAGTAAATGCAATAAGTGTTAACTATTGACATTTTTACTAGTGAAAGAAATTGGGATAAAAGGATTATTCATTTACTCTTCTATTTTGCCAGTTCACCCTCCTATTCTAGCCTGGTATCCAGCTGCCTGATCCATACCATGGCTCTTCAGAAATATGTCTACCATATTTATTATTTCTATTTTACTTCATGAAAGTATAATTTGCAAACTGAAACTGTTAATCAAATTTGGGAGGAATCTAAAAACTTCTCTAATTTTTTTAAATGAATACAAGCATCCAGAATCAATTATTCATTTAGTAAAACATTTTCCAAGAACCTATTATATCAAGGCATAGTGTTAAGTGCTAGGAATACCCTTAAGAAGCTTATAGCTAAGTAGGGATAGAAACAGTAAGTAAAACAGTGATTACTACACAGTATGACAGATAAAATGAAAAGGTGAGTAATATGCTGGCTTAAAAAATTCTGCATTAGAAGTAACCTTTTAGTAAGTAGTGACTAGATCTGGTGGGGTGGAGGTAGGAATACAACAGGGGAATTTTAGGAGAGGCATTTGTTGAGGCACAAAAGCAAAAAGAACTAATGTGTCAATGAGCAAATGGTTTTCAATAAGGCTGGAACATATATACAACATGCAGGGAAAAAAGAATGAGGTAAGAATCTGGAGAAGTAAAATAGGGTCTAATCTCAAGAGTTCTTACAATTCATTCTAGGAGGTTTGGACTTTATCCTGAAGACAATGGTAATGAGGGTTTGTAGCAGATTAACATTTTAGAAAGCTAATCCTAGCTATAGTATTGAGATTGGTTTTAAGAGATGATGAAATAACCAGATTTATTTACATCAGACTTCTCAGAAACTTTAATATGTACTGTGAATTTGTGAGAGAAATATATAGCATAAAGCACTTTCCAAACTTATTTGATCAAAACATGAATTTCTTTTTATTGCACATCATCTACTTGTACCCTTTGAGAGAGCAGGGTTCACAGATCAAAGTCTGGGAAATGCTGCTCTAGGGAAAACATGTAGGAAAGGCACAGCAAGCACAAATCATTTGGTGCCTAACTAACAGCCACTACCCTCTTCTTCTTGGTGGCACAACTAGATTTCATTTGAGGTGATCCTCTCCCCAGCTCCAACAGTAACTCCTGATTGGTCCAAACCGATTTTGGCACTCCCATTCCCCTTGGCAGTGGCTGCTGCAGACATATGTATGCAGTGTAAATCTGGGCAACAAAAGGAAAGGGGAGGGCCTCCCAGGTGGCGCAGCGGTTGAGCGCTGGGTTGCGAAGCTGCCCGCGGCCTCTGCGGCGCCGGTTCGATCCCCGGCTGCTCCCCGGCCACCGGAGGAGGGTCCCACATGGCGCGCAGACCTCTCCTGCCGCCCGCTGCTCCCCTCAGCAGTGTACTTCGGTCCTTCTGCCTGTTCTGCTCCCTGCTCTGGCTCTGGTGAATTCTCTCACCCTCCCGGCTTCTGACTGTACCCAGTGCATGTATAAACCAAACAAACAAACAAACAAATAGATAAATAAATAAGACATGCCTCTAGAAAATTTTTAAAAAAAAAATAAATAAATTTGTTTTAAAAAAAAAAAAAAAGGAAAGGGGAATGTGCTGGAGGGATCTGAGGAAAGGCTTATATAAAGAGACACAGGCATATCTTTGCACAGGCAAGTATGCCGATAATGACCATGAGGAGTGATACAGTGAACATAACCAAAACATGGAAAGACGCAGCTACCCAATGAAATACTAAAATCCTGAATTACCTTTAGTTTAGGGCTCCCTCCCCTGGATCTTCTTGTTATTTTCCTTGTTGCATAAGTCAAGTTGGTATTTTGTTACTTATAAAGGTCTCATAATTGATACACAAGCTATCTTCAAATATTCAAGAGTTGTCATAATAAAAGCTACACATTCAGTGTAATTTTCATGTTTATAAATAGTACCGATGGGTGAAAGAACAGAGGAACAGATTTTAACTAGTCTGTGAGAAAGAACTGTCTAAATTGAAATAGGGTGATGAGTAAGACAGGGAAGTCCCCAACTAGGAAATGTTTGGTTAGGGGTGCCTAGAAATATTCAATCATGAACACTGTCCATGCCCGGGATAAAATAAGAGTATGTGACATGAGTGATCAAACATGATGATTTCTAAGGTGTCAACATATGAATCTGTTTAAAATGAAGCACCATTAACAAACAGAATCAAACTTAAAATTTCAAGTTGGAAGGAGTTTATGGGCTTAGTAAGGATTAATGGCTAAAGCCACTGAGTTTTGCAGAATGTGACACCATCATATTGGTGAACACCATTGTGTTGTGATGTCATTGTTGAAGGGAAGGATGGGAAGTAAATTTAAAGAGGTTAGACAACATCATAAGATTGTTGGTGTCAGGGGTGGGAATTCAAGTCTGCCAGGCCAATGCTCAAATATAACTCATCTTTAGAGATTTAGTTTATATTACAGTGTAAACATTTCTTAAGAAATAGAGAAATCCTAATTGATGGGCAAAATTTTATTAACTCCAGCAGCAGCACAAATTGGCTCTACTACTTCTTTTATAGCAATGACATGCAAATAGTTTAATGTAGTGATTCCATATTTACCTTTCATCTTCTTCAATTCCAAAGAAATTGTGTTAATATTTTTAATCATGGCTTCCACATTTAGCTTATGGTCAGTGCCATCATTATTAAACATCTGATTTTAAAAGAAGAAAAAAAGTGAGTGTCTAAGTCAGAAGTACTTACACTTTTAAAATAGTTAAAAATTAAGTATTTCTAAAAGGAAAATTTATTATCTCAGAACTAAAATAACTGTGAAATAGTAGTCTTTACAAATGATTAGAATTCTAACCTAAAAAGGTATTAACTTGTCATGTTAACCTTTTTCCAACTGAAAGCATGTCCAACTGGAATATTCTTAGGATGAAATTTCTTCTTTAATCAAACCATATCTACAAGATGGGGCACAGACAATGAAAATGCAGAAGTCTCTTTATCCCTCCACATTCACAAACTGCCTTACAATTTAGCAATCATATAAAATCTTCTATAATTTTATGTAAGTTTGTGTCTTTTTCTAACTTATTCTTAACAAGGGCCATATGATTGCTTTAAGTATACAGTAAAACTCAAAGATTCAGTTATAATTTATTGCCAAGGATGGCAAAATGGCCACTTCTGTTCATTTGGGAGTTAGAACAATCACACTCATTTTAATTTTGGCTAACCAAAATGCACAAATCAACATGCTATTCTACATATTTTTATATTTGACCAATTTGTCAGAAACAAATATACAGAGAGGTGGCTCACTAGAAAGTAACCTTAGCCATTCAAATATCTTTAAAATGACTTGAAAAATTAAACCACAATTAGCACACACCACCTTGCAATGTGAAAGATGGGTAGGTACAGCTCAGGTTTCTTGTCCAAAATAATGAAAACAAACTCACCATGAAGTCAATTCCTGGCCTCTGCCTTTTCCTGAGTTGGGAGAAGTTATCCTAGTTCTCTGGCTTTAGAGGCACTGCAACGGAAATACAAATATTGCTATCCAATGGAAAAAAAAAAAAAAACTACTTTGCATTCACCTTCAAGACCCTAGGCACTAAAAGGGGAATGCCATCTATTATAACTGGGCAGGGAAACCCAAAAGATTCAGAACTGAGGAGAAAGGAAAATTGAAGTAAAAGAAAGGGGGGGGGGGCGGGGCGGGAGTGGTGGAATGAAAGGACTAAAACATGAGAAATGGACATAAAATTTTTTAAAAATGAAAAAATGCTAAGAGGGAGGAAGAAACTAAAAGAGAAATGTCCGAGAAAACTGATCCTCCCCACTCGGGGGGCCAGTTATCCCAGGCCCTCAGTGCCCAAGGATGGGTGGGTGATGGGACCAGAGGCTCAGAGGACCCCACTGGGCCAGAGAGAAGTCTGGTCTTTCCCAGGTGCTCAGTCAGGCCAGTCCTCAGAGAAAGGAGGAGTCTCATCCCCTGGAGGTGAAAAGCAATGACCAGGCTGGGGTGGGGGGAAGAGGGAAGAGGAGGAGGGGGGGGGAAATGGGGAGAGAGTTGGGGGGAGGGAGGGAGGCAGGAGGGGCGGGAAGGGGGTCCTGGGAAGGGAGGCGTGGGGGGAGGGAGGCTGGGGGGGGAGGGAGGCGCGGGGGGTGGGGTGGGGGGGTGGGAGGAGGCGCTGGGGGGGAGGGAGGCGGGGGGGGGGGAGGGAGGTGCGGGGGGGGCGGTGTGAGGCTGTGAGGCGCTGGGGGGGAGGGAGGCGTGGGGGGGAGGCAGGCGCGGGGGGGGGGGGGGGGAGGCGTGGGGGGAGGGAGGCGCAGGGGTAGGGAGGGAGTCGCGGAGGGGCGGGAGGGAGGCGCAGGGGGGGGAGAGGGAGGCCTGGGGGGAGGGAGGTGGGGGGGAGGGAGGTGGGGGGGGAGGGAGTTGGGGGGGAGGGAGGCGGGGGGAGGGAGGCGGGGGGAGGGAGGGACGGGGGAGGGGGAGGGGCAGGAGAGGGGGGAGGGGGAAGGCGGGGCGGGGGGGGGGGAGGAGACATGGGATGGAGGTGGTCAGAGGCCAAGATCTGCTAAACTAGAGGTTCAAATGCAATCAGGGCAGGAGCCCCGGCAGGAGGTCAGGAGCCAGGGCTCAGGCGCTCCCACTGAGGAGCCAATATCCCTAGAGGTCCGCGCCTCCTGTGCGGCCCAACCAACCCCCACATCTGTGAGGCGCCCTGGGTCTTCAGGGACCCGTGGGCAGCCGGCACGCCCAAAGGCCCCTCACGGATTCAGAAGCACCCTCGAAGCTTGGAGAGCCCCCAAGCTCCCAAAGTGGATCAAAACGATGTGAAGCGAGCATGACCACCGCGGGCGCGACCCACTCGGCCAACCGCCCCTTCTCCACTCAGGCCAGGCCTCGAGGAACCCTGGAGGCGCCCTCGCGGCCAACCCACTGCCCACAAGCTAGGAGGCTGAAGATGGGCCTGACACAGCCCGGAAATGCCCGGCCTTCACCCTCCCATACTGATTTGTATCCTTTAAAGCCAAATAACGTCGACCTGCCTACCAACCTGAACCTGTCAGAACCGACTCACCAACTGTCAACCAAGAAGTTCCAACTGCCCCTTGGAGCCAGCCTTTGGGGAAGAGAGACTGAGCTCCCTGATTGGTCAGCTTCTCTTCCTGGGGCATCCTGGGAATTGTAGTCCCAGGTCATGTCCCTGCAGCAATGATGCTGGGTGCCAGGATGGCCGTGATAGCCACGCCCCCAAGGGCAGAGGTGGGTGGAGGAGGAAGGCGCGTTCTCCTGTGTGCCAGGCACCGTTCTAGGTGCTTTACAGCCCATATCTGCATTTGAAATTCACAGTGTGGGAGTATGGTTAAGGCCAGGCTGGACTGAAACTGAAACTGGTTTTGAATCCTATCCCAGCACCCGTTTAACTATAGAAATGCTGGTTAGCACCTTAATCAAAACCCAAACATCCTCATCTGTTGTTTGGAGATAATGATAACTGCCTTCTAGGTTTTTTGTTTCTTTAAAAATTAAGCAAGATAATGTAGCAAAGGGGTTGGCAGAGGTTAGCTATTATGATTCTTGTAAATTTTTACAGATGAGTAAAGAATATAGATGAGCTGAAAGATATAAACTGACTCTTGCCAAGAGGAGAAGCTGGGATTCAAGCCATCTTTGCTGGGTTCCAGGAGGAATCTCTGTCACTACAACCTTTGGGACTGGTGCCAAGGCTTTTCCTGGTGCCCCCGGGGGAATTGTCTCAGCCCAGGAGGAACTTAGACCTCCAGCATGAGGTTCTATACATGCTTTTGTTTTCTCTAACACATGCCAGCCTCTTGTACCCTACCTGACAACCCACAGCACATAATCTGTTTGTAACTTTATATCTAATTACCTTCCTTTTAACACTAGAATTTGTTGTCTGATGCAAAGTTAGATAAGGACTGTATAAGAGGACAGACTTTCAGTCCTAATGCAAATTACCTACCTAATCTTGAAAAAGTGTAACTACCTTTTTCTGACCCTGTTCTCTTCTTTGATTCCTTATGAAAGAGATGGGCTAGACCAGTGTTCCCTAATTTTCACTCACTAGAGGGCCACTGGTATGATTTTTGCCATTTCCCTCTTATTTTAATATTACCTTAATGTAATACTTTAAGTTTACCCTCCTTAAAAAGTTAAATCTACTTAAAATCTTTTTATCACTACCTAAATGAAATAAAACAAAAATAAAAGATAATAGGAAAAATAATGACGAAGAAAATAAGTACTTTTTAATCATCTAGATATTCTTTTTTTTTAAGATTTATTTATTTATTTATGCAAGCACTGGGTACAGTCAGAAGCGTGGGAGGGTGAGAGAATTCACCAGAGCCAGAGCGGGGAACAGAACAGGCAGACTGACGAAATACACTGCTGAGGGGAGCAGCGGGCAGCAGGAGAGGTCTGCGCGCCATGTGGGATCCTCCTCCGGTGGCCGGGGAGCAGCCGAGAATCGAACCGGCGTTGCAGAGGCTGCGGGCAGCAAGGGAAGCTTCGCAACCCAGCGCTCAACCGCTGCGCCACAGGGGAGGCCCATCATCTAGATATTCTTGACTCTTCTTGCTATCATCCTGCAGCCTGATCTTTGTTAAAATGACTTAAATGGTAGAGAGTGTTAAAGATAGTCTAGCACAAACTGAGACTTTCTTCTTGATGTAATGGAGAAAGTGACGGAGTTGAAAGGGGACTCTCACTGTGTGTATCCTAGGGAAATAGCTTTTATTTGCCAGTTGGGTCACTTCCCAATATATCCCACATTCTGACACTGCCAAACTTAATATTATATGCTTCCCAACAGCCTGTCCCCTTCCAAGATGCCTTCATTCTCAACATGCTCTGTCTTTCAAAATTCTCCTCAATCCTGGAGGGAGTCTCTCTGAATTAACCCTATCCTACTCCTCAGCTTTAGATCAGTCTCTCTACGAATATTTTTTTCCTCTTTACTTAATGGTTTAATTATGAACCCTTGCTAGTGCCTAAGGTATCATGCGTTTTCTCATATCGATTGTTTGCTCTAAGCATTTTTCATTTAATTATCTTAGTGGCGGGGATTGGGGGGAAAGGCACATAAGGTCAGGGACCAAACATTCCTTGATTCCTTGACTGCATATCAACCCATTTTGTTAGGCGTTTTCATCGTCTGCCCTCTCTCTCTCTCTCTCTCTCTCTCTCTCTCGCTCTCGCTCTCTCGCTCTCGTAAATGTTACCACCCCAGTTATGTAGGAAATGAAGCTTTACTGACCGCTTTGGGACAGCCACACACACACAAAACTTGATTCAGATCCTCTGTGTGACTCTAGAACTTTCCTTTCTCTGTACAAAATTGTCTTCCACACTAGGTTGCCATCTCTTAAAACAGTAAACATGTAAACATCAGGGCTGTGTAATGTTTGGGACTTCACAGATCATTGGCCTTAAACAGGCATATACTTCTGAACACACAGGTCCACCAATATTTATCTTCTGAATTAAGGACATTAACAAAGCAAAATAAAAATAACCGCATTACTGTTTTGTAAACGCAAAGGAAGGAAGGAAAAGACGGTAGGTCATGCTATTTTCAGAATAAGACAAGTTTAACAAAAATCTTACTAGATTTGCCCCTTGTATTGATGTAGATGGGAGATAACTTTACCCTCAGACCTGCAGAATTCTAGATGTGCTTGGAAACTCCCCATAGATAACAGCAACAGATAAAAAGAAAAGTAGGGTAAAAAAACGTGGGAGGTTAAGATGGCACTTAGATTGAAAATCAAATGAGGATGGGGCCTGGGGCTGGGGGTCGGGTTCATCATCCCAAGCACACTGAGCCCATACACAGGCCCAGCAAGAATTTTTTAATTTTTTTTATTTTGGGGGGTTGGGGGGTGAAGGGGCTGCCAGAGCTCAAATACCTGCAAAATAAGGATCACATTTTGGGGACCTTTGCTAAAATTTAAAGACCTTCCATTCACACAGAGTACTGATTACTTCTTATGAGCCTACTCAAAACTGCAGTAATTTGGGAAAGATCATCATTAATCATGAAACTTTTTTAAAAATGAAAGAACAACTTTCTTTTAAGTCCATGTTGTAAGAGGAAAAAGAGATAAGAATTCAGAAAACATAGATTGTAATAGTGTATGTCTTAGACTAACAATCACTACTCATATTGTTTTCCTGCTATAGATTCTGTCCTTTTGCTTTCCTAAAACAAACAAACAAACAAAAACTTTCAAAGCATGTTCTGCTCCTTAAACCTTGAGTTTGTTATAGATGAGACTCTAATAAAAAAAAAAAAAAAACTCTCTTCTTTAATAAGTTTGCAAACACAGGATGCAGTTGTTGATTGCAATGTTAATCAAATAAAGGAGATTTAAAAGCTGCTAAATTCTCCCATAAAGGGAGAAGCTGTTACAAAACAACAAGGTGATTAAGCATTTTATGGAGGCGATGTGAGTGCCTCAGTTAGTTTTATTACAAATTCTAGACATCACTACAAGTGATGTCTTCCTTTCCAGGAAAATACATTTTGTCAATGACCTTACTTCTTTTGCTTGTTCTCAGTGCTCCTCTTTGCTCTCTGTGCATTATCAAAAATGCTAGTCCCTGGGCCTAGGGACTGGCTTCTTGCTGGAGCATCACCCCTGCTTTGTACAACCCTCTTGTGCACACATTTGGAAGGTAATGAGCACATACTTGGATCAGCACTTAAGAAGCATGACCAGGAACTGGGGGGTCCAGGAAAGTCCCTGTGCCTCAGAACGACCAGTGCTTTCCCCAGAGCCCATCACAGAAAGGAAGCAAGAAGGCACCTGGTTTCCGCTTGTGAAATCTGAAGTCAAAGTTGGATTTCCTGCCACTGTTTTTTTGTTTTTTTTTTTCAAGCAGCAGTTGTTTCCTTGGACAGTGTTACTTTTTCTCGGAACGAAACACATCTGAACTGTAGAAAGATATTAAGGGTAACGTATTACTTGCTGCATTAACTAGAGTGTTTTCACTTGTAAATTAAGAAATTACACAGAAGAAGGAATTCCTGTCATTTGCAACAGTATGGAGGAAACTTGAGGCATCATGCTAAATGAATTAAGTCAAGTAGCGAAAGACTAATATGATTTCAATATATGTGGACACTAGAAGGGTTGAACTCATAAAAAAAGGGAATAAAATGGTGGTTGCCAGGGGCTGAGATGCTGGTCCAGAGGTTCCGACTTTCAGTTTTAAGATGAGTAAGTTCCAGGCATTTAAGGTACAACATGGTGACTGTAGGTAACAAGTACTATATACCTGAAGTGGCTGTGAGAGTAGAGTTTAATGTTCTCACCATAACAACAACAATAACAAAATAGTAATCACATGAGGTAAAGGATGTATTAACTAACTTTACTGTGATAAACTTTAACAATATGCATATCTTTCCAATCATCACATTATCTACCTTAAACTTGTGCCGTGTTATTTGTCAATTACATGTCAGTAAAACTGAAGGGGACCAGAAATTATAGTGTAATATTTCCCTCTGAAACTACTCTAATAGAGTTGCCAGATAAAATATAGGCCACCTACTTAAATTTGAATTTCAGATAAGCAATATTCTTTTTTTTAGTATAAGTATGTCCTAAATATATGGCACATATTTATATTTATAAAAGTATTCATTTACCCAAGATTCAAATCTAAACAGGGAATCTGATTTTTTATTTGCTAAATCTGTCAACTCTATGCATCCAACCCTTCAACCGTGAAAAAGAAAAACACAATCTATCTGAAGACTTATAGATTTAGTAGGTATGAAAGTCAAGAGAATATTGAGGTTTTCCAAGTGGATGTCCAAAGTAATAAAATATATACATACACTTACTGTTCCAGAATTTGACTTCTTTCTTCCTTCAACATTCCTGTAATGCAAGAAAGAGAAAGTAGATGGACCAAAGCTGAAAATACTCATCTTGGTGCTGTTTCTGACAATTGCTTGCTATCCCTGTTTGTCTGAAAACTCTTTCGTGCTTGGCTTTTTAGAAAATGCCTTCATCCAGCAAGGGAAATCCATGACACAAGTTGTGTTTATTTCCAGAGATCCACCAATCAGAAAAAACTTCTTGCTTCTAAAATAAAATATGTTTCTAATTCTATCATGTCAGCCCTCCATCCCCCAACTCTACTTCCCTTGTTTATTAAAGACATAGATCCTGCTCAGATGTTTGTCCCTTTAGGCATTGCCCACCCCCACCCCCACATCTTACCCTCATCAGCCAGCCAAGCAATGAAAAATGAGCATGTTTATGAAAAAAAAAATTATGTTCATGAAGTCAATTACAATAGGATACAAGTGTGTACTCACCATTTTTAATGAAAAAAAAGTATATGTGCATAAAAACAAGTTTGAAGAATATGTACCAAATATTAACATTATTATCTTGGGTGAGATTTATGGCTGATGTCATATCTTTGTATTTATTTATTTAGCCTAGTTATAGCTTTAGTCCCAACCCTCTTCTCTATATTTCAAATTCTCCAAGGTTTTTCTCAGCACGGTGCAACATCAATCAATTTAAAGCAGAGTTTCTTAAATTTTACAGTGAACAACTATTACTCAGAGAGCTTGTGAAAATGCAGATTCTGTGGTCCACACCAAAGACCTATTTAATCAATCAGATGTGGGACTCCCTGAATCTGCATTTTAAATCCCCTTCCAGGCAGGCTGTGGACCAGGCTGTGAGAAAATATTGACTTACAATTTCATTGGGCATCTTCTCTAAATCTCACCTTTGGGCATAATTGAAATTTATTTTGGCTATTAATGCCAGAATTCAGTAATTTTATACTTTTTATATATTAACCAGGTCCATTTAATTAGAGAGGAAAGTGGGGTGGAAACCGCTTTTCCCCAACGGGGACTCAAAGCCTGATTCCCAGAGGTAGGAGGAGGGTGATGGACATGACACTTCAGGTTCTTCGTAATTTAAATCTTTATTTCTTCTGTTTCCTGGTCCTTTTATTTGTTTGCTTCCAGTTCCATTTGCCATCAAAATGGAAATCTAGTGCTAAGGACTGAGATTTAAAAAATACTTACATTTTTATGCATAACTTTTTGTACTAAAGCTACTTCTGCTGCCATTCCCTTGGGCTGGGAAACCACTATCTGTGTAGTTTGCAATAGTGTCTTTACAGGCTTTCCTGCTGGGTTCTTGTCCCCAAAGAGCCGCTCTGCACACTACAGCAGGTTTATAAAATGTAAATTGACATTGAAGTCATTCTCCTACTTCAGACCCTCCAGGGGTTTCCTGAAGTCCTTAGAAGAAACATTCCACTTCCGACTCTGGCCAACAAAGGTCCACCCTAATTTTATCTTTCCCTCTCTTCTCAGTCCCAGCACTTGCCAGCCACTGTTTCTCACTTGTTTCCTTCTGATGCTCCATATTGGCTTATGCCAATGGAGGGTTTCTGCCATTCAGGGTTCACAGAGGCCGTTTTTATTTTTATTTTTTTAAGATTTATTTATTTATGCATACAAGAACTGGGGTACACGCTAGAGATGCGGGGAGTGAGAGGATTCACCAGAGATAGAGTGGGGAACAGAACAGGCAGATCTGAAATACACTGCTGAGGGGAGCAGCGGGCAAGTCAGGAGAGGTCTGCTGTGCCATGTGGGTAGCTCCCTGGCCGGCTGGGGATTGAACTCATGCTGCAGAGGCTGTGCATCGCTTCATCGTGCTGTGATTAACCCCTTGAGCCACCAGGGAGGCCCCCACAGAGGCCATTTTTAATATCACCCCTTTCTCTATCCCAAACCCTTGTTTCCATATAATATTTGATATGATTTGTCATTTGTTTACTTTTTGATTTCTTTTAGGTCTGTCTCTCTTTATTATATGCCTCTTGGAAGGGCAAGGAGCTTTGGTCTTATTCATCTTTTATCTATTTATTGTTGCCTAGCACCACTCCTGGGACATAGTAAGTTCTCTCTAGATCTTTGTTCTGAATGAAGGTCTGAACTGTCTGAGTGGCTGAATGAATAAGTGGCTAAGGGGGGTGTGCTTGGGGCAGATGAACCAAGGTGTGAGCAGCACCTGCCACTCTGCTGGACTCTCAGCAAAACTCTGAGAGAACAGAAGTCACACCTGGGTGGCTTCTAAGCCCTCTCTCTGAAGCAGGACCAGCTCTCATGAATTCAGAAGAATGGGCCTGATCCACAGCTGTATAAATACTAGGTGTGCCTCCATCCTCTTGCCTGCTTCTTCATTCCTGCACACAGACCAAAGATCTGAGAGAGCAATGAAAAACACACTTTGACTATTTTAAAGGGAACAACAACCTGAG
Organism: Talpa europaea; assembly: GCF_964194135.1. Taxonomy (NCBI): domain Eukaryota; kingdom Metazoa; phylum Chordata; class Mammalia; order Eulipotyphla; family Talpidae; genus Talpa; species Talpa europaea. The sequence goes on from NC_140076.1 coordinate 36,420,471, forward strand.
AACATTGAAGTAGCCTCGTGTGGTGTGGGGAGGATTATGAAACTCTGGTCTCTGATAAAAGAACTATCTTGCCGTGGCTCATGATTTGAATAAAAATCAAATGACTTAGGATCTGTCCAATATGAAGGATGTTTTAATATTTTGTGTGTAAAAACACTGGTATTTTGCTTCTTTTTTATTAAACAGATTTTATTATTTTTCAGAATCTTGTCAGCATAATCATTTTATGGGTGGATGAAATATTCAGGCCCGCCGCTGCGGGAGTTCTTTCACAGCAATTACCTTGTGGCACTTTCGCTGTAATTAGGTTTTCGTGGAGGCTTTTTCCTGGGTCTGTGTAATAAATGAAATATGACCAGAATTTAAATTTGTCAATTACAAGCAAGCATAGTGCGTAAACATACAACAGAGCCGTGTATTCCAAACCACGGACTGTTCCTGGGGGGCAGGCGCTCTGAAAATTAAAATGGAAATAAAACTACTGACTGGCAAGCGAAAAGTGGCCCCCAAAGATAACAAATCTCCCCTAACACTCATGCATGATTCTACCCAACAGTGCCGGCTCTTGATTACAAATTCTTCAGTGTGAAATTGACAAAGCAAGGAGTTAGCTGAGGATTTGTGTTAAAGTAATCTAAAAGAGGCTCTGATCTCCTGTCCTATGAATTCCTGTGTTCCTTGAAGTCAGATCAAAGGGATTTGGCCTCGGCCAGCAGGAGACCCACCACATTCTGCAGCCTGGTATCCCTGTGCAGCGCCAGGATGGATTTGGGGACTGGGTCAGCAGTCTCCCAGCAGCTGCTGTGCTCACTGACCCGACTTCAATAATTTCTCCTGTGGGGCCCCCTGCCGACCATCTCTTGCAGAGGGGGACATTTTCATAGTGCTCAAGCTGAGGATGCTGACAAATCACCTGTTTCATTAAATGACCACAAAACAAAGGCAAATATTTTGGACATTCATGATGAAGAAGTCATAGGCAAGGAAAAAAAAAAAAAACCTCACAAGTTTGTAAACTGAGTACCAAGCATGAATCCATGCAACAAATCTTTTTTGAGAAACTTTTCCATATCAGACCACAAGTTTTAGGCATATTGTGGTGAACCGTGTATGTCATGGTCAAGAGGAGGAAACAGATGGAGTATACAAATTAAAAAAATTCATATTAAGTGACAATTTAATTGGACACTGTCCAGGAAGAAGACATGTGCAGCCTAGTGTGGCAGCTTTCAATGAAAGCTTCCCTGAAAGGGGCATTTGGACTGAGAACAGGAGAGAAGAGTATTCCAGGAAGAAGGAATGGCATTTTCAAAGGCCCTGTGTCAGGGACAGCTTTGCAGAGGGGAGGGCTTGAACGAACATCTGGCAAGGCTGGAGCTCAGGGAGCCAGGGGTTGCTAAAGGCAAGAGGAACCTGGATAAGGAGGCAGGAGCCACACCACACCACGGTTGTGCAGGCTGTGAGGACTGTGGTCTCTCCTAACTCCTGTGGGAAGCCATGAAGGACTCTTAAGCAGGTGGAGGAAGGGAATGGTGGTGGCTGATATGGTCATATTTATGGTTTGGACAGATGACCCTGTCTTCATGATAGAGAATAGATTGAAAGAGGGACATAATAGATGCAGGAAATTTACCTAGGAGTCCAGTGTAGCAGTTCATGAGAAAGACAAACTTGTTTAAAATGGTGGCAGGAGAGATGGGATGAGATTAGGGAGTGTTTAGGTGCTGGAGTCACATGGACTTGATGATACATGGTGATGGAAGGGTGGGGATGTTATACTGTACTACATTATCTTACTTAATTGTTAGACCCCTTTAGCATTACCCCCATTTTATGCATGAGGAAATTGAGGCTTAAGGTGGCTTTGTATTGAATTTAACCTCATTCTGCTGGGTATCTGCTGGACCCTATACTTACCACTCCTTGTAGTGCCCTGTTGCATAAGGGTGTTAGTTAGTAACTCATTTTGATACAGGAATGTCTTGGCTCCTTTGGTCAATAAGAGGAAACAAAATTTGAGGAGAAGGAAAGTGGTTTAATTTGTCTACAAGTTGGGGGAGGCAGCAGATTCCTGTTTGAAAGACCATCAACCTGCTTTTCAGCAGAGAGCAGTGGTATTTATCCAGAGTTACAAGGGAGCAGAAGGGGACATGAGCTAGGGTCAGCATGTCCAGTCTTGTGACACAAGTGTCTGGTGATTCTGAAAGCCAGCTTGCTTTGGCCATCATCTACTGGTCAGCAATTCTGCTGTCATCTTTGTAGCAAAGCTCTTTTCCTTTGGAATCTAAGAAAACAGGGTTTTTTACACCTAGGGGGAAAAGAAAGGAAATGGGGAGCTTATCTGGTGGGAAAGAGAGGGATATATATTTTGTTGCTCCATCAGTATCTTCTATGTCCTCTCAATGTGCTCCCTGCAGTAAGATCACTCCAAAATATTTGCTCTCTTTTTTCATTGTCTTTCTCTCCTGCTAGACTGTGTGCAGTCTGGACCTTATTTGTTTCTGTATTATTGTTTTATTCCAGTGCCTGGCTCAGAGGGGAATCTAGGAAGCATTTGTTGAATGAATAAGACTTTCATCAGTCTCCTACAGAAGAGAGTTGGTTGGAAGGCCAAGCGTGTTTGAAACAACATTCTCACTGGCTTAATTCTCTTTTGTGCAAGGACCAACTCTTTGGGGTTTTGCTGAAATGCTCAAAAAAGACTTTGAAGAAGGAACTAGAAGTTTCTTGTGGTCTAGTGTGGTTAAAAGAGCACAGCCTCTGGAATCATGTGGCTCCGCATTGAAATCCTTGCTCCTCAGGTTTTAAACTATATAGCTTAGTTACTCATCTTCTCTGAGTCTTCAGTTTCCTAAGTGAAAAATGAGGATAATTTGAGTATTTTATTAATAGAGGTATTGTGAAGATTGCATTTGGTCATCTGTGCAAAGTATTGTACTCTTGGTCCTTTAATATATAAATTCTTTTTTAGAAAAGAACAGTCAGAGTTTCACAGCTAGCCAATAAAGTGAATGGGGCTGGGTATTTCTACTTGGTCTCAAAGTTCCCATCATTTATTGACTCCTCTTCCTGTGGTTATTCTGGAATGAGGAAGGAGGAATTTGGCTCTCTGGGAGCCCCTGACGAGTGACTGATGTCCCCTAAGGCAGCTTTCAACAGAGAACTCTTTTTTATTATTATTATTATTCTTTGTGATTTACAGTGTATGTCACATAAGCCTCGGGCACGATCATAGAGTAAGAATGGAATTAATAAATTAGATCTGTTTCCTGCTTAATTCATGGCTCTGACAAAATTAAAAATGGAGACAGGTAAGAGAGCCTAAGTAAACAGCATCCTAAAGCCTGGCTGCTGGGGTACTGGGGGCTGCAGACGGAATAGAACACTACGTAGAACTGCAGCTGAAGCCAGGCAGATGTATCCAGATGGAGGAAAGGAGACTGAGACTACCTCAGAAAGCAACAAATCCTTCTAGTCTCACCCTGCTTGTTTTAAGGAGGCTAAGACTCTGGGATCATATGTGCATGGGTTCAAATCCTGTTTGTGCTGTTTATTTCTATAAACTGAGCAAATGACAAATGATTCCAGATCACACAGATGGGTATTTGCAGAACTGTATTCCGATGCTGATCTGAACCTAAGCCTCTGGTTTTTAACCAATGTAGGAGAGGAAAAAAATTCCCCTCTATCTTTCTGTGTTCTTGCTTAAGCAAGTGGTAATAAAAGTCTGATTAACAAGAAAAAAACAGAAGTTTATTGACACGTATACCTTGTATTTCATGAACCATACACAGAAAAACTGAGTAACTCCCAAGTTACCAACATAAGTACACAGCTAAACACTATGAACATAGTGTAAAATGTTTGGGGAATAACCCTTCCCTGTTCTAGCAGACAAGAGAACAAAGTGTCTACATAGATTTGAATTCTATGAAATAGCTACGCAAAATCTGCTTCCTGCAGGTAAAGTGAGCCTTTTCAACCCCCACTAGTGACCAAGGAGCTAGATAAAGAAGCTTTATACACTGAGCCTCTGCATCTCCATAGTGCGGTCTTTAGAAAGGAAGAAATTAAACCCCAGCATCAGCATATCTTCAGGTCAAAATAACTTAGAACCGGAAGTACCCCCCATCGAGAATAACTACATTTTTTTTTTAATATCAGTGACGTGACTCACTGTTCTTACCTATCTAAACTGAATTCAAACCTCTGAGTGTTGGAACATTTCTCACAGAGTAAAATCTGTCTGTCTACTGCTACCACTTTATAGTCTAATTAATTCTTTGTCTAACTATCAATGTGACTTTTATTCTAGTTAACAAGACCAAAGAAAGATGTAAGGAAAAGGATGAGAGGCTAGTTGTGGGAGGGTGCCAGGAAAAGCATGATAAATAAGGGTCAGGTTTGCATGGCTGATTGAAGTTGGTGTGTTCTTTACTGAAGAGTTTCTGCTGATTCAGAGTTATCCTCTTCTTGGTAAAGGAAAGAGACATAGATGGAAACTTCCTTTGTAACTGTAAATGAATCTTTCAAAAACATACCCTCCATTCTATTTTCAGAGCTACTTCTGTGCCCGTAGAGCCCCACCCCCACCCCCCACCCCCCCGCAAAGAAAGGACCTCCCTGGTGGTGAAATGGTTGAGCGCCAAGCTGCTGTCCGCAGCTTCTGCAGCACCGGTTCAATTCCCCACCAGCCAGGGAGAACCCCACATGGCTTAGCAGACCTTTCCTGCCTCGCCCGCTGCTCCCCTCAGCAGTGTCTTCGGTCTGTCAGCCTGTTCTGTTCCCCACTCTGGCTCTGGTGAATTATCTCACCCTCCTGTGCTTCTGACCTGTACCCCAGTTCTTGTATAAAATAAATAAATAAATCTTAAAAAAACAACAACAAAACCTCACACTAATCCTATGCTAAAAAGGTATATTTGGGGGTAGCATATTCAGCTACCCTTCACCATTATATTACGTTATTTATGAACATAATATCTATCTATTGATCACACATTATAAATGCTTAAATATTTACTGCACAATTATGAAATCCCTAAAGCAAATACCTGGTATACAGAAACACTCACTCACTGCAAGTTTTGCTGGCTTAGATTTCCCCCCTAACCCCTCAATACCCTCTACTACCCTATAAGCCATATTAATCACTGGAAAAATCCTCTTAGAGGAATACAACTGAAAATCTTCATGAATTACCAAATTTACACTATGAAAATAAATACATGCACCACATGGTGCTGAGTCTCAAATATCATTTCCCTCCAGAGGCATGAGATGCCTGGGCAAACCCTCACATTGTTATAGGGCAGGGAGAGGGGCAGCCCAAACCCCGCAAACCTGCCTATTCTATGTAGGGTTCTGCCATCTGCCGCATCAACACAAAACATATGAGACTTTAATGGGAAGGAACTTTAATACAATTTGGAAACAATACAGGAAAGGCAAAGAATCTAGTTTCTAAATCAAGCACCCAAAGTTACCCATCCCCTCGTGGATAAAAGTCCATCAAATGGGATTGGCCCAGAGCAAGACCCCAAAGCCTGCCACAAGTCTAAAGCATCTTCCAGTGGGGACCCACAGAAAAGGGTCAGAAACAACCAGACAAGCCTGGAAGGAAAAGAGCAAAATTAAAATCGAGATAAAAGCTGCCATTGTCACCTCCCCATGGGTCTCACCCACATCTGTGTCACCCAGTCCATGACCAAAAGACAAGTGCAGTTTCTTCACGTGTCTCTAGGCTCCATGTGCCTCCTCCAGGTCTCCTTCTGGCTCCATCCTGCTACCTTCTTCAGTCTTCTCTGCAGCTTCTTCTCTCCCTGCTCAACTCCACCCTCCATTTGGGTGGGGCAGGGAAACTGGAACCTCCCCCTTTTCCTGGGGACCACACTGTTACAACATCACATATTAAACATTGACATCCCCCCATTATCTAATATCCAATTTTCACAAAACATAAGGTTTTGATCTTAAGAGAATTGCCCTCTAGTGTCTGAAGAGTCAAATGGTGGTGAAATGGGGGAATGGGCAATGATGGGGATTCCTTTACTTCCTTCCAAGGACAGCAAGATTCAAATTCTCTCTCCAGCAGGATGTCATCTGGCCACATGTCACTTACTAACTTCTGGGGTGCTTGCCCATAGCTAAAGCCAGCAAGGCCAGGCATCCTATTGTTCTAAAGCCCTTATTGTCATTGTGTAACAGGGTGGTCCCCAGAAAAGGGGGAGGTTCCCTGCCCCACCCAAGGGAGGGTGTTGCTGAGCAGGAAGAGGAGAAGCTGCAGAAGAGACTGAGGAAGGAAGCAGGATGGAGCCAGAAGGAGACCTGGAGGAGGCGCATGGAGCCTAGAGACACGTGAAGAAACTGCACTTGTCTTTTGGTCATGGACTGGGTGACACAGATGTGGGTGAAACCCATGGGGAGGTGACAATGGCAGCTTTTATCTTGATTTTAATTTTGCTCTTTTCCTTCCAGGCTTGTCTGGTTGTTTCTGACCCTTTTCTGTGGGTCCCCACTGGAAGATGCTTTAGACTTGTGGCAGGCTTTGGGGCCTTGCTCTGCGCCGTTCCCATATGGATGGACTTTTACCCACGAGGGGATGGGTAACTTTGGGTGCTTCATTTAGAAACTAGACTCTTTGCCTTACCTGTATTGTTTCCTAGTTTTATTAAAGTTCCTTCCCATTAAAGTCTCATATGTTTTGTGTTGATGCAGCGGATGGCAGAACCCATTTAGAATAGGCAGGTTTGCGGGGTTTGGGCTGCCCCTCTCCCTGTCCTATAATAATTCCTTCCCTGAGGCCATTTGCTACCCTCTTTGGGAGCACAAACACCTTCTATTTTGACCCCAGAACTGGCAAACATTTCCAGACTTTTGTCTTATCATATTTGATATATTATTTTTCACATATCTTTTTCCTAGTAAGAAAATCAAAATTATCATGAAAGGATCAGAAAAGTGCCCCAAAGGAAACACAAAAAGTCACATGGAGTCTCTCCGCATAAAGAACATACTTTCTAACATTTTTGTGTGGTTTTTCAGTCTTTTCCCCACACTGTTGTACAACTTTTGAAAAAAGATGATTCCTTACAGAGCCCTTATGTTTAGGACAAGAGGGGAAAAGGCCCTTATGCTATCCCTTTCCAGAAAGAACCCAAGTAATCCCTGTTATGTAAACTCTTTCAAAGAGCAGTCTATTCAAAACTGTGGCCAAGTCATTTGTTGCTATAGAAACACTTGGCCTTAGAATGCAATAAACAACCATCCCCACTCCAGCCTCTAAACAAAAGTCACCATTATCTCCCTCTGAGCTCTTCAGGGGGGCTCCTTTTGCCAAAGATATTCATTTAAATTAGCAGTTCCCTTCTTAGCCTCTGGAATTTCTTTTGCTTCATACCAAGCCACACCAGGAGGCTAAAAAAGCAGTTAGTGCCATAGATTGAGATGCTGAGGTTTTGTGGGAAGAATCTTTTTGGTTGACAGCTTTCTGAGATGTGAGGTCAATGAAGGTTTCTCTTTGCTGGGGGCACCATACCCATCTTGGATATTTTGTCACCCAGGGCAAAGCAAATTTAGGTTTTAGGCTTATGGATATAACCCTGTTAGAATGGAAATTCTGACAACACCATATGTAACCACCCCATGAAACTTTTTTGAATTCAAAGTACTGAGAAAATCTCACGGAGAACATTCTGGAAAACTCTTTGCAGGGTTACATGCAGCTGCAGAATGTAATAGCGGAAGGGGTAAGGATTGGGAGATTAGGGGGGGATATCTAAAATGATTAATATGCATGATTTAACTTGATTCTGACCAGAATTCTATAGGGAAAAAGAATCTTTTTTTTTTTTTTTAAAGATTTATTTATTTATGCAAGCAAGAACTGGAGTACAGGCCAGAGGTGCGGGGGTGGGGGGGTGAGAAGATTCGTCAGACACAGAGTGGGGAACAAAACAGGCAGATTGACTGAAACACACTGCTGAGGGGAGCAGCAAGTGAGACAGGAGAGGTCTGCTGTGCCATGTGGGTTAGCTCCCTGGCCAGGGATTGAACTCAGGCTGTCTCAGTGAGCTGTGCAGTGTTGGTAGTGCTGAGACTTAACCCCTAGGCCACCAAGGAAGCCCCCAAGTTTTTTTCTTGCTCTTTCGCTAATCAATAAATGCTGACTCCTTGCCTGCCCTCACCCGTCTGGAGACCTGTTTTGAGCCTTGACCAGAGGGCCTCAAGAGCACTTTCCTAGGTTTGGGAGCTCTTGGTACATCCTTCGGACTTCTGGTGGTGGATTAGGGACAACAGTGACCCTGGAAATTTGTTCTCCTGTTTTGTGGGGAAGGTTGGGATGGGAAAAGAGGCCCTGGGCCCCTTCCCTTATGCAATGACAGGACCATCTATGAAGCAGGGAGTGGTTCCTCACCAGATACCCAATCTGCTGGTGCCATGATTTCAGACTTTGAGCCTCCTTGTGAAATAAATAATATCACAAGCCCACATGTGAAAATAAATAGTATTAAAAAAAATAAAGAAATTCTCCAACAAGGACAAGGTTGCAACAAGGGCAGTGTGAGAGCTAGCTATAAAAAATGCCCTATCCTATGGGAGATGAAGGTCTTCTCATTTTACCTGTCTTTCTGATAGAAGTTATATTTAAAAAATTACCTCTTATAAGAATACTTTGTGTTCCTTGTAGAGTATGGCAGACTAAGCCCTCCTGTAAACATCTAAGAAACTTGTATAAAACATATACTACATATTTTAGTTACCTTAGTGTGCTGGGAAGAAAATAAAGAATTCTCAGAGACCAGCAACAAGAGGAAAGCAGAAATTTTATGAGCTAAAGTGGTTGCCTGACCTCTGACTGTCATACCTGTTTTCTCCAGGTAAACACCAGAGAGGCCCCAGAGTTTTTTCTTGCTCTTTAGCTAATCAACAAATGCTGACTCCTTGCCTGCCCTCATCCCTGTCTGTGGAGAACACAGACAATCTTGACCAGAGGGTCTCAAGAGCACTTTCCTGGGTTCTTGACCCCCCAACAAGGAAAAGAACGATGAAGAGAATGAAAAACTTCATAAATTGGGACATTACAAGAAAAAAGAATCCATAAAAAAGAAAAAAAAAAGCAAAAAGCAAAGAGATAATCATGTTGGGAGAGCAGGAGGAGAAAAGGATTTATTTATTCAGTTCCACTAAAGGTGACACTTGAAAACAAAAGAAGCATAAATCAGAAGAAGAAAAAAGAATGGGGGTGAGGAGATAAAGTTAAAAAAGGGGAACCAGCACAGAAAAAAACAAGAAAAGGAAAATGAAAAGTGCTCTTTTACCCCTACTAGTCTGAAATCTCCTGGAAGTAACAGATTTGAACCTACACCATTCAATTTAAAATTTTGGTTTTGAAAAGTATTTGACCTTCTTGAGAATTTGCTATATAATTACTCTTTGCCAGAAATCAGACTTTTCAAAATAAAACACAATAATTTCCTGAAAATCAAGAGGCGCCTTTGCAGGTGTCTAGCAGTCTGTTTTGCTTTGGGGAAGGAAGAATGATGGGTTGTAATGTTCTGGAAAGTTCCAGGCTTCCAGGACTCTTTTCAGGGAGAGAGCGAAGGTTGCATTCCTGCTCTGTATCTGGCGCCTTTGCTCTTTGCTTCTCTGGGTACTTTGCATGGCTCTGCCTTCCCTCTCAATGCTCTCCTTGCCTTGACCCCTGGTTGAATGTGACCTAGTCCCCCAGGAACAGACACAATGGCTCACTGCAGTTGTAAAGCCAAGCATCTCTCAGTGTAGTCCCACACAGGTGCCAGTTTGTAAACTTACTAGTCTATCAGGAGATATTTATAATAATGCCCATAATAATAGCAATTTGACAGAATAATTTTGTATCGGTTGAATCTAGTAATCACAAATTAGTGCTTCTTTTTTTTTTTTTTTGCTGTAGCTTTTCTTCTATAATTATTTGTCCTACTTGTTTACTTTTACTATAGTTCACAAAAGGATGGGTTGTTTATTTTACCGTAGTTCACAGAAGCATAATTTGTGCTTCTCTACATGGAGTCTGAGAAGTACTGTTCCAAGTTGCAACTTTTACCTTGATTGGGCTGCCTGGATCTCCTCCCAGCCTGAACTTCCTCCCTCTTGGCTTTTCACAACACTCCAGCTCTCACCTTGAGCCGTCTTCACCAGCGTTCATTTTCTGTCTCCGCCAGCTCTTCCATCCTCTCTCCATTTCTGCTCCTCTTGCCCCAGCCTTCTAAGGCTGCTCAGGGTGGCTACCTCAGTCAGGTCTTCCTAACACACCTTTGTTTCTTAGGGTGCTGCTGGTGTTCCTGTAACACCCCGCTCCTCTTTCTTCTTAGCCCTCAATCCCCACTGCAGAGGTTACCACCAGCACTAAGCTTCAAGAAGCAGGTATCAGTATACCAATCTGTTCATCACCATCTGCCCTCTTTTCAGCAAGATGCCTGGCACATAGTCAGTGCTCTGTAAAAACTTTTTTTTTTTGATCTTGGATGACTGAGGAAAGGAATGATCAACAAGTTTCAAACATCAGCTCAAACATCAAACATAGAACTTTTTTGAAAATAGCATTATTTTCTGTTTCATATTCTAAAAAAAACAGAGTTTTGGCATTAGGTAGATCTATGTTCCAATTCTAGCTCCTCCACTAATCAGCTGTACAAAGGTAGACAAGTCATCTGAACTCTGAGACTCAGTTTTCCTCATCTATAAGGAACACCTACCTAATGGGATTACTGGAGTACTCAGTGCCATGGTGCAGTTCAAAACACCAAGCAGAAGGGCACAGAACACATGGTCAATGGGGAGGGTTCTTTTCTCCTCTGTTCTTTTTCCTTACTGTTATGCCTTCATGAAGTCAAAGGCAGTGCCTTATTCATCATTGTATGCTGGAAACTGAGATACAGCAGGTGCTAAATACAAGTGTGAGAGTGAGTGAATGCATAAGTAATTATTTAATTATTCTTGCTAAATTGCTAAATAAAAATGATTGTACCAAATGATCGTTGTTTTCAGTTTCTTAATCCAGGAAACAGGATAATAACATTTACTGTTGGGACAATTAAAGGGAATAACATGCAAGTGCTGAACACAATACCTTGATTCATAATGAATTATGGTTCATCATCATCATCATCATAAATAATAATTATTATTATATAACAAATGATATCTCCAAATTATCAACACCACTGATATAAAATAAAACAAACATACAGCAAATAAAGGCAGTGAACAGTGGTCTGCCTGGACTTCCTTCTAGAGGTGTAAAGAAATCCTCCCTGTTCTAGCCTCAGCTCAGAAGCTCTTTGACGAGTCTGGTGACACTCAGTACAGGCAGCAGGGGGCACTCTTTCCTTGATAAAGAGCCATCCAGTTCAGGGCTGTTCTAAGGCATATGAAAGCTGAATGGAATTGGAAGTTTGAGGAACAGCATGGTCCTTGTGAGAGAAACAGTGTAAGTTCTTAATTGAAATCTATTGACTGACCCTCCTGAGCCCAAATCCCTGCATCAGCCTTTTTTGTTTTTGGCTTTGGCTGGGTTGGGACTGTGGCTAGTCAAGTGCCCTCCCCTGCATTACTAACTTGCAGGTAGACCATCAATGTCTGTGAAGTAGGGAGAGAGCCAGAGAAACAGGACCCTAACCTCCCAAGTGGGTCTTTCCACTGTATTTGGGGTTTGTTTCTCTTGCACCAGACCATATTGGGGGTGGGTGGAAGAAGGGAACAGCAGTGAGCACGTTCTGGGGCTGCCTTTTGCTGCTACTCTGCCTAGCAGTATTTTTTTTCTTATTTACACAAAGGCCCCCTATGAGGCAGCAGCAGCCTTTAAGAACCCCCCCACCCTACTCATCCTACTCATCAGGGTGACTGTCTCAGATGGGAAGGGTTTCCTGAGTGGGACAAGGCCTGCCTTTCATCCTGTCCCCCTAACTGTTAACCACTTGGAGGATGACAGAAGGCTCAGATAAGAGACTCAGTGTAGCACAATACCTGGTCCCCCTCTCTGATGTTCATGGCCATGGCACCTGCCCTGGCCTTCTGGTCTGGTTGGGGTGCCTTTCCTGTTCTCAGTAGCACCCTTTTTCTCTACCATCACACTCAACCCCTCGAGTCATTGTCAGCTGTTCACCTGCCTGTTTCCTTCTTTGGAGTACATCATAGATGCTCAAGGCAGAGACACGTCATTCATTTCTGTGCCCTCACTACAGGGCTTGGCTCAGAACAGGTATTTAGGGAAAGTGTGATGAATGAATAAATGAAAAAACAAAAAAAAAAAAGATTTGGGAAAATAGCTTATATGCTGAATAATAAATAAAGACCTAAAGAAAGAGATGATACTCCAAGGCAGGAGTTATTGAAAGAAACAAGAGAAAGTTGATTCAGATTAAGTGCCAAGTTCTGCTCCCAGTCTTAAGAAATCAGCTGGTATTTTTTGCTGGCCATTATGATTGGTGCTATCTTATTCTGCATTCGAACAACCTTTCATAAAAATAAATTACCTTTGAATTTGTAATGGGTCTATCCTTTTAAAGTAGTATTATTAGTAGACGTTTCAACTTCTAACTTAGAGAAATCCCGTGTTTATTTTTGTCTCTCTTTATAGAGGACTTGAAAGTCAAGGATCTTAGTGGAATCAATTGTAGGGATTTGACAGAGAGGGCTGCAAACTGTTTATCAAATTCTCATTGATTTTTTCCCCATAGGAATCGCCAACTACACAAGCAGAACAAAAAGGATTTTCTCTCTGCCTCCTTCTTGCCCTCCTGAACAGATACTTTTGAAACCAAAATGCAAAAAATAAATACACATCTCCAAGATTTGGTCCCCAAGGCTCTGAAGTTGCAATCTATAATTTTCTTTTTGTTTGAATTGACTTCAAAGAACTGTTATTTACTTTATTCAGCAGCACTTAGTGTGAAGCACTGTTTAAAGTACTTTACAAATACCTCCTCATGTAAGACTCTTATGAAACTCTCTGAGGTACAAACTATCACTAGCTCCATTTTACAGATGCAGAAACTGAGGCACAGAGAGGTAAAGTGATTTGCCCAAAGGTAGAACTGGTAAAGCTCTGGGGCTGGGTGTGAAGTCTGTGTGCCTAACCACTGAGCAACCTGCCATTCCAGCCCCAACATTGACACCCACAGGGCAGAAGACCCTGTAGTTGGTAGCTATTTTCAAAATGGTAAAAGCTGATAAAAGGAGCTTTCTTTTATTTTAAGATTTATTTATTTATGCATACAAGAACTGGGGTGTAGCCAGAGGTGCAGGGGGTGAGAGGATTCCCCTGAGAGAGTGGGGAGCAGAACAGGCAGATCTACTGAAATACACTGCTGAGGGGAGCAGCAGGTAAGGCAGGAGAGGTCTGCTGTGCCATGTGGGGTTAGCTCCCTGGCCAGCTGGGAATCGAACTCCTGCTGTAATGGCTGGCAGTAGCTTGATAGTACTCTCTTTAACCAGGGAGGCCCCCCAAAAAGTACTTTCAAAACTCCAGAATTACCTAGCCAGACTCAAGTTTCAGACCAGATTTACCAAAATACCCTTGAGTTGGTTCTGGACACCAGAGGCCAGGCATTAGAAATGACATGCTTTATTTTTCCCTAATCAAGTTTGAGTTAGACAAAGGAAACAGAAATCTTGTTTGCGAAGGTAGAGCCTCTGCTGGAGGCAAGATGCCCAGCTGCTGTGGTGCAATCCATCTGGATCAAGAGTCAAGTACACTTTCAAGTATTGAGCCAGGTTTCCCAGACAGTAGCTGGCTGCACGCTTGTGTGGGATCCCTTTACCTTTAAATACGGTTTAACAATCACAATCATGATAATTATGACACCATTAGAAACCACAGTCCTAATGGCCAATGGGCAATGCTAAGAGTTCCAAGGGTTGACTGCTTGAGTTCACAATAAAGCTAAGAGCATAGGCAAATGCTTATTGCATTTTACAGGAAATTGAGTCACACGGAAGTTAGGTGACTTGCTAAAAGTCACAGAGAGTTGCAGGTCTGGGGTTCTCTCAACTGCCTTTCACATTACAGAGTCACGGCCTGATGCAAAGCCCTCCTCGCTGCACAAGGAAATTCAGTTTGAGATTACTCTTTAGTTCTCCTTTATTTTTTCATGTGCTTGAGAGGTCGTGAGTCATGATTCTTTGCTAGGCTATAGCCAGTCATTGGGTAAACAAAACAAAGTCCCTTCTTCCCAGGAAGAAAAAGGACCTTAAAGGGAGAGAGATGGTCCTTCATAAGGAGTTTAAGAGGGACCATCACAAAACTAATAACTTGGTGCCTGCAGAGTCCACAGGAGGGTCATCTAATCTAGTCTGTGATTCAGGGAAGGCTTCCTGTCTAGGCTGAGATAAAAAAGAAGAAACTAGATTTTACCAGGAAAAGTTAGGACAGGGTGCATTCCAGATACAGGGAAGAACATTTGTCCAAATGTGAGACCAAGGGACTGATTATTCAGGGGCTTATATGCTCCACAAGTGTTTGTACTTGAATTTAGGTTTGCTGGACTTCCAAAGGGGGTTCTGTTTTTGGGTTCTCATGAGCTGTCAAACACAGAGGTCAGCCCTTTCCAACCCACTTAGAAGACCTGTGTTCTGACAGCAGGACCAGTGTTTGACAAGGAGACCCCTGATCCTGGGGAAGTTGGAATGGCTGGTGATGCTCATGACAGCACCTGGGAAGTTGCCAGTGGTTTCTGAATCCCCTGTGGCTGCTCAGAAGCCAGATACAGCCCCTAGATAGGGAACCATTCAGAATTCCTTTTTAAAGATGCTTCTCGGGAAAATAAAGGTTACTGTCCCACACACAGGAGTGGTGCCTGGGACACTGAGTAGTTAGGAAATCAGGCTGCATCTTGGGAAGAAAGAAAGCTGGCATATTGACTGATACCTAGTTCACTTTTCAGTGGTGAAAGCAAACTGCTTAACTTGAGATTGTGCAACTCTTATAGAAGTATTGAGTTTGGATTTTGGACTCAGACATGTCTCAGTTCAAACCTGGGTTTTCTTGCTTACCGCTGAGGAATTTGGGGTCAGTTATGATGGATTTGGGGTCAATTACGACACTCTGTGTGCCCAGGGTTCTGGGTCTTTAAAATGAGCATGAAACAAGCACTTAAGGTGTTTTGGACAATTAGCTAAATTAGGTGAAACAAAACAAAGGAAGTACTGACCACACTGGCACATCACAAAAAATGAGACTGGGAATTATTCCTTTTATTGGTATTAAGGTATTTAGCACCTGTGGCAACAAGGTGTGGAATGAACATTGGATTATGAGCCAGAAAACCTAAATTTCCGTTACCTACTACTGTTGTAAACATACTGAAGCACTGTTTTGTGTTCCAATCCCCCCACCCCAACTTATCATTTAAGCAAAAGAGTTTATATGCATTTTCTTGTGCTTCCCTAACAAAATACCATAGGCTGAGTGGCTTTAATGATAGAAATTTGTTTCCTCACAGTTCTGGAGGCTGGAAAGCTAAAGATTAAGATGATAGCCAGTTCAATTTCTTCTTAAAAAAGGAAGTTATGTTTATTGAGGTGACACTGGTTTACAACTCAGTCTATATTTTAGGAGTATAGGCTCACATGACTAGAAATGTGTTATCACACACAAAAACAATAATCATCCATCGTAGTCCATTGAGCCTCTTCTCCCCTTTACTTCTACCCCCCCCCCACTTTCTCCTTCTGGTGACCTCAATTCTATGACCAGATTTCTAGGGTTTGTTTTGTTTCTTTGTTTTGTTTCTTTTTATTCCATAGATGCACAAAGGCATCTGGTATTTGTCTTTCTCTTTCTGATTTATTTTGCTTATAATCTCCTTTAGTTCTATCATGTTGTAGCAAGTGGCAAGATTTACTCTTTTGATGACTGAGTAGTATTTCAGTTGTATCTATACCGTATCTTCTTAGTCTTCATTTTATTCCACTTCTTTGATGATTTGCAAGATTGAAACTTTTTCAGTCTATTCATCACATGTAAACATCTTCATCATTATGAGGCTATTTTAATTTTTTGCTCTTGTCAGTATAACATTCTTCCAACTTCATCCTTATTTCTATTTTTCTATGACTGGCAAAGTTAACCCAAAATATAAATACAAGGTCATCATGGGCCTAACAACCACATGAGAAACATTTACTATTCATTTTTTTAAGGCTGGATATTAATTTTTTAGAGAAAATGATATCTTGGCAGAGGAAAAAAAGATGTGAACTCCTGTCCATCACAGGGATGTTGGGACCAGTCCATTTGTGGCTTTCCCAGGTGAGTGTTGGTGATAGAGCCTGCTCTCTCTTGTCTGCTTCCCACATCCTTTTCAGGTAGCTCTATTTTTGACACATTTCTGTACCCAGTGCCTTTTCATGTTGTGCCTTTGCAAAAGTGCAGGCCTCTCAGGGATCCTTGCACTTGACTCCACCTGATATCATAAACATTCTTCTTGTCTCCTCATTAAGCAGATTCCCTTGGTTTACAGTTTCAGTTAGCACTTAAAAAAATTCAAGCTCAGTGTCCTTAAAATGTGAATGAAGAATACCTCTCAGGGGTGCATGCATTTATAAACTAAACACTCAGAGCTGAAGGAATGAATTAGTAGCAGTGAAATTCCAGACAGAGGAAAAAGGGGTAGGATTGGGCCATCTTTGGAATAAAACTCAGGAAATGCCACCAGCTCAGATTATGACACCTGGCAATTATATTTTTTTGCTACTCCCCCTTTTTTTTAGCACTGACTTGGAAATAATTTCAAACTTACAGAAAATAGATATAACCGTTGTACTTATTGTTTAACATTTTGCTTCATTTGCTTTTCTCTCTTTGTATACACACATACACACTTGTTTTTCTGAACCATTTGAAATAGTTTTATCATGGTCATTAGCCTCTGAATACTAAGGATGAGGACATTACATACAACATTGTTATCAATGCAGATGATGGATACATTACTTTTATCTAATTTTTCAATCAAATTTTCCACTCACATCCCATTTTTGACCATAAGATGTCCTATATAGTATTTTCCACTTGACTAATATTTCTATTCTAGAATTAGACTGAATTTATTTGTCATAAATCTTTGGACTCTTTTAATATAGATCGTTTCCTCCTTTGCTATCTGTGACATCAATGTCTCCTGAGGGGGAAAAAAGGAACCCCAGACATATCTGGGGTTTGCATTATGCTTCATTTTCTTAAGTCTCCATCTTCTCATCTACTAAATGGGAATAGTAATAATGTTTGGTGAGAATTCAGTTAAATCATGGTGACTCTACTAACAAGGAACCTAGACCCTAATAAGTGATTGGTGCATTTGAGTAACATAATTAATGCTAATCATGTAGTAGTAATCATGTAGTAGTAATTAATTTAACGTAGTAGACTAGTTCAGGCTCTGCCACTTCCTTGCTGTGCGTGACCTTGAAGAAGTTTCTTTGTTTCTCAGACAGCCAATGTCCTGGGCGATAAAAATGGTGTTCTTAATATTTTCCTCCTGAGATTAAATAGCACAGGTGTAGCAATCACCTTGATGTAATGCATAGACATTTTCATTAAATACCAATTTCCTGTTCCCTTGCCAGTGCCAACTAGTCTCTTTTATCAATAAAACCATATGCCTCTGTTTCCCCTATTGACACCCCTTTCATGGGAATTTGTTAAAAGAAGGTATAAAAACTTCATGGAAACTAACTCCAGGGGCAAAGCTCTAATAGTAGGTATTATTCTGTGAGAAGCTGATTCCCCAAAGATTTCAAAGGAGAAACTGTAGACCTCACCCTCCCCATGGAGTTTTTCCACTGAGTATATTTTGGAATAATCTTTTCTCTGTTGGTGAAACAAACAGCAGTCATGGGTGTGGTGGGTATGGAGAGGATTTGGGGATACTGCCTATGATTCATTGTTGATTGAAATTAGAGTCTGGGGATCCCTGTGACCTTCATGTCATCATGTAGACTCTGACATGGTGACTGCCCAAAAGACAGGTCTCCTAAACTGGTGCCCTCCTCTTGAACGCAGCCCCAGGTCTCCCTAGGGTTGGTTAAGTTATATCCTCAGGGAAGGCTTCCCCGGTCTCTGTATGTTATGAACAACACCCACCCCAATATCATGCCCCCTATTTTATTGTCTTCTTGACACTTATAAAAATCTGGATTATCTCTTTATTTGATTTTTATCTCTTCCTCCTCCCCCTGCTCCCTGCTCTCACTATGATATGAGCGCCAGATATCAGGCACTGTCGCTATGTTACTTTCCTTTGAGTTCCTAGTCTATGAGATGGTTTTCACCAGCTTCACAGGCCACCAGTATTTGCTGCCTGAATAAAAAGATTCATTCCATCCATGTTGATCCCCCCTGAGATGATGACCCCAGTGAAGGAAGAAGAATAGACTCACAATGCCTTGGACCTTGTCATGATGTTGGGGGCACACAGTGGGAATGCAAGGTGTTGTCTAATGAGCAGGTTAGGGCTGTATTGGGGAATTATAGCATTGACCTGGAGAGCAGGGAAACTGTCTTCCTCTCTGAATGGCATTTCCAGTCTTCTTTCTTTAACCTAGTTTTATTATCATGGCCCCTCCAGCTCAGCCTTGACACAGAAATCCTGGGAACAGCCCAGAGCACCTTTCTAAATAATCTTCTCAAACATCTTCCTTGTATAAATGAGCTGCAATAACAAAAAATAATAATTTGTAGACACAAAATTAGGTTATATATTTGGTTGTTGAAATTCATGGAACTCACCCAACAGGTAGGATGGAAACAGAGCATGGCAATCTGGAGAGGGCATAACCATGGGACCTTCAAGCTCTCCTTGTATCTCCACATGGTCAAGGACTTGTGCTCTTATGAGCATCCTTGCTCATCTGTAGTGGCAACCATAATGGCCCCCTCATGAATGAGGACTGAGTGATTTACCCAAGTAGGGGCACCCAGCCCAGCCACATTTGGGTTTTCCTAAAGGGCAGAGTTGAGAACTGATGCTTCTTCACTCAAACAGACCTGGATTTGTATCTCAACTCTCCCTCTTAGAAGCTGGATAATGCACTTCATGTTTCCAACCCTTGTTTTCTCATATGTGAATTGGCTATAATAAAATCTATGTGTTTCTTAGGGTTTTTAGGAGAGTCAACTAGAATGTATCTTCTACATAAAATTCATGCAGGAAATTATTACTGATGAAAGCCTTATAAATGTAGATCCCTCGCAGACAGAAATGAAACTAACACTGTGGCCATGTTTAAGATGATAACCACATTCCTAAATAAAACAGCAGATTTATCCTTCCACCACATCCATGAACATAATTGGTCTCATCAGTTGTCAGTGTCCTGTATAACAAGAGAATTGATGGAATGATCTTTAGCTTTTGGGTGGGAGGTGTGAGTTGTAGGGTTACAACCTGGAAAGAAAATGAGAGTTTTTGGTCTATCTCTGCTCTGCTGCATCTCCTCTTTGCAAACTCCCTTTGCCTAAAGCTTATGCATCTTCTACTCCTCCATCTCTCCTGCATCTCTCTTTAGTTCCTCAGGAAGCCAAGTGTGCAACCCCTGGGCAGCTCATCTTGAGATGTAGTAATCAGGTATGGCCTGCCTCCCAGGGTCTATCCCTCCAAATAAATGTACATTGTTTGGTTTGTTTATGGACAGAGGTGGGTGCCCTAAGGATCAGAGAGGCAGGCAGTAAGTGACCTTCTAGAACTCCACTTCATGGGTTTGTTTGCAAGGACACAGACACACAAGTGGCCCCTGACAATATGTGTTCTGACACCATATACTGGGCATATTTTGCTCAGAAACATGCCCTGTTAGTTGTTGAAACTTTTTTTGCATTCCCTGAAACAAACGACACTCCTGTATTTTCTTTTGGGGGGGCATTGAATAAAAGTCTTTTATGTTGACAATGATAATATTATATTCTACAATCTATTTGCATTTCTCTATTCTGTGGATTTTATTGCTTGGTATAAATCTCCAGGCTGAAATGCATTAAGCTTCACTCAGGAAGCAGCAGTACCTTTTATGATGGGCTTGGATAGCTATGTGCACAAGATGTTAGCTCCAGCCATTAGTTTTTGCCCAGATGTGCAGGGGAGATGCACAGGGAGAAAGAAACGTGTGTGTACAGATTTTGATTTGTGCACATGAAGTTTGGAAGGAATTGCTTTGGATCCACAACCAAAATGGATTTTCAAGAGAGCGCTGATTTGAGCACCTGTCCCTTCCCTGCCTACCTCTGGCTCCGACCCTCTGGCTCTGCCAGTCAGGTCCTCAGGAAAGCGATTGGTGCCTGCATTAACTCCGGCCAGAACTCTTTGGCCCGTGTGATGGACAGAAAATGGACACGAGAACAGAGAAACAACTCAGTCTCTCAGCACCTTCCTGTGGGTCTTCTGAATACTTCTGAGCATAAGAACATCTTCTCCCAACAGGCAAGTCAGTAGTTGCTGAGAGAAACCAGCACATGAGCTTCAGCCAAGGTCACTATTAGCCATTGACGGTCCACTGAGCACAGAACCTGTGCCATACATTTTGCCGAGTTCTCTCTCAGTCTTTCCTGACAGCAATCCTTCGAGGTGGGTGCTACTATTATCCTCGTGCTGCAGATAGGGAAACTGAGGCCCTAAGTTCTATAGCTGGTAACTTAGAGAGTAATAATTCCATCTCTGGGCAGTCTGGTTCCACCTGTTGCTCTTCATGGCAGGAAGAAAAAGGCTGCGTAAATTTACCCTGAGAAGTTATCCATGGGAGTTATAAAACCGCGCCCACTGAGGGAATAAAAATAGAAAGAATGAGTAGTGGTTTCAATGAGATAATTAGGTCTGTTTGGTTATCTGGATACATTCATTTTCGCAATGTCTTCCCATTTCAATGAAGGGTGTCATCGTTGTTGTTTTTTTTTTTTTTTCTTTTCTTTTCTAGTGAAGTTTCCTAAGCGTGGGAAGTGGGGCTGTACTTGGCACTGTTGAAGTCTTTGAATGTAACTTCACCCAAAATCCTTTGGAAAGAGCAGAGTCCCTGCTTCAGCTCCATTCCGAAGAACACCCAGACATGTGGTTTCTAGGTCACTAGATGGCATAGGTGAAGCAAATAGGTCTTCTAAATACCCAACTTTTAATGGAAAAGCTCTATGGCTTGGACTATTCCAGTCATAAAATAATTTTTTAATTGGGTTTCAAGTCCATTTGTTTTTTTTTTTGGAGTCTAAGGAAGATTCAGTCAGTCAGAAGGGATGGACGGAAGGGGATTCACAAATGATCTCCTTTTCTTCCTTTCAATGTGGCCTGGGACTCATTTGAATGCCTGTTTTCAAACTGAGCTTTTAAATACAGTGTTTGTGAATAAAATTACCCCTTTTATTTTCAAGGTAATTGAATCCCATTTTTCACCTTCCATTTCCCTCTAGAGAAATCAAAATGGTTTTAGAACTTAGCTCTCAGTGGGTGATTTCATAAAGTGGGTAGTTCAGTGTCAAAAAACTGGAGTGGGAATGACATTCCAGAAAGGGGCTGTCAGACCTGTCCCCTGCAGGTGGACCTGCCCTCCTGCTGGCCCAGGGGAGCAGATTGATTTCACGGTGTTTGCACTGGAAACACCAAAGCAATGTCCATACCTGTCCTTGGATCAGGGCTGGGATAAGAGAGCTAGAATCGTGGCCAGAACTTTGTCATCGGTGGAGCAGTGGAGGGCAGAGCTGCTCAGGGGCGAAGCCTGGAACCAAGTGCCAAACTGGCTCAGATCAGTGTCCCCTGGAAAATGACAGACAAATGAGAGTGACTTTAGGTAATATTTGGGTGGCACTTTAGGCAACATCGAATCACCTAGCAACATCACGATTACCTCTCCAATTGTTTTTCAATCCTTCTGTCTATGTCAAGATGAAAGTCTCAGATTAGGGCTCTATGTCTTGGACATTTTTCTCATCTCTGTTTTTAAATAAAGAAAGACTAGGTCTGAATCTTGGGGTTTTAGCCACTTAGAGTTTCTGGTTTGGAGTTAATCATATTGCTTTATTTTTCATTGTTTGTTTTTATGGTAATCTTTGATGACCGTTTCAAAGGTAGGTTAATAAAGTTTGACTTTCAAAGACGTTTAATTTATAAGGCAATGTTTCGTTGATGAGACATCTGACTTTAAACTGCTTTGCATTATTAAGTAAATGATGGTGTTTGGAGGTGGCAGAAATCACCTGCAAGGCATGCTAGGCCAGAAGCTTTGTGGCACTGGCTTAGGTGGCCCTTAGCTTTGTGGCACTGTAAAGGAACTTGGTTTTGTACAGACTCACAGATGTCATTCATTGAAGCCTGAGTCCTAAGGGCAGGGGCTCCTGTGATGGGATCCGGTTGTTTTCCAGTCATCCTCTTCCTGGGCCTTAGCCCCTTTGAGCTTTGTCTTCTTGTCCATATAGTATTACGAGCAGCTGGAGGAAAGCCTCATTTTCTAAGACAGAGTGGGAAATGCATTTGATCCTCATTAGAGAAGTAAGACAACAGAGAACCTGTTCCCTGGACTGAGGCTCGTGAAAGACATGTCCCCCAGCTTTAGGTCCTCTGGCTCCTGTTTTCTTCTTGTCCGGGCTGCTGGGTTAGGAGGGGGAGCTGGGGTATAATTCAGACCTCCTGCAGCCTGCTGAAGAAATGCATTCCCCAGGCCAGAAGAGCCAGCAAACCCATATGGCCGAGATGGCTCAGCATTATCAAGGTCAAAGTTTTGTGTGTGGGCTGGCTCTCTCCTCCTTAAGGCTGCAGATCCTTGGCAATCGGAGGCAGGCTGTGAATTAAACTTAATTAAAATTCACTCTTAATTAGGGTCATTACTTAAAATCAACTCTACGTAATGAAGCTGTGTAATCATAATTAAGCCCCAGAAATGGAATCAGGAAGCACAGAGTGTGAAAGCCAAACATGGAGGAGCCCAGTGCCGGTGGGGACAGTGACAAAGGCCTCTCGCATCAACAGCACTTTCCAATAGTCAAGGGCCAATGAGGGCTCTGAGGAGAACCTTGCCACCCACAGGGACATGAAACAATCAGACAAAAGATTGGAGATAGAGGGAAGCTTGGAGGCAAAATTTGTTGGCGTACCCTCCTGGAAAGGACAGGGCAGCATGAGGTGGAGGGTGAGCAGGATCAGGGCCCCTCTGGGGAAAAGGGGGGTGCCCAGGCTGTGCCCCTAACTTGCCTGGGGTGAGGTCAAGTTTGCTCCACAGCCCAATCATGAAATCAGGGGCCAGAGCAACTATCTCAAGCTCATGTGGTGTTCCCTTCAAGGAATGTCATTATGGGAGTACATGTTTGCTGCTGCATGTGTCATTTTTATGGTGATTTGTGCTTCTATACTGATCAGCATGTAAGGTTTGGGATTGTAGGTTTGGGATCAGAACTGAGAGTGGGAATGACCACACTCTGATCTGGGTATGGCCTGCTACAGGTCACTTTTCCATTTTTTCCTCTATAATCTGAAGATATAGTCTGACAATAAGCAAAACACTTTTAGCACAGTGCCTGGCAAATTAGGACTAAGTTTATATTGAAACTTACTCTGTATCAAGCACTGTTCTGTTCGTTTTTTGCTTATAAACTAATTTATTTTCACACTTACTCTTTGCATAGGTAATATTATTTTCTCCACTTACAGCTGAGTCTGAGAGTCAGAGAGATTGGGCAATTTACCCCAGGCCACAAAGTAAGTTAAGTAACAAAGAGCAAGAGCTGCACAAATGATAGTTATTATAAATAATCTATTTGGTCAGGGTCACTCCTGCTTATTCCCTAGGCCCTAAGCCTCTGCCTCTAGCACTGCCAGAGACCAGGATTTGGGTTCAGAGAGGGAGGAGCTTCTGGATGCCACTTCCAGAGCCATGGGCATGAGAGGGAAGAGAAAGCAAAAAAGCTCTGTCTTATCTCTGCTTTTGATTTAGCATTTCAGCTTTCCTTGATCAGGAGATCCTGGGTCTCAGGAGTGGTGAGCGGGTCCAGACCCCTACACTGAAAAACAGTCACTTCCTTCCCGGGTCCCCAGTTGTTCAGGGGATGCCTCTTGCTCTTATGCCACATATACCAGCATCAATTGTGTACCTGGCATTGAGTCACTTCTGTTTTGTAAATGGGGAAACTAAAACCCAGAAAGCAAAGCTTTTGGGTGGTTGGCTCATGTGAATGACACTAAGTTCTCACTTAATGTGGTTGGTGGGTTCTCAGAAACTGTGACTTTAAGTCAAAGGACATACAGCAAAGGGGTAGCATCATTTCATTCATTGTCAGCTAGGGAGTTCTTCTTGTCATCAACATTATAATGAAGCGACACAGAGTAAAAATGACATTACTTGAGCATGTGCTGTGCATTCTTTGACACACAGATTGGGTTTTCAATTCACTCCATAAACCCCAGGCTGTCCCAGAGATGCTTCCAGGTTGGGTGCCTCCCGGACTTGGCCCTGCTCACAGCTGACAGGACAGACTTCTTTGCACATAGAGAACCAGATATACCTTTGGCTCTAGAAGGGTGCTGCAGTTTTGTTCCCCAATCAACCTCGGGCCCACACAGTGATTCCCCTCCATGGCATTCACTCTGCTTGTGTGTCTCGAGTGATGGGGCGTCACTGCTCACTGTGTTAAATCCTTCACTTTGGAAGCAGTGTAAAGCAGGAGGGAAATTCAGCCAGCACCTGATAGCCACAGAAGCCTTTCAATTTGAACTTATGATGATTTCCAAATGACTTATACACTTGGTATGTTAAAAAATAGGTGTTCATTTGTTACCTGCAAATGTTTGAATCATACCACTCTATTTTGTAAATCTGTTAGTATTTTCTCATTTTTTAATACACCAGGCAGCTGAACTGAAAGAGAAAGGCTGGGTCCTGTGGACAGGATGCGGCTGGGTCCACAATCCCTGTCCCAGAGGGTCTGACAATGATCAGGACTTTCCTTTCTGGCCTCTCATCTGTGCATTTATAGTGTTTCTGTTCCCTGTGGAGGCTCCAGAGAGCACTGGCTCGGCTGTGCCCTGCGGTCCTTCGCATGGTGAAGCCAGGACCGGAGGGCTTTCTCTGAAAAGGAGACTCAAGGTTACTGCCTAGTGCCAACCGCCAGAGCCCTGCAGTTTGGGAGAGGAGGGTAGGGGGTGTGGTGCCCAACCCAGGTGTCTTGGCATCTAGAAAGCCCTGCTCCACGAGAAATGGTGGAAACTTCCCTGCACAGACTGCACACAGCAGTCTGCCCCACTACACAAGTCCAGGGAGCATCTTCCATGGCCTTTCATGTAAATGCCCCCCTGTGGGGTTATGCTATACAGGGGCGCTGATGCAAAGCCCCACCCCAGAGAGCATCCCATCATGAGCTAATGCCACAGCAAGGGGCTGAACCCCAGATCGCTAAAGGTTGGGTTACAGGGAATTCACAGACAACGGCTCACGATATGTGTCCCTCTCCAACGTGACCTCTTTGTCCTTCAGCCTGATAGCCTTTGCCTCTATTTACACTAAATAGACCCAGCACCATTTGCTGGTTCCTGTATTTTGGGCAAACCGAGCTGGAGGCCCTCATAGCCAGTCTGAGCAGGTAGCTGTCCCGGTGGTGGGCACACACAAGGCCCTGTCCTTCCAACAAAGTTTAGCAAACAGCTTATCTCCCACAAACATGTGAGGCAATGTTTACAAAAGATCATTCTATCCCTTCCACAGATGCTGGGGTGCCCATGTGATCAGCCCGTGCCTGAGAGGAGATTCCTCTCCTCTTGTTTCCTGTCCTCTTCTGCTGCTCCCCTCTTTGGTGGAAAACCACACTGGTGTCCCTCCTTTGGTGGTGAGGGGAGAACAAGACTCTCCAGTGGCCTTCCCCTTGGCTTTCATGTCTCCAACTTTCAAGACATCTTCACAGTTTCTTTGGGAGGTGTTATGGGGCTTACTTCATATATGAGGGAACCGAGGCAGAGAGAAGTAAGGCATCTTAGCTAAAGTTGTGAAGTATGTTGGTGTCTGGGCTTGGGGGCTCAGGGTCCTACCTCTTAAAGTTCCTTCTGAATTGCCTTATTTGTTTTTAAATTTTTTTAATTGTTATTTATTTATGCATTCAAGAACTGGGGTATACACCAGAGGTACAGGGGTGAGAGGATTCACCAGAGACAGAGCGGGGAACAGAACAGGCAGACTGATGAAATACACTGCTGAGGGGAGCAGTGGGCAAGACAGGAGAGGTCTGCTGTGCCATGTGGGTCAGCATCCTGGACAGGGGTTGAACTCAGGCCACAGCTGTGATAGCATGATAGTTCTGAGACTTAACCCCTAGGGGGCTAAGAGAGGCCCTGAACTGCTTTATTTGTGATAACCATTCATTAAGAAAGACTCCTGAGTTTTAATATGGATAGATGAATGCATGGTGGAGGGAGAGAGGGAGGGAGGGAGGGATGGATGGATGGATGGATGGATGGATGGATTCATGCATGGGTGGATGAGTAAATAGCTAGATTTATAGATGGAGAAAAGATAGCTAGACAAGTGAATACACAGGTGGATAGACAGATGACTGTATAAGTATGGACAGTTCTTGAAGGATACATGGGAAATGATGGACAATAATTGCCTCTGGAAAGGAATGGGGAATCTGAGTGAGAGATGACTTTTTTTTACTTTACTTTTTCTGAACTGGTGGAATGTTCTTTTTGTGCACATTTTAGTTTTTAAAATTCTCCTTTTGGACCAGGAAAAAGACTAATTAATACAAAGTAAAAATCAAATCAACCAGCAACTATAAACCAGAGACACACTAGGACGGCGGGGGGGGGGGGGCGGCTGGGAGAGGAAGGATAAGTGTTAAAATAAGGGGGGTGTGTGCAATTGTATGGAGAATATAACCAAAATGAAAATGCATACATTGTGCAAAAATGAAAAATAATGTAAGAATTATGTAAAATAAAATATTTTTTTAAAAAAAGAATAAAGCTGCCAAGGCTCACTCTCAAAAAAAAAAAAAAAATTCTCCTTTTCTACTTCTTTGCCTCTCTCTCCCTGTGTGTCTATCCAGGCAAGAGCAGAAGCTGGTACTCTAGTAAAATTGCAGAAGTTTCCTAGGGAGAACCCACTGCCCTCTCCTCTTCAAGAACAGCCTCCTCCAGGTGAAACAAACCCATGGGTTCTCAGATTCACATGCAGCTCGAGCTTATACTGAAATGTGCAACTGGAAGGTGGGTGACACTCAGCCTTTAGCATCCGTGAGCCCATATGGCTGCCTTGATTCAGTGCCCAGAGAGCCTGTCAGCAGAGGAGGGCGTGAAAGTGTTTATTTCATGTGTACCTCATTCCCCCTTTTCCAGGATCCTCACTGGCTTCCCTTCAACCACAGGTCCTTAACACATGCTATTGCCTCTGCCAAAGTCATCTACCCTGTTTCATGTCCACTTATCCTTCTGTGCTCAGCTCAGGTCAATGTTGCCACCTTAGGCAAGGCTTCCTGGTCTACTTGAATTGACTGTCCTATTGTACACACGCATACCCCGGAGACTGTCCTTCATAGCTCTTATCCCAGTTACAAAGAGCTTGCATTTATTTACATGGTAACTTTTAAAAATATCTGTATTATTCACTGAACTATAAGCTTTGTAAAGCAAGGAATGTATCTTTTTTAAAAAATCCACTTTTTTTCAGGTCCAATTTATGTACAACAGATGTACCCATTTTACACTTCGATGTTGATCAGTGTTGAAAATGTGGGCCTCCCTGGTGGTGCAGTGGGTTGAGCACAGCACTGTGAAGCTGTCTGCAGCCTCTGCAGCACCGGTTCAATTCTGGCTGGCCAGGGAGATACCCACATGGTGCAGCAGACCTCTCCTGTCTCCCTGCTGCTCCCCTCAGCAGTGTACTTCGTCAGTCTGCCTGTACTGTTCCCCGCTCTGTCTCTGGTGAATCCTCTCACCCAGCCCGCACCTCTGGCCAGTACCTCAGTGCTTGTATAAATAAATAAATCTTTAAAAAAAAAAGAGAGAAAATGGGCACAAAAATTTACACACCTGTGCAAATATCACCACGATCAAAATACAGACCATTTCCATCATTTGGATGAACATTTTTTCAACTGAAAAGTTTCTGCCTCTAGCCCCAAGCAACTGTTCTAAAATTATCTAGAGATTCATTGCCTTTTCTAGAGATTCATATAAGAGGAATCATATAGTAGGTATTCTTTTCATCTGGCTTCTTCCACTCAATGTGATATTTTTTTTAGACACATTGTGGTGTATACCAGTAGTTTTGTCCTCTTTATTGCTGACTGATACTACTCTCTGATTCATTTGTGGTGTTACCTGTCTGTCCAGGTTCTGGAGGGTGGGGTCCCATCTTCTGAGGTTGCTCACACTTGATTGGGCCCTGGCACATGGGGAACCTTGGTGGGACACAGTCTGTTTTCCCTGACTGAGGGCATATGAGGGTCAGCTCTGCACCCACACTTGATGATCATCCCATCACTCACCCTGACAGCCTTCCTCTTCTCCCCTGTAGGCTGACCTTCTGGTTTGGGGAGCCCAGCACAGCTGCATCCCTGCAGTATCACTCTGCTGTTTCCCACAGCCATGGAGAGATCTTCTGGATCAGCCATGACACTGTGGGGGCAATCATGGGCAGATCATTTCAACACCTTGAGCTGTGTGGAAAGGTGACTGAGGATTCATGAGGGTTCCTGAGCTTTATAAGTGGGCACATGTGTTTGAAAATAATGTGTGATAGAGAAATAAGATACAGTATGGGGACTGTTAATTCAATCATCTAACTTCACCCCACCCTGTTATACTCACCTTGGGTACCTGGGGCTCCACTTCTTTCTTTGGTTCTTTTGCTTTTTTTATCTGTCAGATGTGGGCTTGCACTAGAATTCCCAATGGTATTCTCTATCTTGAAACTTCTTGGTTTAATGCACTGGAACACCAGGGATAGATGCCTATCTGAACGTCCAATATTGGAAAAAAGTGTGTCATGCATTTAGAAAACAATTGACTTTTCTGAAAATTCTCTTCCTGGGTAAAGGAATCAACTCTAGTTTCCAAAACAAACCCATGTTTTTGCATTACTAAGCTAACATCTATAACTATTCTTGAGCTCATGGCAGGCAATAGTAGGGCTCCTTAATCAGGGTACTGGCTGTGCCACAAGACATATTTTTTGCTGGCACCCCAATCTCTGATGGGGGAAAGCTATGTCCAAAGTGCTAGTGGAGTAGGAACAGCATCCCCTTTGGTAAGCCAGTAGTTTTAGTTCAAGCAACCTCTTCAAACCATGTGCCCCATTATAGATGGAGGAAATTCCTGAGGGCCTACTATGTATTACGGTATGTGTATACACACACACACACACACACACACACACTTACCGTAATATATATATTATTCTCATCATCTACTTCAACTCCCTTGCTTAACTGATGAGCAGAGGGAGGTCCAGCAAGATGATTTGACTTGCCCAGAGGGACACAGCAGGCTGGTGGACAGCAGAGTCTGTTACCCTGGTCTCCTGACTCCCAGGTTAGAGATTTCCTGGTGCCACACATGCCCAGGGCAGAATGGGGACTGCAGCAGAGACAAGGAAACAGAGAATTGAAAACAAAGCTATTTCAAACCACTGGCTCCAGTATATGGAATTCAGAGTAAAGAACAGTTCTGGGAACTGGTCATTGGCAACTCTTTCACTACTGTCCTTAAACTGGCACAAGCTGGGTCCCTTTCCTGTGACCTTGGGCAGCCTCAAGGACAAATTTCAGAGTAGTCTTTCTGTGAAACTTGAGTACCTCCCTCTGACTATTAAAGACCCTCATTCTACAATAAGACCCAAATGCTCCAGACAGTAGTTTTCAGTCAAGTAGTTTTCAGCCCTGTTACTGATGGCCCACACAGTCATTTATGGAGAGTTCAGCTAAATTAGTAAGTTACCTTTGTTACCTTTAGTCATCCATCACAAATTATTTTCCCATTTTATCTTTGTCAAAGACAAAACATGCAGATGCATGTGGGATAATAAGAGAATTGATGGTACCAACGTCAAGTGCCTGCCACCCTGCAGGGGTTATGCTCGATAACGCGTGACATCGCAGCTCATTGAATCCCCCCACCAATGCTTGGAGGGCTTCTCTATAATCACCCCCATTTCACAAGTGCAGGGAGCAATGCTTAGGGATCTTTGTGCTAAGAAGCAATGGAACTGGGAAACATGAGCCCCTGAGCTGTGAGGAGAGGACCCCTCCATTAATCTGTGCAACTTCTCACTGAAGTTAGAGGAATAACCACTCAAGTGTCTTAAACATAGAGCTCGTGACTGCCTCTGAGGTCTTGACAGAGAGCGAATCTTCCACCTAAGGGTTCTTTTCTAGGTTTGAGGGAGCTGAGGAGCTGTGTAGAGCGAAGGTGAGATCCAGGAGACCCCCAACCCTTCTGGGACCCAAGGCCCCCAGCATTGTGCAAGGACATAAGTTTCCCATGAAGGGAGGCTGGGCCAGATGACCCATGAGGAAGACAGTGGATCTGTCAGCCCAGGGGTTTGTGAGCCAGGCTGACATGGGGTCAGACCCAGATTCTGCCATATAAATGCTGTATGAACTTGACCAAGAGTTTCATCTCTGAAGCCTTGTTTTTTACCTATAAAATGAGGCCAATACAGCCAACCTCAGTGTTACTTCAGAGGATTCATGGAGAGAAGATGGAGTCTATTGCCTGAAAACAATTGGTGCTTAATAACTAAGAGCTACCATCCTTGTTACTTAGTGGGCGATGTGCCAAGATTACCTCCTTGGCCATAAACCTGAAATAGTCTATTTCTGCCTCACCCACCAAGAGCCTGGAGGACAAATATGATCAGGCTTTCGCTATGGCCCCTGTCATCTCATGTACAAGCTTCCAGGTCCAGAGTAGCCCTCTGTGGGTCACTGCCCCCCATTCACAATCTGGGAATACCTGTACTTCCTCCATCTGTCAAGGACTTGGGGCACCCCTCCCCTTGCAGGACAATGGTGCTGTGCTCTACAGTTGATGTGAAGATGACAAGCAATTCAAGGCCACAGTAACTGAGAAAAGATGAAAGAGATGAGGGAGACCTGTGGATGGTGACCTTGCTGGCAGGCAGGACATGTAGTGGGTGAAGGACATAGGGACTTGTGTCACACTGGCTCTGTCCTTCTCTCTCTGTAACTTGGGGCAAATAGGAGCTTTCTCTGAGCCTCACTTTTCTCACATGTAAAATGGGAATACTAATGGCTCCTCCTTCAGAAGTTTGTATTTAGAGGTGATTGAACGAGGTAATATATGTAAAGCACAGGTCCTGACTCAAAAGAAGTGGCTAAATAAAACTTAGCCACATTCATCACAATTACAATTATCTCTGACAAGTAAAGTGTTCATCTAGTTCTATTGAAGATCCTGTACCTTGCAATCCCTTGCCACTCAGTGGGGTCTGAGGGGGGTTCTGGGTGCCAGGTTGCAGGTGTTGCCACATGCAGGAGCAGAGTCATTCCCAGCCTCTTCCCAGGTCTTGTGCTGGGCTAACTGCTCCAGAATGAGGCCTCTCCGAGCAGCCTCTTCGAAGCCTGGACAGAACTCAGAAGCAGAAGTAGCAGGATATGGCCTCCAGGGGGCAGCATGAGTCTGGGAAACCCCAGCTGACTGCAAGGCTGGGAAAGGAGAGAACCCAAGAAATAATCCCCAGACCCTGGAAAGGGGGCTGACCTGCTGCACCCATACTGCCTGCACTGTGGCTGCAAGAGGGGGGAAGCAGAAGGGCACTGAACTAGGAGGTCTGATCCACTTGCACATTCCCTTCTCTCCAGCCAGCCTTTTCCATTCTCTTTGGTAAATAGGGGCTTCACTGGGGTAAGGACCATGGGGGTTCAATGAGACACATTCCCAGCCTTCTGGGGAGCATGTGAGGCCAGTGAAGCCTGCAAGATGCCAGGCCAGGGATTAGGGTCAGCTGGTGGGGGGACCAGATTCTGGGTCAGACCCAGATTCTGCTGGACTCCAGCCCCCTCCTCGGGAATGTCTTAGCATTACCCTTGGACACCCCTGGCCTCTGCTTAAGGAATTTGCTCACCGTGTGATCCAGGGTTCCCTCAGGCCAGCTTCCTGGGCCCTTGTAGGCCTCTAAGTCAGAGGGTCTACCATTCTGGCCAGTGATCCAGAGGATCCTTGAGCAGATGCTCATCTGGCAGCCAAGAACCCTGAAAATAGGGCCAGAAGAAGGGGCAAAACAGCCTATTAATCACAGGCTCTGAGTTAAGTGCTCTGTGGATATTGTTCCATGTACTTCCCCCATTCTCTTTACCCCTTCATCTATTCTTTACAAATGAAGACCTGGGCTGAGTCTCAGAGGGGCGAAGTGAGGCACCCAAGGGCACACAGCAGCTAGTGTCTCAGGGCTGAGAAATGCCAAGTCTGCCCCTGTGTTCTGCCTAGTCCTTCCACCCCCTAAGATTTCCTCACCTCTGCAAGAGGTGGCTCAGTCCTCCTGATCAGAGACTTTGTCACCAGTAGACAGTCACCAAAGGAAAATCTATTTTGGGATAATGAAAATATTCTGAAATTGACTTGGTGGGGATGACACAAGTCTGTGAATATACTAAAGCCATTGGATTGTATACTTTAAGTGGGTGAATTGTATGGGATATATATTATATTAAAAAAAGACAAACTTGAGAAATAAAAACAAAAAACAGTGTCCATGTGGCTATGGTTCAAACCCAAAAAGGCTGAGAATAGGAGGCAGGCCTGGGTCCTAGACTCCCTGACATTCAGACTCCTTCAACTACTTGGAAGCTGGGCCTTCCAGCTCAGCCTCAGTTTACCTACATGAAACATGGATCTCCTTCATTTGGCCTCATTGGCAAATTGTAAGAATTCCCTGAGATCCTGTGGGAGAAAGAATGAAAACCTGAATGAACAGCACAAATGTCAGTGGTTACTTGGAACAACAGCCACGTGCTATCTTGCTTTAGGATCAAAAATTGGGATCAGTGCAGCGTGAGCCTCTGACCACACTGTCTCTCTATCCCACTAGTCAAATAAGATTCAAATAGTCCATTTGAATGATCCCTGGGATGACCTTGTAAATCACACGGTCTCTCTCAGTGGTGTCTCTCTTTGCTTGGTCTCCTCAATCTATTTCAACTCTATTCTTGTCTGTCTCGGTTTCTTGATTATTCAAATGAGTTATTACAATGGCTTAGAAGCCAGAAATTTCTTCCCAGATTCCCAAGTCCAGAACTGGCTGAAGAATTCTCCTCCTTCAGATTTCAGTGGATTGAGAAATGCCAAGTCTGCCCCATGTGCTCTGCCCAGTGTTTCCACCCCCTAAGATTTCTATTCTCCCAGTAGGGCCCACGGGATAAAGCATCAGCATCCTCTCCAGCCTGCAGAGATAAGGAAAGAGGTCACTCAAATGGCCTTAAGCAAATCTTTACTGTCTTTTGGTCAATGTGGCATTTGTCCAGGATGTGGACAGATTAGTAACAGGGAAACAAAGAGACAGTGGCATAATAATATGGAGAGTTCTTGGCAGAGAGTGGCCTTGCAGGCAGTCTTACTACCCCCCTTCTAGACAGTGCTCACTTTCAGAGTCTTCCCGGTCTGCCTGCCCTATTCCCCTGCTCATGACTCAGCCCACAGCAGTGGAGACAGCAGTTCTGTGGCTTCCTGCAACTACAACGAGATCTCAGAGTGTGCCAGTCTGGGCAAGTGCCTTCCTCTCTGAGCCTCCATTTCCACATTTGTGTAATGGGCCAGTTCCGGGAGAAGGGAAAGAATTGATGAGAGAGTCCAGGGGAGGCTGTGTTCTTGCTACTTAGTAGATGTAGACCCCAACCTCCCACCCAATCTCCAGGCTTTCTAGAATGTGATTGCTCTGTGATCAACAAATCCAGACTCCTCAAGAAGGGTAAATTGAACTTGTAGCTTGACTAGAAATTGCACTTCTGGAACTTGAACTTGTGGAAATGAAAAGCACAAGGATCCACATGCATGGCTGATCATGACTACATTGGTTGCATTTGTGGAGAAGGAACTGGTGCTCCCCTTAAAATTGGTCTATATCATTTGGGGGGGCTGATGAAACTATGGTATACCCATTGTTTTGGATTAAGTGCCTATGAACAATAATGACTTTTTTCTCTTCTGTTTACCTGGAGAGATGACTATGATGCATTCAGTGAAAATGTATGCAGGAAAATATATGTAACATGACTTTCAAAAGAAAGTGAACCCCCTTCCTTTTTCTTTCCATGTTTCTATGAACCTATCAAGAGATGTGGAACGACCCAGCCAGCTGAATCACTGCTCAACTGCCAATGGGGTGCAGAAGGAAGACTTGAGGGGGAGAAAAGAGATTTAAGAGTTTGTTAAATTCATTTCTATTCATCTCTGAACTTTTGGTTTTATTCTAAACATGTGTCTCTTTTTTGTGCAATGATATAAAGTTGTGAGAAAGTCACCACACAGCAAAATTCTTAGTGAATGGAATGAGTGAGTGGAAGAAGTCTGATAATTCTACCTTTCCACTCTTGAAATGACACATGTGTTCACATTCTGGATTCTCTGCCAAAAGGCGAATTACCTCCTAGAGGGGCTGATAAAGCCAACAGTGACACTGATGAGGAATCTGAGACTTGTCGGCTTCTGATGTGTGAGTGCGTGTGCTGCGTGTGTTTGGGGGAAAGTGGAAAGTTCTACCTGTCAGATACCTTCTGTGCCTAGCAACATGCTAGGTGTCTGTGCATACACACCTGAACGCAGACACACTCCTTCAGTGTCGTGACGAGCAGCATCTAATGGACAAGGAAACTAAGGCTGAAATCTTATTGAAGGCTACAGCCCCAAAGTCTGAGCTGGATGCTGATGCTGACAACCTGACAGTGAGGTGATTCCAAAGGTAGATAATGGGAAATGTCTGCTTTAAACACCCCCCCCCCCATGATAATAATGGAAGCAGTCAGGGTGTGAGCAATGAATAAGTCTTAGCTTCATCCTTGCCAGACCTTTTGCAAGGTCTTTAGATGCTTATCTCCATTAATGCTCACAGGCCCCATTATGGCTCCCGTTTAATAGATGAGAAAACTCAGCTCAAGGAGGATCAGTGAATTGCAGAAGGACACAGACATGAAAATGTGAATCATGGCAGTCTAAACTCTAAGCCCGCCTCCCTCGACTCTTGGGGCACACAGGCTTAGCATCCAGATGTCTGGGATGACCTGAAGCCAGTGTTACCCCTGAGTCTCATTCCAGCTTGTCAGGCAGACCAGGGAATGGAAGCAAGATGAGCCTGCAGTCTGCCTTTACCTGAAGTCAGAAGGCTAGCGTGGAAGTCACTGTTTGGGGTTCCGGGACTGTGTCTTCTTGGACGCAGGCCGAGCTGACTTCCTGCCGTCCACATCCCCCCCAGGCCTCAGTGGCCTGGCTCCACAGTGTTCAGGGATTTGCCAAGGACCTGGCCATTGTCATTTATCTAAGACAGCGGGAGGCAGAATCAGCCACTTCTTGACCTGAAACATTATTGATTTAGTATTTCAATTTAAGTGGGCTTACTGTTTAAGAAGAAGAAAAAAAAGCAACAACAAACCAAACAAACAAAAAATTTCTTTCTAAGAGGAAATCTACTGCCATATCTGGAGAATGGCATGGCTTACCGTAGGAGGTTCCTGCAAAGGGAAGGTGACAAGACAGCCAGACATGCTAACAGCAGCCCCCAAACAGGTGTTCAAAACCTGCCTGCTAAACCGGGAGGGAGTGTCTGAGAGGCAGTCAGCCCCTGACATCTATCTAGATGGCTCCTGAACCCCACGAGAAGGCCGGAGAGAAGAGGCGCCACCCCTGTGCCTGGGTGCTGCTGGTTCTGACTCAGAGTGGGGGCTTCTGGGAAGCGCCCCCTAGGCAAGCCCTTTCTCCCTGCCCTGGTGTCACCATGCAGCTCCCACACCACCTCAAGGACGGTTGTGCTCACCACCTCTCCCTGGAAGGGGCACGGCCAGAGGACCTGTCTTGCACAGTGACCGTCAGCCCAATGCCCTGTTCCTCAGATTTCTCAGGGGTCTGCTCAGAGAGCCTCCTCAGGAAAAAGGGGTAACATTACCTTTATAATATTGCTGCTGAGAAGGGGAGTGGAATTAGGGGAGACAAATGCTGTGCCTTTTCTGTTATCTGATTTTTATTTAATAGAGGCAATATTTACATATTGCTTAACAACAACAATAATAATGATAATAATAATGAAGAATTCTCTGAGATGGTTTTGCATCCCAGCACACTGTCCAGCCAGCAGTCAAGGTGTCCTGCCAGGGGAGGACAGCTCAGGTGAGCAGAGGATGCCAACCCTCAGCATGGCAGGGAGAGGATCTGCTGCCCTAAGCAAGGCAGGGGCAACTCTCCACTGCAGCCTGAGCCTGGGGGGTTAGGAAACTGGCTTGGGTTTCTGTTCTCCCAGACCCAGAGACACCATACAGCTTGTCCTGGGTTTTTAACTTGGGGCTGAGAATGTGCCACCTGGGTAATCTTGGCGTGTACTTGACCCCTCCGCCTTCATGGTACAAACTACCTTAAAGCCTGCCTGACCACATACTACATGGTGCCCTACGCCACAGGCCAGGCTGGGGTCTTGGTGGCCAATTTGCTGTGCAAGTTTGGGCAGATCATGATCCCTTCCTGGATCCCGTTCCTCTCACTAGATCTGTGTTCCCCAGTTAAGAGCCCAGACAGATGTTTGTAAACTACAACTTGCTTTTGGATCAGCTGCTAATATTTAAAAGCCAGGTAATCCCACTTAGAAATCCAGGTGCTGCCTGCGTTCTGAGACACCGACACTTCTAGACAACCCTGGGGCCATGTGGAACTATCCCCAGGAGCTGGGCAGGACCACTTAATCTGCAGCACAATGCCATAATTTTGGGGTGTTCAGAAGTAGGGCTCACCATGTAGGCTTTTAGTTGTTAGGTGTTAGTACTCACAAGAGCTGTGCTTCAGGGATGAGGAAACTGAGGCACAGAGGGATTGGATGACTGGCCCAGGTCATAGAAACATGGTGGAAATGTCAGGACTAGAATCCATGTAGTCTAGTTCTGTGGATGTGTTGTGCTGCCTCTCAGCTAGAGAGTTAAGCACTGTGTTGGATTCTGGAGAGACATATGGAGGCTGAGTGAGACAAGAGGCTAGTGTTTACCCTTCCTTTGCTTGGGCAGGGCTTGGGGAGGGATAACCCTAGTCTCTTGTCTATCCCTGGCCAGAGGCAAGGATGAGTGTGTGGGACTCACTGGAGGTGAATGATGCAGAGCCCATCCCTGCCCCCATCACAATGATTGTTGACTATAGCAGCAGCTCTGGCCCTGGGTGACCCCCAGCTGGCCCTGGGCAGCCCCAAGGTTCAGGGGTGCAGGGGAGCCCTGTATTGGCTCTCTGTTTTGGATTAGCAGAGGTACATACCTGCCTCCCCAGTCACTCCAGCCCTCCTGTTTACCCTGCAAACAGTCAAATGCTCCACGCTATCATTTAGAGGCCAGGGGGCGGCTGCCGCGGGGCACCAGGCGGCCTAGGCCTGTTTGAGCTGTCCTGGGACCTGCTGCCTGCCCCGTGCCCAGAGCCCATTTGCCTAGGAATTAATGGGCCCCCACACCCCTGCTCAGTGCAGACACGAGTCAGGGAGGCAGCCAGGGAAGGCAGAGGGGAGGGGTGTTGGAGGGAGGGTGCTGCTGGGCTTGCCTGACTCAGCTTCTCAAGAATCCTGTGACCTTGAGCCTTTGGGGTCGTATGCCTCCATTTCCCTGGACCTGCCCATCTAGAACTCCGGGGAGTCCTCGTCTCATAGACATGGTTTTGGTTCAGGTGAGGCATCTGCTGTGAGCATGGCAGTGGGCCCATCACACCCGATATTTCCCATTTATGGTAGAGCGTTCAAAAACCAGGCATTAAACTAAATCTTTGGAAACTGTGTTACACTTCAATAGCACATTTTCAGAAAAGTGTGCAAGCGATAAATGTTCCAAACAATGAATCTTCACACTGAGCATGCCTATGCAGTTAGCATCAGGACAAAGAAAGTACAACAACTCCAACACCCCACAAAAAATCTTCACCTCCTCCCTCTGACCACCAGCCCCATTTGACCCACACCGTTGCTTAGTCCTCAGCACAGTTCCACAAGGTGGGTACCAGACCCTTCAGCGTAAATGAAGGAACGCAGGCTGACTGATCACAATAGCTGGTGATTAGGTCAAAATTGGAACCCAGGCCTCGAGCCTCCAGAATCCACACATTACCCACTGTGCTGGGGAGAAGTGTGAGTGTGGGCTAAGGGCCAGACAGGGTTTTGTCACTTAAATATCCTTGTCTTCCAGAAACTTCCAGACTTGGGAAGCTAAGGCAGAAAGTCAGTCACTCCCCAGAAGGTGAAAATGTATTGATTCTCATCTGTAATCCCCAGGGCAGAGGGACAGGGGCCGTGTCTTATCTATTTACCTCGCACAGCCCTGCCTGGTGCCTGGTACGCAGCAGGTGCTCCATAAATATTTTTTGGGTGATGGAATAAATAAATAAGGGAATGATGGAAAAGAAGATGAAGGGAGAAGGGACAGAGTAGGGTTTTGTCCCCAATTGCGGGCTTTCTTCTACAACCAACCTGCTTATCTTTATGGGGATCTGTGTCCATCATTGGATCAGACCTTGGCTCTAGACTCCTCTCTCCAAAATGTCTTCTCACATCCAAAATGGTCCCCTAATGCCACAGTGACTGACTAGAAATCAGGCTACCTAACTTAATCTGGACTTAGCCAAGTCCAGAAGAGCTGGTCACAGAGGTGCTGGTCCCTAGTAGGGTGAATCTTTTCTACCTGTTCCCCTTTCCAATATTCCATACAGCTAGAAAACCTGAATATCCTGTCCCGTTTCCATACTGACATCCAATGCTTTGGCTTTGGGGTGGCATTATCCTGGAATCAGGAGATCTGGGTCTCTGCTGTG
This sequence comes from Talpa europaea, assembly GCF_964194135.1. NCBI lineage: Eukaryota > Metazoa > Chordata > Mammalia > Eulipotyphla > Talpidae > Talpa > Talpa europaea. The sequence goes on from NC_140076.1 coordinate 36,459,458, forward strand.
TGACTTTGAGAGAGGTGGTTTCTCTCTCTGAACTTCGACTTCCTGGTTGGTGAAATAGAGTAAGGGGAGGGAATTAAGATGATGTTTAGAGTTTACAATGTCCTGTCCTCTGACATTCCACCTTTCCTGTAGTTTCTTTAGTTTGTAGAGTTATTCCCTCTTCTCCTACTTAGGGGTATGTCTGACTCTTAAATTAAAATGAATTTTGTTAGGAGAGTTTTCTGAGACCTTAATAGAAAAGGTTTCCAGAAGACTGGAGGTCTTTTAACAGCATTAAGGATACCATTGACAAGGCAAATTGTTGTTATCTATGGAGCTTGTTGCTTGCACCCAGGACTTGCATAGCTAAGTGCAGTGAATCCCAATAACCTTCTGTGGGATGATGACTGTGTGTCCCATTTATAGATGTGGGCACAGAAAGTAAAATGACTGTTCAGGGTTACACCATCAATAGTTGACAGAGCCAATTCCAAACCAGGCCTGTTCTATTCCAGAACCTTTCAACTTAATGACGAAGCTAGACGCCAGTCTAGACTCCCCTTGGCGGTGCACTTATGCCCTTGGTGGCTTCTTACAACCACTATTCTTTGCTCCTTGGGCAGAACCAATGAGGTGCCAGAGGAAGTTATATCAGCCTCTTAGACAAAAAGAAACTGAGGCACTGAGGATTTGGTGACTTGCACAATATAGTGGTTCCCGATTTTGTGTTCATGAACTGTTTTGTGATAATAGAATTTGAGGAACATACTCAAAAGGATTACTAAACAAATACCAGATTCTGTCGCAATAATTTTGGGGGTTATGAAAGTTTTGGGTCAGCTTATTGAGTGTGAGGATGGACGCAAGAATGGAGACCTGTATTTTCAGCTTTGCATCTTTGTCACCTTCTCTAGGAATGGCCACTTTGCAGACGGTGGCACCTACTTTGTTGATTTAAGGAGTGAACGCATCACATGACTCACTCTTAGCATACAGACCTTAGTAACTTAACCAATTCTGTCTGTAGTCCTGGAATCCTGAAAGGTGGAGTAGCCTCATATCCAGCAGCTTTCTGTGACTTCTCAAGGTTTGCAACTCCCACCCACGTCAGAAAATGGTGATAGGAAGTTCTGAAAACAGCTGTTATGCAGCCCAGACCCACAGCAGGTCATTGTGTCTATTTCAAGTTTTAAAAATTTGATACTGGGATGTTTTTGGCTTCAAATAATAAAAGGCCTGAAAAAAAGTGGCTTGACCAGTAAGTTCATTTATTCCACACATCACAGAAACTCTAGAGCCGTGAAATTTCCAGAAAGTTCCTCTCTTCTTTCTGATCCTTTGCATTTTGATTGGTCTTAACTTTGTTCCCTAATGGCTACAATATGGCTGCTGCAGCCCCTAGCATCACAGATAGCAATGTCAATGTCTAGCTAAAGAAGTGTGTTTGATTCGGGGCCTCCCCTGGTGGTGCAGGCAGGTGAGCTCAGCGCTGTGAAGTTGTCCACAACCTCTGCAGTGCCGGTTCAATCCCGGACAGCCGGAGAGGGTCCTACATGGCGAGCTGACCTCCCCTGCCTCGCCCGCTGCTCCCCTCAGCAGTATATTTCGTCAGTCTGCCTGTTGTGTTCCCCACTCTGTCTCTGGTGAATCCTCTCACCCTCCCGCACCTCTGGCCTGTGCCCTGGTTGTTATATGCATAAATAAATAAATCTTAAAAAAAAAAAAAAGAAGTGTGTTTCATTCCATCAATGGATTGAAAACTGTGCAAGGAAGCCAGGAAGAAAAAGGTCTGTATTTCCAATATCCATCATGGGAAATGGGTTCTTCCTGCAAGGAAGAAGTGGGTGGGAGTTGCAGGAGAATAGCTATTAGTAGGGTACTCAGTATCACCTACCCCAACTGACAAAGAAGAGTCTAATGCCTGCTCCACCAATATAGCTCTTAGTTATTACTCCCCACATGTGACGTGAACTGGGACTGATGGAACCTGGTCCTGCAGGGGTCAAGATGCTAGGGAATGTCTTTTTTTCCAGTCACCCCCTTTCTTCTCACCCCAGACAGGTCACTTCATCCATGAGTATCAGCACAGAGAATCTCCTCACAAAAAAAATTAAAAAAATTGGTTGCCTGGAGTATGCAATGGCCAGGTTCTGTGCCGAACCCCTAACTTATTGTTTCATTTATCCTCACAACCATTCCCATTTACAGATAAGGATGCTGAGGCTCTAAGCGTCTTGGGCAGATACAGATGGTATGAGAAGGAATTAGAGCTGCAACCCAATACTCTTTGACCCCAGAATGTGTGCCATCTTAAAAACTACTATTAGGGCCTCCCTGGTGGCACAGCGGTTGAGCGCTGAGCTGCAAAGCTGCTCACAGCCTCTTGCAGCACCAGTTCGATCCCTGGCCACCAGGCAAGGGTCCCACATGGCATGCAGACCTCTCCTGCCGCCTGCTGCTCCCCTCAGCAGTGTACTTCGTCACTATGCCTGCTCTGCTCTCCCCTCTGGCTCTGGAGAATTCTCTCACCTTCCCGCACTTCTGACTGTACCCAGTGCTTGTATAAATAAATAAAAACCTTTAAAAACAAAACAAAACAACAGCAACAACAACAAAAAACTACTATTAAACTCCCTGACTTAAAGACTCCAGGCCTCCAATTCTAGAGCTTCTGACCTGGAGCCCAAATTATCAATCTGCTAGCATCTCCCTGGCTTAAAGTTAAGTGGCAATGCACACCTTTCCTACCTGGCCTGGCCTCAGAGGGGTCTGCCTCTGGACTCTATCACCTGGCTGGCTCCTTTGCTCCTACTAGTTACTTTCTTGTGTGTGTTTGGTGGTGGTACCGGGAGTAGTAAGGGAAAGGGGGGGGGGGTCACATCTACCTGCCTCTCTCCATGCAGCTCAGACCACAGTTGCTCTGAGCTCCCACTTTGCCCCTGGCAGGTCTCAGAAGCTGCATGGGCAATCAGACCTGATCTTGGAATCGCCGGCGTGGAAAATCCAGGGGAACAAATCCTGTTGGCTCTAGGCAGGTGCAGCTGTCACTGTCCCCAGCCCCCCAGTTCTGCCTGGCTGGCCCCCCTCCCTTTGGGCTCAGGTGCAGATTGGCGAGGCGAGGGTGCTGCAGAGGAGGGGTAGGGTTCTGTGCCCACGCACAGACACACCCATGCTGGTGCCAGCAGCCCCTCTGCCAGAACAAACCTGTTCCCCATCCCATCAGAAAACCCTGCTGGACAGAGAGGTTGTGCATGCCAAACAAACACAGTTAAGCCTCTTCTGCTGTCAGAAACCATGATCTCCAGGGCCAGGCTCTGTGGCAAGTGCCCCCTTCTCTCACTAGTCGCCAGAAGAAAAATATGGCCCAGGGGAGAGGGCCAGACACATGGTAAAACATCTGCTGCATCAGCTCCATCAGCATCTCACTCTCCACACCCCCTCCTCTGATCTGAATGCCCTCCTGGGAAGGGCACTCATCCTCCTGATCCTATTTGAGGGCAGGAAGTCTGTCACCCCACAAATGTTTCTGGAGGCCCTGCGGTGTGCTCGGTCTGTCCTCCTTAGCTTAGACCCTGCCACACCAGTGCCCATCTTGAAATGAGTCATCCATTCCCTGTCTACCCAACAAGCATTTGCTGAGTCCAGGCTGCATGCCAAGCCCCACACCTGACACTGAGGACCAGGGAAGTAGACAGGCCTGCTTGTGAGGAGCTGACCGTGCAGTGGAGGAGACAGACAGGTCAGCCATGACCACAAGGCCCGGCCTCACCACTGAGTTGTCTGTTTAACTGAGCTTTGCCTTCACTGTAGCTCTTTCAGGAAGGGAGGGTGCTCTCAGGAGAAACCCAAGGCAGGGAGTGGCAAGATTTGTGTTTTAGGAAGGACACCATGGACTTGAGAGAGCAGACACTGGCCAGAGGCTGGCCTTTGAGGAGGGACAAAGGGGAGAAAGAGAACTGGTGAGGACGAGGTTGAGCATTATTTGGGAAGTGGCACCAGCCAGACTGGACGGGAGCTGGGACTGAGTGGTGAGGCTCAGGCAGGGTGAAGGGCAGCGTCTCCATTTCTGCCAGGGGCATTGGGTGGATGTCGAGGCCCTTTGCAGGTGAGCAAAGGGTGCTGAGAGAGGTGGACTCACCAGTTCACCACAGTCAGTGGAGTTGCAACAGAGCTCTGATTTCCTGCCCTAGGGGCTTCTGCCCCATGCAATAAGGGCCTTGAGGTGTCCAAGGGCAGAAAGCTGCTGTTGGCTTAGGAGAGAGAGGGAACATTGCTCTCCCCTTAGAGGGGAGGCTTTCCACTGAGGTGCTCAATCCAGGTACTACTTGTCACTGGAGGCATTTTTTGGGCCGGGGTCGGGTGCTATGGGCAGCTAGTGGGTAGAGGCTGGGAAGCTGCTGATCATCTGGTAATGTGCAAGAAACAACAAGTTGGCCCCTGATGTCATTGGCCTTGAGGTCGTGAAACCCTCAAGAATAGCAGAGGAGCCAAATAGTGAAATTCAGCCAAGGGGACCTTGGAGCCAGAGGCTGGAGTTCGAATCTCAGCTCTACCATAGAGAAACTGACTGCTAGTTTCTGAGCTGCTTTGTGCCTTGTGTTAAGGGAGCTAGTTCTTGCCAAGAAAGTTGCACAGTGCCCAGTACAGGAAATGAGACTGAGTGGAAGGTGAGCAGCTGCTCAGCTTGTCCACCATTCAAGTCTGATGGCCACTCTGGGCCACATTGCTCAGCTCAGACCCTAGCTCAACACTGTGTAAGTCAGATGTGATCACAATGGTCATAATTGGTCTCCAGTGCTAGTTTGGTACCATACATTCACTTATATGACCCTTAAAATCCCTGTGAGGTAAGGATTTTATTTACATTTTACATTTGGGAAAACTGAGGCTCAGATAGGCTCTGTGCTGGGCACCCGAATATGAAGAAGAAAAGGGCTTAACTAATCTCCAAGACTTTTGCTTAGTTAGGGAGAGGAGAAAATAAATCAACATAATAACATAACAACAGAAAGTGTAAATTTCCACTCTCCCTGATCTGATATGTATTCAAAAAATAATCAGTGAGCATCTACTCCTGTGGGGCAGGACCTGCCTCCATTAGCTGGGTTCCTGCCCCCAAGGGGCTCACAGTCTGGTGGGCAGCTCAGATTCCAGGATAACACAAGTTGTGCATCGCCACCAGCATCCATTGGCTTTGCATTCCCCAGCGCCAGGGCTCACATGCTTTGGCTCATTAATCTTAAAATTTGTTGTGACAAGGTATCATTGCTTTCCTCCTTTTACAGTTTGAGGATGGAGGTTTTGAAAGATTGAAGAATTTGCCTCAACGTTTTGGGGTAAAAACAAATGGTGGAAAGTGGTCAGTGGGTCATCTGATGCCAGAGCTCAAGGATGGAACTTGACTCTTCTGAAATGATCAGCCATCAGCTTTGTGCTGTATGATGGAGAGGGGCCTCCCTTGGCTCCAGGACATGGGATCTTGAGAGAGAGCAGGCAGATGCGTGCTCCCAAGGAGTCCAGATACACAACAGACACAGCAGAACTGTCCTAGGACATCACGCCCAGCTCAAGACAGTCTCGCGAGGGCACTTGGTGCTCTTTGACAGGCTTGCCTTGCCCTGAGGTCATCAGGAAAATGTAGGTTCAGCCTCCGAGAGAGTCTGTGGTCATATGAGTTTCAAAAGAAGAGGAAGAGAGAGGCTGAAATGACATCTCATAAAGATGCTCCCACAGGAAGGCAGCAAGTGTCACAGTTCCTAGATTTCTTCCCAAGCTTTCTGAAATGAAACCCAGTCATGTGACTCCAGGGCACTTACCTCTTAACCAAATGCGGGCCAGTGGGTGCCACTGTCCTGGACACAGACCCCGGGGGGCCCTGGAGTTGTGCTCGGGTGTCAGGTATTGACGGAAGCTCGATTGTTTCCTGCATATGGAACAACCAGCAAGTCTTGCACATTTATGTTCAACTCTTTTTATGCTCCATTTGTTCTACAAATATTTCCTAAATATTCATGGAACATTGCTAAGATGTCAGCCACTGGCACCTGAAAGTGATCTTGAGCCAGAATCATAAGGTGAGCCAACTAGTGGTCCAGGAATGTGTTCTGAGCTGTGCTAGGGCTGGGTGGGCAGGAGGGTCTGGCCTCTAGCAATAGACAGTCTAACCAGAGGAGCCAAACATGGGCACATCCAACTGGAATGTGCAATGTTCTGAGATGATGGAGTCTGGCAGGGATTCCTTAGTGGGTCTCTCCGAGGTGGGGGGCCGCTGACCAGACAGTATTTTCACTGGTGAACTCAGAGAAGCCCTTTCACAGAGAAACAAATTCATAGATGAAGATTAGCTGGAAAACTTGCACTGAATGTGAACTCCACAATCACAGAGGGACAGTGAGGCTCCCACTGGGGCTGGAGCTGAGTTACTGCACAGTCTTTCACTTTTTCAGGCTCATGTTCACTGTACACACATGGGTTGTTTGGCTGGCATGTGCTTTACACAGGTGACCTCATCTCAGCTTCAGAGCAGCTCTGTGAAGTAGGTTCTATCAGCACCCATGTTGAGCAGATATGGAAAGGAAGCTCAGAGAGGGTGAGGATGCTGCCCAAGGTTGCACAGCCAGTAAATTCTGGCTCTGCCATCTCAGCTGCATGAACCTGGCAAGTGATAGAGCCATGATCCTTGATTTTATCACTGAGGATCCTGCCCCACAGCTGAGTGCAACTTCATCACTCCCACAGGGCCTGGCGCACAGCTGCCTACTAGTAAACTCCAAATCGCCTTTTTGGCTCCCGCTCTTCTGGGCTGTGCCTCCTTCTAGAACCAGACAGGGCTTGTCTGTCCCTGAAAATTAGTCCTTTCCCCCACCCATTTCTGACTTTCTAAGGGCATCCATGAGGGTGAAGATGAAGGGGGTTGTCAGGGTCTCAGGTACTTGGTGCCTGTGCCCTGGGGGGATGCATCCTGCAGAACAGGGTGTGGGGAGGCGGAATTTTTCCCTCAGCCAAGAATTTCAGGACTCGGCTGTCCTATTTCTCATATCTCTGTGCCTGGCACTGCTGCCAGAAACTAGAAGGCAATAAATGTTTTAAATGTAAGGTAATAAAAATTTGGAGGAAAAAAAATTGAAACGCTGCCGAAGTGCTTGCTCCTGAAAGAGCTCATTTGTCTTATTCGGAGCCTGGGGAACCGGTTTTAATGGAAACACTGGTGGCAGTCAGAAACCAGGCTCACCAGAGAGGGATCCCCATTCCCTCTAACTCCTGGGGCCCCTGGCCTTAAAGTTGGCATTGGGGAATTGGGAATCCCTGACAAAACCTTCCTGGACCCCCTTGGAGTGTGAACTTAAAAACTCAGTTTGCAGGATAGGAGTCTGGTGGGGTGGAGAGATAAGTAAAGCTGAGGGTTTAATACCAGTTTAGCTGCATCCTGCTCACACTGTCTCTGCCAGGCACTGTGCTGGGTGCCTTAATAAATGCATCAGCTCTGAGCCTTCCAGCAGCCCTACCTGGTAAGAGCATGGACAGTGATATCAGATGTACCTGAAATGTTCTGGCTCCAAGGAGGGGAAGGTGAGGTTGGTACCTTAAAGTAGGTACCTTAAATGGTAACACTTAAGGATGCCCCCTATCTCAGGGTCAGCAGATTGCAGGCCAGCATTTGAGACTGAAGGTCTCCTTAAGTGCTGTGCCTCGTATCTCCCTTGCCTCAACCTGGTCCCAGCAGTGCTTTTCGTAGGCCTGAATTTTCTCAGCTGTGCTATTGGGTCCAACAATGCCAGCCCCTCAGGGTCATTGTGAGGATGAAGGAAGGCGAGCCATGAGAAAGTGCTGAGATCACCAGGACCACTTTGAAATGTTAGATCAGTAGCAGTCCATTTTATAGATGAGGAAACTGAGGCCTAGAAAGATCACACAGCAAGGAGGAAGGGCTGGATGAAGTGCAGGTTGGGGTGAGGGTTTCAAAGTAAGAAGAAGGTTGAGATGAGGTCTTTGGATTGGAGGCCTGGAGAAAAGGTGAAGAGTAGTAGCCTTGGGGCATTGCTGCCAGATTCTGGATCTATCTTGAAGGAATAAGCCTTGTCTTAGAATCTCATGTCAGCTGGCAACCAGCTCCCCCAAATCTACACATACAACCCAGCATATACCATGTAATCTCAAGAGGTACAGAACTCATTGAAGCCACGCTTGGTCTGCCTATGAATGGAGTTCTCAATTTTAGGATTTTGAGTGTAATGACTTTGAATCCTAACCCATCCCTTTTAATGTCCAGCTGTGCTCAGAATTTATGTCCACTGACCTTTCCCTCTTCTTTCCCTTTGCACTGCCCTTTTGCTAGGACCTGCTTGGATGCAATGATAGAGTCAGAGTTCCCCAAGTATTCCCCAGGTCTCTGTGTTCTCTGCTTGGGACGCTGCTTATGTGGACCCCAGTGACCCAGGCTGAATCCCACGTCATGCAGCACCTCTTGTTAGGGGCACTGCACACTGTGTGGGGCCTGGTCAGTTTACAGAAATGGAAGGGGGGGTGTGGTACTGGTATTTACCTGGAACCCAATAAAGTATGTAGAATATATGCATATTTTGACCATGGGCCTGATAAGATAATGCTATAATTCTTGGTATGTAGCCGGTGTCTTCCTCATTAGATTGTAAGATCATTGAAGGCAGAGGACAGTGACCTTGTTTTATTCACTTCTGAATAAGAGATAAAATAGGGATGGGAGGAATCAAAAAGGGAGGTGTATGACTTTTGTAGATCTAGCTAAAACATCAGCAGATGAGACTGAGAGACTATCAAGTTGGGCTTCAGATGGTCAGATAGGAGAAAATGGTTGCAACACAGAATGATGGAGAAAGTTCATCTTGATGCTGTTATTGGAACCCCTGGATCCTGCTGAACCTGAAGACAGTTCCCAGTTGAATAAGTCAATACTTTTCTGTTTTGTCCTTTTATTTACCTTCTATACCAAAGGCCAGTTTCCGTGGGGTGTCCACCCCTTCTGATAAGAATCCTGGCTAGAATAGACGGAGGGAAGGAGTCCAGACGGTAGGAGGGAGAGAGTGAGGGAAAATGCCAGCAATGTGCAGGGAGCATGCTGGGACTTGTACCATTTCCCATACAGCAGGCAACCCCAAGGCCTCTGGGACTTCTTTCTCTTGCTGTGGATCAGAGACTAGAATGCAGTCTCTAGAGTGGATGGAGGAGAGGACTTAGGGCAAGGTGGGGGCAGGGGCAGGCAGAAACCCTGGGAGGCAGGCAGCCAGGACTGGGGAAGCCTAAGCAGCAATTTCCAGTGTTTACAGCAAACAGAAGGCGGGTGCCAGCCTCCCCTGGACCTCAGAGGAGAGAGGAACAGTTGATGGAGAGCTCCTCCCTCTGGCCGCCCCTCTGGGTTATTAGACAGGAGTAGGGAGTGATGGGAGGGAAGTGGGAGGCATGGAGTGGGGTGTCATTCCCCAAGTTATTAACCCCGCCTCCGTGTATCCTTGACTTTTTTCATCGCTTGGCTTGCCCTCGCCCCTGCTGCCCAGCAGCCCCTGTTCTGAGCTCTCTCCTTCCCTCCTCCCCACTGCTATTCAGAGATGGAGATCTGGGTTAGGGCCGGGGGATCAGGATCTTATCACACGCGCTAGGTAGTTCTCTTGGGGAATTTCCAGGTTTGGAAGCCAGTGAGCGAAATCAAAATTCTGTTGTACACGTGGGACACTGAGGACCACGATGGCCAGCACACAGCAAGTCTATGTCTGAACCCTGAACCCGGGCCTGCCCTATAGGGTAAAGAGTTCACATCTCAGGACATGGGCTGTTTATCTCAGCAGGGCCAGGAGCTGGAGAAGAGCCCAGGCTTCCTGAGCCTCTTTAAACCTGCAGACCTTTGGAGCAGGGTCAAGGTCAGAACCAGCCTCTATGCTGCGAGAAGGTACAGACTGTGTGTCAAGTAAGTTACCTGGCTCTGAGGGAGCGCTTAAGCATCCCCGCCCCCAACTGCAGGGACTGATGACAACCATCAATCAAGTGACTGTCAATGCTTTTCCTTCCTCCTTGGGCCTTTTTGGGTTCCAGGAAGCTTGACCTGCAAATAAGACAGTTACCATGTTTTAATCTTTTGCTCTCCAGGATGGGCGGTGGAGCAGTGACAACACGCAGGAGCTTGTACAAGCACAGACTTCAGACCCCCACAACACCGGCTGAATCAGATTCTGTATTTTAACCCTGGAATGGGTCTCACTGAAGCTGAGGCACACTCTTATATGCCACCGCTGAATGTGAAGTAAGCACAAGTGATTCGGCGGTCACGCAAATTGGCCTCGCTTAGGTACTTGGGTGAGCTGTGAAATATTTGGTGTCAGATGTATTTTTGCAAATCAGATCTCATTGGAAATTCACCAAAGGAATGAGCTGATTAGAATAAAAGAGCAGCAGCAGCAACAGCAGTAATAGTAAGCAGGGGAGTGTTGCTTTATAATGTGATGCACCATAACTTCTCTTAGGAAGTTTGTGTTTTTTCTCATTTAGATTTATTTAAACTGAAGCATGACTGTCTATCCAGTCATGGCTGGATAGGCTCATTCCTCTACCAGGGTTTGTGTTTTGATGAGAAAATGAACTTGAAGAGATATCTGCTCCTACATGTTCATTGCAGCATTGTTCACTGCAGCCAAGGGCTGGAAGCAAGCTGAGTGCACACAGGCAGGTGAGTGAATAAGGGAGATACGGTGTATGCGCACAAGGAATACTACTCAGCCATAAACAGGCAATGAACTCCTCCATTTTCAGTGACACAGATGACCCTAGAGGGCATCATGCATAACAGAACAGGTCAGCCAGAGAGAGACAAATATTGCATGCTTTCACTCATATGTGACAGAAAAAACAAAATGAATGAACAAAATAAAATAAAAACAAACTCTTAGACTGTAAGACTGAAATAGCAGTTTCCATAAGGGAAGGAAGGGAGGGGATGAATAAATCTGGGATGAGGAGTCAGTTGCATGGTGAGGATGCAAATGACATGTTGGTGGCGAATATAATATAGTATATATGGATGGTGACATAGAAGACTGTCCTCCAGAAACCTTTACCATGTTAGAAACCTACATTGTTTCAATAGTAAATAAAAGAAAAAGCTCGCATTGGTAAGCTGTTGGTTGAACCAGGCCCTGTGCTTAGCATTTTACACTCTTGACCATAGGGAATACCATAAGCAACCTTTGAGGGGGGTGTTCCTTTGATTCCTATTTTGCAAAAGAGCAGATTAAAGAAAACAGGGTGACGTCACGCTAATTTTTGCATCTCACCTTGCCTTTAACTTTAGTTAAAATCCTTTCCTTATCATATCCCACACCCCAATGTTCTAACTGTGCTTTCTTAGAGTCTGTGTATCTACTTGGCATCCTTTCTTCACAGGGCCATACAGAGTATCAGCCAAAGTGGTTGCTGTCTCCTGCCGGTCAGCTTGCCTGGAGCTGGTATGTGCAGGGTGACTGGTCAAAGGATAAGCCCCACCCCTTCTCTTCTACTCTTCTCACCCAATACTAATGTTTCCCCTGCCCTGCATCATCCCAGAGCCAGGAACCAGGGTCCTAGAGACCATCCCTACAGCCCAGAGCCCACTGGAATTTTTCACAGGCCAATCCCAAACTCTCCACTCTGCCTTGCCTGGCCTTTCCTGTGAAAACCCCAATCAAGGCTGTGGTCTATGCTTACCTTTCATTCCCATGTCAGCCTCTTGGAGAATGCAAATAAAAATCTTCTTTCAATGGCACTGACCTCTCTGGGCTATTCTTCAGTCACCGCCATAAATCAAAGCCCTGCAGTTACCTATAAAACACCTCATCACTCCCAGGCCATGACTGTCAAGATTTTGGGCCTCCTGGCTTCTGTTCTGGTGTGAACAAAGGCTGATTGTGCAGTGCCTGTCGTGTGCCTGCTAGGGTGGGGGCTCCCTACTCTGAGATGTCTCAAGAATCTTGCTTATCCAGGACTTTGGACAAGGTGACATGTCCAGGAAGGTCATGCTGATCTCCAAGAGAAGGATCTGGGGAAATCAATACTCTGATCTCTCTCTCCTTCTGGTACCCCAGTTGGCATGATCCAATGAGAAGCCAGTACAACAAAAGAAGCCAGAAGGAAGCCAGAAAGTGAGTGTCGTGGGGCTTGGAGGACAGCTGGAGAAACATAGTGAATGCTGTTCACTGCTCTGTGTACCCGTAAATCCAGAGGTCAAAGACTTAACTACCCCCAAGGTGATGGCATTTGGAGGTGACCTTTGGGAGATGATTAGGATTAGGGTCATGAGAATGGAAGCCTCATAGCAGGACAAGTGTCTTTATAAGAAGAGGAAGAGAACCCAGCACTTGCTCTGTGTCTTGTGAGGACATAGAAGGAATGTGGCCGATTACAAGGCAGAAAGAAGCTCTCACCTGAGCCTGGCCCTGGTGGTGCCCTCATCTCAGACCCCAGCCCCTAGAATTAAGAGAAATGTGTGTGTGTTGTTTAAGCCACCCGGGCTACCGCATTTTGTGATGGCAGCTTGAGGAGACCAAATGAAGACAGCAAAGTTGGTGGGTAAGAGTCTCTAGTGTCCATCTAATACCAAGGGGAGGTGGGCTGAGCATTCTTCAGTACCCATTGGAGATCCAGCAGGGGTGCCTCACAGCTGGTCTGGGTGACCCTGCACCATCAAAGGCCACCATCACCAGCTTCGCCTCAGTGACTGCTTCTAGGTGAGCAGTTAGCTGGAGAATAAAAAAAAGATCGTGATAATAGTAATAGTAGAAACTAACACATAAAGCACATACAGATTTAATCTTATTATCACATTCATTTCATCTTCACAATAATCTTATGAAATGGGAACAATTTTTAGCTCTACTGTACTAATGAGGACACTGCAACTCAGTGAGCTCAAAAAACTGCCAGGGATCGGGAACCTGGCTTCAAACCAAGACCATCTGACTCCAGACTTTGGACCTTCCAAAATTGACTTCAACTAAAAATTAAGAGGGAGGGCCTCCCTGGTGGCGCAAGGGGTTAAACACCATGCTATGAAGCAATCCGCAGCCTCTGCAGCACGAGTTTGATCCCTGGCTGGCCAGGAAGCAACTCACATGGCAAGGCAGACCTTTCCTGTCTCACCCGCTGCTCTCCTCAGCAGTGTACTTTGGGCAATCTGCCTGTTCTGTTCCCCACTCTCTGGTGAATCCTCTCACCCCCCCTGCATCTCTGGCCTGTGCCCCAGCTCTTGTATGCATAAATAAATAAATCTTTAAAAAATAGAAATAAATACAAATTAAGAGGGAGATACAAAATATTCTCATATACTCTCCTCCTTGCCACTCACACAGCCTCCTCTATTAGCCACATTCCCCATCGGAGTGAAAAATATGTCACAATTGATGAACTTGTATTGATCCACATTATCATTGAAAGTCTATAGTTTTCATTACTGTTCACTCTTGGGGCTGTCCTTTCATGGGTTTGGGCAAATGTATATAGTACCCTATATCCATAATTGTAGTATCATACATTTTCACTGTTTTAAAATTCCTCCTTGGGGCCTCCCTAGTGGTGCAAGAGGTTAAGAAGCAACCAATGAAGCTATCTGCAGCAACCTCAGCATGAGTTTGATCCCTGGCTAGGGAGCTACCCACATGGCACAGCAGACCTCTGCTGACTTGCCCGTTGCTCCCCTCAGCAGTGTATTTCAGTCAGTCTGCCTGTTCTGTTCCCCACTCTGTCTCTGGTGAATCCTCTCACCCCCCACACCCCCACATCTCTGGCCTGTACCCCAGTTCTTGTATGCATAAAAAATAAATCCTAAAAATAAATAAATAAATAAATAAAATGTTTGGCTGAATTACTTGCATGCCAAAATGTTTTAATGAAGGCACTTCACAAGACTCCTGGGTCAGAGGCAAAGAAATGTTATTCATAGCACTGTGAACAGCTTACACTTCATATTATATTGTTGTCAGTTTCCCTTGTCGCCTTTCTCACAGGTGGCAGGTCAAAGTGAAAAGGGCCAGGTGATGCTTGCATGTGCAGTAGTGTGTGCTACAGGATAGAAACTGCAAGCTTAGGACACCCAAATATTTTATAATGGGTACTTGACTTTTTCCCCTAGGAAGACATTATTTTACTATTCTGCATAGTAAACTAAACTGCTCTTTGTTCTGGAAGAAGGCAGGATTTCTGCCTTCTAAGGCCACTCTTTATGCAAATAGTCTTTAAAAAGACTGTCTAGAACAAAGACTGTTCCAAGATGCATGGAAACACAAGAGTCTAATAGAGAATCCCCCTAAAACTCAGAATTCCCAGAATCCCCAGCACTTCATTTCAAAAAGTCAAAAAAAAAAAAAATGCTGATCACAATGGCAATAATGATGCCAAAAAATAAATAGAAACAGTGCCATCAATTCTATGGGTCAGCATGTGTGAGAAAACAGCCATGTACCTCTGAGTTTATACAGAAATCCCAAGTGTTGTAAAGTCACCCCTCCCTCCCTTGTGGGTGTTCTCAGGAGCACCCACAAAGGTTTGAACATGGTATTTCCAGAATCCTGGGTTTCTTCAGAGTTGTGTCAGAACCCCACTAGAAAAAAGGAAGAGTTGAAATGGTAAAGAAAAAAATAAATGGTAAGAAAGATTTTAGCTAAGACTATAGCAATAGGGAGAGAGATTAGGCTCCACTGTAAATATAATGAAGATAGCTGGGGGTTTATGGCAAACAAGAAACATAGGGTACACCCAATCTGGGGTTTTCCTTCATGCCATAGTGTGCCTTTTGACATTTGGGGAAAAAAGCTAAATATTCTGGAAAACTCTTGAAGATTAAGACATCCCAGTAAGTGAAGGGTCTTCAGAGAAATCAAATGTTGGTTTTTCTTTCTCTTGAACTAATGTTAAAAGGCTTTGATTGAGACTAATTGAGCAACCCTGGATACACCCAGGTGACATGTTTCAATATTTGGGCTACAGACTTGGCTTTGATCTGGATGAGAACAGAAAGAACCTGGGAAAAAATTCAACTGAGAGTTAGCAGGCCTGACAGTGTTTAGGGTTAGATGGACGCTAACTCAGAAGGGATCACACAGTCATTCCCCCAAATCTGTGACTTTACTTATCCTGGTTTCAGCTACCTGTGATCAACTGGGGTCTGAAAATACCATGTACAATAAGATATTGGGAAGAGAGAAAGAGAGACCACATTCATATTAACTTTTATTACAGGGTGTTATCATAATTGCTCTCTTTTATTGCTGTTATTATTGTTAATCTCTTACTGTGCCCAATTTATAAACTAAACTTTGTCATAGGTATACTTGTAAAGGAGAAAACAGTATTTATAGGGTTTGGGACTATCGTTATTTGAGGTAGACCCTGAGAAGTCTACAGTGGTACCACAGTGGATAAAGGGAGGAACTCTTATATTTTGGGGATTTTCTTCTCAAGGCAAGGCAAAGGTCATGAGAAATAACAATCAGAAGCAAGGCAATCTCTGAAAATGCCAGGTAATGAAGAGCCATAGAAGCAAATCTGTCAGTTTGGAAGCTGTGAAATGGACTGATGTCTTCTCCTTTAGTTTAGGCTTGAAACTCTGGCAACGCTGTAAAGCCAACTCATCGTGGCTCCCAGGGGACCTGGACTCAAGTCTCAAACCCCCAAGCCCCCAGCCCCTCCACTCCTGTGGTAGCTGCTGTGATCCACAGCAAGATTTGAATCTCACTGAGCTTCAGAACTCCCTTAGATAGAATGGAAACAGAAGGTCTTGTGAAAGGGCTGTGACAAGAAAGAAGAAATAGAACAGCAGCTATCAATTGCTGGATGCTTGCTGTTGGTTTGTCAGACTCCTCTCTTCTTGCTTGACCTCATGATGCCAGCGTCCTTGCTGTCCTCCTATTGTCAGGGACACAGAAGCCCCTGGTAAGTGTCATTGATGTCCCTGTAGTCATTTTTTTTTTTTTTATTAAAGGTTTTTTTTTTTTTGGTAAGATTTATTTATTTATTTATATAAGCACTGGGTACAGTCAGAAGCGCGGGAGGGTGAGAGAATTCACCAGAGCCAGAGTGGGGAGCAGAGCAGGCAGAAGGACCGAAGTACACTGCTGAGGGGAGCAGCGGGCGGCAGGAGAGGTCTGCGCGTCATGCGGGACCCTCCGGTGGCCAGGGAGCAGCCGGGATCGAGCCGGGGATCGAACTGGTGCCGCAGAGGCTGCAGGCAGCTTCTCAACCCAGCGCTCAACCGCTGCGCCACTGGGGCGGCCCTGTCACTGTAGTCATTTTAATCACAGACTATGTGCACACCTCATAGTCCAGGGTGGCAAGCTATTTCTCTGATTCATATAATTGAAGCCATCTCTAAACACACAAGAACCCTAAACAAACCTGCCTCATGAGAATTATCCCCTATGATAGGCACAAGCTCTATTGCCCCTTATGTTCTAACCCTTGAATGTGTAAAGCACATTCAAGATTGATTTTGTTTGGAAGTAGATTTGAAGATTTTTCTTCTATATCTATTATATCTTACTTAACGCTTGCTCAAGTTAGCCATGTCATAACTGCTAAATAATTTTTTTAAAGTTTCTTATGTTTTCCCATTATAGAAACAATTTAAACCTGGAATCTGCCAGAAGTAATTTCTGAAGGACAGCGGATAAAGCTAATTGGTACAGCAAATTTGGAAAGCAAAATTTGGAAAGCAAAATACAAATTTCAGCTTGGTAACTGGGAACATGGAGGTGACTGCTGTCTTCTCCAAATCCCAACAAATTGTGACATGTGGCTTATTTGATTCTCAACTGCATGTTGTTCATTTCAGGATGCCCTGAGCCTAGTGCAGTGCCTGGTTGAAGGAACAAGCCTGGTAAGGGTCTGTGCATGTTTGCCAATTTCCCTTGCCCAGGGTATATGTGGAAATGTTGGGGGCAGGAAGTTTTGTTGTCATAAGAACCTGAGTGGGACACTGGCAATTGGGAATGAAAAGCTAGCAATGTGAGGCACAGTCCTGCACAGTCAAATGCCAGAAATACCAAGTTCTAAGTGCATGAGACATGGAGTGAATCTGGAAGGACACACAACCCCCTAAGCTAATGCTGGTCATTCTCTAGGCAGCCTGAGGACAGGTATTTTTAGAATCATTTGCTTTGTGTATCTTTATTTTATTTTATTTTATTTTATTTTCTGCAAAGAACTTATGTGATATATATGATGTGATCAATTAAAAAATAATGTATTTATTTTCAGATGTTTTCCTTTAAAGATAGGTATTACTTGTAAGTGCAGAGGAAAAATTCATGGAATGAGATGATGCAATGGAGCACTTTTTGATGAATCAAGTTGTGGGGCAATGGATACAAACCTTCTTTAGGGGCATGCGTTTCCTCACCCTGCTCCTCAAACTTGATCTCGATGGAACCAGGAGGGACAAAAAGAGTCCTTTATCCCTCTCCAGGTCCCACCACAAGCAGGTGGCCTGTGCTTTGGAGGGGCTGGTGAAATGGAGAAGGCTGCTTATCAGTCAGAGTTGGCAGATACTATCACTGTAGCCCAGACACACAAAGGGCCTCAGCCCTGCCTTGTATTTCTAGCCCGTTCCCTCAAGACTCCCAGACAGCCATCTGATAATATGCATTTAGCTGTCTAGTTTGCATGGTCTTGGCAATTTTCATTCAAAACATATGCAAATATTGAGGGCAGGTTGCTGGGGACAGAGGTTATGCTGAAATGCTTCTAAACTTTTAACCAAATGAATCTATTAACCTCAGAAGAGGAGCTTTTGATTTAGGTCTCTATTTGCATTAAAAGGACAGTTAGACCCCTGTTCATTCTTTCTCCCATCTGGCAGCTTATCTCATCTTTTGCAGGGTGAAATTAGCAATGTGACCCAGTGACTTTGTCAAAGTGGCAGGTCTCCTTGGCTCCTGATGAGGTGGCCAAGGGAGACCCTCTACTCTCTCCTGCTGGGCATCATGTGTGATGGAGCTTGGATAGGCTCCAGGCGCCTTCCCCAGCTGCTGAGCAGTGGTTGGAGCCAGCTCTTACCAGCAGCAGGCTTTTGGGTCCTTCAGGGCACCTGCCTGGTGTGTTTACACATGGGCAGTGCCAAAGGGTTGAGAATTAGTGCACAAAAGAGAAAAGTGCTGTGCAAACCCCGCTGATTAACGAATGCCTTGAAAGCAGTGCATCTGCAGTGGAAATCCGATACCTTGCTTGGGGAAGGGGCTAATCTCCAGGGAGGTTGGGGGAATTTTGAGTGGCATTTCCTGCTTCCTCACCCAGGCCTGGGGGCTCAGGATCTCACCTATTAAATCCCAGACAGGGCCCCAATTCTGACCCTTGGCCTCAGGCAGTCCAGGTTCCTGGGCGTGCAACCTGTATAATCACATGGAGGCCTATGCATACAAGGACTCTTTCCTAAAGTTAATGCTTAGCTCTCATTGTCATGAAATTCTTACACATTTTGAACAAGGGACTCCCATTTTTGGTTTGCATTGGGTCCCACAAATTATGTAGTATCCCTGCCAGGATCTGGGTTATGGCACTGAGCTCTAGGGATCACCAAAGGAACTTGAAGCCCCTTGGCTTGGCATTTAAGGCCCTTCCCAATTTCGTTTTCCTGACTACTTTCCCAGTCAGTCCCACATTCCGCACATTCAGGAACCTGGTGCCTTTGGCCAAAGATTATTCATACATCTCCCTAGCTTTGCTGGTCCTGTACCCCGTTCCCAGTAAGCCTTTTCCTGTATTCATTTCCCTGCAGACGCCTATTCATCCTTCAAGACCCTGGAGAAGAACCTTTTTACCCTTAAGATTTCTTTAAAATCCTGCAGGTAGAGGCAGTGGCTCCATTCTCTTTTCAGAGCCCCTTATCACCTCACCTGGTTCTCCATGGACTTTCTCAGTGATTTGTAGAAGCTGTCTCCCAGGACTGTTTAAAAATATCTAATATCTTGTATGACAGAGGAACTAGACAGTCAGAGCTGGGTCCCTGGAGTTACCCTGCAGGGCCTGGGCTTAACCCTCCCCTTGTTGGATCATGGGAATCAGAAGGTGTTGGGGCCCAGAGCAGTGGCTGCTAACCAACCATGATGGAACATTTCAACTTTTTAAAAGTAGGTATTGCTGTCCTGATGTGTCCTGGCTGACCAGCACACATGTAACTTTCTACAAGCATGACACACACATTCCTCATGCTCCAAAGTACAAACCACAATCCCTAAAGACAGGCGCACCCCTTAGAAGTCAGTGTGTGGCCAAGACAGGCATCTGTGGCAAGCTAGGAGGGTTGTCAGATTGTGGGGGTTGCAGGGGTTCCCTAAAGTGAGAGTGCCCAGGGCGCTGGGAGGGGTTGCAGAAGCAAGGGTTGATGGTCTAGGTGCTGATGAGTCAGGCCCAGGGGCAGGGGGATGGAGAACTCGACCTTAGGAGGCCCTCTGGACAGCCTTGCTGATCTGGGCAGGAGCCAGTCCCGCCCTCCCCCACGGGCGACTGGGCTCCCACAGAGACACTTTGTCCAGCAACACCCTTCCACCCTCATGCCCAAGACATGCAGACCCAATTATGAAAATGAAAAATCCAGGTATTGGCCTTAAATGAGTATTTTTCCTTTGTCCATTTGAGTCTCCTGTAATAAGTGCCTGGCCACTAAGGAATCCCAGGAATGTGGCCTTGATAATGAAAATAGGCACCTGGCCGAAGGGGCTGGCTCACTGGGCAGGCACCTAAACCTGAGGAGGTAGCCCCCAAATCTGGAGCAGCCTCTCTGCAGGGCAGGGATCTTGCTGAACTTGGCTGTCCTGCTGGGCCAAAGCCTGTGTCCACACCCCGGCTTCCAGCTGCTCAAGAGAACAAGCGTCCTTCATAGCAGGACAATCAACTCCCCTACCTAGTATTTTGTGATTGTTTATTTTCTCATTTAATATCCTATGATACTACTATTATGTCCATTTTCCAGGTGAAGAAGTTGAGGCACAGAAGTTAAGTCACTTGCTCAAGGGCTTGTCGTAGATCAGGGGAGTGCTGGGGTTTGAACTCAGACAGTTGTTTGTGGAGTTGGTGCTCTAAAGAACTTAACCTCTACTGCCTAGTGAAGCGTCCTCTGGGGCCCTGGGGCTGCATCGTGGGGCGACAACCTTGCCTTTGCGGGCGCTCTGGGTGGCTGGCATGGTGAGGAGCTCCTGGGCAAATGAGAACAGCTGGCTGCTCCAGAGCTCCCTGGCTCTGGGAATACCACTATGCTCCACAAAGACAAGAGGGGGTTATGGGAGGTAGGGCTGCTTGGCCGGGCTGGCCAGGGAAGCCACCTTCCTCAGAGTGCCTCCTGAGATCCCAGTTCTTTTATATTTTACCCCCAGAAAGCATACTTCCAATGCAGACTGCCAGGTGACAGTGTTTCCTGGATAACAAAGCAGTTCAGGGCCCAGGCTTGGAACCAGGGTTAGGGCAACAAGGCCATCCCTGCAGCTAGTCTAGGTGCTGTCAGATTTCTAACTGCACTTTGGCCTGTCATGTGTGAGCAAGAGAGGAAAAGAGGGATGTCACAGAGCTGTGTATATGGGGCTCTCCCGAGATGCTTGATGATTGCTTTGGTGGAAGCTGCAGCTGGGGAGGGAGTCATTTAAGGCCACTTGGAGTTAGGGGCACTTGGCAGGGATTCAGTGGCTCACCTCTAAAATAAGGGAAGTGATAAGATCCCATTTCAGGGCCAAGGCCATGAGAGAGTAAGGTGGTGGGGACAGCAAGTGCAGAGGCTCAGAGGTGGGAACTTCCCTGGTTGTTTTTGGGTCACATGTTATTGTGGGTGCTGGACACAGAGGGCACTCATGAGGCTGAGGCTGCACTGGGCTGGCTCCAGTTTGCAGGCTGAATTTCTCTCCTGGCTCACAAATCCCGGGGACCTGGAGGTTTAAGAGATGGCAACAAAATTGAAATGGTGGTTGACTGTGCCCTTTTGTTTCCAGCACCCCTGGGGCCCAGAGTCGGGTTCCCAGAGGAGGGAAGGTCTGCAGAGTGAAGGAAACAGCTTGGCCTGACTGGGAAGGAAGAAAATTCCAGGGCGCCAGGCCCCGGGGCAGGTACCTCCTCCTCCCCCTCTTCCCTTGTGCCCTGGTCCCTCCCCGCACACACACACCATTATGTGGCACTCACAGTGGGCTGATTGTGGGCACAGAGGACCAGGGCAGGGCCTGGGCTGTCGAACAATGCTACTAATAATAGCCACCATTTATTAAGGGCTTGCTGCATGCCAGCCACAAAGATAAAAGCTTCCTAGGCATTATGTCATTTAGTCCCAGCCAGCGCTCTATGCTGAAGTGATTACGTTCCCTATTTCATAAGAAAACAAGGATTCAGAGAGGTTATGTGCTTTGCCCAAAGTCACACAGCTGGCCAGCAGAAGAGATAGGAATCATCTGCAGGTGATCCAATCCCAAGGCCTTACCTCGCACACCTAACTCTTGGCAGCCCTTTTCGATGGTCTGCATCTCTTAAATGGATGATGAAGGGGAAGTGGATACCCTCAAGTCCTCTTTTCAAGCTCACTTGAGTTTACCCCATTTCTTTTTAAGTCACATCAGTTCAACACGTAAGGAGACCCTTCTCCAAACTGTTTTCTCTATTTAGTGTTCTGAGACATCTTTTCTGTGTCAAGAGCCACCACTGGTTTCACCATGGCTTTCTGAGAAGAAGAGAGGAAGACTCTTTAACACAAGGTGCTCTGAATCCTGCTACACTATCATGGGAATATGGGTGCCTTCAAATGGAGGAGATATCGGGCCAGGGTCTGTGGTAAATGTCAGTGATGCAAATGTAAGTAATAAAGTTCACATATAAATTCAAGGACTTCTTTGTTCTTTCAAGTAGCCCATACATTATATATAGGTTTTTTATGAAAGTGTAATTTACAGTGATAAAATGCATCCATGTGAAGTGGATTCCTTTGCATATGTACACCCACATTACCACTATCCCTTTGGTGAATATTTATTAAATACTATTTTTCAAAGTCTTTCCAGCCTTTAAATGGCAAACATCTGTGTGACGAACTCTTCCTTTAATGGAGTGCAACATCAGGAGAAAAAAAAAAGGTCCACAAAATTACAATTGACTTGAACAAAAGGAAAGTTAGAGGCACAACCCCCTCCCCCCACAGTCAAAAATCTGAATATAAATTTTGATTCCCCAAAACCTTTTCTAGCAGCCTGCTGTTGCCAAAGCCTTACTGATAACACAGCTGACAAACACATCTTTGTATGCTAGGTGTGTTACTACTGTATTCCGATAATAAAAAGGCCAGAGGAAAAGAAAATGTTATTAAGAAAATCATAAGGAAGAGAGACTACATTCACAGGCCTGTATTTATTGATACCTTAAGTTTACATTCTACTTATTGAGAAAAAAAAAATCCTGCTGGTGGTGTGGCGAGCAGTCAGAGGAGGCTGTGCAGGGTGCCAGGGGGGCTGGGCAGGAAGGCCCACTCCAGGTGGGGCTCTGTGTGTCCTGAGACTCTGGGATGTGAAGCAAGAGGACTTGTTCAAGGGTCTCCCAGTGCACTGCCTGACTGAAACCTGGGTGCAGTGCAGGGCTGGATGGGGAGAGGAAACGATAGGCAGGAGAGGCAGTGGCAGACCTGTTCTTGATGAGTACCTGGTGAGTCTGGATTTTATCCAGAAAAGAATGTTTCAGGAAGATGCTCGGCAGGGGCAATCGCAAGAGTGGCTCATGAGGCCTGGTGGCTCTGAGGCCTGGTGGCTTCTCCTGGGAAAGGTCAGTTGAGTCTCCTGTGACATCCCACCGCCATGAGCAGAGTCCCCGGGCACCAGTGTGTGTCTTGGAAGTTCTATTGGAAGGACAGATGTTAAGTTTCATTTTGAGGTCTGCAGTGCCCAGACATGGCACTTGCTTAAAAATAACTGACAGAATGAATGGATTTCCATCTCACAGTTACCACTGATCCCCAACCCTACCATGAACCATTTCACCTCTTACCCCAACAGCCCCTTCTGGATTCAGCACTCCAGATGCTGTCTCCAAGTTTTAAAGACACATTCACAGAACAAGGTTATAGACAAACTTGAGGCCAAATCCTACTTGCTGTGTGACCTTGGGCAAGGTCATTTACTTCTCTGAGACTGTTTCCGCATTTCCTAAATGAGTTTAATACGGTACTTAATTCCCAGGGTGGTGGAGAAGGTCCAGTAAGCCAATGCAGACTTCCTTGCCCATAGTGAACAACTCATAGGGAGGGAAGAAGTTGATGGGGGGGGGGGCGTTGAAGTGGGCCTCGGTCCTCCTGTTCCCACCCAAAACAGAAGAGAACTGGCTGTAATATATAGGTGTGGAAATGGATCTAGGGTATCTCCCCCTCTTGTGTGCTGTATCACAGACTGGTGTTTTTCTCAAACTCAATAATCTCTGAAACAATCCAAGAGTGTGTGCTCCTGGGATTATTCAGGGATAAGCTGGCATCTTCTCTTCAGTAGCTGTGGTGACTCCTGGAGAGAGAACCCACCCCTTCCCTGTGTGACCCAGCCCCCACTGATCCCTGTCCTGACCTAAGAAACACTTACTGCATCTCTAGCATGGAGAGGACTGCTGAGATATTGAAGTGGGGTGTTTTGCTTGAAAATACAAAGTGATCTAATAAGAATGGGAAAATCTAGAGTTTCAGAATTTAGGACTCAATTGTATGCTTCTTTGAAGAAGCCCTCTGGACAACTTTTCTTAGAAGTGTTGAGACTAGAGAGGCTGGTCATTCCTTGCTATCTACTCCCTGCCCTAGCCAAAGTCTCTCCAGCCTCACTGGCATGAGGGAGTGGTCCATGGTGCCTGGACTCTCATCAGGCTCTTTCTTGGGCCAATAGGTAGGCCCAGGGCTAAGCAGCCACCATCAGGAATCCAGCAGTGGTAGGAGAAGGTCTATTCCCTGTCAGCTTCCATGTGCCAGACACTTAGTAGATGTCAGTGATTGTGCTAAATCCCTGAGGCGGCTGGATCCACAGTCTAACCAAAGACATGCGTGGGTTCCTTAGGGAGGCATTTAAGGATACCACTTGGAGTGGAAGAGATTGCATTCCAATCCCAGTATTGCCCTTATTTACCGCCTGACTTTGGAATATTGGTTGGTATTAAGTTCATGTGCAAAGTAGTAATAAAAAAAACCTCAACTAAATAAGATGGAAGTAAAAGTCTGAAGTTTAACAATCCCTGAATGATATGGCAGTCCTTAGTGCTGGGGTCTCAGGCTCTGCCATGTATGAATTCTTCCCAAGTTCACCTCATAGGCCAAGATAGCTGCTGAAGTTCCAACCATTATGCCCACATTCTAGCTGGCATGAAAAAGTAAGGAAGGAGAGAGGGAGGACACTTACATCATCTTCCTTTTAAGTACACTACTAACACCTACAACGCATTAAACAACCCTACTCACGTGGCTGTATCTGGATATAAGGGAGGCTGGAAAATCATTATTCTGGCTGTCTGTTCGGATGAGAACCGGAGAGTCTAGACATAAGAAACTAGGGAATATTACTATATTGAGGGGCAAATAGCAGCCTCTGCCACCATCGGGAAAACAACAAACCTTTGTTCTGGTGCTCATTTTCTTCCTCTCTAAAATGGGGTTAGTGGTACTATTCATAGGATTGTTAGAATATTCTGCAATGTACCAGACACATTGCCTGGGATATGGTAAGTGCACCTTTTCTTTCAAGAAATATTAATATTTCTGTGACTTCTGGTTCTCACCTTTGAATATCTACATTAGGAAACAAAGGAATTGTTCTTTCAAAACCCAGCTCAGGCTGCATTCAAGTAACTCTGGCTTGACTTATGTCATGTCAGCTCAATGGCAATGCCTGGCCCAGAAGGAAAGCAGAAATGACCCTCACATGGGGATCAGCTACAGCTACAATCATGTCCCCATTTTACGGATCCCCTTGCAAAGGTGAAAGTGCATATGCAAGGTCACCTAATTAACTAAGAGAAGGTGCTAGAATTTGAACCCAATCTTCTTGGCAAGGCTGGGATTGCATGTAGTTGTAAATGCTTATAGGTAAGTGTCCTGTGGCAGGAGACTACCTTTTCTTGTGAGACATGCCTTGTGCTACTGGAACTTTTCCAGTCAACTCCGAATGTTCCTGTAGGATGCTACTTGGACATCCCCTGCCTGGCGATGAGCTCAGAGGCCCATCCAATGTAGCCCCTAGGCCCAGGAGGGAGGATGGACAGCCCCATGGGGCAGGGGTTTCCTTATTGTGGTCACTATCTGCCATTCTTTCTGGCAGCATGGGCCTTGCTGGGGTCCCAGCCTGAGCCCTAGCAATGTCACTGATTTGGGCTTTTTCACAATAGCTACTAATGGGTCCTGTCCGGTGCATGGGCTGAGGTTCCGGGTTGGCTGACATACCCAGAAAGAAGCACTATTGCTCGGGGGCCTTCCACCTACAGGAGCCAAGTAAGGCAAGCCAAGGAACTCTGCCAAACCCAACGCCAACTCTGTCCAGGGGGAGGGAGTGGAGAAAACAGGACTCCCTCCCACTTCTCCTGAACTGTGGACTATCGTGCCCAGGGAACTTAGGCTGAATCCAGAGGACTCAGGCCCAGGCCCTTCTTGTAGTTCTGATGTAGAAAATTCTAGAAGACCTGCTGGGTGGTAGATGAGGAATAGTAGGGATGTAGACAGGGAGGTATGCTTCTGAGACTCTTCACTTGGACTCTGGTCCTCACAGTATTTGCCTATGCTGCAGAGGTCCAGGATGGGTTGATGAGAGAAGTGACAGGGAACTGGGGAAACTGAGACTGAGAATCAGTTGGTAACTTCCACAGGCCACATGAGGACAGGGACAGAGACTGGCGTAAAGCAGCCACTAGCCAGGAAGTAAGTTGGATGCTCTAGAAGCTGGGAGGGACAAAGAATGATTCTCCCTAGAACCTCTGGAGGGGGAGAAGTTCTGTTTATATCTTGGGTTTGGACTTCTGGCCTCCAGAGCTGTGAGAGAGCAATTTCCTACTATTTTAAGTCATCAGTTTGTGGTTACTTGTTAAGGCAGACCTAGGGAATGAATACAGTGTCCTTCTCAGGGCTAAGGGGGAGGGGTGCTAATGATTGATCATGATGTCTGTGTAGGCAGGGTGGGCCAGCTTTGCTTCAGTGCTGCCAAATCTTTAGTTGAGGTCTTCCTCTATGTAAGCAGATAGCAGATCATTCTACCACAAAGTGATTCAGCACTAAATGGGACAGAAGCATATCAGGATTTACTTGCTTTGGCTAAAGGGAGGAGAGTGAGGTGTGGGAAGTTAGGGCATCATTGGCTGAAGGAGATAATCCTGAAAGTGGAAAACATTTTGGGAATTTGGGAAAAGTGAATGCAGCAGCTGGTCATCTTTTTTATTCCCCTGCCTGCTGCATCTAGGTAGGACCATGGATAATTATCCAGAATAGATAATGTTGGTGGGGGAGTTAGTTGCCTATTCTGGAGTCTAACAACCCTGCCTGGCAGGCCTCTCTATCACCTTTGAGTCCGTCACATCACCATTAAACCTGGCTTTCCACATCACCATTAAATGGCTTTCCTGCCATTAAACCTGTTGTTTCCTGGCAGTAAACAACAGCCAAACATCTGTTTTCATGAATCAAGAGGGGAGCCAGGGTGGGCACAAGTAATTGGAGACGTAGCCTCGCAACCTGACTTGTCTCCTATCCTGCTGTGTAATCTTGGAGAACTTATCAGTGGTCCTCAGTTTCTTCACTTGCAAAATGGGAAGAAATTGACAATACCTGCTTCTAGGTGTTGCTTTGAGGATTCAACTAGATCACAGATACAGAATTGCTAAGTATGTACAATTAATAACTGTACAAAAATATCTGCTCTAAAAAAACATTTGAGACAACCAGACACAAAATCAGTTGTTCTACAAAATTCTAGACCCCTTTTTTTGTCCTTATGGGTTTTCTTTCCTGGGTATTAGTTAATACTATCTATTGAGCACTGACTGTACCAGCCACCACGTTACAAGCCACTTTATTCAGCCCGTCAAGTTGGGATGCTTGCTATGCCAATTTAACAGCTGAGGAAACTGAGGCTCGGAGAGATGAGTGGCTTATCTAAGGTGACATAGTAAATGGAAGAGTTGGCTTTTAGTCATTGTCTGGTTGTACCTCTGCAGTAAGCACCCTGCCTCCCCCCTGCTTGGTTTGAGGAGTAGACTGAGGGATCCCCTTTGGCCATAGACACTGAGGAAAGAAAATGAGCTCCTTTCTCTTTACGTCCTAAAAATTCCTAGCTGAGTCTGGCACAAGCTATCAATCACTACCTATGTCAGGAAAAGTGAATGAGTGAGTGAGTGGATAAATGAGTAAATTTTATTTTTTGTATTAAAAATGTATTTTTGTTTATTTATGCATATAAGAGCAGGGGTCTGCACCCCAGAGGTGCAGGGGGTGAGAAAATTCACCAGAGACAGAGTGGGGAGCAGAACAGGTGGAGGTGTTGAAATACACTGCAGAGTGGAGAAGCAGGAGAGCCAGGAGAGGTCAGCACCCCTGGCCGGGGATTGAACACATGCTGCAACGACTGGCAATTGCTTGATAGCACTGAGACTTTAACCCCTGCGCCACCAAGGAGGCCCCAATAAGTGAATTTTTTTTTTTTTAAGACTTGCTGTACATGATCAAAATGCCTTTTTTTTTTTTTTTTTAAAGATTTATTTATTTATTTTTACAAGCACTGGGTACAGTCAGAAGCGCGGGAGGTGAGAGAATTCACCAGAGCCAGAGCGGGGAGCAGAGCAGGCAGAAGGACCGAAGCACACTGCTGAGGGGAGCAGCGGGCGGCAGGAGAGGTCTGCGCGCCATGCGGGACCCTCCTCCAGTGGCTGGGGAGCAGCCGGGGATCAAACCGGCGCTGCAGAGGCTGCGGGCAGCTTCGCAACCCAGCGCTCAACCACTGCACCACCGGGGAGGCCCCCAATAAGTAAATTTTAAAAAACATTTTGTTATTTCAACAAAGTGGAAACTTTGAGCAAAGACCAAGGAAATCTGCGTCACCATCCACCTATTTCCTGGGTGACTCTATGTGTGCCAGTTGTCACATTTATAAAATGGGGATAATAATGTACTTGCTGCTTTGGCCTGGAGTTGGGGCCAAGAGGTAGTTCCAAAACCCTTCAGCTTGAGCTGAGTAAACTGACTGATCCTGTTCATGCTGCATCCCCAGCAGCGTTTGCAGAATGAGTGAAACATTCAGTGCTTTCCCCGCCTTTACTGAGTTGTTGAAAGGGGCAAAACGACTTTTATATTGGTGGGACCCTGCACAGCTAAAGTTCCTGGGCCAGGCTCTTCTCTCTCCTGTCAGGACCAGCTACCTGGTTCTTCAGTTGGGGTGGTGCTTATACAGTTACCCGCTGCTGCCCAGAAAGAGTTAAACCTTGGGCTGCATGGCTTGGGTGTTCTCCAGCCCTGCCTTGCCCCAATACCTGGCCTCCAGCTGAGACGGGCCATTAGTTTACTCATAAACAGGTGGCACACTCCACCGGAGGAGGTAGCGATAAGGGCTATTTTCCAGCTGCAGCGCTGAGAGTTGCTCCCGCTGCCCCAGCCTACCCACCACCTCATCTCAGCAGTCTGGGAGACTGGCCTTTTCAACAGCTGTGCTCTGTCATTGGGGAACCCCTGCATTTATAGTAAGACTTTGGGGGATTGCACAGACAGAAATGGAATTCAGGATTGGGCTTCTAGAATCGAAGGCATTCTGGATCAGGAGATCTTTCCAAACCCACCAAGGCAAGGGCAGACTGGAGAACCCTCATTCCAGAACTGAGGCTGGGATGTTCCCAAGACTCCAGAAGCTTCTTGTTCCATTGAATATCAACCCTTTGCCCTTCTTCCCAGGTCCTTCTTCCTCTTAGTCAGATAGTAGGCATAACTATTGAACATCAGAGATGTCTCCTGACTGTTCTGATTATGAACAGCTTAACTTGTCATTGTAGGGGAAGAGAGAAAACACCCCTTCTCTGGCTGCTGCAGCAACCCAATTAACATCGGAAAGATCACTAGAAGAAAAGAACAATATTAACCACATATAAACAGAGAATCTACAAGAATGCAGATTCTAAAGTCAAGAAGACAAAATAAGAGCACATATACTGGGCTAAAAATTAGGAGAGGGGCCTGGGGCTTCCAGAAGAGAGGACAGGGTAGCTCAACCCAAATGATAAAGACCACATGCTTTGTAGTTTGGCCTGTGCCTTGCCATACAGATCAGTTTCTCCTATAGAAAGGAGAAAACTTCTGATAAAAGTCTGAATTCTGGAAAACCATTTTTGTTCTTCTAAGAGGATAGAGTGGTGGTAGAAGTTTCTTGTGAGCTTAAAGAGCCTGGATTGACTACAGCTCATGTGTAAACCATTTGACAAAATGACATATTAGCAGAACATCTTAGAAAGGCCTATCCTTCTTCATGCTGGGTAAGTTGTTTTTGTAAGGTCACGAGATAAGAATGGTTTTTACATTGTACTGCAGAATGCAAATGATTGAAAAAAAAATCCACAGAGGAAGACTTCTTTGTGACATGTGAGCATTACATGAGTCAAATTTCAGTGTCTGTCAGTAAAATTTTTTTGGGACAAGACATCTTGGTTTAAATACCATCTTTGGCTGCTTTTGTTCTCCAGCAGAGCTACGTAGTTGCTGGGAGCCTCACCACTCAGCACCAGTGCTGGCTGCCTTATAAATCACAAGGGCACCACTTCCATCCCCTACTGTACAAAATACACTTTCCACTTGAAATACAGGAAATGCATTACACTCAGCATTAGCTGATGGGTATCGGCAATTGATTTGATGATAAGGGGCACACACTTTGTATTCCAATGAAATGAAAAGCCCCATTTTCTCTTTTTGATTAAAAAATTGCAATCTGAGTCTGCCTTGGTGGCCTAGGGGTTAAGTCTCAGAGCCATCACCTCTATGGCCTGAGTTACATCCCCCACCAGGGAGCTAAACCACATATGGTGCAACAGACCTCTCCTCTCTCACCCGCTGCTCCCCTCAGCATTGTATTTCAGTAGATCTGCCTGCCCTGCTCCTCACTCTGTCTCTGGTGAATTCTCTCACCCCCCACACCTGTGGCCTATGCCCCAGTTATTCTACACACAAAAAAATAAATAAAATTAAAAATTGCAATCAATTATTATTATTACTATTATTGTATGTTTTCATCAATATAAATTTTGTAGAATTTTCTCCCTCTCTTTTAGCTTTATAATATCCTAGGTTTTGCCTCTTGGTCCACAAAACAAAAAAATGTTTGCTATTTGGTCTTTCAGATTGCTGATCTTTACCTAGGTCAGAAATTTCATTACTTGGGTCTCTCAACTCCATGTCCTAGGCTGCCTGTGGGATCTAGAAGACCTTCATATAGGATCATAATCAAATTTGGGTTCAAATGCTCTTAACACTCTTTGAGGATAGGAGAAGCATGCAAAATAAGCACAAACGTATCCCTTCCTTGTCCAGGCATCCTTGATGGCTCACATTTCCCCTCCTGCCATCTCTAATAGCTGCCTTCATATTCTCAGGGAAGCTGCTGTGACTCAGCAAGGGTTCATTGATTTTCTTTTCCTCTGCTCTGCCTCCCCCTAGGAGAAATTTAATTAATCCCGGTCATTTGATAAATCAACGGATACCAAAAATATAGAAAACAAATTCCCTTAAAATTACCATGTGACAGTGCCTAGATCAGGAGGCAAATCCTATTTGCCATCAATTGCAACCCCCAGGAGCACTATGGCTTAGAGGCACTGGGGTCCACTGGGAGGTGGGAATCTTGAGCCGAGACACAGTTTGGGCTCCTCTGTGTTCTAGCTGCTCCATCTCTCCCAGGCGCATGTCCTCCTGTGCCTGTGATGAGGCTCAGGTTGAGTTACCCCCTGGCTGGCTGGCAGACTTATTTTATTTTATTTATTTTTAAGATGTATGTATGTATGTATGTATTTATTTATTTATTTATTTATTTGTTTGTTTATTTATACATACATACATACAAGCACTGGGTACAGTCAGAAACTCAGGAAGGTGAGATAATTCAGCAGAGCCAGAGAGGGGAGCAGAGCAGGCAGAAGGACCAAAGTACACTGCTGAGGGGGGCAGCGGGCGGCAGGAGAGGTCTGCGCTCCATGCGGGACCCTCCTCCAATGGCCGGGGAGCAACCGGGGATGGAATCCAGCACTGCAGAGGCTGTGGGCAGCTTCACAACCCAGCACTCAACCACTGGCAGACTTATTTCAAACTGGCTCAGCTGCCTGTGGGCACACCTGCCAGGACAGCACAGAGGGCTGGCACTGTCCTCCTCCTCCCTTCCAAGCAGTAAAACCCAGCCCTATAGATTGCTCCATCCTGGGTCTTGGACAAAATGTCTCTTGAAGCATTTGCACTCCCCTCCCCCTACCCACATGCCCCCAGGGAATTCTGGAGCAGCCAGCCTCCCCAGCCCCAGGCGGCCCAACCCAATTTCTTTATCCAGGATCAATTCTTTCTTCTTCTTCTTACCTTAAAGAATAATAATGAATCACACTGTCAACCCCACAACCCTTGCTATTATTCCCTCTCTCTGCCTTTGGATTTCCTCTTTGGTTGTGTAATTTGGCCTTTACAATTTCCTTTCCATGCTAACAAAAATGAAGCACTTGGGAGGAGGTGTTAGAGGACATTTGGTCTTCTATCCCAGGTATTTTGTGAATTCTTGAATCCTGCTTCTCCCTCGCCTCCCACCTCCCTTATAACTTCCTTCCCTAGATCCTGTTGCCTGTTCTTTAAATTTCTCAAGTCGATCTCCTCTTCCAAGCCCCTCGGCCATTGCCTGATTTTGCTGGCCTCTCAGCTCTTAGTTTTCTGGGACTCTAGTATCCTTCATAGTAGCCCCGGGAATCTTTCTCAGTCCAGACCTGGTCACTTGCCTCTCCCCTCCTACTTAAATCCTATGGTTGGGCCTCTCTGGTGGCACAGGGCTTAAACTCTAATGCTATCACCAGCCACTGGAGCATGAGTTCAATCCCCGGCCAGGGAGTAGACCCACATGGTGCAGCAGACCTCTCCTGTCTCACCTGCTGCTCCCCTCAGCAGTATGTTTCACTGGATCTGCCTGTTCTGTTCCCCACTCTGTCTCTGGTGAATCCTCTCATCCCCCCCCCCCCCCGTACCTCTGGCATACACACCGTTCTTGTATGCATAAATTAAAAAAAATTCTTTAAAAAATAATCTTTCTATGGCTCCCTATTACTCTATGGATAGAGTATAAGTCTCCTTACAATTTTGGTGGCTCACAGCCGAATCTGACATGGTTTGTCCAAAAGGAGTAATTTCTAAAACTGAATTTGGATGTCTTTAGTAGGTAAAGGCACATAATTGGCTCCCAAAGCATCTGAATGTGAACTTCCACTCCCCTCTTTTTCTGCTCATCCCTTGGAAAGAGGCAGGGTCAGAAAGCCACCACTTCCTACCCAGGCAGAATAGAGGTGCAAGACTTCAGCTTGGTTAATTGCAATTGTGCCTTGGGTTTTGGGGCTTGAGGTGCACCCAGGTGAGAAATGATTTCTTCAGAAGAAGTGAGGGGCCAGCAATGCAGTTCTAACCTCAGGGCCCCCATGGCGGGCACAGACTGCCCTTGCTGCATTGGGTCTTCCCAGCTCTCACATTCTTCTGTATCTGGTTCTCCAGTCTTACCTTTGTACCCATGAGCCGCTCAAGAGCCTTACTCTGCATCTTCCTACTTTCTACCTGAAGTAATTTTTCTGTTGCATAAAACAAGATATCCAGCTGATTTCCCAACACCATGAGGTCTCCTTTGCTCCTTGATCAAGCTCCTGACTATGCTCTTTCAAGTCACTACAGATTTGTACCTGCTAGTATGGGGCTGAGATGGGGGTAGGAAAGCTGCCAGCCATGTCATAAGAATTTCTTGTTACTTGAGCCAATAAAATTTTGTTGGGCGGGAGTTTTTATTGCTTGCAGCCCGAAGAAGTCTGACTAATAGAGTTATTGCATAACACATTTCACTAAATTTAGAAAACATTTACTGAGCACCTACTATAGGTCAGACTCAAGGAGAGATCAGTGCTAAGCTTCCTTACCCAGTGCTTAATTGTTTGCTCCCCCCGCCCCCAGAGCCCTGTTCCCAAGGGGAAAATCAATCAGGGTGCTATTATGGGGAGGAGGCGGGGAATAGGTGCTCAGCAGACCAGGACAATGATCTCAATCTGTTAGCTGGCAGACTGAGGGGCACCCTGAAGCCTGCACATTCTAAAGAGGTTCTGCCATCGATCTCATAAAGGCAAAACATATTTAGTGTGCAAGATCTTTAATAGGAGAGTGTGCATAGAAAGAAAAGAGAAGAAAGGCTAACAGTTTTCCAAGAAAACACCCAAGGTCACCCAACCCCTTGTGGGTAAATACCCAGCCAAACAGGATTTGCCCAAAGTAAGGCTGCTGAGGCCCAAAAGCTTGCCACAAGTCTAAGGTACCTTCGGGCAGGGAGCCATAGGAAAGGGGAAAAAGGTCCAGGCAAGTCTGCGATGAAAGGAGCAAGATCAGAGTGCAAATCAAAGTAGCACCTGCCATCATCAGCCTCCCCCTGTCTCTCTCACCCATGTCTCTCCCAAGTGTCTCTACATGTCTTGATTCCACGTGTCTCCTTCCAAGTCCCTCATGCAAGTTCAAAGCCAAGAAACAAGCAGGCCCTTCTTCACATGTCTGTTCCACGTACCTCCTCCAAGTTGCTTCAAAATCTTCTCTCAGTCTCCTTCAGCTTATCTTCCCCACTCCACGCTACCCTTCCTTAGGTGAGGCAGGGAACCTGGAGCCTCTCCTTTTTATGGAGATTACACTGTTGTAAATAGACACCAATGATGATCATTAATATCCTACTAATTTTGAAATTAAGGAAGTATGTTTTCATTAGGAGATGCGGGACCCTGCAGTAGGAGCAGAGTGGAAACTAGCTGTGGAACAGGTTTAGAATGTGCCCCCCACCACCCCGGTCCCACAAGGGGGTGGTGAATGTGAACGTTATCAGTGCTGGGGAGATAGTCTTAACCGTTTGCTCAAGGTCAACTGTCAACTGACTTTCTACTCACCTCCTTAGCTGTCCCTAATGCAGTCACCATTTTCAATATTACCATGGGGGATCAGAGAGAGAATATGGGGCCATTTCTAATACCTGGTTCTCTTTAGCCTTTTTAATCCCATTTGTTCACGTATAGATTGACATTTCTCCCAAAGTCAAAATTTCGAGCTAAAGGCCTTTTCCTGTCTGTCAAGTGGCTTTTATCAAGGTGCCCAGAGCCTTTGCCCCTCAGTTTCCTGAGGGGAGAGTTGACATGCACCATTGACCTTGAAAGATTGTCATGAAGATTAAACCTGAAACTCCAATTTTTTTAAAAAGAATTATTTTATTTATACAAAAACCGGGGTACAGGCCAGATGTGCGGGAGGGTGAGAGGATTCACCAGAGACAGAGCGGGGAACAGAACAGGCAGACTGATGAAATACACTGCTAAGGGCAGCAATGGGTGAGACAGGAGAGGTCTGCTCGCCATGTGGGTTGCTCCGAGGCCGGCGGGGTTTGAACCGGCACTGCAGAGGCTGCGGACAGTTTCACAGCGCTGCGCTCAACTGCTTGCACCACCAGGGAGGCCCTGAAACTCCAATTTTGAACACATTGGGATGTGTGAAGACTCATGGAAATATCGGGGACTACAAAGGAAATGTGTCCCTGTCTCTACCCGAATTAAGCCATCTGGATGGTGTTGCCTTCTCTGTAGATTGAATCAGAAGAGATCTTTTTCAGGTTCACAAAGCCCCAGTAACCTCTCCCTTATGAAGCCATCACCATTGTCACCTGTCCTTTCCCCTTCGTCTGTCTCTCTTCCCATCCTCAAAAATGCACTACCTCTCCCAAGGATGATCCCCCTGCCTGGCTTAGAGTGTCAGGGGTGGAACCGAATAACACGGTATTTACTCATCATCCAGGCTCAGCACAGACCTCACCTCCCTCAGAAGCCTTTGCTGATACTCTGGTGCTCTGATGGACACACTCATGGCTCCTGAACTTGACCTTCTTTACTCAGATCTCAGTGGCGATCAATTAATTGTTTGTATGATGAGTGATTTATGTTTTTCTCTTTTACTGAATAGAAGCTCTTTAAGGGCCAAGGCTATGATAAATGTACTCCACACTGAGTCTCAGACTGGTTAAGAATCTTACTAAATATTCATTGGAAAAAAAAAAAAACAATAAATGTGCTTGTTATAGATGTTCATTTAATTTCCTCTCTAGAATAGGTGTTGGGGGAGATACTGGCTGACATCAGATATTCTGTGCAATGGACTGTAGAGAAAATTCACCGAGTCATTATTCACCTTCATACCATAGCAATCACTCAGTGGTCATTGGACCTGACAGAGAAAGTTCTCTTTGTAATATTCAGAAATGAAGAGGTGCAGGTATCACTTCCAACATTCTATCTGCAGATAATTAATAAGCAAACACTATGCATTAATTGCTCACACACTGTTGTGCATCTATTGGGAGCCAGGCTCTGTGATCTGCCCTGGGGTATCTGAGAAGAACCAGACATCTGCCCTCAGGGTGTCAACGGCTAGGTGGGGAGACAAAAAATAGACAAGTAAATCATTAAACTGGTCCCACATACTGTTTTCAAAAAAAACCGATCTTTATTAATTACCAAGAGTAAAAATTCCACCTGGGTTGCCCTGTGTCATATAGAGGGAGGAACTGAGGTCCGAGGAGAACACATTCGCCCAAGGTCGCTAGCTGCAGTGGCGGGGCTGGACGTTGTCCACTTTGTCACGGAGGGACATTGTTTCTTTGTCTGGCATTTCCTGCAGCCTGAGACTCAGGTGGCATGTGTCACAGGCTTTGTGACTGAGATGGGAGCTGGAATTTTGCATAAGAAGGATTTACCGAAACCAGAGCAGGTGCTGTCGCCTTGCTGCTGGAAGCCAGGTCAGAGCCATCTGTATTTTGGACAAAACAACCCCAAGCAGAAGCAATGCTCTCTGTATAGCTACTGACAAGAGCCCTGGGAGGCGGGTCCTAGTTGGGTGCTGAGACCTTCAGAGAGTCCCAGCCTTACTTTCTTCCATCTCTCCTACATTCTTATCCCCTCCATGCTACTCGTTACTAGCAGTAACATCTAAACTGTCCCCAAGACCCCTAAGGTCCTACTAGGTTCTGCTCCTTCATGCTGCTTAACGCACTGGCCCCCAGGGTTTGTTCCCTGTCCAGGGTCTTTGCATACGATGGTTCCCAGGACCCTGCTTCTCTCAGATCTTTGCACAGCTGACTCTTTCACATCCCAAGTCTCACTCAAATGTCATCTCTTCAGAAAGCCTTCTTGGACCTCCCTCTCCAAAACAGTGTCTCCAGTCACTATCTGAACCCTAACCCCACTTGGATGTACTTCCTAGAAACATCTCTACCTGGCATGGTATTTAAAGTTAAGATAATTCAAAAGCTGCTGCTGTTTCTCCCGTTGGAAAGTAAGCTCCGTGAGGGTAGGGACTTAGCTCACTGCACGTCTCCTGTGATTAGATCAGGCTGGGTGCAGAGGAGGTGTTCAAGCACATCTTGTTAAATGAATTAAATTCACAGAGGCAAAGAAGAAAACCTTCCCCTCCCCCATCAGCTACCCAGTCCTGTGGTTTTACCAAAAGAAACTTCCCCTCTTATGAGACAGGAGAGGGCACTTCCAGCTCTGTGTTCTTTGTGAGTGGCACCCCTTGGGTTCCACATGCTCTGTGGAATGCCATGTGAATCCACCTTTTGGGATTCCAACAATGGGGCATCCTCCCAGGAGCACAAGTCTGAACCCCAGGGGGCTCTGGTTCTGGATTCTAATCTTATTACTCTTTGCCTGTGTAAACTTTAGCATCTAATTAACCTCTTGGTGTCTCAGCTTCCTCATCTATAAAATGGGGATGCAGATGGGACCTGCTTTCTGTGAATCCTTTTTGTTGTAAGGATTTGGAAAGCTAATATGCAAAGTGTTCAGCAATGTGGGTTACACATAGCAAGGGCTCAAATGTAAAAGTAGAACAATCTAGATCTATGCCTGGTAGGAGCGTAAGTCAGATGCTGGAGACACACGAAGCTATAGCGGTTCAAGTGGAGAGTGGGTAGTAGCCATGGTTATCATTCTAACTAGTGGGTCACAAAGTCAAAAGCCCCCCAAAGGGCAGATCCCTAAAATGGGGGAAGCAGACATGCCAGGGTAGCCGAGCTCCCTCTAAAGGGGGTCACTGTAAGGGGACAGGTCTCATGTTTTGTAGTGGGGATAAGTTGACTCAGTTTTGCCAGAGCTTCTTATTTCTCAGAGAAGCCTACATTTTTATATTTGCCTAAGATCTCACAGGTTTACTGTGAGATCCACTGTTCTGCAACCAACTCTCCTCCAGTAACCCCCGCCCTCTCCCGCCCAGGTTCTAACTAGCTTTTTCACTTCCTGGAATGAATTCCAAAAGTCTCCTTCTATTTTAATCAACATCAGCCGGGAACAATTTACCTTTAATAAAATGCATTTATTTTGAATGTGCCGATCTGTGAGTTTTGACAAATAGATGCACCCAGGTATGCGCCATAATAAGCAAGCTATGGACCATTTCCACCATCCAGAGGCCCCCTCCCAGTCAATCTTCACCTCCACTCCAGCCCTGCACAAGCAGTGACCTGCTTTCTGTCACTATAGTTTAGTATGCCTGTTCTAGAATTATATTTAAATGGAATAACACTTATTTACTCATTATCTCTGGGTGCTTTCACACAGCAGAATGCTTTGAAACCCTTTTAAATATTGAGAGACGTGTTTTATGGCCCAGCACATGGTGAATGCCCCACATGCTTCCAAAAATAATATGGATTCTGCATTGCTGGGTGCAGTGTTCTAGAAATATCAATTAGGTCAAGGTGGATGCTAGTGTTGTTCAGATCCTGCTTTTTAACCGATTGCTTTGATCATTTGTTTTATCAGCCTTTGAAGAGGTGTTAAAATCCTAACTGGAATTGTCTACTGCTCCCTTTCATTCAGCCATTTTTGCTTCATTTATATAAAGTTCTTTCATTTATGGATAATTGTCTACATGATGAATTGACATTGTATTGTTTTAAAATTTCCTTTTTTTCCCCGGTGATGCAGCTGCTCTGTGGTCTACTTTACCCAATGCTCATGTCCTCCCTGCTCCCACACCTTCTGCCTCCTGTTTGCTTCCACTTCCTTCCAACCTGTCTGTGTCCTGTGTTTTTATTGCAGATAAGACCTTGAGCTTCTGAGGCAGGCAAAGCTGGGTTCAAGTCTTATTTTCTGTAGCAATGTGAGCAAAACAATGTCTCTATACCCTTTCTTGACCCATTAAATGGGGAGAACACCTACCTGGTGGGGTTTAATATCTGGCAGGTGTTTATTGGTGGCTGCTAATAGAAGCACTTGCCTGTTTGGCCTTTGAAAATTTCTAAGGCATTTTCATATCCAGTAGCCAAACTTAGCCTTGATTTAAAGAGGGGCAAATGTTCTTTAAAGATTTAAAGGCTGGTTTGGAGGGAGAGAGATGCTTTGAGCTGTGGTGTTAAATGGCGGATTAGGCTTACTGTCACTGTGGGTGGAGGGGGCTGCTTCTCCAGC
Source organism: Talpa europaea (assembly GCF_964194135.1). NCBI lineage: Eukaryota > Metazoa > Chordata > Mammalia > Eulipotyphla > Talpidae > Talpa > Talpa europaea. The sequence goes on from NC_140076.1 coordinate 36,498,131, forward strand.
CAGCTGTTAGTGGGGGTCTGTCTGGGTCTCTCTATCATGGGGAGCAGAGGTGGTAAATTTCTATTCTATTTTCCTGAGTCTTTTTCTAAGATTGAGCTGGCATAGATACTCAAAGGCCATTTAAACCCGAGGCAAGCTGAGGTAAAAAAGACTGGGAGATTCTGTCTTTCTTTCTCCAGTTCTGGTACTGAGCTCTGGGGACCCCTGAGGATTGTCTGGGGTCCTGAGAGCCAGAGCGGGGAGGAGTGTCCTAAGGAGAACTGGGAGGAGCTGGCAAAAGCACTGGCCCTCGCTGGGGGCAGCATAGTCCTTCGAAGCCCAGTGACCATATGCTGAAGGTCAGTGGCCCCTGAAAGCTCAGACATCTGTAGAGGTTGGGCAGGACCAGCGAGGCTCCAGAAGGCACTCAGTCTACCTTGGGTGCAAAAGACAGGCAGTTGTGCCCTAGTGAGGATGATCCTGTCACCACCCTGCTGCTCTTGTCTGTGACCTCGGGGCTTTGGATGAAGGAACGGAATGTACATGTGCACAGCATGGCCCTCTTTGCACCTCTGTCATGTCCTCGTGGCTGGGCATCAAAGACCCAGAGGTGCTGTGGGAATGAGGTAAGGCCTGTGCTGAGAGATGATTCTCCTGACTGTGGGCCAGGCACGTGCATGCACTTGCTTGCCTTTAACTCTTATGACAGCCTGGAAAAAAGCTATAGTAAGGGTGAATCAGTGCTAAGACTTTGAACTCTGGAACCCCAGCTCTTCCATTCGCCAGCTTGTGACCTAGGGCAAGTTGCACTGTCCTCTGTTTCCTAGCCTTTGAAATTAGCTTGATGGTAATCCAAGATTTTGTTGTGCAGATGGAATGGGGTCTTAGCTAGTCACAGTCTGATGCCTATTTGGTTTCCAATGAATGTGGATTTCCCTGATTCGGCTGCAACCCACAGGTGTGCCCCTTCCCTAAATTGGGCATCAGCGGCTCGCTCAGATCTCTTTGAGAGCAAATGTCTACCTCCAAATCATGTAACAACTCCCGGGCAGCAGGAGCAGTCCCCTCCCAAGCCCCCACAGCTTCCAGATCCGGGAAGCACAGCTCTGTTCCCCTTCATCCGTCCTCTGGTACTGAGCCCCAGTGTGGAGAACCTGGGTTCTAGGCATGGGGGGCTGAGCTGACAATATGTTCACTGTAATTAAAGATAAGCACAATGAGATCCCCTAATATTTCATCACCACCAATGACTTAATATTTTGTATATGGCATTTCTTGACTTTCCCCCTTGCATTTTTATCTATGAAAATAAATGTTGTATATGATATGATCATATGTATTCTGCTCTGAAGCATATCCTCCCCAACCCTTAACTTGGAAATCTAGATGCTCTAATTTGGGACTTAGGGGTGAGCAATTGGAGCTAGGAGGCTTGAGGATGAGTGTGCAAGCCAGTGGGTTGGAGACCTATTTGCATTAGCCCCTTTATGCCATCTATCTTTTGGCTGTGGTTTTGTCCTCCTTCATGCAGCCCTCCCGGTTTCTCCAACACACAAGAAACCATTGTTAAAATCCGTATTGGTGTTGGGGACTGTGTTATCTTTTTGGAACCAAATTGCTGGAGGTTACAAAATGTACAGTCTATTCATAGCATTGTACACAGGACTGAACACTTGGTGGATAACCAGCTCTTTCTTCTCTCCCTCCCTCAAGCTCTCAATTTGTTTCAGAGGAAGAGAATCAAGAGAAGGGTCAAGAGGTGGAAACTGACTAATCTGAGTAGAAAACTCCCTTCTGCACTTGGGTCTTGCCCTCAAGCAGTTACCCCAGGTGCTTCGCATACCTCCCTTCCCGGAGAACCTGGCACTGCTACTGGAAACTCTGTGTCACAGAGAAGAGAACCTGCAGGGTCTTTGTGTGGCCAGAACCCTGCGGACATTACTTTTACTGCTGTGCCCCTTAAATTCTGGACTGCAGAAGAATGGAGAGGCCAGTGTTGAACACCTTTGTGTGAAATGAGCATCCCCGTCCTGGGCTAGACTGGTTTCTCCCTGCCTCCCACCTGGGAGCCTTGCCAGCCTGCACCAGTGTGGACCTGCGGGCCTGTGTGGGGAAGGTGTGGGGCCTGAGGAGCAGCAAGAGAGATGGTCAGTGGAGAGGGAGGGATTGCAGAGTCCGTCAAGGCACATTTGGTAGCAATGGGAGCTATTGTAACAAAAATCCTGGCCTTGGCTTCAGGGATGTATGTTTGAATTGTCTCTGACCCAGCTCCCTCCGGGCATCTGTGGCATCCCTTTCTCCTTCCAGCCTCAGGGATGAGTGTTTGGGCAACAAGGGGTCAGCTGATTCAAGTTTTCTAATGCTTTTTGTGGTGTGATGCTGATAAATGGGGTTTCCCAGGAGGGAATCTGGGGGTTTTAGGGAGGTCTTGCTTTTTCTCTTCATGGTTTGCCTGATTTTGCTCTCCTGCGGTGAGTCCCGGCTCCCCAGCACGTGTGCAGTGGGTGAGGATTTTACCCATTTATCCATGGATCTGCGCCGGAGCCCTGACTGTGTCCTTGATGGAGTCACAGAACTTCTCCAGGCCTCAGTCTCCACCTACAAAATGGACAGAGAGTAGCGATTGTGTTGGGTGACTTTGAGGATGAAATGCAAGTACCACCACCATGCCTGGGCATAGTAAATCTGCAGCTCATGCCAATGTCCTGTCATCTTCACCTTCATCATCTTTATCTTTGCTATTGTTGCTATTTACCAGCTGCCTTCTGTAGCTCCAGGAAAGGGTCCCCCAGATTCTGAGTGGGTGGCATAGCATGGCCTGTTCAGGTAGCCGGGGTGTACACCAGCCCAAGGCGGGGGGACCCACACTAGATCTGCCAAGACCTCCAGCTGGCTTTGTGCAGGCGCCCTAGGGACTTGCTTGTCCACCCTGTGGCTTATGTGGGGGTGAAGAGGATTTCACCCGCATGGCACCTGGCCCAGTGCCTGCATGGTCCTCAGTGGACCCTAGGCCACAGTGTTGCGGTCATTGCCATGGCAACCAGCCACCACTGAGGCCATGCTGCAGAGTGATAAGTGGTGGGAGGCAGAAGATCGCAACATGAATGGGCTATGGACTTCAGACAAGTCGCTCAACCACCCTAGCCCTCAATTTTTTCCTCTGTATAACGGGCAGCACCACCCCCTTCCCACAGTTGTTGGGAGATTAAATGATCATTGCACAGTTAGGATGATGGTACAAATTGAAAAGACTGAGACAGTCCAGCCCAGATGGGGTTCCTTCACACACCTGTTCTCCTCCAGGGTCCTCTCTTTATTGGGGACCATTGTCCTATCTCCACACCAGTGGGAAGCAGAGGAAGATCCGGATGCCTACCCTAACTCTGCTCCTGGTCCCAAAGCCTTCAGCTCTAGGTAGCCCTTGGCCCTAGGCTGAGTTGACCAGATGTTGACAGGAAAACTCACCAGGAAGGAACACACACCTTTTCTTTTTTTTTTTTTTTAATTAAAAAGAAAATAAGAAAACCAAACACACATCCCAAGGTGTGCCTCCACGAAACATTATAGGCACGTAAATTACGTACAAAAACAAGAAAAAGAAATGCCAGGAGTTGCTGCTTATACCCCATGCGGGGTCCGCGGAGCCCTGCCTGAAGGCACTGCCCTCTCAGACCTCCACCTCTCCAGCTATGAAGAGGAAGTGCTTATGCAGTCTGTTTCTCTTGGAAGACACAGCCACCTCCAGTTCACTGGTCCATGACGTGCACACAGGAAGCTGGGCTTTACAAGAGTTTGCAGGTAGGCAGTGTCGGTTGGGGGCTTGGGGGTGCACGCCGCTCCTTTCCCTGCCCTGCTGAAGGTCTCTGGCACTGGGGAAGTGATGTCTCCTGTGGGGAGAGGGGGGATACTTTGTTCTGCAAGTTAAGAGTCTTGGCTTCCAGAATTAAGATGCTGGTGGCTTCTCTCATTGAGTGGTAGCAAGGGGAGTGTCAGCAGTTAAGGTGGGGGCCACAGAATAAGGACTTGGACCCACGCCAGATACCTGGGACTGGTTTGTTATTTTGACGGATGACTCAGAGGCATCAGGGAGATTTGGTTATGCTTGCCATGCTCAGCTTTTCACACTGACCTTCCTTAGCTGCTCAATCAATTCCTCCATCCCTGCCCCCACTGCTCACCTAGACCCTAGACCTGGGGGACACCGAGACCCTAGACCTGGACTTAACTCCTGGTTCTACCACTAACTGGTTTGTATGATCCTGGGAAAGCTACTTAACTTCCTTGAGCCTCAGTTGCCTCATCTGTTAAATGGGGGCTTCCACATCAACCTCACAGGGTGACGAGGCCTTTCAAGAGCCTCGTGTGGTACACAGAACATAGTAAGGGCTCAACTAACAGCTGCCATGATTACTGCTCTCCAGGTGCCAGTGTTCTCACTGAAAAGTGGTACATGTGCATAAATAGAAGATTTACACAATGTTCTGGAAAGAAGATGAATTCCTCTGAGCCTCCTGTGTATGGTGGCAGGTCAGAGGTCTTGGACCACAGGGTGGCTGGCATGACCTCTACTGTTTTTCTCTGGCTGGAAGCTGTTGTTTCTAGACTTCAGTGCCCTCTCTGGGGTAAAGGGTATTATTGGTGTTGATGCTGTTGTAGAAATGAGGACTGAACTGGTTGAGCACCGAGCCCCCATAGCCGAGGGCATTGGTGGTCACGGGGTTGGCCCATTCGCCCGTGCCCCCGTGGCCACTGAGGTTGGTGAGAGGGGTGTAGGAGTTGAAGCTCAGCAAGTTCTGCCCCATCTTGTCCAGGGGCTCAGGGCTCAGTCCTGGCGTGGCCACCGGGCGGCTCATGGGGCTGGAGCCACTCACATAGGTCGTCATGGAGGAGAGGAAGCTGTTGAGACATGGGGTGCCTGGTGGGGGCGGGGAGGAGCGCTTTTCTGGGGAGCCAGTGGTGCCGGGCGAAGCACCGTCCAGGAGGTCCTGGGCCTCTGTGGTCTTGGGGCTGCCCCCCAGGAGACTGTTCTCTGTCTTCTCTGAGGTCAAGGTGCCCATGCTGGAAGACACATCCGATTTTCTCTTTCTCTTCCTGCGGAAATTTCCATTGTCGAACATCTTCTCACAGTTGGGGTCCAGGGTCCAGTAATTCCCTTTGCCTGGGACAAAAGTGGGAGAACGTAAGTAGAGAGCCAGACTTGAAGCTTAGCTCCTGCTCCTCCTTATGGTCATAACTAAAGGCAAAGGAAACAGATGCAGAAGACAGAAAACAGCAGGTGGGGGCTAAGAAAGGGAGGGGTTCTCCAGGCCCACCACTCCCACACCCACACCCACTTAGTTAAGCATCCCTTGAATCTAGGGTTTCTGGGGGCACAGAGAAAGGCAGGAGACTCAAAGAAGTACTCAGTGTGGTCCCTTTAGGAAGTTAAGTAATGGGGGGTAGGGGAAGGGGGGTCCTCCATTGTTTGAGTGATAGGAACTCCCTGCAAGTCCTAGGCAAAGTTGGGAGACGGATTTGGGTCTTGGCTTTGCTCCCAACGACGTCAGGGTGCCAGTCTGTAAAGTGGACTGTGCCTTCTTCCTCAGGCTGCTGCCAGGAGGGACATCACCAGATGCGTGCAAAGGCTTTGTAACGGTGAGGTCCCACCCCCAGGGGAGGCCTGAACCCTGCCTGCTGCCTGCTCTCTGCCAGGGTAAGGCCAGCCTGTGGGTGGGTCTCTGCCCTCTGGTGGGGGACTGGGGGGACACAGAGTCCTGCCCTTGCTAGTCTCAGAGTGGGAGGAGGTGGGCGCCTCTACCTGGCTTCCTGAGGTAGAACGAGAGTGGACAATCCCCCGGGACGTGGGTGGATGAGTATTTAATACCGCTATGTTTTTGAAGTGCATCATTACAAGGAAGACGCTCACCACCTTTGGTGTGAGGCTGCCATTCAGATTCACACTCCATCACCAGCACCTCGTGGTGTCACCTCAGGTGGCTGTGGCACCCGAGGGTTATTTCCTCCTCCGTAGAGTAGGTGTGATCAGGGCTACCCTCCAGGGGTGGATTAAAGAGATGGAGTCGGGGGCCAGGCAGCACAGGGGTCCCCCGTAATTGTCACCCCAGTGGGCCTTAGGCGCTTAGGCGCCATCTACCCACATCACTTATCTCCAAGGACTTGCTGTGAACTGTGGGCTGGGGGTCCAGGTAAATCATCAATCACTGTCATCACCCAGCACTGGCGAGCACCAGAGACCTCACATACATCATCTCCTATCCCCACCACAGGCCTACCAAGGCACTCCTGCCACCAGCTCTATTTTACAGGTGATGAAACTGCGGCTCAGGGATCGAACCTGCCTGAGGTCACAGACCGGTGGGCAGCACAGTCAGAAGAGAGACATCTGTCTCCAGGGTCCGAGTTCTACTGCTGACTTCCCTCAGCCCCTAGTCCTGGGGGTGCCGGACACATTCAGACCTCTCTAGAAGGGGCCCTCAGATGGTCTCCCCACCCACGCTTAGCTTACCCGGGTCATCCTCGTCCCGGGGCACCTTCTTGAAGCAGTCGTTGAGTGACAGGTTGTGGCGGATGGAGTTCTGCCAGCCGGCCTTGCTCTTGTTATAGAAGGGGAAGTTGTCAGCCACATACTGGTAGATCTGGCTCAGGGTGAGGCGCTTGTCAGGTGCCCCGTGGATGGCCATGGCGATGAGAGCCGAGTAGGAGTAGGGGGGCCGCACCAGCTTCATCAGCTCCTCCTGTGAGGGGATGGGCAGCCAGCCCAGGTCGCTGCCCCCCAGACCCGACACGCTCGGCAGCAGCTGTCGCTGTACTCCGTAGGCTTGGGGCAGGAAGGGGCTGGCATTGGGGCTGGGGAGGTAGGGTGGCGGGGTCATGGCTGGCCCATTGAGCCAGAGGTAAGGGTTAGGAGTGGCCCCATACTCGCCACCCCCCTCAAAGGAGGGGGGCCGCTGAGGGCTGGGCACACCCTGCGGGTGAAAGAAGCTCTCATAGTACAGGTTCATCTCAGGGGGCTCCTGGCCGATGCTGGGGAACTGGGGGCTGCAGCGAGGTGGGGAGGGTGCTGGGAGGTCGAAGGAGCTCATGCTGGGGCTGGCTGGGCAGGAGCCACCTGCCTGGCACCTGCATCAGGAGCTGTCCCTGACAGGTGCTCCGAGGGCCCAGCCTCCCACTGCTTTATACCCCTGTGGGCTGGGCCGGGTGGCCCCACCCAGGGGCGGCTCTGCTACAGACCCGCCCCTCCTCCAGTGCCCAGTGCCCACTGGAGGGAGGAGGGGAGGAAGGGAGGAAGAGAAGGGGGTGACTTCCCAGCCACCAGGGCAGGTCCTGCTGCTGACGGCCCAGACTGCTGTCTACCTGCTGTTCATAACAACTGGGCCCCTTTCCTGCCCACCTCCCTTTCCTTGTCCCTGGCTTCATGCTTCCTCCTTTCTCCACCCCCAATCCTGTCTCTTTTTGTCTCTTTTCCCCCTTTCTCTCCTCAATTTTCCCACCCTTCTCACTTTCTTATCATCCTTTCTGAGTCTTGATCTTTCCTCTCGCTCGCTCTCTCATTGTGTTTCTCCTCTGCTCACCTCTTCTTCTCCTCCCCAGTTGTGTCAGGATCCATGAGGGAATGAATCTGAGGGCTGTGGAATGAATCATGTTTGCAGTGCCTGGGTGCCAGCGGATGAGTTTAGATCCGTGGGTGGAAAGGTCCTTGTGTCCCTCCATGGAAAAGTGAGAGAAGGGTGACTCTGGAGTGTCTGGAGTTAATATTTGTGACTGTCCGGGTGAGGCTTGGGTAGGCACACTTGGCATGTCCCTTCAGACGTGTAAAGCAAAGCAAAGAGGCCCCATTTTTGTTTAGAGTTTCTCTACCAGGCCTAGCTTGTTGAGGATGGGACTCCAACTTTTCAAAGAGCTTCACACTGAACCTGCTAAAATGATTGAAACTTCACAAAGAGCCTGGCAAGGGTCACTTCTGATAAGTCACCTTCCTTACAGAGCAGTGGATTAGCTACAGAGTGTCAACCCTAGCACTGTTTATGCCCGTAAATAAACTGCAAATCATCTGCATGTCCAACAACAGGGGATTGCGGGAATGAATTGTATATGACTCAAATGATGAAATATTATGTAGCTGTGAAAAATAGATTACAGAATATTTAGTGATACGGAAAGATGTTTATTTTCTAATACCATTATTTGGAGAAATAGGCTGTAGAATGCAATGATTTGGAAGGAGGGGTATAACATATGTATATACTTGTACAGAAGGTTCTTGTTCAACGCTTTTTGTTATAATGTTGACAAGAAGAAAGAAATACCAGCTGATGATGAACTAAATGACATTATTTGAGACCTGATTTCGTGATATGCTTTTTTGCTTCAAGTCAGTTTTTAAGAACCTTTTGGTGATATTGAGGACTTGCTGTGTAAATACAAACACCAAAACCTGTCAATTCTATTTGGATGGAGAAGTGGATGTGATTAAAAGTGTTATTTTTCTGGGCCTCCCCTGGTGGTGCAGCGGTTGAGCACTGGGTTGCGAGGCTGTCCGCAGCCTCTGCTGCGCCGGTTTGTTCCCCAGCCGCTGGCGAGAGTCCCGCAAAAAAAAAAAAAAAAAAAAGTGTTATTTTCTGTAGTTTCATTTAAATGATTAGAGAAAGATCAATGTACAGGTGGTTTGCTTTGGGTTTACATTAAAAGGCCAAAAGCAGCAGTGATAGTGGAAATAAATCTGACACAGGTTTGGCACTGAAGACCTGGGTCCAAATTTCATCTTTGCTTCTCAATAGCTGTGCAGACCTTTAAAGCTGATGAAACTTCTCCACCTCAGTTTTCTCAGGTGAAGATGAAAAGGATGCCCCAACATCACACCTGCTGTTGCTATGAGCATGCAGTGGGGGTAATCAGTGCACTCAATGCAAATCCTTTTACATGGTGCCTGGATGGTGCACTTAATGAATATTTTTTTAAAGATTTATTTGTTTTTGCATACAAGAGCTGGGGTACAGGCCAGAGGTGCAGGGGGGTGAGAGGATTCACCAGAGACAGAGTGGAGAGCAGAACAGGCAGACTGACTGAAATGCACTGCTGAAGGGAGCAGCGGGTGAGTCAGGAGAGGTCTGCTGTGCCATGTGTGTTGCTCCCTGGCTGGCTGTGGATTGACTCATGCTGCAGAGGCTGCAGACAGCTTCATGAAGTACAACCAATTTCATCTGATATGTGCAATCAGTTGATTGGGTTCTTTTTCAGCAGCCTCAGGCAGGGGAGGTGTGGCAGAAGTATTTACCAGCAGGTCAGAGAGCTGGGAATGCTCCCTGCAGATATGTATTGTGTGGCCAGACCCCACCCTCTTCAAGTGACATCAGAGTGGGCCTCCAGTCATATGTCAGTTCACAGTTGAGCCAGGTAAGGACCCAGTCCCTTTCTTCCATACCTTTTACCTATGGCAAGAGTCTCCTTTTTAGTGGAGACTAAAAAGTGAGCCACCCTTGTCACCCTGGTCCTGATTTTTGTTTCCCACAGATCAGAGGAAGCCAGGCCTATCTTAGGAGGCCTTCCCCATGTTGTGCTTGGGGCTCCCAGTATCCAGTGACCCAGGATCACAACCCCTCAGGCTACTCACATCTCATGCCACACAGCCCAAATCATCCCAGATGTCCCTGTTCCTCCCACAGTCCTTGGGGTGGGTGATGGGAGCTGCCCGTCCCTAGTCCAAGGGAGGTTTGGAAGTTAAATCCAATTACTCCCAGCCCCAGGTCCTCTGGGAAAAGGATGGAATATCTACACACTAGAGTCATTTTGTGGATGAAATTATTTTAATTTTCCAAAAGTGGGAACCCAAACGTGAGAAGGCATGTCCACTCGATCTTGGGTAAGAAGTTAAAAGTTGGGCGGAGGGGTTTGAGCCAGTCTGGGTGACGGAGGCTACACTTGACCTATTACAGTTCTGAGGGGGCCTTCTTGAATGGGAATGACCATATGCTCTGAACCCCACACTGGCATGTCTGGGACAAGGCAATAGAGCCTGAAGAACATGGGCCCGGGTTTGGGTTTGGGCGGCACTGGGTTTACACTCCTCGCCTCCCCTCCTCCACCCTACACACAGTTGTCAGCTGTGTGATTCGGCCATGTTTCTTAACCGTGCCTCAGCTTGCTTACCTGTTCAGTGGAGCTGCAAACAACCCCTGTCTCCTGTGCATTTTCAAGGCCAGAGTGATGTGACATGTGTGAAGTGAAGATCCCTGGGCATGGCCAAAGCTGCTGATGAGGATGATGGTGAAGAGGGCCTGGTGATGGTGGTAGGTGTTGACAGGGAAGCGGCTCTTGGCAGAGGTCCAGCATCTAGCTTCCTCCAGTCACAGTTTGACCATTTATCTCACCTTGGGACCATCTGGCCATCGGGTGTGACACCTGGACACTGGTCACTCTTTGAGTATGTGCCCAGCGACCAGCTGTCTGTATTACAGGGTCCAGAAGCCTGTGGGAAGGGTGAATGTGTGACTCACCATGACCAGCTCTCCTGGCCTTGATACTCAGGGGCAGGGTCCTGTAGGAAACTGACAGGGGAAGATGAGCCAGAAAGAAAGGAGAAGGTTGGACTCTGAACTGGCTGCAGCTGCTTGGAGTAGTGTTGGGAGCAGAGGGCCCTGGAGCCAGTTTTTGGTTCCCATCCTGATTCTACTCCTGGGGTATTATAATACCTAATAACAGTCAATTGTTCTCAATTTCCTCTTCTGTAAAATGGGAAGACCAGCCCTGGAGGAGTTACCTTGAGGATTTAAATGCCAGGCACTTAGCATCTGCTCAGTAAATGTGAGCTGAGGGGAGATGCCAGCACTCTACCAGCCTTGGCTGCCCCAGCCCCAAGTTCTTAGAACTTACTGACCTGCTTTCCCCCTTTTAACTAGGATTGTGCTTCTAGGTTCCTCTGCTTTCTACATATGAATGCAGAATGGCCTCCAAGCTTCAGGAATTCCAGAAGTCTGATGGGGGAAGTAGGCTGGGATGAGGAATCAAGGCATTAGTTGGCTCCTCACTTAAACTGTCTGAGCCACACTTTCTTCATCTGTAAAATGGGGATCTGAAACCATGGTTTTCCTATCTAATATCTGCAAACGGTTCTCTGTAAACAGCCGTGAATAGTTATCAGTTTCCTGCCTGGGCTTCAGTGCTCATGAAAGCTGGGTCGCAGTATTCCTTGGGGCTTGCCTGGGCGCTGGTTTCCTGCCCCAAGGGTGGGTTTTGGGAAGTCTGTCTGAAGCTCATGCTGATGCTATCTGCTGCCCTCCGTGTCCCAGGCGCCAGAGGGTGAAAAACATGGGGCAACCCCGCCCTCTGGTGGCCATCTCTTTAAAAGCCGAGAGCAGAGTATGAGATTGGGTGACATTTCAGGACAGGGGTCAAGGGTTTATGAGCCCTTTCAGTAAAGGGACAGAGTCCCATGATGGACAACAGCTTCAAGGAGGAAATGCACCCCTGGGAAAAAGTGTCTCAGCTCTTCTATTATGAAAATATTGGAAACTGGGTTGGCAATGGGGCAAAATGTCTTAAGATGCCCCCAGGCAGCTGTTGGACTGGCTGAATGAGAATCTGACTCCTCCAGTCCTATTTTCTGAGTGCTATGACAGCATTTAGTCGCAGAGCCTCCGTTTTCCAGGAGGATACCCAGGGTTACTTCCCTCAAAAAAACTGTTGCAAGGGCTGAATGTAATGAGAAGCAGCGGAAATGCCTTTGAAGTCATGCTTGGCAATAATTCACTCCTTCACTTTTTCAACAGATATTGATCTATTGTCTGCACAGGAGCATTTCCGGGCTGGGGTGCAGGACTCTGTCACTCACAGCCATGCCATGTCGAGGCTCATGGCCTCTGATTTGTGCATCTATGAGCAGCACTTAGAGTTTGTTGTACTTAAATTTTTTAAAATTGCCTCTCACACTGTTTTTAACTCCATAAATTTAAAATGTTATTTTATTTACTATTTTAATTGACGTAACATTACAATCTGACATCTGTGCACAGTACATTGTAAGCCTCACTTAAAGTCTGTTTTCCATCCACCCCTATATAACTGACCCCCTTTTCCCTGATTTGCCCCACCCCTACCCACTTCTTGGTGATCCTCATTTCATTCTTTTTTTTTTTTTTTAAAGATTTATTTATTTATTTATACAAGCACTGGGTACAGCCAGAAGCACGGGACGGTGAGAGAACTCACCAGAGCCAGAGCGGGGAACGGAATAGGCAGACTGACGAAATACACTGCTGAGGGGAGCAGTGAGCATGGCAGGAAAGGTCTGTCGCACCAGAGGTCTGCCCTCGCCTGCGGCCCCACAGCCCAGCGCTCAACCACTGCACCACCAGGGGAGACCCCTCATTTCATTCTTAATCTAAAAGTTTGTTTTTGTGGGGCCTCCCTCGTAGCTCAAGGGGTTAAGACGCAGCCTGTGAAGCAATCCACAGTCACCGCAGCACGAGTTCGATCCCCCGGCCAGCCAGTGAGCTACCCACATGGCGCAGCAGACCTCTCCTGACTCGCCCGCTGCTCCCCTCAGCAGTGTATTTCAGTCAGTCTGCCTGTTCTGTTCCCCACTCTGTCTCTAGTGAATCCTCTCACCATCCACACCTCTGGCCTGTACCCCAGTTCTTGTATGCATAAATAAATAAATCTTTGAAAAAAAATAAAAGCTTGTTTTTGTTTTTGTTAATGTGCTTATTTTTTAAAAGAAGTCTTAGGTCAGGCATACAGCTTTGTCCTTTGACATCTGACCACAATCACCAACCAACATCTAGCTTCCATTTGCTACCACCTAGTTCACCCCCTTTACATACTTTACTCCTCTGACCCCCTTCTCCTCTGGGGATCGCCCATCTGTAGTCAGAATGTATGGGTTTGCTTTTGTTTTGTCTGTGCATTTGTTTTGTTTCTTTATCTTTCACGAGTGGAATCATCCAGGGTATTCACCATTTTCTGACTGGCTTATTTCACTTAGCGTAGTCCCTTCAAATTACGTTTGTGTTGTTAGGAATGGCAAGATTTCATCTTTTTGGGTTTTTTTTTTTTTTTTTGCTGAATAGCTGATAGTGAGCCACTTATACCACATCTCCCTTCTCCCTTTCACTGAGGATGGGCACTTGGGTGCTTTCCTGTCCTGGCTAATGGGAATAGTGCTGTGATGAACATGGGGGTGCAGATATTTTTGAACGAGTGTTTTTCAATTCTTCAGACATATACCCAGAAGTGGAATTGCTGGATCATGTGGCAATTCTATTTTTCACTTTTGGAGCCTCCTTGATCCTGTTTTCCATCGTGGCTGCACCAATTTACATTCCCACCAATGGTGCCTGAGGGCTCCCTCTGTTCCACAACCTCCCCAGGACTTGCTATTTCTTGTGTTTGGGCTGACAGCCATTCTAGCGGGTCTCACGGCCACAGTGGTGTGTCACTGTGGTTTGGATTGCAGTTCCCTGGTGACAAGAGATGATAGACATCTTTTCATGTTGGTTGTCCTCTTTTAACAGGGGGAGAGATGTGAGATAGACCTTTACACCGCAGGGCAGGGACAGATGGCTTGATGGGTTGAACAGAGGACTGTAAAAGAAATAAACTGGGAGAATGATTCCAGGGGCTCTGCATGGTCCAGCAAAAGTAGACCCCAAACTGGTAGTCCACGTTTTTATCTCACCAGAAAAGCCATAGCCCAGTCTCACAACAATCAAGTGAACTAAATGATCAGCCCCATCACTCAGCCTGGCTCCTCAGCCTTCCCTTGCTTGCTCAATGGTTCCCTGAAAGGAGAGGAACAGAGACATCTCCATGAAAGGGATGTGCCAGTTTCCCTGCCCCACCTAATGAGGAGGAGGTGGTGCTGAGCTGCTAGATGGGCTGGATTGGGTCACCTCACCTGCCATGGCCCTCTCGCTCTGTTCACCCTCACCCACCACTCCATCCCCATGTGCCTCATTCCAGTCCATGGGCTTCTCCCAGAGCCCCATAGCGGCAGAGCCAGGCTGCGAGGGCCTGTGGCCAGGAGGCGGGGAGGCAGCCGTCTGCTCTCTGCAGCCTGGCCATGCTCTGCCCTCTCCTGCTCTGGGCCGGGCCTTCCACAGGCGACTGCTCTCTTTCCGATGAAGGGAAGAGGTGATTGTAGCTATAAAACACAAAGGCAGGTGGACTCTAGAGGCACAAGTTGACACAGACAGGGGAGACATGTGGACAAGGGCTTGCTTGCTTGCTCCTCGGCTTTTGATTTGCACCAGGGACTTGGGGAATTTGGAGGAGACACATAGAGGACAGAAATATAAAGACACTTGAAAGAGACCCCTGGGGAGGCTGACCATGGCAGCTATTACCTTGATTTGTGCTTTGATTTATTTTGCTTCTTTTGTCCCAGACTTGCCTGGCCCCTTCTGCCCCTTGGCTATGGTTCCCTGCCAGAAGGTGCCTTAGACTTGTCACAAGCTTTTGGGCCTCAGTGGCCCTGCTTTGAGACAACCTTGTAAATGCCTTGGATAGGCATTAACTCATGAGGGGATGTGTAACTTTGGGGGGCCTATTGGGAAACTATTATCCTTTCTTCTCTCTTTATGCACACTAATCTTAGAGTTCTTTCACACTAACTAAACTTTGTCTTTGTGGGCATGGAAGGCTGTACCCCATTAGAGCTTATGAGTTTAGGGGTCCCAAGGTCCCCCTCAGTCTGTGCATTACACAAGCAGGGATTTAAACTCTGCATGGGTCCAAAGATAGGGGATCTCTGCCTATAAGGTGAGAGAGTTTTGTTACTATTGGTGTCCAAACTGCCAGCACCAGTGGCTGACCCTGAGTCTGGGGCAGGGCACCATTCTGCAGGTCCATGGACCTGCCACTGCTTCCTCTCCCCATTTCTAACTACCTTAGGACTGCTCAGTGTGAAAAAGCCTGGGCATTCAGTCATTGCCTGAGGGTCTGTTTCCTTGGGAACTGGAACTATGACAGGAAGACAAAGGCACCCAGAGTTCAGAAGGAGCAGCAAATGAATGTGTTATAGGTTAGGGTGTCTGGAGCCTGATTTTAGATGCTGGAAAGATCATTTGTTTCTCTCAATTTCTCTCCTACTTGCTGACATAAGCCTGAAGGTCTGCAAGAAAAAAGGCTTCTGCTCTACATTTAGAGATAAGGATAAGAATGATCGTTCCCTAAGGAGAGGGAATTCAAAGCCCTAGATCATGCTAAAGTGTGAATGGCAGATAGCAGCTCTGTCTCAAAGGCAGAGGAAGAGAAAGCAGAAAGCCAGGGTGTCTGAATGCTTAAAGATAGGGTAAGGGAGTGACACTGAGGGGGGATTACCCAGAAGGAGACCAGCTTGAAGAGTTAGGCCTGGAGGGCACAGCTGTGTGGTTGGGGTGAGCCATTTAATTCTGTAAAATGAGGGATCTGGATGAATGATCTCTGATGCTCCCTGAAACTCTAATCAGGAAAGACAAAGGACACATCAAGTTGAACCTACCTCCCTTTCTCCCAACCCATCCCATTCTACCCCATTCTATCCCATCCCATCCCACCTCCCCTTCCTGGATAATCTGAAGGCATAGGAACACCCCTCCTTGACACTGCTAGCTAGTTTGGCACAGACATTGCTTACAATAAAGGAACATCCACTGGAACAAGGAGACCTCTGCCACACACATAATGTCCACTCCTCATTTTTCCTGGGTGCCCTCGTTGGCATTATAGGGAAGACTTCTGAAACAGACATGTTTGTACGTAGTACTTAATGTACATAGTCTGACAATGAGCTGGGATCAAAGGCGGGAAATGAATGGAATGTGGGGGCTCAGGCCATGAAGTGAGCTGGCTGTGTCCCCTACTAGCCAGGTGGATAGGACACACCACCAACTCCCCCAGTGGGACTTCACACATCAACATGGTTGGGATCTTTGTACCTACCTGATTGAACTGATGAGAGGGTTTCAGGAACGGGTGCTTAGAGTAAGCGGCCGGTAAATGGCAGCTCTGTGACTGTCATAGCTGATGATTACCACCGTCCTGGAGGCCAGGGCTGGTCACCACAGCAGCTGGAGTCCTCATGGCTAAGGGCCAAGTGGGCCATCCACACAATGACATCCTAACTGAAATGAGATTTGTTGTTCAAACTCAAATAAGAATCTTGGGGTTTGCTCCATTTTTATGGGAAAAAGGAGACATGCCCAAGATCCCTTCAGACGTCACACAAAGCTCACAGGTGATGATAATTGTCATGAAATGGAGCTCAGCAATGTCATGACCAGGGCCAAACATGGGCAAGTGAGGAGATTGGAGAGATGGAATTTTTGAGGTACAGCCTGCTCCCCAGGAGCCCACTCCTTGATGAGCAATCACATCTGCTGTGTTAGGATGTAGGAGCATATCTGTGTTTCTGCAGTTGTGGGAAAAGGGCACCATTTTCTTCTCCTTGCAGAGGATTTTTTTTTTTTCCACAAGGAGTTGGATATTCATGATTTCAAGGCTAAACTTTGGGATTTCCATAGAAAGAAAGCAGGCCTGAGAAGCTGGCACACCAGTGAGGATGGATGAAGAAGATGAGGACACTCAGGGCATCAGGAAGAGGCCCTGTTGGTCTAGCTCTCAGCCCCTTGGGGATACTCCTCTTGTCGCTGGCACTTTCCTTGCCTCTTTGGAATGTAAAATCAGCTGGATTTCAGACATGGGTGATGACTCCTCACTTAGGGAACCCACGAGGTGACCGAGTCCCTAACCCCCACTTGATGGGGTTTGCTAGACTGTGAGGACATTGGGGATTAGACTAGACACCAGGAAGAGACTAGGTTCAGGTTGCTGGAGCAGGAAGTGTCTGAGTGAAAGCAGGGTGGGAGAGGCGGGCAAGCTTCCTGTGAGGTTGCCTGGGTTGGAAGTTCGGCCTGTCCCCCTCCCACATGTATGACTCTGGCCATATCACACCTCTGTGCTTCAGTTTCTTCAACGGGTGATAGTCCTTCCTACATCCTTGGGTGGCCATCAGGATTTAGAACAGTAATTCTTGTCAGGTCTAAGTCACTGTGCTGGGGACAGGCAGCATGAGGTACATTTCCATTGCTATCTTCATCTCATTCCTCACCATTTAGCTCCAGGGACAGCCTCTAAGAAGTGGGCTCCCAGGGGCCTCCCTGGTGGTACAGGGGTTAAAGGCAGCACTATCAAGCTATCACCTGCCACTACAGCATGAGTTCGATCCCCGGGTGGCCAGGAGCAGCCCACATGGCGCAGCAGACCTCTCCTGTCTCACCCGCTGTTCCCCTCAGCAGTGTATTTCAGTCAGTCTGCCTGTTCTGTTGCCCACTGTGTCTCTGGTGAATCCTCTCATCCTCCCGCGCCTCTGGCCTGTACCCCAGTTCTTGTAAGCATAAATAAATCTTAAAAAAAAATAAAGAAGGTCCTCCCTGGTGGCGCAAGGGTTAAGATGCAACCTATGAAGCTATCGCAGCCACTGCAGCACGAGTTTGATCCCTGGCCGGCCTCTCACCCCCAACACCTCGGGCCTGTACCCCAGTTCTTGTATGCATAAATAAATAAATCTTTAAAAAAAATAAAGAAGAAATGTGTAACTAAAGAAGTGTTTAAAAAAAAAAAAAGAAGTGGGCACCCACCCATGGTCTCCATTTCTGATCCCATGTCACCAGCCACTACTAAAATCTACCCAGTCTCCACTTCCTTCCCCCAAGCAACCTCCCTTCCAGGCTCCTTGCAGTCTATAGAGGGGGCTCTGCTCCCAACCTCACTTCTGCCTGGGGTTGCTCTGAGCCTCCTGTGGCCTTTCCAGGAAGAGCCACCCCTCTGAACCAGCGACAATGCCAAAGACCATCACTGCATTGGAGCTCAGTCCTAAGCCCCTGACTCTTGAGCCTTTAGTTGGGGCTTTTATTAGAGTGACCACTGTGTGTGGTTTGGGCATCTCTTTCTAGGAAGGGAGAATGTGGGCTTGAAACTCTCCACCATGCAAATGGCAGGAGGAAGATTCTGGTAGATGTTCCTGGCTTCCCTGTGCTCCAATTGTTCCACTTCTAAGGAACAGGAACTGTGGAGAAGATT
Organism: Talpa europaea; assembly: GCF_964194135.1. Classification (NCBI taxonomy): domain Eukaryota; kingdom Metazoa; phylum Chordata; class Mammalia; order Eulipotyphla; family Talpidae; genus Talpa; species Talpa europaea. The sequence goes on from NC_140076.1 coordinate 36,516,164, forward strand.
TTGGGCATGGTCCAGAGGAGGTGGGGAAACGTGGCCTTGGGAACAGCTAGGTGCAGCCTTGGCCTGCCTACCCTGTTGATCCTCTTTAGGGGCACCCTGCCCAACCTTGGCCTCAGGGATTCAATAACGAAACGATGTCACAAGGACTCCTCGAGCCTACCATTTTTATTGTTAGTAAGAAATACAACACTTAACAGATAATCAGCCAGAGTAAAGACTAGCTGGTTGCATTGAAAAAAATGAAAAGTACAAAAACTGTTCAACAAAAATAAGAGAATATTTAAAAGGCTTTTCTGTTAGAAAATGAAAAAATAATACAGCCCCCTAGATTTAAGAAACTGGGTTATAAAAAGATGTGCCTGGGATGCTGGGGAGATCAGACTGGGAGAGAGCCTTCTAACTGGTTCCTCCTGCAGCCAAGAATCGGGGTGCAGGGTCCTCATGACCACCTAGGTCATGGCCCCTAGGTGGGTGACACTCAGGTTCTAAAGCCTTGATCAGCACCTCTGTGTCTTCTGTCTGGGGGGGGGGGGGCGGCGGGGAAGAGTCTTCTTGGAAGCTTCAATGTCTCTCTGTGCCTTTCCTCTTCTGGAAGCTTCTTTCCCTAGCTCCCACGAGCAGCCCTGGTAGCAACATCTCACAGGTCAGTGGGTGGCAAGTCAGACACTTGCTTAGCTTCTTCAGCAGACTTGCCGGCCAGCTATGTGAGAGAAGAGAATAAAACAAACACACCCCAGGTGGGTTTCTCAAGAGCACCACAGCCCATCACCAGGGTCCTGCACGGGCCCTGCCCAAAGCCCAGAGGACATGAATTGCTGTGACCTTGAGTGTGGTCAGAAAGGCAAGAGCACACGGTGGTTAGCCTGAAGGCTTTGCTGCAGAACCTGACTCAGGAGCCATATAAAATCCCCACAGGGACAGCAGAAGGTCGGTGGGAAGATGTTTGGAGTGTCCCAGCATGGTGTCTGACTCTCTGCGAGATGGCGGTAAACTTTGCCTTATTATAGTAGCACTGTTCTGCTTTAAGATCATTTTGAGGATGAGAAGTGTCAATGGTCCCCTCTTTATCTTGAGCAAAGACCGACAAGTAACAATAGGAGATAGGACTTGAAAAGTCAGGGCTTGGAAACGAACTTTTAATTAGTAGGATTTTGTAATATAAGTTGAATAGGAAAGTGCTTCCAAAATACTTTGAAAAGCAGTTTTTTCATCCTCTAAAGGCAGCTGGCCCTGTGGTTCTGACAGGAACATAGAAGGGCAATTTAGGCAAAGGACAGCAACTGGTTCTGGGGTTCCAAGGGTTCAGCAGCCCTCTTAGCACATTCCTGCAGGTAGCACTGGCTAGTCCTAGCCAGAGAGGAAATGGACATGCATGCTAGGCTTTGCCAGCCTGTGGCCCAACTTTGGAGCCCCGACCATGGCTCCTGGGGGGAACACAGATGCACACATGTGCACGTGCACACACATACACACACACACGCACACACCCCTTTTTCTACTCTTCTTCCTTTTTCTATACTCTTTTCTTTGCTCTCTTCCCTTTCTCTACCACACCCCACTTTTTCTACCCATTTGGGTCCTCACCATGGTCTTGAAGAACTGATTTACTTTGTTTCTTTTGAGAGTCTTCTTGTCACCGTCAGAGATGGAGACGAAGGTCTGGCTGAGACGGGGAGATAAGTTGGCCTCGTCCATCCCAGGCATACCTGTTACAGAGAGTGCGGTGGCTAGAAGGAGAGGGAAGGCCTGCTGAGTGGGCAGGCAGGGGATAGACGGCACACAAGTATAGGACGGGTGACTGGGGGAAGCAGATGGAAGATAGGTTGATGGGCTGCGGGACAGAGTCAGACTGTAGGGGGAACAGGTCAGGTACCAGGTGGGAGGCCAGGAGGCCTGTTTCCTGTTGGTGGGGGCTGTTGAAGCTGTCTTCTCTGTGAGGCTTGCTAAACACTCCTTACAGCGCTGGGTCTCTGGGGCCTATCAGAGCCTGGTACTAGGGCTTCTGAATTAGAAACAGGAGACCAAGGAGGGTGAAGACTCCCTGGGCCCTGGGACCCTGACTCCCTCAGGGAACACGGCCTTTTGCCCCAAGATGTGGTGACAATGTGAGGTTACTCCCCCCTCACCTTCTAAACCAAGAAACTGGACTTCCATTTTCCCCAAGGCTGGGCTCATGGGGAGGGGTCTCCCATCCAAGGTGTCATTGTTGCTTGTAGCCCTTAGCCCAGAGCCAACAGGCTGGAGAAATCAGCCATTTCTCTGACTCAGTAAAATGCAGATAAAAGCCCAGGCCTCCAGGCGGTTGTGGGGCCAACTGAGAGGATAGAGTGAACCACCTGTGGGCTGTGCAGGGCTCTCTTGTCTGGTTAGGGATATGGCCCTGGCACAGAGGTTCTGGATCTGAACCCAGAATGCCTTGGTTTCTTCATCTATGTGACAGGGAAACACCACCAGCGCCTTCATGGGTGTGGGTTGAGTGTAAATGAAATCAGGGAGGAGGAGCAGTTACTTACAGAGCTGCCCCACTGAGCACTCAGGAATGAGAGCAGCCTGCTGAATTCCATGGGGCAGTGAGGCTAGTCTTGGCCCTCTACCCTGGAGCCTGACCCAAGTGGCAGACTCCGGAGACTGCTGCATGCCACCTGGGGAGCTCTGGGTGAGCCGCTTTCCCAGTTAGAGTGTTAGGTTCTCCTCTGTGGAGGCAGAACACCCCCCTAACCCCCGCTGGACAATGAGGATGGGGAATACACATGCTGCAACTCTAAGCTCTAAGATGTGGTGGCAATTTCTGTAAGTTCTAGAAATAGTCCTGCAGCTCCAAAAAGGAAACAGAGGACTTAGGAACATATCAGAGACAGAGACCTAGTCCTGTGGAGGCTGGACAAACTTAGAACATAGGGCCACATGATGTGACCATGGAGTCCCAGTGGCTCCTGAGGACCAGAGTGACAGCAAGCCTCTACTATCCCATGTTCTAGATAACTTTACCCACACAAGGGGGTGTTGGGAGAAATTGGGGGGGGGGGCTGTGAGCAGAGCCTCTTACCCCTGACCTCCTGTGTAGACATGGTTTTTACCCATCCTCTACTTTCCAGCAGAGTCTGCAATACCTTTATTCCCCCATGCTGGTGGTAGCAGTGTGCATACCTGGGATGGTGGGCATCGATTGGCTGGCAAAACTCATCTGAGAGAGGATGGAGGTCCTGGGAGGGATGGCTGTGTGCTCTGAGAGGTTGGTGTCACTCATGAACTCATGCTTCCTGGAAAGCTGGATAAGACATCACACACACACACACACACACACACACACACACACACACTTATTATGAGGCAGCTCTGGATCTGAAAAGTCAGTGATGAGGGCTTGGCAAGGCTTCCATGGACCCAACTCCCAAGTTTATTTATTTTGTTTTGTATCATTCCATGCCTGTCTGACATGTACAACTCCAGGAGTTGTATTATACGAATGACCCTCTAGGATTGTGAAACATAGAAGACTTATCGCCAGCCTTTCTCCTCTGGCAAGAGTAGCCTCCGTGGGCCACTGGATAGTTTGTGGAGGTTCTTTTCTTCACTGCAAGGCATTTTAGATGGTCCTTTGTCCTTTCATCTGACATCCCTTCCTTGTCAGTTAATCCCGCTCCTCTTCTGAGACTCCCAGAACACTTTCAACAATCTTATAAACTTCTCTTTCAGGGGAAAGACAGACTTGAACCCAAGGCTATCTGGCACCAAGTCTCATTTTAAGAGCAACTCATTTAAAGACAAAATTCCTCCAAGTAAGGGCATTGTGGCCTGGCTCAGATCCCGGACACTGAGAGGCTTAGTTCTTAGACACTGAGGACCTCCCTAAGGGGGTTCAAATGATCCTGTGGCTGGGGACAGAGGTCCCCAACCAAGAGGCCTCTCTCCTTCAGTGGGTGAAACCAGCTGCTACTCCCCTGCCTTGCAAATCCCTGTGCAATGCTAGGAAGGATGTGCATAGAGTTCAACACCTGGGTTCAAATCCTGGCTCTGCCAGGTCCTCATTTTGAAAGTGAGGCTTGACTGGGACCATGTCTCTGAGCTCTGAACAGTGCCTGGGTGAAGCTGAGATTTAGTAAGGGCATCAGGAGGCAGCCTGCCTCAGCCACTTACCCGCTTCATGTCTGAGTCGGCTGCTGCCTTCTCATCTGCAAACACCACGCTGCTCCTCTTGGCCCTCTTCTTGGACCGCCGCAGTTTGACTTCTGGTAGTGTGCTCCCCGGAGAGATTGGGTCCTCTGATTCCATTTTTGGAGTCTTAGGGGGTGCTACTTCCAGGTCAAAGCTAAAGGGCAAGAGGGATAGCAATAGAAACTCGTCAGAGCCTCAGTGGGACTGCCATGCCCAAGTTGTCACTATAGGATTGAGGAAGTAGAACATATAAATTGGCTCTTTGTGAAGTGACTTACTGACTTGGCAAACATTCAGAACACAGGGTGAATTAAATTGGTGGAGGAGAACCATAAAAAGGAAAGACTGGTAGTGAGAAGAGAAGGGTGAATAAACATGTTTCTGGATTCAAATACAGATTCTGCTACATTTTAGCTGAATGACTTTGGGCAAGTCATCAAACTTTTTGAGCTATTACTTCCTTTTCAGTAACTGGGGGAGTATGCAGCAACCTTGCAGAGTGGCCTGAGATAAGGTCTGAGACCCCTCATACATTCTGGGCCCCTGGAGCATGCTGGTCCATGGCGCCTGTTGTTGTTGCAGAGAGAGAGGCACAGAGGTTCCAGGAAGGTAGAAGGGCAGGCTTTTCTTAGGGTGAGAGAGGGAAGGCCCCAAAAGAGGTCTGGAAGGTTCAAGAGGGTTGCTCTGTGGTGGGCTAGGACAGGTTCCAGAGTGAAGCAGGTTGTGTGAGGTCTGGCCATAGAACTGCTGGACTGGGTATCCTGGGATCGTGGTATTTTTGCCTGCTGGTATTTAGGCAAAGTCACCTGTCCTGTCCCAGCCTCAATGATCTCTAGCGATGGCACTAAGAAATGAGGCACCCAAATGCCCCCAAATAGATGACTGGATCAAGAAGATGTGGTACATATACACCATGGAATATTACTCAGCAATTAAAAAAAAAAGATAAACACATGCAATTTGCAGCAACATGGATGGAGCTGGAAGGGATCATGCTCAGCAAAATAAGCCAGAAAGAAAAAGAAAAATACCAGATGGTCTCACTCATAGCAGGAATCTAGAAAACTGAAATAAGGGACCAGGAAAAAGACTAATTAATACAAAGTGAAAATCAAAATCAACAAGCAACTATAAACCAGAGACACACTACAGGGTGGGGTGGGGCGGGGAGAGGAAGGACTAGGGTCAAAATAAGGGGGGGGTGCAATTGTATGGGGAATATAACCAAAATGAAAATGCATACATTGTGCAAAAATGAAAAATGATGTAAGAATTATATAAAATAAAATATTAAAAAAAAAAGAAATGAAGCAGCCTCTGGGGTGATGTGAGGGTTCAGTAAGGAAAGGTGGGAGAGGCTTTGAGACATAAGGGCTGGGAGGATTTGAGGAAATTGCTGGGGCAGAAGGAAAAGCAGTGATGCTTTGCTGGAGGCTGAGCCAGGGGCACAGGGGGCTGCCTGGGGCTGGGACTGACCTCTCAGAGGTGGTCTTGCTGGGGGTGCTGCAGTCAGAGTTCACGGATGCCATAGAGATGATGGATATCTGCCTGTAGGAACGCAGCATCGACCGGGGGCGGCCCACACCCACACGCTTCTCCTCGAATTCAGGCTGTGGGTGGAGAACCTGGCATTAGCAGTCTTTAGGCTGAGAGCAGGGTAGGAGGTGGGGGGACACGGCCTCCAGCTTCCTGCTACCTTCCTCTCCACCTGGGCAGGCGGAGCTGTGGGGCAGACCGGGCATCAGGACAAAAGCTTCTTGGCAGTTTAATAAAGACTTTGCCTGGCACTTCTCCCTGGTTCCTGGGAGGTGATCACTACATCTTTACAATTTCCCTGGTGATGGGAGTGTCTTTGTTATTCCTGGTGGCCCCTCATGCTAATGAAAAACTCAGGAGACTCAGAATGACCCACTTGAGATTACAGGGCTGGGGTTTTGAGCCCGGTGAGATCAACTCAACCTCGGGGGAGATGAGGAGGCTGGAGGTCGATCTCTGTCACATGGCAAATGATTCATTCAGTCACGCCTACATCATGAATTCCAATTAAACTAAGGACACTGGGCTGGGGCCAGCTTTCCTGGTTAGTAATCATACACGATGTGCAGGTGGGGACAGTGGGGTAACCTGTCCTGAAGACACAGAAACCAATGTCTGGGACCCGCCCAGACCCCAGCTTAGGCATCTCTTCATTTTGCTGGACCTGGTTTGTATCCCTTATGATAAAACTGTAGTCACAAGAATAGTGCTCTCTTGAGGCCTGTGGAATTATCAAGCCTGACGGGCAGTGAGAATATTCACATCTATAAACAGCTGATGAAAAGTGCAGGTGGCTTGAGAACCCTGGTGTCTTTAATGAGGAGAATCTTGTGGAGTCCATGAAATCTGACCCACCTCTGGGTGTTTAAGGTCAGAATTGCACTGGGGTGTCATGTATGGTGTGTTGGAAGAGGTGGCCTGTCTCAAGGGAACGCTCTTGTATCAGAAACAAGAGTCTGGGGTCTACCTTTAGGCTCTTTTAGCAATGCACTTCTGCACTCTGGGAATCAGTTTCCCCATCTGTAAGTTAGAGGACTGGGTCAGATAGTCTCTAAGGGACTGTACAGCCTCGACATTTTAGGACTCCAATTTCTGGGGAAGAAGATAAAGAAGATGTCCCCGTGACCATCAGACCAATGCTTTCTGTAGGCATAGTGACCAAAAACATTGGCTTGGGAGACCAGCAATCCAGGGACAAAGTCTAGCCTGCATTCATAGCTGTGTAGACTTTGGAAGGTCACTTAGGACCTCTGAACCTCCAGATGAAACACAAGGGGTCAAGATCACTCCCATCTCTCAGGCTTGTTCTGAGGACTAAAGTCCTAGGAGATGTCAAGTGCTTCTAACAACCAGGCACATAGTAGGTGCTTCATTAATGCAGCTTGCATTCTTAACAGGGTTCCTTGAGTGCTAAGGGCTCAATTTGTGATTGGAGTTTATTGGAGGGTGACTTTGGGGGGACTGAGTGACAATGAAGTTTCCCCTGGATTGATCCAGTTATGATGGCCCTCAGGTCCTTCTGCAGGAGGGCAGGGTCCTGTGCTGGGTTCCTTCCAGCTGTGATCCTCATGACCCACTACCCTCCCAGTCTGGCTCCACCATCTCACTCCTTTGGGCTACAGGGACAGACTTACCATCTCTCTGACACCATATTCCTTCTCCACCTTTACTTTCAAGTTCTTGAAACATTCCTCCATCCGGTCGTGGAATGGCCGCAGATTTTCAGATACCCTTTTCTCATGGATCTTAATTCCAGCTCCCAGGAGGGGAATCTTGAAAGAAAGGTAATAAGTGATGAGCCAGAGTTTGGCCATTTGGCCTTCACCTGGACCCAGCCTATGGAGGTGGCTGAGTCTAATATACCTGCTGAGGAGTCATCAAGGGCCTTAGGGTCCTCTGAGACTTTCATGCAGAGCCCCCAGCCATAGGAAATGGGAAGCTGCATCCTGGCAGCATTTCACAGGAAGGGGGAAGAAGAGCTCCAGTTGCTCTTGCCCTATAGGATGGTTGGATCCCCCATTAGAGCTTAATGGGAAGTGCCCTGCTGAAGAATCTATTGTGGGACGGAGTAGGGAGCAGAGGGGAGGAAGCCTTCCCTAAGAAGCCTTCCCTAAGGAGTTCTTGGAATTGCAAAATGGAAAGTATGAATATCAGAATTTGGGAGACTGAAGAAGGGAAGAGGTGAAAGGAAAAGTCTCCTCTTATGGGATGGGAGATCAAGTTATACTCCATGTGGTGGCTGAAAAAAAAAAGTTCATATCAAGCTAAACTGCCTTAAAAAGTGTTGTAAAACCTTGGGAAGATGAGGGAGGGGGACAGAGGTGAAGGGGTTAAGTTCTCAGTTTCCTGCAAAAGGAGGTTCAAGGGTGCTGTTTAAATGGTAGATATGAGAGAAGCCAAACCTCGCTGGCTACCGCTAGAGGGAACCATTGAGGAAGTTTGTATAAATCCCCATTTAGCATCCTCAATAGGTTCTGGAAACTTTGGATTTAAGCAAAATGTTGTGCAACAAATCTAATTTCACCAATTGACATAAAAAAGGGTTAAGTTCCTATGGGATATTTCTGGTTACAAAAACATTGCCAAACTTCTGAATAAAGACCCAAATTGGGGGTTCTCTGGTGGGCTAGGGGTTGTCTCAGTGCTATCACCATGGTGGCCTGAGTTTGATCCCCTGTCCCCCACCAGGGAGCTAACCCATATATGGTGCAACAGAACACCCCTGTCTCGCCTGCTGCTCCCCTCAGCAGTGTATTTCAGTAGATCTGCCTGTTCTGCTCCCCACTCTCTGGTGAATCCTCTCACCCCTCCGCACCTCTGGCTTACACCCCAGTTCTTATATGCATAAATAAATAAGTCTTTTAAAAAATAAAAATAAAGACCCAAATTACTTAACATTCTACAATCATTTGTATTCATTCATTCATTTATTTTCTAACTCATTTATTCTAGTAAAGGGTCTCAGAGGGTAGAGCCTGTCCTGACAACTGAGGGCATAAGGCAGAACCCTATTTTGGACAGGACATCCCTTCCTCACAGGGGGCACATCACACACACACACATGCACACACACTCTCACTTCGACTGGGACAACTGAGACACACGGGTGAACATAATGTGATATCTTTGGGATTTGGGAGCAATCAGAGTACCTGGTAAAAATAACCCAAATGTCCACCACCATAAGAATGGATAAATAAATGAGCATATTATTGGTATATTGCATTCTTGTGATGGGAACAAAAAAGAAAAACTTCCGATCTATGTGGCATACTCTCAAAGGCATTATATTGGACCAAGGAAGGGAGGCACACAAAAGTGCATACTATAATAACATTTATGTGTGCAAGATCAAGTAAGACTAACTTGTGGAGATAGAAGTCAGGCAGTATCTACTAGAACCAGATATTCTCATATATCATAATAGAACAATTCCATACTAGATACACACCCAAAAGAAACAGTGCGTATGTATGTTAAAAAGACATATACAAAGATGCTCAGAACAGCCTGCTTGTGTAACAGCCTCAAACTGAAATCAAACCAAATCTCCAGCTATTGAAAAAGAAATAAATGTATTTTGGTATAGTCATATAACCCAACGCATGGACTACTATACAGTAGCAAAAATATCAATAGATGCATGATGTAGTATACAATGAAATTAATGAATAACATTTGAGCAAAATAAGGAACAGAAGAATGTTCACTGTGTGGGCTCAAGTCTATATAGGTCAAAAATAAGCAAAGTAAACTGTAGTATTTAAAAATGAGCGGTAGGGTGGTAAAACATTTTTCTTTTAAAAAAGCAAGGCCATGATTACTGCTTTTAAGCAGGACAGTGGTCAGCCTTGCAGAAGAGTAGTAATGACCACAAGAAGGTACAGAATTCTGTTTCCTCATCTCGGTGGTAGTCATAAGGGGTATGCTTTGTGAGAAATTGGTTCCCTGTAGGTATTTTTATGTTTACTTTTCTGTATATTTCACAAAACATTTAAAAGAATGTACTATAAGTATTTTTCATGCCAGTAAATATAGAGAAAATCTTTACAAAGAAAAAAAAATATTAAGAAGCAGTCATCTTGCAACCGGTAAAGGCTTGAAAACAAAAATGTGCTTTGAAAACTTCAGCTTTTGTTGGGTTGCTAGATGAGGTGCAAATACATCCCCCTTTGAAGTCTAAGGTTCCCATGTTTTGAAAAAAGCCAGAGTGTATTTGGCTTTTCAAAACCAAGATCCAACCTAGAATTAAGATCCAAGAAGATAGTGAATGGTTCATTTTTGTCCTGCATTATATTCTGCTGCCTGACACAGAATTAGGGCTTGGTTAAAAAGAAGTTGCAAGAATCAATGGAATGAGTGAGGAATAATTTATTTGCTGAGTGTGAAAATATAAGAAGGTTGCTTTCACCATGAACAGGACAGCATGTTTTAAGTGTGTCCATAGTTAGGGTGCCTGTCTCTGGACAGGAGGGACTTGGCTCAGAGCAATCTCCTTTGAGGGGTTCAGTGATGACATACAATATGGTGGCAGGGGATGGGAGGGAAAAAGGGTAATAGGGAATGGTGGCCACTAGAGGGCACTGCCCGAAGAAGTCTTGCTCATTACTGGGACTCTGTACACCTAATATCTGCTCTCAAAATCTTTCTTCTCTGTTTGTAGTACCCCTCCATTAGCTCCTAGACTTTGGCAGAGTTTCCTAGAAGTCATGGCCTGGGTCCATGTGCTGAGGCCAGGGTCCATGCTTTGGGTGTGGGAGACAAAGCATGGAGAAATAATTACCAGGTGAAAAGATACCCACAGTGGAGAGGTGCAGGGCTCTGATATGGATGGAGAGTGACACCCAACCAATAGACAAATTTTTATGACATGTTAGTTTTCTCTGGGGCACCCCAGAAACATCTGAAAAGGGGACCAATCAGTTGGGCCTTCCTGCTGCCTGAGTTGGGGGTTGAGGAGGAATATCATTGAGTGTTAAAGGTCACGCAGACCTCAGAAGGCTGGGGATCTTGGGAATATTTGAATTTCACAGGTGGCACAGGGTAAGAAGGGAAAGAAAATTCCAGACCCACAAGATGCATTCAGAAAGTGTGTCTGTGCGACCAGTGCTTGGCATTTCATTTTTAAAGCCTCACTTTGCATAAATTGGCAGAGGCAGAGAAGGACCTGAATTAGGAATCCTTATTTTAAGAAAAGAGGCTGCACCCAATGCTTCTCATTCCCTGATTTCCCTGGAGTAACAAAAACTCCCCACTACAATAGCTTGCTTTTCTTTGCACAGTGACTGGCAAGAAGGGAGAGAGGGAGGACAGGCAGCTGCAAACTGCTGCCCCTGTTCCCACCCTACCTCCCTCCAGTCCTCTGGAGCCTGTGTTCTGGGTGCTGGGGTTCACAGAGGGAGACATTTGAGAAGGGGGGAAGCTGGTCCTTTGAATGCCACTGGTGGTGGTGGTGGTGGGGAATGGGGTGGTCTGGTGGGTTGTTTGTTTTCCAGAAAGTGGAAGAGCAAGAGGCCCAGAGAAGCGGAGAGGGGAGGGAGAAAAAACACAGGAGAGAGAGCCAGAGGAAGGAGGGGAGCAGGAAGCAGGGTTCAGGGTACACTGAAAGAAGGGATCTAAGAAGACAAGCCTACCACAAGAGCCAGCAGCAGGCAGGCAGGAGCTGCTTTCCAAGTCCTCTGGCAGGGCTCCAGAGGGCTAAGCAGCTAGTGCTGAATGCAGGTCCTTTGACCCAACACCAGCCAAATACAGGCCTCAATTATTTTCCAAACCTGATATCCATCTGAGCATTATCTGCAACAAACTGGGTCAGCTTTAGGAGGAAGAGAGGTGGGGGCTGGTGTCTTCTGTTATCTGATTGGCGCCTGCTGGCTGTGAGGGGGAAGGTGGTGGCAGAGGTGTGGGGGCCTGGCTTTCATTTCAGTCCCACTGGAATTAAACACCTCCTGAATTTGACATCCAACAAAGCAATCTTAGCAATGGCAGCACAGCATTCAGAGGCTATACAGCCTCTTTGGGTCCAGTGCCCCCCATCCAGGTTACAGGATGCACCTCCCCAGGTGCAGAGAGGCAGAAGAGCCTAAAGCCCAGGGCCAGGGGAACAGGGAACCAGCATTCCAAGCAGAGGATCCCCAAGGGCAAGTGAACCTGAATCCACTGGGGAGAGAAAGGAAGTGGGGCTGGTTGCTCCCCAGACCAGCTCTGCTTTACCTGCCATGCAATCAGGTCCTTGAGGCGGCTCAGCTTGTCCTGGTCCTCAGGGTGGATCCTGGTGTACTCTTCTGTGAAGAAGGCCTGGGAAGACAGACAGGTGTTGGCTTTCCTGCTCATTTGGCATGGACCTCACAACCCATCTCTGTGGCACTGGGATCGGATTCCATTTGAGGGGGCAAGAATGAGGTCACAAGTATTGGATGGGGTAGGGACTTACAGGGACTGACACTGTTTCCTCTTCCTGTAGTCTCAGATTAGTACCATGGAAATGGATCACAAACCTCACATAAGTAGTTCTCAAAGTGGGATCTGTGGACCAGCAGCCTCAGTATCATCTGGCAAGTTATTAGAGATGTACATTCATGGGCTCACCCAGTCCTACTGAACCAGATCTTCCGGGGGTGGAGTGGCTATTCTGTGTGTTAAGAAGCCCTGAAGTGGGTTTCGATGCACATTCAGGTTTGAGAGCATTGCTCCAGGGAGGAGAACTCAGTTAGGGCTTTCACCTTGTAAGTGGTCCAGCTCCCTTCACCAAGTCTCTCATTGTCTGGGAATCTGGCAGCTCCAAGCTCTTTCTGGGGCTCATATCTTATTGTGTGCACACATAGATAAAGACATATCATCCCTAAAGGCTGAACAAAGGGTTACCAGAATGGGTATCTGAGGGCACCTGGTTGGAATTACTGTGGTTAAATTATACTAGAGTGTTTAGTCTTAGTTTTACATCAATGAATGTAAAAGAAAAGATAGTAGGAAATTCATCATGCGATTCATTAAAATGAGGAGTCCTTTTTCCCCTCAATGTCCTCTTAATGCATGGACTAGATGTAAACCAGATAAGGACTTTCTATTCCACTTCAATGCCAGAAAGAGCTATGCTCTCCTACTGGGAAATTGGTATTTTTCCCTAGTAGAGAATGTGGCTTATCTAACATGACATTTCCCTTTTTGTCATGGACACTAGGAGGCTCAAAATTGAAATCTGTGGCTTAAATATGTGGAGATTTCTAAAGGGATTTTATGACCTGGATATCTAGATTCTAGGTCCTCTACTGGAATTGTTTCTTATTCTTTCTATATGTTCACAGATTCTCATTTTCATTTTTTCCCCCTATTGGTAGCAGTTACTTCAAATCATTAGTGAAAGAGATGGGTTTACTCAGGCAGCGAGCACTTTGGTTTGTGGCTCCTAGAATTTTGTGGCCTGGCTTACAGTCATCCCAGAGTCTTTCCTTGATAGAGGGGTATGGGATGTGCCCCTTAAGACGTAGGTACTTTTCACCCCAGCTCCTTCCTATTCTACCAGCATGTGACAATGAAGAAGATGAGAGGAAGGTTGTAAAAACTCTGGTTGTAAAAACCTGAAATTTTCCTTTGGTGGGCAAAAAGTCACATTAAAATGAGTGACATGCAGTTGTGTCTGCCCCTGGACCTGCCTGCCACTGTTTTGCCCCCACCAAGGTCTGCAAAGTAGAAGCCCTTACCTTCTCGTATTTGGCGAAGCCCCCCATGACAGCAGGGTCCACAATCCCATTCAGAAGCATGGAGAATGGGTTAATGGGGAGGGTTTCATCATTCTGGTACTGGTTTATCATCATCAAGATCTTCTCGTTGGCCGCAGACATGGTTTCAATGGCATTCTCCAGAGGGCTAATTGCGGTCTGTTGAAAATGAGATTGCAGGAAGAAAAGGCCTTAGCAGGTCGCTTTAAAAATAGATATAATGATTGGTATTGATTTCATTTTGGGGTTGGAATTCAAATGAGGCGATACTCCCCAAGGGACGATAGTGGGCTCTTCCTGCAATTAGTGAGCTCTGGGGGTTGCCTGCTGTCTGTGGAGAGACAGGCTGACTTTCTGCTTAGTGAAAAAGGGATTTCCCTGGGGAGGCAGAGGCAGGAAGTATCAGGTACTTGCTGGGTTTCAGAGACTGGATGCTCCAGGGAGGGTTTTCTCTTCCTATCCCCCAGTGAAAACATGCACCAATTCAAACCATTGCTACTGCTAGTGCATACTGTGCGTGAGGTCCCAACGAGATGTGCATAGCTGGCAATGTGGTCACCCAGCCTGACCAATAGTGGTCCTTAGCCTGATGCATGAGGTGGTCACTTCGAAGGTAGATTTGGTTTCTGAATCTAGTCAGCTGAGAAAATAAACTAACGCCTCCCCAACATCTCTTAGAAAGCAATAGAAACAAACACTATCAAATAATAACTGGCAAAAGTATGATTCTTTAAGAGAATGGCCTCTGGAATAGCAAACCAAATAAGGGATCTGTAAACTTTTTTCTGCAAAAGAAACCAGATAGCAAATATTTTAGGCTCCATGGGTCAGGCAGTCTCTGTGGCAACCACTCTGCTTTGTTATCAGAGAGCAAAAGCAGCTACTGGCAATACGTAAATGCATGAGCCCTGATACTCCACTGAAACTATTTACAAAAATATGTGGCAGGTGGAATCTGACCCATAGACCATTAAGTTTGCTGACCCCTTAACCAAATCTCAGTTCTGTCATGTTTACTTTTTTTCTAGCGGTGTGATCTTAGGCAAGTTTCCTAACTCTTGAGCCTCAGTTGACTCATGGTAAAATGAAGATAAGAAAACCTACTTTGGTAGAGGGATCAGAAGGATGGAGGGAGGAGCACAGGGGACTGTGGTGATGGTGCACGGGTGAACTGATGAAGGAAATTCTATGGGGACTACACCTGGGAGGGTTGGAGGGTGGGAAGCAAACATTGTTTAAAAATGAACAGTGATGTAAAATATATATATATATATATATGTAAATTTAAAAAAAAAGAAAACCTACTTTCAGAAAGTGACTGGTAGCTATTATTATTAACTTTTGTGGGTATTAGGACAGAGAATAGTAATTGTTCTAAGAAGGGAAGACTCATTGGCTGGGTGAGTTGTGGGCCAGAAGGCAGGGTTAAGCAATCCAAGAAAACCTCATGGAGGAAGGGACCTTACATTTTATCATCCAAGAAATGGTGATACTGTGCCTGCCTACTTAAGCATGTAGTAAAGATTAGTTGAAATAATGTGACACTAGCAGAGTTTTTTTGTTTTCAGATTTTTAATGCAACCTGCTAGTTATTATAGCTTCTGGGATATGAGAAAACCAGAGTCAGGCTCTCTAGGCAGATTCTTGGTCATTATTTTAAGCCATTTCCTTATATCCCTATGAAATCCTAGCATTCTGACTCCTTTCCTCTTTTTTTTTGGACATTTTTGAAGATGGCTACTCTCTGTAGGGCCAGAGCCCCAGGAATAGACACTCTCTGTCACTCTTACTCTCTCGTCATTCATACATACATGTATACACATGCACATAACTTCACAGAAACATGGCTATACAGTCTTACACACATGCACCCACATGCACCACACACATATATCACATACACGTGCATCCACACATACAACATGTCCACACATACACTGTGAACTTGAGTGGAAGGCTGCTTGGCCAGGTGGGGCTGCCATCCAGATCTCACCAGCTGTAATCCGTGGTCTAGTTTCTTTCCACCCTGCAGGGGCCTTTCTGAGCCCACGACTAAACTGAGTTCTAAGGAAAATCCATCACGACCACTTGGATGGAGCCTAGCACCACACCTGGATTTTAATAATAGCCTGGCAAGTCTCAAAGACATGGCTTTAAGGCAAGTTATTAAAAATGGAAAGTCCTATTGATTGGCTTTCTTCCTCATTTCTGAAGCTATTTTTGAATCCCCAAATCTTTAGCCTCATTATAACCACAGGAACAGAATGAGAATGACAGTTCCTTTGGATTCACACCTATGGGCGTTAGTGTAGAATGAGGACATAACTGTCAGAGCAGAGTGATGGGGGAGATGTATTTGTGGAAGGCATGCACGTCAGCAGCTGATAACATCTATGATAGTGGTAAAGGACATGGTTCCATTTATTGCTTGCCTCCTGTGTCCCTGCCCATGCCAAGCATGGCAGGCATATACTCTCAGTTACTTCCCCTGCATGAGGGCTGATGGTGACAAAGCTGGGGAGGGATCTTGGGTATTCCTGATTTCAAAGGCAGGCTTCTCCCACCACACATAGGTTAAGCTTTGCTACCAAACTTGCCTTAAACTGACTTCTGGGGCATGGTCAAGCCCTCAGACCTGTAGTTTCTTTTCTAAGCTGTGTCAGTAGAGGTGTGTAGCCCTTGTCCAACCTTTTGTCAGTGGAAAATGCATTATCAGGAGAAAATAATATTTTGGAAACAATGGGGGACGCATCAGCCAAAAGAGAAAGTGATGGTAATGCCTTGCAATCAAGTGGGATTTAATCATCTTAAAAGGCAGTTCCCTCATATCATCTACTTAAATCCTCAGGGATCCTGAGAGCCACACCAGACACACCTTATTATGACATCTGCCTTGTGTAGCTGAACACCTTGGCAGTTAAAGTCCTGACTTTGGGTCTTCTTTCCTCATATGCAAAATAATAGGGTTAGGCATGAAGCAGAAAGGGTTTGCTATTTGGAGATGGATAGGTAGGTAAGCCTACAGAGTTTGATCATTTCACCATCACAAATTCAAATTTTTTAAAAAAGTCTAATTCATTTGAGGGAGTTTGCCACAGCTACCAAAATTCCTTGTGGCCTTAATGTGACTGTTTCACATACTTACATTAGCTTCCTGGGAAACTGAAGGTATTTGATTTTATAGCTCTTTCACTAAATGACCTCTAGAGTCCCTTTCAGCTCTGACATTCCATACTTTTGCATCTGTATTCTAAAGATGATGAAAACGAGGGCCCAGAGACACATACAGTGTTTGTCTAGCAGCATATAGCTCCTTAGCGACAGAGTTAAATTTGCTCTCAGAGCCCTAGATCAGGGCTCTTTGTGAAGGTGCTTGTTCTCACGACCAAGAACAAAGAAAGGGCCCCCAATAAGCAGAACTTGAATCCCCTCAGAAAACACACATTGTACAAACAGTACTCTAGCTGTGACAATCCATGAAAGAAACAATATGGAATAAGATACAAACTCAGGTAACACAAAAACAAGGGCTTGGAAATAACTCACTTGGCAGGCATTAAACTTTTGCATCTGACATTCTGGGGAACTCAACCAAGGGAGGCTTGTTAGAGCTCAATTCACTCTGGTCAGCTCTTTGGAGGTTTTCCAACCTCCCAGGCTCCAAAGAGGGTATCAGTATAAAAGAAATAAAACAAAAATTCTGAAGATTTCTTTTCTAACTACAGAATCCTTAGTCCACAGAATAAGGTAACTGGTTCAGACATTGTGGGTCTCAGCATATTAACTGACTCACTGATTTACTTAACAAAAATACTTGCACTCCAGTTATGGACCTGGGACCATTATTGATGCTCAGAGATATGGTGGGGAATGAAATAGACAAGTCTCTATCTTTCCCAGGTTCTAGTCTAATACATTTAAAAATAAACACAGGGATAAATTCCATAGTCTATTAGGAGGTGCTAGGTTATTTGGGGAGAAATTCCATAGTGGAGATGAATGGCGCAGGCAGGAGCTTCTGAGCTTGACTACGGTCTGGTAGGGATGCTGATGATGAGGCGCTATGCTGAGCACCTCCTGAGGACAGGGCAGAGCCAGGGTCAGTGGTTGAAGGATACAGATGGATAGGGAGTTTCTGATATCTCGATTCAAAAACGGGATTACGGGCCTCCCTGGTAGCTCAAGGGGTTAAGCACCACAATATGAAGGAATCCGCAGCCTCTGCAGCATGAGTTCGATCCCTGGCCATCCAGAGAGCAACCCACATGGTGAAGCAGACCTCTCCTGTCTCGCCCGCTGCTCCCCTCAGCAGTGCATTTTAGTCAGTCTGCCTGTTCTGTTCCCTGCTCTGTCTTTGGTGAATTTTCTCACCTCCTGCATCTCTGGCCTGTACCCCAGCTCTTGTATGCATAAATAAATAAAGCTTAAAGAAAAAAACAAAAAAAAAAGAAACAAAAACAGGATTACTACTAGTATGCATTTTACAGGATTTGTGTGAATGAAGTGGGGTAGATGCTATGGAGCCCCTGACCCAGTGCCTGGAACATTTGCAAAAGCAAATACCCCATGATTAAAAGGCATGCATAGTTTCTTCCTTTCCAGGGTACTCCTTATTGCTGGGGTAGACTGAGGGTGTACGGTGAGCCCAGTCCAGGTGCCTGATATGGCAGGTTATTGTCAAACCCCACCTTTTTTTTACTAGCCTTGAACCACCCACTAACTCACCGTGCACCTCAGTTCTATTCCTCTGTAAAGTGGAAGAGTAACATTTACCTCACAAGTGTTGTTGAGGGGTTTCAGTGGGCTCATACATATGAACTGTTGAGCACTTGCTCAGCGTTTGCTGATATCATCATCATTATATTTCGCCAAGATATAGGCTGTGCCTGGGAAAGGAGGTTGGAAGGCTACCAGGCTGCTAGGGGACATCCAGGACTGGAGAGAGATTATTTCAATGCTGATAGAAACTGTAGCTCCCACAGGCCATGTGCCTCCTCTGCTCAGGATCCAAGTCACTCAGTGGAAAAACCAAGACTTTATGGCAGCCTAGGAGGTCCTACATGATGTGGTATCTCAGACTCCTACTGCTCATCCCACCTTGTTCTAATTCAGGTGTAAGCATTTGCTGGCCCCAGAGCCTCTGCACTTGATAGTCCCTTGCTGGAAAGCCCTTCTCTTCAATATCTGCATGAACCCCTCCTTCATGTCCTCCAGGCATTTGCTCCAAAGCCACTTTAGCAAACAGTCTTTTTCTGATCACCCTACTTAAAATAGCAACCCTTCCTCCATCATCTTTCTTTTTTATTTTTCTCAATAGTGGTTATCATCATCTGACATATTATATATTTACTTAGCTTTTTTAGTCTGTCTTCTCACTAGAATGTAAATTTCATTGCAACATCTGCAGCTCTTGGAACAGGGTTTAACATGTGTGAGGTACTCATTAAATATTTGTAGAATGAATAAATCAATAAGACACTCTGAAGAAGTTCCCACTTTGCGGGTTTCTGGATAGCCACCCTGACCTTTATTCTGTATCCTGGGATCTGCAGGGTTCTAAACTGAGGGCATACTGAGGAATAAAATACTTGTTATCTTCATGAGAGAGTTCAAATGTTTGCATTCTAGCCAGGGCTTGATTCTGTGGCATTTCTTCTATCTGAGCCTCAGTTTATCCAGCTATAAAATGGATTCATAGTGGGTTTCTGCAGAGATGCCCAAATGACTGCTGGGTTGAGAGAACTAGAGGGGTGATTCAGTGGGGGGAAGCTCCAGCACTGCTGTACCCAACCACAGCAGTTCCCCATTCACCAACTTTATTATTGAATTTGACGGGGTGGGGAGGTTCATTTGTGAGGAAAAAAAAAAAATAGCTAACTGATGATTTAAAAAAATCTGAAAAAAGTTATCTGATTTAATAAAAAATCTGAAGGCAGATAATGTGGATGCTCCTTCAGGTGCCTTCCTGCACTGGAACTCTGGGGATCCCCAGGTGGTTTTGAACAAAAGTTTATTCCCTTTCCAGTCAGTGGGGTGGTCTTAGGATAGCTGAATCTTATCTGTCAGGAGGGAGGGGCAAGCCCTGAGGGCCTTGGACTTACCTGGGACGTTTGAACCACTTCGAACCAGCGCAAGATCCCTGGAAGCTTGTAGGCAGTCGTGAAGGAGGTTCTCTCGATCCACATGGACTGTCCACCAGTGAGGGATGACAGAGGCAAAAAAGCAAGACACTTAGGAAAGCTGGCTCTCAGAGAAGCTTGGTGGGGACCCAGGCCTTTCATCCACCCCAAATCAGCATGCTGCAAGACCCAGAAACACACTCCCACCCTACCCATAAGAATTCTTTCTCAATGAGAAATTTAGTCTTCCCTAGACATACACCCAGTACATTTTAACCTGTGGGTGAGGAGTCTATCAGTGATGTCAGTTTTGCCTTCTCTGGCTTTGGATCCAATTCTCTTCTGTTCTGAGGTGGTCAGGAGCACCCTCCAATTGACAAAAGTGGCCCAAGGGAATGCTCATTGCTCAAGGTTAGGAGAGATACTCACAGCAAACTCATTCTCAGGGTCGACAGTCCCCTTGCGCACTGGCCTGGAGTAGTGAAACTTTTGCACGTAGTTGGATTTGTAAAAGCTGAAAGACAAGAAGAGGTGGTGGCTCCTGGTAGCATGTCTGACTACTGACACGGAACCTGACCTGACCCTGTACTATCGGGGAAGCCTACTACAGTAACCCTGGCTGGCATAAGCCTTGGTCCAGTACTGAAAATCAGCCTTTTCTTGCAAGGTGAATTAGGAGGTAGACCAGTTTTACAACCTCATGAGAACAGCGCACCCCTGAGAGCATTTGAGGAGCTGGAATTCTAGCATGAATGCATACAGAGTTGCTTGGGTCATCATTTTCTGTGCCCGCAATCAAAGATCTAGATATACCTCAGGTCATAGCCTAAATACCCACAGGTATCTTCCAAGGGTTTCTCAGTCACACCCAGAATCACTTTTCCTGGATCTCTAGGGAGTTTTCTCATGGGAACAGGATGCTGTGCTAGATATAGAACTACTGTTTGCTTCCCATGGTGGCTGAACAAGGAGCGGCTGAGATCAAAGTCAAGTTACACCTGCTCAGCAATGTGTACTGGGGAAGGCTCTTGGGGGGCACTTCTCCCTGAAGAAAGGGGCCCTTCTCACAAAGGAGCTCCTACTTCCTCGGTCTGGGCCTCCAAGAGGAGAGGTCTTTACTAAGGCACTCAATATGCTATATGGAGGATCTGTGGGGGGATGAGCCAGGCAGCTAGGAGGGGTGCAGCTTTGTGCCCCACAGACCCCTGCCTCGTGGCCTCATCACTGATCTTGTAATCTGATATGAAACAAATTGATACCTGTCTGCATACTGCTTCCTCTAATGTCCTTGATCATTGTCTGAACACATGTATTATCAGTGCATGCCCTTAACAAGTGCTGGAAAGGTGTCCCTTTGGGAGAATGGACTCAGTTTGAGTATTGCCCCTGCTCCTACCTTGCACATCCCTTGCCCAAACAACACTCTCTGTTTGGGGCCACCCTACAAGCAACTTGACCAACAGTATCTGCACATCCAGTTCAACAACTTCATCAACGTTCATGCCCACCCAGGACCCATGTGCTGCAAGGAGAGCCACACCCTTGTCCCTCCCTTCTTTGTCTGGCTCCAGCCTTTTTAGGAGTAGAGCCCAGGGGACTAATTGGCGCTGTTTCTTCTCCCAAGAGGAAAGGGAGAAATAGACTGGTTAAGAAGGAGAGGAAACTAGAAAGGCATGAGGGCCTGTCCTACAACCAGCTCAGTGTGGTAGTCCAATGGGATTTTCGTCCCCTCCCTCCTTCCAGTGAGTCCCAGGTCTTACTTTGTAATCTGGTCAGGCACTTGCTTATTTTTGAAACTGGGGGGTTCATCGTAGACAGGCTGGACGGTGAAGCACTGGATGTCTGGGGTCCTGTGGTTAAGGGTTTACACCATGTGTCTCACAGCCGGGACAGTTCCAAAAGTGACAGTCCTGGCTGAGACTTTCCAGACAGCCCTTCTGGGACCAGGTTTATACTGAATGACTGACCTCAGGTTGCTGGCTGCTAAGTAGGTCCTCATGAGCAATTAGCAGTCAACTTGGTCTTCATCAGAGCAGCCTGTCACTTGTAAACTCACCCGGGGCTCAGCCTTACTCAGCCTCTGGTAAGAGTTGGCAAGTGGTCTTTAATGATCGTTACTGCTGTTATTATTAACAATAATGCTATCTAATGAATTACAGCTCTTAATCAATTGCAGAGCATGTCTTTCCCTTGTCCTCTTTTGTTTCTCCAATTTTACTGAGCAGTTATTATGTTAATTGTCTCTGCTTCACAGACATGGTCATGAAGGTCAAAGAGGCCAGGCAACTTGTTGAAGGTCACACAGTTTGAAAACAGAGTGGAGGTTTGTCCTGGGTCTTTTAAAATGGAGCTTGAAGTTTGTTGACTCTAGATGTTGACTCAGTGCGGCTCTCTGAGCAACAGCGTATGCATTTTCTGAGAGCTTATTAGAAATGAAAATCTCAGACTTTCTCTCAGACCTACCAGGTCAGAGCCTGTAGTTTTATAGAAATCCAAGGTGATAAGCTAGCTTCAGTGTGAGAAGCCCCACTTCAGAGTTTCCAAATAGATGTCATTTTACACTCCAAACTCTGAAATTTCAGATTAACTGCCTGTGGCAGGATTGTAAGGTCCTGTAGGGGTTCAGTAGGAAAGTGTTACATGATTGACTAGTGATGCCTTGGAAATAGGACATAGTAAAGGGACTGTGTGGGCCAGAGCTTTGTCATGCTTATTCTAGACCTTTACTTATTTCAGACCTTTCAGATAATAAGGCAGCTCAAATGAACCCAGACACTCATCACTAGTCCCATGCCTTAACCCTGCTTCCCCTTCCTGACACCCATGGTTTCTTCACCCATTTCTTCTTTAGGTCTCCAAATTCTCTTGTCCCTCTATCCTACCTGCTGACTACCATGCTCCAAAAAATTTTCTGGGCCTGATTTCCTGCCACTAAGTTACCACAAACCCCTCTTGTTGGTATTCAAATGCTCAAATATGACTCCAACCTATTCCCAACCAGTATTTGTCGGTGTCCAACAAGTTCTGTTCACTTGGCTTGGAATATTTTTCCACCTGACCATGTCTCCTTCTAGGAAAATGTCGATTACCATCCAGAAACATTCGACTTCCCCTCACTCAGTTCTCATTTCCTTGCTTGCCTTTCCACGACATTTTGTTTGTGCTTAGGAATCTTATCTCTCCAGCTCCCTGCCTTCTCCTTCCCAGGTCCCTCACCACCAGATTGTGACCCTTCTCATGTTAGAGGGTATGCTTCTCTAGCAAAAAGAAATGGCCAAAATGTAATCCCAAGTTCAACTCAGTTTCTTGCTCCCTTCCATGATAAACTCATGCCATATCCCATAAAAACATATTAGGGAAAAAGAGAGAAAAGGAGGCAGGCTAACACAAATGAATAAACCTCACTGGAAGAATTTTATAATATTCAGGAAAACCATTTTCTTTCTCAAATCATATTGTCAAGAGCCTTTTCTAGGAAGAAAACCACTCTGAAGTAAGGTTAAGACAGGAGTTGACAAACTGACCCAAGTCACTTTGACCCAAGTCTGACTCACCACCTGTTCTTATAAGATCCACAGCTAAGAATAATTTTTATATTTTTAAATGTTTTGGGAAAAGAATATTTTGTGATGTGAAAATTCTATGAAAGTCAAATTTCAGAGTCCATAAATAATGATTTATTGAAACACAGCCACACCCATCTGTTTGTGTATTATCCAGGGCTTCTCTCCCCCTGCAGCAACAATGCTAAGTAGTTGTGACACAGACCATGTGACACACAAAGACTAAAATATTCCCTGTCTGATCCTTTTCAGAAAAGTTTGCCAATTCCTGTTTAGAGAAGGTTCTAGGTCATGTCTATAGTTCTTAACACTTGACTCTGGTCCAAAAGGAGACTCTAAACCCTTCCTGATGGAGCCAGAGACACCAAAGGCCACAGACCACATCCTGGAGGATGAGGCTGGATGCCTCATCATGTGCTGAAGCCATGGCCCAGCCACACATGTGCTCTCTTCCCAAGTTAAAAGGCCACATTGCTGTTCAGCACAAGGATGTCCACTTAGAAGGACCTTCTTACTAATCCTGTGTCTCGCCTGTAACCAAATTCAACATTTGTAACCAGCCAGCCTCTCCAACAGTTGTATTTCCTCCTGCAAATAACCATGGTACAGCAGGCAAGAAGGGCAGGCGAGCATAATGAAAAGGTTACAGATGAATATTTATCACCCAAGGGAAAAATATTTGGATCAAGGTTCAGCAGACTTAGCCGACCAGCCATGCAACCTGTCAGGCCCATTTTAAAGGCTATAACTTAATTTGTGCTAAAGGGTGCAGTGTGGGGAGTCAGGCTGGGTCAATGTGCCCCCTACTCGGCTGTCTTATTCTTGGGTTTATACACTGCTTGCTACCAGGAATCCTGCCTCCTGCCCTGTGAACACCACCCCTCCCACCCCAACCTTTACCCTATCCAGCCTCACTGGCTTCATCTTCGTTTCCCTTGCCCTCCTCTCTGGATCCTCAGAACTGGCTCCCTCCCTGCCTCTATTCTTCTGTCCTTTCTCTATGTGTCTATCCTCTTTCTTTTTCTATTTCTCTTGTTTTCTTTGTCTTTCTATTAATCAACAAGTATTTTCAGAGTGTTGGCTTTGTGCCAGGCACTGTGGGATATGGGGGTCACCAAAGTGAACAAAGAAGCAAAGTTTCTGCTCTCATGGAGCTTATGGGCCAGCTTAGGTATCCCTTCAAGAAGCACAAAAGTTTGAGACAGATCTCTAAAGCAAGCAAAGGGAGTTTGTGATTAGTGTCATGAAGAGCTCAGAAAAGCCCAGTTAGATAAGGTGGACAGGGAAGGCCTCATCGAGTCAGGATATGATGCATGAGAAAGGAGCTGGGGAAGGGCATGCCAAGCAGATGGAACAGACACTGCAAAGGCCCAGAGGTGGGAACAGCGGGGCATGTTTTAGAACAGAAGCAAGGCTAGTGTGGCCAGGAGGGCAGGAGGGAGGGAAGGAAGAGTCAGAGGCGATCACACTGAGAGGCCCACAGGGGTCAGACAGTCTGGCAGGCCTAATCCAGGAGTTTTGATCTTATTTTAAGAGCAATGTGGAGTCATTTCAGTTTTTAGAACCTGTCATGTTCCCTCCTGCTTCAAGGTCTTTGCAAATGACAGTGCCTCCCTCAGTCAGAATGATCTCCCCACCTCCTGCTAATCCTTCAGCAGATCACTCATCTCAAACATCACCTTCCTCAAGGAAGCCTTCCCCGCCCTCCTGGTCACAGCACCCTGCAGAATTCTCTCTTGGCATTAACCACATTTTTATAAATACATAGTTAAGGGAGAAAATGGTTGTTCAATGTCTATTTTTTAGTTGCCAGACAATAAACTCTCTTAAGATAGGACTGCATTGTGTATGTAATCTCCAGCATCTTATGCAATATTGGGCTTAAGAGTACTCATTGCATGAATGAATGACCCAATCACTGCAATATTTAGATTTCTGAAATGGGTAGTTTGGATCCAATTAGACACTAGATAGGAACCACCGCAGAGCTTCTGGCAGGGACCCTGAGTGCTCAGAGGGGGCTCTGTGGGCTGAAATCCCTACAGGGCTGCCATTGCCTAGCCCTCAGCAGGCCTTCTCCAAGGATACACTGGCCTGGGGCATTCTTCACATCATCCCCAGGTGTGGAGGTTGTGTTCATCTTCTCTGCGTTGGGGAACTGGCTCATCAGCTGCATCTGGAAATCTTCTCTTCGTTCATACTCCTTCCCTCTGTAGATGAAAACTTTGTTCTGCAGAAAAATGACCCCCATGAGAGATCCAAGACCCAAGCTTAGAAGACAGGATTCAAGCAATGCTGAGAGACTTGAGGAAAGAACACGGGGTGACTGGCTTTCTAGGTGGGTGCACCACTTCTTTAATAAGATTGGTTCTAAAGGGAGAAAAAAAATCATGGATGCTGAGAACGTCTTCAAGACATGCTATGTACAGCTTCCAGAAAAATTCCTCACTTAACTTTCACTGTGTCACATCCACGCTCCCCAACAGAGGATCACAAAATTCCCCCCATGCCTTTAATAGGTCAGGCATGCTGGGCAGGACCAGCACCTGGTTTCTTCATCACTTGATTCCTGGCCCTCACTCCACTGGAAACATACACTTTACCCTTCTTTGAAACTAAACTCTAGACAAGGAATTTTTAACTGGAAGAGGGATGGTTTTGCCTCATAAGGGACTCTGACAATGACTGGAGATATTGGTTGTTATAACTCGGGGAGGGCCACTATTGGAACCCAGTGGATAGAGGCCTGGCTGCTGTTAAACAGCCTCTAATACACAAGACAGCCCTGCCATGGAGAGGACATTCTGGTCCAAAATGTCACACTACTGAGGTTGAAAACTCTGTTCTAGAAATATCCATACCATCTGCACTGCCTCTAATGGCTAGAAGTGCTTCTGCCCAAACCCACAGCTGTCACCTCTATATATCAGTGCTGTCAAATTTGGCCAGATCATTGCAGGGGCCTCGGAGACTTAACAGTTCAGATTCCCAGCCTTTACTCCAGACATGCTGAAATGGAAGCTACAGTAGGGCCCAGAAATGTATTTGAAACATGTTTCCCTGGAGATTCTGGTTTGTGAAATCATCACCATTTCACTAAGGAGACCTACACTATCTAGCCCTCTGCTCATGGTGCTTACTACCAGCTCACTCTAACTCCATATGATTGGTAACGGTGAGGAATTTATCTACCTTTGACTAGGTGGGGAATCAGGAGAGGTCAGAGTTCAGGTTTACTATTTCTTTCATCTCCCTGACCTCAGAAATGAACCTGAAGCTCACAAACCAGGCGACCTAATTCAACTCTGCACCTTGAGTGAGTTCTGAAACTGTGCTTGGGGACCCTCAAGAGTCCCCAAGACCCTCTCAGGATCTTGCAAAAACAAAAATCTTTTTCATAATAAAGCTAAGCTGTTATTTCCCTTGATCATTCTCATTCTCTCATGAGTATAGAGTTGGAGTTTTCTAGAGGTTGCATAACATAAGATATTGAAGCAGCCTGAATGCAGAAGCATATAGGAAACTGACAGTCTGTTCTTAATCCAGAACTGTGAAACAATTCCATTCTTTGCACAATATTTTTAATTGGATTATATGCCAGTTCTTCCTAAAGATCCAACTGATATTAACAAACCATGAGTTTATTATTGTTATTTTAAATAAATTATTATTTTAAATAAAAATGCCATTTTAAATAAATATTTTAAAATGTTCTTAGTTTTAATTTGGAATATGGTAAATATTGATAGAGTCTACAGTGCAGAAGTTTTGAGGGAAACCTTGATAATTTTTAAGATCGAAAAGGGGTCCTGAGACTAGAAGGTCTGAGAATGAGATTGGTTGCTCTATAGTGAGTACCGACTAGCAGAGTCCTTCTGGCCTCTCTTTGAACTCCCTCAGTCTAGTGATGGGGAGCTCACTAGTCTATAAGGCACCACTGGGTGTTGTATATTTAGAAAAATAAGGAGAGGGTAGTGGTGGTGGTGATGATGGAGGAGGCTGGAGAGTGAGCTGGCAGTGGGGGCTGATATGGGACAGTGGAGAATAGCCGCTGAGCATGAGCAGGTCCTCAAAGCACAGCCAGTGGACATACCAGTGCCCTCCACCCCAGCCCATGTCTGGGTCACCCACAAACTCACCCGCAGAAAGGAGGGGAATCCCTGGCCATAGTACCCGACAGCAAAGTAGTCTGGCTTGGGCCTGAGGATTTTCATGATGTTCTCATAGAATTTTGACTGCTGATTCTGAAAGGAAAAAACTCCTGGCATGTAACAACACAGATGTGCATCAAAGACATACTGAACTCTGAGAGGGCATGGTGAAGAAATGTTCTACATACCAGAACCAAAGTGCTAAGTGCACATATTTGCACACTCTTCCTGCACCAGCTTATATATTGTCATCCTCTTAATAACCCTGGAAGTATCGTACTTCCAGTTTGCAGATAAAGAAATGGCATCTGACAGTGCAGTCAGTGAGCATGGAACTGACCTAGCCACCTAGGCAGGGTCCTCACCAGGAACATGCACACCCAGGCACATGTTTACAAAGGATCTGTGGCTGGGTAGAGTCTCTGGATATAGGTATCTACCTGTATAGTCACCCCTAATACATTTCCTCAACTCTAAGAGTTGTGCGTTTTTCACATTTTCACATCTCTGAAAACAGTTTGCATCTTATTTTATAACTGATGGCATCTTATGACTGCTATTTGCCAGATAGAAATCATGATATGGTACATTCAAGAGTGGTGTGCTTTACAAAGATATTTTATATCTGAAACAATCTAAAAGCTAAATGGGCTTGGACCTGGATCCATTCTATGTGACCTGGGTTTGGTGCATGGATGTGGTGCAAGAATATGCCCTGGGTATGTTTGTGTGTGTGCATGGATCTGTGACTGTTAGGTAGTGTCTCTAGATATAGATACATTCCTGTGTAGTCACCCTGTGTATGTGCATGAACACACATTCAGAAAGCACAAGTCCCTCCTCATCCACACATGAATATATAGTGGATATATATTCATCGGACAGATGCAGGTGTGTTTGCATCACCTTAGGACACTATACCCCACACCCAAGCCCCTTCCCTCTCCTCTAAATAAAAGCTCTAAATCCTCTTCCAACATTTTGACTTTTATTAAAGTTCCTGCTAACAGCTGGACTGGCCTCTGGAAATGGACTAAGACAGGGTCGTAGGGCCCTTGCTCTCAGGCAACCAGGACATGTGTGGGGGTATGTGAGTGGGGGAAGCAGAGAAAACAATTGGGTATTCTCTTTGCAGAGGCCACTGCCTCTCCAAGCCCTGGCCTCTGTGGCATAGGCAGGATAGGCTTCTCCCCACCAAATCATGAGCATGGAGGAGCCAATGGGGAATGGCCAGATGGGGAGGATTTTAATGTGATTTATCCGTTAATCAGAAAGCACAAATTTGTGTTTTTATTTAATTGGCTCAGTGATTTGTGGGAATTTTACTGCAAATGTAGCACAGTGTTTATTGGGTACGCAGCAGCAGCAGCCCCAGTGCCAAGCAGGTACTTAACATTCCATTGGAAGAACTGTCCCTGATGAGTTTCCCCAGAATGCCTCCCTTTGGAAATAGTCCCCTCTGGGAGGGAAACGCTCTGCACAACCTTCTCAGCCAAGTCTTCTTTCCATTCTTTTCCTGCTGTCCTAGCTTGCCTGGCCTCCTACACGCCCTCTCCCCCAGCCTCTCTGGTGGACTGAGGCCTGAGCACCAGCCCAAGGGAATTTGGTCTCTGATGCCTTACCAGGTTCTGGCTTAGCAGTTGATAGTCGAAGATCTCCATCTCATACTGTTGCGCCAGCTCCTTGCACAGGCTGATGGCCTCTTCCCACATCTGCAGAAAGTCATGAGACAAAGGTCAGCGTGCACTTGCAGGTTTGCAGAATGTTTGCCAAGGAAGGGATCCTGGCAGGCTCTGCCTTCTGGGACTGAGCTATAGCCCCGTTCTGGTCCAGACCTTGTACCATGCATGGGGAACCCCTGCTTCCAGGGGAGGACTCTTCCTCTGCTTCTCGCCTGATATTCCTGATCAAGAATGGGGTAGCCATAGACTAGGCTGAACACCTGGTTTACATGGTTTACATGCTTTCTAGATCTTCACAACCTTGCTTGAGAGGTGGTAATAGCTTCTGCATTTACCAGGTGAGAAATGTAAAGTCACAGAAGCAAAGCTACTGCCCCAGTAGAAAGCAGGGTGAAGATGTCCAACTGGTATTACCTGTGACCTTGCTCTCAATCCTCTGCCTTATATGTGCTACAGAAATGAAGCTTTGCCTCCCTCAGCTTTCCTGTGGGTAGGTGAGGCAGAGAGGTGTTTCCTTGATTTTTCAAAGAGAAACTGTTCATAGAGAATATACAGGTGAATTAAGGTCAGAGAATCTCTGGAAACAGAGTTGGGGTCAGATTCTAGTTCTCCTGATATTCACACTTATGATGTCTCCACTCTGCAATCCTATCTTTCTTTGGTCAACCTCCCTCCCTCTCTCTTTGCTTCCCCTTCTCCTCCTTCTCGCCCTTCCTTCCCTCCTACCTTCCTTCCCTTCTCTTTTCCTTGCTCTTTATCTCTGTTGTAAGAACATATAACATAGGATCTACCCTCCTTA
This sequence comes from Talpa europaea, assembly GCF_964194135.1. Lineage (NCBI taxonomy): Eukaryota > Metazoa > Chordata > Mammalia > Eulipotyphla > Talpidae > Talpa > Talpa europaea. Next base: position 36,545,884 of record NC_140076.1, read on the forward strand.
CACATATTTTAAAACATATTTATTTTTTTGGGCCTCCCTGGTGGCGCAATAGGTTGAGCACAACACTGTGGAGCTGTCCACAGCCTTTGTAGCGCCAGTTCGATTCCCGGCCAGCCAGGGAGAATCCCACGTGGCGAAGAGGACCTCTCCTGCCTCGCCCGCTGCTCCCCTCAGCAGTGTATTTCAGTCAGTCTGCCTGTTCTGCTCTCTGCTCTGTCTCTGGTGAATTCTCTCACCCTCCCATGACTCTGGCCTGTACCCCAGCTCTTTAATAAATAAAAATAAATCTTTAAAAAAAAAGTATATATATATATATTTTTGAGATTTTTTAAAAAAGATTTATTTATTTATTTATATTTTATTTATTTATACAAGCACTGGGTACAGTCAGAAGCGCAGGAGGGTGAGAGAATTCACCAGAGCCAGAGCAGGGAACAGAGCAGGCAGAAGGACCGAAGTACACTGCTGAGGGGAGCAGCGGGCGGCAGGAGAGGTCTGCGCGCCATGCGGGACCCTCCTCTGGTGGCCGGGGAGCAGCCAGGGATCGAACCAGTGCTGCAGAGGCTGCAGGCAGCTTCACAACCCAGCGCCCCCAGGGGAGGCCCTATTTTTTTGAGATTTTTAAGAGCACAACACAGCATTGTTAACCATAGGCCCAGTACTGTGCAACAGATCTCTAAAACTCATTCATGTTACACAACTGAAACGATATGCCCATCACTTCTTTTTTTAAAAAGACCTGTTTATTTATTTATTTATTTATTCATTCATTCATTCATTCATTTATGGATAGAAGAACTGGGTGTACAGTAGAGGTGCAGGGGAGCAGAGAAGGCAGATTTACAGAAACACTCTGCTAAAGGGAGCAGCTGGCAAGACAGGAGAGGTCTGCAGTGCCATATGTGGGTTAGCTCCCTGGGGAGGGATTGAACTCAGGCCGTCATGGTGATAGCGCTGAGACTTACCCACTACACCACCAGGGATGCTCTACCCATCACTTCTTAATGGGTATGTGAGTCTCTTTTCCATTTTTAAAAAAGTCTAGAAAGATAAATTCTGGACACAGGGGATGCTTTTCCTCTGTTATGTCTTAGCTGAAGCCAATAGACCATACCACCATCTTAGATTGAAGGGGTCCAGAACCTCTTCAGGGAGGCGGAGTGGGTTGGAAAACTGACAATCCTCGGGACACTCACTACATTTCACTTTCAGTTTAAAATGGAAAATGCACCTAAATGGAGAAGCTGGGGGAGGTGGGGGAGGAGAGAGAGGAGGTTGCCAAAATGCAGTGTGTGCTTTGTAGCAAAAGTGCTCTCTCTGCATCCAGGCATAAAAATAAATAAAAGCAAGTGCAGAGTGAGGCTGTAAACCCATGGACAGCTTAGTGAGCATCATAAAAATGCTTTATGTGCCTGGAGGAACTAAGTTCTCGTGCCAAGTTGGGCTAGGGATTTCTCTTCAGCTTGAACAAGAAAATGGTGGTAATGCCCCTAGGTTGGACCAGGGAGCTATATGGTTGAAGTGAAGGTCTTTGCCAACTTTCCATTATGATATGCCAGAAATGTGATCCCCATGTTTTAAAAGACCAGGAAGGGAGCAGAATGGGAATCAGAAATTTTCTACCAGGTCTGCCCTAATGGAACAGTAACCCATGTCTCTGAGTCTCATATATCCATTTGAGTACCTGCTGATTTCTAAGCATTGTAAGGTATGCAGTGATGGAGCACATATACAGAGGACAATACACAGTTTCTGCTTTCACTAAACCTAAGCAGGTAAAGTAAACATAAATAAAGTAATAGCTGGGTTTTGAGGGATGTAGAGGAGTTTACCAGGTGCTGACAGATGGGCTGATGGAGTAGAAACCCATTATTTATATATGGAACAATAAGTTTTCATTGCTTCCATGTGGAGAAAGGAAATTAAAACTTAAGGACTGCTAAGGAGTTTGGGCTTCATTGTAAAAGCTTCCAGAGCAGTGCTTTCACACTGCACTGTACCTATCTGCTCCCTCCTCTCTGCTCCCAAAGTATCTTGGCACCATCCTGTCCCCTCCTCACCTCCACAGTGACTGTATACCACAAGGAAATGTGCAAAAATGAAATCATGGTTGGCATGTCTGTTTAGCCAACTAAAGGTAAGCTTCTTTAGGCTGGGATCATGCCTTTTTTCTTCTCTGCTCTGACTTGAAGTCTAGCAGGAAGGGGGCCCTAGGGATGGCAGGATCTCTGCCCTCAAGGGGCTTATAATGGTAAATTATATGAACAGTGTTCTCCAACTTCTCTCAGTTCTTGGGAATTTACAAGCCCTTTCACAGACGTTACCTCATTTTATCTTTCTAGGGAAGGTGAGGAGATCAGACTAAGACAGATGCAATGAGCTGCAGTGACAGGATAGACCAGAATTAAATGTTAAATACTGTTTTAATGAACTGTGAGAGGCCTTGCAATTCAAAGGAAGGAAGGGCTCTAAGTAATCAGAAGACTCAAGAAAGGCTGAATGGACAAATGGGCCCATCAACTGCGCCCTTGAAGGTGGAGAGGGTAATAATGATGACAGTTAAACTTAACAAAATATTGATGTATACCAGGTCCTATGCTAGGGGCCCAGCATGCACTTTCTCTTTTTTTTTTTTTTAATTTTTTTTTTTTTAATAGAGGCATGTTTTATTTATTTATTTGTTTGTTTGTTTGTTTTGTTTATCCATGCACTGGGTACAGTCAGAAGCACGGGAGGGTGAGAGAATTCACCAGAGCCAGAGCGGGGAGCAGAGCAGGCAGAAGGACCGAAGTACACTGCTGAGGGGAGCAGCGGGCGGCAGGAGAGGTCTGCGCGCCATGTGGGACCCTCCTCTGGTGGCCGGGGAGCAGCCGGGGATCGAACTGGCGACGCAGAGGCGCGGGCAGCTTCGCAACCCAGCGCTCAACTGCTGCGCCACCAGGGAGGCCCTGCACTTTCTCTTTTAATGTTTGCAATACAGCTAGGAAGTGGCTACTATTGGTATCTCACTATTATGGGTAGGGAGTTGGGGTCTGTGAGGCCAAGGGAACTGTAGGTCATAAAGGAATAGGACTTGAAATCCATGCCAGTCTGGCACCAAAGCCTGGTAATTTAGCTGCCACATCATGTCTCCTACAGCTCGTATTGGTGTTTCCAGAAGGTCCACTAGAGACTGGAAGATAGGCAACAGCTGGTCTGACCAATCTCCTGACCAAACCCAACCAAGCATCGTGTCCTTGTTGTTTGAGGTCAATGAGGCACCACAATGTCATGTGCATATTCAATCTTATCATTTGTTCAGCATGTAGTTATTGGACCTTGCATGTTAGGTACTTTGCCAGTCATTGGTTATTTAATAGTGGAAAAGTTTCTCTGTGCTCGTGGCATTCTAAAGAAGGGAGACAGACAAATGAACAAGTAAAAACAAAATAATGAAAGTGGTGTCTGAGAGTGACAGGTGTTTTGATGAGACCATGAGGGTGATTCAGGGAAGGGGTGATGCTCTTCTGGGTGTCCAGAGAAGGTCTGCTTGAGATTGTGATAGCCAAACAAAGCCCTAAGTTATAAGAAGGAGGTGTCCATGGAAACAATGGGAGAGGAATGTTCCAAGCTGGGAAAAGCAAGTGCAAAACACTTGGCATAGAGCATGCATACAAGAGGGAAAATGTCAGGGATGAAATTAGAGCAGTTAGGCGATAGCTCATGTGAGTCCCCCCAGGTCATACAAAGAATTGTGGGACTTAATTTTAAGTGGAGTTAGAGAGCCATTGAGGTGATTATAAGCAGAAGAATAGCAATGATCCAACATTTGTTTTATGACACCCTGTTTCCTATGTGGAAGGTGATGTGTTGGGGACAATGGAGGAAATAGAATCTGCTTAGGAACCACTGAATGTCCAGTAAGAGCGATGTTGATGCCTTGAATGGAGGCAGAGAGAAGATGGAAAGAAATAATCAAATTTAGGATTGGGAGGAAGGAGAATTGGGTGTATAAGGTAGGAGAAGATGGTCCTCCCCACAGTCAGGGTCTCCACAGGCAGGAGAACAGGAACAATTTACCTTTCCTTTGTCGAAATAGCTTATGATGGTCTCATAGAGGGTCCCCTTCAGATGTCGATGGGTCTGGGGGTACTGCAGGCCTGTCTGCATGACCTGTGATGCACACTGCTCTTCAGACCACTGCAGAGAGAGGACACGCAGAGTCACCTGGGGCCTAGAGATTGGCTAGGGAAGGTGTTTTTCCCACTGATGAGGAGCAGAAGTCCTGTAATGTCCCCCCAACCCGGCCTGCCAGCTTCCTACCACCCTCAGTCTCAGCAATTAGAGAGTTTCTGGTCTACAGCTTCCTGATTTTGGCCTGGTCATGCTTATTTGACTCTATTGTTTTGCTAATGTGATTTGTAGGGATTTTCTCTGGACCCCTGTGGGACATGGTCCTAGCTCTTCAAAAGCTAAAGGAAATGCTTTTGATTTCATCCAGCTACAGCATTGTTTTCAAGAGAAGGAAAACAGCTCACTCACTGGGATTGCTAACAATTCATAGTTGATGTTTTGGGTGTTATATAAAATAGTTTGGATGTTATATAAAGCCTGAAGACATATCTCAGGGGGTTACTGTTGCTACGAAATGTGAAGGTCATTCAAAACCTTATGTGACCAGGCGAAGCACTGCTGAAAAATAATCTGCCAGGTCAAGAGTTTGGGGATACAAAGAATAACAAAATTTATTTGACTTATTCTTTTTACTTTTTTTTAACTCTTTAACTTGCTGTGAAGACCCTGAGGGGATCCCAGCATGAATCTCCTTCACTATAAGGGCAGTACCTTGAGAAGCCAAGTGTGGAGGAGGAGGGTATAGGCGGCCTCTGTGTAATTTTCACAGTCCAGGTGAAGATCTCGGAGTTTGTACAGGTACCTGTTTGGGGATGCATGTTAGTTACCAGCTGCAGGTGATAAGGAGATAAGGGACAGATGGTAGTACTGGTAAAGTCAGAACAACTGGGTATCTCTCAGGGCCATAAGACAGTCTTCCATCTCAGCTCATAATTCCCTCTGCATGGTGACAGTGACAGCACCTAGCGTCTGTGGGGCCCTTAGTCCCTAACAAGTACCATGTCAAGTACTTGAATGCCATAGGTCACTTAATCCTCATGACAACCCTGAGAGATGGGTCTGCTCAAAACTCCCATTTTCAGATGAGAAAACTTTGGCCTAGGCACCATCCCAATCTATATTCAACAGGATATTGAAGGACCTGGCCAATGCAATATGACAAGTAAAGGAAATAAGGGAAAGAGAAATAAATCAATTGTCAGAAATCACATATTAATAAATGGAAGAGCAGGGATGTGGTCCCAGGCTAACCACCTTCAGATGACATGCTCTAATCATTTTATGACTAAAAGATCAAACAAGCCACAGCACTGTATAGGGCAGTTCTGACCCTCTCTTCAGTGTATAAAAGAAGAACATTTTCTTGTAAGAAAAGGATATGTACTGGGGGTACACCTTGTACAGTCACATGAGGACCTTGAGGTATCAACAGGGAGAATCTACCATTCTACCATAATCACATTCCCACTTCCCCACTCCTTTGCAATGTAATGCTCCAGCTCTCAACACCAGGGTGACACTACATTTGTTGGGCAATGAGGACAAGAAGGAGAGCAAAGGAAGAGAGGATCTTGGCTCAATTCTTAGATATTTGATACATGATTGGTAGTAAGGGGCAGTGAATTAACTCCTCTGAACCTCAGTTTGCTCACCTGTAAAGTGACAACACAGCAAGTTGCTGGGCATAGAAAGGACCAAGCAGACCATGTATGAAAGGTCCAGTAAGTACCGGTTAGCACTGCTGCTAATAAATGCAGTGTGTAGTGAAAATTATCATCCCATAATCAACAATGAGGGGTGACAGCTATTATCTATTATCATGTGAATTAGGTTTCTCTTCTTGCCACTTCCAGAAACAGAATCTAGAGCCAAAGAACCGTTGCTGTGGTGACTTGCATGTCATTAGGAGCATTTATTTAAACCTAACTCTTAGTCATCTGGTGAAGGGAAGATGCTGTGATACCCTCGGTGCTTTCTTCTGGGAGGAGAGGTGCGACCCATGATCATGCCTATCTAACCATGGTAGTAAAGGGCATCTCAAACATCTAATCTCTAGGCAGGTCTCATTGCTCAGGCTTGGGTTTGTAGAAATTTAACTTTCTGCACAGAATGTCATCAAGGGACGAATTAGCTGTTAATGTCTCTGGTCACATAAAATATGGTGGTGGGTCAAATGTGTGCTACCTGACCTCAGGGTAGGAACTGCCAAAAATTTGGAGAGGAAGAAAAGCCAGCTAGTGGTTTTTATAACTAATGAGCCAGGACATGCTAGTGACCTTTTGTTCATTTTTTGATTCAATTGGCCATCAATCAATTCAATTGGGTTTATACATATGGCGTGTGTACTATGTACTGAGTGTACAGGCATACCAAACATCAGAGATAAATGTTGGAAAAAGTAGACTCCATTCTCAGGGTCTGGAATCTACAGTCTAGAAAAAGAGGCAGAATTTGAATCAAATAATCAAATAAATAAAGGCAAAACCACAACTGTGATAGAACAAATGGGTGTTTTATATATTATATAAACTCATGAGCCCGATAATTCCCCAACAAGTAAGACTGAGAGATCTGTTAAGTGGAGTTCTTAGGGCAGGAAGTTGGCAGAACTAGGTTCAACACCAGTTATTTCTGACTGTATAGTCATGGCTTTTCCATTCTTCTCCCACTTTAACTTTCTGCTGATCAGAGTTATCAGTGAAGCTGCAGGTGGTCTGCCTGTAGGGAGTGTTGAGTCCACCTTTAGAAACCCCTAAATGGGGCTTACACATTTTGTACATGGCTGTACCTTGTCTCCTCTTGCCTATACATGGTCCCTAAATTCCTTGATAGATGAATCCAAAAGCCTTGGTGAGAGCAGAGAGAGGGCTTCCTGCTACTTTCAACTCCTTAATTGATTCATGGGATTTGTAGCTTACAGCAAAGCCCAAAGGAAGACAGAAGAAGAGCTCTGCTGGCCCAACAAGTGACTGAAACTGAAACAGAGGTCTAATGGGCCGGGAGGTGGGCTGGGTGAAATTCAATGGGAGAATGGAGACACTCTCTTGACCATGGCTCTTCTACCCATCTAAAGGGGCTGCCACCACCTAGTTTGGGCAACAGTTGTTGGGACAGGATGAAGGCTCAGGGATACCACACCTTCTGAGTTTTTTCACAAGAGAGAGATTTTGATTTTAATGCACAATGTGTAGATTTTTAAAATTTGGCAGCCAATTAAAACTGTTTTTAAATACAATGTCTTCCAAATAAGAACAGGTTTTCAGACTATACCCTATTTATAATGTCTGGTTTAGGCAAATGTGGTTTACCTAAGATTACTATAGGACTCAAATCTCCAAAGGTTATGGAGATCAGGGATTTGCCATCTTTGTTTCTAAAACAGGAAGGAGAGAAAAGAAGTTGGAGGGAGGGAACCAGGTGCAGGCTCTTTACCTATAGCATCTCATTTAATCTGCAGACTAGAAGGCAGAATGGAAACACACTACAGGAGGAAACTCAGCCCAGGGAGCTTGTGTGATTTATCCAGGGTCATGTGGGTAATGGTGAATAGCCCAGGCCCTACAGATCCCAGGCTTTGGCTACTACAACATCATCTCCACTGATGTTATAAATGCTATCCAAGCACAGGGCAACCTATGATTATCCGGTATCCAAATGATAGTTCCTATTTCTGGAGTCATGCTAAACTAAATCCCTAAAAATACTGGCAATGATAACAGAGTGAATACAGGTTTGGAGTCTCTGGACTTTGAAAGAATGTGTCAAAAGCCTTGACAGTGCCATGCTCATTAATCTGATAGATTCCACTTTGCTGCCTCTGGCCTCATAAGGATATATGCAGAGATATATGTTCAAGAATTTTTGTTGTTGTGCTATTTATGACAGGAACAAGTTGGAAACAACCTAAATGTTCAATAATATAGGATTGACTATATAAATTATAGTATATTTTGGAAAAAGAATTTTTATAGTTTCATTAAAAATGATATTGAAATACATCTGTTGACATGGAATTCTTGCCAACCAAAAAATAAATTATGAGCAATATGATTTGATTTTTGCAAAAAATATGCATGCATAGAATTCAATCTATATATAAATATAAAAGAATCCAGAGATGTATGGATTACAGGGGTTTATTTCATTTTTTAATTTTACTTGTCTGTATTTTACGAGTCTTTTTTTTTTTTTGGTTGGGTAAAAAGTATTTATTATTTTTATAATGAGTAAAAATAACAATAATAAAAAAAATCTTTGGAGAAAAAATAGTAGATTCTGAGAAAAATTGGCAAGAGATTTTTTTGCTCTAGGCTAATGTTCAAAAAAAGAAAACCCTTCATGATATGTTGAAATAAATATCTTTTAAATGCCTACAAGGAAATGGGTATCATGCAACTTGGTATTATTTTTCCTTTTGAAACTGTCTGACCACTGGTCTAACTACATGCCTTGTAAATGCTAGATTAGGTCTTCACATGCTGGTATGAGAAAACCAAGTGATTTTGGGAGTTGATTGCAGAAGAATGGAGGCAGCTGAATTTTGAGCAGATTTATAGGAATGCAAACCCAAGGGACCTGAGTGTTAATATAAGTTTAAATTCTATCCTGAAGGCAATGGGGAGCCAATGATAAATATTGAGCAGGAGAGTAAAAATCTTACCTTATGTACATCTCTTCCCGATTGTTGTCTTTGTAGAAATTCTAGGTGAGAAAAAATAAGGGTGAGAATTTTTCTTTGCAGGGTGGCAAGGGTGGAGGGTGTAGTAATGGAGACGAGAGGAAAACTTCTAGTTACTGTCAGGGGGTTTGGAGATGGGGCAAAACTTTACTTCAGAGGGTTTCTTTAGGTGGGCCTCCCTGGTGGCACAAGGGGTTAAGCACAGCACTGTGAAGCTATCTGCAGCCTCTGCAGCATGAGTTCCAGTTTCAGCCGGCCAGGGAGCTATCCACATGGCGCAGCAGACCTCTCCTGTCTCGCCCGCTGCTCCCCTCAGCAGTGTATTTCAGTCAGTATGCCTGTTCTATTCCCTGTTCTCTCTGGTGAATCTTCTCACCCCCCACACATCTGGCCTGTACCCCAGTTCTTGTATGCATAAATAAATAAATCTTTAAAAAAATGGCTTCATTAGGAAATTCTGCCCTTGCAAGTCACTTCCTAGATCATCAGACTATAAATGGACAGAGGAAGTATCTAGGCTATCACATATCAGAGGGTACAGGTGAGCTATGTGGTGCACTGAGAGGAGGGCTGCCAAGATTAAGACAAAGTTACTAGGCTTTTCAAAGGATTTGATTTGAAAATGTCTAATAGGAAATGTAGCTTGATCTTTAATATCTCAGATACTGTATCCAGGTGGACCTGAGTTGGAATCAGAATAATAACAATCATCAGAGTAATATAATGATCATCGATCCTAGTGATAACAGACCTTATTGCCTGATAGTGTGGAATTAGCAGGCATTATGATGAGATTCCACAGCCAAAATCATTTAAACTTGACAATACCGAGGAAGACAAATCTTATTCCAGTTTAAGGGTCATTGAGACCAATAGCTGTCCTGGACTCTGCCACCAGAGATTCTAATCTGTGCATTTTTAAACAAGTCCTTACAGATTCTGAGTCAGGAGGTCACGATCCGATCTATGAGAAACCATGTTTTAGTGTAATGCACCCCACACACCTGTGACTCTGAGAGGGGGACATGCCATGTTCCAGGTGTTTCAGGGCACACAGTCAGTGTGTACACAGTTAGAGTAGACCTCAGCTCTCTTGAGGCCTCCCCTACCCAACCCTGAGTTCTTCCCTGATACCATGCTTAAGCCTCACACCAAAACTAGCAGGGTCTAACTGCTGGTGGAACTGCCTGTCCTAAGCTTTCTTTCTGGTCACAGCCTGACTGTTGAAGGTCAATATTTCACCTCTGCCGGTCCAGAGAGAGAAACTGTGAAACTCCTCGAAAAGCCCTCTTCATGCCCTTTATGTAAATTGGACCTGGTGGTATTATTAGCAAAGGATTCCTTTCTGCTGTAATCAGGATTTTTAAACTCCCCTTAGGATTTAAAAAAATCAATGGCAATATCTAGGCTCTTTAAAAAGAGTGCACGTAGGGTTAGTAGAGAGGCTTCACCACAGAACTGTGAGGACAAGATTTATATTTCTAGAATGCTGAGAATGGCAGGGGGTTGATGTGATGGATGTCATGTGGTCTTTTGGCTGATTTGACTCATTTGAAGCATTTTGGGAAAGCTGAGATGGCAGGTATGAAGCAAAATGGCTGCTACCACCTGTCTCACGTTCACATCTCAGGGACATGTGAGGAAGTCTGTTTGGGACCTGACCCATGGTTTGTCCTCTAGGAGTTAAGAGCTTGGTTTTGGTATTAGCTGCTCTACTTAGCCTAACCTACTGTAAATTTCTATAAATTCTGGTTTTTGGTATTACTCCATTCTGTAAGAGAAGGAAAGGAACACATGGTGAGCACTTAATCATGGGCCAGGACTGTACAACCTACTGAAACAGATACTGTAATTTTCCCCATGGAGCAGATAAGCCAATTACACCTTCAGAAAAGTTTCTTGTCTCACCTCTGAATTATCAGAAGGATAAGAACCCATGGGCTGTGATTGCTCATACTTTTAACCCTTTATCCTGCCACCTTCCTTCTATGTGATGCGTTAAGAGCTAAAGGGACTGACTACTCATCCCCATTTCATATATACAGAAACTAAAACATTGAAAGGTAAACTCTCCAGACACAGAGCTAGTAGATGACAGAGCAAGTACTCAATCCCCTGTTTTGTTTATTCCCCAAAGCCCTAGCCCTGTTTCTTGATCAAGAATCAGAATGAAGCCCAAAGTCAGCCTTGCCCCCAGGATTCTGCTCTGACGTGATGGGGACATGCCCGCCAGCGCCGTACCAGCAGGTTCACAGTGCAGCTCATGCGGTTGTCTTTGCTCTCATCCGTCATCACGCCCCGGTAATCCAGCAGCTTCTCCAAGAGGCCTTTGACCAGATTCACGAAGCTCTCCACTGACTTGGAAATGGTCGGGTGCTCTGAAGCACACTCCATCAGGCTGTGGGCACAGATGGGGATCAGTGAGCTGATGGCCTGGGGAGAAAGAGTGTGCTGGGGCCTGGGGGAGATGTGGAGGTGAGGGGAGAGTTGAATGCAAGCCAAATAAACCAATGTGTCCAAGCTCCCCAGATTCATAGGCTCATTTCATTGAATCATTTAATCACTTATTCATTTATACACTTATACACAGTAGAGAAGGTATTTAATTTTTTCCTCCACCATTAAAATGGGGGAAAAATAAATCCCAGAATGGGCAGTGGTATGGGGTAATGGTTACCTTTATACATCTACCTTGGGAGAAAGCCAGTACAACTATTGGAGGCAATGATTTTCACAATATCTATCAAAATTGTAAAGGCACGTGTCCAACAATTCTACCTGGAGAAATCTACTCTATAGAAATTTCCCAAAACCATGCAAAATTTTATACTTATAATACTTATAAATTACATCTAATTGTGAAATAGTTGGAACCATCTTAAATGTCCATAAAAGAGAAATGGTTACAAAAATTAAAGCATATTCACAAATGTAGTTCAATGAGGCCATTAAAAAGTATGGGAAACAGATTTGTTTTGACATAAAAAGCTCAATGTAAAATACACAGTTCAGTGAGAAGAGCAAGTCTCAGAACAATATATGTATATTTTAATCAACTCACATATTGTCTACCATATCACAGGCATCATTCTAAACATCTCACAAACTTTAACTCATTTAATCTCTCATCATCATCTGATGATGGGAAGTCTGCACAGAGAATGTGGAGAAGCTAAGGCACAGAGAATTCAGCTAACTAGTCCAAGGGCACACAATTGATAAATAGCAACAGTCTGCCTCCAGGCTCCATGCTGTCACCCACCACATGCCTTATGTAGTGGAAGAGCATTTCTGCATTGTGTGTCTGTGTTTATACTTGTGCTGGATGTGGTCAGAGAGATAAACACCAAACTCTTAATGGTGATGGCTTTTTTTTTTTTAGCATAGAAGAATTGGGGTTAGGCCAGAGACAGAATGGGGAGCAGAACAGGCTAATTTACTGAAACATAGTGCTAAGGGGAGCAGCAGGTGAGAGAGGAGAGGTCTGCTGCTCCATATGTGGGTTAGTTCCCTGGCCAGGGAACAAACTCACATTGCAGTGACTGGAGATAACTTGATAGCAGTGACTTAATCCTTAGGCCACCAGGGAGGCCTGGTGATGGTTTTTGATAAGGAGTTTAGGTGGAGGAACAGAGGACCATGTTCATTTTTTAAGTTAAATGTACGTAGGTTATTTGAAATATTGACAACATGTGTTGTAATGTTGATGTCTAAATTTTAAAAAACAAAAATGTTATATTCTTTAAGCATCTATTGCTCAGCACTGTGCTAGGCATTGAATGGGGTGGGAATGAGGAAAAAGATGAAAAATTAAGGAATATAAAATGAATCATGTCTACCTCAGAAGACCCACAGGTCAGGGAGAGAGAGACAGATGGATTACAATTTTGATTAATGACTATATCTTATAAATCCTCATTCTCTACCAGACACTGCAGAATTTTTTTTCGTAAGAAATGATCAAAATAATTGTTATAAGTAAAAATTATTCCTCATATTTTACAGATGAAGAAATCAAGGCATAGAAAGCTTAAATGACCTTTCTAGGATCGCCCAGCTCATGAGCAGTGGTGACCTTGGGAGTCAAGTCAAATACTATTTGTTCAAATGTCTTCCACAGAGAGGCAAATGCTGAGGTGATCCTGAGGAGACATATATTACTCAGGCTACAATTTGCATTGGGTTGCTCTCCTCTTGGCAGTTTGAGTCCCAAGGGCTCCTTGGAGGGGAAAGGTGAAAAAAGCAAGTACTTCTGAGGGTCATTTCCTCATGGAAGCTAAGCCAGGCTGCAAAGAGGCGACATCTCAAACTGTGGCTGCGATCAGACAAATCCATCTTCCGAGGGGAAGCACCTGTTTCAGGCTCTCACTGAGAGATGCAAATAGCCCCGTGATTTAGGCCTGTTTGGTTCAGTCGCAGCTGTGCCTGACTCCTCTTGGATACTCACTTGCAGCCCTGCTCCCACCCTAATGACAATGCCAGGGAACTTCATCCCAGTGTTTGGGGGCCCGGGGGAAGATTTCTCTAGCCTCCCAGGGCATCAGGCATCTCAGTGCCTGAGCCAGGCCCGACCCGTGGTTCTCAGCCATGCCTGCATGTTAGAATCATCTAGGGGTAGGTTGTGGTGGGGTTTGACAAAACTCAGTGGTCACCCAAGTCAACAACTTTAGGGTAGGAGTTAGACTGCAACATGTTATTTTTTTAAGTCCTATAGGTGATTCCTATGCCTTCAAGAGATTCCCATGTGCAGCCAAAATTTAGAATCACTGATTTAGTCCACTGATTTGCAAATGTGAAAGTACATGGAAATCATCTAGGCACTGTGTAATCCATCCTGATTCAGTAGGTCTGGGCTAGGGCCTAAGATTCTGCATTTCTAACAAGCTTCCTGGTGATGTTAATGCTGTTAGCCCTTAGAGAAGCAAGGATTTATTAGAAGAATAAAGTCTTGACTTTCCTAGCTTTTCTATTCTTTATGGATGAGGTAGAACATTTCTCATATTGTCTAGAATTAGTGAGATGGATGGGTAGATTGATTTTAAGTCACCCACCCATGCATCCACCACCTACCACCATCCACAGATCCATCCATCCATCTACCCATCCATCCATTCAACATATACCACTCTAGGGATATAGAAATCATTAAGGAAGTGACCTCCAGGAATGACCTCCTCCTGCACTCTAGCAGGGGAGGCAGATATAGAAACTAAAACTAACCGTAATATGTAATGATACTACCACTTATTGAGTATTTCCTGTGTTCTAGATGCTATGTCCATTTAATTGTAATATTGTTTAATATTGACAAAAATCTCCTTGAGGTGGGCACTACTGCAACCCTCAACTTACAGATGAAACACAAAGCACACAGGGCTGGGTTCTCATCTCAGCCCTGGCCAGGTCACAGTTTTTTCCTCAGCTGTGACTCCAACAGTGGAGTAAGTGACAATAAAAAGAGCAGTGGCATGAAGATCACTCCCTATCAGGAATAGTAGTAAAACCCAAAGCCTGATCTACTCCCAAGACTTCCTGTCTGGAGAGGCAGAGAGCACTGGTCACTGTGAGCTAGTGTTGCTGTTTGGAGGAGGGGGTTGTGGAGGGGGAGTGGCTGGAGGGCAATCATACCACCTTTGAACTGATTTGCATTTAACATGGAGGCCCTGGAAGCAGGGAGCACAGGCCCATACCTCTGTCAGTTCTGATAGAAATGGACTTTCAACTCTGTATGGACTGCCTTTTATTACAGGTCCTCTTTAAGGTACTGAACTGGCTTGGGGAAATCTAGGTTCCAGCACATACATTCTCTGTCCCCTTCAGCCTCTTCCAGCCCCCTCATCTGGGAATGGAAATACCCCTAGGCAGATGGAAATACAGGTGGGTAAAGCGTATCACTTTATTCCAACAATGTGGGACACTCACTTTAAGACAGAGGTGGACTTGCGGGAATGGGTTCTCAGGGTAGGGAGGAATAGGATGCAGTTTGTGCCCTGCACAAGAACAACATGGGATTGAAATTCAGCCCTACTCCATGGGCTTAGCTTATGACCAGATGCAAGGCTACAGCTACCACAGGCAGGGGAACTCTGTTCCAGCCACAAAGGTACCATCCAACTACAGAGTCAAGTACCCACTAGACTGTGTGCCTAGAGAGGTCCCTGCATATCAGTGGAAGCTCCAAATTAGGGGTTGGGAGGTAGGACTGGAGGGGCCAGGATGACTGTGCTGGAAGAGAAGAGAGAGGTAGGATTATGGCTTCAAAAACCATATCACCTGGAGAATAATAATAATAATAGTAGTTAATACTCCTGGACTACCTACTATGTATCAAAAAATGTTCTAAGCACTTAAACTTTTCTGTTTAATTGCAACAAAAACTCTAAGAGCTAGATAGCACTTTTAACCCTGATTTGTAGATAAGGAAATTGAGGCTCAGAAAATTCAAAGGAGTGAGGACTGGACCCCTGGACATTTTGATGGGCCCTGACTCCTCAGGTTCCGCTTGCTTCGTTTTACAAAAATCATTTACACCTCTCTCTCTGGAGAAAAATAATGAGCTGTTTTTAATTGCCTCAACCTCTAAGGATTCTTTTTATAAATAATCACTCAGGAAGGATTGGAAAATCCTGCTGACCATCTGAAGACTGCTGCAGGGCGCTCTCTGCTTATAAAAATGGAAATTGCCAGCACCATTCATGGTTTCATTTCTGGTCAATATTTAGAATTTCCAGGTTTAGAACTTCAAGACAAACTTGGACTCAGGCAAAATGTTGCTTTTCCCCCTGGACCATCAGATTGATACCCACCCTACCTCCTCCACTGAGTGGTGCTTGCCTTTTGGGAAATAGTGAAGGCTATGCATACAGGAGGGGGCTGGAGCTCCATGCTGCCTGCTGGGCAGGGCAGAGAGGGTCACCATCAGGGTCATAGCAAGGTCTTTCATGTGTTTTTGTTGTTAAAGGTAAAATATTAAAAAAAAAAAAAGGACTGGGGAAAGAACCCAAAATCTGAGTTATATAAGGGAAACATAAATCAGGAAATATGCAACAAGAAGAAAATTTGGGTTATCTGAGCCACATTCCTAAATCTTGGGTGAGGATGACGGTGGGGAGGCAAATACATGGTATCAGAGCGAGAAACCGGGGATAGAGTTATTCAGTTTTCAAAATAACCTCAGCAGGCTTATTATCCCTATTATATAGGTGGGAATCCTGAGACCAAAGATGTGTGATTGACCCAACCTTATGTAGCTGGTAACTGGAAGAACCAGAATTAAAACCCAATAACTTTCTCCACAGATACACAATTTGTCAATATGCACATAAAAAGACACTCAATATCTTAACCATGAAGAAAATACGAATGAAAAGGACAATGAGATGTCCCTTTGCATCTACTAGGCTGGGTAGATTCTGTATGACAGAACTAACAAGTGCTGAGGAGACTGTGGAGAAATTGGAACCCTTACATATTGCTAGTGAGGATGTAAGTGGTACAGTCTTGGATATCAGTCTGGTGATTTCCCAGAAGGTTAAATATAGAGAGATACCATATGATCCAGAGCTCCATTCCTAGGTATATACCCAAGAGAATTGTAGACATATGTTCGCACAATACTCATAGAAGCATTATTCCTAACAGGCAAAAAGTAGAAACAGACTTAATGTTAATAAACTGAAGGTTGGATAACAAATTGAGGTATATTGGGCCTCCCTGGTGGTGCAAGGGGTTGAGCAAGTTGGGCAAGTGTCAGCATTATGAGGCTGTGTGCAGCCACTGCAGCATGAGTTCGATCCCTGGCCAGCCAGGGAGGTGACCCACATGGCATAGCAGACCTCTCCTTTCTCACCTGCTGCTCCCCTCAGCAGTGTGTTTCAGTAGATCTGCCTGTTCTGTTCCCCACTCTATCTCTGGTGGATCCTCTCACCCCCTGCACCTCTGGACTGTACACCAGTTTTTGTGTGCATAAATAAATAAATCTTAAAAAATAAAAAAACAAACTGGGGTATAAGCGAACAGTGGAATACTATTCAGCAAGAAACAGAAATGAAGTCTGGACACATGCTACAGAATGGATGAACCTCAAAGTGTGCAATGTGGAAGTCTGCCACAACAGGCCATATATCGCAAGGCTCCATCTATAAGAAGTGTCCAGAGGAACAAACCCACCAGAAACAGAAAGTGGGCAGGGGTTGGGGGAGGATGACAGCTAAGGGGTGCAGGGCTTCTTTGAGGAGGTAACAAAGAATATTCTAAAGCTGACCATCATCCTGGTATCATAATTCTGTGAATATACTAAAGGGAAGTGAAATGTCATATACTTTAGGTGAATTCTATAGCATGTGAAGTCTATCTCAATACTATTATAAAATCAAAATGGAGTCCCAACTCTGAATCCAGTGCTGTCCACTGTCTGCTGTTTCCTCACCCAGGCCTGTGTACTGGAGTCAAGCAGAGCCTGTTCAGGGTTTCCACTTGTCCACTTGACTAGCTTGGTCAAGTTTTCCTGGATAAGATACTTTCCTGAGCCCTGAGGGCCACCTCTGTGATACCAGGATCAAAGATAGCAAACCTGACCCAAGGAGACAACACAGGGAGGGCACTGAGTCTGGTCCCTCTATATTGCATGTGCTTCATCAGTGTTGGTCAAAATCAATGCCCCTTTAAGATTAACTATGCCAAAGAGGGACAAACAGCAAGAATTATGCCACAGCTAAAAGCAAACAAAAGTAAAGTTTTTGTTGGATTATTTCCCACTTCCCAACACAGCAAATTTCTGTTTCTCTGGCCCTTTCCATCTATATCAAAGAAATAGCCATTCTAGGGAGAAATGTGAAGTTCCCTTTCAAATTGGAATTTATTCAGTACCCACAAGCCTCCAGAGAGTTCTGCAGGAGGTGGGGGGAGAGACACTAAAGCCCTTTCAGCACCCTGGGGTTCTGAGTCCTATAGCTCCCACCCCACCTTACTGGGGGCTTCTCCCATGTCAGGCATGGAACTTACATGGACTCCAGTAGCTGCATGTACTGCTCATCCCCTCGACCCCCTTCCACTTCATGGTCCAGCTTGAGGATGATTTCGTTTTCAAACTGAAGAAGTAGGAGGTGAAAATCAGTATTAGAACAACCTAATTTCAACTTCATTATTTTAACCAAAGTTTCAGGAGCACCCACCCTCTTCAACGTTAGTGCTAGGAAATGGAAATGCAAAACAGAACAGGGCACTACGTCTGTCTTTTAGGAGTTCTCAGACAATGAAGAGGAATAATAGATAAGTGATGGAACAGAAAGATGGGCATAAGGGAGGGAGAAGGAAAAGGAGGAGAGAGGAAGAAAGGTACAGGAGTCAGGGAGGGAGTCTCACAGCCCCCATGCCATTTGAACTTGTCCTCAGTTTATGTTGGAATTTTGCAGAAGATGAAAAGGGGAAGAGTATTCCAAGTAGAGGGCATGATATGTGCAAAGACATGGAGGTACATGACAGAGCATTGCATCTATAGAGATTGAGATGTTGTCATGCACAGCTATTATTTCTGCCTGCCTGACATTCCTTTCTCCGTTATAAGGTGATCACATTGGCCATAATCTTAGTCTGGGGGACTCAAGTGAATTGACTATATATCTCCATTAGACCTAGCTCCTAATCTGTATTTTCCACCATCTAACTCTAGAACTAACAAAGGTCCAGGTTAAGCCAGTGAGACTCAAACCTGAGGTTTTGTTGGAAATTTTAGCAAATAGAGTCCCTCTACTCAACTTGAAGATGAAAGGTCTGAGGATAATGGAGGTAACCACAATGAAAGAGCCTGCCTGAGAGTGACAACAATATAGAGGAAAGCAGAGATAGAGACAGATTGAAACCTGATGGCCTTGTTGAATATCTGGATACAGCCACACCTGAAATTGTTTAGTTACATAGGCTGATGCCTCAGTGTCAAGATTGGTGATAAATGCAATAGTTAGCAATCAGATGATATAAGTGACCTATGAGTATGCACCTATGGTTACACCAAAGCTTGTCACACTGAGGCCAAGAAGTGTTCTATCTCCCTACTTCCAATGTTAAGAAGCATCTCACCCAGTTGAGTTGATGGCTTATTCAACATTTTGAAGGGTCACATTGTGTCTTTTTTATCTGGCTGTAATGCAAAACAGTGTGTACTACTTAATGTCATACCCTGATGAGTTCCTCCACATCAAGCAGTCTGTCCCTCCCCCACATTACCACTAAATAAGAAACTAGCACCAGGAGAAAGGAAAGAGGCCTGAGTGAAGGTCATCAAGGTCATAGAAATGCTTGGACACTCCTAACTTCTATCCCAGCCTCTTTACTCTCAGTCCTCATAATTCCATGGTGTCTGGAGATCGAGAATCATCTTTTAATACAACAAATCATAAGCAGCCAACCCTTGCTTTTAGTGCCACCCTCACAAAGTGTTGGTTATGATTACAGATGAAGAAATAGAGGTTCAGAGAGTTCTTCAAGTTTGTTTGAAGTCTCAGATGGTTGGCAGAGACCATTTAGCAGAACACTTCCAGTCCACAAGGATCAAGCTCAGTCTAATGAGCTGTGATCTCTAGGTGATGAAAGTCAGATACCCTATGCCCTTCCCCCCTGGTTTGAATATCATCCATAGAGCCATTGTTCATTCACCTTTGTATGGGAAAGGCCAAAGGAAAGAACCAGAAGCTTGTGCTGATATAACACAAATGAGAAAGAATTACCTGTGTGTTGCTATGTTTGAAGAGGATTTATTGAAAGAGATACACAAGGCCCAGAAAGATGGGTAGAGCCGTGATAAATGTGAAAAGAACAGGCATTCCAGGTGGAGGGAATGGAATTACCAAAGGTGTGGAGGTGAGAATATGGGAAAAAATGAAGAGAGAAGTTCAGCTGGAGCCTTGAGTTCAGAAAGGAAGGGAGGAAATAAGAATGGAGACCTAGATGGGGTAGACCTAGATGGTGAGTGTCAGGGCTGCCACTGCACATGAGCCATACCCTTTACAAGACAAATTTTGCATGTGTCAAGAATTATCCAAAGTTGGGGCTTGGGGGGATCTCCTGATTAGATCTCTACCATGCCAAGCCTTAGGCAGGAAGAAATACAGATGGGCGACTGAAAGAGTGGACTATGATGTTAGGCTGTGTGGGTTCAAAGGTCTCCTCTATTCCCGCCACCATTTTGGAAAAGTTTAGCTGATCTTTCTAATCCTCAGTTTCTAGTTTGTATCAGGGTTGGCAAACTTTTCTCTAAAAAGCCTGATAGTAAATATTTTAGGTTTGGGGAATCAGACAGCCTCTGTTTTAACCACTCAGCTCTGCTGCTGTAACACAAAAGCAGTCATAGATAATAAATAAACAAATTGGCATGGCTCTTCTCCACTAAAAGTTTATTTATAAGACCATGTGGTAGATTTGGCATGTGGGTCCTAGTCTGTGGATCACGATCAGGACAATAGGCATAACAGTGGCTCCAACTGTGCACATGGTTAGGAGGAGCAGAAGCACCCTTATGTACACAGCACTGGAGACACGCTCAGGCTCACGTGTGCACTGGGTCTGCTCGTCTTCTTATGATGACTGCCATGCTACTGTTATCACCACTGAATGTTACTGAAAAGCAGCTTTGGGGGAGAAGAGCAGCATTTTTTTCTTGTGTGAGTCTTTCAGGGGTGGATGTTGGCATAGTTCCCCCCATGAGATGAACTTGCCTCTAGAGCTGAGCAGAGTAGATGGGGTAAATAAGCACTTGTCTAGGGTCACAAAAGAGCCTGCAGGGAGGGAAATAACAGGGTGCCAGGGAGTGTGTGGAGCTGGATGATGCCAGCTCCTAAGCCCTCTGGGTTGGGTAGGAGAGTCAAGGTCTCAGTCCAGCATATCCCAGAGCAGACTCTGACCCTTCCTGCCTCCAGAAGGGCACTGTGCCCAGGAGTGGGGATGACCACAGCCTTTGGCATCAAACAGACTTGGTTTTAGTATTGTTTGGGCTTTTCTCCCTGTCATATGACCTTCGGGAAGTTAATAAGCCCTTTGGAGGCACGTCACCTTTTCTCATCTATTGAACGGAGATTTAAAACAGCACTTACTTTACAGTGGTACTGAGAGAAGTTAATGAGGAAACACATGTAAAGGTCTAATCTGGTGCCTGGCACAGAGTTGGTACTGAATAATTGTTAGCAATGATCATGATGCCACTGCTGACAAGGTCATCAATAGCATCACAATTGCATTTAATCTTTACAACAATCAAGGGAGAGAACTGCATGTCATCATCTAATTTTACAAACAAGAAAACAGAGGCAAAGTAGGACTCTGCCTAGGTTTCAAGGTGTGGATGAACTTGACCTAGGATGGGCCTGAGGGTCCACATACCCTCCCAAATACAGGTCACATCCCTAACATTGTCATGGTGCAGAGTTTAGGATGCATCTCTAGCTCCTCCAAATAATGCCATTTTCATCCACATCCTCTGTAAGTGACTATATCACACCATTGACTCCCTACTCCACCCCTGCTGGGGGTGGATATTTATCAAGCGGCTCTGCAGATTACTTTTAAAGAAGTCAGATGTCACAGAGGCCCATGAAGAATTATAAGACCTTACTCAGGAAAAAAGAAATGTACTCTAGGAGCCCAGCCCTGCTGTGGTTCCCCTTTCCTAGCAGAACAAACCTACATGACCCTCACATGCACATGCAGCCCTATGGTGCATCTGCTGCCTCTCCCGACTGTTTGGCTGTTTTCATCATCCTGTTTGTCTAGAATGTTCCTTGATAGAAGCTCAGCCCCCCTGAAGTGTGCAGCTTAGGGAATAAGAGCTCCTTTTCAAAGGTTTGTTGCCGATAATGACTTGGAGGGGCAGAGATGTATGATGGAACCAGATAGCAGAGCGATAACTAGAACAAAAACTGACACCAGTAAGTCAGCCTAAGCTTCTTAATTTCTTTGTTACCTCAGTTTTGCCTGCTCCAAATTCACCCCCCATGGAGCTTGGGTTTGGGGACTTATTATGATGCCCATTTCACAGATGAAGAAGCTGAGGCTGAGAGAGATTCAATAATTCACTCAAACTATTTGCTAGTAAGCAGCAAGCCTATCTGATCTCAAAGCAGTGTCCCGAAGACAATAAATGCTCAGGACATATTTATTGAATTGATTTGCTCTTTTCTATATTATGTTGTAAACCGTTTGATTCACCAACTTACTCCACGCCAAGATTCAGTCTCAGTGGAATCTGCCAAACTGATATTTATATCCATTAGGCAGCCTGATTGCCCTGTCTCTTTCTATAAGGGAGCAAGGAAGAGAAGCAATCAGGAAAAATGCTTCAAAGAATGCACACCTAGAGTGAGGAGCCCACAGATGACACCAGTCATGAAAAGCAGGGGTGCCCATGTCCTCGGGATACTGAAATTAGGGCATGCTTTAGGGCAGATAAAACAAGCCACTGGCAAGCTGCTGAAGACATGAGGTCACCCAACACAACTGTCAGCCTTTATTCAGAAATGTCCAGGCTCCCATCTCCTTTGGACATCGCTCACCCTCAGGTACTCAGTGTTTCTTTCGCACAACTGTTCGTGGGACAACCCAAAGGCAGCTGGAGCCCTACCTTTGGCAGGACTGCTGTGAATGTGCATGACACTATTGTGTGGTGTGGTCTCTGCACAGTACAAACTGCACAGACTTTGCTTTCCCCTTAAAAATAGCAGATTCCAAACTGCCTTCACTCAATCAGGGGTTCACCTTGTACCCCATGGCTCCACCCCAAATAGTGGGTGTTGTCTCCCCGTCTGAACTCCTCTGTCGGCTTTCTCTTCAGGTTCAGTGCAGAGAGAATGGCGGGTCACTGGCCCTGTGAGATTAGAGAAGGCCCGCCTACCCTGAGGGGGAGAGCAGCCTCTCACAGTGGCATCATCATGGCTAATTAGTGTCTCTCTCCTCTTAGAACAATGTTTTTCAAAGAGATTGGCAAAGAGGCACATTCGATAGATGCGTTTCATGCAGATAAATTTGAGCAGTTAAATGAGTTTGTTTACTAGGGAACATTTCAGTGCCCTGACTCTGCTCATATGCACTGGAAATCCACAAGGAAATGAGGAGATGCAGTGCTTTCCTTAAGGTATTTAACCTTGAAATCCTCTTCCCCCAGAGCATGGAACACTAATTAGTGTTTCATGGAACATACCTTGACAGCACCCTGCTTGAAGTGTTGTCATCCACTCTTTAATTCAGGCAACATTTAGACAATCCTAGTGGCTGGACCGTGTGGTGGGCCCAGCGAGGGTTGGGGATCACCCTTCTTGATATGTGCTTTGGGAAAATGACTTCAACTGTCTGCTTCTGTGTTTTCATCTTTAAAATGGTGATGATGATGTATGTTTCATTACAACTCTATGTTGTAATGAAAAGGGTTACATGAACTAATGTACTAATGGAAAGTAACTGCAGTGCCTGACACCTAATAAACACCCTGCTAATAGCAGTTATGGTCCTTCCTCTTCTTCCTCATCCTCCTGAGGCTCTTCCTCCTCCTCCTCCTCCTCCTCCTCCTCTTCCTCCTCCTCCTCCTCCTCCTCCTCATCATCATCATCATATCATCATCATCTTCACTTTTATTAGATGAGAATGAAGGATACACAGAAAAAAGCACAGGTGTGAGTATATGCCAGGCAGTATGTAATAATCATAGCTCACATAGATAAGATGATATAGGAATAGAGAGCAAAGATCTCTTAAAGGTCCCGCAGCACTGGGATGGGCCTTTATAGGATCGGTAGGAGTGGGGAAGGAGTTGGCAGGCAGGACTATGAACTCTGTAAGGCAGTAGCAAGAAGACCAATTGCATAAAGGATACTCCCTGAAGCAACACAATCCAGGTGAGCTGTGGGGATGCCTGGAGAAAGGTGAGGTGGGAGAAAGAGCTCAAGAGAATGACTGAAAAATTTGGTTGAAGGCCTGGCAAGGAGGGCTAAGAAGTTAAGGCTTTATTGGGTGAAGATTAGAGAAACAATGAATAAGAGAGGGGTAAGCTTCCTAAGGATGTTAAGGAATGGCAGTTTTTAACACACACAAATATATGTGTATGTATGTATATGTGTATGTATATATCTTAGTGTGATGTTTATTCTTTTCTATTATGCTTATTGAGGCAACATTGGTTTACAGCACTGTCTGTGGGATGTTATGATACCATACCCACCACCCAAGCCCCAGGAACTCTCTAGCCTACTTCATTGGGCTCTCATCCCACCTTCCCTTGCTAGTAGCTTCAGTTCTACTGTCAGACATTAAGGGTTTATTTTGGTTTGCTTTTGTCTGTTCTTTTGCTTTGTTTCTTTTGTTCCCATGTGAGTGAAGTCACCCTGTATTTGTCTTTCTCCTTCTGACGTATTTCACTTAGCATAATCCCATCTACTTCCATTCATATTGTCAAAAATGGCAAGGTATGATTTTTTTTTTTATATAGCTGAGTAGTACTCTATTGTGTATAGAAACGACATCTATTTAACCACTCATCTATCTTTGGGAACTTATTTTGTTTCCATAGCTTGGCTATTGAATAAATAGTGTTACTATGAAGAATGCAGTGTAAATATACCTTCACGTTTATTTTTATTATTATTCAGGTATATAACTAGGAAAAGGGCTGCTAGATCATACGCCAGATGTGTATTTAATTATTTGAGAAACCATACTGGTTTCCACAGGGGCTGGACCACTTTACATTCCCATAACCGCTATATGAGTGTTCCTTTTTTCCCATGCCTTCATCAATACTTGTTATTTCTGGTCTTTCTGATGTGGGTCATTCTCACATGTTTGAAATCATATCTCATTATGGTTTTGACTTGCATTTCTCTGGTAATAAGTGATGATGGACACTTTTCATGTGCCTGTTGGCGATCTCTATGTCTTCCTTGGAGAAATGTCTGTTTAGCTCCTCTGCCCATTTTTTGAACTGGCTTATTTGTTTTCTTATTGTTGAATTGCATGCTCTCTTTGTAGATTTTAGATTAGCTCCTTGTTGGATGTGTAATGTGCAAATATTTTTCTTCCATTTGGTAAAGTGCCTTTTTGTTTTAATGATAGTTTCTATCTCTGTGCAGAAGCTTTTTAGTTTAGTGTAGTCCCATTTGTTTATTTTTGTTTTTGTTTCCTTTGCCTTTGGAGACAACTCCCCAAAGACATCACTGAAGCCAATGTCATCGAGTGTTTTGCCTGCTTTCTTCTATGGATTTCATGGTTTTGGGTCTTGCATGCAAGTATTTGATCTGTTTTGAATAAGTTTTTGTGTATGGTGTGAGATAGTGGTCTAGTTTCAGTCTTTTGCATGTGGCTGTCTAATTAGAAAAGGCCATTTGCAATCTGCTGCCTTTAAAGTACAGTAAATCCTCACTTAACATCATTGATAGGTTCTTGGAAACTGATACTTTAAATGAAATACAATGAATGAAAAAAGGTTCTCAAAAAAGAATGCTTTGTTCATTCTTTCATTCAGTGTTGGATGGGACTTTTTTTTTCTTTCATCAATGTTATAAAGAAATGACATTAAACAAATACTTTATTTGAAGACATATTGTAGCTTTTAAAGAAAATTAATCCCCTGGCAGGATATGACATAGAAGAGAGGCAAAAATACTGGAGGATGGAAAAGTAGCCAGTTAAACGGCATGTTTTATTTATTTATGTGTTTGTTTGTTTGTTTTGTTTATACATGCACTGGGTACAGTCAGAAGTGCGGGAGGGTGAGAGAATTCACCAGAGTCAGAGCAGGGAGCACAGCAGGCAGAAGGACCTAAGTACACTGCTGAGGGGAGCAGCGGGCGGCAGGAGAGGTCTGCGCGCCATGTGGGACCCTCCTCCGGTGGCTGGGGAGCAGCCAGGGATCGAACCGGTGCTGCAGAGGCTGCAGGCAGCTTCGCAACCCAGCGCTCAACCGCTGAGCCACCAGGGAGGCCCGAAAAGTAGCCAGTTAGAGGTAAATCCAGGCACAAAGGTGGCACAGAGGATAGGATGGTAAGGTCAAAGAGAATGTCTAAAGTACCTTGAAAAGACAAAGACCAACCTTCCTAAATTGGGTGAAACTATAGAAAGCTGCCAGAAACCTACTGCAAAAATAAGTACTTATCCCACTGCCAAAAGCTTCTAGAATGACTGGGTCCAGAAAATGGTCTCTATGTTTCAAATAAGGCTAGATTTTCTATGAAAATACTTAGCCAATGACCCTTAGGTTTTACATATATGGCTCACTCTTCTAGTCTGGGAAAAGCCTCATACTACCATGCTAATTCACTGGTCTCTCCTGGGTGAAGGGTCAGGTGATTTGCTGTCAACTTTACCTGGCAGGGTAGTTATTTCCAGGCAGAATAGAACTTCCAAGACATCCCAGAAAAGGAGGTGCTAGGCAGAGGTGCATGGCACATCTTGGCTGGGTGGATGGGGCAGGGCCTCTAGACACCCTTACGGGGAACTCTTAGGCAGGGGAGAGTCAGATTCTCATACTATTGAGAAAGGGGCCAAGCTGCTACACAGCAAGAAAATACATTTTAATCTTGGCCTCAGGCAGGAAAGCATGATAGAATACAGACCAAATCTTATCTGCCAGCTCATCCCAGGCACATGAATAAGTGTCTTCATCCTATCCGTCAAGCTCTGAATGAAACCCAGGCAGATGGAACGAGGATATCATTATGGGGAAATGGGCTGGGGATTAGGGATGCTGGCATCAGTTTCCAGTCTCATTTTTTACCTTTTTGAAATCCCCACTCCTTTGATATTCACATAGCATCATGTCGAAGAAGATTGGTATGGTGGCTTTCCGGAGCTCAGTCTCAGGGACAAGTGTCATCTCTAATATAGGGCCCACCATGCCCGGGATGAAGCGGATCTTGTTCTGGCCTAAAAGGGAAGAGGGACATGGTCACATGAACCTGATTTTGTTATGCGAGGGTCTCCTCAGACCAAGACTAGAGAAAAAATAAAACAAAAGGAAGGCAGAATCATAAAAACAATAGCATTTATTTAGCTGTGTACCGGAAAACAGGCACCATTTGAATACTTCACATATATTAACTCCTGTAAGGGACACATGGATTATCTCAATGAGCTCTGTTATCAAGGGTAATAACATGCCTGTGAATCCAAAGTGCGTCACTGTTTACAAGGGTTCCCACCTGTGTGGTTTCCTTTGCTGATGGGGTTCGGGTGGAATAGTCTAGTGATGGCAAATCACAGGGATGTTTGAAATTATGTCTGCCTGCAAATACAGACCCTGTTTCTGAGATTGGAAGTCATGCCTTTACCTACTGCTTCATGAGACAAGATAAACCAAATTTCTTGCTAAGCATCCACTACGATAATATGGTTTGTGGAATAGTGAGGGTTAAAACATCACTTTAGAGTCAAATGAACTGCAACTTCTTGTTTCTGGTTTCATTTCAAGGCCTTCCAGGCCTTTCTTCCTTGATGTTATGTTTTCAGTGGTACAAACTCACCTTGGTCCTTCTACTCATAGACCTACGCATACACTGTCCTCTGCTGATATTTTCCCCTCCTGTACCCTAAACCCCCCTCTCCATTATGACCTGGCTTTCCCTGGATGGCTTCCTTCTGGATGGATGAGCTGAGGAAAGCCCCCACAGTATAGCCACCTCACTCCCAGGTGTCTGGTACCCCATACTGACTTCCTTTGTCTGGCTCCTGTCCCCACTTTGCAATGATATTTTTGTGGAACCATTTCATATGTACCTGTATCCTCTGTGGAGAGCTTTGTGAGAGTAGAGGCCATGGCTAGTTTCACTATTATCTGCAACACTGAGTGTAACGCATATTAGATGCTCAATCAATGTCTGTTGCACAAGACATTAAATTTGCCTAGCTCCTGTATTACTAGCTATGTGACTTGTGTGTGCAACAGCAATACTCACGTGTCAAAAAAACATATGAAATATGCCTAAACTGTACTAGGCACAGGGCCTGGAACACTCAGCAGGGATAGTGTTGCCCAGAGGTTAAGGGCACTGATTGCCTGAGTTTGTAAATGGACTCAACCATTAAAAACTAGCTATATAACATTGGGTAAGTTGATCTGACATCTGGGCCTCAGTGTCCTCATCTGTAACATGGGATGAGAATAGTATTTATTTCATAGGGTGAAGACTAATAAATAAATAATGAATTACTATTTATCAAGCACCCAGAATGGTGCTTGGTAGCTGACTCACTTTATACAGTGGTATCTGTGACTGTAGTGAAATTTGGCCAAAATGTACTACAAAGGGCAGGCTTGTTGAACAGAACTGAGCAGATTCCTCAGAGCATACGAACATTGGAAGTGGCATAGTAGGGGAAGAAAGAAGGGTACTTTGACATTGCAGGGACTTCCTGGGTAGCAAGGCAAGCATATCTAAGCCACCCCATCATTAAAACTGATAGCCTGATGTCAGACAGCAGCAGCTGTCTCTTTCTCATCCTGAGTTTCAGGGCCTCTGGTCTACTCCAGTGTCAGGATGAACACCGGTGGCCCTAGCCTGGAGGCAGCGATCTCCTGGGGGAGCAGAGACTCAGGTGGTATGGTGCTTAGCTTAGTACTGTTGCTTTTGATTAAAGCTCAGAAAAGCAGCCAGGAGGGAAGAGAGCAAGAGAATGAATTTTCATTCAGCCTAAATGAGGCTTAATGATGGCATATTTCCCCAGAATTCAGATAAAGAAGGCATCATCCCAGGAATATTTTCAGTTAGTGAGAATGAAATGGTGAAGTCAGGCAGAGAGTTGAGTGAAATATAAAGATACCTTTCTAGGATTTGGACTTCATTATAGGATGCATTTGGATTACACTTGAGCCTCAAGTCTTCACTTTGGTCCAAATAGAAAAAAATCTTACTTTCTGGCAAGTTTATAGTAATTGCTAATCTAGGTTTCTGATTTTGTCCTTCAAGATCCTTTAAGTCCTTTTCAAACCACAGTGGGGTTTTAAAATTCAAAGTCGAGTACAATAATAAGTAGAAGGTAAATGGGAAACTGTCAGATAAGCCACCACGGAATGGAGAAATTGCTTATGCAACAAAGGCCTGTAGAATACTGGAGGGCATTGCGTATGATAAGGATATATTTAAGGTGGTTTAAAATAAAGGGCGGACATGCTGTAGACCAGGGATTTCTTAGGTACTTTTGACCTGTATTCTTTGCAGTGTTCTGAAGAGATGTTTGGAAGAATAGGGAAAGAGAAGAGACAGATGCTTATCTCCAAATATAGCATAATCTCAATGGCCCTTACAATGCTCCATAAAAAATTGTATTCATTTTAGAAAACATGAATTCCAGCACCTCGGATTTTGTGTTCAAATCATCCAAATGTATGCCTCGGTGTGTCTTCATGTACATCACTGCACACACACACACACACACACACACATATGGAACTAATTGAAGGCTAATCAAATGCAATCTTATTTGGGGGGAAATCCTCATTCAAAAGACACACCTGCTGCTGTGTTGGAAAAAAGGCAAGGGAGGGGGTCTCCACAGGGGGTATTTGCCATGTAATGGAAGAAGAATCTCAGCAGAGCAGATGCCAATTAGAGAAGGCTTTTGAAGTGCCAATAAGGCAGCAAAATAAACCCCAATGTCAAATTACACAGGCTTTGGGAAGGAACGTGATAGTACTGAGAGCAGACAGAAGAGCTTGGGTGTGAAAAGGAATCCTGTGTGTTCTCTGGCCTCAGTGTCTATTATGTATAATGGCGTCATCATCACAGCTCTCAGAAGACATTGAGGGTGAAGTGAAAGGTCTGAGGGCACTGAGAAGATGACCTAGAAGGAAAGCAAGAGAGGATGAAAAAAAGGAGGAAGGTAGGAGGGAGAGGGGACCATATATTTATGAACCCAGCTGAGAATGAAGTTGGGTAAATTGCTGACCTTATGAGGGTGATATGGGACAAAAGGGGCTCTGGTTGAGAGTACATTAATTCTTTACTTCATGTCACCATAGGTTCTTGGAAACTTTGGCCAATGTGTAACAAAAGCAGGTCCTCCAATAAAATTGGAATAATATTTCCTTCCAAGATGGCTGGGAGTTTTTTCATTTTTAATCAGCATAGTAATAAAATGATGTTGAACTAAAGAATGTTATTCAAGGGCCCTGCTGTATATGGCTCTCTAAAGGCTGGCACAGACTCTGAAATAACAGTGAGGAAGGAGGACACGCAGTGACACCCTGTATTTCATATCCCAGAAACTCTGAAGGAAAGATGGGCTGACCAGAAAAGATCACTTATTCAGTTTAAAAAGGGAAGAAAGAGCACCTATCTCTGGTCATTTCTCAGGCTTGTATCTCCAGGCACATTTCTGAGAGGAGCAGTCCTCTCAACCCAGAACATGCCTGGCCCAGCTTTCCTCTGGGTCCTGTAGAATCTCTGAGTTTTTTCTCAGCACTGTCACTCCATGACCTTGTGGCTTTGTGCCTGTTATTTCACTTTGCTGAGCCTCTGCTCACTCATCTGTAATGTGAAGAATAATACCATCTTGCAGCCTTGTTGAGATGTTTACGGGACTTAATATAAACAAAGAGCTTTGTATAGTGGTAAGTACTTTGGGCTCAGCCTTTTGCTGGATTCTGGAAAAAGCAATATGAAAAGACATGGTCCAAACTTGTGGAGCTAGTTCCCTGGAATTTACACATTTATCTCTAGAGTAAAGAGCTGGAATGGGAAGAGATTGGGATGTAATTATCGTCTCTCCCATGGCTGCCAGTCACCACACTCCAAACCCTTTCTAACCCAGCAAAATATTCTCTAATCTGTCCTCAAAGATGTTTCAAAGCCATGATCTGATCATGTTGATCCACAGCTTAAGACTGTGACTTCCACTGTTCCTGGGACGGAGCTCTGCAGGTCCATTTGGTTGGATCCTCTGTCTCCACATCCTATGCCCACATTCCCGCTCTCCATTGACCTGCTTCCTGCTCCTCCCTTCGTTGAGCCCCTAGCCCATTCCTCTGGCACACTGCATTTCCTCCTTGGGCATGCACACGTGCCTTCCTCTTCTTGCCATGTTCCTCCCTCCCTCTCTCTGACCTCATTCCCACTCTGAATCCTTTCTCTACAAGCCCCCTTAAGTGAATCCTACTTATTCTCAAAAGTGATTCTATCCACTACAAAAACTACTGTGTCTTTTGAACAAATTAAACAGAGCCAGTCCAAACTGAGATGGGCAATAAGATTTCAAATATGTTCTGAAGAAAAAAAAAAAACACAACAAAAACTAACATATCTCAATCATGTTTGTATTATTTATGTGTTGGAATACAGGGTTAAATCAAGTATATTTTAACATTAATTTCACTGTTTCTTTTTATGTTTTTAAATAAATGTGGATACTAAAGCATTTAAATTTAGGCAGGTGGCTCACATTCTAGCTCTGTATGACAGTACTGCCCTAGAGACAAAGGCTTCCATACTTCCTTATTGGGGCCATCTTTGTTTCAATCATTGGGTGGAAGTCCTGTACAGATTTGGGTGCTTTGCAGCTATTTCCCCTTTGCAGGCATATTAAATAGTTCTGCAATTAGTCTGTTCCTATTCAGTGCAATGATCATGAGTCATGAGGTCAGAGGCACTATCTCCAACATGCTTTCAGTAGCCCAGCCACTGGCATACTGCCTGGCATTTAGGTTCCTGTCACTGTGGTTATAAATCACAGCAGACTTAGTGATGTAACACAAGTGTATTATCTAATACTTCCTCAGGTCAGAAGTCAGAAATGGGTTTCATGGGATGAAAATCAAAATGTAAACAGGGTTGAGTTCCTTATGGAGGGGTCAAGGGAGACTTTTTTTCTTCCCTTTTCCAGCTTCTAGACACTACCCACATCCTTAGTTCACAGCCCCTTCCTCATTCTTCAAAACTGACAGCAGAGCTTCTTCCACTCTCTCTCTCTGACTCCCCTGCTTTTTTCCCCTGTCCTCTTTTTTTTTTTTTTTTTACTTAAAAGAGCCCTGTAATTGCATTAAGTTCATCTATATAGTCCAGGATCCTCTCTCTAATCATCTTCAAGATTCTTAATCACACCTGAAAAGCCTTCTTTGCCATGTAAGGTAATATATATATATATATATATATATATATACACACACACACACATATATATATATACATATATATACACACATACATACATATATATATCAGACTCTGGGGGTTAAGATAGGGACATTTGGGGCAGTAGTGATTATTCTGCCTACCACAGTGCTGAATGAATGAATGAATGAATGGATAGATGACTCTATAATCTATTTCTTATTCTTCCCAGGTCTCCCTAACCCTAAGAAGTCATGCTAGCTTATGCTGATTGCTCTCCCTGGAATGCCTGCTCTTTCCCCCTCTTTCTTTTAGTTCTGACTTGGCCACCCTGTGGGATCTAACTAAAAAGTCACTCCTACTCTCCTCTCCTCCTTTTCCTCACCTCCCTCCCAGCCATCCTATTACCCTCACTTATCTCCTGTTTGCTGAACTGGGTCTCCCGCACACATTTCACTTTAAAGAACATACTCTTGATTTGTTCTTTAAACTCGGTTTGCTCTACTTTTAGAGCTCCATGACGGGATTTTCCTGCAGGGCAGGGACCCTGCCTTACACTTCTCCAACCCTTTCACCCTTCCCTGGAGCTTAGCACCAAGGAGGAGACTTTGTAGATGCTTAAAAATAATGACTCAGTCGCTCTCATAGCTCTGCCAGGAGTGACCTCCCCAAGTGTGAGGCCATGATGGCAGCCACTGCATTTGTGTTTCTTTCCCATGAACACTGTTCTACTGCAGCCTGATGTTAACTCAAGTGAATGTCAAAAGGCTGAGTATAAAATCATTTTGGTAAAACGTGCGTTGCTTCACTCTAAGCAGACATCAAATGTTATGATGCTATCCTACCAGGAAAAGTACATTACATTTGGCACAGTTCCAGGATCCCAAAACACAAATGGCATTAACCATTTAGTGGCTGGGTCCTGGTAATGACATGTGGTCCTTCTCCCATCAAGACCTCCCAGCACACATCCCCTCTCACAAAACAAGCACACACATACATGTCCACATGCGCACACACACACACACACACACACACCATTCCTCTAGATTTTCCCTGAAGTATGTTAAATAATCTTCAAGCCTGAGATTATCTGTGTAATTAGTTATCTTATAATCATAGGGCTGTTCAAATCTTTTTCTGATGAGAAGAAGATGATGATGATACTGATGATCATGGTGATGATGCCCTGATTGCTTTGGGCATTAAAACAAAATTTCAAAAAGTTAACATGCATTATGATTTACTCATTATCAGTAGACTTTGAAAAACATAGTTGGCTATTTTATACCCTGTGAAGATAATTTGCATATTCTAAAAGGTTATTAGCAAGAACATTGGACTTGGGATTAAGAGACAGGCTCTTTCGCCTCGCTTGAGTCACTGATTTGTAGTTATGTTGGGAATGTCCTTGTGTATCCCTGGTCTTCAGAAACCTCAGCTGAGAAATTAGGGTGGAGGGGTCTCAGCTGGGGTGATGACAGAATTCTGATTACTGTGACTAAACCGAATGTGTTCTGCTTTAGTTTTCCTTTGTTGTATGAAGCCAAAAGGTGGTCAGGCCAAAGCTGCTCCTTCATCCTTGGAATATAACTTTTGTCTCTTGATTTCAAGGGGACTATTATACTTCCAGCCATTTTGTTTTCCACAAAGGAATAAGAAGAAAGTTTATGGGCAAAAACTCCCAAGAAACCAACAGGCTGTGCTCAGTGAATGTGCTTCCCCCCTCCCTTTTATTTTAATTGGGGAAAAAAACCTGTTTTCCTAAAGCCCCAACACATTTATTTCTGTTCATTCTCCTTGGACAGAGTTGGGTCTCATGACCATCACCTACTACAAGCCATTTTTAACCCCCAGCACATTGCACTTATATATATATATATATATATATATATATATATATATATATATATATATGCAGTAGAATTCAGTTAGCCTGGAAGAAGGAATGAATGACTACCACATGGGCATTCAGCTGTGGCTGCGCAGATAGCTTCGAAGTTGCCTGTGTCTTGGCCATTCTGGGAATTACACTTTAAAACCTATCATTACCCAATGCAGTCTTCTCGCAGCATTGGTCTCTAGTGTGTACACTGCTTTGTGGGAGTTTGTATTAGCAGGTTAACCTCATTAGCATGCTGGGAGGAGGCATGTTAATGCCAGCATCTGTTGGAAGGCAGGATAGGGTGGTCATGGGAAACCATCCAATCACTCTTCTCTATCCTTCTATTCTCTTATACCTTAGGGAAACAAACAAGATGACAGCAGCCATGTAACTAGGGGTAACAGAAAACCCCCTTCAGGCTGATACACTCTCCTTTTCTTCCTCTTCCTTGG
Source organism: Talpa europaea (assembly GCF_964194135.1). Lineage (NCBI taxonomy): Eukaryota > Metazoa > Chordata > Mammalia > Eulipotyphla > Talpidae > Talpa > Talpa europaea. Next base: position 36,580,087 of record NC_140076.1, read on the forward strand.
AAGCCAGATCAAGAGGTGGGGGAGGGAGGTGGCCAACTTTTCAAAAGCATCCCTTAATTCTTGTTTTCTGCAGTAGAAATCTGTGACTTTGTTGGACCTCTCCATAACTCCTTCCAGTAACATCAGGCTGTATTTTATTTTTGGAAAGTGTTTTCCTCGATGGATGGTCTTGGTGAGAGCACCACCAGAGAGGTCATCAAAGAAGGCTAATAGAATGGTACCTCATGGAGACTGGAGCTTTAGCAGAATGACAAAATAATGGAACATCCTGAAGGCAAAGTTGCACCACCTGCTCTGGAACCCAGAAAGGCTCTGGCCCTGTCCTATAGCCACGTTTCTCCTTGTCCTTGCTAGAAATGCCTTTTTTGATTCAGACAGAGACAGTTTCTCTTTCTAGCAACCTCAAAGTCCTGACAGGTGTTATTCTTTTAAAGACATTCATTTATCCTACAGGTTATTTGCCAACAGCAAGGAGTCTGTGATGCTTCGAGATAAACATTCAGACCAGATGTTTCTCCAGATTCTATGGCTAATCCATTGTATGACCTTGTACATGCCTCTTTGCCGCTCTAGGATTCTGTTTCAATGGTAAAATGATGGGTTGGTCCAGACAGGTAGTTTTAAACTATTCTCTGCAGTGCTTCAGGATTTCTCCCCAGAAACCCTCAGGGGTCTATGTGGGGCCCTTAGGAACATCCTATTATCATGGGCTCTGGGTCCCCCCACACGACTTTAGTTAGAATTGCTTGATTCTCATCCAATTTATATATTGAACCTGAGTTTGTTTGTTTTTTTCTTACTGGTCCTCAGCTAAAAATAAATGTTTTAAAAGTGTTGGCCAGGGCATCCCTGGTGGCACAATGGGTTAAGCCCAGCACAGTGAAGCTATCCACCTCTGCAGCACAAGTTGGATCCCCGGCTGGCCAGGGAGCTACCCACATGGTGAGGCAGACCTCTCCAGCCTCACCCACTGCTCCCCTCAGCAGTATCTTTCAGTCAGTCTGCCTGTTCTGCTCCCCACTCTGTCTCTGGTGAATCCTCTCACATACTGCCCCCCCCAATACCTCTGGCCTATACCCCAGTTCTTGTATGCATAAATAAATAAATCTTTTTTAAAAATTAACAAAATAAAAATGTTGGACAACTTGATCTGTAAAGTGCTCTTCCAGCTCTGATGTGCTGTATTTCTAAGCAGGTGGAATATTTGGTAACATCTTTTCATTCATCAGCATAATTGGGAGCACAGGAATGGCTGCCAAAACACAATCTGTATCTAAATAAAATCTTCTGTGTGCAAAACAATGGCAAGGAAGGACATTCAGCAAAGAGCAGCCTGTGTGGAAGAATGAGTGACAAAGCACAGATTCCTGTTTTGCAATTCTGGCCATGGGACCTAGGAAAGAAGGCTGCCATGGCTTTGTCTTGTCTTTTTTATGGTAAAGCAAAAGACACAACAGTGTATGGAACTGAATCTGAACGCCATCTTTCAGTGGGCGTAGCCAGTGTTTTAAAAACTTTCAATTAGTTATCATTAATATGCATAAATTGGAAAATGCATTTTGAAGCCCTGTTTCCTGGCTTCTTTAGAAAACTGGAAGAAGTGATAATGTTGGCCTTGCATTCCAGCAGGACAGCTGTCACCCACAGAGGAACAGCGACCAGCCCTTCTAATCTAGGAGCATCTGCTGCATTTTGTTCTAGGCCCAGGCTGGTTACTCCCCACTCCTGACTCTGAGGCCTACACTTGTACCTGCTCTTCTGTTTTCCCCTATTGCAGAAGAATGGTAAATGAAACAAAGTATGTCTTATCTCTCTGTCCTTATCCAAGGTGGAGGCAAAAAACAGAGTGAGAAAGTCATGCTTGTCTAGCAAAACAGGACAAAAATGGCATTTCTTCACAATAGGAACAATTATGCACCTCCCTTTCTTCTCCCACCCAGGGACATTTGGTGATGTCTGCAGACTTTTTAGATTGTAACAACTAGGAAGGGTGCCACTGGCATCTAGTAGGTAGTATGAGGGATATATTAAAGATTCTAAAATGCATAGTGCAGCTCCCACAATAAAGAATTATCCAACCCCAAATGTTGACAAGCTTTATGGGATTACTGTGAATTGAACATGCCTCCTAGACCTGATGATTAAGGAGCCAGAATAGGAAAATTAGGTTCCATTCTGACAGAGCAAAGGTGAAAATAATGATAAAAACTCCAACGTGGGTGTGGCTCCCATGTCGTCACTGGCCTCAAGTTTGCTCTATAATCTTCATAAGTACCTCAGAGGAAAGTGCCATTTCTCCAGCTTATGCCCAGGGTCTCTAAGTCCTCTTGTTTTAGGCTTCAGGCTTGTAAATGACAGGAAAGGGCCCAAGGCATAGATGTGGTAGTCTGCCCTGGGTCTGGTCCCTCCCCTACTACTCCCTTCCTCCCCCACCCCTGTCTCCATTTGATTTTATGAGTCAAACCACAGGCTTCCTGTTACCAGTATGATGCACTCCTAGTCCAAGTCCACTGCTGTCAACAGGCACAGAATTCAGATTGATAGTCACTCTACTGTGCTTCCCCTGCAATGGGATCAACCTTGCTGGAAAGGGGAAGAAACTCCAGGAATCAGATAGGAACTGAAGGACATTAAGAAGGGATGTGAGAAGCAAAGGTTGGGGGAGGTAACTTAGGTTCAACCAATTACTGTAAGTGCTTCTACTGAAAAGTTTCAACATGCCAGGCCCTGGACAGAGCAGGTGGTCAGGAGAGAGTCAAGGAGGGCAATCAAAAACCAAAGGTAAAAACACCTCATTACTCATTACTATTCAAACATTCATCTGTCCATACAACCACCATCCATCCACTCCCCATATTTCCATCCATCCATCCTTTCAGCATAAATTGATGGGACGGGATTCAGGCCTTGGGCAAGTTATGTGGCTCTAATCCTTCTGGAATCAAAATCAAGTTCTGAGACTTGCAGCTGTTAGATCTCAAGCAAGCTATTTTCTTCTTCTGAGTATTCTGATCTACATTAGTAGAGGGAAAGTTTTCCATCTTGCAGGAGGTGATGTGAAGATTTAATAAGGTCTCCTTACCACAGACCTGACTCAGTTCAGACCCTGATTCCATGCCTGTTTCTTTCATCCTACAGGTACCATACAGCTCACATATGACTCCTATAGCTCACAGAGGCAGGGACAGCTTCTGGGGTCACCTTCCAGCTTAATTCATGTCACAGAAGACTCTCACCTTCCACAGAACCAGTTCATCCCCATGAGGTTGGCAGGCCTTCTGTGGTGCAAAGCATAATGCAAGCAGCAGGATGCAGGAAGGCCCAATCAGCAGCAAGCAAGCCTGTGACACGTGAGGATATGCACAGCAGTCCTTATAAATTCCAACTTGGCTTCTTAACCCCTTAGGAGCATCAGGCAGAAGCAGATCCACAGCTGTTTGGGGATTGGGGGGTGGGAGTGAGCACCCTATCTCATCAGGCAGTTATTAAAGACCCGGGGTGCACACAGCAATAAACTGTTATTTCAGGCTCCCACTGCTGAAACCCCTGTGGCCCTCTAACAGATGGTCTTTAAGAAGGAGCTTGGCATGTGCAGATGTGTCTGTCTGGCCATGTGTACCTACTCACCAAGCTTGTACCACATATCACGGATGGAGAAGCCAATTAGCCGTCTCATGTCCCCGTACCTAGAAGGAACAAACAACGCTGCTTTAGGCACCATCTCAGAGCAGCTTATGAAGCCCTCCCACGCCCTCCCCTTCAGGAGATCCAAACATGCAACCTACTTATTCAGGATTTTGTTGTATTTGGCATGCGAAAACTGCTCCAGCTGCAGAGAATCCTGAGTGATAAAAGCCACTGCCAGATGAAAATAGTTGTTCCACAGCTGTAAATGAAAGAGAGGAGAGCAGTCATGGAGAGGTCTGAAGTGGGAAGGCATATTAAATGCTGGGTAAGGTGAATAATTTATGAAGATGGCAGAAGACAGAGGCAGAACCAGTTTAATTCCATGCACTGCAATTTTCTAACTGGCACTGACTCTGAAATGAAATCCCAGCCAAAGCGAGGACAATGGCTAGATTTCTCCAGGCGCTGACCATGTCCCCTCTCTGACAACAGGATTTGGATGAGGAGGAGTTTAGGACTTTATTTTTTTTGTGTGCTTCATTTTGTTTTTTGAAAGACAAATAACTTGCCCCAGCTGGGTGCCCTGGTGAGCTGGTTCCTTTGCCCTAGAATTAGAGGGGATGTGGCTATTTCAAGGACTCTCAGCCTCTTTGAAAGTCTTCCCTAATTCACTCAATAGCTCAGAGGAACAGCCTGAAGTCCATTCTGTCTTAGAATATTTTGCTTTCTCCTTCCTCTTAGCTTAGTGGTTTCAAAGTGCTGTCTCTGGACAGCAGTGTTGGTATCACCCAAGAACCTGTCAGAAAAATTCTCTGTTCTAGACTTAGACCTACTTGATCAGACTAGGGATGGGACCCAGATTCTGTATGTTTGCAAGCACTGGGGTGATTGCAGTGCTTGCTGAAGTTCAAGAACCACTGAAGACTCAGTTTTTGCATAGATGGGCCATCATTTTCACATTTACTTGATCTGTTGGTATTAAATGCACAGTACTGACACAGAACCCACTCTACTGGCCTGTGATAAAACAGAGCCAGAGAAAGGCTCAGCACATAAGGAGCCCTCCAGGAGCTACAACACAGTGCTTATGATGCCGAGAGGCGAAAGATAACCAGAGATGGAAACCTAAACAAAGGCATTATTGAACCTCAGTGGACCCATCCACAAAAGGGATACCCACTGCAGAGAACTGCAGAAAAGATGACATGAGATGTTTAGAGGGCATGGATCTCAGTAAGAGTTCAAGAACACCTGTTAGCCTTATTACTGTTCTTTTTGGTACAACAATAAGGTACCAGTGATTTCTTCGGCACCAAAGCAAATGACCCCTTGGGTGCTCATGGACAATTGTTACTAGATGTCAAGAGCTTGCAAAGTACAGATGGGGAACAACTTTGCTGGGCACAGTCCACACACACCCAGCCCCCTCAAAGCAGTGAATAGTAAGAGGAGGGGTAGCATTAACTAAATAAATCATCTGACATTTTATCCTTAACTCCCTGTATGGAGCATTGACTTTCTTGGGGCCCCCTCATTGCACCTTATTACTAACGTGGCTCTTTTGGACCCTGGGAGATAAAGTTTCCTTATCATTTACTCAAATATGTCTAGTGAAGATTTCAGACAATCAAAAGTAAGAGAGAGGCATTGTCCCTACCCCAAAGACTACTGTCACGTAGGCATGTGGCTCCCAGGTCAGAAAGTAGCAAACCAGCACTCTACATTTACCACAGGCCAGGCACTTTCCCTACATTCCTCTTTTCAGCCCTCAAATCTTGATTGCTATTCTTGGTCCCATTTTATAGATGAGGAGACTGAGACTTGAAGGGATTATTTTGTGAAGTTACTCAGCTTAATACTGAGCTGGGATGTGAACTCAGGTTTTCTGATTGATGTTCAGGGCTCTTCCACATGCCACGGTCAGTCTTTGAGTATGCATTACCACATACAGGGCAGTAGCTCCCAACCACAGTCCCTGCCCTCGTGCAACTCATATTCTGTTGGGGAATACACTCATCCTTTTCTTGAAACTTTATCTCACCAGGCCCAAAAGATCCACCTTAATACCTAGGTGACCGAGGGGGCCCCCCAGAAAGTCAACTCTCCTCACAGAGACAAGAAGGATCTTTTTAAAATAAGTCGGATCCTATCATTTCATTCTTCAAAGTGCTGTCAAGGCTTTTCATAACTTTTGGGATCAGACTCTAATCCCTTCACTTCCATAGCAAACTTCCCTCTCCAAATATACCTGCCGGTAGGTCTCCAGGCCACTCAGATTGTCTTTCCTCATGAGGCCCAGTGCAGTCAGCTCCTGAAAATGTGCTTCTTGGGCCAAATCTCAGACCTCCTTCCATTTAAGACCAAGGTATGACACAATAAGGCAAGGATAAGGAAAGCCTCATCATAGGACATAAAATGGGTGATTTTTAAGGTAATGAATTCCCAACTGGGGGGAATTTCCTAAGATCAGGGTACAAGTGGAAATACATATATGAAAATATAAGTTTTTTAGAAAATTCCAGAAATGTTCCCCTAACACATTTGAGAACACATACACATGTCCAATCAAGCCAAATCTCCTGCTAGTCTCTATTCTACTTGACTTCATGCTTCAACATTTATTTTCTCTCACCTCATTTCTGATTTCCTTTTTAAAAATTGAGATATAATTCATATGTCATTATATCTAATAACAGTGTATAATTCAGTATTTTTCATATTTTATAAGATCATCACCACTGTCTAATTTTAGAACATTTTCATCACCCTCAAAAAGACACTCCCTATCCTGATAACCTGATAACCCTTAACCCTAATAACCACTCATTTACTCTCTGTCACTGTGGACTTTCTTATTCTGACACTTCACAGGAATGAAATCATATAACATGTGACCCTTCCTGTCTGGCTCCTTTTGCCTAGGATAATGTTTCAGGCTTCATCATGCCATGTATCAGGAATTCATTTCTTTTTATTGTTGAGTAGTATTCTATAACACATTTTGTTTATCCATTTATCCACTAACAGACATTTGAATTGTTGCCTTTTTGGGGCTATTATAAATACTACTACTTGAACTTCTACAGCAAAGTTTTTATGTAGCCATGTGTTTTCAGTTCCTTTGAGTAGATACTTAGGAATTGGATTTGATTTTCTTTTGATACCCTTTCTTGAAGATCTTCATGGACCATCAGATCCTAGGTTAGAGTGCCCTTCTTATTTTTTAGTGAATCAGATATAGTTCTCCTATGTATCCGCACAGTCCTTGCTAGGTTCTGCCTAAGGTCAATGGCTCTGTGACATGCCCTAAGAGGTGAGTATTGGCTACACCTAGATGCAGCTAGGCACTCATCATGCCTCTGCCCCAATCTTCCTTGACGCTTGGTCCTAAAGAATTGGGACCAAATGGCTTTTCAGGTCTCATTCAGTTTCCATTGTTTTCTTCCTCAATAAACTGCTTGTTCTGGGGTGCTATCCTACTCTGTGGCTGCTATGCTAAGTCTCTATATATACAGCAGAAGCATCTTGGCCTCTTCAGATTTGCTCACAGAGATTCCCACTCCTGTAGCATCTCAGTCCTGTTCTTCCATTAAAGTCCAGTTCAAGACCACTTCCTTCTTGAAACCTGCTCAACCCTTCCTAATTTAAATAGCACTTAGTGAGTGTAAGCACAGACTTGGGTCCACTGTTCTGCACCTGATCTTCTGCTCCCTCACTTCCTGAGACAGTTCATCTGCTCCCTCACTTCCTGAGACAGTTCATCAGTGGTTGAGAACATAAGAATCAGCATCTTGCTGGTCAGGGTGTTTTATCACTTAGTTGCTGGGTTACTTGACCTATTTGGGCCTTACTTCCCTTACCTGTGAGGCTGACATGCAGCCTCTGCAGCATGGGTTTGAACCCGGCCAGCAGGGGAGATACCCACATAGCGCAGCAGACCTCTCCTGTCTTTTCCGCTGCTCCCCTCAGCAGTGTATTTCAGTCAGTCTGCCTGTTCTGTTCCCACTCTGTTTCTGGTGAATCCTCTCACCCTCCCATACATCTGGCCTATACCCCGTTTCATATATATATATATATATATATATATATAAATCTTAAAAAAATGGCAAAAATAATTATAACTGCCATGAAGAACTATTGTTAAGTGCTAGATGATAAAACACAAAGGCATCCACCACAGGTTTGTTGGTGCCAAATACCCAGTGGAGTGGTGCTGTGACTGGTGGCACTCTTTATAGAGAATTTGTATGTTCTGTTTTTTCTCTGATCGTAAATTCCACATGTACCAAGCGTCCAGTCTTATTCTATTCCTAATGACATGCTCAGCATAATGGTTTGAATACAGCTGAGCTCCAGAAAATATTTATCTATTCCCATATCCTCCAGTTGTTTCAAAAGGCCCCAGATTTTTCTTTCCTTTCTTCCCCAAGCTTCCTGGTGGCATTTTTACTAAGTGCCCAGTTTAGTTGACTCATAGAAATCACGTGAACATTAGGAAAACACACAGGTTCTTTTTCCCTGGGGAAGAGTTGGGGTGATTTCTCATTGGGAATTTAATATTTTGGAATCTTAGGACAATTGGGAGGTCAGAGCTAAAAAAATCTTAATGATTGCCTGGTCCAACTCCTGTATTTTATAGAGGTAAACAATGAGTTCCAGATTGATTAGGCAACCACTCAAAGTCAGAGGCTAGTGGGTATAATTAAGATTTAGTTACTTTTAAGTTAACTCTCAAAAAACTATAAATGTAACACACACACAGTGAAAATAAAGTTAAATGGTGGAAAAGATTAAATAATAAAAAGTTATTTTCTATCTTTCCTTGGACTTTAGTCTAATTCCCCAGAAGACAATGTGGTTAATGATTTTCTGGCTATCCTTCCAGAATTTCTAAAGTATAAACAAATAAATGTGTAAACATCTTTTAAAAAACAATCTGCTATACTTTGCTTTTCTTCTTTCATCAATGTATCTTGCAGATGTTTCTATATTAGCATATACGGATCCGCCTTATTCTCTTTTATTATTGCAGGGTGTTCTGCTATAAGGATGCACTTTAATTTTAACCAATTCCCTATTTATAGACATTTAGCTTGACTCCAACTACTCTTTTCTCAGCAGCAGTGCTGTAATCAACATTCTTGTTTATACCTCTTTATGCATGAGGAATTATAATGTAGTAGACATTCCTAGAGTTTGGAATTGTCAGGACACAGTGTCTGTGCAGATTTTGCTGCCGTTTGTTTGTTGTATGTGTTGTTTATTTTCATAGATACTGTAAAGTTGCCTTCCAGGATTCTAGTTCCAATTACCAACACCATTATCATAGGCGAGTTGCCTTGTTTCTCTGTCTCAGTTTTCTCATCTGGAAAATGAGGATAATAATATGTAACGGGGGGTAGTTATGTGGACTAAAGAGAAAGTGCTGTCTAGTAAACCGCTCAGCCTTACTCTGTGAGTTAAACAAAGACTACTTCCTGGGAAGCCTTCCCAACTTGCCAGGACTAAAGTGGATCTGCTCATTATTCACTCATTACGCCTTGTTTACAGGGTTTTATGATATACCTCAAGCAGAACTAGCTTATTTTTTTGTCGCCTCTACCGGTTAGAAGCATCAGGGAGATAAGACTCTCATCTTTGTATTCACTATAGTATATCCAGTGTTCAGTGTTGTGTCTAACACAGCATGTGCTCAGGAAATGTTTGTTGAATGAGTTCATTAAAGGAACCCAGCACTGCCAACTATATTCTCGTTAAATCTTCCCCAGAAACTATGAGATTCCTATTATTTGTCTCCTCGTTTTAGAAATCAGGAAATGAGGCCCAGAGAAATTAAATAAGTTGCCCTAGGTCACACAGCCACAAGAGGGCAAGGTGCCATTAGAACCCAAATTTCTCTCCAGAACTCATGTTCTGTACCTACTCTGCTCTTCTGCTAAAATCACTTTCTTTTTCTTTTGTTATTGGCTAAGATTCCCACTGGTTCAGCTGATAATTTACAGCCTTTACAGCAGGGAGATCAAGGATTTTTGATCCTACAGGATTCATTGTCAATGGACTTGAATTATGCTTTACCCAAATTCCAAATGAAAATAAAAGCCCCCTGTGCATGTGGTGTTGCTGCACAGGCAGAGTGTGCCCTCTCCTGAGGAGCAGAGACACAGCGGCCAAAACCACTCTAGTGAAGCTGTTGATTCTGGGAGCAGAAAGTTCCAGCTATGGACTCAGCTTAGGAAGTCAGGCCAAAGGTTGTGTGGGGACCTTGAGCTGAGGCAGGAAGAGTTGAAGAGGCTGTCCCTACGTACATTACCATCTTCCTGCTCACTCTATGTCTGCTCCTTTTCTCACCCTTTCTGCCACATTTTCTATTACAAAGACCAAACCTACTTTCATTCTTTCACTAATGGCTGAGAATATTCTGGAAGCTTCTCATTTCACAGGCTTTCCAGAGTAGGTTCAAAATGACCCAAGGTGAACTAATGCCCAAAACTGATCCAGAAATGACTCAAGGCCAAGGTCGGAATTACCAAACAAGGAGCCCATCAGAGCTTCCCCAGGAGAGAACAATCTTAGCAGTCATCAGACAACTGTCTAAACAGACAGACGGAAACAATTTTCCAGGGGCCAAAGAGCACACCCTAAGTGTAACCAATGATTCCTGGGCCAACCAAGAGTTTTCAGCATGGAGAGTCTAATCCTCTGATAGTCACAGAGCACTCTATCTCTGTGCTGGCAAAAATTAGCAAGGGCAGAAGATAGCATTTCTGAGCTAAATAGAGCAATATCCTAGATTTAAAGGAACATTGTTTCTAAGAGACAGTTCAGAAGACTGGAAAGCGTGGGCTTTGTAGATAGGTCTGGGGTTAAATCCCAGCATCCCCACACTTAGCAGTTGGATGATTTTTAACAGAAAAGTCAACCACTTCTCTGAAGCTCAGTTCATTTACCGCTAAAAATGGGTACATCCCAACCTAACAGGGTTATGATAAGGATCATAGCCCTAATAGATGGCTAACAATGTTTAGTCACCTTCAAAAGCTTGGATGATAGAATATGCTTTTACAGCCTTTTGGGGGGACTCCATGATCTTTGAAGGCAAGGCTGCGTTCTGCTTTGCTTCTGTATTTCTTAAAATATACTAGCCTCGACCCATGAGAATTGTTATTAAACAAGCTGAGTTGAATTTAAAATCTTTCATGCAAATGTGGGAAGACAAATGTCCAGCATCCTGAACAGGGCTTGGGAATACAAATTATTTTAGCCCCAAGCAGAAAATGTCATTTTTGTAATTCTCAGGTCTTGTCACCTACAGAGTGGCTCCCACAGAGCTCCTCGCTTTCTGCCCTTTGAATCATAAAACCACAGTTCCGGAAAAGATATTAGGGATAATCTCATTGCATCTGCCCCTCCTTTGGACAGCAGCTGCCAAGGCCAGCAGCGCTTTTTGATGGATGCTGTCCCTGCTGATATTAAATGCATAATTAATGAAACCATAAGAAGGAAACAAGGCATGTTCCAGGCAGGGTACAGAGAACAAATCCATTCTCACACAGGGTGAGGGGCAGGTGGGAGAGCAAAGATAAGGTTGAAAAATGATCTTGTTTTTGACTACTTTTCAATATGTATCTGTGAAAGTCTCCTTAGAAAAAAGAGACTTCTTTCATTTTATAAAGTTGACTACTTTTCTTTTTTACAAACTCTTGTGGATGTGATAGCCCTAGGCAATGTCACATTGACCAGAAAGGTGACTCCCTACTGCCCTATTTATGGAGGACTGACATTTGAGTTCCCAACCCCCACACATTTAGGGTCATCTTCCTCCTCATCAAAATGATAATTATAAAGAGCTAATATTTATTATCTAGCCACCATGTCCCTGGCATTGTTCCACATGCTTTACAGGAATTAATTAACTTAAACCTCACAACTATCCAGTGAAGAAGCTATCACTGACCTAATGTGATGTTGAGAAAAGTGAAGCACAGAGAAGTAAAGTAATTTGCCTAATATCACTCAGCTCATAAGCTCAGACTTTCTGAATGCACAACTCTATTTTTCTGGGCATCTCTCAGATGCAGACCTTTTTTCAGGAAGACAGGATAAAACCTAAAAGAATGAGCTAAGCTTTGGAAACAACCCAAATGCCCAAAAATAGATGACTAGATCAAGAAGATGTGGTACATATACACCATGGAATATTACTCAGCATTCAAAAAGATATAAACACATGCAATTTGCAGCAACATGGATGGAGATGGAAGGGATCATGCTCAGCGAAATAAGCCAGAAAGAAAAACAAAAATACCGGATGGTCTCACTCATAGCAGGAATCTAGAAAACTTAAATAAGGGACCAGGAAAAAGAATAACTATAAGAAAGAAAATATCAAAATCAACAAACAACTATGAACCAGAGACACACTATGGGGGGGTAGGGAAAGGAGGGCTTAGGGTCAAAATAAGGGGGTTATAATTATATGGGGAATATAAAAAATAAAATTTAAATAAAATGTGGAAAAAAAACCTAAAAGAATGGCATGAAGGACTAGAGTGGAACTTCTCTTGGAATGTACCCCTTCTGCCTAGGGCCACCAAGGAGAGCCAGAATGTGGAAAGCAGGTCTGAGGCTGTATTGCCTATACCTGTGGAAAGAGATGAATAAACCAGCCAGCAGTTTTATGGCCCCACCTGCCTTGCCAATGGTCCTCAGTATGTCATTCCAAGCTGCTCCTCCATAACAGCAATGAACTTAGGAACCTCCCTGAACACACGTGTAACCAGAACATGTGAGTATCTGGATCACATGTGAAAGCGGTTCCTACACTTCTGATTCAAACTGCCAAAGTGACATGTTTTGTTCCCATGTCAAAGGTTTTTAGCTCTCTCCAGGACTCTGACAGCAGTGAGCTCCCTGCGAGGTGGTCTGTGGGTATCAGTTTTGCCACCAATGAACTCCAGTCCCAACTCTTCTCTGACACACAGTGTGACTACCAGCTGAAAACATGACAGTAGAGACTAACTTGCAGGGAAGAGATGCCCACAAACTGCTTCTTGTAAGATTTGCATATGTCAGGTAATGGCAGTTGCTGTTCCTCTCATTGTCATTGTTGGAGTTCAGATGCCTGACTTGAATTAAGTGAGAGAATCTTGTTCAAAGATAATGTTCATCATATACTTATGGGCTGGTATTCTCCAGTTAGGTGTGTCTACCAGACCTCAGCCCAAGTCCCAACTCCCCAAGGAGACTTATTACGTGCCAGGCGTAGAGAACAGAGTCTGTGAATTCAAGGACTTTGTGTTCATAAAGTTTATGTTCTGTAGGAGTGTGAGTGTAGAGAGACAAATAATTTCAAGTAACATTTAGTGCTATGAAGAAACTGCAACAGGCTGAATGGCAATATCTAATGATCCGAGGCCATGGGGGGCCCCTCAGAGAAGTGTCAGTCAGGGGAGGCCTCTTGAAGGACGAAGAATTTGAAGGGAAATTGGTGGGCCCTTGCAAGTGAATTTGTCTTGGCATATTCCAGCTCAGAAGGAGCCCTGTGAGGTAGACAGGGTAGGTGCTGTGAACATTTTATAGATGATTCAACTGAGGCATGGGGGCAGTTCGGGCTTTGCCTGAGGTTGCTCAGTGAAGACCAGATAGGATCTCAAGGCCCCAGATGAGTGAGTAGAAAATGCTATTGCCCCAGCTCACTGGCTACTTCCAAAGCTTGCACTGAAAGAGATCCTTGGGGTCTAGAACTTCCTTGGAGAAGGGATCCCCTTTGGAGGAGTTTTCCTTCACTTTTTTGACAAAAGTAACCATCTTAAAAGAATTGTTTCTTCTTGCCTGGGCCTGGGGTGCATGTTCTCTTCTCTTGGCTGCAGGGACATGCTTTGAGATCCACAAGTCTCACAGAGGCCCCTGGTCTTGCTTCTGGAGGAATCAGGAAATCACTGAGATGTACTAGTGAACTTTATTTCTAGGCTCCCATCAGTTGAAAAGTAAGAAATTATGATGTTTTTAAAAGGTAGCATCTACCCTGATAATGAATGAATGCAAGCCACCTCTTCAGCACAGGATACATTATACAGTCTTATACAGTCTTATTTGCACTGTTGATGATTATTTAATAAGGCATGGTTGCAAACCCTGAGTACTCTCCAACCTGGCCACACTCTTCTGTGGAAGCTCCCACAGACACTGGTATAGCTTATGTGTCATTTGGTTGTGTGTGTGTGGGTAAAGGATCAATTGGTCCAAATGCCAGAGCAGTCCTGCTAGAGGAACTTAAGGGTGCATCTGATGCCTCACACTCACCTGAAACTCAAAGTTCATGTGTTCCAGGAACTTTTGGTTCATGATTTCTGCAAACTTGTTGATAGCTCTCAGGAAGACCCTGGAAGAGGGGAGAAGGTCAATGATCACCAGAGCATACTTCCTCAGGCTTCCCTCCCCATGCTCCAGCCCTAAGTTCCCTCAGGGACATGCCCAAGACCCCAGGGAGGGGTCCACTGAACCAGATTAACACCTGCTCTCACTGTTGACCTAGGGTCATATTTGCCTTCTAAGAACACCTGCTTAGTGTACTTCCTTAGGAAATTTGCATTGTCTGTTGTTTAAACTACTATAAAGTTAAGGCAGGAAATTCATGACATCCAGAAAGACAGAAAGAGAAATTTGCCCTCACCCCAAATAAATAAACAAGGCACCACCAAATCCTGCTATCTAGAGAAAACCATCATTGACACTTAGACTAACATAATAACAAAGATCTCTCTAAACATGTATATATTTGTGTGTACACATATACACATATATAACATACACATATAACATATGTGTGTATACACACACATATATTTTAAAGTTACCATTTTGATAAATGGGGTTAATGATAAATACTGTTTCACAGTTTGTATTTTTTCTGCAACAATAAATTGTATGTTCCTTTCATGCCAATGAATGCAGATATACATCATCTCTTTTAATCACTGAAGAGTGTTCCCTTGCATGGACATTATTACAGTTTATTTAATCAGTCTCTTATTGATGGACCTTTAAGTTGTTTTTCAGCTATTTCTGTTACAGTGCTTCAGTGATGGCTGTTCTTCAATGTGCCCTTTGCATTCCCTATCTAGACCTCTTCTCCAATCTTCTTCTCAAAGCAGTAATACTGATCACATTTAGTTATGTATATTTAACATTTTGGCAACTTTTGCGACTTGCATTTCTTCTCAAATGTCTTCCAGTACATTTCTTCCTCTCCTTCCTCCTTGCTTCCCTGTAATTTTGCATCTCTTGCCCTTTCAACCTCAAGAGCGCCTTGCCTTTTGAGGTTTCAATCACGTAAATCACCTACCTTAATGTCTCCCCACTGCTCACAGGATAAATCCAAACTCTTTCTATTGGCCATCAATGTCCTCCATCATTAATTTCTACTCTTATTTTCCAGACTCATTTCTCACTATTACCCTGTGGTTCTGGTTATTTTTTGAACACATAACCATGTTCTTCTTTTATATAGATGCCCCTCTCCTTCTTATATCTTTAGGATTGGAGCTGCTATATCCCTGTGTCCCTCAAAAAAAAAAAATGCAATTTCCTTTCCCATTAGTTATCAGTCTAGGTTGATTTATTTGTGTGACTCAATGATGTCTGTTTCCTCTAATAGACTGTTTGTTCCTTGAAATCAGAGTTCCTCCATGACCTCATCTACTCTCTAATCTGTATAAGTTTGACTTTGAAGAAAGGGGGCAGTGCTTCCTTACATTGGAATCATATGATTCCTATCTGCATTCCTGGCCTCCCCCTGAGTGCCAGCATGTATTCCAGCTCTCTAATCTATATCCCCACTTCTGTGACTAACACGCATCTCAAGCATCTATGTCTAAACCTCAATGCCTAGTACCTGCTCTCTTTCAGTAGTCTTCTCACCTAAGAGAGGGATAGTGCCATTCTTCCAACTGTTCAAGGTGGGAAAAACAACTCTGATTGTATTCTTGACTTTTTTCTTTCTCTTACATGCTACACCTTGTCAGACAGCAATTATCTCTAGAATTACTTTCAAAATAGATCCAGAGTTTGACAACTTTTCATTACCCCACTGACATTGACCTGTCCAAGCCACCATAATTTCTTTCTTGGATTTTTGCAAGAGGCTCACATAGGCCACATGGTGAACTATAGCCATGTCTCCACTGTGTGTGTGTGTGTGTGTGTGTGCCTACATTTGTAAAACTTAAAGAACTGTGGCTGGATCTTACCTATATCATTGTCTATCATTTTTGAATAAAAGTGGATAGTTACCAGCTATTTGTACATTGAGTGGCTGGTCCTGGGAAAATGTCTATATTACATGCCGTAGATTTGGTGGACATTAGACATTGCTTATTAGGAACTCTGGGATAGGTGTTCATAAAACATTATTGAAGAAAGGGGGCAGTGCATTTTTACATTGGAATCATATGATTTGTGTGCATGTACACAAATATACACACCTCAATGTCATTTCTGATTTTGTCACTTCCAGCTGTGTGGATTTGGGACATATTATATCCCCTTTGACAGTCAGTTTCCTTGCTTGTGAAAAAGCACAAAAGTGGTTACTTGTGAAAGTAACCACTTTCAAAAAGGGACAGCAGGGTTTAATGGCAGATACAAGGTAAGTACTGAGCACAGTGCCTGGCATCAAGAATGTGGCTGCTATGCCTACTTCAGACCCCTTTAGTTTTACTTCATTCTTCTTTCAAAGGCAAATGAGCAGAATGAGCAGACAGGACAAATTGCTACCAGCACCCAGTTCTGAGGCAGGTGGGGCCAATGAGGACAGGATATAAAATTTCCACAAAACTTACCACCCCATTGGCTGCCAAAAAAGTGAGGTTTCTTTCATTTTGCTATTCTGACATTTGTTAATATGCTTTTGAAAAAAATCTTTATCTTCTCATTAAAGACTGGTATCTGATTCCCCAGATGGAAATACTTTGAGTGGCTGTCATATTTTGTATAAACATCTTGGAATTTCTAATGTGATACCAAAATGAGGGGTTTTTCATCTAGTAGCAATAAAGCTATTAGTTTTGGTAACAGTCATCATTTTGACTGTCAGCCTAAACCTGTTGCCAGCTCTCTAAACAGGCCAGTCCCATAACCAGGAATTGATCTGCCCCATATGCTGATGGAGGGGCCTGCTTGGGGACAGTAAATCAAGACTTCTCCAGCTCTCTGGATTCTTCTGGAGGCATGCTCTGGGAAACAGAGTATCATTTAACTTTGATTTTTCTTATGTGGGTTTGTTTTCTTTATAAATGTAATTCTACTTGAAACCTAAGCACTAATATGGTGAAGTGGGTTGAAATGAAATCACATTCAACTGTTTCTGTTTCTCTCAACAATGAACTTGAATTGTTGAGAACAAAATTCATGTCTCATTTACAACTTGAAACTTCTTGCATCTCATCCTTATGCTTAGCAGACCCTGTAAGGTCAATAAAAATCACAGCCACAGTTATGAATGATGTGCAAGACTCTGCTAAGTTTTAATAAGTACCCTTTCTTTCCCTCTTGCTTCCTTCCTTATTCCTTCTTTCCTGCTTTTTAAATTCTTTTCTTTCTTTTTTTTTAAAGAGGCACGTATTTTATTTATTTATTTATTTGTTTGTTTGTTTATACATGCACTGGGTACAGTCAGAAGCGTGGGAGGGTGAGAGAATTCACCAGAGCCAGAGCGGGGAGCAGAACAGGCAGAAGGACAAAAGTTCTTACATTAACTCTCTGAATTCGATATTGTTCCCATTTGAGAGATGTAAATTTAGATAACTTTCCCAATAACCTAGCCAGTACATGTAGAATCAGAATTTAAACAAAGGCACACTGCCTGCAGAGCTTCAGTATTTAACCACCATGCTATTTTGTCCACAAATAAATCTCTATAATTTGTTCAAAAGAAGTTGTAAGTCCACTTTATTAACAATATCAACAATCATAGTCATTATGCATATATCCTACACAAAGGCTCTGCTGACATTTCATTTGCAACTGAGGTAGGTGTTATTGTTATAATCATTTAACAGAAGAGGAAACTGAGCACTGGAAAGACCACCTGGATTCTCACAGGTAATAAGCCTCAGAGTCCAGATCCAACCTCAGGTGTGTCTTTCTCTGAAGACTTTGTGATGAATCAGAAGGATATACTAGTTCCCTTGAAGGCAGCCTGCAGTCTTTTGGGACTTGGCACGATGCTTGTGCCCACCTTTCACATATTGTCCCTGCCATCCTGCTGCCCTGCCAGTGCTGACTGGGCCCAGGGTCCAACTCTGGCAACCTTATGGATGATCCGATGGTATCTGGTAGGGACACCTAGGCCTGGAGAGTAATTGATCAGGACATTTTAGCCTGTCCAACAGCAGGCCCACTAGGGAGAGTGTAATGACCTGGGTTCTGAGAGGAAGCTCTGAGATGAGTCTGTGCAGATGTAGAAACCACAAGCAAGAGAAGTCAGCTGCTGTGAGTAAGAAGAAGCTTACAGAAAGAGGAATCAGACCCAATGTTCGTCTTGAACCCAATGCTGGTCTTATAAACTGCTCCACATGAAGCCCCATGGCAGCCTCTAGCTTAGGCCCCCAGTTTCTCATTTTTCTTTGTGTGGTAGAACAAATCCTTATTACTGGTGTCAACCAAGAATTACTAAGTTTTGTCTCCTGAATAAGCCTCAGTGAACAACTGCATGGTCTTTAGATTGGATGCAGGAACAGAGGAGCTTGCAGACTTCTGCAGGTGCTAAGCAGAGCTGTCAGGTCAGATTCCAACTCCCTTACTCTCCCTTGCTGAGTCCTGGAGCTGGTTGCATGAACCCTGGGAATCTCAGCTGCCTCTCTATAAGATGAGCCATGTGTGAAGATTAAATGAGATGTAGCATTGGAAGACAGTGGCCCAGCATCTCCACACATAGATGTCGTCAGTAACTGTCACTTCTTGTTGCTATTATTGTCTTTAGCTGCCTGGTACTTTGCAGCTCTGAGGCAGGAGGAGCTGAGGCTGAAAACACTCTGATGTGACAAGCAGTCCACACCCACAAGTTGTATGATGTGAATAAAAGAGGGAACAGGAAGTGGACATTTTGGTGAGGATACCCAAGGGAGGGAGAGGGCTGTTTTGAATCCCACCCCCTTCCCACTGTGTTTCTTGAGATGTAGTTGATTCTCCTGGTCAAAAGGTAAAGATAGAAATAAAAGAGCTGGCCAAGAAAAGAGAGTTCTCATTCCTCCCCCGAGAAGTACTGAGAAATTCATTCTCCTGGAGTCTTTAAGCTGCTTCCCTCACACCACCCAAAAACTCCAGGCACCAAAAGGATAGAGTGCATCACAGATTCCAGCTTACTGTTAGGGCACCGATCACCCCAAATGCCCCCAATGCATCTCAGGATTCCAGTTAGGATGTGGTAGGCTCCTGGGATGTAGAATCCAGCAGCCAGCTGGATGTAAGGATTAGGTGAGCTGCGCTGGCTAAAGAACCCATGAAGAGGCCTCCTTCTGGGTGGCGGGGATTGGAGGAGGTGATGTCTACAGAGAGGAGCAGGTGCTACAAATTAATGTGGGTAGGAGGAAGGGGAAGTGATGTCAATGACTTGTTAGCATGCAGATGGACCTTGTTGCCAGGCACTGCCCTATTTTAACTTCTTAGTGTAAACCATAGTCACCTACTATGTGCTTACTATATACTTGAGACCTTGAAATAAGTTACTGATGAAGGTAGACAAGATCCAGTCAAGATTTGCTTCTTCTGTGAAATATTTTGGGTAGTTGTAGACCATAGAGAATATGAAAATAAAAATAAGAGCTAACATTTGCAAAATGCTTACTATGTGCTAAACACTGTTCTAACTACTCTATATATATTCTTTTATTTCATTTTGGTCTTCACAAAAGTCCTGTGTGATCAGTACTATATTAACCTCATTTTACAGTAAAAAAAAAAAAAAAAAAAAAAGGGAGTCCACAGAACTATTCAGTGGTTGAGACAGGATTTAAACCCAGAGAGTGATAATTCCTAACCTCTCTGGGGGCTCTCTGTGCTGTGAGCTCACAGCAGTGACTGTCGCACTTGGTCACATTCCTGTGACATTGTTCCTGGTTCACCAACTAGACTGTAAGCCCTTGCCTTCTGTGACCATGGTGTTAATGGGCCTGTCCACTCCCATAGAGCTCTGAATGCCCCTGACACTCAATAAATATGTGTTGGTTGACTGCATTTAGAGATGTTTAGGGATGTGCCTAAATCCCAAGCCTCCTCGAAATGTTGGTTTTCCAGATTGAGGGGCAGATGGAAGAAGGGAAGTGTTTCATAGGCATAATTTTGTTAATTTACAAAATTGTAAAGAACTCGATCATTTAAAAATTAACCACGTCACACAAATCAGATCTTCCTGAATGCTGCATCTTACCAAAAGAAAAATGCTCTAACAGGAAGTATTTCTTGCAGTAGACATGCCACTGTGTCTGCATACACAAATAGTGCACTGTTGAGGAGACATTCATACTGGGAAAACTCCATCCTTTCCCTCAACAAGCAGATAAATAGATTATATCTGGCTAATAAATGTGCACACACATACATTGTAAGTATAATAGAGAAATTATAACACAGATAATTTTTAATATGTAAGTAATAAGGAGGAAGGAAGAGGAAGAAATGAATGAACGAAGGTGAGGAGGGAGAGAGGAAGGAAAGGACAGAAAAATCACAAGGTACCGACATAAGTTAGCCTTGGCCACAAGGATGAGTGGTGCTGAGGCTGCTTATTTTTAGAGAGGAGAAAATGTTATTCTGGGGAATACTAGGTTTGGGCCAAACTATGGAGCATGTTCTGTTTGTCCAATTTATGCTGGACTCTTTCACTAACTAGCTGCATGACCTTCAGCAAGTTGCCTGTTTGGGCCTTTTTTAGTTATTTGAGCCAATAAATATGTAGTTGGCACATCTGTTCAATGCACTTAAATACTACAAGTGTCACTATTTTACTGGATGAAGTAGTAGAGATTCCATGGCTCAGATTACATCATTTTTTTATTCTTCTCAGCAATGCAATATGAGTAAATTACTCATCTATTTTGGACCTCAATTTCTTCATATATAAAATGTGGATTATAATAGTTCTACATCTTAATGTTGTTATGATGAATAAATGAACTAATGCACATTAAGTATTAAAAGTAGTGGGGTATCTAGGTGCTTAATGCATGTTAGCTTATACAACAACACACAAAATGCCAAAAATAGTGAGAACATTTCAAGTGCTCCACAAATGTAAGGGATCATGTGGCCGGAGAATGAAGGAAATCTATTAACTAAGCTATAGATCTGCTAAGAGAAAAATAGTTATCTTTTCTGGTTCACATTAGGTGCATGTTTCTCTAGTCTAAATTGAAATTTTTTTGTCTGCACCTGGAAATACAAAGCTTCCATTTTAGTGAGTTCTTCCAAGGTACCAGCACTGTGGTAAGGAATAACTCATTCTATCTTCAGAAATAAACAAACCACACCCCCCTCCAAGAAACAAACAAAACAAAACAAAAAATAGAGATATTATCTCCATCTTCCTGATCAGGGAGATTCCAAGAGATTAAATGATTTGCCAAGAAAGACAAGGTGCCAAACTAAGAAGTGGGAAATCCAGGCTATGTTTCTGAGTCTAACTCTTTTATTAATATAGAGACATAGTACACAGCTGATCCTTAAGAGAGACAAATGTTTCAATTTAAGAGAAAATTCTACTTTCTCAGGTCCCTTAGAAAATTATGTTTTAATTTTCTAGGTATGAAGAAATAAGAATTATTGTATTATTCAAAGGACACAAAAACATTAACAGTAAACATGTATTATCCAATGTTTACTGCAGCACTGATTACAATAGGTAAGCTATGTAAACAACCCAAATTCCCAAAAATAGATGACTGAATCAAGAAGATGTGGTACATATATACAGTGGAATATTACTCAGCAATCAAAAAAGATAAACTCATGCCATTTGCAGCAACATGGATGGAGCTGGAAGGGATCATGCTCAGTGAAATAAGTCAGAAAGAAAAAGAAAAATACTGGATGGTCTCACTTATAGCAGGAATGTAGAGGATCCAAATAATGGATCAGGTAAAAAACTAATTACAATAAAGTAAAAATTAAAAGAAAAAAATGAAATAAGTATTATTGTATTATCTTTAGGGACCTATTCCCCTACCCCCTAAATGGACTAGTCCATAGCTAGCTAGGATTTTAAGAGGGCACATGCCTCAGAACTCTTCCATGTGTTTCCTCCAGGATGACTATGGGTAACTCTAAGTGGGGACTGGCCTGGTCAGGCTGCAGTCTCTCTGGACTTCCAACTCCTTGTCTGATCCTGTATCAGTGGTCAATGTCTGTGTATTTATTTGCCTGTCCCCCATCCATTCTTCCTTCTGTTAATAATCTATAGATGTTTCTTTGGGGAACTATTTCACTATTTCCTCCCACCATTTGTTCCCAGACTTTGTGGTTTGGGCAGAACTAATCATAGTCTCCCCAGTTCCAAAGATGGGTCATGTGAGCCAAGTCTGATGAGTTAACATATTCATTTTCCTGGCCACAGAGTTTTATGCATAGGCAGTAGCTCTAGCTAGACTTTTCTACATTAGCTAGAAACTTTTGATGCATCTATTGAGGAAAAAGCTTTCATTTCTATTGGGATTGCTAGTCTAACAAGACATATGTCTAGAACTTGTAGAGCATACTTCCTCTACTACACATAGAGCATTTGCTTGAGAATCAAGTCAATAGAGAAAAGAGAAGGTATAGAGATACGTGGCAAAAATACCAAGACATCATTAACTACAACACTGGGTAAACACATAGGTGCATCCATACATGAAGTCATAAATGAATCTTTTAGGTATCTAAGCCAATAAACTCTCTTTTTCTTTAGGAAAATTCAATTTGAATTCAATTTATTTTAAGAATTCTAACAAATAAGTATCCATTGGATATATAGAGTTCATTGTACTTAGTTATGAATGTCAAACTCTTTGTTAGGATCTGGATAAACTGGGCATAGTTCTGTCCCTCAAGAAGTCCAATCTGTAATGGTCTAATGGTACTACAACAGTACAGTGAGGTAAGTGCTTTAATATATACAGCATGTATGGCTAGCTAGGATTTTAAGAGGGCACATGCCTCAGAGCTTTTCCATGTGTACATAGGTGGAAACTCATTCTATTAACATGAGGGATTCCTATAAGGAGCCATAAACGAGAGGTTACATGGTCAAGAATTTGAAGAATGCTTTCATGTTGAGGTCGGTCTAGAAAAGTGGAGAGCCATAGTTTATGCAAAGTCACAAAACTATGAAACAGTAGATAATAGTGAATTGTTCACTGTATCTGAGTGTTGGGTGAGTCAAGGATGACTCACTGGGTACTTCATATAATTTGCAAAAACACCAAGATATCATTAAACATCTGGCAAACATTAAGGGGATGCACATGCAGTTTAGGAGGTGGCTACTACTAGAACATAAGATGACTAAATAATGACCTAGGGTATGACCAGATACATAATTTGTTGAACTCAAGGTACAACAAAACACAAGTCTCCTTATTCAAAAATTAGAATTTCAAGATGGTGACAGCAGAGTATTAAATCTACCAAGGGACCCTTTAGAGTGCAGTGTCCTATGCAACAGAAGAGGTCATAAGTCTAGGAAGGTGACCCTGACATAAGGGGGAGGGAGAGATACATGTCTGATCACAATGTGGCCTGAACCTAATTCCCATCATAACTTGAATCACCATAATCCCTCCTCCCCTCCCCCTTTATAACTTCTCTCTCCTTTGTAAGTTCCTGCATCTTGGCCATTCATGTGAAACATTAATGAACATTATCACATAATAAAAGGAAAAATAAGCATCTGTTTGCAAACGATTACCAGAGTATATTCAACAGCATTTTCTCAAGTAGATGAAAGGACTGACAAGTACAAATCCCTCAGTGGAAAAAAAAACAAAAAACAAAAACTTGAATCACTGAAAAGCCATCATCTCATAGGTATGATATAGAGAACAGGGAGAATCAGAGCAAGGTTACCCTAGCCTGAGAATTCTGAAATTTTGTTGCTGGGCCGATTTTCCTCCTCCCACCATATGCACCAATGCACAGGCAGATAACTCTTTCTGCCTTGACAAGTCTTTCCTCCCCTTCAGCTCTTAATGCTAGCCCCAAGTGCATGGTGGAAAAGTGTCTATCAAATCACATGGATAGGTACCTAGGCATCCAAATATGGAAGGACGGACTGAAGAGGATGGAAAAGTAAGGGAGGAAGCCATTTGTGAGCACAAACAGATCTTAGGCATACAGGAAATAGTAACATTCAGATTCTACCCAATGACAAAAGAACTAATATATGTTTATAGTCTTTTCTCTTTGTCTCCCACCTGAGATAATTCTGATTTTGTCTCTTCAATTTCTCCTCTTCTTATCTGCAGATATTTCTGTCCTTTGCTAGGCAACTCTTGGGTTTCATGACAGAGAGCAAAGGTAATAGGTAGGGCAGAACAAGATTTCTAGCCAGTGCAGAGTGAAGAGCTTTCAATGGGAAGGACCTAAAATAAATATAATAGCTAAAGGAAAGTGAGGGAGAAAGGAAAGAGAGGAGTCAAGGAAATCCAGGTTTAAAACAGGTTGTGAAGGGCATCCCTGGTGGCACAGGGGTTAAAGACACAGTGCTATCAAGCTATCTCCAGCCACTGCAGCACGAGTTGGATCCCTGGCTAGGGAGACAGCAGACCTCCCCTGTCTTGCCTGCTGTTCCCCTCAGCAGCGTATTCAGTAGATCTGCCCATTCTGCTCCTCACTCTGTCTCTGGTGAATCTTCTCATCCTCCTACACCTCTGGCCTACACCCTAGTTGTTCTATGCATAAATTAATGTTTTTTTTTAATTTTTATTTATTTATTTATTCATGTATACAAGAAACAAGTTACAGGCAGATGTGTGGGAGGGAGGGTGAGAGGATTCACCAGAGACAGAGCAGGGAACAGAACAGGCAGATTGATTGAAACACACTTCTGAGGGGAGCAGTGAGTGAGGCAGGAGAGGTCTGCCACACCATGTGGGTATCTCCCAGGCCAGCTGGGATCGAACTCGCGCTGCAGAGGCTGCGGACAGCTTCACAGCACTGCGCTCAACTGCCTGTGCCACCAGGGCGGCCCAATAAATAAATCTTTATAAAAAATAAAACAGTTTGTGGATAAGAATTGAAAAAAAAGATCTGTGAAAGATTTGGATGAACCACAGATGTGAGACTTGAATTTCGTTTGAATGAAATAATGTTCGTTTAGAGAAAGCATTAAAGACTGAAATTACTTATAATTACTTTTATTTAATATTGTGCTGGGCCATGTGGGATCTAAGTTATACTTGGGTTACACTGGTATTCTATGATGTTAATAGGTATTATATTTATGCACAGACACATTCTTTTATACATAGCAAATGGTTCCAGGGACAAATAAATCTGTGAAATGCTGCATCTTATATCCTCCTCTTAGAGAATCACATTAACATAGTAAAGGCCCTGAGAAGTCCTGCAGCACAGAAATCTGTTCAAAGCTGCTTAATCTAATACTTTCTAAACTTCTAAAAATTACATGCAGTAGACTATATTGAAACATTTTAAAATAATACAATTTTCATAAGGCTGACATTAAGCCCTCACATCTCAAGAATTTAAGGATGTCTACACAGACAAAGTATGATATTTTAACTGGCATTTGAAAAATGAAGAGTGGGGCATGGTTAGTGCAGTATATAAAAGGGAATTAAGTATAAAAATAATTGAAAAAGAAGATTCAAAGTTGGCAAGGTGTTCCCTGGGGTGTAAAATGTAGAAGGATCTATTATTCTTCAATTTATTTTCACCAGGGAGAAACTATGCCCACCTTATCTCTACCAGTGCTCTTTGTAGTGACTGCTGGGGTGACATGGTTGTTAGGAAGTCGGTGGCAGCTCACCTGTTCTGAACCATACTCATGGCCATCCAGTCTCCAGGATACACATTTTTCCCAATGAGGTCCTTGAACATGATGAATGTCTCCATCAAGAAGTCCTGAAATGGTAAAGCAAAACATACCTGTCATATTGTTTTATAGAAACTCTCTGGAAGTGCCCAGATCTTCTTGGCTGTTTAAGTTTTTCTTTTTTATTATGTTTTGGTGAAACAGAAAGGGAAGGAACACAGTCTTTCATTAAGGAAATTCAATGAAACCAATAGCAGTGGGTTTTTAAATAGGAACTTAAAATTGGTTAGCAGGAGACTGTTCCGCAAATATAAGAAGGACATGAATATGGAATGAAAGTGAAGATGCACAAAATAAAAGCTCTATTAATTCTGTCCTTGGGAGTTAAGAAGTAAATGCATTCATTGATGTGGCAATTTTATAATCATCTTTCCAAATATGTATTTGAGAAGGAAATAATCTACACTATACAAAAGCATCTCAGGTCATTGAACAAACAAACTATTATTAAACTGAACATCTAATTAGTAGCACTGTAAACACAGCTAATTCATATATCACAGAAACATACATGGAAATAGAACAGGAACTCTCTTGGTAGACTTTTAAGGGGTTCAAAGTGACCTCAAGACATTTTTTTTATTTTTTGCAGTAGGCCAAACCTGTTTTCTACTTTGGGGAACACAAATTTAAGACAAATTCAGATAGCAGAGCCACTGGTGCTGAGATCCTCCTGAGCTGATGGAAATGAAGTCAGACCACTGGGATGCTTTAGGTAAAATTTGAAATCTATAGGAGACAATTCAGAGCTCTTCCCTAACCCAGTGGTTTTCAAATTATTTTAACTGCAGAATTTCTTGTTCTAAGAAAAACTGGAACCTAGAATATAAAATAGATAAAAGTGTAGTATGTCTGGTTGAAATGTGTGTGTAGGTATGCTGCAGGATAGTGAGGCTGGGAGAAATAGAATTTGAAAATCACTGCTTTACACTAAATTGCAAAATACTTGAAATGGGATTGGTTCTTTTTGAGCAATCTTTGCTTCAGGGGAAATTATCTCAGGGCTTTCAGTCCTGTTTTCCACAACAGCAGAATTGGGATAGCATTCACCTCCAAGGATTACTATGAGGACAAAGTGACACTGAATAAGATGTTTCACAGAGTCAGGCCTGTTGTAAGTGCTCTTTCATGCTCGATGATGATGATGTTATGATTCTTCATCCTTGATGTCATCTGGGAAAGTATGGTTATTGGTACAGGCTCATTCCCTTCCAATGGTAAAGGTGAAAGTCTCTGGCTTATAAATGAAAAACCTGGCTTCTGGAATGAGCAGATGTAACATGGTGAGGAGTAGAGCAGAGGCTTAAATCCAAAGGAGGTTCAGAAGCCAACTTCCTTGATGCATTTGTTGTCAAATTATAACAGCAAATGCATCACTTAATGGTGGGATACGTTCTGAGCAATGTCCTCTTAGGTGATTTCATTACTGTGTAAACATCATAGCATGTATTACACAAATCTAGGTGATTTAGCCTTCTACACATTGTGGGTGATCTGGTATAGACCATTGGGACCATCAACACATATGCCATCCATTTTTAACTGAACCATCATTAAGCAACACAGAACTTTATTAACTACCTTTTACTAGTCACCTAATATGTGAGTGCTACTTTACTTTTATTTAACCCCTTTACAACTCTGTTACATAAATAACATTGTCTCCACTTTACATATGGAGACTATAAGGTTTTATAGAAGTTAGCTTTCCTGTGGTCCCACAGCTGGGAATTAGTTCTGGATTGAAACCCAAGACTGTGTGGCTCCAATATTCACTCTCTCAAGTCCCCAAATGCCCATGATTCATCAACAAATATTTGTTTGGGCATATTTAGGCTAGACATTCATATCTTATCTCTGACATGGGCTGAGGTTATGTTCCAGGAATGACATATACAAGCCTAAATGGGGATGAGACCAGAGAATCACACATCATGTTGTAAAGGTAGGCACACATATACTTGAGGTCTGTGGGGAGACTTTTGAGAATTGAGAATGAGACACTTCTCCCCTACACTGGTCCTGGGCATCCTACAGACTCACCACAAGTTCAGAGCTGGTCTGGAAGGTCTCAATATAGAAGGAATAGTGCTGGTCACCCATCTGGTTAAGGATGGCTGTCATACATGCCACAAAGTGACTCTGCAAGAAACAAGAAAAATGTTATGAAATAGTGGAGAAAGGACCATAGGCTTCATCTCATTTTCTTGACTTCAGGCTAGAAAACACTCCAAGCACCCTTGGTATATAGAAAAAGACTTTAGGAGTAGAGAATCTCTCTAACTGAACACTGTATGAAACAGTCCCAAAAGAAATGCTTCCTTATGGCTCATCCATGGGTTCATTCTTCTGAAAAGCATTTATTGAGCATGTATTATACACCTGAAACTATAAGAGAGGCTCCAGATGTAGGAAATAGAACCTGATTCATTACCTCTCAGGCACTTTGGGAAAAGAACATTGTTTAGTAGCAGGAGCTTAATACTATATCAAGACCCTGGAGACAGTTTGATTGTCACTACACCAATATTAAGAGTAGTGACAACAGGACAGGTCTCTCTTCCTGCCTCACCAGATGGGCATCCCTATCTTGCATTTAACAAGTTTGTTTGTTTAACAAGTTTGTCTTCTTGTATCCTAAGGAAAAGAAAGAACATTCCTAAGAAGATAATATGGAAATTAAACACCAAGGGGTTAACAAAGCAAAGCTGGTGCCTACCCTTGCCAATCTCCCCTTTTTTCACTCCTTTGTATAAAAACCCCTGTCCTCTGCCAAAGAGCAAGACCATGGTCTTTCAGACACAAGTATGTTGCCCTCTTCATCTTGTCAACAAATTAGACTACTTTCCTTCTCCTCAAACTGTTTCCATTTTATTTTATTTATTTTTAAAGATTTATTTTTATTTTGTTTATACAAGCACTGGGTGCAGTCAGAAACATGGGAGGGTGAGAGGATTCACCAGAGCCAGAGCGGGGAACAGAACAGGCAGACTGACAAAACACACTGCTGAGGGGAACAGTGGATGTGGCAGGAGAGGTCTTTTGCGCCATGTGGGACCCTCGCCAGTGGCAGGGGATCGAACCAGCGCTGCAGAGTCTGCGGGTAGCTTCGCAGCCCAGCGCTCAACTGCTGTGCCACTGGGGAGGCCCACAAACTGTTTCCTTTTATTGGTTGAGAGAAACTGAGACTGGTGTTTGGTATCATAAGCACCAAGTGTTTCATCTGTAAAATGGGACAATACTCCATCCATATCTACCCTCCAGAGGTGTTTCAAAAGGATCAAATGGCTCCTATAGCATGAACGCACTGAAGTTCTCTGCAGAGCAATCAGTTGTTGGACCACTGATCCAACAGTGAAAAGGGAGCAGCTTACTGGGTCAGCATTGGTTCTGAGTCAAGGGGAATAAAAGAAATGAGAAGAGGTTGTTCTTGTTCATTAGCAGTTCATGATGTAGTTGGGAAAGCAAGATTGATATTCATGAGTGAAGAAAGTACAAACTCTTGGTTTGTGAAGTTGATCAAGTGCCAGAAGGAGTCATACAAGAGGGAAATCAATATAGGACCGTGGAGAGGAGGTGGGTCTAGAAGGATTCCTGGGTCTAAAGGAGTAAGAACTACATCCTTTTATGCCCTGGACTATATCATCACAATCTTGTGCTTTCTTGTTTGCATATTTTATAGTCTGTGTCAGGTCATATTTTTGTTTGGGTTAGTTTTTAAAAGCAGCATGCAAGGAGATGTACTCAGGAAACCTGATAAAGGAAGCACTGACCATGAACCCTCGGCAGTGATTGGGGGAGAGCGTGGGGTGGATAAACAACTTGAGATTGTCTCCTGCAAGATTCCTCTGGGGTTGCCATCTTGGCCCAGGTAAGCTCCCTGGGCAGACATGTGGAAGGTCACCTACTTGGTGCAATCCAGGGAATCCCACGGCTAAAGAGTGTTGGATATAACATATACCAGAAAGGTGGAACCAAGAAAATGGGTTTAGCATCACAATCAATCTTTGGTTAAAAAAAAAACCAAACAAAACTTCCTTTGTTAAATAAAAAAGAATAATGAATATGAAAAGTAAATCCTCCCAGGTTTCAGGTTAATATCCCTAGAATGCCTCTTCCACATTTTACAGGAATGGGTAATCGCATGTTCCCCAAATCCACATCCCCAAAAGTAGAGCCCAAAGATACAGATTGTCATTTGCATCTAGGTTATTGGCTCTGTAATTTGTGGGGCTCAGAATGAAATGAAAATGCAGAGTCCTTGTTAAAAACAAATTCAGAATTTTAAGACAGTTAAGGGGTCCTTCTACACACAGGTCACCTGCCCAGGAAGCCAGTCCTTCCTGCCATGAGCAGTATACTCAGAAATATTTAGAAAGCATGCACAGCTGGCACAGAGCATAGAGCTAGGACTCTCAGGGACAACAGTGTTGGACCTGTCCTATGGAGACCTGGGACCTCCACATTGGGGTGAATCTCCTTGGCCATCCAGGTGGTTAAATATCCTGTCCTGTTCAGGCACCCAGGATTGGTGGTGAGTCTGTGAAAATGTCTGTCCCTTTCAGAGTACGCTGTCCCTGACAAAGTACCAACCACCGTCACTGCTAACTTAATCAGATCCCACTTCAACCAAGAAATTAGTGTCACTACTACTCATCTATCCAGTCAGGCTGGATGCAAGAAAGGAGAAATCTTAATTTGAGATGTGTTGGAGTGTGTATTTGTGTGCGCACGTGTGTGCATGTGCACACACACAAGCTGTGTTTCCTCTACTCCCTCCATCTCTTCTTTCCCTTAAAGAATTCAGCCTGTGGCCACTAGAGGTCTTTGCTTTTCACATGGTAGCTGCCGTGCAGTTTGTTCGGCTTTTTATTTATTCCTACGTGAGCAGACCCACTACACTTCTCGCATATAAACAGTGAAAATTACAACATAAAGGACTTATTATTCCTTCTTTTGGAGTAATTCTGCTGCTGACCAAAGGCTGACTCGGTTAGCAAGAGAAGGGAGCTCACCCTCTGCAGGTAATTTCACTGCTTCAAGGTAAGAGATTTGGGTAGGTTTTATTTTTTGTGATTGGTGATCCTCTAGGAGGAAATGTTATCGTCTCTTGGACAATAGTTTACTTTTAAAGCTTTGGCTTAAATGACTACTGGGATTGTGAGTGTGCATGCATGTGTGTGTGTGTGTGTGTGTGTGTTAGAAAATCCACCATTGTCAGAACTGCAGACTGCCCCAAATGCATAGATATGAATGCTTGTTGTTTCCTATGGCTTGATTTGAAATTTGAAGGGGGTGAGGGGGGAGGCAAATACCAAACCCCAGAGCTCAAGTTGCCTAGAATTATCTTAAAGGGGCTTCATTGTCTTAAGACTGCTTTAGAGAAACTTCTACCCTCCATTGTAAGAGAAAATAAAAAGGGGAAGGGGTGTCAAGTCCCAAAGTAGAGAGTGACCATTTTATGAAAGAATCATTATCTTTTTATAAGGAGTTGCTCAAGGCATTACAGTCCACTTGTCAATCAAAATCACTTTCACCAGCTGGTTCATTTCTTTTAACAAACTCAGAAAAATCCAACTGAGTGTCTTGCAGTACGGTTTGTAGTGCTATGTGACTGAAGTTTGGACCAGTTACCTGCATTTGGCTGTTGATAAAAAATGACAGTGTTTTACTTCGGTAAAATAGAAGCCCCTTTTTTGTACTATGGTGTCTAGCCCACTTTAGTATCCAACCTGTCAGAAATACACTCATGTGACTGACTGATTTGTGAAATGGCATCAGAAAAGGCTTCTCTCTGTTATTTAAACTTAAAGAACAAACAAACCAAACTAAAAACCTCTTTGTCACACAATGACAACAAGATGGAACAACAGTATGCTTCTCTGACATTTATCCTTTTTCAGTACTATCTTCAAAATGGCAATCTACCTTTTTGCCTCCTGCCCTCTTCCCTACGCACAAGTTTAAAGACCTTACTTTTGTGTCTATCATGTCTTAAATGTTTAGAAAGGGATCTAGGAATGGGGGGTGGGGGGATCCTACTGCATTTTCCCTAGCAACTCAGATACTCTTAATATTGGTGTTATCCAAACTTTATAGTATGGGAGCCCAAACTCCCAGCTCTACCAGCATCATGGAAAAAACTAAATACTGCATGGGGGAAGAGTAGGCTAAAGAGATCCCCTGCAGTCCAGGCTAGTGAGAATCCCTCTCTTCCGAGCCCTGGAAGAAATTTTATAGTCGACACAGATTTACTACCAAGGCATGAGGCAGTCACTCATCCATCCCCAAGCCACATGCCAGGTGCCTGAAAGGGAAATCGCCTCTTAAAACAGAATACCAGGGGACTGGCATATTAAATTCCAGAGAGAAATTGTATCTCTGAGACGCTGGCACAAACCAGGCAGAGTCACCTCCGTTCCATTTGGGGTGGTTTAAAATGTAGCTAATGAATCACAGCATGAAGAGACATGGTTTGAAACTAGGTCAAACGTGTAAAAATAAGTGCAATCATTACAGGCACTTGGCTGATGAGGGGCTACTTAACGCCGTGAGTGGCAGGGCTTATTCGCCGTATAGAACTCTCTTCAGTGATCCACGAAAATCAATCCTCTTAATTAATTCAACCTATCAGTATGTAGGGAGGGTCTTGCCCACCTGGAAGAGAGCTGAAGTTCTAAGGGACAATTGTCAGGTTCTCTTCTCTGGAAATGACAAGAGAGAAAACAAGAAACCTAGTACTGCGTGATTGCAATTAATTAGCTGGGATACTATGTGATTGCCACCAGGAGAGAACCCCGTCCCAATTTTTCTACTCCTTTGTATTAAAAAAAAATCCTTATGTTGTGCTCAACATTCAATTTAAACATATCTATTTAATGCTTCTAATGCACACACACACATATACAAACACACACACACACATACACACAGAGTCAGGACTTATGCAGTGCTGCATGGACTAGGAAGAGGATATCAATTTGTTCTGCCTTGGAGAACAAACGAAACAGGGGAGAGGGCATAGGCACTGCAGATGTGCCCCCCACCTGAGATTAGTGGGAGAGATAGATCGCAGAGAGAGGGAAACAACCAACTTCGGGAGCTAGCTACCTAAATGCCAACATTACTATGCGATACCAGCTGGTGACACGTTGCTATAGAAACTTCAAATAATGTGCACGACCAAAATAAAATAAAATATAGAAAGCACCAAGGAGGAGATGAAGGAAAAGTTTGCATGCTGAGGGAGGCTCATGAGGACATGGAAAGTTTTATCCGTTGGTTCGTCTATTTCCCTTGGAGACTAAGAGTGTGGCCCAAATGCCACTTTCCATTGCTTCTCCATTCACCTCCATGTCTGCCATGCAGTTATATAACAGATTTTATTCTTGGATGGAATTGGCACTGTTGGTGTGGTGGATCCAGGACTGAAGGTGGGAGGCTGTGGTGTCAGGCAAAACAGGCGACTCACGGCTCTAACCCCTTCATCTTAGAGCTTTGTCAAGCACTGCAGAGTCGCCGCTTGCATCAAATCTTTGGGGAAACAAGGGTGTGCGATTTGTCTTAACGACCCTCTAGTCCGGGACATTGTACTCTGTGCCACGGGTGCAGTGGTGAGCAGGATGGATAAAGCGGTGCTCCAAAGAGCTTAAATCTGCTTCTGCCAGGATGCAGAGTGTAAGCGTCTGGGCCTAGGAGCAAGCTGGCCTCATTCAAGTCTCAGCTCCAACTCTTACTAGTCATGGCACCTTGGGCAGATCCTTGAGCTTCCCTTTCCTTATCTGTAAATGGGGATAGAAATAGTCCTTACTTCATAAGGTTTTGGTAAGAATTAAAGCAATTCATGTCAAGAACTTGGAATACAGAAGGTCTTCAATAATCATTAGTCATAATTTTTGTTGTTGTTGCTGACTTTGGTCAGCAATTGAGAAATCTATGCAGAATCTAATCTGGAAAACTACGCAGATTAGCATTTGAAATTCCTGCCCTGAAATTCTTCACTCTACCTGCCTGTATGGCTACATTAATCACTGCTTGGGACAAACAGCAGAGTGTCCTTTGACTCTGCTGAGCCTTTGCTTAACAACATGGCCAAAGTCCAGCTGGTTAGTAAGTGGAGTGTGTGCTTCTTGGAGCAGGGCATGCTGGGAGGTTTCTTTCATTCAGGGACAGCTGCTGGCAGGTAGGAAGAGTGACAACAGTGCCCGAATTGTTCAAAAGCATGAAATACAACTGTCTTCAACCAAAATGTGGTTTCCCAGTTATTTGGCTTTCAGGGGTACCTGTCATTGTGTGCAGTAACATTCTTTGGTTCCCCAGGGATCCTGCTATGTGATAGAGTTTACCAAGTCACCTTCCTTCAGGGGGAAATTTTTTGACGGGCAGATCTGGGGGCTCATGTGACCTACTCCCTGCCAAAAGCATAACATCATGGGAAGGCAGAACGGTGCCACTTGCCAGCTGTGCACTCTGGATGTGCCCTGACACATTACCTCTACACAACGCCGCACCCCTGTCTGGCACAGTGGACAGTAGGATGGGTCAGCTCTCCAGCATCCGTAGGGCCAGAGTCACAGGCATGGTGTTTCCTTAGAGAGTTATTCTGACTGACAAGGAGAAGCAGAGAGAGGTAACAAGGCAGCTTTGAATGGAGGCTGGAAAGAGAGCCTGAATTGGTCACACACTTCTTTCAAACTAACACCTTCTGATTCTGGTTGGAGCCTGTGCTTGTGATTCTGTAGTGTGAGGTCCTTTAAAACTTCCAAAGGACACAAAGGTAACATTTCATCCCTCGGGGAGGTGGCAGACAAGCAAATCCCATTTATCCATTCCTTGTGCCCAGGATGTTACATTGATCATCTCACTGAATTGTCTGAACAACCTTCTGAACATTATGGTCATTTTATAGATTAGGGAAGTGAGATGCATGGAGGTCAAACAGCTTGTCTTGACAGATATTTAGCATGTGGTGGGAAAGAAATTAAAATCTGGATCTTTCAGACTCTAAAACATGTGTTTTATTCATATACCCACACTGTTTCCCATGTCAACACTGTCAGATACACGTTGGTAGATATTTTTGTCCATTTATTCACTGCTGTATTACCAGAAGATAGAATTGGATTTGCATATAGTCTGGGTTCAATAAATATTTGTTGGATGAGAGATTGAATTTATTATAGCATTCCTCATCTCAAAAAGACTGTCACAGCCTGCCCACTATGCCTAACTCGCAAAGTCTTAGAAGAGGGTCATATATAGACAATCTTTGCCTTAGGAAAGGTCAGGAATGAAAGAATTTTTATTCTATTCTGAGTGTACTCCATCATAAATTAATTTGATCAAGCTAGAGTGATCTGCATAATCACACATTCGTTAAGTCAACAAATATTTCTTGAACACCTCCTGTGCTCCAGGCACAGTTCTGTTAGGGACACACCCATGAATGAGGCCAACAAGGACTTTTTTCTTAAGGAAGTCATTAAGCTCCTTAAGAGGGCCAGAGATGGGGCAACATACCCCATCAACATATATAAGTGAATACCTACATAAGATCACTTCAGGCAGTGATATCTGGTACTAATGAAATATTACCAGGCAATGAGACAGAGATGGAGTGGAAAGGGACCTATTTCCAATAGGGAGACAAAGGTGCTCTGTAAGAGAGCTGACATTGGACTGGAGATATGAATGATGAGAGCTGGTCATGCAAAAATCTGGCAGAACAACATTCAGGGCATTTGAATAGTGGATGCAAAGGCCCTGAGGTGGAATGCACTTTGAGTGTTAGAGGAACAGAAAGAAGGCCATCAAGGTTGGAGGGTACAAGACAAGGGAGGGCACAGTGTCAGATGAGGTGAGAGGGATCTAGGGGGTCAGGAGTGAGAGTTTGGACTTTCTTCCATGTGCAAAGGGAGGTCATTGGTTTGGATTTTGAGAAACCATCTCTGGATGATGTTTGTTTCCAGAACCCCTCCTTAGAGAGAAAGTTTGTATGTCTTTTCACACCAGCTCATCTCTAAGGAACTCACTAGAGTGGTTCACAGGGTCATGGATCTATGAAACGTGCAAGTTTTGTTTTCAGGGCTGATTCTTCCTCTTTCCTGGGAGAGCCACCACTCCTTGTTAAGTTCTCTTTACTGGATGTTGTACAGCTAAGTCTGGTGCTCTTTCAGCAGATAAGAACATGACCTTTAGTTTCAGTGGGTTGGTCTTCAAGTTCAGTAGTTCAGTGAATGTGTTTCCCTGTAACGGAGTGGCATGAAGAGGATCCTGATTCAGTAGCTCCTGGTTTCTGATTAAAGTTATTTAAACACATAGGACCTAAGAAGCCTGCTTACCAGAAGAGGAGCTGCCATTCAGGACCCCAGTTTTTCATTGAAGCGAAGATGATTTTTCTAAATGTTTCCAATTATATTTGTGGAGGTGTGTGTGTGGGGAAGTTCACAAATGTGATTGCAAGAACAGTTTAAGAAACAAGGATGTATTCTTGGTACATAGAACAAGATGGTCTTCCAGGTTTCACATTGAATGTCTTGAGAAAGGCTATGCAGAAAAGTCTGTTTGTTTGTTTTTTTTTGTCCTAGACAATATGCTATTGTCCTCAGTTGACATCTCTTTGAGAAAAATCAAAACCAGAAAAATCACTAGTATGTGGCTCTGGAGAAGTATCTGGAGTAGCCCCTCACTTTCCTCTGCAAACCTTTGCATACAGGTTGGAAATAATATGAAGATCTAGCACAGGGAGATAAGGTGCACAAATGGGTATTAAGTCTCAACAGGAAGGTGGTGGGCTAAATAAGAACAGTAACTATCACTTAAGTATGTGTCAGACAATGTGGAAAACTATTTGTTCATCAGTAAGGAATTTTCATAGAATTGTAGCAAGGGGCCAAAAATACTGGAAGAAGAAGATAACAATAGTTGGATATTTACTTGTGCTAAAAAAAGATGCCGATAGTCCCACCAGCTAAAGGGTATTGAGCACTTACAATGGGCCAAGTGTTGTATATGCTTTATCTTATTTAATCCTCCCCACATTCAGTAGATGTTGGTAAAATCATGTATACTTTAAAGATGAGGAAACAAGAAGCAGAGAGGTGACATGACTTCCCTAGATCAGCTTGACTCCTGAAGGATTTCATTTTCTTTAATATAAGTTATTAAAGAAAATAATATATATATTTTCATTTTGTAAATATGATATAATCTTATTAATATGGAAACTTTATAATATTTCAAAGTACAATGAAGAAAGGAAAAGTATACTTAATCTATGTTCTTGTCTAACTCACTTTGAATATTAAGAAATATTCCAGACATTTTTATGTCTATACAGAGATGGAAGTATATATGAGTGAAAGGATGGAGGGGTGAATGGATGAATGGATGGATGGATGGATGGCAGGCAGATGTTATAGGGTGACATGCTGCTACATAGAAAAGACCTGTTCTCTCAATGCCTATGCTCTATGGCTTATGAGTCTCCTATGATTTTAAGATCCACTGAGGGTAACCCCTCATTTTTTTTGCCTTTCTTGGAACTTTGAAGTCCAAGAAGGTTTGGTGTGGGAAAACCAATTCTCTTATATCTGGTCTCCCATAGAAGCAATTTTCCTGGAAGACACTCACAGGATATCCTAAGTCTTGGGATCAAATCCTAGCTCTTTTTAACATGGTCTGGAACTTTGGACAACTGAATTTACCTTTCCAAAGTCTTTGCAACTGGGACTAGTGCTGACTACCAGACTGTTGTTAGGGTGAAGCAGAAGGCAGGGTCAGAGAGTCCTGTGTGGTGCCCGGCACTCAAAGCCTTCTTGCAATGCACAGCCTCAGTGCCCTTTCTGGTTCACCATGAATAGTCTGTTGATCAGCTGGGGAAGTATAGAGTTAGGATTTGGTTGACTCATGGAGGATGATATAAACCTCCCTGCGGACGTAGAGAGCTGCATTGCGGGTGATGATTTATACAATCTCTCCCTGCCCTTTGTTTCCCTTTACAAAGCATCCACATTTGAAGGAGTGAAGGGGCAGGCAGACGGATATGTTCATGGACACTCAGGCAGCCAGACAAGAGAGTGTGCAGGAGTGATTATTTGTGTATAAAAATATTTCTTTACTTCATCCCTTGTGTTTCCTTTGTAAAGAATGAAGGTCTCTCACATCTTTTAAACCTCAACCAACCTTTAAAAGAGACTTTCCTTAGGACCCTCCCACCCTCTCAGAATAGGTCTAGTTGTTCTTGCTGCAAGTGATCTGTTAGTGGCAGCACACTCAGGTACTAGGGTCTGATGACAGCTTATTTGGGCATATGTGTGGAGGTGGTCTCCTTGCAAGTTTCCTGTATTACTCAACTTGGTGCTTCAATGAAGCAATGGCACACTGTTGGCATAAATCTTAAACCACATCAGGTAAATATTTCTCTCTTCTGAGACCATTCCTAATTCCTCACTTTAATTGTTTAATCAGGAAGCAAATATTTAGTTGGCCCATATTATGTATAAGCAGTTATATTAGACATGATTATCTTCTACATCTTGAAGGTCTCAAAGTAACAGGACAGAATTCTCTCTCTCTCTCTCTCTCTCTCTCTCTCTCTCTCTCCTTCTCTATCTATCTAACATAGTAATCTATCTAACACAGTGATTTTTAACTGGGGGAAATTTTGTTTCCCAGAAGGCAATTCACAATGTCTGGAAACATTGTTTCCTTATATGATTGCAGGAGGGGAGAAGGTTATGATTGACATCTATTGGGTAAAGGCTAGGGTTATTGCAAAACATCCTACCATACAGAGGGCAGCCCCCAAAACAAAGAATGATCTAGCCCAAAACATTACTAGTGCTAAAGTTGAGAAACTGATCTGTCAAGAAATACATGCTATGATACTGAATGAGAAGGTATAAGATGAGTACTATTAGGTAAGTTTTCCTCTAGGCTTTTAAGAAGTGTGAATGACCTTGGTGGATAGGGAGGTCCAATGGAAATTTCACAGAGCATGTGAGATTTGAGGAACTACAAGATTGAGAGAGATTAAGCTAAGGATGGGAAAGGACATCTCTGATCCATAATAGAAAATACATTTTATTCTATAATATGATTAATTTATTGATAGGTAGTTACTGTATAAAGAACTACGTGGAAAATGATTCTAAAGCCAAGTCCTATCTCATCCAGAAAGACTGTGGTGATCAGTTAGTGATGCCTGCTGTAGACAAG
Organism: Talpa europaea; assembly: GCF_964194135.1. Lineage (NCBI taxonomy): Eukaryota > Metazoa > Chordata > Mammalia > Eulipotyphla > Talpidae > Talpa > Talpa europaea. Next base: position 36,619,019 of record NC_140076.1, read on the forward strand.
GGAGGAGGAGGGGTAGTACATATGCAGAGATACTGCTGTCCCACTTTTATATGTGTAACAGGGTGAGGAAGGAGGCAGAGGTGGAAATGAGCAAAGCGTTTGGGTACAGCAGAAGTTCACATAGGGCGATCATGAGAAATATTTGTAGGGGCAGATTGCAGAAGGGCCTTGAATGTCAGACTGAGGGCTTTGAACTACAGTCTGTAGATAATGGCATGCCATGCAAGCACCTGCCTACTGGGTTGCCTTCAGGCCAGCTCTGCTGACAAGGTCTTGAGAAGCAAAGAAAGCTACCCAAAGTCCTTGCTCTCCATTTCTATAAAGGGAGTACTATTTCATCTGTTAACAGTAAAAACTGGCAGAATCATCATGCTCTGGCTTTTATGGAGCTGATCCCAATGATGAAAAAAATCCTATGAAGCTGAACTCAGAGATAACTGTTTGAAAAGCTGACTCCAAGGGTTCACATTAATGAGCTCCTATAAAGCCCTTTTGGATAGAACATTCCTTCTGATCTCATTCGTGAAAAATACAATAAAATAAAAAAGGCTCAAAAAGGAGGGGGTAAAGGGGAGATGAAGTCTGGTCCTGGGGCTTGGGTTCCACCTGACCCCCAGTGAGGATACTGTACACTGCCTACTGACACTGTGCTTCCTGTCAGCCCCTAGCTCCCCGACAGGCTGGCTCCTTCCTAGGCAGTTTCCTTTCTGCTCTGAGAATGATATCTCATGGATTTATTGGTTTGCAGTTTTCCAAATGACATCATACTCCTTCCCTCATCCCCCATTCTTTCCCTCCGCTTACCTCCCTCTACTTAAATTCCCATTTGTCCCACTTCCACTTCCCTGTCCTTTGGAATGGTAACAACACCTTCCAATTACCATCCTCTGCAGTCCGCATTAGCTGCCTGCTGACTCCCTCTCCCTGTCATCATTAATAAAGGTGACACTGCAGCTTGGCAAGAATGCGGGTCCTCCCCCATCTGCCCCACCCTCCCCTCTCTGGGAGCAGAAGACTCCCTGGCCACAGAGTTCCTGCCTTTGAAGCTTTTTTCCTGCACTAAGCTCCCATCCTATGTTCTGATCCACACTCAATTAAAGAAAAATCTAGTGACACAATGAAAAATGCCATCTAGAGAGCTGGCCTGGTGATGCCCAGATATCAGATCAACTTACTACAGCCCCATATCTACTAATTCCATCAAGGGAAAAAAAAAGGATGTCACAGTTGTCAGGACTGATTTGTTCTTTAAAACCCTTGCTGACTCCTTCACCCTGGCAGGCCTGGAGAAATCCTGGCAAAGGGCTAATCAAAGATAAAGCTTAGATTAGATTTGATGGGGAGAGTGATCCTTGGGAGTCCTTGCCAGCCAGCCTCCTTGCAGCACAAATGGAAGCCATGAACCAGAGAAGTTAGGTGGTTTCCCCACGGTCACACAGTCTCTGAAAGTGGCACAGGTCGTATTTAGTATTCAGCTGCTTGGACCATGGTGTTAAATCAGCTTCCCATTTTCTAGCACCTTCAAATGCTGGGCTATGAACCTCCAGGCTTCCCACAAAGAATGACTGCACTTTCCAATCCTATTCAGCTAGGGGGCTGTCCTAATACCCAGAATAAATGGACCTCAACTAATAACTAAAGCTGATGTTTGAGATGCACATTCTTCTTTATCTTCCTCAGCACATAGGTTTCCATATTTGGGGAAGAACAAACCATTGAGCACTAATTTCATCTTTCAACAAAATGGAATCAGTATCTCTAGCATCACTATTCATCCCTGCTTTGATCTACTACATTCTGTGTCCAGCATCCAAATCTGGTTAAGAACATCAAATTAAACACCCAACGATTGATCACTGGAGTCACTCTGCTTAATGAAAATCGTCTGAATGTGCATTTAGGGTCCTCAGGGCAATGATAGGGTAGGAGGTGGGAGGTTTTGCTTGTGTCACTTACCCAGAGCGCCTCAAACTGGCAAACTGGCAGCCCACAGGCCTCTCACAGCCCACAGAAATGCTTTGTTTGGCCAGTTTTTTTTTTTTTCAAACATTTAACTTTCTTGTCAACACTTAAAGCCCAGAGCCATTGCCTACAGTTCTGGATTTTTAGCTGTTCTTGGACATTTGGAACATCGGGATTTATCAGTTTGTATTTTCATATGGCAGTGTTGGGAGTCACCTCCTGGAGTGGGCAGAGACTGGGGTGTTAAGGGGCATATACCTTCCAGGTATCCAAGATCTGGTCTTGTTATGGAGTGGCCAACTTGTCCTGGTTTATCCAGGGCTCTTCCAGTTTAGCAGTGAAAATGTTATATCCCAGGAAGTCCTTCAGTCCAAGGCAAACCAGAACCTTAGGCACTCTACCTAGGTCTTCTCTGTGGACACTAGCACATATGACCTCTTCCCCACTGCTCCCTTTGTGCCCACATGCCTCCTCCCCAGAATGGCATTCTAGGCTTTTTACCATCTGAATCCTGTTTCTATCCTTTCCCCTAAATACCATCTAGTCTCAACTTCTCTTTTATTCCCTTTGCATTTGCAAAAGCTAAGGGTGTCCTCTTTTACACACCATGAAGTCCATTCATTTTAAAGTCTTATGTTAGTGTCATCTCCTCCTCTGGAAAGTCCTCCTGATTCTACATGACTCTTTTCTTCCCTGACAGACCTAGACACTCCTCCTTGTGCTCATACAACAATCCTTCCTCCTTTCTTTGGCCTCATCAACATTAATACAGCATTGAGTAGGTAGACACTGAGGGTGGTCTTCCTGAGGATGTGAAGAGAGTCAGAATTGTGATAAAATTGAAAAATGGAACATCATGAAGCTTAATTTGAAGTCCCAGTGACTCTACAGGAGTCACCAAAATGAAAACTGAAACCATCCCTCAAGTATCTGTACCTATTCCATTGTGAGATTTAGCATTCCAACATCTAGGGACATCTGGGTTTTCTGAACATTGACCTCCAACTGTCCTTTTGCCTGTAAAATGGAATCTTTTAAAAAAAATTATAAAGTTACATTTATTGAGGTAATGTTGATTTCTATCACAATATATATCTTAGGGGTATAGGTTTACACTGCAACATGGAATCTTAACCATATGTCTATATGTCTATGTTACCCATTAGTCCTAGACACACTCAGAGACAGGGGTACTTCTTCCATATCCTATATCTTCAATCCTGTATTTTATAACCAGTATCCATAATCCTCATGGAAAGTACTCACTAAAAGGTTTCCCAAGTAAGTGAGTGAGTATGTGAACTCCCATCAATCTGGGAGCACTGTCTCATTTACAGCATTTTTTTTTTTTTTAATAAAGAAGGTCTTCTTAGCTACCCCAGAGCCCACAGCATGTTTGTTGCTTAGCTGACTACCTTCAGCCATGTCACCTACTGGAAAAGTGATAATTGTTGTCAAGTTGCCATTCTTTTGGTCATTTCTCATAAGATCACAAGATGACAAAATGTTGACAACTTTAGGGTCTTTTCTGATAAAGAAAATTCAAGGAGTTCAAATTCTTACTGAACATTTCCCCTAGGATACCTCACAGGTGGCTCATAATAAACATGTCAACATTATCCTTCACCTCTCAGCCCCCTCGTCCTCCATCTTGAGTGTTTCTTCTCAGAACCACCCACTAGCTCAAGCAATGATTCAGTCCTCTGATCTCTCTCCCCCTCTTTCTCTCTTTTCACATTCCATAAATCATTAAGCCCTGGGGATCTAGAAATTTGTCTCAAATGTGATCACTTCTCTGCCTGCTCTCTCACTGCCCTGATGGATGTAACCATCATTTCCAATCTGGACTATTGCAACAGCCTCCTGAGTAGTACCTTACCTCCAACCCTGCCCCCTCTACTCTCCATACTGCAGTCTGAGTCTAAGCATCCTGAAATGGAGATTCTCATTCCTGCCTTAAAATTTTCAGTGCATCCTACTTGCTCTTAGAGTGAAAATCCAAATCTCTTAGCTTAGAGTGCAATTCCCTACATGACCTGGCCCCTTTTCAACTTTATTTCTTCTTCTCCTTTAAACTTTCCATCAGTCCACACAGAATTGGTGCTCATTCCCCTCCATCCCACATGTCCAGCATGTCCAGATCATATTCTGTTCACCTCTGACAGCCTGTCCACATACTGTTCCTAGATTCAGCACACATGTACAAATGTGTATGCACAGCCTATACCTACATGTATACCCACACTTTAAACAACTAGTTTGATCCCCTCTACTGAACTTCAGGTCTCATATTTGAAATTACTCTCTCTAGAAAAGCTCTGGGCATCACCTTAAAAAGAGTACAGAGTCAGCCAGCTCCTCTACCCTGAGTATTGTAATTTGGAGTCACCCACAGTTGAATTTGCTTCTCAGCTCCCTCACTTCTGAGCTGGGTTGGCTTCTGTAAGTCCTGCTGACTTCCTGGTGGTGTTATAAATGTGATTGTATCATTTAAGTGGATAATGCAGTACTGCTCACAGAATGAAAACTCAGTAAATGGTTACAGTCAAGGATACAGGCATGTCATATGGCTAAGTTATCAATGGTTATGAGGTAAGCTACAAAGAAGCAGCTAAGATTTGGGTTGTTCAATTCTGAGTCTTGCCAACCCCCACCTCACCACCAAAATGCATAATATACACATTTGCAGCCCTCATATCTTTAGAATGAAGCAGCTAGCAAAACTGATATTATGTCACAATGAAGACAATAAATGCTTATTGCACTGAATCAAGCCACCAATCATGCTCCTACCATAATAGGATTCTGCATTTCGTTTTGGAATTTTAAAGCCCTTACAACCTCAAAGCATGATCTGTTGCATTCTATCATTTCAAAACTAGCAGATTTTGAAAAAGAACCCCCCCCCCCTTGTGATGATGCTCCCAGGTCTCATTGGAATCTCTCAGTTCTGACTAGTAGATCAGCATGAAGATGCTTTCCAACAAATACTCAGTCCAGTGTTCCTGGACTCCTTCTTTGGCACAGGAACCAGGTGGGTTATTGCCTTAACTGCTTGGAGCGAAGGGGAAATTGGTCAGTGAGAGCCAAGAAGCCTGAATTCTAGCACTGACTTTGCTATTAATGAGTTGAGTGATCTTAAAAGTATCTCTTAACCTCTGTAGATCTCAATAAACAATAACAAAGAGGCTTAGATCTCCAAATTCTGAAAGTCTATTATTGGTAGCTTCAGTTGGAGAGATGTAAAAATTGGGTTCCTTCCTTCTTGGATGAAGTTCAGTAATAAAGTTACAGTTCCAAAATTTCTGCTACCCATTATTGTGACCTGCCATCCAATTCCACAGACATTGGAATTTTTAATGTCCCCTGGGTGACTCTAAAGTACACCAAATTTGGGGAACCATGACCCTTAAGTAGTCAGTGTAGCTCAACAGACAAAAATGAGGGGAGGCACCCCCTAACTCCAAAGCAATTTTTCCTCATTTATAAATACTTAAGTTTTTTGCAAGCAATACTTGAGATGATTCATGGGCACCTAGAATCTTGTTACTTAAAGTGTGATCCACAGGTCTACAGACCTGTGAACTTGTTAGAAATGCATTTTTCCCCCCTCAGGCCCCAGCCCAGATCTGATAAATCAAAATCTGATTCTAAGATTTTAGATTCAACAGGTAGTAGGTCCGCTGAAGCTTGAGAAACAGTGCTCTAGCACTCAGTAGGTGTACGATAAGATTTACCTCTGAAGTCTTCTCATCAACGCTCCCTTTAGTTCCTTAATCAGTCATCAATGCTTGCAGAATGGGATACTAGACTTCTAGCACAATGACTAGCACAATGACTAGCACATAGTAGGGCTTCAACAGCTATTTGGTGATTGAATAAATGGATACAAAAGGGAATCAGACTTGCCTTCTATTCTCAAGTTGCTATGGTCCAGGATGAAAATTATGTAATGAACCCCAATATCCCAAACAGTACTGGCAATGAGATGATAGGGTTCATCTTTACAGGTACAATTACCATGTGGTAGATATGTGTGCTAAACAATTTACACTTGTTATCTCTTTGAATCCTCGCAAGAAACATTGGGAGTTATTTTACCATTATTATCTACCTTTTGTAAATGACAAAACTTTGCTTCACAAAGGAAAAATAGTTTGCCTAAAACCATACTCAGCTAGTTCCAGTTACTGACAAGTTGTGAAGAGAGGGCAGCCCCAGCCTGGCCTCACTGTCTACACATTTACTGTCACTGGGAGGTAAAGTGCTAGAGGCAATTTCTGACTTCACAGCTTTGACTAGGGTCCTTTCCAGGGCAGCCTGGGCCTCTAGGTACAGTGGGGAGAGATAGCAGGAGGCCCTGAAGACAGGAACCCTGGTTTCTACTCCCAGCAGAGGAGCTGGCCATAGGGCTGAGTGCTCCCATGGACTGCTTGTCTGACACAGTTCACTGCTTCTAGCTGCCCCTCTCCCTGGCCTCTCTCCTGCCGCTTGGGCATTTTACTTGCAAATACATTCAGCACAAGACTCCAGGCATCTCAATGACAAGACCAAGCAACAAAAAGAAAAATCACTGTATGAACTTGGGGGTGGGGTCGAGCAGAGCAACTTTCTGAAAACTTCCCTAATGTGGGGCAGAAGCCCAGAATCCCAAACCTGAGTGGCGGGTGGAGGATTCTGAGCTCCTGTCCCAAATCGGGGATCTGAGCTCCGGCCTAAGGAGGAGTTGCCAACCAGGGCAGGCCTGGGGTCAGCAGGGAGAAAAGATGTAATCCCCTTGAGTCTTCCTCACCAAACAGAAATGTTTTCAAAAATCCTCATCTAAATCATGTTTTAGCCAATACAATTTTAGCATTCAGCCTGATGTAGGAGATAGCATGGTCATTAATTATTTGAAGTATCTGTGCTTCAATCTTCCTGTAATCTTCCTTCCCCATTGCTGCCTTGCCATTTCCATAGTACTAGTCAGGAATTGTTCCTCCCTTGGGGCAATGTTTTCACCGAGTGGACCTTGATTGAAATGCACATTCTCTGGCCCCACCCAAGACTTGCTGAATCAGAACCTTGGGAAGGGTCTGGAAACCTGTGTTTAACAAGTTTTCTGGGAATCTTTGATGGGGGTGAACATTTCAGAGCTAATGCTTTAGAGGATTTTTGGGCAGAACAGCTTCAGAGAGCAGCTAATGCTAGGAGGAAGGGAGAGGCTACAAATAGACTGTGAAAGGACACTCTTTAGACTCGGGGTGGCGTTTGAAGCTCTTGGTTGCAAATATCAGTAACTCCTGTTCTTGGAATGCCCCGGGAATGGCTGGTTCCCTTGCCCCAGTGGTACTGAACCAGTAAATCCTTGGCAGACACAGAGGGGCCAGGCACAATCATGCAATAGCTAAATCAGCAGTGACCAGGGTGGGTCTCAGACCAGAGAGATCTTCAAGAATGTTCTGCCAAGCACAAGACTCCAGGGACTTTTGTAGGCTTTCTGTATGTGGAGGAAGGAAACTGGGGTTGAATCCTATCCAATGCCAGCTGAGTCAGATCAGGATTGCTCTGGGTTAGATTTCATTTGATTTAGAGCAAATCAGGGATTTGTCATATTCTATCAGTTCATGGATATAAATTTATACCCACAATCCTTGAACTAATTTTATGTATTTGTTATTTCTTTTCATGATAAAAAAAATGAGCCATCAGATTTTTAACTGTGATATTATTTTGTTGCAGGAAATGTGATTTGCTAAGGGAATGTTCAAATAATGCTATCAGAGAGATACAACTCAATCAAAACATAATTTCATAAAGTTATGGATTCTGTACTTATTTTCTCATGATGTACCATGGCAGGACTGCCAAGTCTTACCACCAAATTTCTTTCTATTAACTTCATCACTCAACACAGCTGTTTTTTTTTTTTTTTTTTTTTTTTTTTTAAGAAATATGTGTTGGTTTATTTTTAACCTATGACCATCTTTTTACCCCCTCGGCCCTTTCTTTCTCCCAACCCTCTTACTCCTAACCTTAGAGACCTAAGTTGGGTTATCAGCATCCACTTGTTTATAATGATTTTGCTTCATCAGTTTGTCTGCTTCCTTATGCCACCCATATATGCAAATCTATCTTCGTCCAATCTATCTTTCTGGCTTAATTCACTTTGCATAATTCCTTCAAGTTTCTTCTATTTTGTTGTAAGTGGAAAGATTTCATCTTTTCTTATAGCTGAGCGGTATTCCATTGTGTGACTTTACTACATCTTCTTTATTCAATCCTCTGTTAGTGGACACTCAGGTTGCTTCCGTATATTAGCTAATACAAATAGGGCCTACCTGGTGGTGCAGGGGTTAGAGACAGTGCTATTAGAGACAAGCTATTGCCAGCCACTGCAGCACGAGTTCTATCCCTGACCAGCCAGGGAGCTACCCACATGGTGCAGCAGACCTCTCCTGCCTCGCCTGCTGCTCCCCTCAGCAGTGTATTTCAGTGGATCCTCCTGTTCTGTTCCCTACTCTTTGTGAATTCTCACCCTCTGCACCTCTGGCTTACACCCCAGTTCTTGTATGCATAAATAAATAAATCTTAAAAAAAATGAATAACACTGCAACACCTGTACTATTTTAAACACTTGTACATTAAAGAACATTCTTGGGTCCTTCCCAACACTCTTTTGGCAATGGCGACAATGCCTTCTGAACAGAGAACAAAAGGGTGGGATGCTTTCTTAGTTAATACAGATGTTCCAGTGGAAACAGAGGGATGGCAGCTAAAACCAATGAGATAGTTCCAAACTCTTTTTCAGCGATCCTCACTTCTAAGGAAGAGAGACATCAGTTTTTTCTAGAGCAAATCTGGTCAATATTCTTTCTATTACTCAGTTTGAGCCTCTTCAAAACTCCCATTTTACCCATGCATGTCAATGCTCAAACCTTTGAGTTTCACCCAGTTGTAGCTGATAACCTTCTATCCTTTCACCTTCCTCTACACACCTGGCCTGGAGATAGTTGGAGAGAACTCTCCAGCCAGGCAATCAGGGGTGCCACCCCTGTCTCTGTTCTGTTCAATGAGAATTCTCCCTTGTCCTAAGTAGTCCTTGATGCCCTCTTTCCTCACTCTGACTTCTACCTTGACGTCTGCTGTTCATCATCTTAGCAAGAAATACTTTCCTTCTCCGCTCAACACATACCAATCTATTTCTTTCTCTGTTTTTTTTTTTTTTTAAACTCCCTATCTTGTATTGCAATATTTTCGAATATACTGTCTTATGTAATAAGCATTACATTGCTAGAGTTCAGGGATAATATCTTCCTCACATCTTTGAATAGCATCCACCCTACCACCTAACAAGGTTTGGTTTTCAATAAATATTTACAGAATGACTCGGTATATACAGCTACTCATTTGACAACTCTAAGTGGATATATTACAGGCAACTCAAACTCAAGATGTTCAGTTGAAATTCTTCATCTCTACCACCTCACTTAGCTCAAATCTGATCCTCTTCCTTATTTTGCAAATTGCATCTTCATCCCCAAGTGTCTATATGGGAAACTGCAGGCATCTTTCACACTTCCTCTTCCTAACCACACCCAATTGATGAACAATTTCTTTCCAAAATAAAATATGGACTAGATTCTCTCCATTTCTCTCAACCTCAGTTCAGTCCACTGGCACGTCTTCCCTGCACCAAAGCAAAAGCCTAACTAGCCTCTGCTTCCAATCTTGCCCTAACCTCCAGAGTGCAAAGTTGACTTTGAAAAAATCCCATTCTCATTATTCACATCTCTATTTAAGTACAACAAAATCTAAAGTCCATTTGGTTTCATCTCCCACTGCTCTGCTCAGACACACGGACTCCCTCTAAGTTGTGGAAGTTATCCTGTTCTAATAGGTTCTTTATTTTATTCTTCTGACAAAAATTTACACTTTTCCTTTTCAATACTTGTCACAATTCTTAAATAGTTATTTATGTATGTTTAGTGCCTGTTTGCTTTCCTTGGTGGAGCCACTTGAAGGCAGGGCTAATGTCTGCCTAGCTCACCATTATCTTTCCAGCACCCAATGCACTGCCTGGATAGAAGAGGTGTACAATGACTATTCTTTGAATGAACACACGTTTAAATTCTAAACAATATGCCCATCAACATTACTCTTGCTCTGTTGTTAAGAGTCGATTGGCTAGCAAAGGTGGTGAGACATTCCCCTGATGTAAGGCGAGACTAGGCAATTCAATTTAATTCTGTTCAGTGAAGTTCAAGTTATTTCAATTACATTTAATTCATTTTAATTTAATTCAACAAACCTTCACAGACACCAGAAATCTGACAACCTCTATGTTGGTTATAAACAAATCAGTGACTGATTCATTCCCTGATCTCAGGAGGCTTCCTATTCATTGACCCTCATATTATGGCCAATGACAACTTGCAAAACGTATAACCGGACTTATAAACACTCATGGAATTTCAAATAGATAACTGGTCAATTTAAATTGTATTTCATTGCCATCACTCATTAGTGTAATGTATAGAAGTGTTAATGACATTTACAGAGGTTTGAATATTGCACAGAATGAGTGGAAGTGAAGAATGAGATGATAACCAAGAATGGTGAGTCCAATGACTGGTCCTCCATCACTTATCCTTTTCAATAACATAAACTGTCCAATTCATATTGAAAAACTATTCTAGGACCTCATTTTCCTTCCCAGTCAATAAATGTCCCCTTTTACTCTATTTCATCTAAGTAGATGAGGTTTCAGCCAATTCACTTCCCTAAAGATGTGAGATGAATGACAGATTAAAATACAAGACATTATCAATGTCCTGAAGCCAGTCAAGCTACTACAAAGAGCAGAAATAGTGACATTTGGGCATCACTGCTGAGCAGATGTACATGCCCAAGGATCTAGTGCTGAATTCTCTGGAAGCCAAGGCAGAAGAAAAAATAGGAAGATATCAGCTTAGTCAGTTTTAATCTTCTGACATGGAAGGCAAGCACAACTTTCTACAGGGGCCGCATGTCTTTCTCCTTTGTTACTATACACTGGCAGGAATTCATCTTAAGTCCTTATAAAAGGTCTTAAGGAGGGAGAGGGATGTTCCCTAAATCAGATTCACAAAAGCAACTAATGCTGCTGAAGCTGACTATTCTCATATCTACCCTCAATAAAGGCAATTATTTGAGAGATTGATAGAATGAGATCTAATGCTCTGCCTTCTGATTATGTAGCTTTATATTGATTTAATTTTATTTGACCCCACTTACTCTTATCTGCACATCAATAGAAACCAAACAACTGTTTGCTCTCCTTCCAGGTATTAGAAGATTTAGCTCTCTAAGATGCTCTGTTCCCTCTTTTCCAGGTCAACTCCTCCTTTTCAACTTACCACTATATTTCCTATTTTTTTCCTGTGAGTATTCTACCTGGTCACCATCCTACTCTTTCTTTGATATTTGTAAATATATAATGACCTGTAAAATGGGGGAGGCAAAACTAGAAGGGCATTTAATACAATATCTGGCCAAAATTAAAAATAACATAAAATCAGAGGATCTAAGAACTGGAAAGTCTCTCTAAAGTTATTTTACTCATCTTCATGCATGTAGCATCACCAATCCAATAAAAGATCTCCTTGCATAACTCCAGAAAGAGATGCATGTCTGTGTACCTAATCAGGAATTCCCTTCCTTGGTGCATAGTCAGACATGTTAGGAAGTTCTTTCTTATTATGTTGGGCTGTAAACCTCCCTCCTGTAACATCAAGACAATGAATTAGATCTGCTTCTAGAGAATGACTATCTAATTCCCCCATAATATTTGGGGAAATGTGTGCTTTTTATACACATCCGTTTTACTCAAAGGAATATTCTGCTATGTTGCCTAAATTTCCCCATGTTGTTTCTGCCCAACCCTAGGCATAAATGCTTTGCAGCTCAGTAGTTTGTTAATGGAACTTATTCAACCTGGATTCTACATAGTTGCCTCATTCCTTACCAAACTTACCATGAGCTAGTCATGCTGTTAAAACACAGTCAGTTGAGGGATACAAGCATACTATATTTCTCCCCCCACTGTCTCAAAATATTTTTGGCAAAAGCATGAGAGAGAAGCATGAAAAGATGAAAGTCCTTTACCCTGAGTCAATAATGAGGGGACTGGGTGGCTGGTAAATGACAGTCCTTCTGCTTGAATGGTCTCTCTGTGGCTGGGCATTGCGGGCACCCAACTTTTCTCCTAACCTTAGTACTAATTTAGCAATCTTTAGGAGAGCTCTATGACTAACACTGAATCTTAAAGTGTGACATTGTTCTTATAAAATGAATATTTAAACCACATGCTGCAAATTTGTACCAAAGAGAAGGGGGGAAGTGCCCCCTTTGCCCTCTATTTTAATAATAAGAAAGAAGGGGGGTCTGGAATGATGAAAACAAGATCCTGTATGTGTGTGGAGAGCTATAATTTAAGTGGGCACATCAGTATTTCTAGCAGAACTTTCTAAACCATCAGCCTTCTTATTCAGATAGTGGGTTTTTCAGACTTTCCATTTGATCTGTTCTTGTTTGTCCACCTCTGGGGTTTTTCATAGACCCCAGAAACTCAACTTTAGAATGAAAAAGGAAGGCAAAAATAGTACCTAACAGTCTCAAAAGCTGCTTATTAACAACAGCACGACAAGCAAAAGGTATGAAAAGCACAGGTTCCTGCTCCTGCAAAACAAAGTTCCCAGACAATCTGTGTGTCCCCCCAGTCAATCATGATTCCTTCCTCAGTGTGAGGGCAGATACGTGAGTTGACTAAAAACCCTGCTTTGGTCTGTGTGCATGAGAACTGCACATTTATCACACATATACCCATCCTCTCTGCTAACAGAAAATATCCATTGGGTGAATTTTAAATGTGCCTGCACTGTTTTAATTTTCAAGCACGTAGCATATCAGTGGAGGTGAGTTGGCAGACCCTCACCGGGTGCCAAGCTCACCCAGAATAAACTTTGCTGTGGAAACCTCCCCTTTCTTGCTGGCTCATTGTGTCTCTTAGCAGCCTTATTTAAGGGAATAGCAAGTGTCTGAAAGCATGGGGAAAGGTAAAGGGAGTAGGTAGATGTCCATACTAACTGCAATTTAATCAACTCTGGAGCTAAGGGCAAAGCCAGGACATGCCAGGAGCCTGGGCAACCCAGGATTTCCAGATTCTCCTGAGTTTTCCTAGCACATTGCCTCTAATGGCCCACTAGCAGGAATGAGATCCTCTGCAGTTCTCATTCACTGATTATTCTGCAGTGGAAAGACCCCCTTCTACCTGTGACCTTGGGCAGCACCTGTGATCTCTGAGTCTCAGTTTTCTCATCTACCCAATGGGGATGGTTGGACTTATCCTCATAGCACTGTGGACAGGACAAAAATAAGAGCACTGTGATTAAATGATAACAATAGCTAATGATGATTGAATACTCATAGGTCAGGATGTATGTTAGGTGCTACCCATAGCTTGTCTCATTAAGCCTCCCATCTTATGAGGTATAAAATCTTACTATTGCTGTGATACGGATGCTCTGAGAAGCAGAATGACACTTATCCCTGCCCTCCTTACAGTCTCCTTACTGGTATGTATAAAGTACAGAATAGTGGAATGGAAACAGAATTCCAAATCCCAGCCTGAGCCCTCCAGGAGAAGCCTGCTTGCTGCTGGTATTGATACATGCTCAGGGAGACCCTTCTGGTTCTGCAAATCTTCCAGGGACAGAAACTAGGCATACTGGCCAGGGCCAGAGGGCTCACACATGTTCTTTTATATTTGACGCATTTTCAGATGTATAGGTCTGAAAGGAAACTTGAAAATGAACTAAATCCATTTCTCTGCCTCTGGGGAAGATTCCATTTGTACTTCTCTTTGCCAGAGATATCCAGTCAGGGCATCTCGCTTTAAAAACCTGGTTAAACAAAGCCCATATTTACAAACAGGAGGATTTAAGGGCATTACACTGCCCTTAAGTAGTGAACACTCTTGGTGCATTTTAAATAGGATTGAGTCAATGCATTTTCTTAGCACACAGCTTTTCAGGAATGCAAAATACATCTGTACCTAGCATCGTCAGGTTTCTAAAAGGTAGGTGATGCCTTTCTTCATGTTCTGTTGCATGCATATATTTCCAAAAGAATTTGTATAGAAGTCTTCATTCCCTCTAACTTGAAGCCCACATGTGATGCTTAAGGTCACTTTGGTGATCTTTCTAATAGAGCTTAGGAGAAAGCAGCTGAAGGAAGTGGGTGGATCTGGGGTGGATTGCTTCCTTGTCTTGAGAACTTTGGGACAGTCTCTTCGGTTACTAATATCACTTGCAGTTAAATTTTGACATTTACCTAATTCTCTTCTAACTGCTCTCAATTAGTCTGTCTCTGAAAATCCTTTCTTGGAGAAACTTAAAGTAGCATCTGCATTTTATGTCATGTGCTTTTTCTACCAGGATGGATCTTAGAGATCATTAAGTCCAGACGTTGCAAGACAGAGAAAGCTGAGGATCCTGGAACTGAAATAACTTGACCAAGAACACTCAACACATTTGTGGCAAAACTGGGAAGGCTTCCAGACCCCAGACCCCAAACCTGCTGCTCTTGCCTTTACAATCTTGACTCTCTTACCCCCACACCTGACTCTTGCCCTAAGGTCCAGAGCTGTGTCTTGTTCTAATTCTAAGACACCTGCAGCCCAGGGTTAAGTACATTAGTTGGCCAAATCTGGCTAGGTTTGACTGGAGCATTACAGTGAGCTCGGGTGTCGGGTTCAGGACAGAGCACCTTAGTCTTGAGACATGAAGAGGAGCCCAGTCTATGGCATCTTTGCTGTGTAACTATTTGGAGTCTTATTTAGCGAGGTTTTAAAAGTGAGGGTCTCTGGATAAATCTCTGACAGGCTGCAAATACAGTCTGTATTCCTTCTTTCTTTAAATACTTATTCCATATGCTTAGTAAATGTTTGGGCCTAGAACTTTGCTATTTTAAAGAAAGGCCCTTTGCTCTCTCAGCATGCCCTGGCACTGTCTGAATGATCTTTCGCCATTGGTCCTGGGCAGGGGCATACCCTTTCCTCTCCTCCACAACCACTCTAAGTCCTAATTAGTTGGCAGAAGCCTGACATTCTCACCCCAATATGGGAATGACCCTGTAGCTCTTTAGCTTTTCATCATTCTGAAAAATCTACAAGATGATGGTGCAGCCTGGCTCAGGATGATACAGAAGTGCTTAACTCTGCCTGGGTTTGCTCTTGACAGGTGGGGTCCTGCCATTGTTCTTTTGACCCCTCAAGTCCTCCTCTTAGAGGCTTGCACTGTCTGCTACTGATTCCTAATGTTCCTGCTAAGTTTTAACAATTGGGGAAAATACCTGCTCATATTTCATGGACATGTCCCTGGCTGGTGGTTCAAGTTGTTACTGATTTTGTCATCAGAGGTGAACCCCTCTGAGCCTTCCCAGGCATTAGCAATGCCCTTGACCATTTAAGAAGTTGTTCCTCTTCACTTTGGGAGCAACCCTTGAGCATAAAGAAAAACATATTTGGGAAGGCCTGGGACCCTGTAGTTGGGGAATCGAACTTTCCTATTGACAAGTCATTCCCTTCCTTGGGCCCTTCCATTCATAAAATGGAAGAACAGGGATAGATGAACTCATGGGTCCCTTCTCCATCCAAGTCCCGTCTCACTACTGAGTCATGACTCAGAGGAGGGTCATTGGAGTCTTCCTGGCACTAGCTCACAGACTGTCTTCTATCCCCTTGCCTGAGCCCCAGAAGTTTATTTTACCTTCAAGATACAAAAAGAGAAAACTACAAAATCAAAATGAGCAAATGTTTAATTAAGTGTCTACATAATGTAACATTATGTAAATGTCATTAATTGTTAAATTTGATGTTCATAAAAAATTCATTGCCTTTAGAAACAATTTGTTCCTCAGACTTTCTCACTTTGAAAGAATTTTTAAATATGCCTAGTGATTGCTGAAGGTTTATAGCCATGAGTTAGTCACAGCCAAATGCTTTCAAAAGTCAAATCATTAAAAAAAATCTCTTAAATATTTTATAGCAAAAAAATATTAATGTGGAATGAAAGGTTAACTTTCAATATGTTTCAAAAGATGTGAAGTAAAATATCCAGAAGTAAGAATGCCTAGGGCCTTTGAAAATCTCAAAATTGTCCTTGCACTAGAATATATAATCCTAAGAACTAATATTGATTCAGCACTTAACATGGTGCCAGCTTTTTCTAAGCTTTTTGTGCATATTAGCTCATTAATACTTGAGACCATCATTGGGCTCAGTACAATGACTATTCCCATTTTACAGGTGAGGAAGTTAACTCAGAGGTCAATAACCTTTCCAGTGACACAGGCTAGTTATCAGAACAGTTAGGATGCAAAAGCAACAGTTCTAGTGATCCTGCTCACAGCCACTGTACACACAAAATGCCCAGGATCCCTGGGCTTCCAGAGAAAACAACCCCTCTGGCCTCATCAGGAGGAATCCATCCCTTGCTTATCCCTCTCTGCTGCTCCACCTGTAGCTCTCTCCTGAACTACAGAAGTCTCCTTTCTGACAGACTCTCAGCTCCACCTACATACTATTAATAATGAAAAAGTAAGTTTTTTCAAAAAAAGAGCTGATCAACATTCACAGTTCTGCCAGCATTTTATACAGTAATTAATCTCCATTCAATCCTCATACAAACCCTGTCTTACAAACAAGGGAATTTAAGATGAAATTATTTGCCCATGGTCACATAACATTCTGAAGTAGTAAGATTTATTTTGAAGCTAGGATTTAGTCTCTTGTCTTATTCGAAAGCCCAAACGCTATTTTGTATTAGGAATGTATGTGTTGCTTAAATAATTTGATTAATCAGAAGCATATTGAATAAGAAATGAAGTCATCCCTTTGCCACAATCAACATGCTCCTCTCCCCACCTACCTGATTTCCTCTCCCTCTGTGTTCACTGTTAGAAGGTTGGTGGCCATCTTTCCAGACTTTGCTATATATTTACAAATCTGTCTAGGTATCCATTGATCAATTCATTGCTTCCTCCCTTATTTATCCTGCTGGCTTCACTCTCTAAATCTGGCAACCCCACAGAGAAAAGGCAATGACAACTCTCTACCCAAGATGTTGGCATTTCAAGAGCAAGGCTGACCAGGGGCCTGTTATCCATGGGTGCAAGGAAAGCAGGTGGGTGCTTTCCAATTCTTCTATCTCTCTACCTCTTTGTCCAGTAGCTCTGGCTAATAAACCAACTTTGCCTGCTCCTGCAGAGCCTCATGTGCTTAAATGATACACGGCATTCTCAGCCTCAGAGGTCTCTGGGCTCACTGCTAGCTCAGATCCCACAGGTGGGGAAGCCTTGAGAAGAACAGGACACCTGGGAAAGACTAGTGGCAAAAATATGACTTACTGCTGCTTCTCTGTACTTTGCTTAAAGGGGAATCATAATTAGAATTATCCAGAAGAGAGAACCAGGCAATAGACTGAATTATATGAGGAGAAGTCCACACTACATTGATCTTTTGTATCTCCAGTGCCAAAAGAGCAGCCAGTGCACAGTGGGAACTTAATACAAAGTCAAATGAGTAAGTTGGTAGAATAAGAACAGGATTTCCTCCCAGTGTTTCCGGCAGAAAAGCTCTGTTACAGTGACATTTTTATTTGCAAAGATGAGAGATTTTTAGTCCTCTGGTGGATTTTTTTCCCCTTCTATTTTTGTAGTGACAGTTCAGGGGAAAAGAAAAGCTTCTATCTCTCTGAAATAGTAGGAGAAACCCATGAGATTTAGGTAACTTATTCTACAAGTCTCTCTCTTTCACATGTTGCAAGGATGGCAATATTTAACAACTTGCACCAGAAATATCATCTGTGTAAAAAGAGTGACTTCCTGGCTGTGCAGTGGTCAGTCTACTATGGTGCCTACGTGTGGAAGCTGGGAGTCTGCCATCTGGGTTTCTGGTGTCTGTTTCTTAGCTGTGTTGTTTAGGGCATTTTTCTCCACTTTATCATCTGCAAATGGTGATGATAATAGTACCTGTTTCATGTGGTGTGTGAAGAGGATTGGGTAAGATGGGCTAAGTAAATGACTGAGCATAGTGCTTGATGAATACATAAAAGTGTGTGTGTATATAAATAATAGGAGCTCAAAATTAATTATTATTATTAGTAGTAATACGCTGATAATGCTTTTTCAATATCCAAGCATTTAATTAATATTGACACCTACTGTTGGAATGAATGAATGACTGAATGTATGTATGCACTAGATTGACCAGGGTGAGGTGCTCAGTCTGGCATTCCACCTAATTGTTCTCTGAATCCCAGGGCTGTGTAGATGGCATATGGCAGACTTACCAGTAAGTTACTGAAAGACCCAAATTCAGAAGACTAAATGGGACAGGAGACAAAAAAGGGATTAAAATAAAATAAGATGGAAAGGCTTTCAAGATTGTCTATACTAAGGATTGTAAGATCCCGAGATTTTCCATTTTTTGATAAAGAAATGGCTATGGTAAATACAAAGTGTTAATAAGTATGGGAGTATTCTTCTTACTTCTATTCTGTCTCTGACTGAGTGATAGAAAATGAAAGCAACTCATTTAGGAATTGGGGAGGTTAGAGGGAATGGTGGGGATTAGACTGAAAGTCCCCCATCTAAAGTCCTCATCTAGAGCCAATCATAATTGTATTGAAATGTGGGCTCAGCTATGCTAGTTAGTCTGATTTCTGAGTAGCTAGAAATTGGGACATTTATGTGGAACCTCCCATATTTTGTATGTTCTCATCTAACTCAGAATAAATTTTGTAACTTTCAGTGGGTCAGTACATGAAGGACAATCATAACACTATGGGCCAGATTCACCCCATGGGCTGCCAGCACTTGACCTCCTATCAAGACCTACAGGTTCAGCCAACAAATGCTTAAACCGTGAAGCTCAGATCACATAGAAGCCTGCCTATCTGGTAGTTACACAGAGTCAGGGATGGGATCTGGTCCGGCTACTTAACCAATCTTAAGAGATCAAATAATGCTGTGACAGAGTGAGTCTGTTATAAGGGAAATGACAAGCTTCCCAGAAAAACACACCACTAGACAAAATACTCCATAGTTGAAAAGAGCACACCTGAGAGTTCTTGTCACAAGAAAATCCACAGCAGAATCCAGGTGCATGAACCAAAATCAAAATCGAAACATACACACCCCTCAGCCAGGGAATGATTCCTCGGCTACAAGTCACGAGTCCCTAAAATTCAAAAGCCTCTTGATTCTGGTCACACCGTGATCTCCACTCCTGTTTATCCAGGTTTGTCTTCCGAAAGCTCCTGTTGTTTGAAAGTCAGAAAAGGCTGTTGTGCTGAGATAATACTAATAATATTTATTGAGCTCTTAGTACATGCCAGACACCGGCTAAGCCCTTTGCATATATCAGCGCACTTAATCCTCAAAAATCCCTATGAGGAAGGCTTACTAGTTCCCAGAAGAGGAAATTGAGGCTCATAAAGGTTAATAACATCCTCAAGGGCTCAGATTTAGAAAAGAACAGTGCTGGGGTTTGAACCCAGACAGGCTGGCTCCAGAATCCAAGTGTTTAGCCATCATCCAGGCAGCTTCCTGCCTTATCTTATGACACCAGAGCAGAGAGAGGGCAAGGAGGGCCCCACATCCAAGGCAAACATTGCAGGATGGCCTATAGGATTCAGTGTGGCTGTAGCTTGAGCATCCCTCTGAACAGGGGACACCTGCTGGGCCCCTTAGTGAACATTATCTGTTATCCCTGAAGGCGCAGACAGACACTCCTCCCTCAGGATGTTTATTTCCCTTTGTGAATGTGAATTCTGCCAGAGGATAATCTAAACTAGCATTCCCTCTCAAAAAAGAAGATGTATGAGGATCATTTGCTTACTGATATTGGGGTGCATGTACGTTCAAAGGTCTATTTGCAGCCCCCACTTCAAAAAGAGACCTCTAGCTCTTTTATCAAGAAGTTTTTAATGACAGGGTGATATCCTGCACCATCCTTTAATTAAATCAACTCTGAAAACATTACACCTCTGTGTATACTCAGAAACTCTGCTACTCTGTCCCCTTTTTGATCTTTGCAATTTATGATAAAGATCACATTGAACATTTGCTCTGTGAGCCACAGCCCAAAGAAATCAAATTCTAACCTGATCATAGCATTTTATTCTCTGTCACCTTGACCATTAAAAAGCTGCCATGGCTTCTGCCCCCCATTACCATTGCTTCTAAATTAAGTCTAAATTCAGTCTAGACTTGCAGGTTACAACCACCTTCCCAGGTTATTTCCACTTTTCATTGACTGGATCTCCTCCCTTTCAGCTCTCCTGGGCTATTGACTGTTAACCTCCTTCAAGGAATACTTCAGGGACTATCCCTTCACACAGGCCTACTGCACATGGAATGGATTCTGTCCTCTCCCCAGGCACCCATGTTTATAATGTTCCCCATTTGAAATCTGCATTGTCATGATCTCCCTCTTGGGAAGAACAATCAGCAGCAGGGCAAAAATTCTATGTTCAATGAATTCCAATCACATTTTACACATAGTGGGTGTTCAGCAAATATTTCTGAAGTTGAATTAATCACCTGGAAAACTGATGCATGGGTGAAACAGTATTGAGGTTTTGTGTTTATAATCAGAAAGATGTCAAAGAAACTCTATGTAGGGCTATGCACATCTTTGTTGGTGTACTCTGATTTTCATTGAATGACAATCCTCTTTGCTAAGGAACAGTGATTCTAAGGTAGGGAGGCTGTTCCGTGGCTTATATTACACCTCTGTAACTGGATGTGTGTAAAAATAGAGTGGGGATAATCCTTTAACTTGGTAAGTTGACAAACATTTGTGGTGTCTGCCTTATGCTCAAGTGTGTTCAATACAGAGGAGATAGGAAAGAATCATGGCTACCAAACACTGGGGAGCTCCTGCTTCAGCAAAGGAGACAAACTGTGCTGAGGGCAGTGCCTGAGTGTCAAAAATTATCTGCTGCAGAATGAAGGGGAGATGGGGGGAAGAGACCTAGAAAGAATATATAAGTGTATGTGTATCTGTAAGTGCAGATAGATTGGTATGTGGATGAGTGGATATATGAATGATGTAGATGGTGGATGGACAGATGGATGTGGATAGACAGATGGATAGACAGGAAAACATAGAAAATGGTGCAAATAATCATTCCCTCCCCACCTATGTCTCCATGTTACACTGTTTTATCTTCTTTATAGCACTTCTCATTAGATGAAATGTATTCACTTACATGTTTATCCTTTCTAAAGGAATTCTGTACCCCTTTGTAAAACATAAATTCTGTGATACCAGGGGCCTTATCTGTTCTGTTCCTCACCCTTTCCTAGAGCCCAGACCATAACAGATAAATGACTATTTGTTAAGTGAATGAAGAAGCCATCATATAGAGTTTACACACTCAGAATTTAAAGTAGAAAATAGAGTATTGGTGGAATGGGAGCCTAGTTATTCTCCTGGTGTCTTATAAGAGCAGCTCTCTGGGTATCCCTAAGAGTGGGGTTAGCCCCAGAGGGAAAGCTAACTCCCTGAGGGGGAGTAATAATGGCAATTCCTGACCCTGCTTCTATCAATTGCAAGGATCCCCTCGTTTTCTTTCCTGGGTAGAGCTTTTTAGAATGCTGCTTAGTGCAGTATTTTTTTTTTTTATTTAATGAGATGCTTGTGTGCTCATGCCAATCCAGCATGCATGACAGAAAAGGACCTATTTATCTTCCTTACCTCCAGAAAATAGGTAATTTGAAGAACAATGCATGTGTGCTGACAGCTAGTCATCCCCTCCCCCTATAACAAATGCAATTTTTATTACGGTCTATCACAGTTGGGGATTTTCACCTTCATTTTTAGGGCAACATATAATAAATAATGAAATAAAAGGGAGGCCATTTGATGGGCAGGGTCAGAAATGCTTAAGTTCCAGGAATGAGAGACCCTTATCCTAAGCAGGACAATGTTGTATTAGTTGAATGGCCTTGGGTAGGATGCCTGACCTCTCTTGAACCTTCCTTTCCCATATGTAAAAATGAAGTCTACCTTGGTCGTGAGGATAATGGATGAGAATGCATGGGGCTCAGGACTTGGCACTCAACCTGGGCACTGTCAATGAATACCAATTTCCTCCTTTTCCTTCTGGAAAATGTTCTGTCCTATTCCAAGAGTCATCTCCTCTCCCCAATCTTGGCTCAGTTCACTAACTCAAGTAGGTTCACTGTATGACATGCCAGTTAAAATTATAGACTACACCATCGGACTGCCAGGGTCATTTAGTATATAACCTTGCAAAGGTGAGTAACCCCTCTGAACTTTAGCATTCCAACTTTAAGTGGGAACAGAGTAATAGGGATTCAGATTATGTGAAGGTAAAGTGAATGACACAGATAAGACATTCAGAACTGTACAAAAGACACACTTCAGTAACAGCATACTCAGCATTCTGCTTCAACCCCCACCTTCTTCCTGTTTCACCAACACCCTTCCTGACTCAGGCCTTTGTCTGAGCTATCCCTCTGCCAAGAACACCCATCCCATGTCTGAGCTTATGTATTCACAGTATTCAGGTTCCTATGTCAGGATTCAGGTCTCTATCTAAAGGCCTTCTCCATGAGATCTTTGTGGGTTACCCAATCTGAATTAGCCTTCATCAACCCTGACACTCTATATGTCTATTGTGTGATTCTTTTTCAGAACCCATATCACTATATGGAATTATTTTTTCACGCTATGAAATTATTTGGTTTGTTCATGGATCATCTCTCCCTACCCACTAGAATGTAGCTATATGAGAGCAGAAACCAGCCTGTCTTATTTCCTGAAACAGTGTCTGATGTATGCTGCATCCTCAGCAGATTTGTGGATGGAAGACATGAATGAATGAATGAATGAATGAATGATTGCATAACTATGTCCCCAGAGTAGGAAGTGAGCTGGAGCACCTAGTTCTTTGCTGTGCTTTGCTGTGGTTCTGCTTAGCTGGTGCCCAACACAGGAGGTATGGTAGACGACATTTTCCAAAACTCTCCTGTCCTTTCCTCCAAATATGAAAACTAGCTAATGATATACTTTATGAAGCCTAGAGATAGCTCCTGGGAGAGCCCTCTGGGACTTCCTGTGGCTAATCACCCTCAATCTCCAGTTAAAGGGGAAATTTTATCTCATCCCTTGTATTCTTGCCTCCTGATGCCTCAGGAGGAGCTGGATGTGGGGGCTGGAATACTACCCATTGCTACTTTCCAGAAACATCCTATGTGTCTGGAGGCCTGCTCTTCTCTTCAAGCAGGCAGAACCTTGAGTCCCCTTCTCCCTCAAGGGCACAAAGATTGTTTGATGATTACTGCCTCACAATTACTGCTGCTGCGATTGCCTGTGGGATGATCTGGTTCTTTTGGCTCATAACTAACTGTGGGATGATCTGGTTCTTTTGTTTCTGAGTAGCTTTGCTAGGCTGATGGTGAATGAATAAGGGGCTGGGGACAGCAGGGAAGGGCATGGGTGTTACATTAGTGCTGGAGTCTGCCCGGTCAAGCCCTTTTGGCTACCTGGAGCCAGCAGTGTGTGGGAATGCTCACTCTCTTGAAAAGAATCATATCAATATTCTGGGTGATTCTAATACAAATAAAGATAAGCCTTGGGCCCTGAAGCCAGGAAAAAAATATGGCTGCACAAAGGACCAAGGCCATGGACAAATCAAAATAATAAGCAAAACCATAGGTGTTGACTGCCGAAGTAAATACTTGGGTGCTGAGAGACCCACTGGAAGAATGAAGGACTTTATAGTGTGAGGAACACACCCTCTGTGTCCTCAGCTCCCTCCTTGCATAAGAAATTTGCTGCAAACTCTCTGATACAGCCAGAAAGCTGCTCACTGAAGACAGTGAACAACGCATTTAACTTCTGTGAGCCTCGATTTTCTTACCCTTATATTGGGGGCAATGATATCTCCCTGATTTGGGAAGAATTCTTGGAATGGTTAAATGTGGCAAGACAACAAAATTCATAGCACTGTACAGGATGTAGAGTAACAGCTCAATTAATAGTACTAATTATTGTCATTTCAGTTGAATTTATGACCACTGGGAATGCTAATACTCTGAGTTTTGATTTGTTTTATTTTGTAATCTGATCTTTCTGCACAAAAATGACACATCTTCTCTCACTGGAGGAAGGGAGGGAATTATCACACATTATGAATCTAGTACAGCATTAGAAGGTCTTACCTACCCATTTTTTGAATAATACAGTCCCAATGAGGGAAGTAACTTTCCCAAAGCCACAAAGCTACTGAGCGGCAGAGCCAGGGCTATATGGTTTTAAACCATAATTTTTGAACCACAACAAAGGGCTCTTTCTGGGTCTGGAGGAAGAAAAGGGGACCACAGCGTTTTACTAACTGGGAATAGAGGGTTTTCCATGCATATAAATGCTCTTTTGTCTTGCTTGAGTCAAGAAGGTAAGTCTGAAGTTGCAATCAGGATTTATATCCTCCTAGAGTCATTTGGCAAGTATTCTAAGTTAGGACAGACCCCCAGAGAGGAGATGTCTGAAAGAAAAAATTATTTCAGAACACTTAGTGAAACAGAGACAGGGTGATAAGACAAGACATCTGGGAAATGAAATGTTTCCAGCCAATGGAGCCCACTGGGCTAATTGAAGAGGGAGGCTTCTCCATGCAGCCAGAGATCTCTTCAGCTTCTCTATCCTCACGGACAACCCCACACACTTCTAGAGTTTCTGGGAAAGGGTGAGTATGCTAGTATTGATGATGGCCACAACTTATTGGGCTGTTTACAGCACCGAGTGCTTTTTACAAACCTGTCTGCTCATTGAATCCTCCCACCCCTGCAAAGTAGGTAGCTTGTCCCCATCTCACAGACACTGAGGCTCTAGGGAGTGAAATGGCCTCCCCAGATCACACTTTGTAAGGGATGGGGCGGGGCTGGAAACCCACTGAGGACTGAATGTTCCAAAGCCTGGCTGGTACTCACTTAGCCGGGCATTTTACTCTCCCTCTGAACCTACTTTCTCCATTCTGCATCAGTGAGTATGTCTACCTGCTCCTTGTAACTGGGACAGGGACAGGCCACTGCTGCCACCTTGAATTTTTGATAATCCTCCTTGCATGGCAGAGCTTGCCTCTGACCAATTTAAAGGCTAGTCAGCTTTGAGAACTGGCTGTGCCAATGCCATCACATTTCAGACACCTCTCCATACAGGCTGACCACAGGAGGTAGGATATTAGAGAGTAAAGGGCTCAAAATGATCCAGTTTACATAAAATCAGGGCTCTCTTTGGCATGGATTTTGATGTGCAAAGTCACATGTCTGTGCCTCATTTTTCTCCTCTGTACAATGGGCCTTCAAGGGAGACCACTGTAACAGAGAGGGTTAAAGGACAACATCCAGGTAAAATGCTTAGCCCAGTCCTGGCAGACGTAAGCACTTCATAAATGCTAATGATAGTTCCCAGCCCTGCAGAATTGTAGAATCCAGAGTGCTAAGAACCCCCAGAAAGGAAGTGACTTCTCTTGTGTTTTCATAGCAAGTGGCAGAGAAGATATCAGAAGCAGCCCCCCTCCTTCCCAGGCATAGGCAGTGGTTCCAAATATAACCAGATTTATAGTCACTGGAAGGTGGTGCTGGGCTCCACCCCAGAGTTCTGGGCCAGGAGGTCAGGGTTGGGTTTGGGTGGAGGGTTAGCCTGAATATGTGCATTTCATACCAACCTCCTTCTATCAAGCAATACTGATTCCTTGGGACCTGGGACCCCACCTTGAAAATCATAGCCACAGGGTGTGCACACACTGATTACTGGTGGGCACACATAGCTTATTATAACAGGTAAGCAAGTAGCTGAGACTGACTGGAGATCAAACTGGCTTTGGCATGAGCAGCCCCTTCCAACACAGAATGGTATAATACAAAGACCTGGGTCCAATGTTCCTAGATTTTCTGTTTTTTTAAGAGAAGCCATTAATGGGGCTTTTTTAATGTAAGAAAATTCCTAGTGTTTATGTTAGCAACTAACTTGGCATTAAAAAAAAAAAAGGATTCGAACCCATATATCATGCTCACACAAATGTGAACTTGGCCCACAGGCCACATGATTTGGACCTCAAGCTGCCCTGTCCATGGGGCCTGGGTCTGAGGGTGGAACCAGTCCTGCAGACAGCTGCTGTCTCTCCCGCAGGGGAAGCTAATCCAGAAATCACGGGTTTTCCCCAAAAGGGAGTGTTACAATGAATATTTTAAAAACTATTTATCCAATTCACATTCCTGACACATTCTCCAAAGCTGAAACTCAACTTCGACTGGGTATATTACAAAGCAGGGACATTTCATCTGGATATGGGGAAAATTCAATGTTACCCTCCATTTCACGGCCTAGGGGAGCTGCAGGGGCGCTCCAAAGCAGCGTGGACTCATCCAGCCCTCCTGAGATACTCCTATACTTACTCCTTTTTTTTTTTTTGCTTATTGGCATCAACAACATTTGTTGTATGTATATGATTTGCCAGATACTTGACATTTAGTGTCTTATTTCATCTTAATATTGTCTCAGTGTGAGTATGCAGTGGTCAGTGAAGGAGGAGGAATTCACTCTGGGACTTAGGAGCATCAAAGACACTTAACCTTCTGGAAGGCTGGCTGGTACTTCAGCTAGTTCCTGAGTCCATGTGGTTGTCCTTACTCAGAACCCTGGACTGTGTCCTCTTTTTCTCTGAGTCCCAGATGGGGTTTAGGCCAGACCCTGCCAGCCTCTTTTCCTTGATGCCTAAAAGCTACAACCACTGAAACTGGAGCCATCTTGGTGAAAGTTCCTCCTCATCGCCAGAGAGGGAGCTTGGGAGGGAAAATTATAGTTTTCTGTAAAATATGGAAATAGATGCCTGAAAATGAGTTCAAGTTTATGGTAATTTCTCCATACCTCCAGACATCCCACTTAAACATCTGCGTGGTTCATGAACAAGTGTGTGAACTGTTGCTAATCAGAAATGAATTTTGCCAGCTCTACAGACTCATATCTTCCCTCTACCTAGTCTCTCTCTAAGTTAATTAGACCGGAGCCTCCCTGGTAGTACAGGGGTTAAAATCTCAGCACTATCAAGTTATCACCAGGCACTGCAGCACAAGTTCCATACCCAGCCAGGGAGCTTGCCCACGTGGCAAGGCAGACCTCTCCTGTCTCACCTGCTGCTCTCCTCAGCAGTGTATTTCAGTGGATCTGCTTGTTCTGCTCCTCACTCTGTCTCTAGAGAATCCTCTCACACCCTGTACCTCTTGCCTGCACCCCAGTTCTCTTATGCGTAAATAAATTAAATATAAGTTAAGAAAAGATAAGTTGATTAGACCAAGGGAGAAACATGGGTACTCTTCCGTGATATGGAGTAGTCAGACATCTCTGGGGAGGAAAACTGACCAAGGAAAGTTATATCTCAACTTGACAGTTGATTTTTAAATCTCCTCTCTACCACTGATAGATATACTGCCATGAATAAGATATACTACAGACTTTCTCAGCTGTCAACATCTTAATGAGAGAACCCACTTTCTAACACCTCAGAAAAGGTCAATACAGAAATTAGAGACAGGACTGCATCTTTCACATACTGAACTACCTGTATTCATGGCAACTGCAGCTGTGGAATTATTATTTTGCAACTGCGGAGCAGATGTGAAACTCAAATGATATGGCAGAGTTTTATTTTTTGAATGATGTACATTTTCAAATTGGGGGAAGGGGTGGGACTTGACATTCATGGGTAATAAGCAGCCCCAGGGAGGTGGGGCTCTATTCTGGAAGGGCCTGTCCCAGTCCCATCCCAGCACCTGGAGAAGGCATGTGGTATTTAACTTCTATTGGGCTCCACCAGATTTGTTCTCCAGCCTGTTTTCCACAGCACAGTCAGAGTGACCTTTCCAACCCAAGTGAAATCATGTGGTGAACTGCTGAAGATTTGTCATGGGTACCCACATCCATCTTAGGGTGAAGTTCAGAAATCCCAAGGTGGCCTAAGGTCATGCCTGTCTTGGTTCTTCCTTCCCTCAGCAAGCATCACATCCCCTTCTGTTCCAGCCCTTGGGTCTTCAAATACCCATGCCCTCCCACCACAGGACCTTTGCACCTACAGCGACTTGGGCCTAGAATGGTCTCATTTTACCTATCTCTGCAGCCTCCCTGGACTTCCCAGAATAAGGGCCCTGTATGTTCTCTCCTTGATTCACATGTTTTCCCTTCAGAGCAAGTCTTCAGTTTGTAATGAAAGACTCAGTGATGCATAACTTGATTGATACCTGCCTATCCCACTTGAACCACATTTCAGGAGGAACGGATTCTGTTTTACTCACCTCTGAATACCTGACACTTAGCATGGAGCAGGGTTTACCAACCTGGGCACTACTGACAATTTGGGTCAGGTAATTCTTGGAGGCCTCTATCCACTAGACACCAGTAGCAATCCCCACGTTATGAAACCCAAAATTGTCTTCAGATCCTGCTAAATGTCCCCAGGGGGTAAAATCACCTGCCTCTAGTCAGGGGTCACTGGACTAGAGTCTAGCACATAGTAGATACTCAAAAGAGGTCCATCCACTTTCCAAAGTCCTTGGTGCTTTTTGTTTTAAAGCAGAAGATTCCTTAAAAAAAAATCAGTAGACTACTAATACATAAAAAAGTGGAAAACATGATGCTCCAGCAGGATGGGGACTCTGGGACCAACCTAATTCTCTTTCTCCCCTACCCTCTACAGCTGGCTCCAGGGATCTGTAGAACAGTTAGAAAACTGCGTGTGTTTAGGTTTGGGGGTAATAAATAAAAGACAGCCCTCCCAGGTAAACCTAAGCAAGTGACTTACAGTCAGAGCCTCCATTTTTCACCTGTAAATTGGAAAATTTACAGTCTCAACATTGCAGGTTTGTGGTAAAGAATTAACAAGTTAAAGTGAGAAAAGAATCTTATTCAGTGACTGACACACACTAGAGGAGCAAAGTATATGACTACCGCCCTGCCCGCCCCTGCTTTAGATACTTGAGCACCTTAACAGAGAGCTGAGTTGTTTATAAGAACTTTAGATATGGGCCTCCCCAGTGGCGCAGCGGTTGAGCGTTGGGTTGCAAAGCTGCCTGCAGCCTCTGCAGCACCGGTTCAATCCCCAGCTGCTCCCCGCCCACCAGAGGAGGGTCCCAAATGGCACGCAGACCTCTCCTGCTGCCCGCTGCTCCCCTCAGCAGTGTACTTCATTAGTCTGCCTGCTCTGCTGTCCCCTCTGGCTCTGGTGAATTCTCTCACCCTCCACACTTCTGATTATACCCAGTGCTTGTATAAATAAATAAACAAATCTTTAAAAAAAAAGAACTTTAGATAGCTCATTAAATTTATATAAAACCAAATATTTGGATATGGGAGATGCTAGGAAAAAAGGAGAAATGCTTATTTTTATGCAATGAAAAAGTTGGCAGGAAGAAAGGAAGGAGAGAGAAGGGGGTGGAGGGGCAGAGAGAAAAGAAGGAAAGAAGAAGAGAAAGAAGAAAATGAAGGAAGGAAGGGAGGAGAGGAGGAAAGGAAGGGAGAGGAAGAGAGAGAAAATGAAGGTGGAGTCTACCCTGTGTAGCTCCATAAATGGTTCTTGATTAGCCTGTAAGGTCTAATCTCCATGACTAGTGAATTATAGATACATACTACACGTTAGTTTGAAGGAATGAGTATTTGGCTGTTTCAAAGTTAATGGCTCCCAGGACCTCAGGATTTTAGTCAGCTTGAGTTTCCTCTATTTCCTTCCCCACCTATATCACCTGGAGGTGATGTCTCCCTCCCATTACACTGTAACAGGCAGAAGTTGGTCTGAAAGACAAAGAAACAAAACTAGGCTGGCAAGATGGAGAAAAGGACCCACCATCATCTGAGAGAAGACACTTTGATTTCAATGTCGTTAGTGTCCACAAGTAAATTGGTTAACATCCCAGATGTCTGCAAATACCCTGCCTTACAGGCCCAGGGATAATGAAGCACATCCGATTCATGCCAGTGAACAGCTTACGATTCAGGAGAGGAGTTACTCCTGGGCAAAAGTGTTATATAAAGGAGGTAAATAAAAGAGAGTTTAGAAGACAGGGTAAAAGAAAAGTAAGTACTCTTTTTCTTCATGTGGAAAATTTAAATAACTATAATATCAAACTCATAAGATTATTGTGGCTATTAAGTAGTTAAAGGGCCTAGAAGAGGATCTGCTACATAGTAAGTACTCAATGCACATTACTATTATCAGTATTGTTATAGTTATCATGTTGGTATTTTATTGAACACTTTTTACATGCCAAGCACAGATAATCATGTATAATCTCACCTCATCCTCACAGCCTCAGAGGAGGCTGTTTTATGTTTAAGGAAACCATATTATATTATATATATATACATATACACACACACACACACACACACACATATATACACATATATAAAAATACATAGGAGAGAGAAGTGGGAAGTAATCCAAGTTCACAGCCCCAGGAAACGTAGTGCAGGAATAGCATAGATCAGGAAGTAACTGGAAATACTGAGCTCTTCTGTGGTGGGGAAAGCATTCGGACAATGTGTAAAACAAATGGCATGGCTGTGTGCCAATAAAAGTTTATTTATGAAAACAGACAGCTACCTGATAGTTTGCTGGCCCCTCTAAATCACTGCCACTTACTCTAAATCACTGCCACTAAAAGACGTCTTTCAGCTGAAGATATCAGTAGAAATTTTCAAGACTACGATTTGGGTAATAGAATGTGGACGATGGCATGGCCTTAGGGAAATCACCTAACTGAGTTTTACTCCTGTAAGCTGGGCACTAAACCCCAAACCTCTTCTCCCAGAGTGTCCAAGTGACTGTGTTTGCAGAACAGTGGCAAGGTACAGGGTGGAGTGATTGAAATGATAATCCATGATGGCAAAGCTTTGTTTGATTTTTCTCTAAGGATGTTTGAATTATTAAGTGTCTGGCTCATTAAATGAAGGGTGCTGCTATAATTCTACCACTAGAGACAAAATTGCTATTTAAATTGAGTTTTGCCAATTTAGCTAATTAACTAAGTGGGCATTGCCACGTCTTAATTATTATCCTCTGATCACAGATTATTCATGGGGACACTGCAGTGTTGGTGCACCAGATCTATATAGTCTGGTGCATACCCTGCTGGAGGTTTCTACCCTCTGGGGAATGTTTCACTTGTAGTACCTTGGTAGCCATACTGATTTCCCCAATATTTTCTAAATGTTTCCTAATTCATAAGGAAAGATATCCAAAAATTGCTACAATAAAGATATGTGATTCTCCCTGGCCCCCTCCACAAGACAAAACTATTATTAGTTTTTCTTATCTTTCAACCTGCTGTGTTTCCCTCTCTCCAGGTCTGTCCTTGACTAACAGGAAGAGCTTGGATAAGTCATTTCACTTCCTGATAACTCAGATTCAGCCTTAAAATTGCCAGGACAATGAAGAGTTTAGGAGCAGGGCCTGGATAAATGGGCAGCAGGGAGATGTCCAGGAATGGCCCGGCTCTCCTGAATGTTTCCCCTTTAAATGCGGCACTTGGGCATCTTCCCGGCCCTGGTTCTGTCGTGGAGGTGCAGACATTCCCTTCTCTGTACCATGATGACCCTCAGCCTTATCATTCTTCGGCTTCTTCAAAGAAGTTCCATCTTAAAAAATTATCTTAAAGAAATCTTCCTTTGATTAATTCTGTGTGCATAGTCAGATGCAGATTTTGTTGATTTTGTTCTTTATCTCCTGAAGGGCAGACAGGTGGTTTTGTAACATTTTCAGACAACTAGAGAACTTTCCCATTCTTATTTGCAAAAATACTCAGGAAGAAAAAAAAATGCTTTCTTAAAGTAGTTTCCCCTCCCCACTCAAGAAAAAATTCCAGTTAACTCCTAAATACTATCTGCTTGGCCTTTTATTAGTTGTATTGAGGAGCATGAAACTGTAGCCATTTCAGGTTGTGGCTGATAGAGAATGTTGTTTTCTGTGTGCTCTACTAAGTAAATGTCATTCCTAATTATTATTTATCTGCAGGACTTTTGAGTTATAATGTCTCCTTCTACCAGAAATGACTGATTTTTTTATATTTTTAGAGAGCCCTCTTTTTTCCCTATGAAGTCAGTGTACTGTGCACAATTTGACAAGTTTTAAGACATAATGTAGCGTTGGTGCTCTAAGCAAAATAACACAGTGATGAAGGATGACTATCCCACATCTGCAGTGTTCATCAATGCCTCACCATGAAGACCTTCATTTCTTCACAAAGTAGGTAGGACCCAATGCGCACCGGCTTCTCGACTCACATCCACTAGAGTTTCCTTTTTCACATGGCCTTTCAAACCTTGACCCAATATTTGAACGGCTGCTGTCTGGAGGGCTCAGTGATTTTAGAAACTGCTTTTCAATTTAAATTTCTGCATTTAGTTTCCCTTTCTGCATGTCATACCTTGGTGACTTAGAAAAAAGGGTAAAAAGAGCTGGGGCCATTGGGTCCTCTGTGAAGGCTCAATGAGATCAGGAAACACCTGGCTTCTAGTGTCCTTACACTGACTTGTGAGTGGAGACCTTACCCTCTGATGATTTGAGATTTTGATCCAATAATGTTCAGGAGAGAGAATCTTGGTTGTAACTCACAGGTCTTGGCTCTTACAAGCACTGTACAAATTCACTCAGTAGTGGCAAGTGCATTACTACAGACCATCCTTGCCCCTGCTGTTCCTCCAATTAAGGGGACTCTTCACAGTGCCGGCCAGTCTTGCCACAGAAATTCTGCCATCTTGTCTTGTCTGCCACACAGCTGCCAGCCTGATGTCCTGTCCAGTGTTCTTTCTATGCGTTACTAGAACATCCTGAGACTAAACTCCCCATCTCAGAGGGCCACAACTTGTATGTTGGTAGCTGATAGTCACATTCTGCTAATGGTGTGTCAGCTTATTCTTACACAGCACTTAAACCTTACAAATCACTTTCTCAGGTGTTTTTGTTTTATTTTAAATAGAATTAATATCAAGGTTAGATGGTTAAAGTTATTTTGGCAACATAAATTTATTTGCCTGTTTGCAGGTGATATTAAAATTAACTTATCACACAGACTATAATGAAATTAAAAATAATAATGGCTTAATAACTAACATTAATGGAGTTCTGCTCCCATAACACTGCACACATGATCACATTTAATACTTCCTTGGTAGGATCCCTCCCCTAGTTCCACTCTGGAAGTAAGAGATGAAGCTTAGCAAGGGGAATTGTCTTGTCCAAGGTCAGGCATCCTTGAAGTAAAGCACAGAATTTAGAGCTAGGTCTGTGAGCATCTAATGTGTGTACTTAGGTTGTGAGAAACATGCTCACTGACAAGCATCCATTACTAGCAGGCATGAATAAATTCCCCTCCTATATTGTAAGTTCTGTGCTAGACCCTTGGAATTGCCTACATTCAAGGGCTTGTGTTTAGCGGGCATGAAGACAGGAAAAACAGTAGGGACAAGTTAGGGTAGGACTGGCTATGACCCATTTCAGGGACAATGACTGAGTGTCCAGGAGGGGGAGATGTAAATCAGCCCAGATCAGATGTCTTCCCAAGGAGAGATGACAGAGAAGGCTGGTCCCAGGGGACTCATAATTCTGTTCCACTATTACAAATGGAAAATAAATCAAGTGATACAAGTCCTGTGCCCATCAGTGGTTACCACCATTCCATAGCTAACACCCATTGTGTCTCCTTCCTTGGCAATTCTCAGCCTGAGCGGCTCCCCACACCCAAGCAAGATGAACTACAAAGGGGAACGCAGATCAATGTGCCACATGAACAAAGGGGAGATGGGTGCTCTCTGGCCTGAATGGCTGCACGTAACATTAGCCATGGAATCTGTCAAGCTGAGTGAGGGAAAGGGCAAAAAAAAGCAGGTGAGGTCCCCAAGTCAGGACCATTCACGATGCTACTGGAAGTTTGTTCATGAAGTTCCAGGGACGCCCTTTGTTCCTTTTCCTGCCTCCATAGCTTGCATGCTGAAGGGAATACAAAGGTTATGAGTACTTAGAGCTTGGAGTAACTGACCAGAAAATTACTGGAAGGCTGGTGCACACAGGTGCTCTCCCAGCACGATGATGATATTTCCAGAAAAGAGAGCAGCACACTGCTCCTTTGACTTCCACGCACACTGCTCCTTCTCACCAGGAATAAGACTAACTCAAAGAAAAGAGGAGAAATTGCATAGAGATGCATTATTTCTGAAAGGTGGACAAATGCACAGACAGCTTCTCCAGCTGAATGTGACAAAGTATTAAAATTTAACAAAGTGCAGGATACATTTATACGGATGCTTGATGCTCAGGGTAATGACTAATTTACCAGAACAGGGAGGACTGCCCTAGCACAGTGGCTCTCAGCCTTGACCTGCACATTAGAATTACCTGGGAATACCCACCTGTGGCACAAACTAATGAAATGGAATTGTTGGGGGTGAGACCTGGTGTCAGTATTTGTACAGCACTGAGGTGATCCAGTGTGTAGCCAAGGTTGAGAACTGCTGTCCTCCAGTCTAACCTGCCACACTCCAACTGAGGAAGCCTCTAGTAAACAGAAGCTGATTTCCATGGCAACATGTAGCTCAGCTTCTCTCCCTTCCAGAGCACACAGAGAGGTGAATTATTTAGTTTCCCTGTCTCTGACTCCACCCTACTTCAGGTGATGGAGCCTCGAGTGTCAGGGAATCTCTTATTTAATGACTAGAGGATGAGCTGGAGTCAAGGTATCAGTATGCCTGTAAATACCTGCTGGAGAAAGCATTTGTTGGCAGAGAATGGCAGGGAGATGTGGAGCATTCTGAGAAATGGTTAGGACACGACTGTGGGGACAAGAGGGAGGTCTTTCATTGAAAATGGCCATGGCTTGAGGGTGCAGTATGGAACTGGAATATTCCTATGGTTTTCTAGGATTTAGTCCCTGGAAAACCACAATATCAGATCTCTTTTAAAAAACAGAGAAGAGGAAACCATTGTCTACTTTTAAATACTATGTGTGTTTATCCATTTATAGGAACAAATTAGAACAGAGACACATTTCACTTTTAAAATTAGTCACTTGGACATCCCTGATGGCAGAGGGGTTAAGTTTCAGTGCTATCAAGCTATTGCTGCTACTGCCTGAGTTCAATCCCCAGCCAGGGAGCTAACCCACATATGGCGTAGCAGATCTCTCCTGTCTTGCCCACTGCTCCCCTCAGTATTTATGTAGATTCACCTGTTCTTCTCCCCACTCTGTCTCTGGTGAGTCCTCTCACCCCTGCACCTCTGGCCTACATCCCAGTTCCGGTACGCATAAATAAAAATAAATCTTTAAAAAATAAATAAAATAAAATTAGTTACTTTTGGAGACTGGCATTTGGGGAACAATGAAAGGCACATGGACTTTTTATTTTATACTTGTTAATAAACTTGGATTATTTAAAGCAAGGGATATACAAATATCAGACCCTTTAGGGTCAGCCTGGTCTTCACCCAGTGGTCAGTTCCACATGTCACAGATCTAAAGCACCCCCTTCCCCAAACAAATAGTTGCAAGAGTGTTACCAAGTCATGCACATTTCTGCTGTGGGCTTTGTGGGTTATATCAACTGGGAAATCTCAGGACTTTCACTCTTTACCTGAACACCTGCCCTCCACTGCTCACCCTACTCCATATCACCTACTTGTATCTTCTCTTTGTCTTCTCAACTCTTCTGCAGCCCATTTTCCTACCTCTAAGTCCCTTCCACCAGTGTCTTCTGGATCTTTGCCTTCACTCCACGAAATAAAGGATCCACCTTCCTACTCTGTGTACACACAGACACCTGTGATGTTATAGATCACATACCAGCCGTAAACATTAAACAGCCTCCTATCACCTTCATCATATCCCCTCACTCTACTTTATCTTTCCACATAGCATTAATCACCATCTGATAAGTTGTCTTTGTTTGTTTATTGAGTCTGCACCATCCATTTCCCTCCAAAATATGAGCATCATGAGGTCAGGAGTCTTGTTCAGCGCTGTATCCCTAGCATGTAGCACAGCTCCTGACATGCAGTAGGATCTTAGGGGCATTTATTGGATATATGAATGAATGATATGACCATGATGAAGAAAGAGGAATAAAGAAAAGGACAGGAATTTGGAAGGCTAGGTTTGGGGGAGGAAGGTTTCAGTTTCTGAGGTTAGCTGGGAATGATCTTCTGGATTCCTTGGTTTAATCTACTAGAACCATGCCAGCCACCTTACCACATGTAAGCCACTGCACTAGAAATGCCACATGCCTCATTTAAACTCTTATCACCCCCTCACTGATGAGGGAACAGGCTCAGGGATGTTTTGTGACTTCACTAGTTAAACAATCTATAAGTGACAGAAATGGGATTAACACATCCCAGTCAGTTTGACTCCAAAATACTACCCTTAAAACCATGCTACTTCCTAAAGTGATCAAATCTCATTTTCTATGCCAGGGGCTTAATGTACCTGGGTAAGGGGAAGGGCTTCTCCAAGGAAGCTTGAAGACTCAAGCAGCTAAGGTGAAAATTCTTCAATTGCTGAGAGAGAGTAATATCAAGCTAAGCCCCTGGGAGCAGTTCTGGTGTTTGTGTCCTTCTTAGCGATCCTCAGCCACAGAGTTGAGGTGAGCAGAGTCACCTACATGTTGGGGTGCATATGCATTTGTAAGAGGGTTCCCTAGGACTGGGTTCTGTAGGAAGGAGCCATGGAGGCCTGAGGTCAAGGAAGTCAGGAGTAACTTCACCACATGAGCCAACTAGTCACAGTCATTTGTTCCTTTTCCAGGAGTAAAATGACCCCCTGATACCTCATTTTTTCCCAGGTTCTAGGCTTCGTTCTCTCTGGCACATGTGTGTCTGGCATGGCTGTGCAGGGACACCTCCTGGGAGAGACAGATGTAGATACTGCTCTCTTATTGTTGTTTCAACAAGCACTTATTTCTATAGCTAAAATGTTGCAAACTAGGGAAGAAAGAAAAAAGCAAACCTTGATGAAGAGTCAAGAGCATGAGAAAAGAACCCAGAAGAGGCAGTCACTCAACAATCTAGCAAGAGAGGCTCATCCATTGAGTTTTTCTAGCCACACTCAGGGTCAAGTAGATGTAGATTTAAGGGAGGGCAACAACCCTTCTTGGAATAAATAATTCAAGGCAAAAATCACAAAAATTAATTGTTTCCTGTCAGTCACAGCTCA
Organism: Talpa europaea; assembly: GCF_964194135.1. Taxonomy (NCBI): domain Eukaryota; kingdom Metazoa; phylum Chordata; class Mammalia; order Eulipotyphla; family Talpidae; genus Talpa; species Talpa europaea. Next base: position 36,656,285 of record NC_140076.1, read on the forward strand.
TCCTTATTTTCCATTATTTTGCACAAATTGATTTGGCAGCATTTAATAGGTACCACATTCATCATTAAAGACTTTCTTGTTATCTATAGGCTGTTAATATGTTCATCCTTCATCTCCTTAAGTAATTCCAGACAGATTTCTACTTTTCTTTGATAAGAGGAAGGAAACTGTCCAAGATGAAATATCATCCTGCAAGATGCACATCACTGGTGCTAAGAGGCTCTGAGGTCCTGAGACCCCCACCCTCCCACCCCAGCCTAGGCAGGCTGCCCAAGAAGTGAGTGCACATGGAAGGAAGCAAAGCCACAGAGCATTTTGGAGTGGTACCACTACCATATATCCCCATTTAATTTAAATTAACTAACATTAAATGGAATTAAAAGTTCTGTTGATCAGTTATATTAGCCTCATTTCAAGTTCTTGATGAAATGTGGCTAGTGAAGACCATACTAGCCACATGATAATCACTGTTAGCACAAAACAGGATTTCTATCATTGGGTCCATTGGAGAGCACTGGTTCAATGCCTTCAGGTTCCAGTAGGTTCCAGAAGTTATGCATGCAATGCAGCACAATCCATTTTGTAGAAAATCTAGGTGTGAAAAGCTATGGGCTTTGTGTGTGTTCCTACCTATCTTGGATCATCTGCTTCTTGTCAACAGAACAAGGACTAGGGAACATTTATCATCAGGCCAAGGATGGATGAATCAGAGAGAGGAGAATACTGTCTGTTGGGGACCTGCTAATAAATGTCTCAGGTGTTGAACTCAAGAATACCTCTAACCCCTGCTGTGCTACACTTCCATTTGCACACAAACCTGTGTAGGCTTACAGCATAGACACTCTGGTTTCCTTGTCAAAATAGAGCATGTCAGAACTTCAGTCTACTGGATTAGTGGTGGGCTCAAGATGACCCTGAACATGGCATTCCATCTGCTCTTCTCAGGGTACAAAATTAAAGGAACACATAGATATTGCTCATCCTTTGGCCTTTAGTGTATCTCCAAGCAAATCTTGGCATAATTAATAGTGTAGTTAACTGCCAATTATTCCCCTATTGAAGTAGGGCTAGAAGTGCCCAGGGCATAGAGCGAGCATCGTGTGCACAATGAATAATTATCACTCCATTATTTGTGTAGTACTTAACTTAATAACATTAGATGCACATTATTGGGTTTTGATTGCTGTTTTCTTCCATCCACCCACTTTTGCTAGCTGTTCTCTATGAAGTTGTCATGTATCATTAACAAAACATGTTTAGTTATTATTTTTTTCTGATTTCTTACACTTTCAATAGTTCTAGAGGTATCTGGAGCTCTCTGTCTCTTTTAAAAACTGTTTTTTTCTTTGGCCTCCATGTCTTTGGCCTTCATGTCTTTGCCATGGTTCTTGGCTGTTCTTTTGGGTAAACTGCTTCATGTCACTTATTGGTCTTCCTGCCCATCAAAGCAGCCCTCATAACTTCAACTTGCTTTCAGCAGCACAACCTGATAGGGAGAAGAGGAAGCTGGTGGAACTGACCCGGAAAATTTAACTGACCACATGAAAATAGTGGAACATTCTAAGGCAAAGGAGGGCAAATGCAGATTTGGCTCATTCATGTGGAGGCTGTGTCCCCGGTCAGTGTCATTGGTTGAGGGAGTTAGTTACTTTCATCTTAGGTTGTAAGAAGTAAAGTCCAGGGCCTCCCTGGTGGCGCAGCGGTTGAGCACTGGGTTGAGAAGCTGCCCGCAGCCTCTGCAGTGCCGGTTCAATCCCTGGCCGCCAGGCGAGGGTCCCACATGGCGCGCAGACCTCTCCTGCCGCCTGCTGCTCACCTCAGCAGTGTACTTCGTCAGTCTGCCTGTTCTGCTCTCCGCTCTGGCTCTGGTGAATATCTCACCCTCCCACGCTTCTGACTGTACCCAGTGTTTGTATAATTAAATAAAATAAATCTTTTTTTTTTTTTTTTAAAAAGAAGTAAAGTCCAGTTTCCAGTAATACGGTAAAGGAGGGAGATGGCAAGGAGAACATGGCTCACCTAGTACTACTAGGTATGAGATCAAGACTAACTGTAGACCCCACCTACTGGCAGACTGAGTTTGTAGTCAATATTGGATTGGCCTTGGGCAGGGTCATCCAGTGAGATTTCTGGCCCCAATCTGCAGGAGGAAAGGGTTGGCTAGGAGGGCCTGGAGAAATCCTGGGTTCATAGTATCATATTCCGGCCTCTGTGTGCTTCTTCTCCCACATTTTTACCTTCTCTACCATCTATCTGTGAAAGACTTCTGGATCTGTGAATTCCCATATCCACTGAAACCCATGGAAGATTTCTGCTGACCGTTCCATCTCATATCCACCCCACCTAAGGAATCTGTCCTACATATTTTGCCTTTGGACCTTATGACATTGTAGCTTCAGAGTTATCTTTGATACACCTCCCTCGTAGACCCTACACTGTGACAATCCTATTAGACATTTCTGACAGGTTTCTCACTGTCTTAGAGCAGTGGTTTTCAAAGTCTGGTTTCTGCACCAGCAGCATCAGCCCAACTCAAGGATATGTTAGAAATGTAAATTTGCAGGTCCCACCCTTTAGAATCAGGAACTCTTTGGCAGTGGGTTCAGCAACCTATATTTAATGAGTCCTCTAGGTGATTCTGATCCACGCCCAGGTTTGAGAATCACTGCCTTGCATTACCACTCCATCCCTTTACTATGACCTCACTAAATAATTAGTTAAGACTATAGAATACATGGCCCTTCTCTGCCTCTCCAAATTCATCTGAAGCCATTAAACGAGTCCATGACTTTTACCACTGGAATGAGTCCTAGGAGCTTTCCACCTTTGTAAATGCCAAATTTTCTGTCTGAAATGCTCTTATTCTCTTTGTTCTTCTTTCCATTTTTCACACAGCAAGCTCTTTTTAATTCTTAGCATAAATGTCGGGAGGTTACACTTGGCCACTCTACTACTTCACCTCTGCTCTAACCTTTAGTTTTTTCCTATCTCTGTTCCATGATTGTTTTCTATCACAACCTTCTACTATTTTCCTGTTCACTGTTTTTTTTTTTTTTTTTTTTTTTTTGGTTTTTTGTTTTTGTTTTTTAGAATGTAGAGGTAGGGACACCACTATCTGTCTTGTTCACCCTGTATTTCCACAAGGCACCTGAGACATGGTGAAAGTTCAATAAATAACTAGTTGCTGAATAAATTGTTCTCCTTTAAGAAACGAGTGGGCCTTCACCTTTAATTTACAGAGCATCAAGCCTTTAAGGGCTTGTTTTGTTTTTCTTCAAATGATCTTCATGGTCCCTTCCAGTTTTATACCTTGGTATGAAGGGTGATATATGATATACAGGAAGTATTATTAGATCTGATTAAATCCTAGACTATCCTGCCTTAGCCACTCTTTGAGCCAAGTCACTGCACCCAATTTTTAACCGTATGTAGCTGCCAGATTCATCTTCCACAGTCATCATTTTTACCATGCTCTCCTTGATCTTGGCCATCAGAACTCATAGAAGATCTATGCAAGCCATCCCCATTCCAAGACTCATGCAATTATAAAAAGGGCCTATTTGTTAATAGCAATGCCAAGGATTATATAGCAGTTCAACAAAGGTAGAAGACAAAGCACTCATTTTGCAGACGTTCGTCATAAATAAGAAAAATGCCATTTAAGTAATGACGTACTTATAATGACTAGGCAGGGGAAGGGGACTGAATGTGGGAGATGAAAGGTCACGAGACGTGTGGCTTTCCAATGGTCCCCAAGCCCAGGCCTGGGTCCACAGTTGTGGATACTCTTGATCCTGGATTTTTTGACCTCACTAACTTTCATGTTTGCCCAGAGAATTCCACCTGTCTCTGAAGACATATTCTCTGTGCCATGGTCAGCTCTGAGACATGGGTCAGAGAACAAAGCTGATGATTCCCTGCCAAGGCATACAGGCCATTCCATGGGCTCTTGGGCACCTTCAGGAAGTTGGAAATGTGAGATGTAAACCAGGGCCTGCTGGAAGGATTCAGCTCTCCTTTAAGAAACTAGAACTCACAAAATACCAGGAATAATGACACTGAGGACCACAGATAGCATTTATGGAAGACATCTTCTATTGGTTTGGCACTCTGTGAAACCCTTTTCAAGAATGAATAATCTGGGCTTCCCATGGTGGTGCAGACTGCCCGCAGCCTCTGCAGCACCGGTTCGTTCCCTGGCCGCCAGCGAGGGTCCCACAAAAAAAAAAAAAAAAAAAAAAAAGATGCACAAGTGCACAAGAATGAATAATCTTTTTTAATCCTCCTAACACAATCCCATGCACCAGGTAATATCATTATCCAGAAATGCAGATGAAGAAGCTAAAGTACAGAGGTCCCCATAGGCCACCCAGCCAGTCAATGGCAGGGCTAGGATTCTACTAGGACAGTGCCCTTACTGTGGCCCACAACCACAGCATCTTAACATCCCTCCTACATGGCCTGTGACTTGCTTCACTTTATAGTGAAGCAATAATGAAACAGAGGCTATTATAGGCTGTTTAGCTGTACCAGATCCTCAACTCCCTACTCTGAAGTCCATTTTCCTCCACTTTACTATACCCATTAAACTTTTTGGCCTTTGATAAAAAAGAACAGATGGATGGGAAGCATGGGAGGGTGACATTATAAAAAGAAAGAGCGAAGAAAAAGCACACAGAGTTTAAAAAAACAAAAAAAAAGTGAATTCTAATGTTGCAGGTGGTGAAATTACTTGGAGAAAAGACTAAAAACAGAACTGAAAGCTGCCTTATAAGATTGAAGTTTTTCCAGAAAGACTGAGAAGGAGCAATTGTGTCTGAATGCAGATCATTAATTTTTAGTTCTCAGGGATTCTGTGCAAGTAGTTACTAGTGAAGTCCCCAAATGAGAAATTGTAGTTTGACCCTTGACAATGTGTCTATTTAGCATGCACCAGGCCAGAGAGAATGCCAGAAACCTCTAAATTGATGAAAAGGAAGAAAAAGATAGAAAAGATGGTTTTATTTATTCTTCAGTTTTTGGCTCTCCCCCTATAGAATTATCTCAGATCTGCTGCAATGGCAGAGAGGACGTTCTTCATTTTTAAACAGGATGGAGTTGCTAATGAGAAGTATTAGTCCCTTCAGATGAATTTTGGTGATTGAATGGAGCTTAACAGATGAAAGTGGTGTTCAATGTAAGTCTAAATTGCTATCCAAGAAGTGGCTAACGGATCATCCAGATTTTTAGATCTTCATTTTTCTGGGGAACAAATGAATGAGAAAAATCCTCCCTAATTGAGAGCACACAGGGAAATATGACTTGCCAAAAGGATGATTGAAGAAGGTAAAAATGAGTCATTGGACACCAAGAGAGTGATAGGGTATAGTGGATTTGGGGGGAGAATAGGTGAGAAGAAGAAAGGATGGGAGCAGAAGATTCCTATTCCTATTAAAACTAGTCTCTTCCTCAAGACTGATATCTTCTAGACCTGACCTCATTTCCTACTAGCCCAGCACCACAGGGCCAGAGCTCATTTGTTTGGCTGGTATAACTCTCACCCCTGGTACCAACTCATCAGATGGTTGTGTCCTGCTGAGACTTTCCAGACACCGTGTAGGCAGCAACATAGTGAGAGGATGCAGGTATCTCTGTCTCTAAATCCCAGAGGTCACAGCAGGGAGGAGGAAGGGGAATGGCTAGAGGAGGCTGGGGTGGGGGTGGGGGTCAGCTAATCACCAATTACCAAGCCCTTTGCAAACACAGGGCTCCACCTGAATGATAAATGTTATTACTCCAGCTCTGTTTTGCCAACTGCAATGTTTCTACTCACAAATTTAGAGCACTCTCCAAGGGAGCAGCAGATTGCTTATCCCACAAAACCTCCACTCTAGCTCCCATCCTGACTGGTTAAGGGCTGCCGGAGAAAATTCTTCCTGGCAAACTTTCCAAAACACAAGTTGTGTAACATCTATGCAAATGACAGAGAATGGGAACTTTTAAAAATATGTCATAAATGTCTACCTAAACAGAGTAATTCACATTTTTATTGCATATGATGTGTCTCCCTTAGCCCTCCTAATAAAGGTTGCTAGGTGAAGTGCAGAACATGTTCTAATGAGAGAGAGAGAGAGAGAGAGAGAGAGAGAATGAAAGAATGAATGCATGTGCAATTTGCTTACCAATATATCAATTTTAGAACCTAATATAAAGGCTATAATCCTACTCTAGAATAATATTTTTTCTGCACATTCAAAAAACTCTCAATTTCGATCACCCTTGACCTGGTCTTTTTCTACCCAGTCCCACACCTGCATAAACACAAGGGATAAAGGGAGAAGAGCATGGTGTGGCAGTGAAGAGCACAGACTCTGGAGCAAGAAAACCTGCATACAAATCTTAGTTCCCATAGGTGGTGGCTCTGTCTTCAAGAGTGAATTAGCTTCTCTGACCTTAGTTTCCACATCTGTACAATGAAGTAAATTTATATCTGCATAGTAGAAATGAAAAGGAATATATAACTTGGTATTTACAAAGTACTTAGATACCTTCTAAGACAATAAGTAGCATGTAGATATTTATTAAATAAAGGGATTATCTAAGCTCAGCACACAAACTCCACACACCCTTCCAAAAGATTCCCCTTGGAAAGTCCCCCGGAATGTATCAGATATTCAAGAGATACAGGCTATATCCAATCAAATGGCTCTTCTTGAGGGGCTCTGAGAAATGAGACAGTCTAATTTAAGGGGGTTACAGGAGATTGGTTAGGTTCTGGCTCCAGTATCAGCCATATATTAGCTGTGGGACCATATGCAAATCACTTAACTTCTCTGAGTACTGTATAAGCTGAGGTAATTCTGCCAACCTAGGAAAATAATGTAGGTGATAACTCTCTAAACTGCACAGTCTTCAATTGTTAAGGCTGATTTTCTCATTGTTGTTATTATAATGGTAATGGCCAATATCTACCATAGTAAGATAATGAAATGTGTCAAACCTGGTTCCAGATACAACACCAAGGACATTAGGAAAGCTGTAACTTAACCAGGTGAACCAGTTCTAAAATATCTGGGTAATAACTTCAATTTATTTGGATTATTGACAGTTTTATGTATTAACATTATTTCTTGGCATTTCTGGTGAATATCACTGTCATCCTAAGCAAATAAATTATGGCTCATCTCTATGGCTCCATCTCTGCATCCATAAAATGAAAGGATTCATTCTTTGGAAGCAGTAAGTACTTAGGTGACACAGACACTCTCCTGGAATTCTTTCTGGAAAGTTCCTCAAAAAGTTGCACTCCAATTATGCAAATATCGAAGAGTAACCATTACTGCAATTCGTGTTAACATTCATGCTCAAAGTTGGAATGTCACTTAAAGCTAAAGAAATGAGGGAACTAAATAGAAAGGTCATTTGGGTTATGACAAAGTTCTGAAATAACATTTGTCTGGTACCAGTATGTACATGCTTTTTGATAGAGAAATATTCTAATGCTCAACCCCTCTGGGGCTTTTTTTTTTTTTAAATCCCCCTTCCATTTTCAAGGAATGGAATGCATACATTCCCACCAACAAAGGGTCAAAATATTGAGGCTGTGTATTATTCAATTGAGGAATGTAAAAGTTCAGTTAAGATTTGTGGAAAAGATTGTTTGTCACTAAAGCTGTTTACAACCTGTTCTGAACAGAGGGCCCTAATCCTCAGCAAAAGCAATCATGTCTACATCCTCTTTGGGCATAATCCCATCTCTCAAAACAGCTTCTCCTGAGTACTTCCTCTCCACAGACACTATGTAAGGGCTCTTTGATTAAATGAGATGGGAAAAAAGTGGGTTAAATAGACATCTTTTCCGATTGCAGAAATTCTGAGCACTTTAAATGTATATGACAAATTCTGAGAGAAGGATATAGAGGTAACACAGATTCATTGATCTGTGGAATTGTGTGTTTTCATGGGATGTGTTTGGGGAAGTTGGACTTGAATGTAAACCTTATCTTTTAAAAAAATATTATGACAGTCCTCAATTACTCAAAAATCTAGGCTCAAAATTTTATGAGAAGAGCAAAAACGTAAGAATAAAGAAAAATAAAGATTATGAGATGACAGAGGGGCTGGTTAACTCATTTGTTTAGAGTAACCAACTCAGTTAATATTAAATATTTCTGTTAGGAAATGATGACCTTAAATGTTACAATCCAACATCTCACAGCAGGAGCAATATGGATTTAGTTAAAATCAAAAACATGAATTCCTAAGTATTTTACCTATTCTTAGACACTTGTCTAGGTTGACACTCACTCCTAATGATTATTACTTATATGCACTTCTTTCAGAGCAGTAAGACTCTGGCATTGGAAATTTCTTCTTTTTAAATATACATTTGTAGAAGAAATTAGAAAATAAATAGCTAAAAGGGAGAAATAATATAATTGGTGGCGGGAATCATACAGGGACTACACCTGAGAGGAGAAAGCATACATTGTACAAAAAGGAAGAATGATGTAAAATAGATATAAAATATAAATAAATATATTTATGTTTATATATATTCATAAAAAAATAAAGTGTTTCTCTGGACAGAGTGACTACACAAAATGATTTTAGGTCTTTTAACAAATCAACTATATATTTTGACAATAAGCTGTCAATCTCTAGGAAAACATACTTCTGTCACTATGCTCGAGCAGAGCTCCAGTTGTCCTTGGGTGAAGGTCAGAAAGCTAAGAAGAGCCTTCTACATAGATCATGGTGAGCTCAGTCATTCAGCTCTTAGCCTTTCCTGTAAGCCCAAAAGAAGGGCCAAGTCCCAGGCATAAATTAAGTTTTCAGAAATGGGAATGTGCTCAGAGCTGATGTGCTCTCAAGGGTTACGCTGTCCATCACCTGCCATTGGGTCTGGACTATAACCTTTTATGACATCGATGGAGTTCTTCAGCAGAGTTACACGCATGCCCTCTTACTAAATCCATCAGTTACTGTCAGTTACTGAGTAAATGATGTGTTGAACCCCCCTGAGTGGTGTGACTCGTGAGATCTTGGGTTGCATTTATCTCCCAAGTGTGAATGCCAGACAGCAAACTATTGAGCCAAGAGTGAAATGGGGAGGGGAATGCCTTATCAGCTTTGCCCATACCCACTCCAGAAACTCATAGTTTCTGGAATTCTATAAACAACTCTCATAAAAAAAAGTGTCCGCCCCCATTGATGTTTCTGAAACCAAAGTATGCAAATGAGTCCCCACACAGTTAATTGCCTATCATTATATCTTACATAATATTATGCTACATTATATTTTGTACAATCATGATAATTAATAATTATTATTATGACATAGCAATATAACAAGGAGGTGAATGGCTGAGTCTCTGAAATCAGATTTCCCTGGTTTAAATGGGTTTTGTCTCCTACTTCTGCAACTCCCCTCCCCAGCCTAGTTGCTAACTTTTAAGAAACCAACCTTTTCTTCACTGTTTATCTATTCAGTGAAGATAAAAATAGCCTAACAATAATATCCAACTTTTTTTGTGTATTAAATGTTATTCATATAAGGTGCTAGCCTCTACATTCAGCAACAATAATTGTTATAAGGATATGTATTAATGAATAACAGGAAATGGAGTTGTTTGGTATAATTTCAGAAAATTAGGATGGTAAACATCAAAGTTTGATAACATTCTTTGCACTAATACTAATGTGCAGGTTAATGGCTAAGCTTCCATTTTTAAAGTACCATCAAATTTAACTTCAGGTCTTCACCTCTGTAAACATGCATATACTCCAGGGAAGAAGGTTTTAGCTGCTTTCTCTTGTTTATACATCAGTAAGTTTCACTGGGTCTTACAGAATTTCTAGGAAGGGAAAAGCCAAGAACTCACTGCTTCCCTGAGGAAGGAAAGTGACACAAAGCAATGCAAGTGATCCTGTGATCACTGCAAGAAAAATAACTTAGGGACAGCCTTCTCTCAACACACTTACCACCTCTGCAAACTTTAATAATATCTCCATCAAATTAACACAAGCTGGAGAATTAGAGTCAAAACAATACCAGACAGCAGACTCCAACTATCTGGAATATATTGATGGGCTCAGCAGCCCTGGCTGCTACTTTTTAGTCTGGGGATTAGAGGAAGTAAAATTTGATGAGCACAGTTACGTTTGTGTCAAGCCATTCATTTCCATGGAGTTAAGTCAACTTAATAAATCTTCATACCCATGGAGGAGAGCACTGTCTAGTTGGAGAATAAGAAATAGGGTGTCGGAGGTTCATTCAGGCCTATGCTCTACCTCATATTGATGGGATGACCCCAGAAAATGTATGTGGCTCAGCAGGGCACCAGTTATTCAATCCCAAACAATGAGTTGAGTGATATCACCTCTAGTACATTGTTTATAAAATAAAATTCCAACTGAAAATCAGTGATCCACAAATAATGAAAGATTATGATGTCCTTATGAAAAAGCTGAAATGGGACAGTTAAAATCACCCTTAACTAACTAATCAAATTCAACTGAGGCTTACTCCCTAGCACCAATTAGGTAAATATGCTTTCATTTTTCTGTCTTTACATTCTCATACAGGTGGCCTCTGCAATATATTTTAAATAAGCTTGCAGTTTTTGAAGTAACTTAAACATTATCTTATTAGATAATATGCTGAATGTTGTTTCCTTCTCAAGATGTATCTGAGAATTATGCATTTCAGTACATACAGATCACATTCTTTTCATTGCTAATGGTGCTCTTTAGGTTTAACACATGCCTAGTGGACATATTTGTGGTTTTCTATGTTGTGATGGGATAAACAGAACTACACCAACCACTTTGCACACAGGTGTGATCACTTTTCTAGGTTAGAAACTGAACAGAGCAATCACCAGGGTATAGAGAGACTGTACTTTTTCATCCAATCAAAGATATTTTTAAAGGATGTTAATAATTCTACCAGTATGACAGGCAGAAGCTGGCACTGTCCCAGGCCAACCAGGATGAATGGTCTCCCTAGAAAAGGAGCATGTACATTTTTTTAAAAAAATGAGTAGTGGTAAATGCTGCCCAATGCAAATTGAATGGGATATTTTTAAACTTCCAAATTCTACTATCTATTCTACTATCTACTAAGTTTGACTTTCCCTGCTCCAAAATGAAGTGTAGCATATCAAAAGCTTATACTAATCCTCAAATACCAGTTAAATACCTTTCCTGGGTAAAAGGCAAAATTCTTTAATAGGGGACACAACAAACTCAGTTCTTCTAATCCTCACTTTGATGGGTTGTTACTCCCTCTCCCCTGGAACATGATGCTATTTGTTATTTATTTCCCATTGCAGTTTCCAGAATGAAAGCTTCAGTGAAAGGGAAAGACCTACTTTAACACAATAACTCCTCCTTAATTACCAGTTTCATCGCTCCACTGCAAAGTCATCATTTTCTACATGGTGTGACCAGAAAAAGGCCCTTTCTGAGCATGGCATTATGGCTTCTGTCATCTTCAATTTGTTTTTCCTGTCTATAGGACTTACCCTATAGGCACATTCTTTTGTCTACTTCTTTTTATGCATATCTGGCTCCTTTGTGACTTTCTAAAGTTTTACAACCACTAAAAAACAGCGAATGATCAATTAAGTAATCATCAACCAACAACAGTCAATTTTCATTTTATCCTACAATTTTCTTGATTGGAAATCAAAGATGATCAGCAGAGATCACTTCAGTGATAGGCTTCTTTGCAGACATAAAATATGATTTCATTATAAACAAGTAATTTGCTCCATTGATAGTCCCAGGATCTAGAAAGCACTAAAGCTCCAACTTTGCACCAGAGGAAACTCTGGAGCTCCTACCTGGATAATGGAAAAATATGTAAGCAATGTAAAAGAATTACTGGTATCAGGGTGCAAAACAACTGGAGTTAACACACTGTTTGTATTTATTAAATTTTATGGTGTTCAGCACTGACAAATGTTGTGGAAGATGAGAAGCTGTGTAACTGGACTAGTTTACTAAGGACTTATAATCTAGTTGGGTGAGAGCAACTGAAAACAAGGGAACAAGAAACACCAGCAACTCCTAACCAGCTGTGTCGCTGTCTATTTCACTAAAACGATTGAATCATTTGATCAAGGAAATTCTGGTTTGATAGTTATAATTTCTCCACTGGTTTTAAAACTGTAGATAACATTACACTTGTCTATCTCAGGCTCTCAGAGATCCAGCATATATGCGATGAATGAATAATGAATAATGAATGAATCCAGCAGAGTAATTAAAAGCATGGGTTCCAGAGATGAGACTGATGACTGTTTCCAAGTCTGGGTGCCATTACTTAGTAGCTATGTTACCTAGGTATATTGCTAACATAGCTATGCTACATTTTTCTCTAGTGATGATAATAGTATTGTCCTGTGTATTCTGTATATATAGAGTATATAGCAAACACTCTAGTGGTGTACATATATGTAAGTGTTTGTGTATGCTTGTGTGTGATCTGTCAGTCTCCCAAGTCATTTCTCCATATGGTCAGGCAAATTGAAGAATGAACCAAATTCACTGGAATATTTGAGTGACTGAATATAGCAGCTAGTTGACCCTGGATTATTCTTTGGGTCTCAAATTCTCATCTATAAAATTAAACAGTGGGTAAAACCAAGGGAGATAGACAACGCACGATATGTCCACAATTAATATTAGCTGTTGTTACTTCTATTGCTGATTTTGAGTAAAGAATTTCAAAGTGAAAAGCTAACTTTTAGAATACAAATAATCAGCATTAGTTTCCTTGAGTATTATGCCGCTTTTATTTGCTTTTGCTCAACAGTTATTTTTTTCCTTACTCACTTTTGATTCAGTTGGCTCTTATCAAAGAAAACCTCTAAATTTTTGGTTTTGTTGATTTTATTAACTTGCACTAAATCTCTTGAAAATTTCAAGGTGGGGGGGGCTCAATATAAAGGCCCAGAAAGGATAACGAATGGCTCCTGTGGCTTAGGACAGGGTCACTGTCCAAGGTCTAAATATGCACTGAGTTTGCCTATTGCTGATCCAGAATTTTCTGAGTCCCTGCAGATTATTTTTTTTCCGGTTACTGGTTCTGATCCATGTACTCCTTTTGGGGAAAGGCCACATGGTATGAAGTCAGACCATCATAGCTCAGTCAGGCTATAAAGAGAATTCACCGATTATTTATTTACTTGGAGAGGAAAGGATCATAAAACCTGAAATGTTTGTAGGGATAAGCATATCATATGAATGAGTGCAGCTGACTGGGCCCAAGAAAACATGGTTAAGGCAGAGGTGGCAAAAGGTTTCTCCCATCTTCAGAGTACAATACTGTTCATGTCACAGGAAATATGGATTGGTGACTTATGAGTATGTGGGCCCAGGTCACCACTGAGACACCAAAAGTTCAGATGGTTTCCTATGTGGAATCTCTTGATTTTAATAGTGCCAATTAAGTCAATTTCTAAGACTGTGCAGGCCAAATTGAAAAAAAAAACATTTGTCACACCTGTTAGTTTTCACATTCTGATGTAGTTGTGTCTTCTGAATCTAAATTTCACGTTTTGCAATGAAGCCTCCACCTATGAGTCTAAGCTCTATAAAACAGAAACCTGTCAATCTGGTTTAAATGATATACCTGATTCAGCACAGGCACTCAATAATGTTTTCCTTTATGCATGAAGAAATCAATGAGATGCATCTGATAAAGGTTGAGGAAGAGAAGGTTATTGATATGTGTTATGAAAGAGAAAAGGTAGAGTAAGTTTACTTGAGTTTTAGGATATAGCTTGAGGGAAGCATCATGTGGAAACTGAACAAAATCATGGGGGTTAAAGGAAAGAAGGTCAATATGAATAAAGGAGCTTGGCTGGAGCCATGGCTTGCTTGGAAGAGCTGTATTTTGGAGACAAAATCCAGACATCCATGCAACTGAGCTTCTGAGGATCAAGGACATGAATTGTATTATGCCATTCAAAAATTTCATTTGAAAGGGCTTCCTCGATAAGCCTAGAATCTCAATCCAAGCCTTCCAACAACTTGTTGTATGATATAAGTAAGACATTTGAGTTTTCTGAGCCTATTTCCTCCTCTAAAAAATGGACATGATCCAACCTGCTCTATCAGTTTGGTAGGCAAAACTAAGGATTAGAAAAGGGAATGGTTTCAGAAACTCTTGCTTTGTGTAGAAATAGTTCTTAAATGGAATCAACATTGTGATGGTTACTATGATTTAAGTATCTAATCCTTCACTAATGAAATGAGAAGGTTAGACCAGTGAGATAATTTTTTAGATCTAATTTGGCTAGAAAATTTTAGAAGCCATAAGACCATACCACTCCCACTGAATTCAGTAGCACAGGCTGGAATAGCTCTGCTCATGAACTGCTCATTTCTAGAAAGCCAAAATCATAGAAATTGCCACAGATATCATAGGGAGTTTGAGTGAGCTTTTTGCTTTTGTTCTTGTTTTATTTTAAATTTTCTAGAGATCTTTTTGGGTAATACATTCAAGTACCATTGTCTAAAGAGTCAAAAAAGCCAGTTGAAAATATAACCAAACTGTATTTCACTGTCAGCGACTAGCCTTGGCAATAATCTTACTTGGTTTCCAGCATATTCTTGGGGAAAGAAGAAAACAAGGGAATTCTAAACAGGTTCTAGTAAGGCTCCATATTGTCCCAGCCACACATCAGACTGGTAACAGGGCTCAGGCAGAGTGGAATTTAAATAATGCAACTTTGTGAAAGAGAAAGGTTATCTCTAGTCTTGGGATGTGTAGAGCCAAATAGTTTCCATCAGGAACTGCAAAACTCTCTAAACTTCAGCAGCATTCCAACTTTCCTAACTCTTTGATGAAATAGTATAGTTGTCCTTTAAATGTTTTTGCCTCAAGTTATGACCTGTTTCAAATGACAGGAAACTAGAGACAACATTTTAATGGTTATGAATGCATTTAGAAAAAAAGGCTTGATGTCTAATGAGAGTTGAGAAGGCACTACAATTGAGGAAGAATTTACTACCAAGAAATCAATTCAAAAATTCTATACAAGATTATCACCCATTAAATTGTCTTTCTTCACAACTGCAGGCCCTAAAATGTTATCTCTGGACTAGAAATTTTACAAACAATAAATGCTAATTAAGTAATCTATTCAAATGAGTTTAATGAAAGGGAAAAAAGGGGAAGCACCTCCTGCTTAAAAAAAAAAAAAATCTCAGCACTGGTTATATTGCTGCTACTGCTGCTACTACTGGACATCCTCCTGTCTTTATTAAAAATTAAGTGGCATTGGGCTATCCTGGATCACTCTGCCTCTACATACATGCATTGTGGATATATTGCAATGTAAATGAATGTTTATAAGCAACTGAGGAAGCCAGTCCACATCCTAACCAAAAATAAAGACCCTACTTATAGCTGAAAGACAAAAGGCATCAAAGCAGAAGTAAACACAATCTCTTTCTTCCTCTATTATCCAGGTTTCCTCTTATCACCAAGAGTCTTTTAGTAGATGCTGTTTTCTAAAGACACAGGGTCCTTCACTTGTTCTCCAGTAGGACACCCATGGATTCCCAATTCTCTCGTGTCCTCTAATGTCAGAGATCTTGACTAAAAAAGACACTAGTTTTGACACAGCAAACAGCATAGAAATGAAATCAAAAAGATATTCAAGAAGTCTGTGGCACTTTAGTACTAAAGACAGTATAGGGCCTCCACTGGTGGTATAGTGGTTGAGCACTGGGCTGCGAAGCTGCCCTCTGCAGCACTGGTTCGATCCCCGGCCGCCGGCGAGGGTCCCACATGGCATGACAGATCTCTCCTGCTGCGCCTGCTGCTCCCCTCAGCAGTGTATTTCGTCAGTCTGCCTGTTCTGTTCCCTGCTCTGGCTCTGGTGAACTCTCTCACCCTCCCGCACTTCTGACTATACCCAGTGCTGGTATAAATAAATAAATAAATATTTTAAAAAATATACAGTATAGTCATAATTTCCTCAGCAGTTGCTAGAGAAAATTCCCTCTATTTTCTATCCTTGGGGAGTTTTTCCATGTCACTTTTTGATATGAGCTGGTGACCCCCAAATACCTTCTGTCCCACGCTGGTTTTGCACAACTAGGCAAAATACTTGAAGGCAGTATTTACTATTTGTGTGACAACAACTTCTTGGTTAATTCTGGGAAAACTTAATATTGTGCCTTTTAACTTGAATACAGAAAGAAAAATTTTGAATACGAGCACTGATTTGACATCATATGAAATTAAGCCTGAAGGACATTATGTCCTCATAAAGCATAATTGCTCTTAAAGCTTTATCTCAAATTGTCTCAGAGGAACTCTTAACAGCAGGTAATTAGCAGACATGGGAAAATGTCACTGGCCACATGAAACATCCCCTAGTATGGACATGGGGGTGGGGGGGAGTGGGGGGGCACAATTTTATGAGCAGTTAAGTGTTATGGGAATAGTTCTGGGTTCTAAAACCTCCACTGGCCCTGATGGCTTACTAACATTGCTACATGAAAAAAGGAGAGAGGGTTCTCTGATAAATAGCAGCTGTATAAGATCTGTATGTGTGCAGAGTACAACATAGACTTGAAAAGGATTTGAGAAAGGCATACAAGTCTTAAATTGCTAATTTTTATTCTACAATCCCCCACTTTACCATGTAGTATATATCTGAGCTGTTAAATGAAGAGGGGCCATTTTGTCAGTATAAAGTAAAATGCAATCAAAATACTAATGAAGGAATAAACCTAGAAAAGGAATGAAACCACTAAGACATTAGCAGTCACAACTACCATTGCCTACAAGTTTGCCAACAAGCATCAACAAAAGTCCAAATACTTTTGCTGGAAGTCTTGGAGGGACCCAATGGTATGGCTTGTCTTTCTTACGCCAACTGATGTGCACTCCAAATATGCAAAGGGCCAGAGAATGTGCCTTTTCTAAGATGGCTCCCAGAGTCAGAGTTAGCCCACTCTGGTTGATAGACCAAGCAAATGGGCTGGAGAGAGCCTATCATCCAGAGAGAACAGAACCAGTGTCCTCACCAAATGAAAGGACACCTGCCATGTCCTCTGTAAAGCTGTGAGCTGAAAAGTTCACTGTCATCAAGTCCAAATCCCTATAGGAACCACTGGAAATTGCCTCTGCACTTCTGCTTTTCTTGTAGCTAGAAGCACAATGGTTCATTTTAGGGGCTTGGTTTCCATGTCTGCTGCCAGGTCATCTGCTGTGAATGTGATATTTTGTTCTCACTCAGGGCTGAACACTTAGTGTTGCAAACATCAGAGAAGTTTCTTGGCACAGAGGGGAATGATGCCGAAAACAGGTCAGTGATGTTTTATGAATCAGGCCTGAGAAAAAGCAAGCACGTCTCCAACTCTAGGCAGCACAATCAATCTGCTGATCTTCTTAAAAAAGTTAAAAGAGTAAGCAATAAATCAGCAGTGAGGGGTAGGTCCTTTGCTATCAAACTGTCTCAAGATGCAATTTTAAATGCCTTTGTCGTGACCTTGCCTGTGTAATTTCAGGGCTCAAAAGATTTTCCTTACATATTCCATGTGGCTGACTCCCTTGTAAAAATGTCCTGCTTCTGTCAGATGGACACTCTGACAATTAAATACCTGTCTGGTGATTCTCCTCTTTCTTGTAAAGGGACAGGCTCATGAGCTGGATTTCTGAATCTAAACAGCTAAAGCACAGGAAGCCACCTGGGCCAGGAAGATGTGTCATCAGAACATATGGCTCAGCTAACACCAGGCCACAGACAAGGAAGCAAGCCTGGCTCTGATGCCATTAAGTGTCACCACGGCCACTCCAAGGCAAACGTGCTCCAAGTGTGGAGACAAAGGCACCCCAGTGACTTGCTGAGGAATAAAGCCAGTGCTGAAGATGAGTGGGGTTTTGTAATGTAAGTGTACAAGGGGTGATTGTGTGATAGGAAACAAAGATAGAGGATTAGATCCCAGGAAAGTACACAGGGGTAGTTAGCATAAAGTATATCTGGTGAGATTTTGCTATTGTTTTTCCACTTAGATCCTTCCTAAATCTCCAAATCTAAAAGATAATCCTTAAAAAGAATGACTCTTGGAGTGTCTCTTCAAAGTTCTTTTATTTTTATTGAGGACTTGTTGTGTAAAACAAAGCAGACTATGGGCTTGGAGAGCTGATTTGAACTTGCTTCTTTGCTCTGATACTTTAAGATGCATATGTTGGTCAATTAAACAACGGCAGGATCTTCATCCATAAAATGAAAATCCACCCTTTGCAGGATGGCCATAAAGATTAGCATACGGGTAATTCACACATTTAAATCTTCTCTTTTAGAAAGCAAAACCTTAGATTTCTTTTTAAGCTCATTGACCACTGAATAGCAACTTTCTGAAGCTATTTATCCTACTGGTTTTATTTCCTTATTTAATCACTCTGATACAGTGTCAGTCAAGAGAGGGAAGTGTCCTCACTGTTCAAACATGATAGCCTGTGGCTATTAGCATGGGCAATGTGACTAGTGTGACCAAAGAACTGAATTTCCAGTTTCATTTCATTGTAATTCATTTTAATTTAAATAGCTTCATGTGGTAAATGGCTGCTGTAGTATTAGACAGCACATCTAGCCTAAGGCAGATAGATAAAGAAGGAGGGATTTGGAAATGTGGACATAGCAGAGGTGAGGAAATGAGGCACACACCCACCTCCCCTCCCCCAGAGCAGCTGTGGAAGGCAGGCTGACTGACTGGGTGACACTCACACTTACTCCAGGGGCCAGAGATTACCACAGAAGTAGCATCAGACAGCGCTCTCTCTGCCAGAGCTAAGTTTTGTGAACTTGGACAAGTTTCCAATTACTCTGAACATGGTTTCTCATCTATAAAATGGGGATAATCTAGGAGTTGTTTCAAGGTGAAATACAATAATAGATATCAAAACGGACTGAAAGCTGAAGGCCTTGGGACAACTACAAACATAGCTCACTGGATGCTTAGTTTTGTTAACACTGGGCATGATTCCATCTTTCCTCCAGGTTCACTGAGGTATAATCAATGAATAATGTAGTAAGACAGTTAAAGTGCACACTGTGAAAAGATCCTCCCACGCCCCTGATTTAATTAATAAACACATTTCTCACCTCACATTTTTCAGTGAGAACACTGAAGTTCTACCCTCTTGGCAAATTTCAATTGTACAATACAGTCACCACATGATACATGAGAGTCTCAGAGCTTATTTAGCTGATAACTCAGGGTTTGTACCCCTTTTACCAACCTCTCCCTATTTCTTCCACATCTAAGTATTGCAGCTACTTTCTACCTTCTATTTCTATGAGTTTGACCTTTTTTCTCCTAAAGATTCCATATGCAAGTGATATCATTGTGGTATTTTTCCCTTTTTGCCTAGCTTATTTCACTTAGCATAACGTCCTCCAGGTGTATGCATGTTGTTGGAAATGACAGGATTCTCTTCTTTTTTAATACCGAATAATATTCCATTGTGCATATGTGTATATACACACACACATTTATATATACATGTATGTATATATAATTGTATATATTTACACATATATACATGTGTGTATGTGTGTACATGTGTGTGTGTATATATTTATCCACATCAACAAGCACTTCTTGGCTATTGTGAATAACGCTATAATAAATGGGGGGAGGGAAGTATAGGAGTTTCTTTGAGATAATATTTTCATTCTCTTTGGTTATATAACCAGAATGGGATTGCTGTATTACATGGGAGTTATATTTCTGTTCTCCTAGAGAACCTCCATATTGTCTTTCTTTCTTTTTTTTTTTTTTAAAGAGAACTCTTTTTTTTTTGTTTGTTTGTTTATTTATTTATACAAGCACTGGGTACAGTCAGAAGCGCGGGAGGGTGAGAGGATTCACCAGAGCCAGAGCAGGGAGCAGAGCAGGCAGAAGGACCGAAGTACACTGCTGAGGGGAGCAGCGGGCGGCAGGAGAGGTCTGCGCGCCATGTGGGACCCTCCTCCGGTGGCCGGGGAGCAGCCGGGGATTGAACCGGCGCTGCAGAGACTGCGGGCAGCTTCGCAACCCAGCACTCAACCGCTGCGCCACCGGGGAGGCCCCATATTGTCTTTCAAAGTGGTTGTGCCCATCAACATTTCTACCAAATACACTCCACATCCTAGCCAATGTTTATTATCCTTTGTCATTTTGGTGGCAATTATTCTAACAAGTCTGAGGTGATATTGTGGTTTTGGTTTATATATATTTCCATGATGATTAGTGATGACGAACACCTTTTTCATGTACCTGTTGATAATCTGTCTTCTAAGGAAAATGTCTATTCAGGGCCTCTGTTCATTATTTATTTATTTATTTATTTATTTATTTATTTATTTATTTATTTATTTATTTATTTGAAGAGGCATGTATTATTTATTTGTTTGTTTGTTTGTTTGTTTGTTTATACATGCACTGGGTACAGTCAGAAGCACGGGAGGATGAGAAAATTCACCAGAGCCAGAGCAGGGAGCAGAGCAGGCAGAAGGACTGAAGTACACTGCTGATGGGAGCAGCAGGCGGCAGGAGAGGTCTGCGTGCCATGTGGGACCCTCCTCCAGTGGCCGGGGAGCAGCCAGGGATCGAACCGGCGCCGCAGAGGGCGCAGACAGCTTCGCAACCCAGAGCTCAACCGCTACGTCACTGGGGAGGCCCTCTGTTCATTTTTTAACTGGGTTATTTGATGGGGTTTTGTTTTGTTGTTGTTATTAAATTAGTGAGTTTCTCATTTCTTTTATGTATTCTGGATATTAACTCCTTATCAGATCTATATTTTCTCCCATTCTCCCATTTGATAAGTTGCCTTTTCATTTTGTTGATGATTCCCATTGTTAAGTAGAAACATTTTAATTTGCTATAGTCCCACTTATTTATTTTTGCTTTTGTTGCTTTTGATTTTGGTCTCTAATTTACCAAAAAAAAAATCATTGCAAAGTTCAATGTCAAGAAGTTAAACACTTATGTTTTCTTCTGGAAGTTGTACAGTTTCTAGTCTTATGTTCAAGTCATTTATAATTTTATTTATTTGAATTCTATCTATTTTTCTTGATATGCCTGAATTCTATATTTAGTTCATCTCTTCAAATTTCAGCTCTTAGTTACATTGATCATTTCTATTGTCTTTTTAGTCTTTATTTCATTTGTTTCTAGTCTGATTTTTGTTATTACTTTCCTTCTGAAAATTCTGGGCTTGGTTTGTTTTTTTCTAGTTTCTGAAGGTATAAAGTCAAGTTGTTTATTTATTTGAGTTTTCTTTGTAAGTAAGCTTTTATCTCTATAAATATCCAGGAGTGGGTGTTCCCATTTTTATTTATCTGATGATATTTTATGATTTCTTTCCTGATTTGTCTTTCACCCATTGGTTTTGTAGAAGAGTGTTGTTTAGGCTCACATATTTGTGGATTTTCCAGTTTCCATGATGTGTTTTTCATTTTTATATCATTGTGGTCAGAGAAGTTACTTGATGACTTCAATCTTTTAAAATTTATAAAGAACTCTTTTTCGTCATCTAACATATGATCTGTTTTTGAGTGTTCCATATGTACCTTAGAAAAAGGTTGTTCTGCTGCTGTTGGATGGGGTGTATATGTATCTGGAAATGTCTGTTAGGTAAATGTGATCTGAGGTATAGTTTAAATCCAATTATGATTTTATCTTGCAAGAAGTTACTTGTCTTTATGGGCAGACAAACCTACCATCCAGAATCCATACACTTTGAGAAATTTTTGTCCCATAGCAGATGGGAATTTGTGTTCATTTCTCTATTAATTCCAAACTCAGTCTATCTCATAACTTATAGGCCACATTCAGCAAAACAAGATTCCTGACTTGGGATTCAATTTTAAAACAGTGCAGACGGAAGCACAGTCTTAGAGCATAGATGTGTATGTCTATGTGTACATGAAGAGTCAGCATTTTATTTGCAAAAAGCACAAGAATCATGTGCTTATGCATACTTTATTGATTCACCTCAGCTGTTAAAAATGCCTTAATAAATCTACTTGCTACCAAAGGACCAGCTATAAAAATAAAGCCTACCTTAAATTAAAGGTGAAGCTATTAACATTTGTCCTGCAGCCTATAAGATTCTAATGAGCTCCTTTCTGGCATTAGTGAACTTGAACCTTAGCTGAAATGGGGCTGCAAAACCCATTGGGATTTCTCTTGTTCTGCTGTTCATTAAAAGGGAATGGCTTGATCTAAATTGTCCATCACAGATTCTTAGATGAAAACAGAGTAAGCAAGGATGTAAACACACTTCAACAGAGACTAGAAATATTTTCTAAAATGCAAAATACTTTATCGAGAAGCATTTATACAAGAGACATTGGTAATAGCAACAGGGTAAGCACTAGGACTCTATAGTAGGGTATCTCTACATTGGTTCTATTGACATTTGAGGTCAGATAATTAGAGATTGTCTTGTGTTCTGTAGCATGTTTATAACACCCCTAGTGTCCTACCCATTTTATCTAGTAGCAACCTCCTTCCAATTGTGACAACCAAAAACATCTCCATACTTTGAAAATGTCCTCTCGGGGTCAAAATTGCCACTGGGTGAGAACCACTGCTTTACAGAAACTCAGACATAGTTCAATTCCCTGTCTGACATTTTCTAACTGTGGGGACTCAAATAAGAATTAGACCACTCTGAGCCTTAATTCCTTTATGTATAAAAAAGGGATAACTGAACTTTCAGTTGTATTGGGTTGTTTGTGAAGGTTAAATTAGATAATGTATGTAAAGCATTTACTGTAATGGCTGGCAAATAGTCTTCACTAAGTGGTAGTTACCATTATCATTAACTACTTTTACTTTCTAAAATGTTCCAAGCAAACAAGCTACAGATGCTAGCTCCTTCTCTGCATGAGCCCAATTATCAAGTACTTGGTCCAAATAGACTAAACAGAGAAATAGAAATGGCTAGAATAATCTTCCCAAGATCTTCCTCCTGGAAATGCATTAGTACTACCTCCAGCTGAAAGTAGGTTGCCCTCCTAGGATTAGGTTTGTTGATATGAGCAGACACCTTGATTTATCTTCAGTAGCCCTAAGAATGGATGCAAACTAAATGCAAAATCCAGCTGCCTGTTAATAAGCAAAAACCCATTTCATTAGTTACTAAAATGTCTCAGTGGTCATCAGATGTGAGTCTAAAGTTCACTTCCAACCATATTTTGAGTGGGATTTCTAAAAACCTCACAGTAACACTTGGCATCTTTCCATCTGCAAGATAGTTACAGACCTTAAGCTTGCTGAGGGCAGCTACTCTGCTCTGTTCACTGCTGTTGCCAGTGACAAGACAGTGCCAGCCCACAGAAGGATTCAGTAGATTTTTATCGGATGGTAGTATTTCCCTCTAAATAGCATCAGTGTCCTCAGCATTCTAACCACTGCTCTATAGTCTATTTCCGGCAGGAATGAGCTGGATGGAAACAAATATCCCTGTAGTCTCTTCAGAGTTAAACCTAGCACAACTCCCTGGTGCTTTCTGACAGTAAAGTAAGGAAACTAGGAATGGGTTGCCTCTGGTGGGGTGGTTTAGTAGAAAGACAATGGGCTTTGATGACTGGCAGATCTCAGCTCTAACACTTGTTGAATGTGTGACTGTAGAGAAGGTAATTCACTGTTTTAAAACACACTCTGTTTCCTTCTCTGTTAGAAGTGGGGAATCACAGAACCAATCCACAAGGTTGTGGTGATAATTAAAATGAATGATTAATATTTGTTAATATTGATATTTATTGAATGTTGGCCATGTGTATATACTGTTTTATGTAATCCTTTGCATGTCATATGAGTTAGTATTATCATTCCATTTCACATATGAGGAAACTGAGGTTTCCCTAGCAACAGGCAAAGCCTGTTTTTGGTCTCAGAACATTTTTGATTATCTAAGACCCCTTGAATAATGTCTGGTGTGTGGTAGATCCTCAGTATTTTTTGAATGAATGAACAAATGAATGAAAAGGTCAAACTCAGGACTTCTTAGAAATTCTTAATGTGAGAAAAATGTCATGATATTCATCTGCAATTAGTATTCCATCTACTTCCAATGGCCCAACACTTGCTGAGATAGTAAACCAAACATAAGAGAAAATGTTTATGGGTAAAATGGAATAGCAGCTTTCCAAAGGCAACAGACATTTAGACACTGTCAGGTTCAAGAGAGTTGATTTTGGGAAATCATTTTGACGCTGCAAATGAATATTTAGACATCCTCTTGTCAGAGAGTAAAAACCTTCTGGCTGCTATAGTTGCTTGAAGTGTCTCACTTTGTTTAAATATGAAAAGGACAGAGGAGCCAAACAGCAGCAGTGACAAGCAGAGCACATATGCATGGTTTGGAACTCCTGCATGGAGATGCCCACACATTGCTGGTCACTTTCTGGGGACCCTCTTCCACAGCATAAAACATAGCTTAGACCCTGCCACAGACTTCTATTTCAGCTTGATTCACTAACCAGTACACAGAACTTGTGAGTGAGCTATATTAACCGGGAAGAAGTGGGGGTATTTCATTACTTCCAACCTGCCACAGAGGAGTTAGTTACCAACAGCTTTTGTGCCTGGCCACCAGGAGCTATTTATATTTAGGACCCAGTTTTATTTTAGTTCTTGCAGAAAGGAAAATACAGAGGTTGCAAAGGGACAGTTGTCACATGTGTTTGGTTCACTTCCAAAGTATTTAGAAGTTTTAAATCAGTTACCAACAACTACAAGTTGGGTTAGTTAATGCCAAATTTTTACTTTTTCCAAGTACTTGTGGGCTCTAATTAAATATTGAACCTTGATGTTATTTGACAGCAAGATCTGCAGCTGAGCAGCCACTGTTCCCTTGATGGCATTTTTCTCTCTGCCAGTCTTTCCCCAGCCTGCTTTATTCAATTCTGTTGTCCTGAAGGCATTTGAGTTTGCAGCCCTTACTAAATGCACTATAGCACTAATAATGATGTCGGAAGCTTGTATTTACTGAACACTCTGCATGGCCTCATATAATACTGACCACAGCCTATTGAGAGGGTTACAAGTAGTTTCTTCATTTTGTAAATGAGCGACTGAGACTCAAAGAGGTTCAATTGCTTGCTTAGGGTCACACAACTAGAAAGTGAAAATAGGACTAAATGTTGTACTGTCCCTGGTTTCTAAGACTGGTTTCTCAGGAACTTCTTTGGTTGGGGAGCATCTGCAAAAGAACCACTTTGCAAACGTGCATGGCTCTCTGTGCAGGCACACATGCATGGAGGTGGAACCTTGTTGGGAGTGATTAGGGGGTTAATAAATCTATAAATTGTCTCCATGAAGTGTTACTGATAGAAATCCCAATATGGCTAATCCATTTAAAGCTGGGTGAGCTGTAGTGTCAATATCAGACTGTCAGTACCTGTTTATATTATGGGAGGCTTCTTAATTGTCTGAGGGGCCCTGATTACAGGGAAGAATCAATTCAGAGGTCATTATGTGATGGAGAAAGGATGAGCTAAGGTTCTGAGGTCACCAGAAACCTAAGAGCCCTTGAAATTTGCCAGTCCTTGCTGGTAAATTCCAAACTCCTATAGGTTCTCTTCCTGGCACCTGCACCTTTCCCTACTTATCCATTCCCATTAGGAGGATCTGCCCCCAAAAGAGACCTAACAGGTGGATTTGACATCTAAGTAGAAATTCCATGGATACGTAAATTATTATAGAGGGAACACAGTTCTTTTTTTTTCTCTTTAAATACTGTTAGATTTGGTTTGCATCTATGGTTATGAGACACATTAGTCTGTAATTTTCATTTTTTCCCCATCACACCTTTTATGCCCCTTTGAATTTTTCCCCTCCTTCATCCCTCTTAATCTCAGAAGCTTCACTTCATTTATTAGTATCCATTACTTTTTATAAGCATTTTGCTTTCTAGAATTATCCACTATAGGGCCTCCCTGGTGGCGCAAGGGGTTAAGCACCGCACTATGAAACAATCTGCAGCCTCTGCAGCATGAGTTCAATCCCCGGCTGGCCAGGAAGCAAAACACATGGCACGGCAGACCTCTCCTGTCTTGCCTGCTGCTCGCCTCAGCAGTGTATTTCAGTCAGTCCACCTGTTCTGTTCCCTACTCTGTCTCTGGTGAATCCGCTCACCCCCTTCATCCCTGGTCTGTACCCCAGCTCTTGTATGCATAAATAAATAAATCATAAAAAAAAGAATTATCCACTATATAAGCATCCAATATTTGCTGTCATTTTGATGTGTTTAACTATATATAATTCCCTTGAACTCCTTTCATTCTGTTGTAATGGGCAACATTTTGTCTTTCCTTATGGATGTGTAATATTCATTGTGTGAATATACCACATTTCTTTGATCTAATCCTCTATCAGGGGGCACTTAGGTTCTTTCTATGTCCTAACTATTGAAAATAATGCTGCAATAAGTACTGCAGAACATAAAATTTTTAGAGTTGATGGTTTCATCTTCTTTGAATAAATGCCCAAAGGTGGAATTGTTGTGTTATACAATATTCCAATATTTAGTTTTCTAAGATAAATCCAGGTAATTTTCCAAAATGGTTGTACCAGTTTACATTCCCACCCACAATGTAATAGCGGTCCTCTTTCTCTGCATCCTTTCTAGCACTTGTTGTTAGGGGTCTTTTTAAAATGTACCATTCCTTAGAAACGCATGGCTCTTTAAAGAAACAAAACATATCTCAGCTACTTGGCAAGCCTAAAGTGGAATGGTAGAGGGATAATTTCCATTAAAACTCTGAAAAGAAACCCTCCTTGGAGCCAAACAAAACCACTACCTGGGGACCAAATCATCTGACCTCTGGCCCAAGACCCTGTCAGCACATCACTTGTTATCAAGTATGCAGACTGACCCAGAGAACTTGTTCCTTTCTCCTCCCCTTGAACTCCCTGGAAGCTTCTCTTTGCCTTGGAGTGACATCCAAAATCCTTGACTCAGATGATCTATCCCCCTGCCCACTATTCTCCAAACTCACCTCTTTTCTCAAGCCTGTCCTGCATCCTGCTGATCCAACTGGAGTATCCTATCCTCTGCGTGCTCCAAAGAACCCTGCTCTCTCATATTTCCATTCTTGAAGGCCTCCGTGTCTAGTGTTTCCTGAAGTGATTGCCCCTGTTCACCACCCCATTTGCTCCCAACCCCTAAGCCTATCATCTACTCAGTCCATCTCCTCTTCCGCACTCACACTAGATGGCCCAACTTTAATGAGCCTTCCTTACCCAAAGCTTCTCACACTCAAACCACCTCAAAAGTAGGGGGCGGGAGGGGAGGGATTGGGGTCAAAATAAGGGGGTTACAATTGTATGGGGACTATAAAAATAAAAATAAAAGTGTATCAAGGGTATATGTTGCTCTGACAGATTCCTGCAGCACCCTGACTTCCTCATTATGGGTGTCTATCTTACTGTATTTAAATGAAATGTGGTTTTTATGATTCTCTCACTATCCAGTGTGATCTGGAGGAAATTCTCCATTCACCACTGTATCCCTAGTACCCATCCCAGTTGCTGCACATTAAGGGAAAGATCTGAGGAAGGAACACAGAACAGGAAGGTGATATGCCCTCTGTAACACATTCAATATCACATTAGGAACCTCGGTTCCCAAATGGCCCTACAGAACCTCAGCAACATGCAGTCTATAGAATGGTTGAGAAGAAACATTCTACTTTTCTTACCTCAATCAAGGCCGAACTCCTCTCCCACTATGAAGCCACTCAACTTGACTTAATCACCTAGTAGCTAAGAGCATGGGTTTTGGACTATAAGGATATTGGTTCAAACCCCTAATGTACTACTTTCTGCTTTGGGAGTTTGGTAAAGTCATTCAACTTTTCTGTGCCTTAGTTTCCTAAAATGAGCTTACTGGGTCTCTAGGAGGAGTAAACGAAATCATATCCATCACCTTTAATAGATACCTGGCCCACAGTACATACTCAGGGATGTTGTTATTGGGTCTCTTTGTTCCTCTGATAGGTCCTTGTGGCATCCCTCCAGGTTGCCTTGGCCTGTCCTTGTTGAGACCTAGGTGACTCAGTCTAGCTCACTCAAAAGTTACTTTCTGTGTCAAACCAAGTCAAGTCAAATTGAATTACTGTCTTTACATCTTTTGCCCATTGCCAACACTCTGAATAATCTAATGCCAAGCCTACCTAAAATATTGTTGAAATTTATCCAATTCTTACCATCTTTGCTATCACCACCAGAATTTATCCAGTTCTTACCATCTTCGCTATCAGGTGCTACCATTTCTCAACTGACTGACTGTAACAGTCATCTCACCAGTTACCCTGCTTCCACTTTTCTGCACAACCCATTTTTGTCAGGACAACCAGAAAAATCATTTTGAAACAAATTATGTTCTCCAACAACTTCTTGCCTCAAGCTAGTGCCCGTAGCTTTTTGCATAGAACACTGTCTTTCCAAGCCCATCTCTTCCACTAGATAGCTACACTATTCTTGCTGAATGCAAATGCCACTTTCTTAGGAAGTATTTCCCTTATTCTTTATATAAATCAGATTTATCTTATTCTCTCACAGGACCAGATTCATTTTTTTTTTTTTTGTCACTATGCTTAGCACATTTACTGGTGTTTGTTTAATAATACCAGATGTATCCCTCGGTGACTCATTGTGGCAGGCATATAGTGAATGCCTAATCAATTATTTTCATTATTTGATGACTTTTGTTTATCAGTTTATGAGAATTTAATTTCAGAACAGGTTTTACTGGCATCTTGGTAATAGAAAGAAATATTTTTCCGGACTTTTTTTTTAAATCACCAAGAGCCCTTTGGTTGCTCTCCCTCTCACTGTATACTTCATGTATTGAAAGACAGTGGAAAGCAAACTCTACATATTAAATAATAATGAACTTAGTTATCACTTTTACTCATCAAAGGCATGTATGACTGCTAATGAGCACTTCTAATTAGTAGCGGTGGCCCGAGGAGACAACAATCTTGACTTAATTACAGCCCATCAGAGTCACCTGACATAAAGTTTGCTTGGACAATGTACAGCTTACCTGAGTTATAAGATGTTGAAAATAGCTCCAGAAGGTCTGTTTGCTCACAAAATCCTTCATACCCTGTCCCCTGCCAGCTAGGTTTCTCCTGACATTTGCCATTTGCTCCTGCCCCACCACAATAACTCTAAGTTCAAGTGGACAAAACAAAGTTCATTTCCACCAAAGTTCATTTGGAAACCAGTCACATCTTTGAGCCTGCTGCTGATTTATTACCTACTTGAATTCCTACTCATCCTAAAAAGCATGGCTTAAGGGCCCCCTCTACCAGAAAGCCTTTCCTGACAACAGCAAGCGGTTATGTACTCTCACTACGGATATCCATAGTGCCCTGCCTGGCCCTTGCCTAGAGCCTGCCTCTATTCCACTTGTCTGTAACTTGCCCATCTCATTCTTTAGACTTGTAGATATTCGCGATGCAGTGTGTAGTTAGTAGAAGTATACTGAAAAGGAGAAAGGAAAGAAAGAAGGAAGGAAGGAGGAAAGAAGGGAGGTGGGAGATGGGAGGGAAGAAGGAAGGAAGGAAAAAAGACTTGGGGGTTTCTGATTTTAGAAAAAGTGTATTTCATGAGAATCCCATAAACTAATATAGAGATGACATAAGTAAAAATCAGTACCAATTTGTATATGATTAGAGCAGAGATGCCTAATAACATTGATTAGGGCTGTATGAGAAAAAATATTTTTTTTCCTGGGAAACCTGAGGCAAAGAAAGTAAGAAATAAGCCCTTAAGGATTTTAAAAGAAAGCAGAGTATAAACACAGGGGAGACCCATTTGTTAGGCAATCTTCCTGCATCAACAAGGAGCCAAAAGGAACACTATAAGCCTCACCTCTGACAGCAATATGTTCCCTGAGCAAAACGTGATATGCAGAGTTATTTGTTTCCAGGGCACTAATATAAAATCAAAAGCAATTCAAAGCCAAGGGTCTACCCAGCCCTACTACAAACTCAAGTCTCCAAGGGGCTCTGTATAGCCCAAGACAAAAATTCATATTCTCCATTACTGATCTTTTGACTTTGCTATCCTCAGATCCACTGGAGGAGGGCAAGCCTGAAATACCATGGCTCATTTCTGACACACACAGAGACTGCAGTTATGACTTGGTGCTAACTTGGCATTATATCTCTAGGTAAGTGGTAGGCAGGCTCTCCCACCATGGTCTCATTATAGCTGCTTCTGCAGGGAGAAAGCCAGAAGTACTGGCTCCATTTACAGACCGTGAAATAGAAGTCTCAAGATAGGTTGCCAGGCACCCTTGGGATTGAAAGCCTTTGCTCTACCTAATGAGCCACACTTTCTGGTATCCTCCAGCCAAGGGGTAGCCATGGTTCTGCTTGGCTTATTTCAGTTCAATAGTCACTTTATCTTCATCACCCTCATTGCTAAAATTTACTGAGCTTATTAAATGTCTGGCTCTATGTCTCATAATCTTAAATTCATACATAAGAAAATTGAAAAAGGTCCCTTTAATATGCCATTTGGCATTATGAAACCAAGGCCCAGAGACTATATACCATTCCCACAAACTAGATCTGTCTTACCCTATAGTTTGAGTCCCTAACCACTGGTTGCTACCATGAAAACCACCATTCTACCAACTTTTATGTCTTTCTTTGAGCCTCTGTGGTTGCCTAAGTTTTCCATTTGCCATCTGACTTGCTGCTTTATATAATTATAAGGATTTACAAGCTACGGCATATATCCTACCCATAAACTCTGTGTATATAAGGTTTTATTGGAATTCCACCAATGCTTATTCATTTATGTGTTATCTATGATATTTTCATGCTATGATGGTAGAGTTGAATAGTTGTGAGAGATAACCTAGCTTCCAGAGTTGTAAATATATAATATGTGACTCTTGATAGAAATAGTTTGCCAACCCCTGATATCATATATCAGAAAAACACCATGCTAAAATGTCAAATACTACAATTGTGTGGTGTGGTATAGTGTGGTGTTTCTGTGTTTGTGTGTGTATGTGTGTGTGTGTGTTTGTATAGGGTACAATAAACCCCATTTTACAGATAAGGAAACTGAGGCTCAAAGAGCTCAAAATTAGTAAATGATCAGGCAGGATCAAATTCAGGCAGTTGGGCTTCAGGGCTCATGGTCCTAGCCCTATGCCACCACTGTATACTCTGAGCTGGCACTGCAGAGATCAGATACATTGGTTATACAATGCTGATTAACACATGGCCCTGCCCAGACAGAGACTCTGGGGAAGAAGGAGATGTTTGCAATCCAGTTGATGAGCCATGGATGGAGGAGAGCTGGGGTGGGGCTATGGGAGCCCCAGAATGTACATTTGCCTGTGCTAATAGCACCTGGACATTCAGGGAGGTTGGTGACAGGTGACACAGTCACTTCTGACAAGGGGAAGTTTCCCCCAATATGCTGACAATTACTTGGTCAGATGATTTCCCAAATCTCATCTTAAATAATAATTTCTGAAAGTGATTTAGTTGCTCTAGCCAGCCTGCCCTTGTTTAGTAACTGAACGGTTTTGTAGTAAAATATTTTGTTTAGAGTTGTTAATGCACATTCAAGGAAGTAAAGCTTGTCTCATTTCTTAAGGTCTGTTCCTACATGACATAGACTTGGAGAACATGGAAGTGACCTGGGCGGCAGGAGTTGTATCTGTGCTCCCAGAGAGTGCAATGAGCCTGCCCACATGGCCTTGCAAGGCAGCCCTCTAGAAACGTCTCACAGACAGGGCACTCACACACCCTCAAGGGCTAGTCCCCTCATTGCTGGATTACTTGAGTAATGTGAAGTTATGTCTTAGAGGAAACTCCATTTGCTTCCTTGAGGCTTCCACCATGGAGTTCTGGTTCAGAAGCATCACAGAAGAATGTCATTTCCCTTCACTGGGTTAAAGAGCGCACTTTCCTTCAATCATTTGTGCAGTAATACTTTTCAAATCTCATCCTGATATTTCCTCTTGGAGTTTAGGCCTGAAAGTTTAGATTTTCAAAATAATTCATAATGGATGTTTTCCAGTTCAATTTTTCTTATCATTTAAGACTACAGAAAAGGTCACTGCTGGTGATAAAATGATACGGCTCCAGCACTAAGTAATGATCATGAGCGGTCCCAAGTTTTCCTTTTTGCTCTGGTTTACTAGGGCACATCAGAGTTTATGCTTAGTTTCTTTCTCTTTTCCTAACTTTATTTTTTTCTTCTCTCTTTTGTCAATTACTATTGTTTTTCATTATTATAAACTATCTCATACATCCACTCTTGTTTTATTGATCAAGTCCCATACCCACATGTAGGTAGAGGATGAATGATACATCCACCTGTTTGACAGGTGAGAGTTTGAGTGGCGTGACTGGTGAGTGATATAAGTCTATGTTGGTGCTTACACTTTGATAACAATGCTGCATAGCAATGTTCCTGGTGAAGCTCATAATATGAGTCAATCACTTATTAAATGCTTATGACTTGCCAGGTACCTTTATGAATACTTTACCAACGTGATTTCACTTAAACCTTACACCAACTTATGAAATAATATAAATCACATGCTACAGATGGGGAAACTGCAGCATAGAAAGGTTATATAACAAATAGCAGATATTCAGAAAGTGGCAGAGCCAGCACTGAAATTGAGGCAGTCTTTCCTTAAAAGCTATGGTTTTGTAGCATCAAAACAAGGGTAGAAAGAGCAGAAATGACTACGGTGATGGTACACTGGTGAACTGCTGGTGGGATTTCATGGGGACTATAACTGAGATGAGAAAACATACATTGTACAAAAGTGAAGAATGATGTAAAATAAATTAATTAAAAAAGAAGAAATACAGATAGCCAATATGTACATGAGAAAAATAATCTATGCTTTTATTCACCATGCTCCTTGATCTAAATTACCACACCACTTGAAGTCACTCCACATGGGATTTAAGAGGTTTGGGTATTTCAGATGAAAAGAGCCATTCATAACAACTCTGGACCCATGAGGCTCTGGACCTCAACCTGGGGAGTGCTGATGTGAACTTTGGGGAGTTGCTCACCATTGCCCCTCTGAAGCAGTGGTTTTGCCACTCTTGGTTGTGTGTCTGTGTGCTGCAGGTGCTCCTCCAGATCCTGAGTCTCTGTTGAGCAAGCTAGTCTAAGCACAGGACTGGAAAACAGTCAACTGCCCAGCAGGGATCATGGAGGGCAGCCAGTGCCTAGCTTGAGATCATGTCATTTGTATAAAGGTCCCTGTTCAGGCATGATGGGGGATAACAGAGGGTAATCAGGGGACAGTGTCCAGACTGGTAAATAACAAAGAAGGAAGGAAGGAAGCCAAGGATCTGCTGGCTGATCCTTACTCTACCTATTATGTGCCAGATACTTCATTATGTAAGCCCAATATTCTCTCATTCTAAAATGAGGAAACTGAGCTCACAGAGATTAGGTGACTTGTTCTAGGTCATTCATTATGTATAGATGTGAACATGGGAATAACTCTTTGTAGGAAAAGTACCTCATCAAATAAGCATTTCATTCCAGGAAACAGAATGTCACTCCTTCTCCTAGGGGTGTCATTACAGTTGGGGATCTAGAGGGAGGGCAGGACCCCTGATGGCTGCAGTCCAAGGAATGAGTGAGGCACTGGACCTTGCTCTCAACAGGAGAGAATGATTGAATGCCAGCTACTTCTCTCCAGGCTAGGGGGAGGGAGACTGTGAGTACAGGTGGCAAGGAGTGAGCACCCATTCGGCCCCCAGGAAAGGGATCCATCCAGTTCTGTGTCTTTCTATATCTCCACCCTGGAGGCTACCATCCAGTTCTGTGTCTTTCTATATCTCCACCCTGGAGGCTAAGAAGGGGTTTGGGGAGGTATAGGCTGGGCTGCAGCCAAAAGACAATGACACCATGTCTTTACTCACATACCCTTCCTCTGCAAGAAAGGAGAGAAAGGAAGAGAAGGAAAGGTGAAAGAAGGAGGAGAAAGGAATAGATTTCAATGTAAGCTTTTATGCTTTTGTGATCTGATTGACATCCATGTGTCACATGTCAACCCTATGGGTTCATCAAGAATGAGTGAGACCATGAAAGATGCCTTCATAGCCTGTGATTTGCATAGGAGGCAGCTGCGGCTTCACAACTAGCAACGGCAGTGAGCACATTGGAGGGCCCTGATTCTAGCAAGGTCCCTGAACTGGGAAGGAGTCAGAAAAGAATAAAAGGAAAACAAAAAAACCACAGAGACATCCTTGATACTTTGGGAAATGCCTCATAGAGAACAATGCCAAAAACAGAGAGATATTTTACATTTTCCCTTAAGCTTTTTATTACTTCTGCCCTTAATGTTACCTTACATTTGCCACAGCCACCAGAAGAGATTTTCTAATCCTAGGAATTCATCCTGTCTATATGTGGCCTGGAGCCACAGCCTAACAGTAATTGTGGTAAAAATTAACAGCAGCAGCCACTGTTTATTGAGCACCTACTATGTGCTGCACTTGACACTGCATGGCAACACTAGCTGCTTGTCTGGGATATGGGGTGGGCTGTTGAGCAGCACTGGAATCCTGTACTTCTGCAAACTGCTGGTTGCCACTGAGTTTTCAGTTCATTGGTGATTAGAGCAGACTGTAAATGACCCCCTCTTCCCTTCTCCTTGTGAAAATTCTGCAGTGTAGGCAGGGATCCAGAAGTGGGAAAACCTTCATTGTGGCTGCCTGCCAATGCTTTGCAGTACCAGGGTAGAAGGCACATACAGAGGCCAGGCCCTGGAAATTGTCCCTAGTGGTTATATATGTTGGGGTGGGGGTCCCCAAAAGCCCCTGCTGAGATCACCCAAGGCACCTTTGATAGGCATGTGACTTCCTCCACGCCCCTGGGATGCTTTCTAACTGGGTAAAGCTTGAGGTCCTTTGGACCCTGCCAGACCACACTTATATCAAGAAAATCTTTCCTCTCATTTGCACAGTTTCCTCATCTATAAAAGGGGAGTGATAATGCTTGGTCCTTGCAGAACTTGATGTGAAAAATGGGCTGGCAAATCTAAAAGCATTTTGAAACGCTTCACATTTCTATTAAAAAGCAAAGGGCCATGGAATCATTCTTATTTATAACATAACTGCTGGTATTTTATTCTATCTTGCTGATACTCACAGTAGCATAGGTCCCTTTGGGATGGGAAGTCTTTCTGATGTTATTCCTATTAATTTAAAACAATCTATAGTACAAGACTGCCAAAAAATTAACTTGGACCAATTAATATGGACACAAAGTTCTAAGGTGTCACAAAACCAGAGAAGGTTGTGCTTTGAGGAGGGAGGAGTTTTCTGCCTTCTTCCACTATAATGGGACCCCTGAAAAAGAATGTAGAAGTGGCCTGAGTTGACTCCATATCCTACGAAGAAACATATTTACAGAAGTGCAAGTCATTGGCTCTCCATCTTCTCACTGGCTTTACTGCACTTGAATTGATGGAGAAATAAACAAACCACTCAGCTCTGGCCTCCACTCTCATCTGACCCCCCATATTTACTCTTCTAATGATAAATCCAAAAGGGTCCGGATTCTTCTATATATCTGAGCCAGCAGATCTCCTAGTGTCTGCCTCCAGGAAGAGTAAATCAAATTCTTTAAAATCGAAATAGTATAACCTAAAAATGGTAAGAAAATGTCATGTAGTGAAATAGAAATGCAATGAGAGATACCAAAAAAGCTTCTGGAAAGAATTCAAAATGCTGAGTGAAATATAGAGATCTCAGGCAATTGCTCTTTTCTCTATGGGAAGAACTGGCCAGCAATTGCATCTGATGGTAGTAAAATTTTTCCTCTGGAGAGAAGCAAGCTAGAGGTGACCTTTTAGAAGTAGTAGCAGGAGCAGCCAGTATCTTAGACTGGTGGACCAGAGAACTGTCCTTGTAGGGTAGGTACCCTCAGGTTTCTAGGGGAGCCAATCACAAAAGAGATTCAGTGACCATCCTTGACAATGAATAACCAAAAGAAGGAATTACTGACCTATAATCATTTATTAAAGGTGCAAGGGAGCAACGGAAGGCAAGAGAAGATACTGGAGAGACAATAAAGAGAGAAGGGGAGAGGAAGAGGAGGGAAGGGGAGTATGTAAAGAGGGGGACAAAAGAGGGGGCAGGGTGAAAAGAGTTGGGGAGAAGAAAGAAGTAGAGATAGAGTGAGAAATCAAAAAAAATCAGAAGAAAACATCAAGAAGGGGAGAAGAGGGCCTCCTTGGTGGTGCAGGTGGTTGAGGGCAGCACTGTGAAGCTGTCTGCAGTCTCTGCAGTGCGGGTTCTATCCCAGCCAGCTGGCAAGATACCCACATGGCGCGGCAGACCTCTCCTGTCTCGCCCGCGGCTCCCCTCAGCCGTGTTTTCAGTCTGTCTGCCTGTTCTGCTCCCCACTCTGTCTTTGGAGAATCCTCTCACCCTCCCGCACATCTGGCCTATACCCCGGTTCTTGTATAAATAAATAAATTTTAAGAAAAAAGAAGGGGAGAAGAGAGAAGGCAGAAGAGCAAAGTAAAAGGAGAGGAGAGGGGAAATGGAGAGGAAGGCTTCAATTAGATTGGCAACATTTACCTAAATCTTTTTTTTTTTTAATTTTTGCATAAAATAACTGGGTGTAGGCCAGAGGAGCAAGGGTGCGGGATTCACCAGAGAGAGAACAGGCAGATTGACTGAAATGCATTGATACAGGGAGCAGCTGGGTGACCAGGAGAGGTCTGCTGTGCCATATGCGGATTAGCTCCCTGGCCAGGTATTAAACTCAGGCCATAGCAGTGACAGCACTGAGACTTAACCTCTAGGCCACCAGGGAGGCCCATGGATTTGTGACATTTTCTTTCTGAAGCAAGGCTGTAAGTTCATAGTGTTTTCTATGTTCACTTTCACTCCTCTATGCTGTTTTGCAAGTCTGAAACATTTTATTTATTTACTTTTTTATTTTTACAAAAGGAAAAGCAGGGACATGAAAGAGAATAAGAACAGAGAAGATGTAGAAGATGGTAATTATAACTTCCTTGGTTCCTGAACAAATGCAATTAGAGGGCTAGGAGTGGTAGGGAGGAGGAACACGGTCTTAATTACTAAATTGGTTCCAAACAAGCTGCTGAACCTAAACTAGATGGAATTCATGGTCTCGCCACCATCCTCCCTGATGCATTGAAGCCAGAGGCACTAGTCCAGTTCCACTGTCTTTAACTCACTGTTTCACCAGAACAGTCTGAAAAACCTTGGCAGACCCCCTGCTCTGTGACAGCAGCTTACTGAGGCTGGGATATAAATGAAGAATCTGTTTTTTTTGAAGAGTTAACAGGTAGTACAGTACAGTTTGGGATCTGGAGGGAGGGTGCAGGACACCCTCAGTTTCCCCATCTGTAGAATGAATGAATGGGTTTGTCTCAGTGATTTTCAAATCGGGTTTGCTTGGAGTCCGAGGGTCCCAGGGAATGGCTCAGAGAAATTGGGAGAGCATCATATCCCTTTTTTTTCTGGAACAGCTTGGATTCTGTATATTGGATATCAGGATTGGATTTACAATTGGATTTAGAATAGGATTCCACAGCTAAAGAAAATTTAAAAAAAAAATTAAATAAGATGTTCCCCAAAGAATAAAACTGCAAAGTTATCTAAGGTTGGATGATTTCTTGAAGATTCCAAATGTAAGAATTCATCATTTATTCAGCAAATGCTTATTGGAGTTCCTCAACAAATGGGAGCAGAGGAAATAAAAAAAAAATAATTAGTTGATAAAACAAGGTACTTCCACAGAGGGACAGGAAGGATGGATACAAGTCTAGGGACAGTCTCCTGGAGAGGACATCCTTGAAGCAAAGGCTTCATGGATGAGAGACACCAGCCTTGGAGAGAGCTGGGGGAAGGTATTCCACATGAAAGGAAAAGCCAAAGGCAAGTTTAGTTGACCAGAATGAATCTAGCATGTCCAGAGCTGGTGTAACAGGTCATAGAGGCCAAAGGAATATGGTATGAGATGAGATGAAGTCAGAAATGTAGGCAATCTGATTAATTTCTAACAAGACCACTCTGGTTGTTGTATGGAGGATAGATGGTAAAGGGGGCAAGATTGGAGAGCTCTATTTCAGTTGTTTAGATGAGAGTTGATGGAGACATGGGTATATATATAGCAGAAAAGGTCAAACATGGCATGTAGAAAAATAAGAAAAAGATTTCATGATCATTACATAACCATATCTTTCTAGATTCCAAATATATGAGTATCTTAACCTCTTTTGGTCCCTAATTCTTCCCCCAAGTACATCTATGCTTAGTAATTCCGGATGGCAAAAATAAATCCAGTTACCTTTTTTTTTTTCCCCCACCATTTTAGGTAGAGTATAAATTCAGACAGACCTCCCCAAATTGACAAGTTTTCTGCTTCTGTTGAGAAAGCTGATGGGGCAATGTTGAATGGAGACTAAAACTTGGATCATAAATATTAAAACTTTGATTTCCAATGCAGTAATTCTTGCCAACAGATTTGCCAAACCATTTACTGAATACGAATAGAAGGGAATGGAAACTTTGATGTCAACAGCCACAAGGTCCAGGGATGAGTGATTAACAGTTATTTTTGAAGTGCTTCCCATAACTCAACACTGGACAACTAATTGGAGTTGGAGGTAGGGTTTGGAGGGAAGTGAGGAGTTTAGGGTTTCAGTTCCAACTCTGTGACAGAAAAAGTCACCCTTTTAGGTTTGATTTCTCTTCTTTAAACAGTGTGATGCTTCCCAACCTTCATGCTAGGGCCTACATGGGATTTAAAAATGCGTTTTAAGTTGTAAAGTGTGGTATAAAGAGTAAGGGTTATTATTACTGACTCTATGTACGGAAGGAGAATGGAGATGGCAATGTGTCAGCAAACAGAGCTTTCTCTGAGAAACAAAAACCTAATCAAAATCCTCCTACTCAAAACCACCCATAACTCCCCACTGTCTAAAGCAAGGGTTTGGCAAACTATGCTCCTGCAAGCCAAATCCTTCCATGGCTTGTTTTATAAATGAAGTTTTATTGGAATGCAGTCACAGCCATTTGTTGACGTATTGTCTGCAATTGCTTTCTTGACACAGTGGCAGAGTTGAGTAGTTGCGACAGAGACTGTATGACTGGCCAAGCTGAAAATATTTATTAACAGGCTCTTTACAGAAATAAAACTGCAGATTACTAAACTAAAGGCTAATGCCAAACCCTGTTTAAAATATAAAGTCCCTTGATACTTGAAATGTGATTTGAATACATAAAATCAATCAAATATCTTTCCACAAGTCACCCCCAACTCCACATTCTCAACCACTTTCCAGAGACTGATTCGATATGAGGTGTCTTTACAAAGTCCCTTCCTAGTGATACAATAAGGATCAGGTCTTATTCTTTTTATAACCTCCACAATTTTTATAGAGTGCCCAGGTCATAACAGTTTCTCAATAAAATTTAATCAAGTTAAATCTGAATCATAAATAGAGCAAGCATTATACATTAAGGACAGACACAGTTCCTTCATTCCAAAGACCTATTGATGACATACCATTGATAAATAAAATCAAAGAGGAGAGCTACTTGGAAGTGAATTAATTTGCTCTTAATTAGTTACACATACATTTATTATATGCCAACTATACAATTATTTAATGCCTTTGAAGCTAAGATAAGTGACGTAATATAGAATTACATTCATTCATTTGACAAGAATTCACCTAATACCTGCTCTGGGTCAAGATGGGGGTAAGGGTTGGGGATTCAGAGTAGATCATATATGCTTTCTGCTCTCAAAGATCTTGTAGTCTAGTTAAAGAGGCTGAAGGTCAGCAGGTAATCTCTGTACAGGGAGAAAAACACAATGTCAAAGTGGCACATGAAGAATGTGGGTGGCTGGGAGATGGGCAGGATTCTTGGGAGTACCATCTTTGTATACTCCCTCCTACAATTTACTCTCTCCAGGAAACTTGGATGAATCAAGGTACACTCATGAGTTTCTCACAACCTTCAGGTGGATTCTATCCAATGATCATGCTAACCATTTTATAGAGATTGCCTAATGCAATCCTCATAAGTAAAGCCAATTTACTTGTTCCAGGTCAATGTTTAGAAAATGGAAGATTCCAGTCTAAGCCAACTATAAATTAAAGCCTATGCACATCATCCTACACTCTATACAAACTACATGCATGCTAGAGAGAACTGAGAAGTCTAAAGTTTGTGGCCTTCAGAGAGTGTACTAAATGGTTTTGTACCTACTCAATGGACACAGATTCCAGAAGAAACATTCAACATTGACAAAAAGAAAGGGTAGGACATAAACTTTTGGTTCATGTTAAATAAGTCAATAATCAAGGGAAGAGGAAGAAGGCATTGCAAAGATCAGCAACAACTCCCAGCTAGTTTCTGGGTGCGCAAAAGGAAGCTGCAGTCACCTCTGGGTAGTGATTCTGGATTCTGTCCAGGATATTAATTAAGCCCTAACCACTGGGACTCAGGAAACTTACTATCAATTAATGGTCAGCTGGGATACTATAGAGACTGGCCTTCCTCCAGAAGGTCATTGTTTTAGCCAGGACATGTCAGGACATGTCTGTCAAAGGTCATGGTAGGCATTGGGGCAGATGAATTGAAATACAAATATGTACTTTTTTAAAAGTGAAAATTTTTATATGTGCTGAACTTCCTAAGTTATATCGTCGACAGAAGCATTTCCACATTAGCTTAATTGTTAAAATTATCCCCTTCAACTTTTTACTCCTTGGCTATACTAAATGTGGTGTAAAAGCAATAAGCATATGGAAAAATGCCCAAACTTAAATGAATTCCAGAGTAAGAAAATGAGATACCATTTCCCTTCCATTTTATTGGCAATAATGGAAAAAAGTCATCAGAAACTGACCAAACCCAGGGACAAAGAGACTTAGGTGTAAAAGCAGTAATAGTGGGGCTGTACATTAGAACTTAATGGAAGGAAAAGTAGTGATATCAGCAAAATGTATGGTTACTTTGGGCCACTAATTCTTCTAGAAATCTATTCCAAGGAAGTAATGGGATATTTAAAGTTCACTTACAAAAAAAAAAAAACCTGTTATTTACAGCATTTTTAATAATACTAAATATTTACAACAACCTGAATATCCAAGAAAGGATGCTATTTATATAGATCCTGGTACAAGTTGACAACAGAATCCTACTGGCCTACTTTAAAGGATGGTGTGATGCTACACACCATATGTGGAACTTTCTCTATGGTGTTCAGTTTTAAAAAAAAGCCTTTCTGTAAGCCTGCATGTGTATGCAATGTGTGTGTGAGTGCTGCACGGCTAGGTGACTAGAATGAGCTTCACCAATCCATGGTGCATAGTAGCTCCTTCTGGGTGGTGAGATTTCAGTTAACTTTCTTCATTCTCTTTTTTGTTTTGTTTATCTACATTATTTGAACTTTTACAATGAACATATAATATCTTAAAGAGAAAAAACAATAATTTTTAAAGAACAAAAGGTAACATCTCAAGGGTATATGCATTTCCTAGAAGAGAATGCAGGGCTAAAACCAGAATGATGACTGACCTTGAGAAGGAACACATAGAGGGACTTTAAAACCTGCCTCACAGCCTTGCATGCGCGCACACACACACACACACACAAAGAGTCCTTTCCCAGCCCTGGAAAAGGCAGGAATGCTCAGTGGTTAGGAGCCTGTGCTCCACAGTCAGTATTTGGGATTAAATGTCAGGTCTGTCACTGACCAGGTGGGTGACTTGGAGCAAATAACTTAACCTTCTGTGCCTCAGTTTCCCACTTATAAAACAAGTGACTGATAGCCTCTAAGATTGTCATGAGGATTAAGCAAGAGAATAAATGAGAAACACCTTTTACAATGTCTGGCACATAATCAATGTTCACTAAACATTAGCTCTTGCAGAAACCAGCTTCAGACAATTGTCATCTAAGTGAGTTAACTTTCCCAGAATGAAGCACTAACGAAGAGTTAAGGAAAGAGATAAGGTAAAGGACAATTAGGAAAAGAAATCCACAGCAGAAGTGGTATGGGTACGAGCTGTGTGGTTTCAGGCATGTGACTTAATCTCACCAGTCTGAATGGTTCTTTCTGCGAAATGGGGATCATATGTAGAAGGATGCTTTCAGAATTATCTGTCAAGCTAACACAGAGCTTGATATTAGTCCATTTTCTATTCATATTTGCTACTATTAATAAAAATAATTATTACTGACTATGAGATTAGATAATGAGCTCCCTGTCACTACAGGTTCCTGGCGCTTACCTACAACTTGAAAAGGGTGACGCAGAGAGGACTTAATCAGGGAGTGATTAAGTGGATTACTAGATTCTTCCAGACCTAAAACTTCTGTGCAGCCACTGCAACATGAAATTATTTTAAAAGTGAGGCTTGGGCCTCCCCTGGTGGTGCAGCGGTTGAGCACTGGGCTACCAAACTGCCCGCAGCCTCTGCAGCGCCGGTTCGACCCCAGTACTGGCGAGGGTCCCACATGGCGTGCAGATCTCTCCTGCTGCCCGCTGCTCCCCTCAGCAGTGTATTTTGTCAGTCTGCCTGTTCTGTTCCCCGCTCTGGCTTTGGTGAATTCTCTCACCCTCCAGTGCTTTTGAATGTACCCAGTGCTTGGATAGATAGATAGATAGATAGATAGATAGATAGATAGATAGATAGATAGATAGATAGATAAGAAAGAAAAATAAAAGTGAGGATTGTTGGGGTCATTGTGCAGTGTGAGTCTCTCTAAATGTGTTGGGGTCTTAGTATTTTGTTCTCAAATAGCTGGCATCACCTGTCCTCACACCAAGCAGATCCCAACAGGACAAAGTCATAACCTCACAGGTAAGAACCCAGACTTTGGAATCACAGGCATGTATTCACATCTCAGCACTTCTGCTGAGCACTGACCGACTCTGAGCATCAGCTTCCTTGTCAGTTCTGTAGGGCACAGGGCTGCATAGGCTCCTTGTAAGGATTGATGTGATCATGCAATCTTGGAAAGCACAGATATTAAGAGTTTAGGCTCTGGGGGTAGATTGCTTAAGTTCAGATTTTACCTCTATCACTAGCTCTGTGTCCCTGAGCAAGTTACTTAACCATTCTGGGCCTTAGTTTCTCTCAACTGTAAAATAGGGCTAAGGATAATATCTACTTCCAGAGGGTTGGAAATGAATGAGTTACAGGTTTAAAAGTGCTTAGAACAGCACCTGGAACATTAGAGTACACTCAGTAAATGAGAGCTGTTATGATTAATGCATGTAAAGTCCTTAGCATGGTAAAAATTAGTGTTCAATAAATGGTAACTGTTATTATTACAAGGTACACTTACCACTGAGAATTTTATGCACATTTATCTTCTGAAAGGCAATTAAAAAATGAAGACATTAGGGGGAAATCTTGTCCTCAGGTAAATGCTACAGTCATAGAAAAGGGGATTCTCACTGGTGTGGCCCTGGCAGAATACTCTAAGACTACCCCCTACCCCACCATAACAAGATTCTCTTTTGCTTCCTAAATACCTGCCCTTCATTCAGTAATACACTCTTTCAACCACACTCATTAAGTACCCACAGTGAGCTGAAAGGAGGCTGGGAATACCCAAGTAGTGAATAAATGACTATGACCTCTTTCCTGCTGGAGCTCACAGGGTAGTGGGGGAGATACTAAATAAATGTACACACAAATGATTACTGAAGGACAGCTTCAATGTGCAAGATGAAGGATGTGGTAAGAATATGTAAGGGGGGCCTAATGTGTTTGAGCATTGGCAGTGTAATGAGGCAGGAGCTATAGGCATGCAAGGAATGCCTGAGTAAGTGGCAAGGAAACTGGGCCTTCAGGGGTGAATAGGAGGTGGCTGGGTGAGGTCTGGGAATGGAAAGAGAGAACCAAGCATGCAAATAGCCATATACCAAGGTCCTGTAGTCACAAGCTGGCCAGCTCACTAGTGGAACAAAAGAAAGGCAGTGGGGTTGACACTTGGCTTAGCCATCCACTCAAAAACTCTCCCCTGCGAGGTGGGAATTTGGAGAGAAAGCCCAGTACATAGGAACTGCCATCTCAATTGTGACTGTGGTTGTTTCCCTTTCAGCCTCTTCTTATCTGCTGGCTAAGACAGCAAGGTCTCAGTCCCCAACTCCAAGACCCTATGAAGATCGCCAGAAGCTGCAGCCTGGCTCCCTTCGCCCACATGTGAACTTTAGCTAAGACACCATGATGGAGACTCTGCCCTCTATATGCCCTAGATGCTTCAGTCCTGGCCCAGTCACACCCCACTGGGTTTTGTGAGGCAATTTGGGAAATAAATTTCCCTCACTGAAGATAAGGGAAACAGCATGAAAGAAAACAATGGCCCCCAAGGAAGACTTAATGATTGACATAAATGGGGACATTCCCTTAGGAGCATCATGTATCATCAAAGAAGCAAACCCTCAGCTCCTTTATTTTGCTGCCTGTTTACAATCTATGGAAAGATGTGTTTAAGTTTCCTGTAGGTCTAACACTGGGTATTGATGCTTCCGGAAAGAAAGCTGTAGGTTCCAGATGCAGCCAGTTTCTTTTGGAATTCGCTCATTGGGAGTCTGGCACTAGCCCCTAAATGGTACTTTTGTTGTCTTTTTGTTCAAGACAGCAAGTTT
The DNA here is from genome assembly GCF_964194135.1 of Talpa europaea. Classification (NCBI taxonomy): domain Eukaryota; kingdom Metazoa; phylum Chordata; class Mammalia; order Eulipotyphla; family Talpidae; genus Talpa; species Talpa europaea. The sequence goes on from NC_140076.1 coordinate 36,700,967, forward strand.
CTTCCAGGAAGAAACCGCCTGCTGGCATCCCTTGATAAACAATCCATCAGCCTCTTGGTATATCAGATGTTTAATAATTAGCCTAACTCATTGTTTATCTAAAGAGCAATTATCACTATGATGAAATAATATTTTAAGAGCATTAAGGGTAGATCCTAAGGAGCAACTATAGGATCCTAAGGAGCAACTATAGGCAGGGAATGGCTGGCAGAGTTTCCTGTACTCAGAGGCGAGGACCACTCCATCCTGGCTACCAGATCTCTGTGTCTGAGATGCTACCATTAGATGCTGCTCCAAAGACCTAAGGGAATGTGCCCAGGAGACGTGTACGATTTCAGTCCTTTTAACTGAGGCTCAATGGCCCAGCAAAATATGAAAGTGCGCCCTGTGCTTCTAAAGCGCAACAGCCTAGAGTCAGTGGAGTTTGTGAAGCCACCTCACCACCGCAGGTGCAAATCTCAGCAGGTGCGATTCAAGGAAGATGGGGCCAATAAGACTTCGCCTGGCCTAGTTGAGGTTGATGTCCAAACTTCTGCCGACCCGACTGTGATGGACAAGACTCCAGCACCCAGGCACCATCACCTCCCCACCTACTCGCTCTCCTTTCCCAGGTCCCAGAAGGCAGGGGGTTTTCGGAGCATTGCCATCCAAACCTCCCCCAGTCTCAGGAAGCATTTCCCAGTTTTCAAAAGGAAGAGACTCACAGCCAGCAAGTCCCTGGTAGAAATGCCAACAGCATCCCAAAGTGCCATCCAGGTCAACGGCAACCTCTCCGAACAGGACATTGTGTCTTCTGACCTTGCTTACTTAAGGTTGGCTCAGCATCTGGAGGATGGGCCTCGAAGGGTCAAGGTGCCCCACCCATTTCTCCCTAGAATGTCCAAGGTGCAAAGCAATGGTCCAGTTAGCATATGCTTGGAAGCGGGGATGTGGAGAGCCTCAGAAAAGGCAACAGCTGCCATTCAGGTCCCAGATGATATTTATCACAGTCCTACCTGGGCAGTTGGAGAGTCCACTGTCAGCCCAGACAGGTGTACTGAAATAAACAACTCCATACCCGCTTTGGTTGATATGTGTCCAGGTGATGGGAGAAGAGTGGTGTCATCAGATTCAGAAAGATTGTCCTCCTGCTTAAATGCCACCAGCGGTGCCGACCACATGCCAGGCACAGGGAAACTTACACCTGAATTGCTTTTGCCCAAAGATGACTCTGATAACAAGGACCTTGGCTCACTGTCATCCCAGTCAAAGGAAATGTGTGTTCCTTCACCTCCACGGACTCACAGCTGCCCCTCACCGGACTCCCACAGCCAGCCAGCCCACTCAGGGGGTGCTTCAGATTGTCCTTCATCGAGTAACAGTCACCAGGACCTGCTGTCACCAAAACCTGACAGTGCATCAAAATCTGCCCCCTTGTGTCAGGAGCAGATGGTGAAGAACCCCACCCAATCTGACACCCCAGAGATTCAAAATTGTCCAGGAAGCAATCACCTCCCATCCTCTCTCCCAAAGATGGAGACCAAACTTCAGAGCAACAGGGAGATCGGGGGGATTCATCAGATTCACCTGGCACAGGGTGAACTCTGCGACCTCCAAGGCAGGCTACAATCTGTGGAGGAATCTTTACACTCCAACCAAGAGAAAATTAAAGTCCTTTTGAATGTAATTCAAGACTTGGAGAAAGCTCGAGCTCTGACAGAAGGGTAAGGTGGTGTATATATACATACTGTAAACATTATGTATATGTATAAGTGTGTGTATACACACACACACACACACGCATACATATACATATTGTAAGCACTGTTGGGTTGAGTCATTTGTCAGAGCAGGACAGAGAGAGCATGGATTTCTGTTAGTAAAATTTCTCCAAAATATTTGAGGTTCTGATGTTTCCCCACATCATAAGCAGACCTGACTGGGTTCCATTTTCTTCTCAGCTTTGATGGGTTACCATGACTATTTGTTTTTGTTTCCTGATGTCAAGTGGGAAATGAAGCAGCAGGTCAAACATGATTTTTATTAATATGGGGGTCCCATTGACAAATGATGGGGGAAAATGATAGCATGCAGGTACTTCCTCTACCCCAATTCTCACGGCAAGTTACAGCATTTGCACAGTATTTCAGCTATGGCTATGTGTCAAAGGATTCGAGGTGGTCACAGCGCTTACAACTGGCCTTTCCCCACTGCTGACTACTTTGATGATTTGGGCCAGTCCATCATTCATCAACTAAACAGGAAATGAAGTGGCATTACAATAAAAAATCTCCAAAAAATGTCATAAAAAACACATTCTTGAGTGACTTGTCACCAATCTGGGAGGGAAGAAAGTTATTTGTTTGGGTGGAGAATATTTGCCCATTGAAAATGTGCTCCTCAAAGCTGAGAAGAATGGATGGCTAAAGCTAATAAAAAAAAAGGGTAAGAGAAGGAGGAATTAACTCCCATTTGCTGATATGAATCAGAGTCAACATTGCCTCATAAGAGAGAAGCACCATGATGATACTCAGATATACGCATTGCACTAAGAGGTCAATAATTTTAACAATCTCCCTTCTGCTCATTTACAAAGTCCCTGTTTCTCCATTTATCACGTGGAGGTAAGAATAACTGACTCATTTCACAAGACTATTATTAGCATTAAAAACCCTCAGATTTGAAAATGCTTAAACCTTTATAGAAATGTGAGGGTCTAAGAACATGGGCTTCTTGTTTCTTTATTTGTAACAGTCACGGAGCTTCAGAGTGTTGCTACCAACAAGAATTGCAATACTGAGCTATAGGAACAAGCAGAATGCATGCATCTCATGGGGCTTTTCACATGAATTTACCCAGCGAATGCTCTATTTTGCAGGCGCAACTTTTATCGAACTGGCCAAGATCTCAACAATTGCAGCACCTGCCAGAACACGGCATGCATCATATACAGGTACTTGGCCTCAACTGAGGCATTGTAGAGCATGGAATTTGCAGGGTCCACAAGACATTCCCATAAACTCCCTTAGATGCAGAAAGTCGAGAGGAAGGCAAACATAGGAGGTTGTTGAAGCCTGGGCTTAAAAAACAAGGTATTTAACTTTGAAATGTGAACATCTGGTTTCAACACAGGCTTTACTTTGTTTCCTTGCAATAAGATCTATGAGAAAATCCTTTTGAGGTAATCATCCCTACACTTTATTGAACATTAAATGCAGGCACAGTGCTCTGTCTGCATGAACATCTGTATCTCACTTCACCATTATACCTTGTGAAGTAATGTTAATATCCTGGGGTGTTAAGGCCTGGCACATAAAAAAAAAAAACATTTTCAGAGACCAGAAGGGGCAAGACTCAGGACTCCAATCTAGTTCTTTCTGATCCCAAACCTTGTGACTTTGATTTTTCTAACACATTGCCTTTTCCTCAACAGTAGCAATCACATGCTCAGCAGGTACATTATGTCAAGAACTGTGTTAAGCACTTTTTGTTTATTCTAGGTACATCATTTCCTTCCAGCAGGGGATAAACTTGTGGCAACAAAGTGCATTTTTATAAGAAATAGAAGGAAAACATCATAGGATGGTGAAAGCACTAAACTTGGAGTCAAAATCCCCAAGTCTGATGTTCGCTGATTTGTTTAGGGCTCAGTTTTCTCATCTGCAGTATGAGGATCCCATCAGAGCTGACATGTGGGCCAAAAAGTGTAATATATGTGCATGCCTCTAGCAACTGAAAACCTCTGTGTAAATCCAAGGACCTATTACTGTTATTGCTGGGAAAATGAGTGCCTCCTTATTTGAAAGGCCACTTTCAGAAGCATGGTGGAAAAACATCAAAAGAGTCACTTCAGTGGATGGCATCTAATTTTACTTGACAAAAGTGTATAGTTTTGCTTTCTCTATTACTTTTCTCTCTCAGATAAGAAAGCAGCTCAAGACTTCAGCAAACTGAAACCTAATTGGGTTGCCTGAGTCTTTAAAAAAAAATTCATTCTCTCTGGCAGAATCTGAAATTTCATTCTAACAAGGGATGAGGGTTCTGGAAGTCAAGAACCCCCATACTTAGACCCCTCTACTTCAGTATTTTCTCATTGAACTGCCAATTCCTCAAAGCTAGGAGCCACAGGACAAGATATTTTTATGAAATAACACAATTTTCAGACTGCTCACAGAAAATGTCCTTTAGAAAGGGGCCCCTGGAAAAGTAGTCAGTCTTATCAATTACTTTCCTTTTTTGCTCCTTCTTTTACTTACATCTCATATGTTAAAGAAATGTCCTAGTCATTAGAACAAGAATTATTGACTGTCTAGACAGGTAGGGAGGGCAAAAAACCACTATCCATCATAAACAAGAATTATTTTTAACAAACCTCCATTTAAATTGTAGACAGGCTCTTCAGCAGCCAAATGATGTATTTTCTATTTAAGATGACTTTTTATTTAGACGATGCAAGTGAAAAGGATAAGTGCTTATTTTTTAGTCTACTGGGAGTTTCAGGGCCTGGCTTTGGGCAAATCATTTTTGGCCTCTGAGTTTCTTCATCTGAAAAATGAGGTCTTTAATTAGATGGTCCCTAGGGCCCTTTCCAGTTCTGATGTTCTTATGCTCCACACTGAATTAAAAGGAGCAATATTTGACTAAACTATGACCTTCCAATAAGACTGAAGATGTTTGCATTTTCCTAGTACTTAGTTCAAACATCCCAAGCAAACATTCTAAATTAAGTCACACCCCTGGCTGGGTTAGCAAACCTACATGCACACATCCTTCCCAGCTTTCCAAGAACAGGCAGTGTATGCATCCATCCCTCATTACCATTCAAAACCAGACTGTTCGCTCAGACAGTATCTATATCCTTGTGTCTAAGCCATTGTGAAGGAATACGCAATTAATTTGATGAAAGCAAAGAGATCAGCACAACATCCCCATCATTGTAACAGTGGGAAGATGAGAGTTGTCATTTTTTTTTCAACATTTCAAATGACTTCAAACCCTATGTTGTGTCCTGGAAAGTCAGATCTTACAAACTAATGAATAATTGATGAGAAATACTCATCCTCGGGCCTTGTTGAGCTTTGGTCTCACTCCCTGATGATGGATGGGCGCAGTGCACGTCACTGTTTATAAAGTGCATGGGCTACTGATGGATTGCCTGCTGGGTCTTCTTCTCTGGAGATGTTGCTGTTAGGTTAGTAGCACATAAGTTTTGCTAAGTGGCCACTTAAGACAAAGGCTGTGACCATTACTTGCTTTCACATTACTTGCTCCCACCAAGACATGTAGGACTATTGGTTCTATACGACTCATTCTTTCTGCTTTAAGAGGAACCTTCAGCCTGACCCCCCCACCTTCAAACTCCTTGGCTTTCTTCTTACCATAGATCACTTTGGCAGATCCCATATCACCAAGGAGCAAGCACCAACAGTAATGCCAAAAGATTCCATGCATTCTATACAGCAGGGAGAATGGCCTCCTTTGAATTTTGATAGTTGCAGGCTCCAGGGGAAGATGATGGGCAGGGGCGCCATGCCTCGGGCTGGTTCCAGTCTGTGCATTCCCCAGTTACTCTCCTTACCCCTCCTTACTGTTAATTCTAGGGCAATCTTTAAAGTGTTGGGCGAATGTCACTTGTAGTACCCAAGATTAAATAACATGGAATTACCTTGTGAGAAAGTTGTTCTCTTTTCAAATTTATTTCAAGCCTTCTTCCCCGGTGGGGCAAATCTGAGATGGGAGCTACGATGTCTGCAAAACCTTTCTAATACTTGCTTATCACACATCTTTGCCTGGAGAGAGTAGGTATCAGGTTCATAGCCATAGGAAAGCAACAGTATCTAGCCAGAATGCAATGGTTTTTTAATGAAAACTTATTACTTTGAAGATGAGCCCCCCCCCCACCCACCCAAGTATTCATTGTAAATGATGCCGCTCTCTATTGTCAAAAGTGATATTGCCTATTTGGTATAAATGTTTTTGCTTGAAAAGTTAATTAAGTTAGAGAGCAAAAAATATAATAATTATGCAAAACCCATGAAGATGGTGAAGTTTGGGAAATGACACCCGAGGGAATGTGCTGCCTTTCCTCTGCTCAAGGGCATGCGGCCTCCTGGAGCCACAGCCTGCTCCCTCCCGCTCCCAGTTCTCTGCTCCTCCAGCCATGTCTCCAGCTCTTCATCTTCACCTTCACTCTAAAAATAGCCCCAGCACTTCTTTGGAGGACTTGGACTACAATGATCATGCATTTATTTCTGGACGTGACTCCTCCCAGGAAAAATCTGTTTGGTTTAAGTTGTGAAATGCTTCAAATGTTTGAAGGAAAAAAATTGGAAGTCTTTCTTGGCAAAATTTTCTTCTACTATCTAAGCATGTTGCTTAGGAAACTGGAAATAAAGAGCAGGCAAGAATTAAAATTTTTTTCAATGGGTTGAAGGGAAAGTTTAACCATGTGAGATTTGAAAAGTACTAGGGAGAGAAATGGAAGAGCTATTTTTAGCCAGGGGTCTACCTTAATATCTATTCAGGCTTAAATTGTGCTCATGGATTTTAGGTTTATTACTGTGAGTCTACCTTCTCTACCTCTTTCATGGTCTCTTCTCTCTCTCTCTCTCTCTCTCTGTCTCTCTCTCTTCTTCTCTCTATCCCTCTCTCTCTCTCTTCAGTATATAACAGCAGCTTCAGAAAAATGCCCTTTATCTCAGTGTTGAACAAGCCCCAGTATCAAACATTTAACTGTGTGTGTTTAAACTAACTATAGCTGCTTATATTTTGATATCTCAAATTTACCATATACCAAAACACACTCATTATTTCCCCTCACAAAATTCTCTTTCCATATTTCATCTGTTGTTCAACAGCATTAACCATGACTCCATAAAGAAATCATAGCTCCATCACCTGACTCATCTTCTTCACAACACACATCAAAAATTGGCTACAATTCTACCTAATAGATCCAGCCTCTTAGCTCTAGCCCCCTGTCTCTGGCTGGTAAAGGCCCTTATCACTTGTCACTTGAACTCTAACTGGTCCTTTTGCCATAGCTTGCTTTGGTCCCATCCCAAATAAGCCTTCGCAAAGACTGCCAAATTTCCTGAAAAGTAGAATCTGACTATGTCAGTCATCTACCAAACAATTCTGTCCTGCTTCTTGTCATTTCCTAGCTAGGTTTATAAGATTTTTTAATGCCAATCTTCTTAGCTTTTGTTTTCTCATTTCTCTTTAGTCTCATAGCTGACTTCAAACACCTGTGTTGTATTGGGCCTGGGTGCCTCAGCTCCTGGAATGCCTTCACTGCCCTACTTTGGATGATTCCTGCTCTTGAGCTTAAATCCAGTTCTTCTGAGAGCCTTGTATGTCTCTCGGAGGAGGCCTGCCAGGCATTATTTGTCTCTCTATGCCTGTTATCCTGTTGCATCAGAATACAGTGTTCATGAATTTCTTTCCTTCAGCAAATAGCCAGGGCCTCCAAGTCTTGGGCCAGGGTATAATACATAGTTTCTTTTCCCCATAGATTCTCATCAAAGAAGGGGATGCTTATATTGCCCAAGGGAAGAATAAAAAATAGTAGTGGGCTTGAGATTGCAAATTCATTGTTATCCTGTGTAACAATGGGGACAGATATGGAGGGTCTAAATCAAACATGTTCTTATTAGAGAGAGGGATTTTCTAGGTAGCAGATCCTCCTTAGATTTTTTTTTTTTTTAACTGCATCAAACAATAACTGAAGGTTGTACATGGATTGTCAGTTTTCAAATACCTGGAACACTACATATTTTCAACAAGATAGGAACTAATCAAATCTTCCTTTGATGACTCACAGAGCTTGTTGCAATTTCACAGGACATTGAGATCCTTGTTCATGTGGCCATCCAACATTATTACCCAGCATTTCTGAGCAAAGAAGTAGTAGGAAAGGCAACTTTTGACTTGTGGAAAACCATAAAATCCTTCCAGGCAAAATATATTTCCTTTCAATAGAACTGCCTAATGACCTCATTGGTAGAGGGGATTTAGAGATTAAGGTATTAAATTTGCAGGCCTTTTTGGTAAAAACATCAAAATCCACTGTGCTGGGCAGAATCATGGCCTTATGCGATTTCCACATCCTTACTCTTGGGCCCTGTGAACATGTTACTTACATGGAGAAGGAGTTTTGCACATGTGATTCAGTTATGGATCTCAGGACAGGGCAAGAATTCTGGATAGTCCAGGTGGGCCAGTGTAATCACAAGGATCCTTCTAAGGGAAGAAGGGAAGCAGGAGAGGCAGAGGTAGAAAAGGTTATATGACAACAGAAGAAAAGGTTGAAGTGATAGCACAAACCAAGAAGGTGGGCAGCTTCTACAAACCACAGCTCCTACAAATCAAGAAGGCAAGGGACAGATTTTCTTATAGAGCTTTTAGATGGAACTCAGCTCCGTAGACACCTTGATTTTATAGGTCTGGGAGACTTCTGACCTTCTGAACTCTAAGAGCAAAATTTGTGCTGTTTTAAACATTTAGGTGTGTGGTAATTTGTCTCAGCAGCAACAGGAAACTAATACACTCAGATGAAACCCTTATAATTCATAAGCTACTCATATTATTAAATAAATACCTTCTTTTGAATGATTTTTACAATAATGATGGCAGGTGAGAGAAAGAAGAGAGATACCACTTAATGAGCATCTACTATTTACTGGCCTTGAAAGTACCTTCATTTTTTTTATTCAATCCTTACACCAAGTGAACTAAAGTTACTTCCCTTTATAGATGAGGACTTTGAGGATCCGAAGGGTCAGACACACAATATTCAAATTAAACAACTGAGGCTGAGAGACAGAGCCTCCTGCACAATTACTCTGGAACTAATAACTGGCAATGACAAGATCAGAACCCAGTTGTGTGTACCTGCTAGACAGACTGCACAGCATGTGGCCTTCAGACATCAGAGCAGCTGAGTGGGTATTATCTCTACAGATGTTATATGACTGAGTTCTATTGAGCCAGGGGCATTGTGAGGGTTTGTGTTTTAGATGCAGACCCTAACTAGTGTTCTCAAAATGGGATCCTGTGCTGTCTATATCAGAGTCTTGTGGGTATCTCTAAATAATGGATGTTTGGCATTACGCCACTTCCCAAGCCTGCTGGATCAGAGGGATGGGTGTTGAATAGGAATCTATCATTACTGCATGATTCCTGCGAAGGTCTGATCCAGCAAAGCTTGGAAAACATTCAGTCAGGTAAAACAGAGGTCTTGAAAGGGGATGGTGGCAGTTAATTTACTGAAAACTTTTGTGACCACCAATCTACATGTCCATGAATAGAAAATTATTGCTAATGAAATAGCCCAGCAACCACTTTTTTGTTGTAAATGCATCACTGGAATGATAACTTGCTTTTCTGCTTGGCTCCAATTATAGGGTTAGATGGTGGTTGAAAGCCTCACTAGGGAGTGTAGGTGAGAGTGGAGGGAAATAGGAGGGGCCTTGCTCATGGAGTAAGCATATCTTCTGATGCCTCCTCTTACCAATGAGAGGAGAAAATGAGTCTCTCTTAGTCCACTTTGGAGCCCAGGCTTGCATTATTCATCACCTAGGGGATTCATTTGTAGTCTCTCCTTCCTCCCACATCTCCCAGTTCCTCCTCCAGCCTCATCTGAGATCAGGAATCCAGTGGCAATTCCTGCTGCCATTCCTCCTCCAATTAAGGTTAAGACCAATTAATGCCCAGTCCGGCTCCCAGGCCCAATGCCTGAATGCTAAAAACTGCCTGCTTTTAGGTCCTAGAGGAGCAATTACAACACCTGAAAAAGTGGGTGTGCAGCGCTGCCTGGCACTAACCCCCCTTTGAGAGAAGACACCACCCCATGCTCCCTAACCAAGGAAGATTCAGGCTGAGTGTTAAATCCTCCACTATTCTCTTATTTCCTCAAAATTCACAACTTCATCAGTATTACTCCTCCACTGTTAGAACTCTTTCTAAACCAGACAGAGAAGAGGTCACAGCTATTAAAATGGAGATTTACTGAAAGCACTTCCCTCTGTACTTGGCAACCAGCATCCCAGTGCCTAGTGCTGCCCCTCACAGTTTTGATATTCAGAACTGATCATAGAGAGGCTTCCGGGAACACAGAACAAAGCCATTCAGCCTTGAGCACAGCAGGAGGTGAACCAGGGCTTCATCCTTCCAAAGTAGCAGCTGAGCTCCAGGAGGCAACTGGGGTCATGTAGTCAGTGGTGCTAAGCAACTTCCTTGAGTGTCCATCCATGGTCAAGCTTTTTAGCCACTGGACCTTGACCTCGCCTGCTACTTAAAGCTATTACATAACCAGTGAAGAGGGAATCTCACCAGAAATGCAACATGCTCTGTGGGTTTAGCAACCAACTCTCCACTTAAATGATTCAGTAGTTTCCTCTTGTATGTTTATGATGTTCTCTCAGCATGCAGCCAGGTAAACTATGAGAGCCCCATCTTGCAGCCACAGTTTTCTCTCTGGCCATCAACGAAGACCACCATGAAACTGCAAAATACACAGCATATCTGTTCTTCCTAGTAATCACAGATGCATTTGCAGCTCTCATTACATTTCGATATGAAGTAAGCAGCCTTCATTTCAAATGCTGGAATGTGAACTGTACAGCAATACTATCCAGCACCCATAAAATAACCTCCATCAAACACAACTTAAGTTGTCTCTCTAGAAAATAGGCATAGAGTTTAGCGTACATGTGGACATTTCTCAGAGCACCTACAGGTTGTTTTGCAAGACATTTGCATCTAGTTCTTGTTTCTCTTGGGTAGTTTTATTCCCTTCCTCTTCTCCCCAGAGTGTAAGGGAAAAGAACCAGAATTTACAGCATCAGCAATTTATCTGCAATAAAAATGAAATCTATCTTAATGCATTAATAGCTAAAGAGGCTGAAACATGACATAAATGTAAAATCAAGCAAGCTGAGTTTCACAGGAATAGCAAACGGATGGCTGCTGGCACTGGGCCATAGTTGACCATAGAATGACCCAATCATTATTTTTTTATCACGTTAATGCAGAGCAGATCATTTCCATTTGTCAAACCAGGCACTGCGCCAGGCATTGTGCTAAACGCTATACACATATTGTCTCCTTTCCGACTCCCAGCCACCCTAAAATGTGGATCTGGTTAATATTCCCATTTTACAGAGGGGGAAACTGAGACTCAGGGAGGTAATATGATTTGTCCAAGATCCAACAGAACTAGGATTTAACCCAGTCTTATGTTCAAAGGCTTCTCCTGTCCTTTCCCTGCTTATCTTTCACCCTTGTATAACCAGGAATATAGTGTTAAAGTTCTCTGGGATGACCATCCCTTTCTGAGGCTTAACATGAAGACCCTGACAGAACCATAGAACCCAGAACTCAGATTTTCTTTTATAGCAATAAGCAGTGAAGATTTCTGCATCTTGGTCCTACTTTATGTGCTAAGAGAAGAAGCTGGGATACTCTGAGGATCTGTCAATAGACAGATGCCCCAGGAGAAGGGGTACATATGCTAACATGAAATGACTGTGAGTTGGAAGCTTAAAATCATACTCAATAAAAATGAGCAAATTGTTCATTAGAAGAAAGTTTTAGGAACAACATCTCTTCTAGGTTGGAGGGAAATAAACAGACCAACCTACTTTCCCAGACTGGAATTCTTCCCTAAAGACACTTACTAAAGTGGCATGATTTATCCAAGCGGATAGGGTTTAAACTACCCTTGCTGATTCCATTGATTCTTACAACAAATTCTTTAAAAAAGAAAGTTGCTGGAGGCCAATCAATCATTGGTGTACCTGGGTTCTGTGGCAGGAGGACCCAGAAAAACATTCCTACAGAGATGAAGAAGAGGTGGAGAGGGAGTTAGAACAGGTTTTGTCACCAGGGAGGTGGGAAAAATTTATTTCTTAGCTAACTTGCTTGGAGTATATGGTTTGTGGCAGTGACTTGCCACTGCTTTTATTTATAGAAGAGGAAGATGCCCTGCTGAGAAGGGAGTGCAAAAGGTCCAGGGTAGACCTAGGCAGCCTACCCCAGACCTCATATTGTTGAGCCCAGATATTTCCTTGAGCAATCAGCTTTCTAAGGGAGCACCCACCTTCTCTGGCTTCTCTGGGTGTGCAGTCCCTCTGCGGAACCTCCCTGCAACTTAAGAAACACTACTTTGGGTCCTCTGTGCAGCCCCATTAGGGTTGGGTATAGTTCCACAGGGTGATTCCAGGTCATTTAGGTATACCAGGCCCTGTGTCACCTCACTCCACCTCCTCCAGCTTCCCACTCCACACACCTTTGGCAACTAGCATCTCACACAGATGAGGGTCACTGAGTTCTTTCAGGGCAGTGTACCTGAGTGCACAGGCTTTGGAGCCAGAAGATCAGGGCTCAAATCCTGGCTCTGTGGCCCAGTAGTATGTGCCTTTGTCAGGACACTTAACCTCCCCTTGCCTCAGTATCCTCAGTTGTGGAATAAAGATACTATGATCTCTCTCCTGGTGCTGAGAATATCATAAAATGCATGAGAACAACTAAGTTTGCAGCATAGTGCCTACAATACAGATTTCACTCCATAGATGGTAGTCGCCCTCTCCTCCTCAGCCCTCCCTATCCCTTCTCCGTCTCTCCCTCTATTCCTCCTTTCCCCCCATTTCCTCCCTTTTTTATTGTTCTTATTAGTACGAATTTAAATTACCATGTGTCCTACCCTAACATTATCCAAACATGCTCCTGCTATTTATTTCTTCTTAGAATAGGACCCGGGTAACAGCCAGGCCCTGGACTGAAACATCTGATCCCTCTTCAGGAAAAACAAAGAATTAGGAAACAGGAAACTAGGTTTGGAATCTGATTGTGCTTCATGGTTTGACTTTCCTTCCTCAACTTGCTTTTCTATTAAATGAAAATAACGACCTTCCCTTCTTCCTGGCTATTGTGAGAATAGAAATGAGAATTCGGATCTGAAGGGCTTGCAAATTTGAAAGTGCTTTATAAGTGTAAGATGTTTCTGTTGTTTCTAAGTAAACTTGTATCTACTTTTGGTTCACCCAGCCAACTTCAGTCTGCCCAGCCAAGACACTGCTTCTATATCCTGGTTCTTTTGTTTGTTTATGTATTTATGTACTATTTGCTTTTCACCATTTCTTCTTCCAGACAAGCCATGACTTATGTTTCTTTCTATTTTCAATTACTCAGGAAACATCCTTCTGCTTTTCACCTAGCATAATGGTTAAAGCATTGATCTGTCAGCTAGATTAGTAAAATGCCCTCAGTGTGGTGTCATGCTCAGATTCTCTGGGTGTACAAGGCTCCCCAGTGAGCTGGGCACCACTGACCAAGGGCCAGGTATTCCATGCATCCTTAGAAGAACATCCTCACAGACCTGGAATGCTCCTGGCCATCTCAATGGCCTCAGGTCTGAATCCTGTGTTGTAATGATTTCTTTTTTTTTTTTTAAGATTTATTTACTTATTTACTTACTTATTTATTTATACAAGCACTGGGTACAGTCAGAAGCGCGGGAGGGTGAGAGAATTCACCAGAGCCAGAGGGAGAGCAGAACAGGCAGACTGACGAAGTATACTGCTGAGGGGAGCAGTGGGCGGCAGGAGAGGTCTGCACGCCATGTGGGACCCTCACCTGGTGGCCAGGGATCGAACCAGTGCTGCAGAGGCTGCGGGCATCTTCGCAGCCCAGAGCTCAACCGCTGCGCCACCGGGGAGGCCCCTGTAATGATTTCTTAACCACCATTTGCTCCTCATGTGCTAGAGCTCTGCACAACTAAAGAACTCAGCTGCCTCTCTTCTTAGGATCCTGCATGGAATATAGAGTATATGTAGAATATGAATGGCAGAAGATAGTAGGGTTACAACAGTGGGAAGTGTAAGAAGAAGGGGAGAAGGGAAGGTGAGATTGGAAAAGTTACTGGTATTCTCCCATGACACTAAATTCAAGGCAGATTCATTCCTCAAAATTTACAAACAATAATAGGCAAAGAGTTTGCTTGAATTCTTACCAAGTTACCAATATATTCCCCTTTTCAAGAGGTTGCTGGATATGATGTGGGTTGGCTGAGTATGAAGTTGAGGGGTATCTCATCTTCTCCACCCAGCTTCAAGTAGAGAATAAATAAGAGCGGGCACTGCTCCCTTATCATTTGTAAGGCAGCTGCCACCAAAGCAAAATCGACTCCCTCTCTTCCCCTCCAAACTAAACAGCAGTTTGTCAACCAGATGAATAAGAAGAAAAGGGACTATTTTCCTTTATGTTAATAAATTGCTTTGGCCTAAAAAACACTAATCAATTTCTTTCCAAAGCACACATGCTTCTTGATACTCTGCTATTTGCCTGGCCTTGAAAAGAAAGTCACTTTCAATCCCCTTTAAATTGTCAAGACCAGTGGAGGCAGTTGCAAGAGGAGGGTGGGGCGCTCCCTAAGTCCCAGTGATTATAATGGAACCCTGTGGTGTTTCCATAGAAACATAAAGAGTGCATTCTTCCCTGAATGTACATGGAGGGGAGGGGTGATGAATGATACTGATCACAAGGTATACAGTTACTGAAGAGGGGAGCATATGAGTGAGGAGCTAAGTAAGGCATGCAGTTCCTGAGATGGGGAGATGAAAGATTTAGTAAAGAGGTGAGTGGGCAGAGACCATGTCCCACACGAGGGAAGGAATTTCACCTGCTATTGTGTCCCATTTGCACAACTTTTCTGTGGCGTAACTTTATAACCCCTAATTTCAACTCAGTTTTAAAAGAAAAGTAACTTGCCCAAGGTTGCTCAGCTAGTAAGTGGTGCGGTTTCATTTCAAACCCATGTATGTTCCACTCAAGAACTCTTGTTCCGTCCTTTGCATTGGGCTGTACTAGAAATTGTGAGGATGAGACAGAATTTACATTCTGTCTTCCCCAGTCTCTGAATCCATCTCCTTAAGTTTTCACTGTAGGCAGTGAGGTATAGGTGGTACAGACAGAAACCCACCCAATGCTGAGAGACATACAGGGGTATAGTACCCAGGAGTATATCCTGGAAGTGGGAGCCTCAATGTATGAGTCTGTGAACACTCTTCTCACTTTCCTGAAAAATCCTGGGCTTTGACTAAAAGACCTCTAATAACTCCCAACCTTGCCTAGCACTTACTGAGGACACAGAGCCACTGGATTACAACATCAGAAGGCCAGGGATGTCTGTTTGTCTGTACATCACTCCTCTCCCAGCACATACAGAACAGAGCCTAGCATGTGGACAATGCTCAAAAATGTTTGCTGAATGTCTGGCAGAATACACAGTGCCTTGCTGTGTGCTATGTTGTACATGCATTATGTGGTGTAAACTTCAAGGACAGCTTATGAGTAGGCAACATGTTCATTTTGTAGATAAGGGCACTATAGTTTAACAATGAGAAATGAGGATCTCACAGCTAAACAGTTGCACTATTTTTTTTTTTTTTTTTAAAACACAGCCTGGGGCCTCCCTGTTGGTACAAGGGGTTAATCTCAGCATTATGAAGCTATACAGCCACTGTAGCATGAGTTCAATTCCCAGCCAGGGAGCTAACCCACATGGCTCAGCTGATCTCTCCTGTCTCACCCACTGCTCCCCTCAGCAGTGTATTTCAGTAGATCTGCCTGTTCTGTTTCCTGCTGTCTCTGGTGAATCCTCTCACTCCCTGCCCCCGCCCCCTGCACCTCTGGCCTATACCCCAGCTCTTGTATGCATGAATAAATAAAATAAATCTTTGAAACAAAGAAAAACACAGCCTGTATTTCCTCCGTTACAGTCAGGTAGGAGTGTGTCCCTGTCTAAGGGACCAGGGAGAAAGCAAAGGGTAAAAGCTGGGATGACAATCTGGGTGAAATCTACCAAAGTTCAGAAATGAAACCATCAGAGGCCCCTCCTAAATGTTCCCCAAGCACCAACACCCCATTGGACAGGCCACAGATAGGTGACTTGACTTTCTGAGGCATCAGCCCTTCCCCATCCATCTCAGAATGCCCAGTGACAGGCACTGACTGGTGGCTTCCTGAGTCACATATGATGAACTTGATTTGCCTTTTCAGTAACACTAAAGTTGACAGTGGATCTCTGGGAGGTTACCTGAGAAGGACAAGTATCTGTTTAATGATAACCCCTTTGCCACCATTTGGTCAGTCATGCCACTCACATGCAAATATGGGGTCTTTCCTCTACTACATTAAAGTTTTTCCTTTACCTCCTTGCTAAACCAGGGGAAGGCACTGTTTTCATGACCCTGCATTTCTTTCAGTTGCCATCCTTCTATACTGGCTGTCCATCTCTGGCCTTCTGAGAACTCTGCTCTGAAACCAGGAAACACACAGCTGAAAGTGTTAAGAGCCTGCTTGCAAGCACCTGGACACTGGGAACTCCTCCAGAAGTAAATTTCCAAAGAAGGACAGCAGACATTGAAGGCCAAAGGGATCTTTGGGCAGCTTGCAGGGATGACTACAGGAGTCCAGCTTTCTGGCCTGGCTCTCCAGGTTGTGGGGAGGTTTAGCCAGGATGACAGGCAGGCTGACTGTTCCTGAGGCCTCCTTCCCAAGTCTTCAAAGCACCTACTCTGTGCATGCCAGAGCTTCTGTGCTCCTGCTGAATTTTTGGGAACCCTGCTTGCCAGCAATGTTGGGTTTACCTCACAGACCTCTGTGCAGACAATACAGCAGGGTCTGTACAGTAACAACTTCAAACACACAAGTAAAATAACCACCACCAAAAAAGGTGGAATTAGGAAATGGCATGAAAGGAGTGTGTTTAAATATGTCTATGCTGAGAAGTACTAAGCATAATGTAAAGCTCTCCAAGACCCACCACTGAGAAGGAAGGCAAAGAGCAAGACATATTAGTAGTAATAATGGTAATGATGATAACAATCACAGTAATAGAAGCTTACTCATATGGAAGGCTTACTACCTGCCAGGCACTACTCTAAAGCTTCATTTGTATTCTCACGCTCGAGACATTAATTCTAAAGAAAGTCTTTGAGATAGGTGTTATTATAATGTCCACGTTACAGATAAGGAAACGGTTGTCAGTTTTATTTCTCTGTATTATTTAGACCTTTTATAATGAGGCAGCTTTGCAGGTAATGTGTAAAAAAATTGACAATTAGAAGCCATAGTAGGTATAAGAGAGAGATGGGTGCAATATTTACTGGAATGCCTACTATCAGACTGCCCTGTTTCATGCTTCATTTAAAGTTAATAACATCCCCAAGAGGAAGGCATTTGAGATGCCAATTTAATCAATGAGGAGCTGGAGGTTCAGAGGAGTGGCATAATATCCCTAATGTTACACAGTACCTAGTTTCTCAAAGCCCCTCTTTCATGTCAATGGAAGATGCTCTCTTAGAGATGCTAAATCAGTATGTGCTGGTTTAAATTTACTTTCCTCCTTTTCTCTCTGTGTTTTTTCAGTGTAGAATATGATTTTCGACAGCAGGAAGGCAGGTTCCATGAAGTGCTACAGAGTCTGGAGGAAGTGGAACCAGTTGAGGAGGCATCTCCTCCCCCAAAGTCCCTAGCAGAACCACCGGTCCCTGAGAAACAGGACTTGAGACGGAAAACCAAGAAGGTGAAGAAGAAATGTTTCTGGTGGATCTGACCTTGTTGGGACCATTCAATAACTGGCTACCTGAGGTGGGGAACCACTGCCTTTGGCCTTCCCTACTTCTCAGCGAAGAAGTCTCTAGACCTGCAAGACAGGAAAGACCGAGGCTGGTTTAGCTGCTGCTGGACCCCTGACCATCAACCTCACCTGAGTGAGTGCCACTGCTTGCTGAGGACTTCATGGACCCCAGAGTGACCACCACTCGCTGTGTTCCCTGTCACACACACCAGGCCACATCCTGGCTTGCTGTTCTAGATCCCTACCATGAGCAACCCCCATGGCACCTTCCAATACCTCTGTGATGCTAAGTTCCTTCCTTCCCATCCTGGGCTCATTAACCCAAAGGAAACAAAGAAAAAAAATGCTATGCAGAGCAGGAAGATAGAGGAAGGTTATAAGCAGATACCCTAGAAAAAAAAATTAGAGACACAAACTAGTGATTTTCTAATTTTGGGGGGTAAGTAACACAATAGAAGTGAGCAGGGTATAAAAACGCAAGATTAGCCTGCTGGGTTGGGTCATTTTTGGTTTTAATCAGTCCTTGAGTCCAAATCAAGGATTTATCATTTCACACTATGTGGGCCTTACAGTCTGTGGCAGAGTATGGTTATCCCAGGGTGTAAGGAATTGTTGCTGTCCTGTGTGTGTAGCTGCTCAGGGTCCACCTTAAACCATCATTCTTCTCTGCCTCAGATTGACTAGCAAATGGGTAGGATCTGGTTCGGGTTTGAACTTTAAAACTCCAGTTAATCCCCCTGAAGCATTTTTCATAAGATCCCATAGCCTGTCTGTCCTTTTCATCTAACTAGCAACATAAACAAGATTAAGATAAGGCACAACATTGGTTCTTACACATTCATCCCTGCAACAGCCTTGTAGATAGGATCAAAAGTATATTAATCTATACAGTCTCTTTTCCTAGTGACCAGGCAATGGCCACCGGAATGAAGCAGCAGCAGGACTGGAGATAAGGATTATATATAGAGAGAAAGATATATATATTTCCATTTTAGTATTAAAGATCTTTCCTTCCCAAAGTTTGAATTCTTTTAAAGTCTAATATTTTTAGACAAGACTCCCCCAAACATGGATCCAGTCAACTTACATAGCTGAACAAACTATGAAAAGTAGTATCATTAACTAATTGCTACATGTTCATGGGATGAAAGTTGGTGGGCAAGGGTTACATTCCTTCTCCTTTAATTCTCTACCAGCCTGTGGTTGGACTGATGCTGCTTAAAAAGGGATCCTAAAACCATCCACAAAGGAGGCATTTCCTAATCCCCTTCGCTGAAGACCAGGTGTCTGTGTTAGTCTTTGCAGAGTGCAGCATCTGTGTGAACATAGGATGCATGCACCCCACTGCAAATTGAGACTAACTGAGCAAACCACTCTCACAGTTTCACCTCCCCCTGTCACAGCGCTGCAGTGCAAAAGCTATTTCAGTGAGAGCAGAGAGGAAAATTTGGCAAGGAACCCCGGCTTGCACTATTTAAGTCTTAGAATGTCATTCAAGATGTTCTTGTTCTGTTTCTAGTGTAATGTTTAAACCCACAAAATGAGACTGGAATACATAACGTTAAGTTGAAATTAAGATAAATACACTTGTCATACTTAAGAAGCCACATTTCAATAAGATATGCTACCACTGGCTAAAAGCCACAAATCTTTCCGTATCTGCACAATCAACTCTCAGTTGGCCCCAACAACGGAAAAGAACAGCAAAGAGGATAGTCAAATAGAGCAGAATCATTTGGGATCTCTTACATAATTTTATCTTGTAGTAGTGCTTCCATCTTAATTTGCATTGCTTATGCCAATTTTGAAATTAATTCATATTCTCAGGCAGCATGCTAGAATTACAATAATCCCATTCCTGGAATTAAGAGACCCCAGGTAACAGAGCAGTGTGTCTCATATGCCTTTGGCGAAATGCTTGAAATTTCATCATTTTGTCTGTCTATTTTTGAAGAGAGTTATAAACACCTGCTCTACTTACTGTAACTGCTCTGTGCATGCTCCAACATCAAATAAGCAAAATGACCCAGCATTGAACTGGTTTGGCAAAGTGGGCCTGGAATGATGAAGAGGCATCTAAGGTAACTCACACAAGTATATAATACTTGGTGATTAAGAAGTGCATATTGTCATACACATGTTGGGGTCTCAGATAAACCCTCACCTGCAGTAAGTGATAGTGGGGTTGATAAATATGGACATTTCTAGAAATAAAACCAGACCAGATTATATGATTCTATACCAAAGCACAACACAGCATGGCTTGGGTCTCCAAACTGAAAGTGGCAAGGAGGTCATTTCTGAAAATTGAACATTTGAAATCAGTATGAAGGAAAAGTATTCAGTAAACATAAACAATCATTTCTCTGTTAAAAGAAACACACATATACAAATATCCAAACTCTATGCTCATCTACTCATGTGCAAATGGCTTCTTTGTAAAATATTATGTCACGTCTACCTTGATATTCTACAGAAACGCTATACTTGAGGTTATATGGCTTAATGGAAAGATATTAATTTAGCAAAAATTACTTTTATAAAATGGAAGGGAAAGAGATCAATCCATCAACTTAAGTGGCAGGAGTTTATGTAGCTGCTTTCTCTGTAGTTAAAAAAAAAAAAACGTGTATTCATTATACTTGGAACTTAACAGCTCATCTATAGAGCACCTTCTTAAAGACTATGTACTAATGTAAGGTTTTGTAAATTTCTAAACTGTTTTAAATGGGATATTATCTTTTGCAATAAACTTACATATTTTTCCTAGGTTTTAAGACTTGATTACTAACGTGGGTCACTTTTGGTTACAAAATATAAACTTAAGAAAGACACCTTAGTAGTCCTAGGAAAGGGGCTATATTTCATTACAATCACTTCTATATGTTTCCCAAGGAAACAAAGAACTAATTCAAAATTTAGTGCGGCAATGATCTCATGAAGCACCACATGTCCTGGGAGCAAGCAGGACATGTGAATCAATGGGACAGATCTTGGCTTCATTTATATGGGCACACCTTCCAAATTTTTATCATTATACTTGCATAATAAGCTACATGTGTAAGCTGTGATTTAGTCAATATTTTTCTTTCATTATTTTTCTCATAATTTTCATCCTGAAAAGGCAACTTTTTATCCCTAACATGACAAAAACCAATATGATGTCCCCAAAATAGAAGATAAAATCAAAATAATTTTATCAAATTCTTGCTAGAGACTGCTGAGTGTTGAAGGAGCTAAGTCCAGCTCTCTTTGTTAAAAAGGCAGATTAGCAAATACTCAACATGTGTTAAAACCACATTAACACCAAACACATTTTCTACTTGGATAATGAGGAGTTTTGAGACTATTATAAAGAAAATAATGTACCCATCACATGATTCCATTCTTCCCACCCCTGCATTGTCTGTGAAGCGCTTAAAATCCAGCTCATTAACAATTAAAGAGGGAAAAGAAAATGTTGCCCAAAGAACAGAAGTCTTAGCTTAGGTATTGGTCAGCTGCCTAATTTTTTTATGATGACCTTGAGAAAGTTAACCTCAGTAAGCCTCTTATTCCTTTTCTTATAGTGATGAACATAACCTTTGTCTGCTAGGGGGTCCTGATAATTAAATGGGTGAAAGCACTGAGCACAAACTTAGGCACACAACTGCTGAATAAATGCACAGTCATTCATTTGTTAAATGAAGTCAGTTGGGAGAGAGGACAGAAGAGATCTTCTTGTTAGGGGAAAGGATGTCCTGAGCTAATTCCATGCATGCTTTGTGGACCCCACCCCCACTCCAAACCAAAGCCATCAAGACACTGGGAAAGACAAATCCCATCACCACCAAAGGGAAGGTGGCTGGGACCTGAGGGTGGAGTTAAGCAGCCAGGCTTGGTATAAAAACCAGACACATGGGCCTTAGGGTCTCTCTCTCTTTTGCCTCCTGGCTTCACGGCTGGTGGCTCGCGGCCAGCTCTCAAAGTGCCATTTGGGATTCCAGATCGGCGGATCGGATAGGGTGCATTTAAAACTTTGTCTCCCACTTTTCTCCCTGAGTTGTACATTTCCTCATTTGCCCTTTCCTTGTAAACAAACCTTTTATTAACCTTTCGCGTGTGCCTGCAGTAGAGTATTAATAAGTCCTTTTAAGCGCGCGGGTGAGGAAACACAGTCAGGCAACCCGTTTTGTATCAGGGCTGCCCTGTAACAATGTGACCACAAAGGTTTTCAGAATCCAGCTTATTAAGATTTTCTAAGGAAAAGGGTGATAAAGAATCAACTTTTCCTGACCTTATTAAGACCAGAAAATGGCAGTAAATGTTAAGTAACAAAGTCCTCAGTGATCCAGAAGAATATGCAGGCACAGAAAGCACAGCATGGCACTCTGGGAAATTAAGGACTTTTTTTTATGTTTAATGAAAATATTTTTTTTATTCCCTGTCCACACTCCAACAAAAATATTTTATACCGCTTAATTTTTAAAACATAATATGATAATTGTAATGCAATATCTGCCATTTTAACCACTTCAAGTGCACTTTTCAGTAGCATTAATTATATTTACAATGTTATGCAATCATACCACACTGTTTCCAAAACTCTTTCATCAACCAGACAGAAACTCTGTGCCTATTAATCAGTAATCCCTTATCCCTCATTCCCTCTAACTCTAAACTCTAATTTACTTCTTGTTTCTATGAACTTGCCTATTTTAGTTTTTTTTTTTTAATTTTATATATATTTTACATTGTTCTTCCTTTTTGTACAATGCATGCTTTCTCCTCTCAGGTGTAGTCCCTGCAAAATTCCCATCACCAAATCACCTGTGCACCATCACCATAGTGCCCTGTGCAAGAACACATTCCCTCCCCTGTTTTGATCCCTCTCCCTCCCCTGAAGAGTGTCTCTAATTAATAGTTGCCTGTTTATTTTGTTTTTTAATTTATGATAATTATTTTTTTCCTCATCCCTTATTTGGTTCCCCTACATTTCTCCTATAAGTGAAACCATCCGATATTTTTCTTTTTTGAAATGAAGGATTCTTGTTGTGTGGAATCAAACATCCCAAAGGTGAAAGACACTGCAAGAGTTGGGCTCCTGTCATTTCAAGCACAGGATGATCTGTCAAAGGGCTCCAGCAATCACATAGCAGAAACTGAAGTTGGGAATTATGTGATTGGGTGGAATGTGTAAGGATCTACCAGATGCCACAGCCCAGGGCAGTTGTAGGAAACAATGACATTAGACTTGAAACCCATTCTTACCTCCAGGTAAGTTTCCTCATTAGCTGCACAGAGGCCTCAATATAACCTTCACAAAAGCTCTCATTTCCAGTTACTCAAGGAAACTTTGATATATGCTAAAAACATATCTCTGCTAGTTCCATATTACTTTTAAGTTTCAAAAACCTAGATATTTTATGGTCATTATGTTATAAAGCAACCCCGATATAAAATAAAATGGGTTGCCTGGCTGTGGGTCCTCACCTGCGCATTTAAAAGGGACTTATTAATGCTCCACTACAGGCACACACAAAAGGTTAATAAAAGGTTTATTTACAAGGGAAAAGGAATTATGGAAATGTACAACTCAGGGAGAAAATAGGGAAATAAAGTCCTTAATGAGTACTACCCGATCCGCCGACCTGGAAACCCAAAGGCACTCTCAGAGCTGGCCGAATGCTGTGAGCTGGCGGGGAGCCAAAATGGGGGATCCCCTCCAAAGCTCACGTGTCTGGCTTTATACCACACCTGGCTGCTTAACCCCACCCTCAGGTCCTAGTCACCTTCCCTTTGGTGGTGATGGGATTTGGAGTTCCCAGTGTCTTTTGGCTTTGGTCTGGAGTGGGGGGTGGAGTCTACAAAGCCTGTATGGAATTAGCTTTAGGACATCCTTTTTCCCCTAACAATTATGCCCATCAAGCATTGTTTTCAATAAAAAGCATTGAGGAACCACACTCAACAGTGTTTGACTGGTTTAATGGGCATAACCCCCTTTGGAGTCCTTTTACCTCAACAGCTGTCCTGTCAATCCCCCAGGTCCCCTTGTTCTTGGGATTTTGCTTGGGGCACCCAAACTTGCTGCTGGTTAAGTTAAATGTAGAGTCAGGCAGGGAGCCTCTTACCAGGACAAAAATCTTGATATGAGGATATCTGCTGAAAATATCAGGTAGACATTATAGTCAGATTAGCATAACCAGTTAGACCAACTTGACAGGAAATTAAGTGTAAAACAAAGACTAGAGATAGGATGTTTTGATCAGCAGCAACAATGGACCCCCCCCCCCCCAGCAACAGCCCCTATTCATCCTCCCCTATCTTGTGATAGACTATTATGCATCCCCAATCCACATCCCCGCCAACCACATTCCTCCACACATTCCTCCACAGACTTTCCCACCCGCTACATCTCTAGAGATGTAGTCCTTCTAGGCCTCTCTCACTCTCACTATGTGGACCTAGAGTTATTTTTTCTTCATCCTGTGCTTCTCTCAAGGTTGCTGCCCTGCGAGATGACATTGTCCCATCTTCTTTTAACCAAGTGACAGCTTGATTTCCTGTTGAGCACAATTAACACTCCTATCATAAATATATGATTCCTAGTTGCATCCTACAGGACTCTCAACCTATGAAGAATGAGCCTAGGGCTTGTATGGTTTTCTCATTGCCAGAGGCAGCCAGGTACCAAGCTCAGCATACCTATCAGTTTTATGCACCCTGATTCAAACTTTCACTCTTCTCTCAATGGCATCCACCAAAATATCCCAACTGGTCTCCCCACACCTACTCTCTTTCCCTTCCAATATATTTTCCATGCAGCTGTGAAAGAAGTCATTGACAAATTTGTATCTGAACCACATCATACTCTGGTGAAAACCATTCAATTGCTTCCTGATAAACTTACAACATAAGACCAGGTATATAGGGATGATCAGAAGGCACACCCTGCATCTCCCTGGAAGCTCCCAACATTGACACTTAAAAGATTTGTGTATACTCCCTAGAATATTCCCCATCACACTACCCTCCCTGTCCAGTTTTGAGGTCTGTTGGGACTTCCCAGGTAAAGCTTTCCATGAGTACCAGCAATGAAGCTCCAGACATACCAAACACCAATCTTATATACTCACCTGACACAGGGGCCCCTCCATCAAAGTCCTTAGCACAGTTGCCTTTGTACATATTGTGTCATTCTTTGATACAAGCCTTTTGCTTTCATTATCCTGTAATCTTCCTATGATAGAAGTCCTGCTTATTTTTGCATATCTTTGTATCTCAGCACTTAGCACAATGGGATTCAAAGATATGTTGCAGAAACAAATTAATGAATGAATTTGATCCACTGGAAAGACATGAAGAAATTATGCCGTGTTTTTCTTCATCTGTGCTCATGTGAGGATGGTACATAGATGTGTGTACATCTCTATTTGTGCTCCCAGAAGTATCCAGCCTTCCATTGACTAGGGCTTTCAGCAGCTAAGCTGCCCAGGGCTTCTAATTCCACAGTGGTCTCCAGGGCATTCAGGACCCAGGAATATCAAGCCACTACCATACTTTCCCACTGCTGCTCTTCCAACATCTTCATCCCAAATAGTGATGGTCTGGCTTAACCTTATTTTGAACAAATTGTTGTCATAATTAAACCCCAATGAGTTTGCACATTTTACCAAAATACTGCCTTCCTGTGTGAGAGAGAAAATTAGTTTTGAAATTAAGGCAAATTGTTAACTATATTCGTTGTAATGTTTCCATTAAAATGGCAGAATTTATTACATGTGACCTCATCCATTTCAGACAAAATGCATTTAAAGGAGACAGAGTCTATCTAACTAAAGAAGTATTTTGGGCAAACCATTTTGCCCTGGCTTAAACCACAACTACAATGAAAAGACAATAAAATAACACCACTGGATATTTTCTTCAAAGCAAATGAAAGCTTTATTATCATGATTGCTTTCAAAAATTCTCAGAATCCATAAGTAAATTATATTAAATTCCACTCAGATGAAAGCCATATTTTTTCCTCTTGGCAAAACCTCAATATGCATTTTTCAATCATCTGCTAAACACAGTGACCTGTAATCAGTGCCTGGGCTTGGTTTCCCAGGTAGCAAACACAATGCTGTAATACCCTGGTTATGCTGGCAGAAGAGCCTTCTTTTTCCTGAGCCAAATGAGCTGAGTCATTTTAATTGTTGAAACTGAGAGTAGTTCACATGGCTCTTCCAGCCAGCACACCCAGTCTGAGTGACCCAATCCCACAGGTAAAATTCCCAAATGGGTAATGGAGGAAATGAATAGTTACCTGTTGTTATTGTGTTTTGCTTGTTTAACACACACACACATACACATGATGCTTTCTGCAGCATTAGCATAAGGGATCAAAGAGAGCAAAGCAAAGCCACATGGACCATCAACACTCACCAACTCTGACCACCACTTACCTAATTGGATGGCCTGGAATGGATCTCCCCCTCCCTACTACTACACATCCATTAGTTCTAAGGAAATTTCTTAGGTAAACCTCAGTTCATAATTACTTTTTCTTTTTTTTTCCTCCAATAAGCAGTTTTTGATTCCCTTCTCGGTGCCAAGCAAGAGAACTACAGGTATCTCCCAGAGCTTATGATAGTCCAGAGGTGTTCTGATAACAAGCACAAGTTTTGTTCTGACTCAGCCACCTGATGCCACAACCCCTGTTTAGTCCCTCTTAACGCTACCCTGTTACTCTGTTTTGATGGTTGTCTTAAATTACAGCTATCTGTTGTTTTTCCCTTTTTGCCCCCACCATATGTTAAATGTCCTGAGAGTAGAAATTGCTTTGCTCACTTTGTAAAATCCACAAGTCTTTATTAGGTTAAAATGAGACTTGACCCTCATCAGCCCTGTCTGTTCTATGTGGACCACTGCACTGGCCTTTGAAGTCTATTTTCTCTTAGTTTGTCTGCTCCCACACACCCAGACTCTTTCTGGCTGTCTGGGGGATCTCCCTAAGACATACCTCTGACCATGCCACTCCCTGACTTCTGTATCTCTAATAGTACCCTACCACCATCCTAAAGCATACAAATTCTTCTCATGGCAAATAAACTTCCTCAATCTGACTCTTGCCTAGTACAGGAACTTCCTTCCATTCCATTTTCCCTCCTACTCTTCTCCTTACCTCTTTCCAAAAAGTAAAAGGCTATCACCCTGTCAATGACTTTGCATATGCTGATCCATCCACCTGGGATGCTGTTCCATTACTTATCTATCATGGGATATAATGTGAATGAATTAATAAATAGTAGACACACTACTGATAAAAGTTCTGTTCCTTGAATTTACAATGAATTTACAAGGCTAAGTGCCTTGCTTCCATTATCTTGTTTATTCCTCAAAAGAATTAATGAGGTAGCTAATATTTATACCCATTTTCCAGAAGAATAAATTGAGGCATGGAAGGAGATAAATAACTTGTCAAAGTCCATAGCATGAGGTGGAGAGGCTGAAGCCTTTCAAGGTCTTCCAAACTTGGAAACAAATTGTTAATTCCTATGCCAGACAGTAAGTTGCAATTTAAATGTCACCTCCTCTCTGTAACTTTTTCTGATCATCCCCCGCCCTTGCCATGGGATTAGTCACTCTGTCCTCTGAGTACCCACAGCACTTTGTACAGACTGCTGTTTATATTATCTTGACATTTCTTTTGTCAATCTCTCATGTTCATCTCCACCAGAGAGCAAAGTCCTGGGGGAAAGAATTGTAGCCAGCATCTCTGAGCTGTCTGAGTATTTATCACATTGTTTGAGATGCTATAAATGCTTTATACTTGATTGTTGGATGAATGGGGGCAAAATATGGATAGAAAAACAGTCCAGGGAATATAGACAGACCAGGACAGGGCCAGAAGCCCTGACTTCTGCCCATAACTTTTTGCACAATTTTAAACTTCTGTTCCCATTTCCATCTTTAAAATGAAACCATCTGCCTTTTTGGCTTCACAGGCTGGTCAGAAGATAAGTGAAATTATATATATGAAAATGCTTTAGTAAGTTTGACTAATTCATGCATTCCTATTTTTAAAGAAATGGGATTTGAAGGTTTTTTTTTTCCTAATGACAAAAGAAAAGTAAAATCATTAAAAAAAAAAAGTGAAACTACAGAAATGCACAAATCATGTCTCCGTTAGCAGAAGATAATGTTTGTATCTTTTAGCTACAAAACAAGGTTCCCAGGTTGGAACTCTGGAACATCTAGGGTCTCTGGGTAGGGGCTACATATTTTTTCCCTCCTGACCTTCAGGGTACCTTATGACTTTCTTACTGTGGTTGTTTTTATATTCCTGCAATCCTTCTCTATATTTAAGTCATAGACTGTTCTTGGGTTATTAAAAAAATCATCATAAATATTCAGTGGCCACACAAATGCATCACAGTATGAATGTAGCTAAATCTAGAAAAATGGACTGTAATTTTAAAGGATTATTTGACAGAATTGATTCCTTTGAGTCATGTAAGAAGAACAGTGCCCTGGGTAGGGACAATGTGGACCAGTGACCTGTGAGGCGAGCCTGTTTCATTTGCAGTATTCCAATAGGGTTTCTCCGTGAGCAGCTTCAGTGGCTCAACAGTTCTCAGGGAAGGATACTCGGTGATGGAATTTGTCCTTCCAGTCTGGGTTCCAGGCCTTTGCAGCAAACATAAGGTGGTCAGTCTCATCTCAAGGGAGCTTTATTCACAGCCCAGCTTAGCAAAAGCTTAATATTACTTCACAATCCAGGAGAGCTCCCAAAGCCATGAAATAGCTTGAAATCTTATTCCTAACACTTGTGTCAAAGCAGGGAGGAAACTATACCCCTGAAGGAGGATAATAATGACTCCATTTGTTAGGTCCTGTGCTACGAGCTTTACACATACATTTCTGTTCAATCCTCAACATAGGTTTGATAGGTAATGACCATGATTAGCCCCACTGAACAGATGAGGAAGCTGAGGAGCAGAATTGTGAACTAGAAAAAATTCCTGGCAATGCAATAAGGTCTCCTCAGCCCTCAATATAAACAGGACATTCAAATTCTATACCATGTGCTCTAACTCCATAGCCCTGTGAAAGCAATGCTGGGTATGAAATTGTTCAGTTGATACTCAATGGCAGACATAAAGTTCTACATTTTTCCAAGGACCAGAAAAGGCAATCCTCTCTTCAGGGCCAGGAAATAGGACAGGAGGAAGAGTGGAGTATGACCTTTAAGAATGCATGTAAAAATATTTGTTCCAAAGCAGATCTATCCAAAAGACATTGAGATATTTGTGAGGTGATTTCATTAGGAGGACGACATATTGGCCTTCTGTGACTACATTTTTTTCCTAGTGCTTGATGGGCAATCTTCAAAATTGGTCTCTGCCTCTCCCTCTCTGGGAGCTGACAGAAGCAACCCTGGGTGCCCAGTTGAGCCTCTCTAGGAACCAGCTTCCATAGGGCCTGAGCTCACTTTCCTACAGACCCACATGGTGTGTCCCTGAGCAACATGTGAAAGTGTTGTGGCATCAGCAGCATGGCAGACACTATCTATGTACACTCTTTAGTCAAGGCCAATGTCTGCTTGATTGGGCAGGTCAGAGAGAATGCGGTAGCTGTTAGAACAAAATTAGGAACCTCATAATTCCTTTTAATTCCCATTATATGGCCCATCATCGAACAGAAGGCAAGTTTGAAGAATGAAACCAACTCTTTTATGCCTCATATCTCAAATTTTAATGTGTCTAAAATAATTCTATCACAGAGGGCTAGTGAAATAATTGGGAATTTTATATTTAAAAAAAAAATAAGGAAAAGCCTAACAGGAAACATATCTTTTGTCATCTTATTTTTTAAGTAAGAAGTTTTTTAAAGCTAGACATTAATTTGTCATTGCAATTACTTCTTTCCATTAATTCTCTCCAATCAGCTTGGACTGAGTGTCTGGTACATGCCAAGCCTTCATTCAATGACTGGGGTCTGAAAGGTAATAGAGCACAGTCCCTTTCCTTACAGATCATAGTCTACTGAGAAACTTACATAGGTCAAGAGAAAATTCCCTTATGACATGTCATGACAAATGGACCCAGAGCAATGATTTCATGATGAAACATGATCTTGAAGAGTGAGAGACTGTTTCAAGGACCAAGAGATGGAGATGAATCGAGAGATGCTGCTCCCACTTACAATGCCCTATTCCTTCCTCGACCTAAAGTTTTCAAGTCAATTAAAAACAAGAACTAGTTCTTTAAATTCTATCCAGTACTGACTTCTCTATGTTATGGGTTCTTTATAAGTTATGCTGTTAATCCATTTTTGACATATTTATTATATTGTATTAAATTTTTTATATTTTATTATATATATTATATGTTATAGAATAAGTACAACCTGATATGCAATTACTAAAATCCTTATTCAAGCAAAGCTTCCCCATTCACCAGACATACCCTCCATCTCACCATTCATATTACCATATCAGCAGCAACCAAGCTACCCTGAGGTAATGATGCCATCTTTTGTTTATCAACTGGAATTTCAGGTCTCATATAATTTTTACTACTTTCTTAAACTAATCTATCTTATTAATAACTCTCTCTTACTAAGGAATTTACTTAGTTTGATTAATTTATCACAGGAAAACAATTTCCTAGACATGTCTAGCAAAATGTATAAAATATCAGCTGATGTGGACTGTAGCTTCTTCCTTCCCAGGCATGTGATGCTAGGCAAGGATCTTAAGCAATCTGAGTACTGTTTCTTCTTTGAGAAGGAATCATATTTTTTTGCCATAGATTAAATGTGATAATGCCCTTAAAGCACCATTTCCATCACATCACAGGCTCTCAAGAAATGTTAACTACTATTATTACTGACACATACATCCTCCCCCACACCTTTTTACTTGTCCAGTTATTCAGCAATGACTCTTTCTCCTCCCTTGTTCTCCAACATAAGGCTAATAATAGTAATGCTTATTAAGGAAAAGAATGATGGTTTCTATGTAAATAAAACAGTAGGAATTGCATTCCTTCGGTAGGGGTTCATTGAGATCATCCTTTTTGGCAGGGACACGTGTTTCCTACAGATGCAGAGGTAATGAAGTCAGGAATTATTCTGCAGAACTAAGAAGGATGTTTGCATGATAGTATGATGAGTGCATGAAGGAAGTTCAAGCTGAAAAGCAGTATGTGGATCAAGATGTGCCTCCCAGGAAAAACATGAAGAAGTAAGAAGTAGAAGGTCTTGAAAGGAAAGGTAAGAAGAGATTATGTGCTGAATGCAGGG
Source organism: Talpa europaea (assembly GCF_964194135.1). Taxonomy (NCBI): domain Eukaryota; kingdom Metazoa; phylum Chordata; class Mammalia; order Eulipotyphla; family Talpidae; genus Talpa; species Talpa europaea. The sequence goes on from NC_140076.1 coordinate 36,731,859, forward strand.
AATGACAAGCAGAGGGACACAAAAAGAGTGTTTGGAACTTACAGAGCAGTCTGTTGTGTTGGTATAAAAGTGGAAGGTAAAGACCATGGGGAACGAGACAGGAGCAGACTAGGTACCCTGAGGACCATGGGGAGTATCTGGGTCTTTGTGCTTGGCTACTGTGGGACACTGATGCTATCTTACCAAGAAAGTTCCACTTAAAAGAACACATTGGCCACAATGGCAAGAATTCAAAAGGGAAGAAAGAGGAAACAGTATGTCTGTTAGAAGACTGAAGCAATAGCAGTAGATGGTCAAGGCCATATTCGAGTAAGGAGCAATGTGATGGAGAATAGCATTTGGATTTGAGAGACCTTTATAACAGAACCTGGAGAGGCACTAGATGTGGAAAGAGGAGACTCCATCTCCCTTTAAAACCTTTCAGAATCTCCAAGTCTCTATTCTAGTTTTGACTTCTTTGAAGCTTCCTATTTCTTAAGTGCCAACACAGAGACAGTTCTTGTTCTAATTTGATAGATTTGATGGTAAAATGGCCAGGGTTGAGGTGATTGACCATAGAAATATCATTGCTATAATAAAACCACCAAAAATTCTGTGCAGTTTTTATGGGTTTCTGAATGTTGATATTTAGGTAATCTCACTAGATAGCATAGTTTAGGTAGGGCAGCAAAATGGGTTTAAGTTGGTCATTATTACTTTAAAAATATTTGATGCCTAAAAAGAACTTAAGATATTAATAGTGTAGAAGTGAATGAAACAGCACTTAAGAGCAGAGACTCTAGAAAAAGTACTGCTTGGGAATCCAAATAGGAAAAGAAGAAGTCAAACTATCACTATTTGCAGACGATATGATATTATACATAGAGAACCCAAAAACTCCACAGAAAAGCTAATTCAACTCATCAATCAGTTCAGTAAAGTGGCAGGATACAAAATCAACACGCAAAAGTCAGTAGCCTTCCTATACACAAACAATAAATCTGAAGAAGAAGAAATCAAAAAGACCATCCCTTTTGTTATTGAAACAAAAAAAATCAAATATTTGGGAATAAATCTAACAAAAGAGGTAAAGGACCTATACAAAGAAAACTATAAAACACTGTTAAAAGAAATAGAAGAAGACACAAAGAAATGGAGAGACATCCCCTGCTCATGGATTGGAAGAATAAACATTATTAAAATGGCCATCCTTCCAAAAGCAATATACAGATTCAATGCTATTCCAATCAAAATTTCAATGTCATTCTTCAAAGAAATAGAACAATTATTGATGAAATTCATATGGAATCACAAAAGACCCCGAATAGCCAAAGCTCTCCTGAAAAAAAAAGAAGGGAATGGAGGCATCAGACTCCCAGAATTCAAACTATACTACAAAGCCATAATCATCAAAACTGCATGGTATTGGAACAAGAACAGACATACAGACCAATGGAATCGAATAGAAAATCCAGAAATAAACCCACAGATTTATGGTCAACTAATCTTTGACAAAGGAGCAAAGACTATGCATTGGAGCAAAGAAAGTTTGTTCAATAAATGGTGCTGGGAAAACTGGGTCGCTACATGCAAAAGAATGAAGCTTGACCACCACCTCACACCATACACAAAAATCAACTCAAAATGGATTAAAGAACTAGACATAAGACCTGAAACCATAAAATATATAGAAGGAAATATAGGCGAAACACTACGTGATTTGCACATCAAAGACATCTTTACAGACACATCACCCAAAGCAGTGATAGTGAAGGCAAAGATAAACAGCTGGGACTATATCAAATTAAAGAGCTTTTGCACAGCAAAAGAGACAATAACAAAAACAAAGAGAAACCCCACCAACTGGGAGAACATTTTTGCACCCAACACTAATGATAAAGGACTGATCACAAAAATCTGCAAAGAGCTGATGAGACTCAACAACAACAAAGAAAATAATCCAGTCAAAAAATGGGCAGAAGAGCTAAAAAGAAACTTCTCTGAAGAGGAAATGCAAATGGCCAACAGGCATATGAAAAAATGTTCAACATCACTTGTCATCAGGGAAATGCAAATCAAAACTACCATGAGATACCATCTTACACCAGTGAGAATGGCACATATTAAAAAAACTAGCAACAACAAATGTTGGCGAGGGTGTGGAGAAAAAGGAACTCTTCTGCACTGTTGGTGGGAGTGCAAACTGGTCCAACCACTGTGGAAAGCTGTGTGGAGATTTCTGGACCTACTAAACATAGAGCTTCCATATGACCCAGCAATTCCACTCCTAGGTATTTACCCAAAGGACACAGAAACATCAATTCCAAAGAACACCTGCACCCCTATGTTTATAGCAGCACTGTTTACAATAGCTAAGCTTTGGAAACAACCCAAATGCCCAAAAATAGATGACTGGATCAAGAAGATGTGGTACATATATACCATGGAATATTACTCAGCATTCAAAAAAGATAAACACATGCAATTTGCTGCAACATGGATGGCGCTGGAAGGGATCATGCTCAGCGAAATAAGCCAAAAAGAAAAAGAAAAATACCGGATGGTCTCACTCATAGCAGGAATCTAGAAAACTTAAATAATGGACCAGGAAAATGAATAACTATAAGAAAGTGAAAATCAAAATCAACAAAAAACTATGAACCAGAGACACTTTTAGGGGGGCGGGGGCGGGAGGGGAGGGATTGGGGTCAGAATGGGGGGCTGCAATTGTATGGGGAATATAACAATAAAATTTATAAAAAAAAAAAAAAAAAAAAAAGAAATCTCTATTTAAAAGTCTAAAAAAAAAAAAAAAAAAAAAAAAAAAAGAAAAAGTACTGCTTGGGCTCAAATCCCAGTTCTTCCATTGATAATCTGTGTGATTACAGAGAAGTTATAAAATCTCTCTGTGCCTCAGTTATATGCAAAATATGAGATCCTGATGCAGGTTATATGAGGTAAAATATATAGGTGCTTAACTCCTTCACTGGAACACAAGATCTTCCTTCAGTAAGTGACAACTTTATTATCAATATTATTTGTTAACATGGTGTTGGGTTGCTGCACAGTCAAGAGTCCACCAACCATTTCTTTTTTTTTTTTAAGATTTATTTATTTATTTATATAAGAACCGGGGTACAGGCCAGATGCGCGGGAGGGTGAGAGGATTCACTAGAGACAGAGCGGGGAACAGAACAGGCAGACTGATGAAATTACACTGCTGAGGGGAGCAGTGGGCGTGACAAGAGAGGTCTGCCGCACCATGTGGGAACCTGGCCAGCCGGCCAGGACAGAACCAGCACTGCAAAGGCTGCGGACAGCTTCACAGTGCATTGCTCAACCAACTGCGCCACCAGGGGAGGCCCCCACCAACCATTTCTGGCTGGGATCCCACCAGTTCATATCCATGGACCTATAACTAATTATCTTGCTGTAGCCCCGCACAGTCCTTGGGGAGTCTCTGGGCTCCTATTCCAAAGCAAAGTTTATACATAGGTGTGCCACCCACCATTTGGAAAGGGAACTCAGAGCTTTGAAGCCCATGTTTTCTGATGACTCAGGCATTTTCCAGTGTTGTTGTGAGGTGAAGTGGTGGCGGATGGGGTGAGTTCCTTTTTTTTTTTTTTTTTAACAAACTGCTGAGAATATCTGGAGCTGGCACAATGCCAACTGCATTTACCTTTATTTAATCACTCAGTAGACTCCTCTGCGAAAACCAGGGTAATTAGGCCCAAAATTTATCACCCAAAGGCTTATGTTAACTACCCGATATAAAAGCTAGATCCCAATTTCAACAAAATTACCAGATCATTTCCCTTCCAAGAACTTCTGGCAGTGTTTAAGTTCTCTGGTTGATTCTCTCTATGGGAGGGTCTGTCCCCAGCACTGGGAAGTAGAAGGCAGGGGGGCACCATCTCTAGAGCAGTCAGCAGGATGTACTGGCCAGGGAGGGTTCCCTGAAGTACCCCCTCATCTACTACACACACAAGCCTGGAGAATTTTCCTCACATTGCTTCTGACCTATGGGGCTGAACAATGCCTTACTAAAGGAAACATAGGGGACTGGATAAGTCAGACATCCCTGGGCTCAGATATATGCTGTCTGACTCTGGCCAGGATGCTTCTATACTCTGATGATCAGATTATTCTCGTAACCAACAGGAGATAGTGATAATTACCTGTGAGAACTCAAAGATGTGTTCTACCATACGGTAGGGATTTTCAGTCAAACTTTTTTTCTTATGTTATATTTAACATCTCTGAAGATTATCATTAGTGCAATAATCAACCACTGTGGGGCAGTTTAATTGGTAGCATGTTCTCTTTCTTATGGACATAGAAAATCATGGTGCATCTTATACTTGACAAAATATGACAGAAATTATGACACAGAAACTCTTCCCTGGTAAAACGCAGACTCTCAGAGATTATTGGGGTTTTCCATTACTCTTCTCCTCTTACACCATAACCTTCTTAATGGAACCATGAATATGTAGGAAAAAAAAAAGAATATTACCAACACAAGAGCTTTTGGATTGAGTCAGAAAACAACAGTGATTTCTATCAATAGGTAATATTTGCAAATATCCTGCAGACCTCACTGAGCCCCAATCTAATGCTTATAACAGACATATCTAATTACTTTAGCACTTCTTTTCACTAAGGTATAGCCTCTGAATCCTTCTCAACACAGTTCTATAGGCTGCCACTACCAATCCACTAGAACTAGCACATGAAATGAAATCTATTTTATATCCCTGACTCAGGAACTTTGGAGATAGGGAAAGAGAAAAGATATTGGCCAAAACAGGAAATGTAGATATAAGACAATGACCTCAAAAATGCTAAGAGTTCATACACAGAATAAACCATGATCTAGAGAGATGAATCCAGCATAAAGTCACAGAGCCAACTTTACAGTATTAGTGTGGAGACTTTCTCCTGTTCTCTGTGCTTTCCACCTACCCAGGCTGTCTTTCTTAACATCAAGGTCAAACTTGTTGGTAACAAGTGAACTAACAGATCTCTAATAGACTGGACTCTGGCAAAGAGAGGAAGAGGGGGCAGCAGTCATGTAAAAGGTCTTTTTTTTTTCCTTTGCTTGTTGTTTTTGTAAAATTTTCCTTTTGCTCATTTGCCACCATCAACACTTGATTGTGCAGGCAATCTATGGAAAAACTCAGGAATTGCTATTTCCAGCAAATGATAATTACAATGTTCCAGGTACCAGAGGTGATCCATCATAACCCTATGCATCCTGTAATTTTAATAGCTAACACCTTTTATCACAATGTTCCTACTCTTACGAATCAGAAATGAAAAATCACTATGTAACCCCACATAAGGATGTGAGACCAACCTGCTGCCCCACACCTGGTCAAGGACTTCTTGGGATTTCAGAGATACTAGACCTACCTAGTATTTGCATAAATATTGATTGTTTAGTATTCCCAAGCAGTAGAAACTAACAAACAAAAGTCACACCTGGAAAATTAAAAGTGATGGTTGGAATGGAGATGTCTCTTCCTCGTCAAATTTCAATTTGAAATTAAATTGGGGCCTTCACAGCTAAGACAGGGAACTCTGACCTCTGAGTAATTACTTTCTAACACCATTTTTCCCTTTAATTTGGAAGAGATATTTCTAGTTTAAGAATTGCTGAAAAGACCCATTTTATGAAAATGAGGCTAGCTCTTAAGAAAACCCTGTTCATGTCTTCCTTTGAGTTCAGGCACATTCCCATTCCTGTTGAGGTGTGTTTGCTACATACTCTAGTGCTCCCCACTCAACACTTGCACTGTTGTAATTACACTAGCTAATTCAGGAATCATCGAGACTAATGACACAGCTTACAACTTAGAAACTGAGAGGAATCAGACTAGGGGGTGGGTGGGTGGGGACAGGAAAGTCTGAACAGGCAATTCCTTACACTGCTCTTGCATTCCAGATATTTAGAAAAAAAAACAAAACATTCAATGCTGAACTAAGAGTAATCCAAATTGAAGGAAAAGCATGTACAAAAATAAAAAAGTATAACATAAGACAGCATTTTCAGGGATTTGTTCACTTCATCATTTTCAACATATATTTATCAAGTATCCAGAATACCAGGCACTCTGCTGCATGCTGAGGATGGAAGAATGAGTAAATTCTAATGCCTGCCCTCAAAGAGGCCCATGGAATTTAGGGGTGGAATATAAAAACAGAAAATCATGTTGCATCAGGGGCCCAATGACCGAGAGTATGCAGAGGCTCTAAGAGCAAATGGGGAACTAACAGGGGAGGCACTGAGGCCAGATGTACTGAAAACAGTAGGACTTGGTAGGTGATTAAAAGTGGCAAGCAGGTGAATGGGGCAGTGTGTGTGTGTGTGTGTGTGTGTGTTGGAGGAGTGGCAGGTATTAAGGGTAGCTCCTCTGTTTCTGTAGGTCAGAACCATAAGTTAAGAACATGAAGTCAGTGAGAGTGTGAGGAAGGCCCTCAGGGGCTGCTAATAAGTAGGGGCTAGACGTGGTGAATTTGAAGTAATTTAGAGACATCCCATTGGAGGAGGTCCTGGTCTTCCTGAGGGCACAGACCATAATAATTCATTTCTGAGTCTTTGTCCTGAGTTTATGAGAGGGCTCATAAAATACCAAATGAATACATAAGTGAATATTATGTACAAGAAATATGTGTAAATGCTTTTTGGGTGTTACTGAATTCTCCCAGCAACTCTATCAGGAAGGTCTATTATTAGCCCACTTTACAGAGAGGTCTAAGTCTAAAATACTTATACTGTAAAAGAGGAGCTACAGCACATTCACAGATAAAAATGATTCAAAAAGAGGCAGGGCACATGAAAAGAAGCTCAACATCATTAGTGATCAGGAAACACAAGTTAAAATCACAGTGAGATGCCATTAAAGTTGTTATATTCCAAAGGATTGACAACATTAGGTGTTGGTGAGGATATAGATAAACCAGACCCTCACACATTGCTGGTGGAAATGTAAAATATATAGCCACCATGGAAAACAGTTTGGCAGTTTCTTATAAAGTTAAACATACACTTTCCATATGCCCCAAAAATTCCACTCCTAGATTTCTACCCAAATGTAATTAAAATACATTCACTTCATAAAAAAACTTGCTTGTGAATGTTTGTAGCAATATTATTCATAATTGCCAAGAGTTGGAAGCAATTCAAATATCTCCCAACTAATGAGTGGATAAACAAAATGTGATATATTCCTAAAATGTCATACTATTAAATTAGAATTAGGAATTAAGTACTAAAACATCCTAAAATATGGATAAACCTCAAAATATTATGCTAAGAAAGAGGTTAGACACGAAAGACCTCAAATTGTATGAATTCACTTATATGAAATGTCCAGAAAAGGCACCTATAAAGACTGAGAGTAGATTAGTGACTGCTTAGGACTGGGAGGATATGGATGAGATGGGAAATGACTGAAAATGGAAATCTGGGGGATGAAGGTAGATTCTAATTGAATTATGGAGATGGTTGCACAGCTGCATACATATGTGGAAACTGGTAAAACTGAATACCTTCAATGGTTAGATTTTAAAACATGTAGGGCCTCCCCGGTGGCGCAGCGGTTGAGCGCTGGGTTGCGAAGCTGCCTGCGGCCTCTGCGGCGCCGGTTCGATCCCCGGCTGCTCCCCGGCCACCGGAGGAGGATCGCAGGAGGAGGATCCCACATGGTGCGCAGACCTCTCCTGCCACCCGCTGCTCCCCTCAGCAGCGTACTTCAGTCCCTCTGCCTGCTCTGCTCCCCACTCTGGCTCTGGTGAATTCTCTCACCCTCCCGTGCTTCTGACTGTACCCAGTGCATGTATAAACAAAACAAACAAACAAATATAATAAATAAATAAAAACATGCCTCTATAAAAAAAAATAAAAATAAAACATGTAAATTATATTTCAATGAAATTGTTAAAAGAAAAAAAGAATTGAGCAATTTAGAATGGGGGAGGTTGGTGAGTTTCAGGGCAGCTTCATAAGAAAAATACATTTCTCCTGGACTTGAAAAGTAGATAGAATTTTAATAGACAGCAAGGACCCAAAAAGGAACTACAGACAGAAAAAGTGGCACGAAAGTGAGAAATTGCCAGGCATGTTTGGGCACTATCCATGGGTATATCCATTTTCAGTGGATACTTGGATAGAGAAAAGTACAGGGAAGGCCTGAACAATTTGATTGTGGCCATATCTCAGAATGACCAGATTAATGCACTTATGACTTAATTTTTTATACAATGGGGAGTCATTAAATATTCTAGAATAGGGGAGTGTCCTGACAAGGATGAATGGGACAGCAGTAAAGTGTGTTGGAAGGGCAAGTGACCAGGACAGAGCATCAAATAAAAAGCTCAGGGAGTTTTTTTGGCTGTAGTGAATGAAGGTCAAACTATGCTCATTTTTCTGTCTCAATAAAGCAAAGGCATAGAGAGATGACTTACATCAGAAAGAAAGGGAAATGATAATGGATATCCATTATTTGGGGATTTCTATGATCCAGGCACTGTTTCAAAGAATCACAGTTATAAAGGAGAGACAGAGAATTAAGAGCTTGCTCTGTACAGAAGGAGCCAAATACGTTGACTACCATCTTTAGGTCTGACTCCAAAGAGAAGGATATTAGAGAGGTCATAAAATGCTTATCTAAGGAGTTTTATGGGAACTGCAGTTATAAAAACTTGTAACTGAATCAGAAATGGTTGAGACAAATGATAGAGACCAATTTACATGGCTCTGTGCCTCAGAAAGGCAAGCGTGCTTGGCACTGCTGGCTGTCACCACTCCTTTGATAGCCATAATGTACATTAAGTAAATATGCATTGACATGAGCAGACAGAAGCAAATGGGAATAAAAAGATTTCTATTTGATCCCTTCTTGGGATCAAATCCTTGCAAAGTTACTGTCAGAATCACACTCAACACCTTATATTCTGTCTCCCTAAGGCAGGATTATAGTATATTGAGAATCAACATTCCACACCTGATGTACATGTACATTTAAAGCAGCGTTCCCAAACTGGTTTTCAGAGAGCTGAAGCTAGCTGTCTTGGGATCACAGAGTGTTTACAGCTATTTTTTTAATTAGCTGGCAACACTTAAAGATCAGGAAATTTCACATAAAGTATAAGGATTTCAGCTTCTCTTGAGACATTGGGGGGTTTGGCAACTATATGGCAAATCCCACATGGTGTTAATCAGAGATGAGTAGCACTTGTCATCCTTAAACCTTAAAGTCCCTACCTGGTACATTTCATTCATTCATTTACTTATTCATATTCAATGACTATTATCAAATACCTACTATATGCCAAGCACTCTTACTGCACTGGACAAAAACAAAACAAAACTAAACTAAACTAAACTTCTTATATTTTTAGAGTCCATATTCTCACAAGACAACATATAAACATATGTGCACATGAGTGTGTGTGTCAGGTGGTAATAAGTACTGAGACAAATGAAGAAGTAAAACACAGATGTTGAAAGAGGGTAAACAGGTGCCAGGCACTACAGACCAGGTAGCCAAGGCAAGAAAATCTCTCTGATTAAGTGACACCCAAGCCAACACCTGATTAACTGGAGGGAACACTCAGACCACTGGAGAAGATAGAACAATTCAAGAGAGTAGCAAATGAAATCATGTTTCATTGGGGGGGGGGGAGGTAACACAAAACTGAATGAGCAAGGGGCAGGAGTTATTTCAGGCCCCAGTTATGGTTTGGATTTTATGAGTGAGTTGGGAAACCATGGGTGGGCTTAAGCAGAGGAGTGATGTTGATGGCTATTGATTCCTGTAAGAATTAGAATTTTTGGCCTTTGGTTTAACGTAAGTATGGTCAAAGGCTAAAAGGACTATTTCCCTCTGGAGAGGGAAAATAATAAAACTGATGGGCAGGAATCTCCTGATTTCTGAATATAGTGTATGTGCAGAAGAATAGCCTCACTTTTAGCAACATTTTGAAGCAACTGGCATCTTCAGTCACATTTCACATTGAATGAAGCCACTTAGACCAAACTCAAGTGCAACTAGGCACTGCTTGATTCCAAACCAGAAAAGAGGTTCTTGGAACATTCTGCTGGACCCACCTATAGAGACTGTCTCTCTCAGTTCTCCATCATTACCAGTGACATTCCATCTCCCCTGATATACCAACTTGGTAGATAAGTTCTAAGTCTTTGATAGCCATAATGTACATTAAGTAAATATGCATTGACATGAGCATATAGAAGCAAATGGGAATAAAAAGATTTCTATTTGATCCCTTCTTGGGGTCAAATCCTTGCAAAGTTACTGTCAGAATCACACTCAACACCTTATATTGATAAATTTCAGCCTCTTGAGAAACTCTCCTGCTCTCCCAACTCAGACAGAAAACAATCTAACCCTTGTACTCCAAAGCAAAGCAACAATCAGTGTTGGGTGTTTGACATGATCTGTTCTTCCAGAAAATCCATTCCCTGACCATGAACAATTGGCAATATTGGAAAAGAAGAGGATATGTACTCACAATCAGAACGTGATCCCGCCCCATGGTGATGACCGTCCTGTTCACTGTGCGAAGCAGCTGGACCATGATCTCTTGAATATGGTGGTAGGTGAAAGCCTGTAATACATTCAGAGACATCAGTATGACAACTAGGACATTGTATCTGCACCCCTTCCAAAGGAAATACAACAGTGATTGCACATGGTAGTCATCAAGATTACCACCAAGAGCCCCAGGCTGCCATCTTCCTCTATTTCATCATTATCATCATGGTTGTTGCTGTCATCATATCCCCATTGCTACCAGCACCTGGTATGGGACACCAGAAATTTCACTAACCACCTTAAATATAAGCTAATGATTAAGAACTTAAGCTCTGCAATCAAAATATTTGGTTCAGAATACTGTTAAGAATTATTGTGCTATGTTGGCTGAGTTACTTCTTTGAATTTGGGTTTCTTCATCTGTGTAACAGTCAGAGTCTTACCTTGTAAACTGGGATAAGTAGGAAATTTAATTCAGGTCATTGTTTATACATGCAATAAAGAAGCTGCGACACAAACTAACGTAGAGATTAGCAACGGGAGGAAGCCATTATCATACCTAGACTGGAGGGACAAATAGAGAGGTGCTTCCAGAGTGCTTCCAGAGCCTGGGACTGAGGTTCTATAATGGAAACTGGAACCATGGGGTGCTTTGCAGCACAATATGCATCATCTGCCTTGGGGGTGGTTCAGGGTGAACCAGGTTATTACACTGATTTCTGCCCACTTTAAATATAAACTCCTGAACCTTGGGTAGTGTTTGCTTATGCTTTTTTGCGGTACATAAAAATATTGTGCATATTTCCTAAGATTTTTTTTTGATCCCAGGCCTTAAGGAACAGAATTTCTTCCATAACACCAGGAAAATGGTCTAACCAAATAGAAAGGTCCTGGGATTTTGAACACAGATGCTCTGAGTTCCAACTCTGCACTTGCAGCTGTGTGACCTTCCTTACCATGTAATCTCTCTGAGCCTCAACATTCCTCCTATATAAAATGTGGGTTGTTCTCTCTTGTCTTTTGAGGTTGGAGTGAACATAAAAGTTACAGGTGTACCTATGTTTATTGCAGCACTATTTACAATAGGTAAGCTATGCCCAAAAATAGATGACTGGATCAAGAAGATGTGGTACATATATACAATGGAATATTACTCAGCAATCAAAAAAGATAAACTCATGCAATTTGCAGCAACATAGATGGAGCTAGAAGGGATCATGCTCAGTGAAATAAACCAGAAAGAAAAAGAAAAATACTGGATGGTCTCACTCATAACAGGAATCTAGAAAACCTAAATAGGGACCAGGAAAAAGACTAATTACAATAAAGTAAAAATTAAAATCAACAAGCAACTATAAACCAGAGACACACTATGGCGGGGGGTGGGGAGGCAGGGGAAGGGAGTAGGATCAAAACAAGGGTGGTAGAATTGTATGGGGACTATAACCAAGATGAAAATGCATACATTGTGCAAAAATGAAAAATGATGTAAAAATATATAAAATAAAAAATAAAAATGTTACAGGTGCAGTTCTAGAAAATTCACTCCTCTAATGCCATTGCAGGCATTTCTGTAGGTCAGTCATAGAGCCTGGGCATCTGTGATTTCTGAATTTTATGTGGGTTATTTCATAACTGAGATCCACAATACAATACCCCATGAGGCTCTGGTGATGAACACCAAGGTGTTCGAACAGCCTGTGGCACCAGAACCTTGCCAGAGCCTGACACAAAGAAAGTGTTCAATAAACGGAGGCTGAAAAGGTGATGGCACCCACATTCATTTATAAGCACCTTACTCACCTCTGCTGCATTCAACTGATTAGCAGTTGGGGGAAGGGAAGAAAAAGAAAGAAACCCTCTTACTAAAAACAATCCTCCCCTCCCAACCTGCTTTCAATGACTATTCGCATCCAACAATGAATGACTCAGAACTTGCTGGCTCTCTTTATCTCAGACTCACTTCTGCATTTTGGTTAATCCCTGATTCTCCAACCCTGTTTGACAAGAGGGTGCTTGTGACCCTCCTCCCCACAGAGCTTCCATCAGAACATATATTTTATGGAAACAAGTCATCATGTTCCATCACCGCAGCCAACTCTCAGTTTTCTGCTCTATCATCATGTCTGGTATTTTCCTCCTGATGTGCAGGGCTGGGGGAAAGCACATCTTCCTTTATTTCTTGGCTGCAGGTGAAAGTCTCTTTTCTGCTTCTTTATTTCTTAAAAAAAATTGGCTGACTTATAATCTATTTCTAGCACCAGGTAAATGTGAGGTTCATGGTAGTAACAACAACAGAGAATATTTTTTAAGGGCTTCCTAAATGCCTGGGACCTTATTAAACACCTTAGCTCATCTCACAAGATGAGAGATATTATGATCTACATTGTTAAAGTAACTTGTCCAGCATCACCTAATTGGAAAGTGAGGGGGAAAGGATTCAAATTAGGCTATCTGTCTCCAGAAATTGCTCCAAATTCACCATGTCAGATAAGCATGGATCTACATTGGGGCCTCATCGGTCTGCTTCCATTTGTCAAGATGGTATGAGCGTGTCTTCAATTGGGTCAACTTCTAACTGCCTTCAGTGATTTCTGATCTTTTCTTTCCCTTTTAAAAAATCTTTGGTGCTACATATTCATTATTCCCTTATCTTCTCTGAATTCCTTGGCAATTTCATCAACCTAAATCCACAGAAAACTTACATAATGGTTTCCATTTGATGTTATTTTCCCTCCAGGATTACACATCTTCCTTAACCAATAGAGATAACAAACCCCTTTTCACTTGACCTCCTGTCCCCCACTTCTTTTAAATAGCTATTCCTTCTTAGTCCAAAGAGCAGCAATTAGACTGCTCAGGACGTCTGGTATTTAAAAGTGGAGACTGTCCAATTCAATTCATTTCACTCTGAAGACTCTCAGTGTGGGAGGCTGTGTAGCAGAGTGCTTCAGGATCAGACAGACTTGAGTTTGAATCTCAATGCTGCTCACTTGTGATGGGTGACCTTGGGCAAATTACTTTTCCTCTGTGAATTTCAGTTTCTTTATTTATAAAAGTTGGCAAGCAATAAAAACCTTCAAGTACTGGTTTGAGTAAAAAATAAGGTAATGCGGGTAAAGCCCTCGATACTAAGCGTTAGCACATAGTAAGCCCTCCATAAGTAGTAGCAGCAACTCATATTCCCCTTGGTCTGCGTCAGCATTTTGGCCAGGCTTTTGAATTCCCAGCACGTAGCAGAAAGTGCAGTACAAGGCATGCATAATCTAAACTCTGGATGATATCTAAATGTCAACCAAAGAATGTATAGCATATATGCAAATGGAAAACTTTCAAGATGATAAACCTGTATGAAGCAGTAAAAATGCAGCCACAAATCACCCACTGTTAATTGCTGCAGTGCTGGGTAAGTGGAGGGAAATTCTAGGATAGTGTCTTCAGGGCTTGAACTAAACAGTGACTTATAATTGAAATGACAAAGGCATTCTTCCCATGGTGGTGCTGGCAAAGAAATGAATGCATCCAACCTAAAGATACTCAAATAATAGTGATATTTTTTCTATTAATAATATATGCTGTGATAACTGGAAGGAATTAGGAGGCCTTTCTTTAAATGGAATCTTACTTGTAAGGCTGATATATAACAAAGCAGAAGGAGGGATGGTAGTGGGGCAGATAGTGGCTGTCTTCCTGGCTCACCCTTGGTCTTAAGGTCAGCCCTTGCACTTTATGAAATGCAGTTCAGAACCTCTGCAATTCAGAACTTCTGATCTCCCACAGTCTTCCCAGAAAACAATAACACATGCCATACTGAGATGATTTAAAGTAATGATTCACAGACACAGCCATTTCATAACCTGGAATCAGATTATGTAAAAGCTATCCCCTTTTGTCATTTTGCTTTCGACCTTCCATTATTATGGAAGAGGGAAGTCCACAGGAAAAATTGGTATATACAACAGCATCTAAATAGAGCTTATTAAAATTGTTTTAATTTTATTGTATATATTTATTTTATTTATTTTTTTTGGCCATCCCCCTCCCCATATTTATTTTTAAAGTTACATTTATGACAAGTGTTTGGGAGAAAGGTTCAAGACTTGGGAATAAAACAAAATAAAGACTGCAAGATTTTGTTTTCCTTTTGCATAAGATAGCCCCTTATGATGACAAATTAGTCAATCTAAAATGTCAGTAATGTCATTGTTCAGAGACCCTAATCTGATCTATTTGTATGGTTCTGCTTTTCTTTCTTTGGCCAGCACATCAGTGGTCTGTGCATTCCTTGTGGACTTGAATAATGCCATGTTGTAATTCCCTCAGTATGTTCAGCAGTATTATTCAAGGTAAACATTGCTTAGGTAGGAGATGAAATGATGCATGCATGAATCAGGCAATATGAGCAGGGGAAAGAGCCCTGGATTATAAGAAGATGCAAGTTTGGTAAAAGCTTCACCACCAGCAGGGTAAATATAAGAGTTGGAATAGATAACGATTTTCAAATTATGCTTCATGGAGCCTTAACAACATCTCACCCACTGCATCTCTTTTATACTACGGAATATGAATGTAATTTCTTATATACTCAGGGCTGTAGGAATTTTTAAATAAAACATTTTTGGCAAGCTCATTTTGGGGGTAAGGGAAGTGAGCCCTCGTACTCTCCCAGGAAATGTAACTTTGTTTGACTAATCACAACAGACTAGAAACCAGAAATATTACAAGGGACTTGTAGAAATTTGACAAAGTATGATATTTGTTTGCTAGTTTACTAAGGTCTGTAATTATATTGCTTGTAGAACGTTTATTTGCCTTACACTAAAAGACAATTGCAAGTGAGCATCTTTTTGTTACATAAAAGCATCAAGACTCTTTTGAACCAGATCTGTTGTTCAGCTTGTCCCCTAACTTATTAAATAAAACTTGGACACATGCTCGTTATCTTATTGCATAAGACACTATTTTTAATCACTTGGGAATTCTACTTTTACATAAGTGATGCCAACTACTTACAGTGGCAGTATAAAAATTTGTTTACTTTTATAAAAGTTATAAATTTATATCACTTAAAAAAACAATAATAAAAAAACAGAAGTCGTTTCTGTTCCCATTGCAAGATTTTCTTTACTTCTTTTAGTTGATGTAGTTGTTATTTTGGTATTTATAACCATTAAACTCAAAATATGTTGTATTAAAAATGGTGACCACATTTACTTTTAAATAAATTTTATTTTTATATTCCCCATACAATTGCAACCCCCTTATTTTGACCCCAATCCCTCCCCTCCCCGCCCCCTACCCCCCATAGAGTGTCTCTGGTTCATAGTTTTTTGTTGATTTTGATTTTCACTTTCTTATAGTTATTCATTTTCCTGGTCCCTTATTTAAGTTTTCTAGATTCCTGCTATGAGTGAGACCATCCGGTATTTTTCTTTTTCTTTCTGGCTTATTTCGCTGAGCATGATCCCTTCCAGCACCATCCATGTTGCTGCAAATTGCATGTGTTTATCTTTTTTGAATTCTGAGTAATAGTCCATGGTGTATATGTATCACATCTTCTTGATCCAGTCATCTATTTTTGGGCATTTGGGTTGTTTCCAAAGCTTAGCTATTGTAAATAGCGCTGCTATAAACATAGGGGTGCAGGTGCTCTTTGGAATTGATATTTCTGTGTCCTTTGGGTAAATACCTAGGAGTAGAATTGCTGGATCATATGGAAGCTCTATGTTTAGTAGGTCCAGAATTCTCCACACAGCTCTCCATAGTGGTTGGACCAGTTTGCACTCCCACCAACAGTGCAGGAGAGTTCCTTTTTCTCCACATCCTCACCAACATTTGTTGTTGCTAGTTTTTTTAATATGTGCCATTCTCACTGGTGTAAGATGCTATCTCATGGTAGTTTTGATTTGCATTTCCCTGATTACAAGTGATGTTGAACATTTTTTCATATGCCTGTTGGCCATTTGCATTTCCTCTTCAGAGAAGTTTCTTCTTAGCTCTTCTGCCCATTTTTTGACTAGATTATTTTCTTTGTTGTTGTTGAGTCTCATCAGCTCTTTGCAGATTTTTGTGATCAGTCCTTTATCATTAGTGTTGTGTGCAAAAATGTTCTCCCAGTTGGTGGGGTTTCTCTTTGTTTTTGTTATTGTCTCTTTTGCTGTGCAGAAGCTTTTTAATTTGATGTAGTCCCAGATGTTTATCTTTGCCTTTACTATCACTGCTTTGGGTGATGTGTCTGTAAAGATGTCTTTGATGTGAATATCACGTAGTGTTTCGCCTATATTTCCTTCTATGTATTTTATGGTTTCAGGTCTTATGTCTAGTTCTTTAATCCATTTTGAGTTGATTTTTGTGTATGGTGTGAGGTAGTGGTCAAGCTTCATTCTTTTGCATGTAGCAACCCAGTTTTCCCAGCACCATTTATTGAACAAACTTTCTTTGCTCCAATGCATAGTCTTTGCTCCTTTGTCAAAGAGTAGTTGACCATAAATCTGTGGGTTTATTTCTGAAGAGAAATCCTATACTATTAAAAAATTAACAAGGATGTGAAACAATGGTACTACATTAAAAAAAAATGTGCTCACTTTCTGGCATTATTTATTAACTCTCCACCCAAAACGATAAGAATTTCCCATTAGGAACCCTGTTCCTCCCCATTTTAACCACTTCCCATATAGATGATGTATAATTTTGGTTTGATTGGTATTTGGTGTTTAAAATATTTTGAGTTTGTAACACCATTTTTGTCCAAGTTGTAAATTATGACAAATGCTCATTTCTTATACAATTTCCTTTCCCCAAAAGAAAAAAAAAAACACATAATCTGGAAGGAAAATCTGGTTCTCTGCATGTTTGTTTTTCATACTATCTTTTCCCTGCTTCAAGACTCTTCTCTTCTTCTCTTTTTCTAAATTCTATTTTTAAAGGCTTGGTTTGCCTCAGAGTCTGTTTTTCCATGCAGTGTCTCTTCTGATTGCTTTTTGTACTCTCTCTTCCATATTAGAGTTTGTCCTTAGTTCTCTAACTACTGTGGTAAGTTCACATTTTGGTGTGGTGACTCATGCTGTTTTCCAACTCTGAGCCTGTAAGCAGAGCTTGCTTTCTGTACGCATGACTGCAGGGGGCCACAGTTGGGACTCTAAGTTGGAGAGACTCAAATATCCATATATACAAGTCTTTCTTCTCTTGTTGGTCAGATTCCATAGTCACGGATTCTCTGATCTATTGCCTAAAGGGTTAAAGTCTAACTACCAGCAACACAGGAATTGAGTGGGAGGAAAGTGCTGGAGACATTAGCTACCCAGGTACCGTGCTTGGAAACCTTGTTTTAAGTATGGTACTGCTGCCCTCAATTGTACCTAGTGTCTCCTAATCCAGATGCTCTATCTTTTATCTCCTTCATAGAATAAACCTCCAGTGACCCAGCATCAGAGTCAGGCTGCTGCTTAGAAAGATGTACAACTGATCCTCCTTGCTTAAGTGTTTCTCCCACCTATAAGGACCCCTGCTAGTACTATTTCCTGATATTGGAAGAGCCATTACTTTAAAATGGAGGTCTTTTCAGCTTTCCCCATTGTTAGTTTATGAATCACTGCTTTTGGGTCTGGTCATTTTTTTTTTTTTGACATGATGTCTACCTTCCTTTAAAAAAACAAACTCCCCCCCCCAAAAAAAAAAACCTCCCCAAAACAAAACAAAACAAAACAAACAATTCCCTTTGCTTTCCCCACCCCACCCCCAGCAGTTTTCAAGATAGAGTAAAAATTGCTACTGTATTTATCTATCATCTTTACAGAGATCAGACAAACAAATGAAAGCAAACTCTTAGAATATACTAACAGAGTGGTGGTTACCAGAAGAGAAAGTAAAACAGGTGAAAGGGGTCAATGGTTGGTAGATGCTGAAAGCTAGTCATTTGGTGGTGATCATAGTGAGGTATATATAGATCCATGTTCTCTACCCCCACTTAAATGCTGTCACCTTGGACAAACTACTGGGAGATATGGGTGGAGCTGAGCAGCCAGGTGAAGCTATATGACATGGAAGGCAGGTGGGTTAAAACGCAAGTTCTGAACTCCCCTGCACTGCTGGTGGGAGTGCAAACTGGTCCAACCACTATGGAAAGCTGTGTGGAGATTCCTCAACCTACTAAAGATAGAGATTCCATATGATCCAGCAATTCCACTCTTAGGTATTTACCCAAATGACACAGAAACATTAATTCAAAAAGGCACCTGCACCCCTATGTTTATAGCAGCACTGTTTACAATAACTAAGCTTTGGAAACACCCCAAATGCCCAAAAATAGATGACTGGATCAAGAAGATGTGGTACATATACACAATGGAATATTACTCAGCAATCAAAAAAGATAAACTCGGGCCTCCCCGGTGGCGCAGCGGTTGAGCGCTGGGTTGCGAAACTGCGCGCGGCCTCTGCGGCGCCGGTTCGATCCCCGGCTGCCCCCCGGCCACCAGAGGAGGGTCCCACATGGCGTGCAGACCTCTCCTGCCGCCCGCTGCTCCCCTCAGCAGTGTACTTCGGTCCTTCTGCCTGCTCTGCTCCCCGCTCTGGCTCTGGTGAATTCTCTCACCCTCCCGCGCTTCTGACTGTACCCAGTGCATGTATAAACAAAACAAACAAACAAACCAGCAAACAAAAAAAAATAAATAAAAAAAGCATGCCTCTATAAAAAAAAAAAAAAAAAAAAAGATAAACTCATACAATTTGCAGCAACATGGATGGAGCTGGAAGGGATCATGC
This sequence comes from Talpa europaea, assembly GCF_964194135.1. NCBI lineage: Eukaryota > Metazoa > Chordata > Mammalia > Eulipotyphla > Talpidae > Talpa > Talpa europaea. The sequence continues at coordinate 36,751,160 of NC_140076.1, forward strand.
TCAGCGAAATAAGCCAAAAGAAAAAGAAAAATACCGGATGGTCTCACTTATAGCAATAATCTAGAAAACCTAAATAAGGGACCAGGAAAAAGAATAACTACAATAAAGAAAAAATCAAAATCAACAAGCAACTACAACCCAGAGACACGCTATTGGGGGGGGGGCGCGGAGAGAGGAGGGATTGGGTTCAAAATAAGGGGTGTGCAATTGTATGGGGAATGTAAAAAATGTTAAAAAAAAGGCAAGTTCTTTCTTCTGTCACCTAACTGCACCCTGGTACTGCTGGGAAGGAGACATGGAAGGAAACACATGGAGGAGAGACATGTAGAGACACTTGGAAGAAACATGTGGGTGAGACACTCCTGGGGAGGCTGATAATGGCAGAAGTAACCTTGATGTGTTGTCTCCTTTTATACCAGCTTTCTGGGTCCAGCTTCACAACCCCTTTCCTGTAGTTCCCTGACAGAAGGTGGCTTAGATTTGTGGCAAACTTTCAGGCCTCAGTGGTCCCACTTCGGGCCAACCTTATTTGGCTGGGCTTTGATCCATGGGAAAATGGTAATTTGGGATATTTTATTGTAAAACTATTATCCTCTCTTCTGTTCTCGCTATGCACATTAATTCTATTAAAAATGTTTCACACTAAGAGTTTCCTTTTCCTCTTTGCAGTGAATGACATGATCCTATTTTAGAGTGTATAAGTTTATGGGGTCCTTTGTACCCCTTGCTCACATGTTAACACGTAAATGTTGAATTATAATGCTGTACTCATGAAACCTACATAATTTTATGAACCAATATTATTTCAATAAATTTATTTTTTTAAAAAGCTCCTTTTTCTTTTGTTCCATGGGTTTTCAAGAAGGATCAAAATATGTGACTATATTTAACCTATCATTTTTACATGGCTATCTAAATTTTCATGCTTAAATGTTTATAAGTGAGATGATTTAATTAGAAATATTAAAAGTAGATAATGCAAAATAACAAAAATGTGATATATTATGTAATTATCTGAATTTCTGAAAAGAATTCTAGTGTAACTTCTAATTTTACAGAAAGACAAACTTCTGCTTTGAGAAGGGGGGTTGCACAAGATTATGTGACCAGTTAATGTGAGACAAGTGATGTCATCAGGGCTAGAATAAAAACACAGTTCTGAGGAACAAATGCCCACCCACTGCTCCCTCTACTCCAGCATGCAGGGAGCCTTGCCCTGGTACTCATGCCAAGGACAATCCCAGCAGCTCTTCCTGCTTTGTATTTAGTCCTATTCAGCAGTTAGATGAGGATCACACGGTCAGCTACAGAAGGAAAGTAGAAGTCTTTTTTTTTTTTTTTTTTTAGCTGAAGAGAAATAATGCATATTCTGAATAGTAAATAGCTGCAATCTATGACTACTACTGTGTCTCTCTGCTCTGTGTTAAATAGAAGAGGTATTTTCAACTCCTTTCTTATCTTGAAGTCACCACAAACCCTCTTGAGGAAAAAAATATCCTAACATTCAAAAGATAATAACAGCTATCATCTCCAGCAGAGTCACCCTCTCCTGTGGCCCCTGGAGGTAATGTGATTTTCTTTATGAGTTTTAGTTCAGCACTGTCTATCTTTTCTCTTGCTGTATGAGCTGATTTCTGTTCCGAAAATCTTGCCTATACCACACAACACCTCATTGCATGAAGCAAGAGGCAGAGGCTGCCAGGGACTCCGAGAAGAGGGAGGTAGAGGTCAGCAAATTTGGGTGGGGGATTTTGCTGTAGCTCATCATCTCTGCTTCTCCTATTCACTGGGGAAACCTCTGTCCCAGGTGAGGACTTGGGCAAAATCTTCATGTAGTCTGGTGTCTTGGCTCCTCAGATCAGCATTCTCTAAAAGGGGAGAGTTTGAATTGATAGCAGAGGACATAATAAAAAGGAAAAGACATAGGTTCTCATTTGGATATCGCATTACCTAACTAACAAGTTTGTGATATCAACACTGTATGCTAGGAATGGTGCTCATAGCCTTAACCTCTACACTAGGATTTATTTTATTGAAAACCCCAGTGAAGTCACAAATGTGAAATATGAGGATAAGAGAGGTTTAGCAACTTGCACAGAAATGATGTGTCCACAGGGGATAAAGCCTGCACCCAAGCTCAATCCCATGTTCTTTTTAGTATATAAACACAGTGGATGTTTTAGGCAATGCTTTTCAGTATTATGGAAATTCAGAGTCTCTCCTTGCACGGGATCTACCATTAACACTGTTGGATCTACCATTAACATTGTTCATTCCCTGTGTTCACCAACTGTACCTATCTGAACCTCAGTTTGTTCATGTGTAAATTGTTCAGAATGGCAACCACTATATCAGAATTGTTTTGAAAAATACTGTGGCTAATCTTAGCTAATATTTTAGTGGTATTAATATTTTATTAATTAGCTAATATTTTCTGGTAGCTAATATTTTCTGAGCTTTTTTTAGATGTTATATACTCATCAAAGTACTTGGCTTACATTAACTTAAGGAATCCTGCAAGTAATTATGAAATAAGAGAAATACTTCCATCACCTCAGGTTTACAGAGAAAGAGATTGAGGTGCTGGCTGTGGTCACAGACCTTGTAATTTGCAATCCAAGTTCTAACCCAGGCCTGTTGACACAAGTCCAGACTTGTCACTGCTACTGCCTCCATCTTCTAGGATCACAGAAATGAAAAGATGTGATCTTTGTAGATAATAAATCATCCTGCAAATTTTTCCAAAGTAAACAATCAGGCAAACATGTGTGCACAGCTGTTTATAGCATAGTGTACTGTTTATAATATCCACATGGAGCAAGCAAGATAAATGCCACCAAGACAGTGGTCCTATCATATGAGTGATATGAATTCTAGTAGGGGGATTCAGGGAAGGTAACTATGTCTACATCTGAAAAAGCCTTAATATATATATAATAAAAAGAGTCAATAGAGAACCACCTGTAAAATGAGCCCATTGATGTTTCTGAAAAATACTATTCTATATCTAAAAAGGCCGGGGAAATGTATGACAAAGTATTTACAAAGATATCCATGAGTGGGGTATGAGGGAGAGATGGGAAGTTAAAGGGATAATTCTACTTGCCATAGTTCTTTGGAATTTTTCACAATAATAATGTGTGAAAATAAATAGAACTAACTAACTAACAAGTCATTCTACACACCTGTGAAATCACAGCCACAGAGAACTGAGCAGATTTAAACCAGGGATTGTGGTGCACTGGAGACACCCCTGTGTTTCAGGGAGAAGGCAATTCCCTTGTTACTGAACTGACAGAAAGTCACTATGATGTGACATGGGCTAATACCTTTTCTTTTTTTTTATAATAAATTTTATTTTTATATTCCCCATACAATTGCAACCCCCTTATTTTGACCCCAATCCCTCCCCACTAATACCTTTTCTAAAGACACAACTGTGAAATATTTTATTCTACTTATCAAATGTTTTTAACTTTGTTTCCTAGCAGGTAAAAAAACAAAATCTACTGAAAGCCCATTGTGCCTAGAGAGTAATGTTGCTTTTATTTAGATCCTCTAACTTGATTTGTATATGAGGAGGAGAGACAGGAAAGAGGGTATTAAAGTACACTGGGGTTGGGCCTCTCCAGTGGTGCAGCGGTTGAGCTCTGGGCTGCGAAGATGTCCGCAGCCTCTGAAGCGCCGGTTCGATTCTCTGGCCACTGGTGAGGGTCCCACATGGCATGCAGACCTCTCCTGCCATGCCAGCTGCTCCCCTCAGCAGTGTACTTCGTCAGTCTGCCTGTTCTGCTCCCTGCTCTGGCTCTGGTGAATTCTCTCACCCTCCCACACTTATGACTATACCCAGTGCTTGTATAAATAAATACATAAATCTTTAAAAAAATAAAATAAAATACACTGGGGTCTCCAACCTGCAGCCTACAGCAGCAAAAATTAAATACTCCAAGCTTTGAAAGCATAACATCCTAAAGCTGATAAATGGAGACTGGTGGGAGGCACTCATAAAGATCCTTGCAGATGATCTATTTCTGTATTTTGGTCTTTGAAAGGGACTCTACAGGGATTGCATAAGGAGAAATGGATAGAAAATACAACTGATTCTTACTATGCCAGGCAATTGGTCTATGGCTTTATATTTGTTATATCCCTATGTCTTGATGAAAACCCTGGGGATAAGTATAACCCCATTTTAAGATATAAAATAAGATATAAAATAAGATATAAGATATAAAATAAGATATAAGATATAAAATAAGACCCATTCTATTTAATTTATGTGATATCGTATAATAACTGCTTTACATGCACATCTCATCTAATTCACAGAGTAATCTTATCAATCTGCTATACTGGATCTCCCCATGTTACAAGTGAGAAAATTTAGAGGTTAATGTTCACAGTCCAGAACCACAGGTGACGGAACTGGGTTTGAATCTTTTTTTTTTTTTCTTAGTTGCAAGGCACATGCATTCTGTGCATAACTTTTTTTTTAAAGATTAATTAATTTATTTATACAAGCACTGGGCACAGTCAGAAGCGTGGGAGGGTGAGAGAATTCACTAAAGCCAGAGCGGGGAACAGAACAGGCAGACCAATGAAATACACTGCTGAGGGGAGCAGCGGGTGTGGCAGGAGAGGTCTGTGTGACATGTGGGATACTCGCCAGGGGCCAGGGATGGAACTGGTGCTGCAGAGGCTGTGGGTAGCTTCGCAGCCCAGCACTCAACTGCTGCGCCACCAGGGGAGGCCCAGCATGACTTTTTATAGCAATTTTGTATTTTGTAAATTCCAAATGTAACGAGAATGATACATGTCCAAATAGCCTTGCAGCAATGGGCTCCTAAGGTAGCCACGTAGAAATGGGGGTCTGTGAACTGTTTGTAATGTTTCCCCCAAATTAACATAAATGGTATAGTCACTCATCAGTAGTATTACCACATGGACTGGTGTCATGATTCTTTGTTTGAATGAAAGAAGATAAATTCCAGGAAGGCACCCCACTTAACTCTAATGATTTGAAAATTCAGAAGTGTCCTTATATATGATCATAATTTAATGTGTCAAACATGCTTCTTACTTGGCAGATATATTTTAAAAGATACATTCAGGGGCATGTGATAAGAAATGGTAGCCAAAATTGCCTGCTGGTGAAAACCTTTGCTACTATCTCCAGAAAGCCATTTTAAATATGACTTCCATCCTTCCATGCTCTGACTCCCCAACAAGCAACATCCCTCTTTCCTTTACTGCCATCCTCTCTCCTTCTCCACTTGCCAGTCTAGAGTTTCTCCTCTGTTCTCTTCTGTGTAATGCCTTTACTTTATCCCCAAATCTTTACCCCTAATCTTGGCATGACTTTAGCCACAGACTGAGAAGGTGCCTGTAGGGATCAACATCATTCTTCTTCACCCAAATTATTTCCCAAATACACCTCCAGCTGTTTATTGCTATTTGAAGTCGTATGGATTGAATGTCATTCTTTCACTTAAGGCTAATTTTCTCCTGTTAAAATGCAGCCCTGTGTGAGAGCATTAAAATATTGGACTACAAGATCCTCTGAGGTAAGAGTTATGACCTGTCTACTCTTACATGACCCCCTTTCACTGTTGAGCAAATAGACTGTGAATCATCTCCAAATTCCTTGTTAGGGATTAGATCTGTGTCATTATTTTAAGTTCAATGTCTGGCACAAATACCTGACACAAAATAAGTAATCACCACTTTTTTATTAATGGGATGTCAATTTCATTTAATTAGAAAGCTAATATGAAGTGTCGACTAACTGTTGTAGAGATTCTTAGGTGAGCAAGATGGAATCAGACCGGAGAATCTAGACGCCTCTGGACATGTACTTTCTCAACTTGTCTGGCAACACAGCTTGACCTCACACCAATGACTAAGGGGCCCTTAAGCAGGGAGAAGGAGTAATAAAAGAATAAACAATCTTCTACTCTCTTTCCTGCAGTGAAAATACCCCTAATTACCCAGCCATCTTCCAGAGGAAGAACATAGACATCAGAGAACACATTCTGTGGTAATTGATCCAGTTTCCTCAGCAGGATCTCCCCAAATCAAAACTCTATTGCTCTATTTTTTAAAGGGGATTCTTTCCTCCACAAACTCCTCCCAACTCAGGTAGGCTAAGATTGAGATCATAGACAGGTTTCATGAAACAACCCAGAATCATATGCTTTAGTCAGAATTCAGAGATTATTCAAACTGACACATCCATATAGGGATTGATTACACCAGAAACTTTAGAAATATTTCCATGAACAGGAGGCTTTAAAAATCTTATACTTGAACTTCTTTTCCTTTCCTGGGAAAGGATGGCGGAAGTAGGCCAATGTTATAGGAAGAAAATTGACCAGAAAGAAGCATTAAATCTGAGGAATTAATGTTTATCTTCTGATGTATATCTGTGGTTACACAGACAGCAAGGTTTGCTTTTTTTCCAGTTCAGATTGCATGTAATTAAAACCCTCTGCCAAAGCTCATCTGGATAAAGAACAAGCAATGGAGAATTTGTGACTCTCTCCATGGTGCTGATAAAATCACTGAACAAGAGCACTATCCCTCTCTCCCTCCCTCCCTGCCTCTCTCTCTTCCCCTCCCCTCCCTCATCTATCCCCAACAGTATATGTATGTCCCTGCTTTAAGTTGATGTGTGTTTTTTCACTGTCCTCTAATTGTAATAATGATTTCAAAATATTCTTAGAGTTCTTTCATGTCTATTATTTACTATTATTTTCAATAACTCCTGTTGTGCTTCCTCTCCTCTACTATCTTTCTCTGAACAACTTATGTACCCATAGTTAATTGGGAGAGGGAGAACTAATGAAAAGTATTTATTCCATTTTTTCCAATTTGATCTATGATTTCCAATGGCTTTTCTAGATGAAAAGATGTGTACCTAATTTCCCATTTTCCATAATCTACTCATTTATTTCACTTTTAATCCATGGCTCTAATCCTTCCCTGATCAACCACAAACAAGAAAGTCTTTCCTCTGAATGCTCACCCCCTTTAGAGTCTTAATTAGTGAGAGCCCAGCATAGTTGATTAGTATAACTAATACATCTTTGCCAAATCCTTGTGTTTATTACTAGCTATATAGTAAGATACTTTTCCAATAAGGGTGTAGCATCTAGAAGTAGTCTTTTTTTCCCCTAGTATTCTTAGGTCTGGGGTGAATTTAGAGCATTTTGTGGCTGCCTAAATAGCAAGTTTGCTGTTCCTCACCAAGTTCTCTGCCCTAACACAAATAAAACAAACAAAAAAAGATGTATAGCATTCATTAAAATTCAGTACAACCAAAAACATTCTCTAATAATCTACTTCTGAGGTTCCTAGTCATTGGTACATTTTTAAGATAACATAGGGCCCTTCTAAATAAATAAAGAATTCATGCCAGGTTCTTCCTCAGACTACTTCTAAATCTCCAGGGCTGAGACCTGGACATTATAATTTTTTGAAAGCTTTGCACATAATACTCATATGAAGCTACTAATTTAATATATGCCATGCTCTGTCCCAAGTGCTGGGGATACAGGAACAGAGAAAGCCTGCTTTTATGATGTCATTGACTGCTGGCTATGTGTGACTAGGAAAGAACCACACAGTGAGGAACGGACAATAACACTTTTATCACAGAGTGCTGAGGAAGCTCAGAAAAAGGTTAAATAATCCAAGGTAGGGCAATCTGGGAAGATGTCTGAAGGACAGTGGTGTCAGAACTAGTCAGAAGAAATGTGTGCCTGTAGGCTCTTTGGGACAATAAGTGGGGCTTTGTAATAACGATGTTTTCTTCTAATTAGTGTTTAATAACAGGTGAATATCTTTTGCATATTCTTCTCAGCCCATTTTCCTCCATCAGTGCCATCTCACCCTGCTCACACTGAGTCTAGAATTACCTAGAACTCTCAGTAGAATCATCCCACTGTCACCATGTTTCATGGCACAGAGTTCATACAGCTTAGCTGGGACTGCAGGCAGCCATTTGAGGGAGTTCAGTCATTTGGTTCTGGGGAGATTTTGTTTTTCTAGGTCCTAATTCAGCCAATCTTGATCAAATCACCCTGCCCACAGAGAGCAACCAGAATGCCTTTGAGAGCATGTTTTTCCCTGTGTGTGATACACCTTCTCCCTGGTTACCTGCCAATCTCTAATCATTGCCTTTGGGAAGTCTTTTCTGGTTGAATTACTCTAAACCTCTACCTCACCTTAGGCAGGGTTTGTTGTTTTGTTTTGAACTTCTACAAAATCATATTTGAACTTCTTGGAATGAGGGGACCACATCTTTCAATTATGAATGTCCAAAGGATAAAATCTACTTGACATGGGATAAGCACTACAAACATTTAATATATGAAATAAACGTGACCATGTATGGCAGAGAGATGGGAGGATGCATGAATGGATGAGTGATATTGTCTAAGTTTACTTTACACCTTACCACTTCAGAGTTTAATCCAAAATAATATATGTACTAAGCTATCTATTCTCAAGAGGCAAAGATGCTGGCTATTTCCTTTTCTTATGTGCACCATCTCCTTTTGTTCTTCTTTTACCCTTTACCCTATAACCAAGGGGATGTAGTTTTGCTTCCAAAATAAGTTTCAAACAAATAAATAATTAGTCTTCTGGGGTTATTTCAGAAGATTATAACTATTTCTCTCCAAACTTCCCTGAATCATGTTATTCCTTGCCCCCAGATATGAAAACATTCCTTCAGTTCCCTAAGATTGACTTATTCACAGAAAAAAATACTCCACTTTCCACAGATATTGCTTTGAAAATCTATTATTTTGATTTTCAGGTCTTCCATGAGTTCTTTGAGACACATCTTTGAGTTCTTTGAGGCCCTGGGTTATCTACCCTGAGCCACAGTGAAGCCTGTCAAGCCAGAGGGAGACAAAATATTCTAGCTTGCCTACATTCTTAAAATTCGGAGCCCTCACAAAAACCTATAAGTGAAATTACAATATCTAACAAAATCAATTATCTCTCTTTCTTTTCTTATCACACTTTTAACTTAGGCAGAATATTCTTTAAAAAAAAAAAAAAGATTTATTTATTTATTTATTTATACAAGCACTGGGTACAGTCAGAAGTGCAGGAGGGTGAGAAAATTCACCAGAGCCAGAGCCGGGAGCAGAACAGGAAGACTGATGAAGTACACTGCTAAGGGGAGCAGCGGACGCGAGAGGAGAGGTCTGCGTGCCATGTGGGACCCTTGCTGGTGGCAGGGATCAAACCGGCGCTGCAGAGGCTGCAGGCAGCTTCACAGCCCAGCACTCAACCGCTGTGCCACCAGGGAGGCCCTAGGCAGAATATTCTTTGAAAATATTTGTTATCTATTGCATGAACATCATCAGAAACAAAAACAACACAATATACCCACAAGTCCAGCCTTGTAACATAATTAACTTCTCATCCCTCCATGATGCTTTCAAGTCTATCTGAATGAAAAATCTCTATGCAGCACACAGGCAATCTGTATTCTTTTTCCAGTTATCATGACATAAGTATTTTTATTTACATGATGACCAGGGAAGTTTCTGCTTTTACTTACCCTTTGAAGAGGTGTAGGGAAAAGACTTACATTTAGACAGATTGAATTCTGGCTCTGCCACTAACTCGCTATGCAGCCTGAACCTATTTATTTAAACTCCTGTAAGCCTTGCTTTGCTCCTCACTAACAGGCATAATAACAGCTTACTTGGAGCATTTTAATCAAAATTCATTGAATTCTGCATATAAGATACCTGGCAGACTGTTTGACTTAGAGCTCACATTCATGAAATTGTGTCTCATGAAAAGCTATATTTTCAAAATATGGTCCTATCATGAATATAAAATGTATATGAATAATTAAAATAAAAAATAAGATTGAACTAAAATAAATTCAACCTTTGGTTTCCACTGACAGGACACTGAGAGTTTACATTCAATCATGTGAAATTAGCAATACTTAAGTGTGAAAAGCTTGAAAATAACTGAAGTCCACCATCACTCTTTTACAGATGTATTTGCGTGACCTGCCTGAGATCAGAAAGGTTGTCAGAACCACAGGTGGTATTAGCACTCACATGTTCTCAAAAGTTGCTGAAAGGTTTTGATATCAAACATAACCTTCCCTTTAATACCACCTCAACCAATGCAGCATGAAAAGCAGATATCATTAATTAATTAATCAAACACTTTCTGAGGGATTACATCAGGGCAAGAGGGAAAGAAAGAACAAAATATTTTAGGTACCAACCACATGCTCAGCAACATGGTAAGCACAGAGACAGAAACTGAGGCTCAGAGAGGCCATGTAACTTTCCTAAGAACACACAGCTAGGATTTGAATCCATACTGAATCTCTGTGTATCCAAAATTTATAATCTTTCAACTAGAGCTTAAATAAATGAAAACTGACAGATATTTTTTGACTGTCTAACCTGTACCAGCTGCTGGATTTGACTATAGGGGACAAATGCAGTCCTTACATCCATGGAGCTAATGTCTAAATGAGATAACAAACCATTTACAGAGGAGCAAAGTGTGATGAATAGCAGGTAAGATTAAACACTTACAATGTTTGTAAACCATTCATATAATGAGGACAGTAAGTGTAAGCACTGTATATAGTATATAGTAAACTATAGGTATATGCTCACACAGGCCAGACTAGGACCTTAACCAGTATTATTCTTCTGCATTATTTCTGTGGTAAAATGCATGCTGAATTCCAAACTGATATACAAAGAACTTTGGAAGTACACCCATGCTCAATGTTGATACCTGCTTTTATATGATGTTTTAATGCAGCAGCAGATTTACCTTTCTTGCTTGTTTCTGCTGAGTATAAAAAAATAAAATTAGTGTCAGCATGCATTTATAGAAAGTAGACTAATTGAATATGGGAAGATCAATCAAACCATAAAGATTAATTATTGAGTATCTGCTCAGAAGTGGGCACTATGCCCAGGCAGTGGAGAAATATAGGAGAAATATAAGACTGAATCAGCCCTGCCCTTGAAGAGTCTGCAAACCAGACATAGGATACCAATATAAAAGCAATTCTAGGAAATAATTCAAATCAAAATTGTAAAAGACTGAGGTACACACATATTTTTGGAATGGACTGCCTGAGTCAGAGATAAGGGAAGTTGACTAGGTTTCAAAAGACAGCTATAGTTTGCTTCGATATTTAGAAACTTCATTGTATCAGTGAGAGATAAATTAACTATGGAGAAAAGCATAAGGTAGATGTGCCCTGAGAAATGGATAGACTCCTAATACCAAGGACTAGAGTTGGGGAGCACCAGGAAATAAGATCACAGAGGTAGTTTTGAAGGAGAGAACATTTTAACTTGATGGCTTTTGGAACTCCAGTGCCCAGAATGGTGACTGACAAACAGTAGTTGTTCAGTTAATATTTAGTGAGCTATACGATGGAAAGACATTGCCTTTGTTGAAAAGAGAAATAACTATAAAAATTCTAGACAGATCTAACATGACAAGAAAAATGTAAAATTGCACATAATTAAGTGGTAAATTCTATAATAAAGTTAAAAGTTGTCCAAATGCAGCCCAGAAAGTGACTAAGACAGGGCAAAATGAATCTTGGATAATTTCATAATCGAAGGGGAAGTTGAGTTGGGCAAGTTTTGGCTCTCAGGGACCACAATTCAGGTGCTCACAGTGGGAGGCAGGTAACATGAACATGTACAGGCAGATTTACTGAAACACACTGCTAATGGGAGTAATGGGGAAGACAGGAGAGGTTTGCTGTACCATATGTGGGGATCAAACTCAGGCCATAGTGGTGAAAGCACTGAGATCTAACCCCTAAGCCACCAGGGAGGCCTTACAGGGTGACTTTTATTATGTAAATGTCAAACCAAGAGAAATATATCTGTTGGCTACATTCAAATTGTGAACCACCACTGGTGGCCTTAAGAACTGGCAGAGGAAAGAAAAAGATGCCTTCCAGATTAAGAAAAAAGGCAGATGACAAAGAAAGAGGAAAGACATGAAGGCTTAGGAGAAAAGTGAGAGACTTCTCTCTAGGATACAAAATATTAGCTGAAAACAGTAAGAAATGTGATTGGAGGGAAATGTTGAGTTGGAATTCTAGGTAAAAGAAAATGTAACAGGGAATCAAAATGACAGTAGCAGGTAAGGCTGCTTGGAGAAACTTCTGAAATTCAGTGCTTTACCTTCTAATTTGGGCTGTGTTTGTCTCCATGACTAATGTTATCTGAAATCTCCCTGAAAAAAAAATGTCCATTCTAGGACTCTTGGATGGTTTCTGAAAATTTTCTGGTGCTGTGCCTACCTGTTACCCCAGGTTACATATGACAGCTGAAGCACTATAAACAGATCAAAATCATCTTCAGAAGCGGAGTTCTGCCTTCCTCACTTAACACATTCCACTTAAGGATTTACAATTATACCAGTTGTGCAAATCAAAGTTATAGTTCCCTCAGTAACTGTAACCTGGACCAAGCATAGCTATATTTTTCTGCTGCTGAGTGGGCTTTTAACTCATGCCTCCCAACAGTGAAGGGGAGACTTAATTTAAACATGCAAGAAATGCTTTTTGGAAATCAAGAGGTTGTCCAAGTGAATGTTTAATGTAAATGGTTGTTCCTTTCAATGCATGGTTTTATCCCAGGATTCCCTGCAGACAGAAGACAGAAATCTTCCACAGCCTCTCCACAGTCTTGCAGAGTAAATGGGAAGGAAACTTCACTCCTGCAAGCTGCCTTGCTCATTCATTCACAGGTCAAAGTCCAGATTTGTTACTGAATAAGCTAGTGCTGATCAAAAGTATGAAAAGCAGGACTTGGGTGATAGAGCAAGCTGATTGAGGCTCTTGCACAAGGGGCAAAGTTTAAGAGACATCAAAAACTTCAGTAACTGAGATAAAACAATATTAAACAAAAAAAAATTTAAACCCATATTTAAAAAATAAAAATTTATGCAAAAGTATATGAATAAAATATCAAAATACTGATTTTTATATATTGCACTGAAATAATATTTTTGTTTTGATTACTGAATTTTGGGTTCCCACTTACACTTTTTCCCCATCCCAGGAAAGAGTTTTTCTTGTCCTCATAAGGGAGGGAGCCAGTGTGGAGAAACTATCATGTATTTGGCTATAGACAAACTCCCCTAAACTTTGATCATGGCAGAAAAGTAATATTAAAGAACATCCAAGAAAGTATTTCTAGTTGGTGCTGATGGAACAGTACATATTGGATTATTCATTTAGTAATCATAAAATTAATCTATAGCTTAAGTTTCCAAGTGGATCTCCTGAGAACAACTGACCCAAAGACCACCTGGTAAATTAAGTCAAACCCTTCACTTTCCATGCCCACCAAACAAAGATCTGGTGACATTCAAGCCCCACACAGTGGCCTAGGAATTATCTCTTGGGCCGTCAATCCAAGAGAAATACTGTAGTTGTGAGGGCCTAGACAGCAGGACAAGCTTGTTTGTTTCTCCACATTCCCATGCCCCAGAGCCTTGTCCTGGGTTAGTGTGCACTCATACTGGTGGGAGATTACATTATCCTGACAGGCTGCAGCAATTAATAGGGTGGGATTCTGTAGTAAGGCCAGTTATTTGTGGATTTGCTGTTTGAACTGATACAGAAGAAAGGACAACTCATCTATCAGCATCCTTTCTTGCTGGAACAGGTATACAGATCTTCCTCTACTGAGTCTGGGGCTATGTCATGATAAACTCATCATAAATTGAAGATGCCATAAGTTGAAATAGTATTGAATACACCTTGTCTACTGAACATAACACACTCAGGATACTTAATTAATCTGCATCAGGGCAAAATCACCTAACAAAAAGCCATTTTATAGTAAAGTCTTGGATAGCTTAGAAAATTAATTGAATACTGTGCTGGAAGTGAAAATCTATCTATAGAGTCTTTCTCTTGTGCTCTCATGGCTGACTAGGGACTGCCCAGTATCAGCGAAGAGGAATGTGCAGCACATTGCTGGCCTGGGGAAGATCAAAATTCAAAAATTGAAGTACAGTTTCTGTTGAGTGGATATCACTTTCATAACATCATGATGTTGAAAAGATGTTGAAAAGTCATAAGTTGAACCATCACAAGCAGGGTACCATATGTACTTTAGGGAACTGCTCCTGTGCATTCTTTGTGAGGGTTATCACTTAAGTACTTCAAAATAAGCTTAAATTTTTGATTTTTGGAAAAAATCTTGAATTTATAGAGAAGTTGCAAAAACAGTAAAGAGTTCCTATATACCTTTCACCCAGATTCCCTGGTAGCTGGTATCATTACCAGAGCACAATTTTCAAACCAGAAAATTCATAATGGTATAGTACTATTAACTAAATTATAGGCATTATTCTCATTTTTCTCCAGATTTCATTCTAATGTCCACTTTCTGGCATTTGATCCAAAATAGGATGGCACCTATACTGGATAAATTGAACACTCAACCTAGACCAGAGATACATAAATATGTTTTATTCCTCATGACAATTCTTATGCATTGGGAATGATTTCTTTCCTAGTAGTATTGAGAATTTTCTCAAGTACCCTCTGATCTGTATGTGACATGCCTCATTCTTTTGTTTTCTTTCCGTACCTTAACATTTGAAGAGCACTACTCTTGTTATTTTGTAGGACATCCCTCAGTTGGGGTTTGTTGAGTGTTTGCTCAATATGAGGTTGATGTTAGGCATTTTGGGTAAGATTCCCCATATACGTGGTATGGTGACCTTCTCAGTACTTCATGTCCAGGGCAGCTTGATACTAATGTCTGTCCTTCCTGGTCATGTTCCCCTTCATCATTTGGTTAAGGTGAGGTTTCTCAACTGTAAAGTTACTAACTTTCCCTATGTAATTAAAATGTGGATACTTCGGGGTGATTCTTTGAGACAACGCAAATATCCCATTTTTCATCACAGCTTTGCCTATTACTTTTGGTATCTGTCCATGGCTCATCCTTGAAACAATGATGACCATGGAGTTTTGCCTAATCAAAAATGAACTTTCAGCAATCATTAAGTCCTATTTAAGGACTAAAGGTAAATGTTTCCGGGCCTCCCTGGTGGCGCAAGTGGTTAAGACGCAACCTATGAAGTTAACCGCAGCCACTGCAGCATGAGTTGGATCCCCAGCCCGGGAGCAACCCACAGGGCGCAGCAGGCTTCTCCTGACTCGCCAGCTGTCCCCTCAGCAGTATATTTCTTTTTTTTCTTTTTTTTAATTTTACATATTTTTTACATGATTTTTCATTTTTGCACAATGTATGCATTTTTATCTTGGTTATACTGCCCGCACAATTCCCACCTCCCTTTGTTTTGATCCCACTTCCTCCTCCCGCTGCCCTGTAGTGTGTCTCTGGGTTATAGTTGCTTGTTGATTTTGATTTTTACTTTATTATAATTAGTCTTTTTCCTGGTCCCTTATTTAGGTTTTCTAAATTCCTGCTATGAGTGAGACCATCTAGCATTTTTCTTTTTCTTTCTGGCTTATTTCACTGAGCATGATCCCTTCCAGCTCCATCCATGTTGCTGCAAATTGCATGAGTTTATCTTTTTTTGATTGCTGAGTAATATTCCATTGTGTATAAGTCCACATCTTCTTGATCCAAATCATCTATTTTTGGCCATCTGGGTTGTTTCCAAAGGTTAGCTATTGTAAACAGTGCTGTCAGCAGTATATTTCAGTCAATATGCCTGTTCTGTTCCCCACTCTGTCTCTGGTGGATCCTCTCACCACCACACCTCTGGCCTGTACCCCCATTCTTGTATGCATAAATAAATAAATCTTTTAAAAAATAAAATAAAGGTAAATGTTTCCTGAAGTGAAAGATAATCTCCCTGTCAAACCTGCCTTTTACACAGCTGTGTGGAGTGAGTGTCTAGTTTAGGCATTGCTAATTCATGTCACCTGAGTCACTGTCCCCACCACCACCACCCCCACCCACCTACAGAAGGAATCAGCTTCTCACTTGCCTACTTAAGATCTCAAAATTCTCAACACTACTAGGAAAGAAATCATTCCCAATGCGTAAGAATTGTCATGAGGAATAAAACATATTTCTGTATCTCTGGTCTAGGTTGAATGTTCAATTTATCCTAAAATTACCTCATCCCCAGAGGACCCTCCCTTTGAACAGTCCCAGGGGATCTTTCAGATCTAGAGTCACTGGGGAAAAGAGACATGCACAGGCAGTTCCCTTGGGCTTTGGGGTTTTTCTTATTTGGGGCAATTCCTTTGAGTCTCAAGTGTGGTGTGCTGCTAAATATTTATCAATTGGCTCTCCAGGATAGAAATGATAAAGGCCTGGATAAATACGATGAATGCAAATTCTGTATTACATGCAAATATGATGCATGCAAATTAGTTACTCCTTATCTACATCATACCATTAAACACAGAACTGTAGCTGGGAAGAGATAGGTAGCAGCAGAGAATAAAGTTTCTTCATAGATGTAAATAATGTTAAGAATATAGATAAATACACGAAGTAGTAAGGTAATTAGGAAGTGATGAGTTTTGAGTGTTAATAACCTTTGATTTTAATATAGCTTATTTAATTTTATATATGTATATAAATTTGTAATAATAGCAGTTATTTATCACCCAACTCTCAAGATTCCTAAATATTTTACATTTGGTTCTCATGAGATGGTGTGAGCCAGCTCCATCACATCACCTCACACAGTGATTACCCTGAGCCCTGAGGTTCAAGAACACTCAAAGAAGCCCCTGAAAAGGTAGGTTGACACTTTTCTAAATACCACTGGGAACCCTTATGAGGACCAGATCCCTGCAAGGGACAACTTTGCTCCAGAAGCAGCATCTGCTGCTTCTTGGCAAGCCTTCCATGGAATCTGCGAGGGCTCCAAAGCATCTGGCTGCTACCAGGGCTGGTGTGAAAGCTGCCTTCATTGCTAATGAGATGCAGAGTCCTCCCCAGGCTCAATACCTGTTCCCCATTCTCCCAAAAGGCCACTTAGCCCTCTACTATAGTTAAAATAATTATAGGGATATGTTAGAAGCAAGGAGTAGTAAGAAGAAGAGGATAGACAAGAAAGGCAAAGTCACAGGGTTGAGTAGAGAAAACAGGTCAGTACAGTACTGAATGTTTTCACAGATGTTTTTGTTTACTGTCATTCTGACCCATCCAGGGAAACAGCATCTTCCCTTCTTCCAACAGATTTCATGACTCTCCAGCTAATAATAATATTTCCCAGCTAGTAAGAAGCAGAGCTAGGATATATCTCCAGCTCTGCTCGCCAATATGGCCCCAGGATAGAGTAGAGAGCGCATGAGAGGCACTATCTGAATGTTTGTGGAATAGACACAGGAAAGGAGCTTGATCTCAAAGCTTGTGCTCTGACCTCTACCAGGGAAATGGTGCTGGTGAAAGTGCTTTCAAAGGGTCAAGTGTGATGTGCAGTGGTAGTGGGCAATGTGGTTTATGAGGCTGACTTGGGAGTGAGATAGGTATTTCCTCCCAGGCTCTGCCCTTTAGAACTTTCTGAGCTGAGTTAGGACGTCACCTAGACTCTCTCTGAGGCTCAGATTCCTCACTGGAAAATGGGGATAATAAGTTCTACCTTGACATGTGGTGACCACAAACAAACAATTATGGTGGAGAAAGCACTTTCCAGGCTGAAAGGTGCTGGGAAAGAAAAAAATTCAGTTTATCACTGTCCATGAAGTGACAATGTCATTCCACTGGCCTGGGAAGGGCATCACATTTGACCCCATGGCAGCAGAGGAAGAACAAGGCCCTTGGAGACAATGGAAAGTGTAGGATTCTCATCTATTTCAATGTTAACTTTGGGTCTTAATTAGCTGCTCTGTTTGGAATTCACCAGACAAAAGAATTTCAGCAAGCTTTCTCTCCCTGTTTTTTGTTTGAAATATGAAGGAACAGATAGGTTAGAAGAAAACCCTGCTGCTTTTGCACATTGGTATGGATTCCCAGGAATTAAATGGTAATACAAAGAGGCAGCAGCAGCCTCCCTTTAGCCCTTCATAAGGCATGCTGCCTGGGATTATCAGAGAGCCCAGAACTCAGGTGGCCATAAGGGGTGCATTGGGAAGACAACGAAGCACAGAGGCAGGTTAAGCTTCTTTCCCACAAGGCAGGTCAAGGACAGTGCTGGACCAAGATGATCCACTATTCTAGACCAGTCCCTGTGAGTGTCACGGTCCCTTCTGCACACATGTGGACCCTAACAGAGCTGAAGATGCCAGTGCCTTAACTGTTAATGCTGATCCACTTTAAAAGCAGTGCATGAGTGTGAGTGTATATGTGTGTTAAAAAAAATACATGCATGCAAAATCACACATGCATATTCAACACATTAGACAAAATACCTATAGCAGATGAGGGAAGTAGGAAAATGAGAATGGGAGATGGGAATAACAGTTAGGAAATAAGTACACACTCGACAAGGGAGGGCCTTGCAGAGGTCAATGACAGCAATGTGTCATAAGATGATGTGATAAATTCAACCCCTTCATGTGACATCCAAAGAAGTCTAAAAGAACAATGAAGATACCTTCCTAGCACTCAGAGCAGAAGACCTGAAGAAGAAATCAGACCTTGCTGCTGAGTCTCAGGCAAAGTCATATTCATTCTATTATTCATTCCTCCAACAGAGAGCTTCATTAGCCAAGCATTGTGCAGGTGGAGCTGCTGTAGGATTGAGCTCTATTCTTGGGCAGACAGGGCCACAGAGGATGACAACACAGGTGCTAGGAAGAGCAGGAGGAAGCTGTTCCTAGGAAGACAATAGCAGAGTGCAGGAGAGAGTTAGAGAAGGTTTCCTGGGAGAGTGAAGAGTGATTCCTTCCTAAGGCAGCCCAGAAGTGCAAGAATATAGTTTGGTGCGGTGAAGGGTTGAAAGGATTTTAGTGGAGCAGGAGGATAGGATGATGAGTCAACTGGAATTGGCAATGGGTGAGGCCTGACGGCCTAAACTCAGTGAAGTCAGGACAGCCAGGCTTGCACTTGGAATGCTGGTGCTCAGCATCTGGCAGGGGTATATACACAGCAAGGGGACCCAAATCAGTCACTGCTGTCATACAAGTCGAAGCCCAGTTACAGAAAACCAGAAAACGATGCCCTTAATTTAGCTGGGTTTGGGAAGAGAAAAAGAGGACAAGCAATTGAGAAGATTTCAGAAAAGAGGTATTATCCGAGCTGAACCTAAAAGAGGTTTAGAATTTTGCTGGCATAGAAAGAATGGAACTGAGGACATTGCAAGCAAGAGAAAGAAAAACATGAGCAAAAGATTTGCATGTTGGTGTCTAAGTTGATGAATAAAAATATCAAAAATCCCAAATCATTCATGACTAATAAAGAGCCTTGGTAAAAATCCCCAGATTTAGTCAAATAGTTATTTTTTAAATAGCTGATTCTGAGCGTTCTCTACCTCTGTGGCTCCAGCTAGCACCAACCCCTCCACAGAATTAGGAATGTTTACCCACTTTATGATGGCTAAGCAGGGTTTAAAATGATGACTCCCCTTTCTGTTAGAGGAAAGAAATGTAGAAACGAAAACATTGTTTTAAGAAGGGGGGTGGGAAACCAACTCCCTCTGGGTCTGGCACAAAATTAAATTTTATGAGTTACTCAGCAGCAAGCAAGGCACAGAAGGAAGCCAGTATGAAACTGCCTTTCAAAGTAACTGCAGTTGACAACTAAACTCCCTCAGCTAGGGGGAGAAAAGGAGTTAATAGAGGCAGAAGTCAGGCTTTCATCCTTCACCTGAGTCTGTTCCTTTCATATGCTAAATGCAGCTCAGGCAGTCTGGGTGAGAGAACTCAACACTATCATTAAAAAAATATCAGCACCCAGGCTGAGGAGGACATTTGCCCCTGAGTCATATGCCACCCAGGGTTACAATGGATAAGGTAATAACAGGAAAACATAGCTTCCTCATGCCAGACCTGCTGTGTGGGCTGTAATTACCCAAACAAGGACAATCTACTAAGACAAGCATCCTCTCACAACCCCCAAGAGCACAATGCCCCAGTTGATGTGGTTCTACCCATAGGCGAAGGGTTCTGGCAGGTAGACAGTCTATGCTTGGCCTGGGAAGATGTGTTGTTCCCTGGCCCCAACAACAACAACAAAACAGTGAAAAATGGACAGTTAGGCTGTTATCAGCAGGGAGGATCCAAACAATCAGGAGAAAAATCCAGGACATTTAGTCTGGGAGCCTTTTTTATTTTTCTTCCAATTTTCTAGTTTTGAGAAGTTGGTGCCTGTGGAAACCAAAAACACATCCAATGGTCTGGCTTTTCAAAGTCAGATATCTGCATAGGCTGTGTCCCCACACCTGCCCCCAAAATGAATTTATGAGTAGAAATGATGTATTTAAAGATTTTGCCACTATACATTTTATTAAATGCCATCTTGAAAGATTCTAGACTTTATGAGCTGGAACGTGCTCTCCAGTTAAGAAGGTAAAGGACTGGGGATGAACCCAAATGTTCTTCCATTTCCAGCAACGCTACAATGAAAAAGAATGAGACTGCATTACAGTGATGGTTCTGAAAGTGTAGTCCCTGGACCAGCAGTGTCCACATCACCTAAGAATGCATTTGAAAAATAAAATCCATCAGAGGCCTGTTTTAACAAATCCTCCGGGTGGTTCCAATGCCTGCTCAAGTTTAAGACGTGTGCTAGAGGTGTGGTTCTCCACACTGGTTATCTGTTAGCATCACCTGGTGTACTTTTCATTGTGCTGTTTTAGCCAACTCCAGGCCAATTAAATCAAAACAAGCAGGACCGGCCTAGGCACAGCTGCTTTTCAACAGTTCTGCAAGTGATGCAAATGTGCAACCAGTGTGAATAGCTGCTATCTACTAGACCAAGAGCGATTTAGATTGGATACTTTTGGACCTCTGGTTTTCAGCTTAATGGCTACTAAATGGATCTCCTTTGTCAAAGAAAACATAAAATTCCATCTTCATGAGCTGGAAGGGCAGAATGTGAAGCTGGAGGAAAGCATCAGAATCTTGTATCAAAATCAATGGTAATAATAGTAACTAATAGCTCATCCAACAGAAACGATTGCTCACCCTGGGGAAGGGGGGCTAACCCCCACAGTCAGAAGTCAGTGTGAAAATGGCACACTCAGAGGCAGTAAAAGTGACACCACACCTCCCACACACCTCAAGTCCAGATGCCACATCCCCCAAGGGGAGCTCAAAGCCTCCCACTTACATCTCAGCTTTGAAGCCCCATGTACTGAGGGTGTGTGAGACCTCAGCTCTTCTCACCCTGTCTGAAGCTACTGAATGTGCAAAATGATGATGCCTGTTAAGGCAGAGCTTAAGGGGTTCATTCCCTTGGGTTGGGCAGAGTCGCAGCATTGCAGCTTTACAACTGAACTGTGAACTGGGGACAAACCTTTTATCCAAAACAGGAAGCTGGCAGTTAACCCACTATGTGTGTTCCTCAAACTGGGGTCCACTGGCATAGTCCCAAAGGTCCAGGATATTTTCCCTATTAAAAGGGATTTGAGGGCCTCCCCGGTGGCATAGCAGTTGAGCGCTGGGTTGCGAAGCTGCCCGCAGCCTCTGCAGTGGCGGTTTGATCCCCGGCCTCAGGGCGAGGGTCCCACATGGCGCAGATCTCTTCTGCCTCCCGCTGCTCCCCTCAGCAGTGTATTCCGTCACTCTGCCTGTTCTACTCCTGGCTCTGGCTCTGGTGAATCCTTTCACCCTCCCGCACTTCTGACTGCACCCAGTGCTTGTATAAATAAATAATCTTTTAAAAAAAAATGTTATTTAAAAAAAATAAAAAAATAAAAGGGATTTGAGCATAACTAAAATGCAAGAAACGTTGTAAATTCTTCTCAATAGGCAGCAGCAACATTCTTAGGATGTTTCTGGAGACAACTTTCATGTCTCTACACTGTAAAAAAATTTTAAAGATCAAGTAGCAAAGACTGGAACCATTTCAACAGCTGGCAAGTGGATATCCTTATGAAAACAGAATCACCCTGACATATAGAGTAAATCTTGAGTTTCCAAGATTTGGGGTATTGTATTTTCTCTCCCTTTGTAACACGGGTGAGGATAGGAAGGAAATGAGAAGAAAAAGAGCATACTTTTGTATTCCCAATACCTATGGTTATACAGAGTTTAGAATCTGATAAACCTGGATTTTAATTTTGACCCTGTCAATTATTTGTTGGCTGGTCTTGAATATTAAGCATACAAATTTCAGGTTTTCCATCTGTAAAATGGGAATAATAATACTTAGCACTTATCAGGATAAGCAGAAAGAAGCCATGGATTACCTTTAGCACAATGCCTAGTAAACAGCAAATAAAGGAGCAGTTGTGATCATTAATTATTCATCCTTGGACACTCAGCTGACTTTGTGTATATTTCCTTGACAGAAATGCTTACCTACAGACACACACTTACAAGTTTTGTATTTGCAGCTCCAGAACTTACAATATGTATCTAGAGCTTAGTCATTATTATTGTAATTGCTCATTTACAGGTCTGTAAAGATTGTCTTAAGGAAAGAGACCATGTCTTTGTAACCCCAATGCCTCAAGCACACTTGATCCATCATATGTATTTTGAATGAGTAAATGAATGAAGGAAGCAATCATTCACTTACCTAGTAACAAGATAAGAAGTTAAATTGGCATGGTAAAAAATGAAGAGATAGAAGAGGAAACACACAATCATGGTTGACTCTGGATATGAACTGCAAAAGAATATTGCTTTGCAGAATTTTTGAATTTACTTAATCACAGATAATCCTTCTCTGAGAACTCTCTAAAGGAGGGGAGAGGGTCAGGGATGGTATGCTCATATAATACTTAAAAAAGATTTATTGGTTGGTTGTGTGTACACGGTCCTCTGGAACCAGCTCATCTAAAGACAGATACCTTCCTGACATTACTCAAGGACAAAAGAAGCAAAGTCAAATCAAGAACCCTTATCTTCCTCCTCCATGTCCAAAGAATTCTAGGCCTGAATATAAAATATCGCCTCTTAATCTTTACAGTGGTCACCACTCCATCTTGCTTACCATCTTCTGTAGACTCTGCCTCTCAAAGCCTCCACTTATTCTCAATGAGACTTCCCTTTTGATTCCATCCCTGCCTAATCTCTGAAAGATGACTGTCAAACATGTATTGGTAGCACAGCTATAGCCATCTCCCTACCACCACACCACTCCTCATCCATTCCCAGAGACTAGATCTGGAACATATGCTCATCCAGGAAGTGTCCTAACCATTTCCATGGTCATAGGAGATAAATGGAGAAACAAAACTCAATGAATCAGTTGAGAAACAGGTAAGATTGTTGTTTTGGTCACACGCATAGGAACCTCCCTCTCCTAACCCTGACAACCAGGGTTTTAGTCAATGGAAAAGTCATCTAAAAAATATGCAATATGTCCATAACTACACCCTGAGAAAGCCTGCCTGACAAGAAATATGGTGACAAAATGCTACATGCTTAACAACAGTCCCCAAGTCATCTTTCACAACTGTGGGAGTTAGTCACAGAAAAGTAGACCTGCTGAGCAAGCCATTGACTTTTATCTTTAGACTGCAACTGCTATTCATCAGCATCAATATTTTAGAGTTTAATCAACTCAGCCCCAGTCTGAGTCCAGAACATCTACATCATCATGAGGACTTACCGCATCCTGACAGCTGAGGACCTCCAAAATGCTGTTGAGTAATTCAACACAGTACTTCTTCTCCTGGACCTGGTGTTGCATCTCGTCCTTCTGTTCCAGTAGCTCCTTCAATTCTTTGGTGATGACAGGAAGCAGAATGTCTCGGCATTCTGGAATGAAAGCAGTTCAGAGGCATTTGAGTTTCCTCAGTTTTGGGTTTCTCTTCTTTTTTAACGATAATTTTCACTAAATAAATAACTCACAAATATACTCTGTTTGTAAAAAAATTAAATATTTAAGATTAGGTTAAGATTTTCTTAGGGCATCATTCACAATTCTGGCACTTCCCCAAGCCCCACTCTGTAGAAGCAATCAGTTATTTTTTATTCTCCACATATGTGTGTTTACCTGCATATAAACACATACATGTATGTTCATACATGTATATATGCAGATGTACCAGTATACAATATGTAGTATCATTTTGATTTTCATTTCAGTAAGTCATATCATACTGTGATGATAAACCTTCAAGATCCTTTCATAGACACGTTTCACATATGTATTAA
This sequence comes from Talpa europaea, assembly GCF_964194135.1. Lineage (NCBI taxonomy): Eukaryota > Metazoa > Chordata > Mammalia > Eulipotyphla > Talpidae > Talpa > Talpa europaea. The sequence continues at coordinate 36,775,413 of NC_140076.1, forward strand.
TATAAAACATACAATTTTGTTTTCATTTCCTTTTTATAAAAGGTGACCATTTTATTAAAGAGAACAACATATGTATTGTTCTGCATCTTGATTTTTTTCACTTACCAACATTTCTTGGAGCACTTTGTATGTCCTTACCTACAGAGATCAATTTAATAATTTGTAACAGCTTTCAGCATTCTTTTATGGGTATCTTGTATTTATTTGCCATACTCTTTGATGGACATTTTTCTTTAAGATTTATTTATTTATTTATATAAGAACCGGGGTACAGGCAAGATTCACGGGAGGGTGAGAGGATTCACCAGAGACAGAGCAGGGAGCAGAACAGAGAGCAGAACAGACTGATGAAATACACTGCTGAGGGGAGAAGCGGGCGAGACAGGAGAGGTCTGTCACGCCATGTGGGACCCTTGCCGGCCAGCCGGGATTGAACCTGTGCTGCAGAGGCTGCAGACAGCTTCACAGCAAGCGCCCAACTGCCTGTGCCACCAGGGGAGGCCCTGATGGACATTTTTCAATGGCACAAACAGTTTAAAAATGAACTCTCTTACATCTTTGTGCACAGTAGTTTCCATTTTATTTTTTTTCCCTAACCATTATTCTTTATATCCTCTTGTCCTTTCCCCTCTCCCTCCCTCTTAACTTGAGAGTCCTCATGGGTGTTTGTTGACATCCACTAACTTTTGGAAATAAGTTACTTATTGAATGGATGCTATGGAAATGTCCAGTATATATTTTTTATTTCTCTAACTTGATTTTCTACACACAGTCTCTCAAGCTCTCTCCATTTTATTGCAAAATGTTACATTTGATCCCTTCATAGGACCAAACAGTATTCCACAATGCAGATATACCACATCCTCTTTACCCAATCGTCCATTGATGGACATGCAGGCTGCTCCCATGTCTGAACTATTGTAAACAATGCTGTTATGAACATACTGGAACATGTATTTTTTTTTTGTATTGATGGTTTCATATTCTTTGGTTAGATGTCTAAGAGTGGGATTGTTGGTATTACTTTCATTTTAAATGAAACTTTCACTAAGAAAGGCATGTCTCCTGATATTTCTGTCTCTGAAAATTTCCAGAAAGTTCTAAAATCCTACACAGTTTTGTTTCTATATTGGTCTTGAAAATGGGAAAACTTGAGCAATGCCCCCAAAATTCCAAAAACTTTTCAAGTCATCCCCACTAAGTTATTTCTTGAGCTGAGATATAACTCCTATATAACAAGATTTAACTTTAATTTAATACAAGAAATAGGTAATGGATATCTTTTATATAGAAGTCTTTACATTTCTGGAAGCACAGAGATAAGATGTGGTTCTCACCTATTAGATACTTGAAATCTGACAGCGATTAGCAGTGAAAACCAAGAGCAACGGCAGAAGATAGAATGAGATAAAAGTGGGAAAAATTAGAGAACATCTTTTGTTCTGTCTGCCCAACATATGTGCTCCCTTTTACTGGCATGACATCCAATTTTATTCTGAAGAGCCACCTGCTATGAAATATAACTCTGGGGACACTTTCCTAAGGATCCTTTACCTTTTCTAGTCAAGGGCTAGACACATAAATTTAATAACAATAATTGCTGACATTGTGCCAGGTACTGTTTTAAATATCTAACATAAATATCTTTTTTTAAAGATTTATTTATTTATGCATACAAGAATGGGGGTACAGGTCAGAGGTGCAGGGGGAGAGAGGATTCACCAGAGACAGAGTGGGGAACAGAACCGGCAGATTAACTGAAATACACTGTTGAGGGGAGCAGCGGGTGAGTCAGGAGAGGTCTGCTGTGCCATGTGGGTACTCCCTGGCCGGGGATCGAACTCATGCTGCAGAGTCTGTGGTTAGCTTCATAGGTTGCGTCTTAACCCCTTGTGCCACCAGGGAGGTCCCTTGCGTAAATATCTTTAATTAAGCCTCCTAGTGACACCAGGAGGTAGATTCTATTATTCCCCATTTTGTTGATCAGGAAACAGAGGGATTTGCCCAAGTATACAAAACCAGTCATTGATGGATCTGATCTAAGACTACAGTGCCTGTGCTCTTAATAACTATATGAAGAGAATAGTCTCTGAAGGTCAACTGTCCTTACAACAGTACCCCAAGAAGGCTGCCCATGGTGTTTGCTACTTCCTCTCCTAGAGCTGCTCTGGATTTCTCTTCTCTTATCACTGAGACTTTCCTCTGATTCTAGCTATTCCTCTGATGAATGACATTCTATGTAATACCCTCTAACTTTCAAATATATTTATTTTTATTAAAACTTACCAGAATAGATTTCTATTGCTTGCAACCAGAGAATCCAAATGGTAGTTATGAAATGTCATGAAAGTTTCTGAAGGGAGAAATATTCCCTGATTGGAAGGTTCACAAAAACCTGTACAGGTTCTTTTAAAGCTGTGTCTCTACTCTCAGAGCACTAACCTCAGTTTGCAATTAACTTCTAAATAGTTTAATTAATTAATGTCCATTTATTCCACCAAAGTATAATCTCCAAGACAACTGGACCAAATATTTGGTACCTTCCAGTACCAGAATCATAGCAGTAATTCTATAAATCTTGGTTGAATAAATGAAAGAAGTGTCATTTGAGATGGTCATTCACAAGTACATAATATTGCCACAGGAAGTATAGAGCTTAAAGAATAGAGAGTGACTTAAAGTATACAAACTAGGGTAACTGGAATAGTCTTCTGGAAGTATAATGCCAGGAGATGACATGTAAAAGGAAAGTTCTAAAATGCAATAGAAGGTGTTAGGTTATAGTTGTATGGAGAGATGCTATTGTATGTAAAATTTTTGATTCCACATGCTTAAAATTATAGATGAAGTACTAGACCACAGGTTTAATGGGACTGGATTTGGACTCAAGAAATCCTTGCCTTAATGACTTTTGAGAGTACAAGATACTAAGTTATCCATTACCTCTGTTTAGAGAGATAAAGGGAAAAACAGGATAATATTTACATATGATTACTGGATAATTTGAGTTAAATCTATACTTAGTCCATATCTAGTTACCATAAAATTGAGTCCTGTGCAGATCTACCTATTAAAAATGGTAGAGAAATCTTCTGCAATGCTTATTCAGAAGTTTATTTTAAAAGTTATCTTCTAAACTGCTATTTTGTAACTTTGAAATTTTTGTTGATTAGAGGAAATTATGTATGTTAGAATGCTTGTTAGAGAAAAGCTAGAAGAGTTCATTCAATATGGTAAATTCTTTGTCATTGGAGGTGAATGACAGCAATTCTGACTTTACTGTTGCTACATATTTATACCCAACAAGATAAAAATTGTGCATTCTCTTGTTAAATAATGATTGTAAATTCTTACTCTTCAAAAATTTAATTTTGAGATATAAATAACAGCTCTAATAAGGGAATTTAAAAAACAACAAAAAGTCTTGTTCTTCTAGTTCTCTGAGTAAGAGGAAATCAACAAAAGTTGTGTTTTAAGGAGATTGATGTTATTACACTATACAGGGTAGTTAGAGAAAGGAAAGCCCCAAGGGCAGAGACCAATGATAATTCTCCTGCAGTAGTCCAAGTGATGATAAAGAAAATAAAATTCTGGGGTTCACCTTCCTACATTCCTAACTTCTAACACCATAGTCTTGTCTTCTGTTGATAAGATCTTGAAGAAAGATAATGTGAAATAGATCAAGTTTGGCCAGTGGTCTTGAACTCGAAACATAAGAAGAAAATGTTTCGAATCCTAAAGTGCCCTTGCTAATTCAAGGTTAAAAACATTTAAAACTCTCTCCATTTATTAAGTGTGTTTACTAAGACCTATAGGAAAGATATATGCAAAGACAGAGGACTCATCCATTCAGGAAGTTCACTAACTCATTCATTAATTTAGTCAATCTACTACATTTATTAAACACTCCTATTTTGAGATGAAGTTGCCCAGCTATCCCAGCAAGAGAGTCAACTGACAACTGACAGCAATCTACTGTCTTTACTTCTTTGAGTGGCCATAAAAAAGAGCTGTGTTGTAATTTAATCAGGTTTTTCCTTGACAGTGTATTTTGTTGGTTAGATCCCCAAAACATAGATATGAACCAAGGGAAAATGATAATTGATAGATTTTAGGTATTAATGATAATCTCCTTGTGAAGTCACCAGACTTGTAGCTCTACTTAGAATAGAACTTAATTAGATTCAGTAGATTCTCATGAATGTCTGGTAGTGAGCTCTCCATCTCTAGAAGTATTTAAGCTGTAGGTGGCTGTCTACTGACAGGTATGGGTGAAGAGTTATTCAAAGTATCAGATAAATGATGGGTATCAGAACTGAATGATGGGTAAGACCTCATCCAAAATTCTATGATTCTATAAAATCTAGGTTCAGAAGAAAAGGCAAGGAGGAGGATATTTGCTAGGTGGAAAGAGTAGACATGAGCATTGTTTATAAACCATTGAGGTTGTGGTTGCTGTGGATCCAGAGCAGCAATGGTTTACCAATCCAAAAGTTGTCTACTTTACAGATAATCAAAACCAACATCCCCACAAGATGAAGGCTCTTGGTGCTGAGAGTCAGCAAGAATTCATCTGAGGAAGCCATTAATCACATGGCCTGTTTTTCAGAAAGTATTTTACCTTCTCCTTTACCATGATTTCTCAGAAATGTCTGGCTCCTCTGCTTGGAGATGAAATAATTTTTCTCATTTATAATTGGAGCTGTGAAATTATATTATCTGTAAAGCTTCAGGAAATAGCATTTCTAAATTGTGACTTGATTGTCAAGCAAACAAACACAAATCGTTTGAAAGACAAATATTGCAGAGCCTTAAATCAATCTTTAGAGACAGAGGCAACAAGCATAAGTCCTGGGTATCTGATGCCTGACAAAGGCTGGGAGATCTGCCATCAGGTGACAAGTTCACATTGTAATTCAGACCAGGCACTTACAAACCCACAGAACAACTCTGTATTTTCATAGAGAGGAGCTTTTCTAGTTCAATTGACTGCAGAGAAGAAAATGCAGCGATTCTGGACTCTGTGCCCTTCAAGAAAGTTTTGTCCTATGGGAGACGGTGCTACTACCTGACTTCATAGCTCTCTTGAAGTGTGAACTGCTTGTGCAATAATTTCATGACTCAGGGACATTTCATAGAAAATGGTCCTTTTCCTTGCCATCTTCTCCCCAACAATCAGCTCCATGTAAAGAGCAAAATGGAGATGCTTTGTCTACCTTGAAGAGCTACTCTGGGGGTGTATTAGGCAAAAAAATACCACTACTGACTCTCCCTCAGTTCTAGAATGTGGTACATGCAGACTGATGTATAGGTCTTTGGATATAACGCAAGGTCCACAAAGAGAAGCTATTACCTCCCCATTTCCTACCAAAGCAACAGGGATATGGGAATAACAAAAAGAATCACTGTTAAAATGGATGTGGATGAAATAGCATCTATAACCCTGCTAGGGAAATGCATATCCACCTACAGCCCCAAGTATATCCTGGTTCTACCACCAGATGGAAGAGACCTGAATATATTTTTGAACCTTCTTTTCCTACAGGGAGGAAGTTTAAACACAAGCAACATGTCTGTTTCCTGATTCATTCACATCCTCAATGCAGTCACCTGGTTTCTAAGCCAGCCTGCAGCAGACTTCACTTGAAATTTCACTCCACTCATAGCCAGCCCTTGCTTTGTCACTAGAGCAGGTTAATCGACTCTTCAATCCTGTTCGATTTTCCAGAGGCTTTTAGGTGAAATTCATTCTACTTTGGCCAAGTTCTTATTGACTGAAAAGCAAATTCAGCTCAGCTCAGCTCTCTTGGGAATGAGAAGGAATTGCGGTTGTCAAAGTTCCCTCTGCCTGCCCTCAGGTTCTTTGGCCAGCAGGGAATACCCCTCACTGTCACCCCAAATCCTCCTGGGCTAGGCTAAGTTTTCTTCTATTTGGTTTGGGGAGTATTTGCCGATGTTAGAGGCTACTTGGTTCAATCAACTAGGTATGCAGGAGGACCACTGCAGACACAACTCTAGTCTGACAGATAGCAATTTGTTCTCACAACCTCCTCCTCCAGCCAGGGCAACACAAAGAGAAGTAATTCCACCCACTGGGAAATCAATAACTACCCACAAACTTCATATTCCCAATCAGGTTACAAGCCTTTCACAACTCTACTAGGCTTTTCCCCCAATGCATTCTTCAGCAACACTACATGATTCACTTTTTACCTCCCCCAAAACATGCCTAATTACAATATCCAGCATCATTACTAACTAACTCCTCCTCCAGCCTGCCTCTACCATGATGTACACTTCCACTTTATGAACACTGAGGGCCAAAATATTTAGAAATTTTAGAACTCAGCAATGCAACTGCAAACATTCTCTTCAGGTATCTTAGAAGGATGAAAAAATAATCAGGCAATAAATCCCAAAGAAGAAACATTCTTCCAGAAGTGTATCCTAGGTATTCACTTAAACTCCCAACTACATTATTGCTTTTACCATACATCCTTTATATTTAACATAAAACATGATATTGCATTAAGCCTACAAGCAAATGTCCTGTAATAAGTTGGTATTTGCCATTCAGAAGCACAATGACAGCAGGAAGTTAGATTGCTATTTTAAGAGAATATGATGGTTTGTGTCCAAAAACTGTCACTTTGACTATGGACATATTTTGTAATCTCTAGCAGTCTTATGCACCATACTTATATCCTTAAGTACATGGATATTTATCATATCAGACACAGTTCTCATGGTATCCAAAACAATTTAAGATTATATTAAGTATCTGAGGTTGGGTTCCCTAAAAGCAAACTCTGGGTTTAGAACACCCGGTATACTAACAGGGTATCCAAAACAATTTAAGATATTAATGGCCTGAGGTTGAGTTCTCCAGAAACAAACTCTGAGATGAGGGTCAGGTTTATGTGATTTATTTATTAGGTGTTCTGGAAAACACTAGAAGGAAAGCAGTGCCCATGATAGGAAGGAAACCAGGCAGTGTACCAAAGCAAGCAAACATTTCAGCCCCCAAGAGGGCTGGTAACAGTTTGGACCACAGTGACAAAGCAGCCAGAGTATTAAGCCCCTGGGGATGGACTGTCTGAGGCACAATGGATACTCTCAGGACACAAGTAAAGGGGCCCCTGAGTGGAGGGCAGCCCACTGTCCTTTGTTGAGAGAAGAAGTACTTGTAGAGCTGTCTTGTGCAGAAGTGACTGTGGATCTCAAAAGAGACAGTTACAGTCCGGGGAGCTGGTCCTACAAAAGCAAATACCAATAGCTGTAAGCAACATGGTTAACTGAGTAACTTGGGCAAGAGAGTCTTGGGGGTGTGCAGGAAAGACCTTTACACATGGGGCTATCAAGAAGCCTCTACGAGGCAGAGACACTTGAGTGGAGAACGGAAGGGAAAAGGGAAGAGCCTAAAAGGGCCTCTAGGGAAGCACTGCAGGCATGTGAAGTCTGGGGTGAAAACTTTCATGCTGAAGGAATCGCATAAGACAACTGGGAGCATAGCATGAGACGACAGACTTGGACAGTTTGGCTGGAATCAGTTCTCACTGGGACCTGTGGGCCATGATAAGGAGTTTGAGTAATAAGTAAAGATAAACATATTCTGATTTTGTATTTTTAGCAGAGTTGGAGAATTCAAGAGAAAGGCAGGAAAACACTGAGGAGGCTTTTTGTAAAAGTAAAAAAGAGGTCTAATATATATTGAGCCCGTACCTTCAACCAGCTGTTATCTCTGTGAAGAGCTGTATCATTATACCTATTTCACTGATGTGGAAACTAAAGTTCAGAGATGTTCAGAAACTTGCCTAGTATCACACAGTGGCAAGGCTGGGATTTAAAACCAGGAAATGTGATTCCAGAGCCCATGTTTACATCCTCCAAGCTATCCGGCCTCCTTACCACAACAGTGGAGGGGAGAAAAGATGAAAGTTTGATTAGTTTGCAGCAGCAGAGACAGCCTTGAGTTGTAGTTTGGAGGCAGCATTGACAGGTGATGGATTAGGTGTGATATATATACATTTTCAACATTTGAGTGAAAGAACAACAGATTAATTTTAGGGGTTATCAAATTAGGATCTAATCATGGCAACCATTTTTATTACCTCAACTATAAATAATGAAAGACTCCACTCATATTTCTCCTACATTGTGAAGTAGCTGCACAAATGGCCTATAACCATGTCTTCTGAAAGTCATGAGGACACAATCGGTGATTTCTGACAGGTCTTGCACTTCCAGCTACCCCTGCATATTTTCTGAGATTACTTAAATGCCATTGCTAACCAGCCTCTACCCTGCCAGCTCACCCATTAAACCTTAACCCAGCTCTGTAGAAAGTAGTTTTAGGAAAATAAATATATGGCCAACTGAGTCATGACCCACAATTTGATTTGTCCCTAATGCTTAGAATGATTAATTTTGCAATGCCATGCCAGATGAGCATGCCTCAGCATGCATCTCCCCCACCTCCTAACCCTGGCTAATGTGAGGAGCAGAAGATGAAAAATCTTGGGGTTTAATCAAGTGGCCTCTGTACTAGATAATCTGAGCAGTCTTTAAAGGAGGATTCCTTTCAAAGCAGTGTGCTCCATTTCAAATTCACGCAAGAGGAGAAATGACTCAGGGAGCTTTTTGACTGTAAAGGGTTGTGTCTTACATGCTTTGCCTCCATTTGGTTCCAATTCAGTGACATCTGGAATTCAAATCAATTTATAAGCACTTAGGATGTCTATTACAACAGTCAGTTCAACCCATATTCCTCCAGGGCTTATCATTCCTGACCCACAGTCTCTCCTCTGCACTATGCTACACAGAATTCCTTAATCCCTTCACCCTGGCCCCTAGCCCCCTCAAACAATTTCTCATTTCCACTTAGCCAGGAACTCTTTCACCTTTAACTCTTTCTGAGCTAATCAAATAGGTTTTCTCAGCAGTTGGAGGCATTATAAAACATACTTTAATAAAGGACAGAAATCATTTTTTCTAGAAATCTATTGGGAGTGACAGGGAGTGGGAGAATGGAATATCAAGTATAAGAAATGTTTAATATATGTTGAATTTCTGCTGGATTCCAGGTACCATATTGGGATTTTATTTAATCCCTACCCAAACCTGGATATTTTGTTTTCCCCAAGTTACAATGAGAAAATAAGAACTCTGAACAGTTTTCTCAGGTGACTTAGTGTGACCACAACAGAAGCAAGATTTAAGTGCAGACCTGACTGACTCCAGTGCTCACGAGGGAAGACAATTACCCCCCAATTCCTGGATTCTGAAGCTTGAAAGCAGCACTTTGAATTAGTTAGCACCATTAAGCTGGCCTCAAATAGAAAATTCAAGACAATGAGTGACTGGTTTATTTAATGGCTAGTTGTTTTGCTTTAGTAAGAGTTACAGTTCCAGGGGAATTAAAAACAGACAAAAAAATTCAATCCTAGAATTAAAAAATAAACTGTGTTCATCAACTCAGTGATTTACTTTTCAGTACAGCCACTCCTAGTTTTTGAAATTCAACTAACCATTTATTCAGATATGATAGGTTGTGCTTACCCATTTCATTGCAACTGGTAGCAAATAACAATCATGATCTTCAAACTGTTCAAGATCTTTCCTTGGATGAAATAAGAACTTGGGCTGAAATACCTACTCTCAATCAAATTGTCTTCTACTGTTCCTAACACAATGTGTGACAGTGTAATCTAATAAGGGGAGGTTGCATGCTCCCTGCCCCACCCAACAAAGGGTAAATATGAGCATTGGGAGAAGCTGAGCAGAAGCTAGAATGGACTGCAAAGATTTAAGGAGAAGATTTGGTGAAGGCAGTAGAGCAGAGAGCTGTGAAGAAGCTGTACTTGCTTCTTGGCATTGAACTTGCACCAGGGACTTGAGGAACATGGAAGGAGACACTTGAAAGAGATGTGGGAAGTTGACAATGGCAACCTTTATTTTGACTTGTACTTTGATTTCACTCTTTTCCTTTCAGACTTGTCTGGCCCCTTCTGCCCCTTTCTTAGGGTTCCCAACCAGAAGGTGCCTGAGACATGTGACAAGATTTTGGGCCTCAGTGGCCCCACTTTGGGTCAACCCTGTTTGGGCATTTACCCATGAGGGGATGGGTAACTTTGAATGTTTCATTGGGAAACTATTATCCTTTCTCCTTTCTTTCTCTCTCACTCTTTCTCTCTCTCTCTTGCTCGTATACTAATTCTATTAAAGTTCTTTTCTATTAAACACCAAAAGTATGTTTTTTTCCTTATGCAGTTGATGGCAGAACCTACTTAGTGTTGCAAGTTTGGGGGTCTAGGGTGTCTCTCAGCCCACCCACTAACAAATACTGATCATATGGCAGGATCCTGATAAGTGCTAGATGAATGAACATTTGCTATTTCAGAGAGAACCCTCTCTACCTACACTGAGGGCAGCTGTCAGAATCAGTACCCTATTTAATGTTGGGTTATTTCAATATTTGTGATTCTGTGCTATCTTTGAGGAATCCAGCTGGCAATAGCTGAGGATTGGGGAGGGGTGAAAAAGGAGGAGAACCATGTGTGGTTTCTTCACCTTTTTAAAAAAAAAAAAAAAGATTTATTTATTTATTTATACAAGCACTGGGTACAGCCAGAAGCGCGGGAGGGTGAGAGAATTCACCAGAGTCAGAGCGGGGAACAGAGCAGGCAGACTGACAAAATACACTGCTGAGGGGAGCAGCGGGCGGCAGGAGAGGTCTGCACGCCATGTGGGACCCTCGCCCGGTGGCCAGGGAGCGAACCAGGGCTGCAGAGGCTGCAGGCAGCTTCGCAACCCAGCGCTCAACCACTACGCCACTGGGGAGGCCCGTTTCTTCACCTTTAATCCTCCTCTCCACCATCCAACAATCCTTGTAGCAATATCTTCCCATCCATGGTGACTTTACTCTGTCATGGAGCAGATACATAAGTGTGTAAACCCCAGGACCAACAATCTAGGTCTGAATCCCATCCATACTACTGAAGGCTTAAGTGGGCTCAGACAGGTCATTTTATCTCCCCTCCTCCAAATATGGGGATTAAAATGCTTGTTTCATAAGAAGATCCAAACAAAACATCACACATATCCATTTGAAGTTATTAAGTGTGATGAGGTGTGAGGATCTGATGCAAAGCCTAAGAAATTTTCGAGTCCAAAGTAGGGCATATTGAAACTTCAGTTTTTCAGCTGTAGCTAACTTACACACCTGACAGAACACATGGTCCAAGCAGGTTGGAATGAAATGGACTCCAAGTTATTATCTGCATCATTCACACTTTTGTCTGAAATACCAGACTCAGAGAATTGAGTTCTGAGAGGCAGTTACATGTTGAGATGATTGGGATATATGCCTTCAATTTTCATGTTCTCTTTGGTATGTGCATAGTCTAAGGATCACTCAGGCAAGCTTCCTCTGAACATCCTTTTACATTTCGTTTTGCAACTTAGAATAATAATGCCACTTAACTAGCAATCGTCATGCTGCACATGAACGATCCTGTACTGCTGCCATCACAAAACTTACAAATACCAAGGAGAACAAAAACTTACAGCAATGTTTTGGATCAATATGAGCAGCCAGTATTCCATTTCTGGGAAAAATGCACATTAAAAGCCTCTTGTTTACATTTTAAGACTAACAGAGGGGCCCTTCATTTCAGAGAATTAAATGAGAAAATTCTCCTGGATTCAAGCATTAGCAAAATGGAATCGTGTAATCGTTTCCAATCATCATCTGATTCTCTCCTTCCCTCACCTTCCCCATAACAGCTCCCATAAAGGAGTGTAGGCTGGGTCCCAGACATTTAAAATCTAGTGTGCTTTATTGTAAAGGAAAACAGAAAAATGAATGATATTTCAAACAAGTGGAAGGGTTGGAAGGAAACTTCAGAAAGGAAAGGGGAGAAATCTCGGCCGTTTTCCCACCTATAAAGAAAAATAGAAATGAAAACAATTTCTCCTTCTGGCCTGATTTTCTTTTCTAAAAGCATTCAGCTAAGAAGATGAAGAAAAGAGAAAGCCCTGGGAATAGGGGGTGGGCAGTGGGGAGAGGGAGTGGCTTTTACCTGTTTGCTTTCTCTATTCAAGTTACAGAGCCAAGGAGAGCCCTTACTTGGAAGGCCCAAAGTAAAAGAGAGATGAGAAATGAATCACACACTTAGGCCTGATATTTAATGAGGGATCTAAGGGGCCCAGTTTGGACTTTAAAGTTAATGAAGAGGAAGCAAGGGAAAATGTGCGAAGGGAGGAAGTAAGGAGAAGAAATATCAGTGATAGGTAATCACCTTTCTATAAAAAGTAAGACAATAGATGGCCCTTACCCTTGGGGCAGTTCAAGCGCAATAAAGAAAATTGATAGGGCAGTGTGTGTGTGTGTATGTGTGTGTGTGTGTACACGTATAATGAAACATAGTGTGTTTCCATTTATGTTCAGTTCCTGCCAATGAGACTCAAATTATACTCCTTCGAAATTGACTTTACTATTTTACTTGTGGTGTCATGTGTTACTGTAATTGTTATTAGTTATATATATTTATTCTATGCTACCTTAGTCCAAAAAGAATACAAGGGGAGAGAAGATGCCAATATCAAAGCTAATCTTGGAGTTCCGGCTGGCCACAAAATGTGGCTCTTCACCTGTCCGATATTCTGTCAGGGTAATAAAGGAAACCATGAACATTCTAGAAGAGTGTCGATTCCTTGTAAACAGCAGTTATTGCTAGCACTAAATTCTTATAGAAATTTTCAATAAATTCTTAAGCTAAACTCTCATATGAGTTTTAATGTTATGTTCTATATTTAATTAATAGTGATTAGTTGCTTTTGACATCAATTTGTAGAATTTTAATTCAAGTCGATTGACTGTGTTATGTTCTCATATGAAACATGAAAACAACACATGGAAGTGGCATCATGACTATAAGGTCCTTAAATGGCACCTTCATTTATTTTTTATGTGAAAAATGCTTATCAAGAACCCGGCAAATGTCAAGCATCGTATCTAAAGGCTGTACAGGACTAGGATAAAAATGGTAAAGACAGACAGAAGTGAGTGACCAGATTCGAGGTGAATAGGAGAAAGATTCAAAGGTCTTACTGACTGACTGAAAATGAAAAATGAAGCACCAGAATATTCGGGGACTAGCTGAATGAATTGCAGAAAAATAGTAAAAGAGAAAAAGGTTTTCATGAACAAAATGAATACAAATTTGGAAATGTTGAGTTTGAGTACCTGAAAGACATCCAATTGGAGATGTCAAGAAGACAACTGGTTAAATATGTCTGAAAATGATCTGATGCAAATGGTAAGCATGAATTCATTTATATGAAAAACATGTTGATTGAGCAAGACTATCTTCCACAAAGAATTGATAATGGGCAACCGCAACACATTTAGCAGAGTGGCTTATTAAAGTTTATTTGATATGACCATGAAGACCGTGATGAAAGGAAAGAGGGATAAAGGAAAGACTAGACAGAAGAGAAGAAGGAAAAGCAGTCAGTTCCTGGGACTGACTGGGGAGCCATGAATCTGGGAACTTGGGATTCCCATAGGAGCTCAAAGAGGCTTGGAAACATGAAGGATTTTTCTTAAAGTTTTTAAATCATCAGAAGGGAAAGGTTTAGACAAATCTCAAGGGTAGTCAAGAATCCTGAACTGCCACATACCTGGGTAATGTAACCAACAAGCTTGTCCACACTGTTAGTTTACCAAGTAACGCCACTAAGTGGGAGCTGGAGAGCAGGTTTCTAGGGAACAACAGTTGATGACTGTCGAGAGCCCTGACTTAATACTGGGATGGACTAGCGGCTAACACCTGGCACCTACCTTCCAGGTATAGCCTGCATAGCCTCCTAGCCCAAAACAAGGCAGAATAATAAACTGGACTATGAAGAAGAGGGATGGAAAGAGATATCTGCCACTAAGGAGTCTGAGGAGGCTCCATTCTCATTCCTCTGATTATAAGTACAGGTCACATGAGAAGTGTTATATAGTCAATGGTGGAGTGGAGCACAGGAAATTAGGAGCTTAGAATATCAGATATTATATGTGTGATCTTGGGCAAGTCGCATAATCTCTATCTTTGCTTCTTTATCTGTAAAGCAGCAAATATAAAGAAAGCACCTCTTTCACAAAGTTGAGAGAATGAATAAGATAATAAATGTAAAGCATTTAGAGCATTCTGTCTGCTTGGCCTATGGTAAGCAACACAAAACTGTAAACTATTATTATTATTTGATTTTTAAAATATCCATATATAAATTTCTGGGCAATAGAAATATACTCTATTTTGATGTTGTTGCATGGGTGCAAACATATGTAAAAAATTGATTGTGCTGTACACATATTTGTGTATTTTCCTATAAATTATATCAAAATGAAAAATAGATATTGCTATAAGAGGTATTATTTGTTTCCCTGTTCAACAGGTGAATGAAGTGAGGCTTGAGGAAGACAAACTGCCTGAGGTATTGCACCCAGATTCACACTTGAACCTCAGGCTCCATAGTCTGTGCTCTGGAGGATAGAACTGAATTCCTGGGCCAGCTGATAGGCAACAAGTCAGTAGTTATCCCAAGGTCCTGTCCTCAACACTATTTGAATAATCTCCTGCATGAAAATGAACAATTCTCACCATTCTTTCCTCTACCCTCTATTATTTTCACCTCAGTTCCATCATCTCATCAATTATTAAAATCAAAATCCCTGTGAAGTAACAATCTGGCTAGTGATGAAGTACATACAGGCCAGCAGGGAACCACCCAGCAGAGGACTGGCAGTGATTAAGGACTGAAGGGAACACACTCCAGCTTTCCCAAATTTCACAGGGGTCAAAGATGCCCTGCTACTAATTGAAGTGCACCCACTCTGAAGTATGCCTGAGGCACTTGCCAAGACAAAGAGCGTCAGCCAGAGAAGAGTGAGTGATCATAATTTATGAGGTGCTGCAGAAATTAATTTTGTATGCCTCCTCCATTAGCAGTGTGTCTGAATTAACTTTAATATGCAAGTTATCATGTTAATCTTTGGTACTAAAAAGGAATGTATCATCATTAACCTTCTTAGTCCTGAATTTAGCAATGCAATCTTTTTGTTAGCCATAATAGAAGTAGCAGTATTTCTTGGCATCTTAGGACTACCTGTCTGTATGCATACCTATCTGTATGCATTTCCACCAGTCACTTTGGAAAATCTCTGCTGATTCAGAAGCCCATTTTTCAAACATTTGACTCTTAACTACCCATATGTCATCAGAAGTTGACACAACCTTCCCTTTTTCCCAGATTCCTCTAAATGAGAATAAATTTTCCACTGTAAGAGTATTCTACAGCAAAAAAAATACATAATGGCTAGTGGGAGGAGGCCCACAGCATGCGGGAAATGAGTGAGTTCTGTGGGGTGTTTATAAAAAGTGAGCTGATGCCACGGGAGCAGTAACTAGTCTTCAAAACTCCAGGACCTCTCCAGGGTAACTAAATTATAGGTAAGAAGGAACTTTTGCTTCAGGGAACAGGAAAATATTAAGTAATATTGAAAGATTTGCTGTTAAAATTAATGGAAAAAATCACCCAAATAGTATAAGCTAGTACATCTTTCTTTTGCTACCCTCACTTGATATAGGTAAATTATAAATAAAAGAAATGTGGAAATCTCTAAACCTCCACTTTATGAATAATTTTAATGTTCTTATTTCATTCATTCTATACACCTTAATCTCCAAACCATGATAATAATAGGAAAACAGGTAAATTGCAATTTGCCACCTTTTCCTTTAATTCACACCCTCTATTTGAATAGCCAAAAAAAAAAAAAAAGGCTAGAGAAATTCTTAGAAAGGGGAAAAAGACAATAATGAGGTCTAAAATAGAATCATAAGATAGAGCATCAGTCCCTAAAAAATAAAATTAGTTTCTGTTCTAAACAAATGCAACAGCATACGTTTATTATTTAAAATACAAACAAAACAAACCACATACTGAAACTCAATTCACTACCAGTCGAACTTTGACTAGTAGGAAAGTTACGAAGAACAAGATTATTAGCATTTTGAATGGATCTCTGGTAGATTGGTGGTTTCTATGTTTTTCTTTGAGAACTTATTAATAGTTTTCTGACCGCTGTATAAAGAAGATATAATATGAATAAGCATGAAACTAGAATTCAGTCACATCTATTCTCAATGGGCTTACAGCATTCTAAAAAGTAAAGTAAAATATTTCCCAAGCTTTATTTAACAATTATTTTTGTCAATGGAGACCCACCGTGTACTCTTTATAATTTATAGCCTGCATTATTATTTACTTAATATTTTGTCATAAAGTAGATTCAGTCTAATCTGCTTGCATTTATTTTAAAAGAAAAATTAATTATTTCAAATGGAAAATCAATATCTCTTGCATAGATGGGAACTAAGTATAACAATCAATACTCTGGAAGCAAAATATGTTTATTAAATTCTAAGAGGGGTTTGAGCCTGAAATATGCTCCCTCTTCATTATGAAAGGATATTAGTAGACAAAGAGTATAGCAGAAGTATACAATCCTTGACATAATCAAAAAGATTGAAAGGGAATTAATTAAAATAAAATTAATGATTTGCTTCTTTGAATCAGCACTTGACCTGAGCATACCCATAGTTATCCTACATGATAAGGAAAATTTTGCATAGAAAGGTGCATATTCATATTCTGAGAAACACAAGTAAGAAGGTAGAAACCAAAGTCAGAATTTCTGGCTTCTGGTACCATCTCTGCCAGTAACTCATGGTGTGACCTTGGGTAGTTCCTGTTCCCATTTTAGACCAGTTTCTTTGGCTGTAAAATGATGAGACTGAGGCAGCCACTGTCTCCAAGAAGTCGCTCAATTCCATGAGCATGTTTTTTGTGAAACTTTTAAATGTGTTCAAAAACATCTCCTTATCATCCAAAGTATGTGGATGTTAATTGCATTGACCCTGTTATCTGAAAGTCTTGCCAGGAAGATCTAGCAAAAGTTTGAAAGGATCAGCTACTGTAGGGCAATGGAGACTTTTGAAGCTGTTGTGTTGAAAGAAATCGATAAAATCGACTTCCACCCAGGCACAACAGAAGCTGATGGGTCAGGATATATGCCTGAGCATCCCTCAGCTTTGGGAGCCAGTGGGCAAAATGCTGCTTTGAAATTGGCCTTGCAAACCATTGCCTGATCACTGGCTTGAGTCAAGTGATAATTTATGCAGTGTGAGTAATAGAGAGTGCTGCTTCAGAAACAATTCATTTTACCTTCCCCTTCCTATGAGAAAAGTTAACTGAGAGGGAACAAAAACGCAACAATCAGTAGTGAAAATAACAGCAAATCAATAGTTAAAACTGGTAAGAAACTATACGCTTGTTCATACGCAAGATCCTGTACAATTATCTCTATCTGTGACCATTAGTAAATTGTTACAAGTTTTCTTAAAAAATTATAAAAGTAACTTATCACTATGGCAGCATATATGCTCTATTTTACATTGTTCCCTATCTTGATATTCTGGAAAAGTCCACTTAAGCAATATTTTATTTTTAATGTTCTACATTGGCTCCAACTCTGAACTGATATAATAAAAATGACTATTATAATTATAAATGAATAATTTATGAATATAATAATTATAATAATTTTAAGCTACCACTTATAGAGTGGTACCATTATTTACCATCCAGGAATCTTGCTAAGCATTATTTCATTGAATATTCACATTAATCCCCATCATTGTCCCCATTTATAGATAAACTGAGAACCAAGTAACTGAAAGAAAGTGATAAGACTTTTCCAAAGTCACTGTGAGACACAACTAGAGACTGAAACAAAATGAATAAAATCCCACACTGTCCCACTGGAACTAACTAAGAATTTGGTAAAGAAGATTTACAAGAGAACTCTTTTATATTCTTTTATACATTTCAAGTGAAAAATCATAAAAACAAATCAGAGTTTACCAAAACCCAGTTTAATAAACTGAGAAAGGCTAACGATTCATAGGTTGAAGTTCTCTGGTATTTCTTAGTCTTCTTGTTGTTGTTGTTGTTTTTTTAAGATTTATTTATTTTTATACAAGATCTGGGGTATAGGCCAGAGGCACAGGAGGGTGAGAAGATTCACCAGAGACAGAGCAGGGAGCAGAACAGGCAGACTACAGAAATACACTGCTGAGGGGAGCAGCAGGCGCGACAGGAGAGGTCTGTGGCACCATGTGGGATCCTCACCGGCTGGCCGGGATTGAACCCGCACTGCTGAGGCTGTGGACAGCACGGCACTCAATCTGCTGCGCCACCGGGGAGACCGTGGTCTTCTTTGTTAAAACAAGTTTTAGATGTTGTAAACAACAATGAAAAGTAAAGCCTAGAAAATCATCTAGCTCTCTCCTCTGAAGTCACATAGCGCCTCATTTATATCTCTCCTTTTGTGATTATTCATGGTGCATTTTTTTAAAGATATATTTACACATACAAGAACTGGGGTACAAGCCAGTGGTGTGGGGGGTGAGAGGATTCACCAGAGACAGAGCAAGGAGCAGAACAGGCAGATCTACTGAAATACACTGCTAAGGGTTACAGCAGGTGAGGCAAGAGAGGTCTGCTGCTTCATGTGGGTTGCTCCCTGGCCTGCTGGGGATCGAACTCTTGCTGTAGTAGTTGATGATAGCTTCATCGTGCTGCACTTAACCCCTTGCGCCATGAGGAAGGCCCCTCATGGTGCATTTTAATCAAGAGTGCCTTGTGGTAAAAATGAAGATATTTAGAAATGAAACTCTTGAGGGAAGTCACCATAGTTTAGGCATCTTTGTATTTTTTAAATGGTTACTCAGTGCTTTGCTAATAGCAGAGGATCACTAAACATTTACTGAATTAGAAACCCTGTCCTCAATGTTCCCTCTCTTCATTAACAAGGTAGCCCATCTCTCCTGTATGGAATTAGGAAGAGGGAACAATGCATCTTATGCTTAAGGAGTTATTTTCTCCTCTTCCCGCTGAATGACAGTACAAGACATTCTGCTGTTCACAGACAAATCCCACCATCTAGCAAGATTTGTAACTCACTCAAGGCCCCTGAAATGCCACAAATTTTCCTGAGAAGTAACTGGGACCTGCTTGATTTCTTCGCCTAGGCCTGGAACAGGCAGCAGAGCGTGGGAGTGAAACTCTAGCTACCTAGGCTGCAACTGATTTTAAAACCTGCCACTGCAGCCAGAAGGGAGGCCAGACTCCTCATAAACCAAATCAAACTAAGCAAAGCATCTCATAGCACTGAGGTCCTGGCAAATCTGGGACATCTACTGGGACAAATATGATGAAGAGCAACTCCCTTAGGCTCATAGAAATATTTGCATGGAGACAGAAATCCACCTGCAAGTGAGGCTGTTGTGCTGATTGCTGCCCTTTCTTCAAGGATTCAGACAACTGGAGGAGTCCCAAGTCTCCCAAGAACCCTCTCAGTGACACACCGTGGGCTCAGCTATGACCTGTGGAACAATACACTGCCTGGGATACATCTGAACAACGAGTCCTTCGAGGTCTTTCATGTCAGGCTGACACCAGTGCCCTCAGAACCACAGGATTAACAAAATGCTTTTAAAGCAGCTTTAATAGTACTTAAAAAGAGTGGCTCTTTTTCTATGCCATTGTGGCACTACAGACCTGCTGACTATGAGAGATGGACAGGAACTTAGAGATCCAACTCTCTGATCATATACAGAAGGAACAGAGCCCAGAGAGGTTAAGTGGTTTCTCCAAGTTCACACAGCTTGTTTGTAGCTTTCTTGGACTAGAGTTTAATTCTTCTAACTCTTAGTAGTGTTTTCTCCAACAGACTATGTTGCCTTTTTCAATTACTTTTCTTTCATCTTTTAGACAGTCATTGAGCACCTACTCAGTACCAATTATTGGGAATACAGAGAAAAGACTCTGCCTGAGTCAAGAAGGTGGTGTCATGTGGATGAAAGGAACATGTCAGAAAAGCAGCAGAGGGAGGAAAGTATCTTCGGGTCTGGAATATGTGCATTCTCCTTGCATTTGCTTGACTTCTGATCAACCAAATTTGAACCAGAAGGAACCCTCTCCCTGGCATAAGCTGCCATCAGAGGTACTACATTGGGTGACAACTTCTGTGAACTCATCATGGGAGGAGTTGACATATTTTTCATCTGTTTTGGGGAGCCCATAAAGATTTCACTAGGGGGAAGTATATGATAATGACCCAACACATTTGTAAAAATACACTTCTATTATTTGGTTGGGGTTGGTGGTGCTTAAATCTAATCAAAGCTGACTCCATCCCTTCTGGGTAACAGAACCAGTGACTGTCAGAGTAGACTGGTAACTAACTCTTAGGGCAAAAATGGGCTCAAGCCAATAGGAAAGGTCCAAATGCTTCTTAGCTCAGTAATGCCAGGTTTGGCAGATCCAGAAGAATCAAGGCCAAAACCACATTAGTAGGGGAGATATACTTTACCAGAATGAGATTAGACTGTGCTGCATATGAGAAGGGAAAAAAAAAAAAACTTGCCTTGGCAAGGTGTCCCTACTTCTTAGATGACCCAGAAACAAAAGTGGTTATAGCTCTCTCCAGGAGGGAAAATGACATGGAATGAGTTCCTACAGCCAATACCCTCTCTACGGGGTCTGCAGTCTATCATTCCCCTACCCTATGTTCTTGAACTCTGCAGTGGCCTGGGCAAAGGAGAGCTCCAGTGGATGCCAGAAGCAGACTTAAGAAGAGGGCAAGGTGAAGTTTCTGAAGGATGAGCATGAAAGCAGCAGACTTAAATAAGGGGCTACAGGAAAAGATGTGGAGGTGAATGGTAAATGGGAGACTCAACAATGATAGAAACACAGACAAGGAGATGGTTAGAATGATACTTCTGGAAGTTAGTGGGCAGTGGGCTGTGCACAGGGTGGACTGGAGCCACTGCCTAATCATCTTGCCAGCTCCACCAGAGGAGGCTCTGGGAAATAATCACCACAGGTGGCTTACATGGGTTCACTGCAGTGACGGTGACACCTGAGAGTCAGCAATGCAAAGACATCCCCCAACAGCCACAGGCATGTGTAATGCCAGTCACCTTCCTAAAGCATTAACTAGCACCCTTAAACCAGAAAGACCCAATCACATTTGATCACACTTCAAGGGAGAACAATCTTTGGCACGTGGACAACTAACTGGCCTTGGAGGAGTCGCTTAATCTTTCAGGTCCTTTTCTCCTCACTCTGTAGAATGGGGGGCAGAAGCATGTAGATCACTTTGTGTGAGTGCATGGTCACTGCATTCTTGACATTTTAAAATATAGGTGTTTTTTTTTTTTTTAGAGCAGCCTTAGACTCACAGCAAAATTAAGTAGAAAGTGTAGAGAACTCCGTGATCTCTACTCACAATCTCCCCCACTATCAGCATCCTTTATGAGAACCAGATTGACTTTTCAGAGATTTCTTTAGATTTAGAATTTTTCATGGAGATACACATATATGTGTGTACATATATGTATCTATATGCATATGTATATACACATGTGTATATGTTATCCATGAAACATATATACATATATATACACACATATAGTATATATTATGTGTACACAATAGAGAGAGAGAGAGGGAGGAGAGAGAGAGGAAGAGGAGAGTGACAGTTTTGCTCTGGTAGAAGTAGGGAAGTGGGTGGGCTTGCTCTCCCCATTGCCTGAACCGGTGAGAATGACCATCTCTGGGTAACTGGTTGTTAATGTACCTCCCAGCTCAGACATTTTATCAACCTGTGTATACTAAACTCTTTTAATGCATCAAGTATATACAGTCTTTCAGGTAATTCCCCAAGTAACCCATCAGCCAAGAAGAATGTGTGTTAAATGTGTCATTTCTGTTAAATCCTGAGATATCAGGAGCTGCCTCTGAAGTCTGACAGGATCCTCCCTTTGGACTTTCATGCCTACAGTTTGGGGAGGGTTGAGTAAAATACAGAACAGTGCAATGTGAGCAGAGCTCTGAACTCCATCAGTTCCAAAGCCCTGAGTGCAGCCTATAAGAATGTATGCTCAGATATATACCAGCAGTCACTAGACTGAGTGGAGACACACTGAAGTGCAGCCCAGATGTTAGGAGCCTGGGGCTGAATCCCAGCTTCCTGTCTATGTCTCAACTTGAAAACCTGCAAAAAGTGGAGAGAGTAATAGCACCCATGAGACTGAGTTGATTTGAGGCTCGAGAAAGACTATGTGTGGCTTTCAGCCTATATAGGTACAAAAACCTAGAGTGAAAGGGACCTGACAAGGGCTCTAATCCAAGCGTCTCACTTGAGACAGAGACTGAGTCACTTCTGAGCTGGAGTAAATAGAAAATAGCAGAGCTGAAAATCCAAGTCTCCTGAATTCAGGACCATATTCTGTTTCACTATGGGACAAACACAAATAACATCTATCTTAATAATAGCTATTGATGCCAACGATGATGATGATGCTCTATCCATAATCCCTTACAAAGTTTCAGACCCCAATATGCCCCTCACAGGCATGACCCCATATAATCCCTTTATTTCATAGTAAACCATTGTGGTAATGCATCCTATATTGGTCCCACTTGATAAATGAGGAACTGGATGCTCTTGGGGATATAGTGTCTTGGTTAAGACAGCAAAATCAGGACCTGAGCCAAGCCCATGTTTTGAATAATTGAACCAGTGTGTGGTTCAGTAGTGGGAGGTCTCTCCTCAAATAATTTCACCCTCTTTAGTAGAAGCCATAATTAGAGCTTCATTTGCCTTTGGGTAATTGGCTTCCCTCTCTGCTCTGATGTGTGGTTCCACTTGGGCAGTCACTCCGGCCCGAGGAGGGTGTTACTCTCAGCAAATCCACTTTGGCTGCACGGGGCTAATGAGGGCTCTCTGTGTGGCTGCAATTAAATGCCTGGGATTGCAGAGAAGGTCCACACACAGGCGTAACACTTTAGTCCCCCATCAAAGATAACTGTTCCTCCCAAATTGGACCATGCTCCTCCAGCTCCTTTTGAGAGCACAATGTGTCTCCTTTATGCTGGGTGTATCATCTATAAAATCCTATGTGTCTGAGTGATTGAGTAAGAGTGTGCATGTATTTGTGTGTGCCTGGGTGTGTGAAGGGAAGAAAGAAGGGAAAGTCAGAATCCTGGACAAGCACTGGGAATGGGGGGTAGGATTCATGTCCAATAATAAAGAAATAATGAACAAAGAAGACGATGATTTGTCTATTAAGACCAAGAGTTCCAGTAAGTTTTTTTCTAGTATAATACCTAAAGAACTCCAAGGCCCCTAAATAGGAAAATAGTGAAATTGGTCACAGTTATAGGTCATTTATACAACAGAGTCCTATGAGGTTCTTAAAAACATTGGGGAAAATGTCCCTGGTAATTCTCAGTGTAAACAGTAGATTACAATACTACAATTATATAAAATGTATAATTATATATATATATATATTACAGAGAGGAAGAATATATATATACACATATATGAGAGGAAGAATAAACAATATTTACTTCTAAATTATGAGAACATAAGTACTTTTATATATTTCCAAAAGCATAAAAACAGTATTTTAAAACTACTAATTGCTACAAAAATAAATTTCACTTATGACAACACTGGCTTAGCATCCCCAGGAGTATGTCTGGTACAGCTAACAGTGTGGGTTGAGGGCCCCCCTTAGCAAGGCAATATGGCAGGCAAGGAAGAACCCTGAGTTATCTGCAATCTTGAGAGGCAAAGAGACAGTGCTCTAGCCCGATGTGCCAAGGTCTCCCCATCACTATTCTCCAGAGAGGACCTGTGTCACATCCATTGTCCTTCAGTATCCAGTTGACATTCCATCTTCTCCATGTTTCTGTCTCCCACATTCCAGAAACATCGCTCTCATTGAATTCTACATAGTCATTCTTATAGGACTATTCGTAAATGATAAATGATAAATTGTGGCATAATAATTTCATTAAAAATCTATAAATTTATTAAATTATAAATTTATGAGAGGTTGTTCTCCTGGATCCATATGCAGATTTTGTTTAGCCTGCATATTGTTTAAAAAATATATCTGCAGGTTCCACATAAAAACCCATTTGGGAGACTTCTTTCAAAAGGGAAGGTGCGGGGAAGAAGATAAAGCAGCATTGAACCTACATATTGACTGGAAATAACTGGTCGGCACAGATTCACAGACATCTTATACTCCCAAGGCATAGCTTCCACCCCAGCTCTCACTACTCCCTATTGTATCCCCCTGAACTTACAAGCCATTTATCATTTTAGCTCTTGTTTCCTGAGTAGGAAATACCTCTCTGTCAAAGGTGGGGAGATGAACGACTGACCAAAGAGCACTAAATTAGGGAAAATATTAAAGGAATCATACTTCTTTGGGAAGCAAAGGAAGTTTTTACATGGTTTATAGGCAAGCAGAAAATCTTTTGCAAAAAATACAACTAAAGATGACACTAGAAATATATATTTGATATAGCTATCTTATTAAATGGTATAACTATAACTCTGCACCTTTATTTTTATTAAATTCTTGGTCTATGTGGTCTTGAAGACTTTTGAGGTAAATCTTTCATCTCCCAACTGTAAGCCACACTGCACATGAGTTTAGAGAATGTGCTTGTACATCCTAGCCCTGCCATGCTACTTGATATGTAACTATTAGCAAATTTCTCAACTTTCTAACCTTCTGCTCCTTTACTTGTGAAGTGGGTATATTAATACCTACACTTTACAGGGATATCCTAATAATGAAATGAGATAATGTATGAAAAACTTAGCATAGTGACTAGCACTAAATAATGGCTAAATAAATTATGGCTATCAAATAACATATTACTATTTTCTCTCAGATTCCCCACAGCACAGTACTGCTCATTTGTAGATTTTCAATAAATACTACTTGAACTGAAATAAATCTGCAGCTGACTTTCACTTTAATTGTATTATGCACTTTAGGAAATTTTCATCTATTTTAGGAAGATCTTGGAGACAGGGGAAATTATCAAAATCAAACAAACTTGTCAACATAAAAAACTCAGAACCTTCTGAAACCTCCCTCACTATAATTCAAACCATCCATGATTGTAACTGCACAGTGAAAACAAAAAATTTGGGAGTACATGTATAACTCTTTAAAGATTTACAGAAATTCCTTCATTGTGTGTTTCTACTTATACAAAGAATCATTCCAAAACTGGAAAAGAATCCATAGAACATGGATTTAAAAAGTACGAGAACAGTCTGATTTTGTTCTTTCATCTTAACTGGGTAAAAAAATTGCATAAGAGTTGATTTGGATTGCCATAAAGAAGTGATCTGGGATTCAACCCCCCTCTCTCAAACTGGACTGCATGTCATTAAAAGGTGCTATTCTAAGTATTTTTGGAGATTCAAGAGGGATGTTTTTCTTCGATTTTAAGCCAATTTTATACTTCAACCAAAAAAAGACACTTTAATAAATCTTTCTTGGATTTGTTCTGTAGCTTATTAAATCACCGTCTTTTCTGATTCTGGATCTGAAGGTTTCTTTCTGAGATTGAATTCTGCGATCAGTCACACAGAAAAGGAAGAGATGTGAGGCACAGCCTCTTCTCAGATCCTCAAGTGTAGAAGGGGCATTTTGGAACTGGATGTAGCTTTGTAGCACTGTAGGTAGGAGGGACAGACCCCTATTTCAAGATCTTTGATGGCTCCAAACACTCTGGTGAGAAAAAACTCAGGTCCTAATATTCAACAGCTCTTTCTTAAAGAATATTAATTGGCTCTAGCCCATGATTTCTTTTACCTTTTCTGCAGTTTGGAGTTTGGTTCTGTGACCTGGAAGGCACAATGCAATTTCCTTTCATCCATTTTACCTTTTATAAAAGGTTGCTTGCCCCCAGTTCAGGTAGGATAATTAGAAGTGTTGGGGGAAATATATGGGTGGAGGTGTGTTTAGACACTAAATAGTGCTACAAAGATTCAGTACTATTATCATTGTAGATCAGGGCATGATTTTTTTAAATCATAGATTTTCATTGTTGGCAGAGCCATGAAAAATCTTCTTTGGTGACATGATTTTATAGTTGTTTTATAGTTATGTGATTTTTGTAAGATCACATAACTGTGCAGTAAAAGACATAATGGACATTTGTGTTTAGCACAGTGCCAGGTGCATAACATGTGCTCTGATCAACACTTGTTGTGGGTGCTACTACTGTTATTATTGTTGTTGCTATTATTCATGTCTCTTTTTTGTATTTAATAATATTCAAGGGATTTCTTTAATGTATTTGTTAATAGAATTTGGAGATAGAGAGAACTTATTAACTCAAAATTTAACTTTGTCAGTTACCATCTTTCTAAATTTTATTTTGTTTTTTTTTAATTTTGTATATTTTTTACATAATTTTTCATTTTTGTACAATGTGTGCATTTTCATGTTGGTTATAGTCCCCGTGCAATTCCCACCACCCTTGTTTTGATCCTACTCCCTTCTCCCCCTCCCCCCTCCCCGTAGTGTGTCTCTGGTTTATAGTTGCTTGTTGATTTTGAAAAAGACTAATTATAATAAAGTAAAAATCATGCCTCTTTTTATGAAGAGGAAGAGTATTCAGTACTCCTTTTATTAGGTACATGGAGAAATGACAAGAAAGTAGTTCTATTGGCCCAAGCAATTTTTTGCTATAAGAAAAATGATCATTTGAAGAAAGATTCATTTCTTCCCTAACTGAGAAGGTGTCTGGAGAAGTTCTGTGTCTTGGCACATAATTCCCAGGATGCTAACATAACACAGGAGCCTGACTTGGGAAGGAACGTCTATTCCATTTCCCTGATTCTTCTGACCATTCAATCCTTGGTCAGTAATAGTCACAGAGGAACTGTACAATGTGGGTCACAAATTGAATCTATACTCCAGACCTCCCCTTAAGTCTCCAGGGAAAAGCAAAGTCCTAGAAACACAAAATGCCCAATACTTAGAACAGGGAGCAATGTTTGGCCAAATGGCAAATAAATAAATAAATAAATAGATTTCTACCTCACATCATATATAAAGCATAAGCTCTATGGACTGATTTAATAGGATTTGTATATAAAAAAATATAAAATTCTTAGCAAAAATATAAACTAGTATTTTTGAGACTTTGGAATTTAGAAAGATATCTGAAACAAGACACAAAAAGGTTTGACTATTAAATGAATGATCAATTTGACTGCATTCAAATGAAGAATTTCTGTTTAGAAAAAATACAACTTAAGTAAAATGAAAAGACAAGTTATAAATGGGAGATGAAATAATCAAAAAACATAAATTATGAGAAGGAAGACTATATAAACTATTCTGCAAACCATAAGAGAAATACAACCAAATCAAAAGTAAAATGAACAAAAGGCATGGACATACAGATCACAAATATTAAACATAGTAAAGAAACAAAAAAAGATTTTCATTGTTATTGGTGATCAGGAAATGTAACTAAAACAGTGATGAGATACTTTATACCCATCTTGCGGGTAAAAAATAAATGGAACAATATCCAGTGTTGAAGAGAAAAATGATTCACAGGATCTTTCCTGACACCAGCAGGAGCAACAATGATACAAGCACCTTTGGAAAACAGTTTAATTCTCTCTCCTTAACTGTTCAGATTCCCTATGACCAATCAAGGCTGCTGATAGTTATGTGTCCAAAAGAGATTCTTGAATATTTATGAGATATGTACAAGAATGTTCTTAGCATCAATGCTTACAGTGGATAGATATTGTAACAACCCAAATGCCTGAAATTGAAAGCATGACTGAATCCACTATTTTTTATTCACAAAGAATTTTCTATAGTCATCAAAACATTGAATTATAACAACCTGTTATACAGATGAATCTTAGGATAGTATGGCTTGTAAAGGTATAAAAGTAAGCCCACTCAAATTACTTTATAAAAAATATCCTTTTTATAAAAGTTTAAATAACTGAAGCTCTAGGAATATATGGAGATGCAATAAAAAATGCACAGAAAAGGAAAGCAATAGAATGATTAACAAGATATTCAATAGGGTTACCTTAGGTGAGGATGGACAGAGCCACAGATTATAGGTAGGTAGGTGATTTTTAAACTTCTAGTTGTTTTGGGTAATGAGTGCATAGATGTGAAAATTATTTTTAAAACCAACTAACTGAATGTATAAATAAATAAAAGCAAGTCCTTGTTCAGACCAGTGGTGAAGCACATTATGAATCAAGTCTATGCTGACTCCAGCATTGTGCAACTGAGGTCCTTTTTCCCATTTCCTTTTTCTAAGGGGAGCTGACCATTGAATAATGGTGTGTGTTATGGCCAAGGTCCACAGATTAGTTTCTGGGAGTTGATATCAGTAAAGCCCCAAGCAGACTATATCCATATAGAAATAAAACATATCCCTGATCTGTAAGGAGTTCACTGCATCAGCTTAGACCATGACATAAATAGAAAGAGAAGGAACTATCAAGTATCAGAATACAAGCTTGTGTTGTACATGTGGGGAGCCAGTTCTCTCTGGACACACTTTCCTTTCACCCGCTCAGGCTCTTGGCGCTGGACTTCTGAGTCTACCTACATCAAAATCCCTTGGCGGGTTATACCATGCCCACCCCTGCTACCTCCCTAGGTCTTCAGCAATAGATTCTTAGGGGTAGAGTCCAGGATTTAGCAAGCTAGGAAATTCCCCAGGTACACCTAAGAGCAGAGGAATCTCTTAAGGTTCTATATCTTGTTTTCTCCCCATTGCGAATCCAGGATAACATTTTGAATCCCTGTTAGTCAGGTCCCTGGCAGCCATTCCACGATTACAGCCCCAGGGATTGGAGAGGGGGGTTTCCTTGGAAGGAAGAAGATTTATGTAGAAGAAGGGCTAACTGCCACTTTGCCTGGTCTTGACATCTGTGGCCAAAGCCATGTGTGTTCTGACATCGCCTATTGAGCCAAAGTCCCAAAGAGAGCCATTTAGGGTAGATTTGGAGGAAGAGCCAAAAGCAGAGTCTTTTTTCCCTTTCCTCCCTGGGATGTTGTCCCTGATGTCATTTTTGAGAGGGGGATTATTTTTAATCAGAATGACTGGTAAAATCTGAGACATTAGGTACCGATAATAGAAATTTTTAAGTTGCCACAATACACAGTAAGGTGGAGATTCAAAAAGAAGATTGAATTAAATTAAAAACAAACCAAAAGCTTCATCATTTTTCACACTGAGCAAAAGTAACTCCCCAGTACCCTCCCCGGGCCTGACCTGCAGTGGGGACTGACCAAGTAAGCATTAGATGGGACTGAGTGGAAATGCCTGAGGTATCAGAGAGGACATACTGCAGATTGGACAATCTGATCTGGGTCCTGAAGGATGCATACGTATTACTGGTTAGTGTGTCTGGGTTGGGGGAAGCAAGAGGGGAGGTAGTTGAAGGTATTCCAGGCAATGTTTGGAAAGGAAATAATTATGGAAGGGTGTGTATGAAAAGTCAGCCACAAGTTTAGAGCATGTCCTGTAAGAGGACTTGTTCCCTCACTGCCTTTTCTGTCAGAACATTCTCAGTTAATGAAACAGCCTGATGTGAACCTCCCAAGTCCAGGACAGTGTGCTGACACACCTGCTTGCTGCAGGGAAGCTGTGCTCTGAAAAGCTGTGATGACATGTCCACCACTGGCATCAAAAGTCCCATCTCCCACCTGGGCAGAGGTCCCTTACACAGCTGTCAGACAGCTGCCTAGCTCTGGGACAAGGGGTACAGGATGGAAGAAAAAGTCCCTCAGGAGGAACGATGAGGCACTTTTTCTAAAATGGAAAAGGAAGCCGTTCCAACAAGAAAATAAACACAACGTTCTCCTTTGTATTCATTATGAGAACAAAGCATGCTGAGTACTGGAAAGAAGGTGGATTTTGGTTTTCAAATAGCTTGTGTCCAGAATCCAGCTCTAATGTGTACTATCTGTGAGTGGCAAAGATGATGCTCTCACCAAAGATTCTTGTGCACCCCAACATTTCCCAGCATCCCTTGCAGCTAAGTTGGGAACATGTGAAGGGTTCTGATCAATGGACTGTGGATGGAATCAGAAGTGTCGCTTTCAGGCTGAGGTTGTTAAGGGCAATTATGCCTCCTTCTCCCACTTTTCTCCACTGCAGAGAGCCCATTTGCACCAGCTGTTGCAGCTTGGGAAAGAATGAAAGGCATGTGACCTTAATCATACTGTATAAGAGAGAAATAAACCCTTACAATATAAAACCACTGAGATTTCAAGATTAACTTGTGACCCAAGCATCATATAGTCTTATATACCAATACCTTAATATAGTGTGTGATCTTTGATCTCACTGGGATGAAAGTTACTTGATTTTTTAGACCTCTGTTTCCCCATTACAGATGGGAATAAGAACACCTATGTCACACTAGGTTGTTGCAGGAATTTGATATATGTTTATGTCTTATATAGCACCTAATACATGATTGACATTTAATAAATATGTCCCTTCAAGATGTTGTTAATGTCATTATTAAGCTTGTGGCTATTAATATTAGATGCTGTAGGGCCTCCCCTGGTGGCACAGCGGTTGAGTGCTGGGCTGCGAGGTTGCCCACAGCCTCTGCAGTGCCTCTTCGTTCCCTGGCCGCCGGCAAGGGTCCCACAAAAAAAAAAAAAAAAAAAAAAGACGCTGTAGATGCCTTTTAATGGCAGCAACTGGGTTAGGCACTCTGCTAGTTGTTTTATATACAGAATTCCATTTTTGTAGCTAAAGAAACAGAGAGACTAGGTGTTCAAATGAACATAGTTATTAAGTGCTGAAACCAGGATAAGAAACAAGGATCAACTGATCTAAAGTCCACATTCTATCAGCAATATTCCTTACATTTTTCAGCTTTGAAACCCCAGAGGCTCAGGGATGTTATGTAAGTTTACAAAGCAAAATAATAGTAGCTAGAGTGAAGGATTTCTCTATTCCCAGCTGAATGCTACAATGGTTAGAAAAGAGAAACCCACTATGGCATTGGGCATGGATATCTGTGGCCCCCTCCCCCTCACTTGCCCAGGTATTTGGAAACGGTTGTCCCAGCAGCTCTAGACACTCTGGGAAACAGACAAGAAGAGGGGAAGGAAGGATACTATGTCTTGATAAAAGGAAAACTGGGTGCTTTTTGTTCAGAGAAAAGCTTTTCAATACAGTTTACGACAGAAAACCCACTAACTGAAAATAAACATTGAAAGAGTGTCCAAATTTCTGTCAGGAGTGAGTGTGTGTGTGTTTCTGTGTGTGTGTGTCTGTCATCTCCCTCTGTCAGGTCTCAATCTCTGTGCCTTTGTCTGTCTCTATGTCTGTATCTGTCTCATTCAGTCAGTCTCTGTCTCTGTCTTTCTGTATCTCTCCCTCTTTTTCTCTCTCTTGTTTGTTTTAGAATTTGAGAAAAGCTAGCAGTGTGGATCCTAGAGCAGTTTACACTGAACCAGATGGTGCATCTGATTAGCATCAGACTAAAAAGACACATTACTTAGAAATTAGGTTCTCATAGGGACAAATCTGTTCCAAAGGCACAGAAGGTTTGCTTATCCTGTAGACTCCCCTCAGCGTTTTCTCAGGGCATATCTATTCATCCTTTCTCTATCATCACCACCAGGCAAGGATGAGCTTGGGTTGAAGAAGACAGTGAATTGACCTCTATAGATTTCTCAGCTCTCCTCTTGCTGAACTCTAAAGTCCTTCACACAGGGCTGACCACTCCCTGTCAGACTGGCTGCTGGTCATTCTTGACTCCCTCATTGTCCAGGCTTACATGCCACATTTTGCCATTGAGTCCCACAGCAACCCAACAAGACCTGTTCTGAGGCCTTTCCCGCTTTACAGATGAGAAAATTAATAATTAAAAGGATTAAGTAATTTACTCAATACTAAGTAAAAGTTGAGGCTAGTGGAAGCTAATTGCCTCCATGAGAGAAAAAAAGGTGTGTGTGTGTGTGTGTGTATGTGTGTGTGTGTGTGTGCTCACGCACACTTGTGTTTTAAAAGAGCTACAAGGAGTAAATCATCATAGATGGTGCCTGTCAGGTGTCCCCAAACTATGTGACTATGTTGAGATCTGAAGAAAGCTAAAGAATGAAGTAAGAAACCACAGACATCTGACCTTGACCAATACTTCTAAGAACACATAACATGGACCCTGTGTAAAAATTAAATAAAATTAAATAAAAATGGGAGAGACAGTTCAAAACTGAAATGGGAAGTACACACAGAACAATTCCTTTTAGTCATCAGATTCTGTGTTTCTCAGACCCTTAGAAAAAACATGTAGCTTCCAAGGAAACAAGGAAGCTTGACTTAGGGTAAAAGTGCAACTATCTAACACAAAGGGGCTCTTACTATAAGGAACATGAAAGTAAGAATTGAATGTGGGAAAATGAAAGGAGCAGCAGAAATAATGACCACAACACCAATAATAACAGTTATCACTTAGTATTGGACATTATATTGTTGATAAATACTTTAAATGCATTGTCCACCTCATTAGCCCACACAACAAACTTTCCTCATTTTGCAGCTGAGCTTGCTGAGGATCAGAGAGGTTAAGTAAATTTCCCACAGCCACACAGCTAACAAGGGGTAGAAAATCCAAACCAGCCCAAGAACCAATCCCTTTAAACAGTAAACCTACTCCTCTTTTCCATAGATCATTTTGAAATAATCTGATAGGATAATCTATCAAAATTTCAGAAAGTGCCTAAAAGCCGCTGGCCCAGATGTTTGATGTCAATACAAATGTTCCAGGCTGTAGAGTTCAAGCCAGTGCCCTTGCCTCCAGGCAATTTGCACATCTGGCAGTTAAATAAGTGCAGCCTCAAAGTAAACCACATCCCTGAGGCACAGGATACTTCGTAGGGGGAGAATTACAGGAGGGATTTCATCACTGTACAGACTTGGTCAAAAAATTAAATTCACCTTATTTAAGGATACAAAGAGCACTATGCACCCAAGAAACACAGACACCCAGTAGGTTTTTATGAAGATTGAATATATTAATTTGGAACTTGAGAATCAGAAACGGGAGTAAACTAAAGTTTCTCTTTAGGGCTATTTTGAGAAGATAGTTCACTTAGTACTTAAGAAATAGAGAAGGGGTTACCTTTAAGCTGTGCAAAGGAGCACACAGCTTTCACATGTGAACCTAGTAGGGACAAACTAATAGTCCACTGTATTTAAAAGTCCCCAAAAGGCTCTCTGTTCACCTAGTGTATATAAGTATTAAAAATAAGATTTATTCGGGCCTCCCTGGTGGCGCAGTGGTTGAGTGCTGGGCTGTGAAGCTGCCGGCAGCCTCTGCAGTGCTGGTTTGATCCCTGTCCACTGGCAAGGGTCCCACATGGCACGAAGACCTCTCCTGCTGCGCCTGCTGCTCCCCTCAGCAGTGTACTTTGTCAGTCTGCCTGTTCTGCTCCCCACTCTGGTGAATTCTCTCATCCTTCCGCACTTCTGACTGTACCAGTACTTGTATAAATAAGTAAATAAATCTTCAAAAAATAATATTTTTCATTTCCTTTACAACTGTAAAACACTAATGGTGTACAGCTAATGTCAATGAGAAGGATTTTACTGAATCTGAAACTCAGGGACACAGCAGAAGCATCAAGGAACAGATGCCATGCCTGCCCTATGACTATGCTAACCCCCTAGGGCCCCCTGCCCAGCCCAGAAGAGGTGACTCAAGTAATGGAGTTACTCTGGCTTCCACCAGGGTGGAACTGCCAACACATGCCCAATCTAGGATGGCAAAAAACTTCCATCTGACCTCGATGCTAAGCTGTGCCCCTAACAAAGAAGGTGGCTCTGAACAATGAAGGGGAGCCAAGTTGGACCCCCACTCTGCTGCCAGTGCAGAGTCATCCTTATCACGTTCCTAGCACAGGACTCAATTCATCCCTACAACGACACCATCTGAAGCCCAGGAAAGAATTGCTAGGGCAGGAAGGTGCAAGCATATTTCAAAACCTTCTGGTTGATGGCAACTTTTTCTGTCTTCTATGCAAGCCAGAACTTGAAAGCCATGGAAGACTCATATAGAAAAATCCTAGTAATGCAAGGAGTGCAATAATACTCACCAGGATTAGTAGCAAATCACCTTATACAAATGGCCTTGCACAGAGAAACCACATATATGCTGCCTTAATCTGTCACCATACATCTGTTTAAATGGTCAAGAAACTATAAATGTGAATATAAAATCACAACACCCACACTTGTTTCTCCATGCCCTTCTCCTATCTTTAACTGCAGGGGTAGGATTCAGACAGCAATTTTGGATGTAACATATTAAACAGGCATGGGGTTGGGGAGGTTAGTGAAGTGGTTCTTGAATATTTCTGTGATTACCAAGCAATTTGCATAAATATTCAAGCTTCACTTTCTGAATAAAATTCAACTGGCTGATGACTGATTCTCTGCTTTCTAAGACCTCTTGTCTCTTACAGTTTCTTGTACAGTTTGCCTCTCATCTTATCACTGCCAGCAGTATGGACAAAGAGGAATTCAAAACTGGAAAGGGTACAAAAATCAATCTCACCCCCAAATGTTTTTTTTTTTTTTTTACCACCCTTACATACCTGAGTGATGTCAGGACTGTCAAGTGTGGCTGGAGATGAGGTGAGTAGTGAAGACTGATTCAAAAACAGAGAACCTTGAAGCTCTTAAGTGTCAGAGGACTAATGGTTACCAGAGGTCATTTAGGCTAACTGAAACTTTGACCACAACTCTTGCCCTAATACACTGTTGCCCCCTGCTCTCCATAAAACATCATTACATAAAAAAAGGCAAAGCCCAGTGAAGCTGTATAATATGCTATTACTGAGTAATAACAATAATGATAATATTAAGAGACCAGGAGATAACATAGACTATATGCATTTGATTGTCCATAGAACGAGAAAGTGGAACTTTCTTGGGCCTCTGGAGAAAGTGTGGGGGTGACTATGTAGGACTACAGGGACCCTTTTCATCTCTACCCTTCCACATTTTGCATTTGATTCATGTAAATGTATTACCTACCCAAAAACAATTTACACGCTTGAAAACTAAAAATAAATAAAAATAGTAAATTCTCATTCAAATAGAATCTCTGAGATGGGTTGCAGGAGTCTATTTTAACCACAAGCTCCCCAGTTTACTCTTACATTCTTCAAATTTTGAGAAATTCTCTGGTACAAGGTCTTTCTACAAAAAGGAACATCACCTACTTCCCCTGACAGTAAGTGTTAACCAAATAGGGGAAAAAAACCTCACAGCACTATGACCTGAATTATCTGATTTCAATCCTACCAGCTCATTAGACTTTCTTAGAAAACAAACAATGCAACCTAAATGTTCCTAAAATAAATTTAGATTCTGATATCTAAGTTTTTAGTTACTTGCTACTTTTCATGATTATTCAGACCAAGAGAGCTGCTAGAGAAGGTTGTTCTGTCCTATGAACACACACACATCAATACCTGACTAACTAGGACGATGCTTTGCACTCACCTTGCTTTTTAAAGAGGTTGCTTTGGACTATCTCATTCATAGACTGGACCTTCTGCTTCTGGAGTTTCACAGGGGGGATGCAGGTATAGAACTCATACAGGAGTTGGCTGAGGACAGGAAAAACAAGAGCATGAAGAGCCTGTGAAAACCAGCACCGCTTACCTCATTACACTTACAGGGTTCCTGGACTGTGGACTCTGCAGTTCTGTGGAGGCAGAAATGATGTACATCCTGCTCCCTACCCCCAATTCCTGGCATAGTGTCAGGTGGATAGTAAGCCTTCAGTAAATGTGTGTAGCTGGTGGTGAATACTAATAGCATTCCCAGATACGTGAAAATATGAAAATAATACAAATAGGCCTTAGTGTACCAGGCACATGCTCTATACTTTACATCCTTTGAGCCATTAAAACCTCAGAGCTCTATGAGGTAGGTCCAATACTTATTCCAATTTTATAAGTGGAAAAGCTAAGGTTTAAAAAAATTAGCTAACCTTCCGAAGATTACATAGTTCAAGATTCAAAGAAAGAAGGATTTAAAACTAGGTTCTGACTTCACTATAATGCCATTTTACTCGCTAATGTTTTATTCTCAGTAGTGATTTCTAAATCTTAAGATTAAAAATGTTCCTTAATTTAAAAAAAACTATAAAAAGTTAAGTTAGAAATAATTTGAGACATCAAAAAGGACAAAGCTCTTCCCAAATAGAATGAAAATGAAAATACCCTCGAAACGAAATTATGGTCCTGTCAACTTTTCAAAATAAGCTCATTGTGCTCATTAATTCTTTCCAGTACTTATGGAGCATCAACTTAGGATGTGACAGCCGATTAGAATAGATTGAGTCTCACTGGCCTGGGACTAACATTATAATGGACGTCGACATACAACACCTGAAGCAAAAAAATCAATACAAGGCAATAGATGTAATGAAGAAAATAAATAGGGAGTATGTCAGAGAGTAATGGTTTAGAGTTGGAGAGGAATTTAATTTATTTACAATATTCAGAGGTAGCTTCTCTGGAGAAGCTATCAATTAGTTTGAGACCTGAAGGATGGAAGGAGTCAGCAGAACTTTTCCATATGCACAGAAAAGGACATCAGTAAAAAAACTGATGAGATCTAAATAAAGTCCAGAGTGCAGGAGTGAATAGAACAGTACCAATGTTAATTTCTCAGTTTGGGTAAATATATCATAGTTATACAAAATAGTAACATGATGGAAATCTGGGTAAAAGGCATGAGAGCATGTTGTACTATCTTTGTTACTCTTTGAGAAAACCTCAAAGTATTTTAATAAATAAAGTTAATTTTTTTAAAAAAGTTAAAATTATTTGAACTCTTGGAACTTTAATGAATTTAAAAAAAAATTAAGAAAAGGGTATATCTGGCTCCAGTGTCCCTATTATAACAGCATAACCACATTGAAAAAAAGTGTGTTCATCTCATGAAAGGAATGGAATTAAGGAGAAAACAGAATGGATTCCGTCTTCATTATCCCTTTAGATATCCATAGGCTCTTCTCCATTTGCTACTACAGGGCTTGCAGGGCAAAGACTAGAACCTCAAAAAGCCTTTAAGTCCAGTGGAAACAGAGACATTTATACCAAGCATCAGCTTTTTAAAACTACATGTTTGAATTCTGTACCATTTGTATCTCCAATGGATACTCACTTAATAGTTGGTTTTCACCAAAGTCTGGCACAACGAAACTAAAATATAAAATGCTACACTGGAAGCTGAGTGTATAGCTACTTTCATGTGTCCTCCCTGTTCCCAAGCTGGGTGTCCATCTGGAATTCCACACAAGAGACCTCCTTTCCTTCTGAACCCTTGGTTTGCCAACCCAGAGTCTAGGAAAGTACATAAACTCTCACCTGAGTAGCTTCGCATCAAAAACCATTTCCACATCATGAAGGACAGATGGGATGTATTTTAAAGCTGCCACCTAGGTGGAAAGTGAAATAAACATGAATGATGCCCACATCCCACATGGGAGAATGATCCTGTTTCCCAGGCGCTGCTATTCAAGGCTGTATGTAGATTGAAACATCAACTTATACTTCTTTGTATACAGAAGGAAGTCATAATTTCTAGCTTTAAGGAGGCAGAAACACATAAGAAGGTAAGGAACTTTGAGATTACACACCTGTAATAAAATCCTGGTTTTACTCCTTAGTAGCCATGCAGTTTTGGACAAAACACTTAACCTCTCTGATGTGTCTATTTACATCTATGTAAAGCAGCAGAAATAATACCTATTTTGGAGAATTGAGAAGACTGAAAGTGAAATACGTGAGGGATCCAACAGAGTCAGGCATATTTTTAGAACTCAGCATGTAATAACTACGTTCCCTTTCAGTGAGTATTGGAAGGTAACGTGTCTAAGTTATAATGTTGGTGGCAAGGACGGCTTGGGCAGTTATTTATATTTTTTCTCCCTGGACAATTTGTGAAAAAAATGGGCATATTTTTGTGCACAAGATAGTTTGGACAGCTGTGCTTTTGTGGTACATAGCTTCTTTCTTCTTTGCAAGTTAACTGATGCATATAGGTGTGAAGACACACCCAACATTCACTTCTCCCCGCCCTGCATACACACGACACCACCATTTGCTAAGCAGCAGGAGGAACACTACAATTTCCACAGAAGTTGTAAGTCACAGAACTGCATTTTTTTTTAATTTTGTTTTTCTTTTTCTATATATTCCATGAGTTCCATAGTCAACATGTATCACCCTTTAACAATCAGAACAAAATGAAAACAAGAAAAATTCCTTTTTTAAAGAAAATTGTATTCCTAGCCCAGTATAATTGAGGTTCTTAATAAAATAAATAACTATTATGACTATTCTCTGAGAAATTTCAGGGAGACAGTGTTCTGAATACCAGTAATAGATTATTTTGCTAGACCTTATTTCAGACCCTAAAAGGAAAACACTATTTTCATAAATAAGAAACCTCTGACAGATCAATATTCAATAAAGGAGCCCAAGGTCATAAAATTAATAAGCAGGAGAACCAGGATTCAGATTCAGTCACACTTCTTTTAGAATCACTCCGTTTAGAATCACTCTTTATAGCCCTTAAGTTATATGCCCATCTTACTCAAATAGCCACTGTCCCTCTCTATGTCTCCATTTTTTTTAATCCTGGTTGTTTATGATTTTTAAATATCAGTAAAACATGTTGGAAATAAAACAAATTCACTTAAGATAAGGTATGAGGGTATCCCTGTTCCCCGTCTCCCATATTCTCAGAACCAGAATGGATTCCCCAGGACACCAATGTCAACATGGTTGTGAGTTTCCTTCCTACATTCTATGCATGAGCCCAAGTGTGTCTGTGCATGCATGTGCATGTAATTTACATAGTTTTGCAATTTGCCTTGTACAGCTAACCATATATCACCAGTATCTTTGCCTGCCATTTTCTAAAATGTGTTCTTCATTTCTCACTGCAACTCAGTCATGCTCATATGGGCACACCATGGCTTCTATAATTCCCTCCTCTACTAATGGGCTCCCAGTTGTCTGTAAATTTTAGTTATTATAAGATATGTGGTAAGAAAATAGTTAACATGTTTGTGTACCTGTAAAAATCCCCATATTGCTCAAAAAGGAATTAATGCATCAAAATGTGTGTGTTCATAAAGATAGAGGATGGATGGATGGATAGATAGATAATTTAGGAAACGCTGTTTTATTACCATAGAAAAAGTGGTAACATTTCCTTTTACTGTCTTTTCACATAACTTTGATAGCATTTGTTAATACATGTTCTAATTTTTGCTAATCTGATACATAATTTGTACATGTAATTTGTAGTTCTTTGGCTTTTAGTGCTGCTGGGTACCTTTTTTCATGCCTTTTGAACATCTGTATTTACTAAATTGCTTGTTCATAGCCTTTCTTAAGGGGGTGGGGAGGGTTATTACTTCTTGGGTTGTGGGATTCTTTGTGTACAGTTATTAACCCTTTCACAGTAACATGTTTTCTAAGAATTTCCTCTTGCTTGTCCTGTTGTTTATTGCTTATCTTTCAGCTTTGTTTATCATATCTCTCATTGCACTGAAGGATTTTAATTTGCATGCTGCCAGATTTGTCAGACTTTCTCTTTTTAGTTATTGAATTTCTGTGTTGAGAGATTTATTCTTTATTCTTTAAAATCCAAATGACAAGAGATAACAAGATTCCAAAGTCAAAACTATGTTTGATAGGGACACCCATGTCCTGTAGGATGATGTTAGATATTCTGTGAGGAGAAGGGTTTGCAATAAAATAATCACATAAGATAAGGTATTATCTTGGGAAACTCTAGCTTAAGCAAAAGCAAACCAGTGAGTCTTTTTTATAACTACAGAACTTTTTTCAGAATTTTAATATGCTGAGATGCATTATGATATTCCTCCAGGCAGTCAGAGGATACAATTATTTCCTCTTCATTGGTCAATAATCAATATCAGGAAACACCAAACACATACATACAGTAAAAGCAGATCCTTATGTGGCTGGGCAAGCAACAGAAAAGAGTAAAATGGGATGAACATAGGCCAGTGGGAAGTGA
This sequence comes from Talpa europaea, assembly GCF_964194135.1. Lineage (NCBI taxonomy): Eukaryota > Metazoa > Chordata > Mammalia > Eulipotyphla > Talpidae > Talpa > Talpa europaea. The sequence goes on from NC_140076.1 coordinate 36,815,511, forward strand.
TGAGGTATGAACCCATACTGTATCCAAAGAATGAATCATTTTGGTTTATCTGTTTGAACACTGTGCTGGCCAAATCAGACACAACTGTAGGCCATACTTCTCCCATGGGCAGCCAGTCTATACCGTCTAAGCTCTGCAAAGATACCATGTGCTGGGTACATGCCCTGAAGAGGCCAGTCTAAGCACTCAGAACAAACTGTCCTTTATTTACTTTTACATCAAATAATGTAGAACTCTGGGCCTACCGGGACCAGGGCAAGAATCTCAGGTCCTAATGGGCTCCAAGTTATACAGAGATTTTATTTATTATAAGATATATGATAAGAAAATAGTTAACATGTTCGTGTATCTGTGTTCCACTTGGTACCTGCATGCACCCAGTGCTCCACGGGCATCTATGTGTGCCTACGCCTATTTTTTTTGCCCTATGAGTCTTGGCATCTTTGTATGAGGTAAAGAAGAGGTAAAATAAAGTATAACATACACCTGGTGTAATGTCCAGCACACAGTAGGCTCCTAAGGGATGTTTGTGGATCCTTATCTTAGCTCTCAAGCACTTGCCCTCATTCCTCAGTGTCTGCACAAAGTATAATGCTTAGTCATCCTAATTAAAATCAAGTAAGAGAACAAAACCCTCAGCAAATTGGGGAGAGCCAGGACTTCAGAGTCTATAGCAAGTTGTTGGCTTTCAAGGGCTGCAAATCATTCCAGGGCTTTGGAGTGATGCTGCAAGAATAGCAGACACCAGAAGTCAACATCAACACTCACACTTAAATGCTTCATCCATTAATGGGGAGTTGCTGGACAGGGCTGGGAGAAGGGCTGCTTCACAGAAGAGCCAATCCTTCCAGCTTCCCTTCGCTGGGCTGGCAATAAAGCAAAACAAACTGAATAGCTGTCACACTGCGAATCACAAGGTGTTATCAACTCAACTGGAGAGTATTAAACTTCCATCTGGTCCAGGCAAGCTCACAGAGAAGTGACAGGCCTGTGGTTTTCTTTTCTAATGGGGACAGCCCATTTCTGACCCAGGAAGTTTGCCAAGCCTGTTGTCACAGCCAGCACTGGCCCCAGGGTTCCAATGCACTGTCCTCCCCTCCACACAATACTGCTGCAACTGCGAGAGGTAAGAGCAGGTAAGCTTAGCGGTGCTCTCACTAAGCACCTCCAGATGGCAGAGCAGCTAAGCCATAGGCCCTCTGGAGACATCCATGTTTCTAAGTCTGGACACTAGAACATGTCAGCCTTTAAGACCTATCTTTTACATAAATTTTAAGAAAAAACACACATATGTTTATATGTATTTATGGACAAATATGCATAAAATAGGATCATCAATCATAGAGTTTTAAAATAGCAACTGCTTTGGAAACTATAAATGTCTAATACTGTGCACGCATGATCTCATTTCATTCATTCTCTGTGAGTAGATACTGTTACTCCAGTGAGGAAGCTGTGGCACAGAGAGGTGAAATAATTTTCCAGAAGCCACATAATTAGGAGCATAGCAAAAATATTTACCTGATTCCATCATGCCCCGGAACAGTGTGTTCTGCCACTGCCCACCTTGTTCTAGGAAAGGCTTCCTGTCTTGGCAAGTGGAGGTTTGATAGAAAAGAGAAGGCTAGTTGGAGGTGGGGGTGGGGAGGATTACATATAGAACTTTCCCCCTTTTATGAGGATTACCTTGTGAAGGTACAGGTTTTCTAACATCCCTCAGGTTAAGGATCCTACTGTATATATATACATATGGAGATTGCAAGAATGGCTACCAGGAAACTGTTTGCCAGCTCAGCAATTAGTTTACTGTGTGGCACCAAGTGAATTTCCTAGATTAATCATCAATTCCAGATTCCTCTGCCAGCTCTCAAAAAAATAGCAAGACCCAAAATCAGAGAGAAGTCACAGGAGGACACTTGAGAGGATTGATTTCCAGATGGACTTCACCACAACTGATCACCCTGGGCTGCTAAGAAACAGTAAATGTTTTAAAAACCAGACTGCTGTACTCCCTCAAACTCAAAGGGAAATTTTCTTCTGAGTTTTTGCAAGCCTCTCTCTTTCTCTCTCTCTCTCCACCCCCTCTCTCTCCACAAACACACACACACACACACGTATGCACTGTAAGCATGAACTGTATCAGTCTTCTGGACAAGAAAAACATATATTGCAATGACAGGAAGTCTTACAAGAACACTAGACACCTTTCTCATTTCAGAGAACAGACAATATTCCCACACCACCAATTTTCCATCTTTTATTTTAGTCAACTCATGAATGGTCAAGGCCCAAGAAACTGGACAATCAAATGTCACAAGAATTCACCACTACATGACAAGAGAAGGCAGCTTCCTTAGAGATTCTGAGCTGTCCCTGAGGAAATTCTTGAGACATTCAGCCTTGTCACTAATCTTTCAAGGAAAGAGAAGAGGAACCAACAAGTTCTAGAACATATCTCCATGCTTTCTGTAACACCTAAGGCTTGCAGGAGGACAGAGAGTTCAGTTCTTAAAACAGCTGGCTGAAGAGGAAGACTGTTGACAGAAGGCCAAGGGGATCACTTTTCTCCATGAGGCCTATGGGAAGTTAACTCTGTGCTCCACTTTCCTCATCAGGAGGATGAAGGGAATCATGTCACATAATTCATAGTGTTTATGTGAAAAATGTGTGTTTTTGCTATGATGGTAGCAGCTTCATTGGAACTCATCATCCCCATTGCTGACTCTGGGATGAGAAGGGGACAAGATTATGGAATCATTCAGAGGTTTGAGGTAAAACTGCCACTTCTGCTGTTATTACACATTGCACCTCATTTCTCCTGCCTCTGGCAGTCAGTATTCAAGTGAGGTCCGCTACTCAAGAAAGGACCATGGTCTTTCCTTAGTTCACACATTTGAACATTTTACATCAATTAGTGAGGAAAATAAAGAAAAGGAAGAGGTATCCTTAATGAGCTCCCCTTCATGACAGTGGCCCAAACATTTGCCCATCTTCCTGTGACCTGCTATCATTTATTACTTGCCCACCTGGAATTTTGCCAGAGATTTCATTCTTTAATGAAACTATTGATACTGTGATTGGTTGTGATAAAGAACTCAAACTCTGGACTTACGAAGTCTGGACTCAAGCCTCAGAGCTTAAACTTCTTAGCTGTGATTAAGTTGTTCATCCTCTCTATGCTACCATTTCCTCAGCTATAAAGTAATGATAGGAAGACTATTTGCTTAATAAGGTGTTTTTATAAAAATCAAAGGAGCTAACAATACACACACACTTATACATACATGTATATATACACGTGTATATATGTGTGTGTGTGTATATGTGTGTATAAAGCTTTTAGCTTAATGTGCAACACAATAAATGCTAAAACACAAAACTGTGGAAAACAGTATTCATTCATTCAGCCAAAAGACATTCAAGTGCCTATTAAATGACAGCCCAGCCATTTGTTCAGATATTGGAGATATAACCCATGCCCCTGCCCTCCTGGGCACTCCAGAGGCCATCATGATGACCAAGGGAGCATGCATGCCATTCAATATGCATATGCATTCATTTCTACCTGCACCAGCATTACGATGAATTATAGAAGCACAGATGTATATCATGGAATGCTTTTACTCACATTTGAGCTACATCCAGTTCATGAGTATGTGGTGTTCACCCTCTCAACCCACCATCAGTTTTATCAACAATGGCTGTGGGGCCAGCACTGCCAGGGACTTGTGAGCATATGCTCCATTGTTGAAAAAATAAACATCAAAATCCCTGGCCTAACCTATTCTTTGTGGCATGGAGAAGAATGTTAACTTTGGATTTAAGAGATCTGGTTTACTAAAATCCTAATGTCACCACTAGGGATATATATGATTTGTGAAGAATTATTTAACTCTATCAGCTTTTCGTGGACATTGCACACTGATGCCTTGCAGATCTCTGGCAGGATGAAGAGCCTAGCTTCATGCCTGGCACATGGTAGGCGTTCAATTAATGGAAGATGTTTTTAATGTTCTTTCTTCCCTTTTTGAACTGCTGACTTTAAATTCTCCCCAGTTTTGGGTGAGCTGCTGATATGCCAATTCTGAACAATATGGAAAACTACAGAAAGCAATTCACAAAAGCCAGATGAGCCTTAGGAGTGAGAAATAACTTGCTGACATTAAACCAGATCCACTCTACTTCAAACTAAAGCAGGCAAGAATTAGGATTTTCAACCACAGGCAGCTCCCCAGTGGGAAACGTAAAGGCTGAACAAGGAATGCCAATCATTGGTATCCTACTCCACAGCTCACCCACACTTATTGCAAATATTGTGAACAAATCCTAGCTCTCTTCCCACTGCACCTCATGCAGACTCAGAATCAAGGCCCAGTGGTCTTGTACTATTTCACCAGGTGAAACTTAGTCTCCTTTTTTTTTGTTCATAGAGTCCATGTTTGTGAATTTATTCTTTCTGAAATCTATATCTGTGCTTCTTGATCTAAATGGATGACTGGGTATCTTAACAGTGTCTAAACCCATGTGACAAAGTTAGGAACACAAATAGCCCCTTTCACATTCTGCTCTAGTAAAATACCTCTACACATTTCTGTTTTATAATGAAGTGAAGGAGGGAGAGGTATACATGACTTAAAACCATTTAAATTGAACCATGTAACAGGTTCTATAAACCATGCCTTACATATATCACTATATTTAATCCTCTAAATAATCCTCTATATTAGGATTTTATAAAATCCATTTTATAAAAGATAAAGGAGGCCCTGGAAATTGAAATGATTTGCCCAATATTACACACCCAAGTATGGATGCCAAATTTTCACTGTACCCCCAGTTCTCTGGCTAGAAATCCAAAACTTTGGCTAAGCCCATAGACTATTCTGTGTGTCAGGTTAGCTGACATCACATGGTCTCTTCTACCTTCATTAGCCCATTCCTCATATCCTAAAACAGCAATGACTTTTTTCAATTGGTATCACTCTCCGTATTTGAATATGATTTTAATTTCTTCTTTTACAGTTTTCAACAGCTGTAGAAATAGGTGGACAGCATTACTGATTTTATGTAAATCCCTGATGCTAAATTTGGCCATTAGAGAAATTAAAAAAGAATGAAGTCCCTTTCCATGGTGCTGGGGTAGAAATGCATAAGGAGAAAGCAGCATAATCTGGACCAAATCCCAAGAAAAACAGGCATTTCTATCACAGCTACCCAAACAAAAGGAACCTGAGTTAAATGACTCATGCCAAAACCAGAGCAATCATGTTAGTTCTCCACCATATTTGCATAGAATTTTATAATTTGCTTTTTTGCAGACAATGTTTATTTGATCCTCACCTGAACAATAAAGTTTTATAGATGAGGAAACTGAGACACTGAGATTTAATGAGCAATATGAGGCCATACCACTGATCAAGAAGAATACCTTCTTGACCCAGGTCTCCTCTGGACTGTAAATACTATTGGCTCAGCTCTGCTTCTTTACTTCCTTTCTTTCTTCTCCTTCTTTTACCCCCCCTAACCTCCTTGTTACCTCTCTCCCTTTCTTCATCATAGGGAAATAGGTGCTGCATTGGAAAGAACAGTTCCATTATGGCTTTGTCCATCAGGTTTCTCAAGATCACATGGTCCCTCTCCATGAACCCTCTACATCCCAGGAGGATCTGTTCACTCCTCCCCATCGGGTGGCTTTGTCCATTCATCAACATTTCTGCTCCCTCATAATTCAGCTTCTTGGGAGCCTATTTCAGAAGTGAATCTGTGCGATAGCTTCTCTCACTCAAACTGTTAATTCTGGGCTCCCACCTGATACCCAATAAAGTAGGTGTCTCTCTGGAAGCTCAGTTGCTTCCACTATAGCACCATGAGGTGACAGGTTCCAGCTGTCATACATTTCTTCATGATATTCCAGTTCCTGTTATTCCCTTGGCTTTAAAATAATGAGGGGTTGAAAAGTAAGGGGAATATTTTTTGTTTGTTTTAAATCCAGAAAGAGGGAAGAGAAGGTGGAAATTTTAAGACTGAAGTCCCTACTCATCCCAGAGAAAACAGTCACATCTCCAGGAGGTGCCAAACATACAGTATAAAGAACAATGTGCTGTGGCAGCTCAGAGAATGGTCTTTAGAGCCATGCAAGAAGAGACCTGAATCCAAGCCTTTCTGCTTCCTAGCATGGAAACTTGAAGAAGTTGTATCAACTCTACTAGTTTCAGTTTCTTCATCTATAAAAATGGAGGTCTTAAAATCTCTCCCAAAGTAGTTCATTCAGTCATTTGGCAGATTTTTATTAAGCATAAACTATAATTAGTACTGTTTCAGGTACTGAGGATCAATGATGAACAAGGCAAAAAGCCATTTCATGGCTCTACACACACACACACACACACACACACACACACACACACTAAGTTCCCTCTCCAACTCAAATCAAAGGAAACTGTTAGCAAAATGATTCCCAAACTTTGTTTTACATTACAATCTGCAAAGTGAATATGTAAATTAGCACCTAAAAGGAGAACATCGATTAAAAGACAAGACGCAATCTGTATGAACTCATTGACTTAGATAATGTATTTGCATTTTCTTATTCACAACCCACTGGCAGCTCCTTACTTGCAAGTAAATTCTGTGAAAATTATGACGTTTCCCTGAAACAGCCTCTTCATTTAGCCTCCTTGCTGATAAGACAATGGTGTAGGCTGAAGGTTTCTCAAAGATTTAGAGAATTCACATATTAGCATCATGCACCACTAATTAGAGGGCCCTTTTCCTCCAAAGTATATCTGTTTTTTTGGCAATTAATTTATTTTATTACATTTTTGTTAATTTTTAGACATCATTTGATTTCAGTATGTTTGGTTAATTAAGGAACCTCTCAAATCCCAATAGGGCATCTGAGTTTATAGTGTTGAGAATAAAAAGTGAATGATGTGAAACACTGCCACCTTAACTACTCTCACTGTTAGAAGTATATCAGGTTTGACCTATTTCTTTCTAGGTAGCAAAAACTTCAGAGCTATTTTAAAAGAGGTACTTTTACCTTTATGGGAAACGAGTAATAAATGTGTTTTTTCCTGCCCCAAAGATAGATCCCTTAGTTGTCACAATCCTTATGCCACACACCAGTCTAGGTATTCAATTAACACAGGGCTGAATATTTCAGCAAAAGTAGACATTATTTCACCATGCTGTTATTTCTTGAAGTACCAAATGAAAAGATAGATTTTTTTGGTAGCATAAACCAACCTGCAAAAGGATGGTTGTCTTATGTTGACTTTTCATCAAGTTGTTGATGGATTCAAAGAGCCTTCTCATGGATTCTTCAAACTCCATCTGTTCTTTGCCTTCATAAAGCCTGAAAGAAGAGGCATCTGAGTATTTTCTCAAGCAAACAGGCAATATCTTTGAAAGTGTATGCCAACAAAAAACTTCATTTAAAATTGAAAAGAGAGAGGTGTGGGAGGAGGAGCTAGGAGGAAAGAGAGTTGATTCAGCCACTTTTGCAGGCAAAATTCACTCAAGGGCAACACAACCATCTACCATGCTGTGCAGAAACCCTCCAACTGGCACTGTGTAATGAATCTGCCCCCTCCCATCACTTCATTTACACCTTAAAGAAACTCGAAGGAATGAAACTTATCTGAGCTATGGTGAAATAATTAATAATTTCACCCTTCTGCAAGAATCAGAGGAGAGATTGGTCATCACCTTTTCAAAGTGACTTGCAAACATCAAGGAGAAATATTTTGAAACATGCTGTCCTTCCACTTGGCCATTGCCTGCTTGTCAGATGAATAGAGGCATGTCAGGAGCATCATTTCCCTGCCCTCTCATCTGAGGAGTATACTTATTTCCAAATTTAAACCTTTGGTTCCTCTATTATAAAGGTCTTATGCTGCTATTGTAAAAAATGCAAACACAACAGAAATGCATTACCCCTGTTGTGAAACTCCTCATAATCCTATTGAGGAGATGAGCTACTATTAACATTTTGATGACTATCCTTCCAGAGATTTTCAATGCTTATACTAATATACACATGTGACTTTCTATGCAAAATTTCCTCTCTTATAAAGATCAGTCTCCAGGCCCCAAGTCTTCTTACCCTCTTGGCCCAGTCTTGGAGCATTATTCAGCCCAAAGTCTTCCCAAACTGGTCTTTATTAGTCTGTGAAAAATCCACAGCCTAATCTGTGGCATCCTGTGCAAACACTGAGAAGAGAGCTCCTGCCTCCAATTCAGATAAAGAGTGTCTCCTGTCACATCCCTACACAGTCAAACTCCCCTGGGCTACTGGCCATGGTAAAGGTGCTTTGCTCAGATAAAGCACAGACACACTTAATGGGTTTGTTTGCTCTGGCAATCACAGGACTATGTCCATCACCATCACCTCAGCATTGTCTCATGAAATTCCCACTCAGCCCCTGTCCTTTTCTTTTCTTTCTGCCACTTTTCTACTTCCTATCTCTGCCCTTAACTGTGTTTCTCTCTTTTGATCTTTTGTGTATTAATCTCTCTCTTTCTCTGGGTATCAATTTCTCTCTCTTACTTTCTCTTTCTGTCTCTCTCTTAGTCACAATCTCTTTTTCTTCCTTTTCCTAAGTAATCTTTTCCTAAAGTTTACTTCCTGAAGTAGACACTTAAGAGGAAGCCATATAGAATAGTTCATTCTTGACAGGGACCTTAGCGATTATGGCTGACTTTCTGGATATCTAGTTCAAGGTCATAGACAAAGATATAAGAGGAGCCTAGAGTCCTTCTCTCCCCACCCTCTCCTATACCTCTACCTCTCACCCCTCCTCTTGCCCTCCACTTTTCCCCCTGACCCCTCTTTTCATCCCCTACATTAGTCACTCTTGGATCTTGTAGTCCTGTTGGAACAGAATTGTGCCATAGAATTTGTGTTCTAAAGTGACTAGTCTACCTATACTAACTGAAGACTGAAGACTTTATTAAATAACAGCAAAGATTATAGAGCAATGCCATGAGGTGGACACCATCATATCCCCATTTTACAGATTTCAGTTTAGTCAACATGCCATGGACTTCACAGCAGTCAGTGTGAGAGCTAGTATCCAAAGCTGGCCCCGGGCACCAGAGCTGACCCTTGCAATCAACTCACAGCCTACTTTGCTCTCTGTTTTTCTGACTCTCCTGATACACTGGTTTCTCACAAAATGTGGCCCTATGTGCAAGCGCGGCAAGGAAACCAGCTTACTCACCAAGTATTCACCACATGCTTGGCCCCAGTAAATATTAGTTGGCTTGCTGTTGTTAATTGTAGGAACAGGAGAGTTATTGCAACCATTTCACATCATGGCAAAGGACACAGAAAACTCTCAAGAAATTGAAACTTGCCCCAATTGCTTCAAAGCTGAAAAGATATCTGGCAGGCAAGACGAAGGCATCCTAATTCAGAGTGGTGATACTTTTCCTATGAAATGGTGCTGTTAGTTTTTCTTTGTTACCAAAGTAAATCTAATGGATGATCGATGTTCCAAGCCTTTAGCCTTGAAATTCTTTACTCTTTCCACACCCACAGCTGCCTAAAAATGTCCAGTGATATCACGCTCCTGTTACTGGTCTACAGTGTCTCCCAACAATAACACAATATTTAACACCATAGTGGAGTTGTCATTATTTACATACATATGGAAGTTGTCTGTAAAGTATATGGTGTGTGTGTGTGAGTGTGTGTGTGTGTGTGAGTGTGTGTGTGTGTATGGGGTTGGGGTTCCAACCAGGTCCTTCTCTTAGGAACCACCTGTGCTGCCTACAAGAATGGTCCTACTGAATAACCTTACTCACCACCACTCTCACCCCCACTTCCCCACTTCCACAACGGAGTGATCCCAAAGCAGCTTCTTTCTCTCTGGACTTTGTCATTTTTAACAGAAAAACCAAAAAATGAGCTTTGTTCTAAGTCACTTGATGGCAATGCTGCAGGGGAAATGTTCTCAACTCCTGCCAGAGATCCCTGAAGCTATTCTGGTTCCTGACCTTCTCTTTCCTGGTTAACTCTTTTTGTACTTTATGAGCTGCACAAATGTCCTTCCAAATCAACAGCTTTTTTTCCTTAGATGAACTCTGATTGGCTTTGCTGTGACCTTTCCTTGTTTGAATCTGTGTGTGTGTGTGTGTGTGTGTGGTGGGGGGGGGGCGGGTTTTCTTCCTGCAGCTCTCTATAGGTCCAAATCCAGAGCTATAGACACTAAACCAGATTGTACACATGAAGAAATTGAGGGCCAGAGTGGGGAGGTGACTTAGCATCACCTCTGTTTTTTAAATGTCATTTGAGTGAGATGGGGAGGCAAGACTATCAGGCTATAAGTCCAAGTGAAAGCCTACTCAACTTTCACCCTCGTAGGAAACTGAATTTGATTTTTAACAGAAAGGCACATGTGATTTGCTCTAGGTTACAGACTAAACCAGTGGTATAACTCACACAAGATGTCAGCATTCTTCTTCTAACCTCTGAGAATCTAACAGGAGGGAAGATGACTCAGATCCCAAGAGGCCAACATCAGGGTGGGCATCTACCTTAGTGGGGATCCAAGCTGCTCCCTGTTATTCATGTCACAAGTTAAGTACCTTAATACCACACTCCAGTCCAGCAAAGGAAATATATTCTACACATGTGTCAGTTTTATAAAGGATAAAAGATAACTCTATGGGGAAATGGCTTACATTTTAAAGTAACTACATTATTAAGTAAAATTGGTATACTCATCACTTATATGTGTAGATTTTTTAAGATTTATTTATTTATACAAGAACTGGAGTAGAGGCCAGAGGAGCGGGAGGGTGAGAGAATTCACCAGAGAGAGAGTGGGGAGCAGAACAGGCAGACAACCGAAAACACCGCTGAGGGGAGCAGCAGGCAAGATAGGAGAGGTCTGCCGCGCCATGTGGGTATCTCCCTGGCCAGTCAGGAATCGAACCATGCTGCAGAGGCTGCAGACAGCTTCACAGTGCTGCGCATAACCTGCTGTGCCACTGGGGAGGCCCAATATGTATATTTTTAAGTCTGAGAGTTTACTTGGTGGAATGGAAAGTACAGTTGGAGGAAATGACTACAGTTGAGAAGAAAAAGCAAACAAAAGGTTATTTAGTGTAAAGGGCTTTGCTATCTAGCCAAACTTCTCCAGACACTGTCTGTCAGCCTCAGATGAATCTTGTCCATGATTTTACTTTCCCTATTGATAAAACAAAGACATCATGCTCACTCAAAGGATTATTTTAGGATGGGGGAAAAAAACAATGAGATGATGCCAATTAATACTGTAGCTGGTCTGGTAGTGTTAAGTAAATATCAGCTCTTCTTCTTATTGCTGTTGTTGATTCCTACGCATGAAAGTAATCATACTGGCAAACTCTCTGACCTGAATCTACATAAATGAAAGGGCTATTTTGAGGAAGGAGTGACTAAGGCAAAATAAATACACAATGTGGAATAAATAAACTGATGATGGGAGGCCATTCAGCACTGTGGAGCCTCCTCTGAGAAGCATGGAGAAGGAAAAAAAAATAGTGCTTCATCTATCTGCAAGGTTTTACATGTGGCCATGAAGTCAAGGGCACAGCAGAGGCAGTTTCAAGGTCCTTTTTTAGCACTGGGCTCTGCTGTAGTTTCAGGAGAGAAACATTTTTTTTTTTTCCTGGTTTCAAAACGCCTAGAAAGATGCTTCAGAAACCAGCTGATCCTGCCAGGGAACGAATTATTGAAGGGCCCTAAGGCCCAGACCACAAGGAAAAGTGGAGCAGCCTGCAAGGCACTGTTCTGGGGCAGGGAGTCGACCGCAGCAAGCTCTCCAGCTCCCAGTGCTTGGATAAATATAGCAGTGCTCGCCGTGCATGTGATTCATTAGGAGACACTGTGCACAGCTGAGCACTCACTAAATGCAAATGGGGCCCCATATGGTGTATACAATGCTTGATACCACCTCTTCCACACAGGTACACAAAGCCTCAGCCTTAACTGGAGACATCCACCTCAGGCTGGTGGCCCAGGGGAGCAGAATCTAAACCAAGGCAACCTGAGCCCATGGAAAGTCAGTGGGAAGATCTGCTTTAGAGCTCAGGGGTGTAGCTTTCCCTGGTTCCTGGATACCATTTCATTTTCTATACCTGAACCATTTCCAGCTCTTCTGAGTACATTCTCAGGCATCTTCCTGATTTCCTTGCTGCCTCTTTGAGGCCATATAGACATTTGAGTAAGATTATATAGATTATATAGCCTGTGCTGCCACTTTTTTTACTGGGATTGACCTTGACTACCTTTCTTAATCTCTAGGAGGCTTAGTTTTCTCATTATTAAAATGCTAGTAGCCCCATAAAGTGATTACAAATCAAATAATGCATCTCAAACAAATAGCACTGTGCCTGGCACACAGTAAAGACTCAACAAATGTTAGTGGTTGTATTTTTTCCCTTCCCTTAACGAGAAATAAATCAGAAATCTCGGGCCTCCCCTGGTGGCGCAGCAGTTGAGCGCTGGGCTGTGAAGCTGCCTGTGGCCTCTGCAGCACTGGTTCGATCCCTGGCCGCCGGCCAGGGTCCCACATGGCATGATCCACCGGCGAGGGTCCCACATGGCATGAACCCTCCTGCGGGCCCACTGCTCCCCTCAGCAGTGTATTTCACCACTCTGCCTGTTCTGTTCCCCGCTCTTGCTCTGGTGAATTCTCTCACCCTCCTGCGTTTCTGACTGAACCCAGTGCTTGTGTAAATAAATACATAAATCTTAAAAAAAAAAAATCAGAAATCTCATAAACACAATTACCACTTATTGATCGCCTACTGTGTGCCAAGCACTGCAGTGGAGATAAACATGGGGAAGACACCCTGCCTGGGGAGAAATCATGAGTTAAGCTGGCAAGTAAATCATGGCTTGCTATAGAGTAAGGAAAATTGAATAATAAAAGTTTAATGTTATTATTGAGGCCTTCATAAGGGTCAAGCCCTGGGTTAGCTTTTTCACATGGATTAGCTCATCAAGTAAAGGCTATTATTATCTATATTTTACATATAAAAAAGAGAAAAAATAAAGCATGCATGAGCAAGGCAATTGGAAGCACAGAGGAAGAAGTGGGGACTCTGGCTGACACTGACCACAGCTTTGCCATCTACAAGGTGGTACCTCTCAGCCCTTAGTGCCCACTCATGCCATGTCACCAACAATCACAGTCCGCCCTCCTATTTCTTTCTTGTGTCCCAGGAGCCCTAGAAATCCCCCTTAGGATTAGATCTGGTTCCCAGTCTCTTTCTGTCTCCCTCAAGCAGTCACCTCTTTGCTAATTTTGTTCTTGGAGAGACAACACCTGACTCATTTCACAGGCACCTGGGAGCAAGAGCAGATTATTGGGAGATTCTTAAAATGAAGACTATTTTATTTTTTTTCATGTTTTTTTTATTAAATAATAAATTTTATTTTTATATTCCCCCATACAACTGCACATGCCCCATTCTGACCCCAATCCCTCCCCTCCTGGCCCCCACACCCCAAAAAGTGTCTCTGGTTCATAGTTTTTTGTTGATTTTGATTTTCACTTTCTTTTAGTTATTCTTTAGTGAAATAAGCCAAAAAGAAAAAGAAAAATACCGGATGGTCTCACTCATAGCAGGAATCTAGAAAACTTAAATAAGGGATCATGAAGACTCTTTTAGATATCTCCATGATCTTATATGGAACTGAACAAAATCACATACACAACAACGTTGCAACATACTATTTTGTTTTGTGCCCCCCAATATGATGCTGAGCACTTGAGGAACACTGTAGAGGACAGCCAATTACTTAATTAATTCCCTTAGGTGAATGCTATGCCATTCACATAACAGTTAATGCAGACTGTCACAGGGATCAATGCTTCTGTGTCAGACTACTTCACTGTCTCACCACTTACTTGGCTGTCTTCTCCCCTAGAGCATATGCTCCATATAGGCAGAGGTCATGTTATAATTCCCCATGTCTAGCAATAGACTTGGAACATAAAAGCTGAGTTACAAATAAATACATCAAAAAATGAAAAATTGTTAAAATAATGAAATCCAGCACCTTCAATGCGACTATGCAGAAATGTCTTCTGAATCCAGAACTTAACATGGCTCAGCTATTAACAGTACTCAAAGAAGATCTCAAGGATGGTATTAATAGACATCTTCATCCATATAGATGTTTTAGTGTTACCTTTACTACTAAGACTATTATGACTAATAATACTTGCTACTTATTAAGCATTTGCTGTGCACCAGGCACTATGCTAACTGCACAAGGTCATTCAACTACTAAATGGCGAGTGAGAATTTAAACCCAAGGATGTCTGGCTCCAAATTTCACTCCTTTAACCACTAGGCAATACAGCCTCTAGGGAACACTGCAAAATAGCTGATTGCTGGGAACTGAAACATGTCAGAATGGCTAGCAAGAAAGCATCATTTGCACAGGAGATGATGTTTTGGGAAACCAGATGACTGACTCTAGTCTTTTTCTATTCAAAATGACTATGCTTATCTTCCTATCCATCAACCAATAATTTATTTTATTAGAGTTAAGTGTAAATGAAAAGAACCACTGAGTCACTCCCACAGCCATTCTATGGTTTCAGAAGAGTCATTACCCTGGGTAACGCAAAACATCCTAAGGCCGGAACCAACATACTGTTATGCTCTCCTTCTACCCTGAACTTAGGATGAAAAATAATTGTAGACAGACAAGTGGCTGAATCTGTGTGAAAATTGTCCTTGCAGGTATTGATCCTACTTATATAAAGAAAATCTTCAGTGCACTCAGCAGGCATATGTAAGCCAAAGCAACAGGGCTGGGACAGACTCATGAAAGAGAGGGTTCACTTCCTGATTCGCATCTTCTTGCATGATCATTTTCATCATTCCCACCTTGTCCCTCACCATCAAGATATATGGATCTGAAGGGAAACTGAAATTCCAGATTACAACAAAGAACTTTGGTACAATGAGCCTGGAAGAAGCTGTCCAACTCAACAATGGTCAGATATTCCCTTCAGAAGAGAAACAAAGTTGAAATGTCAAATAAGTAATATTTTGTCAGAAGAAAAAAAGTAAAGCTGTGAAAGGAAAGGCTAAGGTAACTATAATATGGCCTGTGAATTATCAAGCAGTCCTGGTGCCCAGAGAGAACTCCAGGCAGATTCCATTTAATTGAATACCAACAGAATTGATAGACCTCATGCCAGCTCCTGGTACCAATCCTTTTGTCAGTGACAAAATCATTTCTACTTAAGCTATTCCTTTTCTTGAATCTGATATTTGAGGAGGGATCAACCCTTAGGGCAAACTGCAAAGACATTTCCCTAAACAGTCTTTTCCTATAAATCACTCCAGGGAAGAATGATTTGTAGATGAGAGGAAAAAAGACAAACTTAACATGTGGGGATCCTGTTTCGAAAGTGTCTAGAATGAATGAGAAAAATGATTGCAATCGCTGACGAAAAACTGCCTCAGGTGGAAGTGTAAACAGTCTAAATAAGAAAAAATGAAGTTAACATTATGGAAGAAATGAAAGAAAAACAATCTATCTAAAACATTCACTTTACTTTGAAAATATGGCAACCCTGTGTAATAAATTAATAGTAAGTAGGTAATAAGATGCAGGCAAAAGCCTTGAAAAGAACTCTAAGTTATGAATAGAGTATGATGTGTGCCCCATGCCATTCTTCATTCTACTGAGAGGAGCTGCAGCCTTTATGTAATTTGGCAAGAAGAACTAAGTTGCATAATTCTGCACTTAAGTAAATTTCTCTATTAGCATGAAAAATGGTATTCAGAGGTTATTCTCTCAATATAATTAGAAATTGAATGTTCCCAAAACAATGTTCCTAAGGATAGAAACACACACACACACACACACACACACACACACACTTTCATATTTCTAAGACATATAGAGAAAAGTCTAGATTACATCATCTACTTGAAAAAGAAACTGATATTTAGCAGAACTCTCCCAGGTTTTTCTCTTCAGGCCTAGTTGGTGTAAATGTTTGACTATCAAGAAGAAATTGGGTTTTGACTCCTTCTCTTACAATTTCTTCCTTTAATTTTTTAAATGAGAGAGAAAATTAACCTGTGGAATAATTATGCCTATACCTTGTATAATCTGGAAAACTATACAATAAATTGACAATTTTATTACCTCTTGTAAAAGGGATTGTGCACATCAATAGTACCATTATATACTTTTATATTATATTCTGATTTTTAAATAAGAAAATAGTACATTTAATTTTAAAGAGAGATATCAACTATTTGCGGGGGGGTAACTGTTTCTTGCCCTCCAGCTCCTTACTATAATAATCCTTTTCCCAAAGCCCTTTCTGAATTCTCTTATCCTCACTATGGGAAGTAGGGCTGAATTCAGGGGATCTAGCTCAAGGCCATATAATTGAAGTCAGATTTCCCTGGACAGTCACAGAATGGAGATACTGGTCTTACATCTACCTCCTGGTTTCTGGCACTGACTGCAGCTTGAGAGACAATTGCTTAAAAAATGTCAAGTTATTATTACTCTAAACTGTGGTCATACAAGGCATCTGAACTTTGTCCTTTCAGTTGTGGCTTTCTGAGAAGGATAATTAGCCCCAGGTTTCCTGCTCTGTTCTACTGAGTTCCTTGACATTTGGTTCATGGAGTTAAATAGAATTGTTAACATTTTCTTTACAAATGGTACTGATTTAAAAAAAAAAAAACACATGTGCAGTAAAATTTAGGAACACCTGAGGGAGTGTCAAGTTTGAACACACTAAGTTTGCATTACTGGAGACCCACTTTGACCAGTAGGATGACTGAGGGGCAGAGAAGCTGCCAGCAGAGGCAGGATCCCAGGATTGAATTCTAACACAGAATCAGCAATAGAGTGTCATGACCTTTAGTAAACAACTCCATTCTAGGGGCTGTTTCCCTCCTCTCTAAGTGGACCACATCACCATAAAGGGAAGCCACCAGGACTCTTCACTAGCTTCTTTCTACAGCCCTAGAATACGATAGACATGCTGGTTATCTAAAATCAAACCCCTCCAGTGTTACCAGACTCAGCATGTGGCCCCATAGGTTCCCAAGTCAGAGTCAGAGAGCATGCAGGGGTTGATTCAGAAGAGCATGAAATCCATTTGATCATTAAGTTCCATTAATTTCACCTTCCAAACCCATTTCTTCCAGCCTAATTGCAATAGGATTGACATATAACATTGTGTAAGCTGAAGGTGTATGATTTGATGATTTGAAACATGTAAATAGTGCAACATGACTACTACAACAATGTTAGTTAGCACCTATTTCACTGCAATAATTACAATTTTGACGTGTGGTGAGAATATTTAAGATCTACTCTTATTGACTTTCAAGTATATAATACAGAATTGTTAACTGTAATCACCAAAGCCATTCACTAGATTCCATTCTCTTCAGCATTAGCACAGCCTTTGTCAGAGTAACCATTACTTCTGAACCCACCTTTCTTCCTTCATTCTTTTACTTGGATCCATTTTCTACACAATGGTCAAAGGGACTGCCAAATGCACAGATGCGATCATATCATTCTCCCGTCTAAAATCTTTTAATAGCACTTTATTTCCCTCAGTTTAATGTTCAAATGTGAAGGCCTGACCTTCAAAGCTCTGCAAGGTCTGCCCCTTCCTATCTCTGATACTCTATATCACCCCCACCATAACTGAATTCCAGCCACTTAGGCTTTCCCATAGTTCCACTGAGACAATCCCCTGCAACAATCATAGGTACTTCCTTCCACCTTTTGTTCACATATTACACATTTTGCACACCCTCAGCTTACACAATGTTTTATGTTAATTTTTCACATATTACCTTTCTCCTCATCACCTACCAACTCTTACTCATCATTCAAGTCACAGTTTAGATCATCTTTAGATGCCTCCCTAACCCCATGATGAGATCTGACTATATATTATATGTTATATATAATATAAATTTAATATATATTATTATGTATATATAATATCTATTAAGTGCTCTCAGAGCACCTCACCTTGATTTCATAAGCACTCAACATATATATATGGGTGTGTGTGTGTGTGTGTGTATATATATATATATACACACATAGGTATGTATGTATGTATGTATGTATATATATATATATATATATATATGTAGAATGACTCCCTTCTCAGCTAGATTAAATTTCCCATGAAGACTAAAGCCTGAGGGCCTCCCCGGTGGCGCAGCAGTTGAGCGCTGGGTTGCGAAGCTGCCCGCAGCCTCTGTAGTGCCAGTTCAATCCCCAGCCACCGGAGAGGGTCCCACATGGCACACAGACCTATCCTGCCGCACCTGCTGCTCCCCTCAGCAGTGTACTTCATCAGTCTGCCTGTTCTGCTCCCCGCTCTGGCTCTGGTAAATTCTCTCACACCCTCCCGTGCTTCTGACTGTACCCAGTGCTTGTATAAATAAATAAATAAATCTTTAAAAAAAAAAAAGACTAAGCCTGAGTCTGTCCAATTCATTGCTATTCCTGGTGCCTAGCAGAGTGGCCTAGGGGCTAGTCAATAAATATTTGTTGGATAAACACTTCATTGCTAATGTAAACCAAATCTCTACCACTAGACGGATATTTCATTTAGATAGAACCTTTCATTATCAGCCCAAGTGCTAGAAAAGAGGAGCCGAGTCATACAGCCTAGTGCAAATAGAACAAATATTAAATGTGTTGGTGCTAAAGGTAAATGCCCAATGCCCATTGGTGCTAAAGGTAAATGCCCATAAGGTCCCAGAGCCATTTTTAAAATGTTGAATGTGAGCTGTGTACTGAAAACTGCCATCTTTAGATTTTCAGTTTCTAAGATCATCTGTGAATTAGATACAAGGAACACATTCCTCCTCCCCAGGGATGACTTCCAAAAATGGGGTGGGGGGGAAAGCAAAAACCCAGGTCACAAAAGGTGGGCATGTAATGTGCACAGCTGACAAAAGCTTCAGAGTATGATAGCTCAGGGTCCTCAACATGTGTTTGCTTCTAGGGTTTAGGACAGGCCACCTTTTACTATTTATTACAATGGAGATTACTATATATGTATAATTACATTATATGTTATTTTATATATTATATAGAATGTATAATATTACATTAAATCATATCAGAGGAGGAAATGTTGATCAAGGAAGAGAGATTATGTGTGGCCCACACAGGTGAGCTTCAAAATCCAGGGATGCATTTTAGTCAACAAACTATATCTCCAACCTAAAACCAAATTCAGACAGAGCAATCAATGACCCCATGAAAACAAACCACTATGGATCAGAGACAACTAAAAAATAATGGAAAACCTAATTTAAAGGGCAACTTTTACCTGGCTTAATCAGATATGCTTAAAGTTTCCATTAGATAATTTAAATAACAAATATTTTTTGAGCATCGCTAGCAATTACCACAAGCACACAGTGAGTGCTCAATGAATATTGCTTGTAAAACATACTTGAAAGACAAAATAAATGGGCAATGAGAACTGAAAGATCTAACTTAGGCAGAAAATGCAGGAAGAATGATGCTTGAGGTGAGACAGGACAGGTGAATAGAGAAAACTAGGAGAAAAGGAGGGGGAAAAGCATTTGGGCCCCAAGAACAGCAAGCGCACAGGCTCTACAGGAGAAGGAAGTTGGTGGTCAGGGAACTAAATTAACCACAAAATCCAGAGTGGAGAAAACCCTAGTGACGTGGGTGGAAAGAGACTGGAGGGGCAGCCAGAGACCTGACATGTAGGTCCTTCCAGGACACATATATTTTTTTCTTCATGCAAGAGAGCAGAAAGAAGAAAAAGAGAGGACTTTAAGAGCACCCAGATCAGATTTGAACTGCATAATGGCCACTCTGTCTGCAGTACAGTTTAAAGATTTACATTTCTAACAGTGTGGTAGATAAAATAACAAGGAAAAATCTCCCAATAGTAATAACTACCAAAGATGGGTTTTCAAAATGAGTCAGTGAATTGTCTAGAAAGTGAAGAATCCACAGAGATTCTGGAAGTCACAGAGCAATAAAGTCAGACTGTGCCCCGAAAGCAGTTGCCCAACATAGTGTCCTTAAGCTTCTATTTTGATCATTGCTTGGAAAATAGAAGGAATGAGATCAATCCCAACACACTTTCTTTGTAAAGGGATGTACTACAAGAAGGGGAAAAGTAGAGAAGGAAAACACATCTCCATTAAGAATCAAAAGTTACAATATATTTTACATTCATTTTTCATTTAAAATGATCAATAACCAGTATTTCCAGTAAGACAAAATCCTTCAATATTTCAACCAAAAGAAAATGCTGGAAAAAATTGAAGGAACATATTAATAAAACTTGATCTTTTTTTTTTCTTTTTTCTTTAAAAAGAATCAATCCTTAGGGCCTCCCCAGTGGCACAGTGGTTGAGTGCTGGGTTGAGAAGCTGCCCACAGACTCTGCAGTGCCATTTCAATCCCCAGCCACCGGGCGAGGGTCCCACATGGCACGCAGACCTCTCCTGCTGCCTGCTGCTCCCGTCAGCAGTGTACTTCGTCAGTCTGCCTGCTCTACTCTCCCCTCTGGTTCTGGTGGATTCTCTCACCCTCCCATGCTTCTGACTGTACCCAGTGCTTGTATAAATAAATAAATAAAATCTTTAAAAAAAAAAAAAAGAATCAATCCTTAACCAATGTCAGTCCTTATCTGGATGTTGTTTTACTTTTGTTTGGTGTTTGCTTACTTTTGTTTGTTTGTTTCCCAAATTCATGTTCCTTGCTTAATCCAAAAGCAGAAATTTTAATTTAAAGAGAATTCTGGTTTACCCCAGATGAACAACAGAAGGAAATTCTGATTTTTTTTTTTTAAAGATTTATTTACTTATGCATACAAGAACTGGGGTACAGGCCAGATACACAGGAGGGTGAGAGGATTCACCAGAGACAGAGCAGAGAACAGAACAGGAAGATTGACTGAAATACACTGCTGAGGGGAGCAGCAGGCGAGCCAGAAGAGTTCTGCCACACCATATGGGATTCTTGCTGGCCAGCCGGGATTGAACCGGCACTGCAGAGGCTCTGGACAGCTTCACAGCGCTGTGCTCAACTGCCTGCGCCACTCGGGGAGACCCAATTCTGATTTTCTTGAGGAAAATAAAATCTTTAATTCAAGATGAAAAATATATAACTGATAAAGTTCCCAGGAAAATTAACTTTATCAAATAATAACAACAGAATGCATAAGGAATCAAGACCACACAGATAGCAGAATTAGACTCACAAAGAAACCCTATTAGAATTATATAGTAAAGAATACAAAATCTCATATTTAACATGCTTTAATTATCTATATTAAAAAGATGCTTGTAAATGTGATCAATAAACAAAGAATCATAAAAGTGAAAAATTATATTTGAAGAATTAAATGGAATTTCTGGAAATAATATAGTAATTAGAACAAGACCTCAGTCAATGCGTTAAATAGCATATTAAACATAGTTAAGGAGAAAAATTGGCCAGCTGAAAAATAGGTTCAAGAAATTAGCCAAAATGAACCCAAGAGACAGAAAATATGAGTGTTTATAAGACAGGGACAATATTATGCACTCTAACATATATCAGTTGACATTTCAGAGAGATAATAAAATATATGAGGAAAAAATATTAAACAGAAAAATGAATGAGAATTTATTTTGGAATCAGTACTGAAAATTCCAAACTCCCAATCTAGGAAAACTGACTTCTACCTATATAAACAAACACACCTAAGTACATCATAGTAAAACTCAGAACATCAAAGACAAAGAGATGATCTGAAAAGCTGTCAAGGAAAAAAAAAAAAAAAAAAAACCAGGATGTTTCAAAGGATCAAGAGTAAGACCAACAGCTGACAGCTGATCTTAATAGCAAATGATGATAATAATAATAAAAGCCTGTAGTCTCTATCCAGGAAAATCTCCTCCCAATGCTCAAAATAAAATCAGAGTAACTAAGTTTGCATGATTTTTCAAATAGAATTTTCTAGTATTAATTATAAAAGATTTACTTCAATTAAAAGAAAAACAAATATGGAAGTGAAAAGTGATATGAGTAAACTGTTATTTTTACGGTGATAAAAAACATAAAAATTACCATCTGAAATATTATCAAGTATATAATACAGTAGTATTGATGAACTTTTACTGATAAAATATATAAACAAATAGTGGATGTTTAAAAGAAAAATATTGTCTGACTTGTATAATTATAAAAAAAAAAAAGTAAAACTAAATTACTGGACGGGGGCCTTCCTAGTGGCGCAAGGGGTTAAGTCTGAGCACTATCAAGCTATTGGCAGCCAATGCAGCATGAGTTCCATCCCTGGCCAGGGAGCTAACCCAAATGGCACAGCAGACCTCTCCTCTCTCACTGGCTGCTCCCCTCAGCAGTATATTTCAGTCAAACTACCTGTTGTGCTTTGCATTCTGTCTCTGGTGAATCTTCTCAACTCCCGCACCTCTAGCCTATACCCCAGATCTTGTATGCATAAAATAATCAAAAAAAAGAAACTAAACTAAAATACTGGGCAATTCTAGCATAATATTTAAGAGAGAAGGGACAGTATTCTTCTCAAATCCTTTTATTATTGTAGGTATTATGGAAATATTAGGTCTGGATTCTATTATTAAGTATATATGATAGAATATCTAAGTAGCAATTAATAGAATTGAATAAAAAATGTAACTTTCAAACTAGCTAAGGGAAAAGGCAAAGGAGAAAATTAAAACAATAAAAAGAAGGAAATTAAAAAAAGAAAAAAGCACAGAAAAATTAGGATGGTAGCTAAGATGGTAGAAGTAAATTCAAAATATCAGTAATTACAGTGAAATCTAGTTTTATTTCATGATGAACATTATTATCAAAGGAATAATATAAATGAATTTCTTTAAACTGATAAAAGGCATTGTTTAACTCTAACACAACATAATAATACATATATAATTACAGATAGAATCGCTTTTATTCAACACAGACCTAGATAGTAGACAATGCAGTAATATAGTGAAAAAAGAGTAGACAGGGAGAACAAAACTTTCCGCGCAAACAGATGCTTAGTTGTCTACTCAGAAAGTTTAAATGTCTCCATAGCAAATAGATTCCAGGAGGACAAGGATAAAAGCTGCAAGACCACTGGAGAAAGCTAACACAGTAGTCCAGGTAAAGTAACAAGAACTGTGAGTAGGAAGTTGGTAGAAAGGATTGAAAGATGTGGATGAACTGGAGAGACAGGCAAAAGAGGGGAAGGTTGCAACTCCACTGTGAGTTATATGAGAAGAATCAGAGAATGAGATATCATGTTGAGAATGTGTAACATGTTGGAAGATAGGTTAGGGAGATGGAGGACATCATGACTTTGAACTGCCTTGGAAATGAGAAAGATGAAAATAGCAACTAAATGACTGGATATACAGATCTGGATCTTGGTGAAAGGTGAGGCTAGATTTCTGGGTTTTCTACATAAAAATGTTCGCTGATGCAATGGGTTTGAATTTTTTCACCTGTGGAAGGGCAACTGAGTGAAAGGAGATATAGGTCAAGGATCTGGGATATATGAGGCACAGGAAGAGAGTTCTGAGTTATACAAGGCAAAGGAAAAAAATCATTGAGGTAGAGAGATATATATAGCAGTATAAAATGTTGTGGCTCAATTTTTCTGTGATATGACTGTTGACAAAACAGTGTTATCATCTGTGCATTATTCACAAAATATATTTGATCATGGAAAACTCTTCATTTTTATCACCACTATCATAACCAAGACCTCAGGTGGGCCCTTGCTCCAGAATGTCCATCTGATAGGAAAACAGGAAATAATAAATAATGATGCAAGTTAGTCCAGCAAATTGTTGTTTGAAAGAACATTCTTCTGAGATCTCACCTGTACATGAGTAACCACTGCAGATCAAATGATTGAGCTATCTGCTACCTTTGGTAGCATGAGTTTTAGATCCACACAGTAACAGATAAATTGAGAAGTGACTATGATGGTACATTAAAACAAAAACAAAAACAAAAACTGGCTCCAAACTGCAATTAAAAAACTCATGTTGGCCTAAATATACATTGTGGGTCTGCTAGACTTAAAAGGCCTGCTCAACTGCTATTTTGGTCACATGCACATCTGCATTCCAGTACAAGGTCAGAACAGCCAGGTCAATCAGTTACCTGACCTAAAAGAACACCATATACCAGAACCTACAAATCTTCTTTCAAAGTAAACAAGAGCAAGAGGGAAGCTTCATTGCCCTGGAGCAATGGGCTGGGAACACCTAGGGGGGCCAGTTGACTGATGTATGACTAGCATCCCAGAGACTAATCAGTGGTATGCCTGTTGAGAAGACTGGAACCATGTTTAGGGGTCTGGGGTAAGGTTTCCATTACAATACCTTGTCATCAAGTGGATAAAAAATCCCTGGTCAGCAGACTCACCTCCCCCTAAAGCCCTAGATGATATAAGCTCATTTTTAGTTTCCACCCACCCTTTCTCTTTGTTTTCCTACCCTGTGTAATTGAAGCTGCATGATTATTCTATCAATAAAAAGGCCAGAATTTTGCTCTTTAGCAGCATTCTGCCTCGTACAGCCTGCTCCATGACTCCTGATTCTTTGACAGTGTGGTGTTGCTGACGCAACAATACATGGCTTTAAAAATAGTAAGTGTTGTGATTACAAAACAATAATGCTGACCGGAATTGAGAGATTGCAAGGAAAATGAAAGCATGACTCAATCAGTTAAGGAAGCAGAGGTTATGTCTGTTTTCCAATGCACTTAAAGAATGGATAGTTTTGTCATATTGTCTTATATGAGTTCACCAAAGAAGCATACTTTTAATTTTTTTAATTTCAAATTCTAATTATTTGAGCAATTTTATTATTTTTATTTTCACTGCATTTTATTTCTGCTAAAACACTTTGAAATCATTTGTTTATCTCTCTCCACTAGAACACAAGCTCTATGAAGACAGAGACTGTTTTTCGTGCTCCTGTTAGATAGTGGCATATAAGAGGATCACAAAAATCTCTACCCCTGGGCCTCCCTGGTGGCACAGAGGATTGAGTGCAGCACTGTGAAACTATCCATAGCCTCTGCAGTGTGTGTTCGATTCCTGGCCGGCCAGGGAGATACCCATATGGTGCGGCAGACCTCCCCTGTCATGCCCCCTGCTCCCCTCAGCAGTGTTTTTGGTCATCTGTCTGTTCTGCTCTCCGTTCTGTCTCTGGTGAATTCTCTCACCCTCCCATGCCTCTGGCCTATACCTCAGTTCTTGTATAAATGAAAATAAAATCTTTTTAAAAAAAAAACTCTACCCCTCAAACAACAATTACAATAGACACTAAGTTCACCAGCAGCAGTCAAACAAGGAAATCATTAGAATCGCACTCTATTTGTGAAAACTGGTAGCCAAAGAATCAGAAGACTCCCAGGTTGGGTTTTAGCATAGCTTTGCATTTAGATAGTTTCACCATCAGGATCTTTGCTGCAGATATTTTGTACATAATAAGCCACAGACAATTTTTCCATAAAAGAGAAAAGAACTAACCATAACCTTCACCCTAACCATTTCTTTATGATCTCTTACTCCTCATACTCCTCTTTTTCTTCTTTCTATTATTGAGGTAGCATTGGTTGATGACACATTATATAATTCAGGGGACTAGGTTCACACATCCTCAGATGTACATCATCACGCTTCACCTACCACTACAGCATCCATATCCCTTTACCATAGACCATTGGGTCACCTTCCCCCTTTTTGTTCCCATAATCCACCCTCCCATTCCCCCTGGCCTCTAGTAGCCTCAGTTCTACAATCAGATTTCTATGGCTTGTTTTGGTTCACTTTTTTCAGTTCCTTGGTTTTGTTTTTCTATATTCCACATCTGAGTGAAATTATCCAGTAATTTTCTTTCTCCCTCTAACTTGTTTTTCAGAATAATCCCCTCCAGTTCCATCCACATTGTCACAAATGGGAAGTTCATCTTTTTTTACATGTCTCAATAGTATCCCATCATGTATATGTACTACATCTTAGTTCACTTCTTTGCTGTTGGGCACTTAGGTGGTTTCCATGACTTGGATATTGTAAATAGTGCTGCAATGAATCTAGGAGAGCAACTATCCCTTTGAATTACAGACTTACTAGTTTTAAGTATTGAGTTACTATATATAAAACACAAAACTCTTGCATGACAATTTGTACTCTGCTTGAACTCAGTTCTTTACTGGTGTCCAGGATTGTGTAATTAACACAGAAATTCGCAATTAAGTCACTGCTCACAGAGGCTCAATCCTGGTACCACTAATTAGTCATAGCTCCCTGTGCAGCTACCTACAAATATAGCCTCACAGTCCTCTTCAACAGGGGACCAGGCAGCTACCACCCATCAATCCTCATGGTACACGACAAACTCTCCTTGCCATCTAAGTGTCAGCATGCTGCCTCATGTGCAAAAGTGTTCTGTAGATGCCTCCTGAGGACCTTGCAATACACAGAGAAAAAACTCTGCATGGTGGCCTCTGCCTATGTCTTCAAATTCATCTTTCTCCATTTCTCTCCTTTGCTCACTTCCATTTCAGCCACATTAGTCTTCCCCACTTTCTGAAAAACTTTAAGCTCTTTCTTATTTGAGAGCTTGACTTTTCCTCCTTTATTTGAGAGCTTTTCTTTCTACCACTGTTTGGCTGGCTCTTCCCCATCCTTCACACCACAGTTCAAATGTCACTTCTTTAGGATCTTCACAATAACACAATGAAGAATCCCCACTTCACAGGCAGAACCTAAGCACAGAGATTAAATTGTCTGTACTAGGTTACACAGTGAGTGACAGGGATTCTTCACCAGCATGCTGCACCACCTCTCTCAACCAATCACTTATTTCCCTCACTGGCATTTGTCACAGATTGCAAGTAGTTGGTAAGTTGGTTTGCTTACTTTTTCCTCCTCTCACCAGTATTTTATGAGGGTAGAACTACATCTATCTCATTCATTTCGGCATACTAGCATAGAACTTGGCCATATAGTAAGACTGAAAAATGTGCATTGACTAAATGAATGAGTTAATGTGTCTTTGCTGCCAACTACATTAAGAGGAGAGTAAATTGAAGGACAGTAACCATATGAGCCACATAACTAAGCCCTTTTCAATTTTCCATCCACCACAGAACACAATAAGCTATAAGTCCAACAGCTGAGCAATATATTATTTCCTATTAAGGAAAGAAATTCTGCTTTGGGATGAAGCCTGCCTCAAGTGCATTTGAAGTGGATCACAAAGTACATCTAGTCATCCTGATTCAGTCCGCATTCCTGACAATTTGTTAGCTGGGTGAATTTCACCCCTTGGGTGAACTAGACCCTTTATTATCCTGCATGTTCATATTTAGTTACAGGGGATTTGCAAACACATTTTCTAAATCTACATATTTATTCAGTAAATTGATTTCCCACCCAAGTCATTCTCTGCGGAACTGTCAGCTTCAGCATTTGACAGAAATAGACTTTTTGTGTGTGTGCAAAGGCAAGCATTTTACCAGCAAGTCTGCTCCCAGACTTCTAAGAAAGAGTTAACAAGCAAAGGAAATTGTCTACTACTTCAACCTGAAAGAATGAATATCTCCTGTCCTCCATGGCTTTCCCCTTAACTATCCAAAGCATAGTCTTGTGCTGCAAGATTTAAAAGAGACAATGGAAGCAGACAAGAGCAGTATCTTATACTTTACTGTGTGTGGAGTATGATATCCTTGCCAAAGAGTTTACCCATCCTCTGAAGGATTGCAGGGGAAAGCCAGTCTAGAATTATGCCCTGGCAAAGCACAATTCACAATGTAGGTAATTAACATGCAGATCGTTAGAAACTGATTGCACCTCAAAGCCCGATCCCTAGCTTCCTACCTACTACCCTCAACCTCCAGACTGGATATCAGGAAAGATTCTAAGCTCTAGGAAATGCTTGGCTTATTCACTAAAGATCTCCTAATTATCAGTTTTCAGTCCTTATGACCTCACTGTAGTAGTTGATATTGCCCATTGTGTCTCCTTAAAATACTCCCTTTCCTAATTTCTGGAGTGCCAATCCTTCCTGCTTCCTCTCCAATATTCCTGGGACTCTCTCCTCATCCTTCTCTTCAACATGATAGTCTCTAGGGTCTCATCTTGGTTTTATAGCATTTTTCACCCTATGGTATCGCTTAAGTTTCTCTTTGGATTGACTCATGCCAAAACTCTATGTCTTTTCTCCACTTCCATATACTCCAAATCTATATTTAATTGGTGCTGTATTTCTATTTGGTTATGTGTCAACACACACCTCAAAGTTTACACATCCCAAAGCAAACAACATCTTCCCCCCACAAACCTGCTTCTTGCCTATATGATGCTGAGTAGCTAGGTTTTAACAAATGGGCAACTGAGTTTAGCTTCATATAAGCTTACTTGGCACTTCAGTTCCACTCTCACATTCAGTTAGTTCTAGAAATCCCTTGTCTTCTTCCCTTCCTTCTTCTCTAGCCACACTGAAACTTGCTCTTGCCTGGAATGCTGTAACAGCTTCGTTATTGATCTACTGCTTTTACTCTTTTCCTTCTCTGAACTGTCGTCCCCACACTAACCTTACTTCTGTAGTAATCCATTTAAAACATGAATTTAGTTATGTTAATCCCCTGCTTTAGATCTTCAATGACTACTGCTGCCAAAACAGAGATTTCCAAACTGTTCCTAGGAAAAAAAAAATGTGTAAGTATAATTCCCAAGAGATGATTATTTTTTACCAGATTATATCTATGTAATATTCTAAGTTAAATGTTTATAAAGTTTAATTTTTTCATCTTGAGGCAAAATAGAGAAATTTTAATATTTTTACCTGAATCCAATGGATTAGTCTATGCACCATTGGAGCACTCATTGTATGCTGTGAAATGAAGAGAGGACACCATCTATGCCAATCTCCTCCAGCCTAAAGAATGACATCAAAGGGCCTCCCCGGTGGTGCAGCAGTTGAGCGCCGGGTTGCGAAGCTGCCCGCAGCCTCTGCAGCACCAGTTCAATCCCCGGGCACCGGCAAGGGTCCCACATGGCGCACGGACCTCTCCTGCCGCCCACTGCTCCCCTCAGCAGTGTACTTCGGTCCTTCTGCCTGTTCTGCTTCCCACTCTGGCCCTGGTGAATTCTCTCACCCTCCTGTGCTTCTGACTGTACCCCGTGCTTGTATAAATAAATAAATAAATCTTTAAAAAAAAAAAGAATGACATCAAACTTCTTGGTCTGTCACAAAATATTTCACAATTAGGCTTCCACCCACCTCATAGATTCATTGTCCACCTCCATCGCCTGACCCAAGAGCCTCTTTTCTCCACAAACATGGTCCATTAATGATGGGTATAGTATAGCACAAAGAGCTTGGCTTTGGTGTCAGATTCTTCCCTGCCAACAACTAGCTGTGTGACTTCAACTCGTTTTTCACACCTTTCCAGCCCTAAATCTCTCCTTATGCAAGATGAACGTAATCATATCTTTAATTTGTAGAGTTGTTTTGAACATTAAGTGAGATAGAGTGAAAACTGATATAGGGCCAGGCATAGAGAAGTGGTTTCGTAAGTAGCACTTAGGAGAAAAGAGTAGCCAAAGTGAAAGTTCTATCACAGATGATCCCACTACTTGGGATCCATTCATTTATGATTCTCTTTTCTCTCATGGGCTGGCTTCTTAAATACCTTTCAACATCTAGTTTAAAACACAACTCCTCTGAGAAGAATTACTGATTCTCTCAAAGTAGATTGTGATTCAAACCTGTCTGCTCCACAGGAACCATTCACATGTCTCTGCTGTTGCATCCATTGCTTATTCCAGGGAACTATGTTTTGATTGCACATATGTCTTAGGCCCCCTGAGAAAGTACAACATTAATTTCAGAGTCCCCTGCACTTAGCAAGTCCCTAGCATATAATATGTCTTCAAAGAAACTTTATAAATATTTCCATATGCAAAGGGAAGAGCAGACTGTTCAAATGTATGTGTATATGCACTATTTCATATTATAATAATGGCAACTTAATGGTTTACAAAACACTTTCACATATGTTTGTAAGAAATGGGCTGTTAGCTCCTTCTCTGCACTAAAGCAACTCATAACATTGATAATAAATTAAAGGGAAGTAACTGCTTAACAATATCCCTTTGATGACAGTTTTCTCTTCCATTCTGATCTGATGCCAAGTTAATGTTATCATAGAATAATTCCATTAACTACAATTGTGCAGTTTACTGAGCCATTACTGTCATCAAAAAGTGAAATTATCTTCAAAACTAAAACCAGGGGTTTACATAGGAAGAAATGGCATTAACATGCAAACAAATTACATACAGGAGAAACAGGAATAGCGATGTGATGGGCATTCCAGCCCAGACTTCACATAAACAGATGATTACATTTTAATATTTATCCATACATGAACAATAAAAACAAATCATACTGGCAAGTGCCTTCAAGTCAAACTCACATTTGTTTAAAAAAAGCAGAAGCTTATGTACTGCATCCCACTACAGGCTATGCTGAGCATGGCTTATTCAGATAATACTGCTACCTAACATATTCATAACCTGGAGACTGAAGTAGTCTATAATATTTATGCGAGAAGATATTGAACTGATGGAAGGCAAGGTGGGGGCTGGAAAGGGGTATAAGGAATATAAAGCAAGGTGCAAAATAATAAGGCAAAAGAGTATAGTTCATCTGATGAGAAAGGCAATTAGAGAAAGGGCAATGATGTCTGACCCTGGGTAAAGTGAGCCTGAAGGGGGGGTGCCCTTCAAGTGTAAACTGTGCTACTTTGATGCCTATGCTAATGGAGTGGCAGCACAAGGGCAGGCAATGACAAACACAGACCAGGGCTGACTGTCCTGTCCCCCAGGTAAGGCAGGGGAGCAGGATGACTCCAATGGACTGCTGCTCCTATCAGGATACTGAACACATTTCTCTTTCATGATTAGTGACTCATTTCCAAGGGATGAAAGCTCACTTGGGCTGGCCTAATGATGACTTTTCCTTATTCATTCTTTGCGAGGATGAAATGGGGATAAAGACATGGTTGCCTAGACAGCTCTGCCAAAATGAGGAAGCATTTTTCAACAATTCCTGCTCTAAGTCATATTTTCTTTTCTGAAATCCTAGTGTGTTTAGGGATGGTACCATGCAAACTACACTAACTACCATGCAAATAGTACCTCCACCCACACAACAAACTCATGCTCTCAGCAGTTCCACCAAAACCCAGTAACTGACCCTCCGTTCAAAGCTACTCTGCTCAGGGCAACCCATTCTCTTGACTGACCACCTCTCACAATGTCTGGCCTGGAAAAGGGTACTGTTCTTAAATTTGCTTAATCAGATGAGGTAGATTGAGAAGCCTTGCTCTGTTATTTCTTAGCTGTGTGTGATCTTCAAGCTTGAATCTAAACCTTCGCTTCCTGACCTGTGAAAGGGGGATGGACATGCTGTCTTGTCTCATAGTGAGCCAGTGCCTACTGCATGCCAGGTGCTCTTCGCAGTGCTTGAGATACAGCAGGGAACAGTCAAGGACTTGAGCTGACATTCAAGCAAGGAGAGGGCAGTAAGCAAAAGCAGAATTAATTATTCTATAGAATGTTCACATGTGACCAATTGTATGGAGAGGAAAGAAGAAACAAAAAGCAGAGTAAAGGGAAGGGGCTAGGGTGCTAGAGGTAGGGGTTGAAATTTTAGATTTTTAAGTAGGCTAGAAAGGGGGAAATTTAAGCAAGGATGTGCAAGCAGCAAGAAAATGGGCAAGAAAATAGAAGGGAAGAGTGCAGAAGCCCTAAGTCAGGGGCTTCACCCCCAATGAGGGGCCTGTGTAGCTGGCTCAGAGCAAGTACGAAATGAGAAGAGATAAAGTGAGGCAATGAGCCTCTCCACTGTATTTTTGTGAAGACCAATGGAGCAAAAACATGCAATGTACTTAGCAGGTAATAACAACCCAGGCATTTGCTAGGTGACAGGCACTGTGCTAAAATACCTAACTTCCATTAGTTCATTTAGTCTGCCTGACAACATTGCAAGAGTTTTTACATATATGCTGGTTTTAAATACAACGAAACTGTACTATAGGCAGACAAAATCATTTGCTCAAGGTCGTAAACATTTACAAATGGTAGTGGTAGGATTTAAAAAAAAAAATTCCAAACCTAAATATCCAAGTTGCAAAGACTGGGCCTTTAAGTGTGGCACTAACTGCCTTTCTCAAGAAAAAGGGGTGGAAGTGAGGGTAGGAAAGGAAGAGTCTATGGATGACAGAGCAGGCCAAGGAGACTGGGGTTACATGGAGAAGGAGGAAGCAAGAACTGAACAAGCAGGTCTGTAACAAAAGCAGAAGGCATGATGCAAAGAGGAAAGACAGGCAGAATAGCAAGGCACAGAGATCTAGGTACACACTGCTTGGGTCAAAAGGGCCAGAGTACACACACAGGAGAAGCAGGGGGCAGCAGACATAATAAGCAGGGCCATTCAATGGGTCAGTCAGAGACCAAGGTGTATTCATGGGGCCACTGCTGTCCTCAAAAAGCACAGACATGTGGTAAAAGCACCCTCTCCTCCTAAACAATAAATAGAAAAAGTTGTTTAGGATAGCATGAATCAAGATACCAGAATTTCATCTTACTAATTTAAACCTGAGTTTTTGAAAGAAACACCCTTGTTGGCTCCTAGGTGAGAACATGATAATAGCTACCAAGTATTGCATTTATGGAATGAACACCAGATATGACACAGAGAACTTTGAACATTTAATCTCACTTCCTCATCAAAACACTAAAAGTTGCTTTATCCCCATTTGTAAATAAGGAAACTGAGGGTCAAAGAGGCTGGGTGTCTCTCTAAGCCAGGCACTGAGAGGGACAGAAATGCAACTCCCTCCAAGGTGGATCCAATGGGATCACTGACCAATGAACATGGATACAACCATCATCCCACACTGCCTTCTGTGTTTTAGTTTATGGCTATAGAAGGATGGGTAAGGAACGAAAATAAGGGGTGCGGATCCTATTGCAGCACTGTGCTCTGGAGTGTCTCTTTTGAAGAGCTTCCATAAAGAAGCCCTGCAGTCCTATTTCTATGGGCTGGGCTAGAGGTGGGAGAGCTATTTAGTGTCCCTCATGTGGGTCAGGGAAGTACAAGCTGCTCTAGACTGAGTAACTCCACAGCTCAGGAACCTTGGGAATCATCTCAGTTTGCTGTCAGAGCTTCAGGATAAAAGGCACTGCAAGGAGTTTTGTAAAGCTCCAAGCCTAGAAGATAATCACTTCAGTTCATTCTGAATGTTCCTCACTAAATTCTATATCTCCTGGAGGCTCAGTCATTCTAGAAAAGCACAGTGCATATTGGTCATATTTATGACCACCCAGCATATTTTGGATACATTCCCTACAATTTAGGAACTTCCCACATTTTTACACCTGCCTCCCTATGGCAGAAGGTTGAAACTCTTCTGCCAGCTTCCTCTACCACTCTACCCAAAGACACCTGCCCCAGACCTTTAACTCAGGAGCTAACAACACAAGATGAGGGGACAGGAAAATCACTTTCGTTGGCTATGTGATAGAAATGCATAATCCTAACAGAAGAATCCCAGTGATTCTCAATAACTTCTCTTCCTCCCTTTGTCAAGTACTTCCTGAATTTTGATACAGGAAAATCCCTAAACCTTGCAAATGTTCATGTGCAATATGTGCAAAGAAAAAATGGCAAGGGAACAACTAATGGGAGCTAGATCTGTTGCAATTATGCGTATGAGGAAAGAGAACAAAGGAATAACAGGAAACAGAAACACAATACAAGACACAATAAGCCCCAAAAGCAATAATTATATTATGATTTCCCACCAGCTGGCTTAGAAATCTCAAAGCATTGAACCTTCTATTTTTCTAGTGTTCCATAAAATGATCTCTTGGTATGGGGAAATACCTCAATTGCTTCCCAATGTTCTCAAGGCACCAGTGAAGAGCAAACCTTTGCTAAATATTCTAACATGAAAAAGCCAAACATAATATGCCTTCCCTGAATGTAGGATCCCAGACCCTCCTTGTATGTCAGCCTACATATTTGCTGATGAGAAAGGGTTCAAAGTTAGGCCAGGGTTACTTTAGAGACATCTCTTCTGACCAAATGCAGTCTTCATCTCCAAAATAGACCTTATTCAACAGACATTTTATGAGTATCAGTGTTCTATCTGTTATGCTTGGAAGGTAGCAAGAAATAACAGATCACACTGCTCCTGCAAAGAAACTAAAAGCCACTTAGAGTTCAACAGCCTTAATTTTTTACCAAATAGAAAATTAGCAGCTCTGCAAGACATGTTCTTATGAGATTTACCCTTATATACAACTAGTCACATGTGAACATACAAAATGATCACAAATACCAGCTTTCTTTTGGGAATTCATCTCTCCAGTTAAACAAGTCCAGAGCATAAGAATCTTAGTTGACCCAAGGTGCTAGAGGAGTCCACAATCTTACCCTAGCCACACGGTTTAAGACCTTAGCATATGACGCAGAAGAGTTCTTGGCTTTGTTGGAACAAGAAACCTAAGGTTGCTTAAGCAGTAGAATATGAACCTGAGATTTTCAGTGGCTTCCAAACTGAGAAACTTGCTTCAAAAAGCAATCAACACAAGGAAAGCAAAGCCAACATCTAAAGAGAGGGAGATTATCTGATAACATTGAACATCTGGTTCCAGCTATACCTGAGGTCAATCTACTACCTGGATTTTTCAATAATGTGAAATAAAATAAAGCCCTATTCTCCCAAAGTCCATTTGAATTGCGTGGTCTTCATTTACACTGATAAGAATTTGCAATAACAATATCTTTCCTATGTATTTCATCTTCTTTTCTACCACACAAAACTAACCTGATCGTACACCCAGACTCCCTGCCTAACTTGCTTCATAATCAGGATGAACATAAGTCCTTCTTCAGGCTGCACCTGAGTACTTTCATCCCTTAAGTCCTTCAAAAAGGCAGCTAACTCTGTGATATCATCAAACATCAAATCTCTAAGACGCTCTAATACGTCAGCTCACTTGTGGACACCAGGAACTCAAGGATAGATAGTTCAACTGCAACACCAGCTCATCTGTCATGTATAACCTATTAGAGCCAAGTAACTGTCAAACTCCTTGTGTTCTGCTTTCCCCACTCCCAACACCTCTCTCATTGAATATATTGAATCCCTTATTGAATAGATTGGTGGAAAGTTTTTACAATATCACAAATTAAACAAAGAATAGTAGATGAGATAGAGAGGATCCTCAAATCACAAATCATGTTCATTGAGTGAAACACAAGCTACAACATATTATGATTTCTTTTCCCCCCAACTTAACTTAAATGGAGCAATTATTACCTATTTATAAATCTCAAATTTGGATTTTTAAATTAGTTTTGATGGAAGGCTGGTTAATTTTGTAAAGGAATTTCTCTAATGGTTGTTGTATCCCAGAGGAATTGCAGAGCTAGTCAATCACTCTTACATAACAAGTACTCACTGTGAAAATAATGTCCTCGACCGAACAATGAACTTGAACACATATTCTAAAGCTTTTAGAGTTCTTAGGATTGGTTCACATTGCTCCCCTCTGCTGGAGGTATCCAAGTAAGTCTTCAGCACCGTCATCAATTTCCTGAATAAGGGATTAAATTTCCAAAATACGTTTCTTTCTAAGCCACAGTATGGTAATTAGTTCGCACAGTAAATTATAAGACATTCAATCAAAGGTTAAAGGTGGTGGTATAGAGCCATACTCATTCATTCATTTGCAACCATAAAAATAACACCATTTTAAAAACATATTTAATACAGAGAATAAATAAGTATTTCCTACTCATGAAGAATCAATAAAGAAAAAAATAATGAAGAAAAATTTTTTTGATTAGCAAAGCCAGTGACAATTGGAAGATAAATAATGATTTTTTTTTTTTAGCTTTTTCTTTCTACAGAAAATATTCTCCTAATATCATGGAACCGACCTTGATTAGAAACTTTACATGTTTCTTCATCACTGTTAAGGTAGACTTCAAACCAGCTGACCTGCCTTCCTTTAACAAACTGGCATCCACCAACCTTTCCAGCATTACCTTCCATCTATAATCCTCAGTTCCCAATACCCAAGCTGTATTGAATTACTTGGCATGTATACCTTCTTTCTAAGCTTTGAATTCCAATGTCTACCACAAGTAGTTGCTCAATAAATGATAACTCACTGAATGAATAACCAAACACTTTCATATACTTCTGCCACCAGAGTATTCATTCCAAACAATGGGTTTACATATTTTTTACTTATTCAAAATAACCCAGATACAGATGGTTTCTTAGCAGAAATGGGTCAACTTACACAGAATGGTGACATATATATAGACCACACACACACACACACACACACACACATATATATAGACACACACATATATATATATATATATATATATATATATATATATATATGTAGACACACACACACACACACTCAAGTTATTCAAGTTTCTTGTGACCCAGCCACCCTAGCAGGACAAATAGACAAGTAATCCCTACATGTATAGTCCCTTACTTGTAAGCCAAGGTAGCACTAAAATGTTGTTGAATATAGGCCTCCAGAACAGTGTTGAAATGCTGGAATTTCCGGTCAGCAATGAGTCCTATTATGTAGATCTGAGAAAAGGCAATAAATCAGTATTTTCAGGGCAGGTACAGAGCAGGCAGCCCATTTTTATATGGCATAACTGTACCCCTAGCAAAATATTTTGCTCAAGAAGCAGTTCATTAATATATCTCTTGTTCTTTTTCATTAAGATAGTGTACCTCCTAAAAAGTCTGCCATGAAGTATACTATAGGGTATTATAAGACAAAAGGCATTCATGATCAAATAAGCTTGAAAAGAGATAAAAGGGATTCATTGTCAAAGCCCCTGTGAATGAATGACTCTCAAAGCTTGCAAAAGCTCAGGTTATCATCAATGATTGTCTTCTTTAGTGCAGGACTTGTCAGAGTCTTTAATATGCTTAGCTGCTTCATGAAAATCTAAGAGGGTCATGCAATGTTCAACATTTTCCTATGTTATTAATCAAAGGATCTTTTGTCACATAGCTTCTTTCTTTAGGGCTAGCTTTTGTGGAGGTGTTATTAGAAAGCACAGAATTAAGTCACAATTTTCTGAAAATAACCTCTTTAAAAATAAAAACGTCACTGAAGTAAGGGGTTAACATATTAAGACTGTTGGTCACTGATAACTTAATGTGGTTATTTCTTATGTTTATTTTGACATGACACTGGTAAAATATGAGTTAGAACAGAGACAGGATAAAAAAACTATTTTTAAAGATGGAAGGAGGAAAGATCTGGATGGCATAGCACTATACTAGGTTTTGGGTAGGCAGGAGGAGTGTCATGAATCTGGTGAGCTGGAGACTCACCAGGTAAAAGAAGGTAAGAAGGTAAAAGGAAATTTAGGAAGGATTTTGGGTATTTTACAACCTGGCCAAGGACTAACTTCCAGCACCCATGGTAAGTCAAAGTAATCATTTACAGTATCCAGCCTCAAGTACTTTCAATCAACGCTACTCTGACACTCTGACATCAACAGTTAAAGTTCCCTTTTCATTTACTCTAACTATGCTTCCAAATGAACTCAAAGCAAATAAAAGTAAACAGGAGTTCATTCTTTGGTCTGCTTGCCCAAACATTGAAAAGCCTCCAAAGAATTCATAAAAAAGGGCGACAAAAGGTACAATTTCTCAGAGTGCTCACAGAGAGAAACACTGAGAATGCCACTGAGCACCTGTCCCCCTTCTCTTACCAAAGCATCAAAGACGAGGATGTCATACTCATTACTTTGAGAATGTTCCATCATGATGTTGAAGAGGGCATCCAGAGTATCCTGGAGAAACTGGACACAATGATAAGGTCTGTGTTAAGACAGCGTGCAAGTGGCCTAGAAATCACACTCACCAGGTATACCCAAGAGAATGAGAACACACATCACCACAGTTGAGGTCAAGAGATCTAAGATACTTTATTCGCAAGAGCCAGAACTTGGAGCAACTCAGTGTTCACCAACAGCAGAATGGATAAATGTATGGTGTCATTTTCACATTACTGAATACTACACAGCAATAAAAGAGAATAACCCTCACTCTGTGTAAAGTAAGATGTCAGACACAAAAATGCATGCTCATTAATACACTATTTTTATGAAATTCAAAAACAGACAAACACCCATCTATGATGATGGTGGCATAATTATTTTCCCCAAGTGGGTTACTGATTGAGAAGGGGAATGAGGGAAATACTAGAATTCCAAGTATTGTATATCTTGATTTAGGTGGTGGGTAGATCATGTATCAGTTTACGATGTTTTGGTAAAGAACAGACTACATATATGATTGTGATAACAATAGGCTCTGTACCATTCAGCCTAAGTGTAGGATACTATACCATCTAGGTTTGTGTAATTATACTTATGATGTTTGCACAGTGACAAACATCCTAATGATACATTTCTCTGCACTATCGATACACTATAATCTCTACCACCATGTCTGACATTTGCATTGTTTTCTGCTTGTTTCACTGAAAATGTAAGCCCTGATGGCTTTCTCTTTCTCATGTTTAACATATAAAGCTCTTTAAGTACCAAGAATACTTTTTATTTCTAAAGGTAATATGTAGGTAATAGTAATAGATTATGCCACTACAGCAAATTATAACAACAAAAAATTAATAGTTAT
This sequence comes from Talpa europaea, assembly GCF_964194135.1. NCBI lineage: Eukaryota > Metazoa > Chordata > Mammalia > Eulipotyphla > Talpidae > Talpa > Talpa europaea. The sequence continues at coordinate 36,854,341 of NC_140076.1, forward strand.
TATTTATTTAACTTGGTATGTCTTATATGTTTTAGTTCAATTATTGTGTTCTATGTATGAGATTTTCCTAGAAAATGTTTAAATAATGTTACTTTGAAAGCCGCTAACAATCCTAGGAAATATGGTACATTCATAATATTATCTCATAAAGATGGCAACTGGGTAAGCTGGGATCTATATGAAGGCTGAACTATTTCCAGAAACTGAGCTGTCATCAAATCAATTCACACTCCAGCTTTCCCTGTAATGGTTTTGAACATCAACTTGGGGCACTCAATTGTCAGAGTAAACACTGTCCCACTCCTTCAATACTTAATTTCCCTCTGAAGCCACTCATGATTCAAAGCTCTCTCATAGGCACATGAATACAAAAAATGAAGCCCCACTGACCTTCACCACTTCCTCTCCATCCACGATCTTCAATTTCTCTAAGTTCTCCTGTAGCAATTGAGGCTTCATACGCCACTTCAACAAACCCAGCAAGCCCACTAAAATAGAGTCAAGACAAGCAAAATTACTATTCTTTATCTAAAAATGTCCTTAGTAGGATTCCCCGAGGTCCTGATTGTGCATCCATATACCCCCATGCATGCATACAGGTGAATAACTGCAAATACACACTCACTTGCACACTACACACAACTTTTGATGGTTCCATTACCATTCTGGGTGAGCTTCGTGGAGCACACCAAGGTAGAAATGGAAAACACATCTCTAGAACTGACAGAGAGTCCTCCAACACTGCTGGAGCTTCTACTCAAGGTGGCACCCTTGTTTTCCATGTGGTGTCGATAAGAAGGAAGGGTCAGGTAAGCACTGGAATCCTCCATCTTCTTGCTGTCTCCCTGCAAAAAGCAGCTTGGTTACTTGCCCAATTTAAGAGTACACACCAATGCATCAGAACTTGCAGTGGCCAGATTACACATTTTAAAATGGAGATGGTCAGAAACAATGAGGAATATCATCAGAAAAGCAACAAATATCAGCTCAAAAGTGGGCTATTTTCCACAAAATAGGCAAGAGCTCAATATTATGTTAATAGAAAGGGGCTTGGTCAATCAGTTGAAGACTCTATAGACTTCATTAATGACCCAGAGGGAACTGAAGATTCCCAGTCAGTCATTTTAATTCATCCTAATTTTTTTGAGATCTTAACACATGCCCTCCAAGAAGACAGGAAATCAACTTAAAGAAGTCAGGAATGATACCAGAGTAAAAATGTCCTGGAATCTAGATCCAACACTCATGTCTGTGTTATCTTGGATACATTCTTTGCTACTTTTTCTCATTTTTCTCATGATCAAACTGAAAATTAATAATATGACTTACTTCCTAAAGATTTTGAGTGGACACAAAAGTCCCTGGGAATGCTGAAATGAATGATTCCAAGTAGGCATTATAGGAGTTAACAATCATTGAGCATGTAATCTGAACCAGATGCCACACTAAGTGCTTTAGATGACTTAGTTATTTAATCTAAGCTTAACAACTGTTACTGTTGTAGATACTATTATCTGTTTCAATTTCCAAATGACAAAAAGAAGGCTCATGGTAAATAAGTTGAAAACTGACAGCAAATGGGCCTCTGTCCTCAGAGAGTTTACAATCTGTTGGGAGAATGGCTTTCAAGGCAAGATGTTTCATAACTGAGAAAACAGAAGCTGTACAGAAGAAAGGAGGGTTTCTGGAAAAGTCAGAGGGACAGACTAAAAGGAGAATATCCTGATGAAGGCTTGATGAGGCTGTGTTGGCCATGCACACCAGAGGCAATTTCAGCCTACAAGGCTGAGAAAGCCAAGGGCAAGGGTTAAATCCTTGTGCTGATCCCTTAGCCTCTCCCAATTTCACAACCATATGCTGCTGTGCCTCCAGTCAGGTGTTAGCAGAGGCTTCCTGCTGCCACAAGAGGGACTGTAAAAAAACATGCAGGTTAGATGAAAACAAATACTTTCTCTCTCCTTGAAAGAAGTCTAAGTCTCACGATGTAAACATAACAAAGGCTGACATCTCTGCCCTTTATATATGGCCCTTCCACACGGGACACCTCTCTGACCTGTCATCACCAATTAAGGAAAAGGAAACTGAGCCTCAGGAAGACATCAGAGATGATACCAGATCTAGCAGCAGGATCAGGGCCCCAAATTCTAAAAATTTTCCCATTAGCTACAGTGAAGCATCTCTCAAATGTTTCCTGCCAGTCACACATTCCAAAGAGGTCCATAGAGAGTCAGCAGCCTATTCTGTGTGTAACAATAAACTTGTCCTTTTAGTGAATGTTCCATGTAACTATCATTGTCATGTTTATGTTACGAGTCTCATTTAATTCACACAATTATTCACTGAAGGTTCACAGATGAAGAAACGGAGGCCCTGAGAAACTAAGATTTTGTAGAAGTCTACAAGCTGGCATGTCCTGTTGTATGTGATTCTTGGGTCCCTACTGTTAATCACTAAGCAATCCTGCCATCTCCCCTTTGCTTCTTGTGCCCCCTCACTGCAGAGTTAGTTCCCAATGATGGTATACCTTTAGGACAACCAAGTCATGGATTCCATCTTGCAGAGTGGTCCCATCTTCCTTCATCAACTTCACATAGGACATGGCAAAGTTCTTTTCTCCTTTGTCTTTAGCTGGAGATAGGATTGTGAGGTTAGGAAGGAAAATGATACATGTGTCACCCAGCTATCCCACTCAAACCTCTCTTAGGGTTGCTGCAGAGATGCCATTTGATTGGGTACTTACATTCCAAGGAGGACCGATGTCGAAACATGAACCGCAGATGGATCTTCTGCATGTCTTCAATAGGGACAGCCACCTCAGCAAACACAGACACCACAGCTCAGAAGACAGTAAGTTAAATGGTCCACCCCACTCCAGTCCCCCATCTCCCAAGGCAGCCTGACCATTTAACTGAGAGTGCTGCATGCTGATTTATTACCCATCCATCAAGCCTGATGAACTGTAAATAAATTACATAAGAACTAGCTATGAAGAGAAAATAAAGTAACAAATGGAATCCATTTGGCAAATTGCACTGTCAGCCAATGAAAAGAGGTCTGCAAATTATAGTAGGGAAAAATGAATCTCCCCAAATTGATATAAAAGTCACATAACTTTAGCACAGGATTTGATGCACTGCAAACTGCACAATACACATTTTCCTTACACACTCCAGGAGTTCTGGCAATTGCAGCAGGGTTTAGCAAATTAACAACAGTCATTAGGGGTTTGCTTGAAGATTCTCACTTATGCAAATTAATATGCTTGAATCCAATAATATTTGTGAAAATCCTAGGGCTCATTCCCATCCTTGGTTAGATACATGTCCAGATGTTTTAACCTCCTTGGCCACTGAGCTAAGACGATCATTCCCTGGTCATGCCAGTTTCATTGTCCAGTGAGGGTTCTGTTGGCACCCTTGATTGAGATGCTTTGGCCTGCCTCTGGGCTAGCCTATCTCAAATTTCAGTCTAAGGTGCAATTCATGCCAAAGCAGAGAAACTTAGCTACCCATGAGAAAATTTATTTGATTTTTAAAAAGGACATGTTTACATAGCACTGAAGACAACTGAAAACCAAACAAATGAATACTTTGGGGTGCTCCCTGCTCCATAAAATGAAAATTGAGTCCAAAAATTTCCACTATTAGTTTGTTTCTTTCATAAGAGCATAAGCACTGAGTCTCCTGGGCTGCTGCATCCCACTAATTCCTTCCCTGTGTATTGAATGATTACTATAGGCCAGTCACTGTGGCACTGCCATGCTGATGTTAAGGCAGAGGTCCTGCTCTCTCTTAAAAAGCTTATGACTCACATAAGGTGACATGTCATTATACCAGACATGTGACCAGGGCTAGCAAAGAGATGTAACTGAGGCTCAAGAGCATAAAGATGAGAAAACCAAACTAGCCCAATAGCTTTCTGACCCCAAATTCGGGTTAGTCATCAATTTGAAGAGATAAGGTACAGAGAGACCCACAGGGGAAAACAGGAATACCAGTGATGAGGCAAGAACCACTGAGCTTTGAACAGCTATCTCAGAAAGGGAAGTCATGTGAAAATCTTGAGTTTGGGTTCAGAGCACAGGGTGAGAGTAAAGACTGCTGCTTATTATAAGGAGAGATATCTGAAGCTGTGATCAAGCTTCACTGTTCACTAAATTAATTCTAAAGTCTTCTTCCAATGCACAATGTTCCCTTCTGCTTAGTGTGACAATCTGGTAATGTGAATATTTGTGGTTAAAGCCACTTCCATCTTTTAGACATTAAGTGGTCTTTTAAAGCCTCACATTTGCTCACAAGATCTGTCACTTCTGAATGCTGAGCAGGATGACACATTTTGATGGGCTGGGAAGTGTCCGCAAGAGGACACTCTGAAAGTTCCACAGAGATTAAGTCTAGGGCCAGTGAAGAGTGATCAAGAGAAGCAGGGTGTTTTCCATTGGGTCACCATTTCCACTGCCTGACATGGTTGGACACAGGCTTAGGTACTGTTTCAGATTTTAGGGAGGTGTCTGAGAGTCACTAAAAACATAATTGCTGCTGCTATTGTTAACATTAGTGTTGTTACCTTGACAGTTTCCATCCACTTTGGCTGTTTGACTTGATAGTACACAACGGACCGATATTCATTCATGGGCTTGTCCCCGGCTCCCACACAAATAGCATTCTGATCCAAGAAAAATGAAGAGAGAAAAACAATATAGTATTACCATTTCCTGTGCTTGGAAAATTTGGGTTCCGAGGCCAAGATTGGTCGTAAGTCCTGATTAATTCTGCCTTTCCAAACCCTTCTGCCAGGTAACCCCTCATGGCTTTTCTATATTATAGGTTTATATACCAATGTCCCCAGCCCCGGGAGTGACAGCTGCTTAACTACAGAAATTCTATTACTTTCATTCTGGAAATCACTGGAGCGCACCAGGCACTGACGTGGCTGCCTTATTGTAAATGGTAACCAACCTTGGAATGACTGCACGCTGCCAGTCTTATTAATCCTATTTGTTTCCTAAATCTGAATGTGCACAAAGTTTACAAACAGGCTCAGTTAAGCCATGCAGCAGCTCCTTCAGATGGATTTCTAATGCTAACACACCAAGGCATAGGATCTAGGCAAGGGGAGGAGGGCACAGATTTATAGGCAAGGGCACTGAGGGATCCCACAGTTACAGAGCACTCCAGGGTACCAGGTCTTGCTGAGCTCTGGGCTATGGACATGGGTCAGATATTAACCCATGCACGAGAGCTCCAAGTTTGGTGGAGGGATCATTAGATGTGCACACAAATCACTATGATGAGGGACAGATGCTACTGTGGGGCACAGAGAAGGGACACAAATGCAGCCTGAAGACTGAGGAATGATTTCTTGAAGGAGAGGACAGTTGAGAATTTAAAAGGATGATTCTGAATTGACTCTGAGCAGAAGGTTGGAAAGGACATTCTGAGCAGAAACTTAGCACAGAGCAGGCAAACCTGTGGAGAACATCTTTTGCCATAAAAATCACCCTTAGAGTAACAAGGAATTATTTTCTAGTAGAATATGCTAGGCCCTAGTTCTCTCTTTGTTTATTCCAGCAGTTTGGCCCCCAAACAAGATCTAAGTTAGAGTCACCCTGAAAGCCCCAAAATGTAATTGTCATACTAAACCAGCAGATTGAATGTCAGGTCTCCAGAATCCTAGGGGCATGAGGATTGGTTTTGGAGCCTCAGGCCCTAAAATTACAAAGCCATGTGTCTGGACATTTTTAGGGTCAGAAGAGTCCATGCCTCTCACCTGATCCCATCAAATTCTCCAATGGATCCTTATCCCCTCACCATTTGAATGATCAAAGTCATCCTACAGCTCTTGGCACAGTGAACTAAGTCAGCCTGTGGGTAGGAGACTCTCTCCTTATGAGTTATCAAGAAAGAAAGAGCTCAGTTTCAGTATTTGCTGTTCTATGTAGCCACATAGAATGCATTTGCAAATAAGAATAGAGTGTTTTTTCAGAACTATTTCTAAATAAGCAACTATTTCTAAACAGCCAGTGACCTGGAAATAAGGTAGACACACAAACTCTCTTGGTTGAAGACATAAAACCTTTCAGAACTTCCTAAACTAAAATGCTTCCAAAGTTTTTCTGGTTATCTAGGGAGTAGTTTGTGTCCAGTATTGTGCTGAGCCCTTTATGCACACTTCCTCACTTAATTCAATCCTCATAAACACCTCAGATGACTACCATCATTATCTCCATTTCAAAACTGAGTAAACCGAGGCTCTGAAAAGTTAAGTCATTTGCCTAAATGTAATAGAAAAGGACCTTCATCTCAGAACCTCTAATTCTGTGTCCAGTGTTCTTTCTTTAGAAGATGACTTCTAGCTCCCCAAGATTTATATCTCACAGCAGTCACAGTCATAGAGTTTCTCTAGCTCCAGTGGATCTCATGAGCTTATAAAATCTGAAAATATGTATATATCTTTAGTGAAAGTGAAATTGCTGTACAACACATTCCCATGAAACAATCCCAATGATGAAATTTTTTGATTACTTAAGGCAAAATAAAGAAGTCTCAGAATTATAATAAGAAAGATTTAAAACAATTCCATCACCTTCCCATCCTCAGAGATAAAACTGAATGTTGCAAAGTGTGTCCAGACAGCATTATGAACAGGGACTGAGTCCAGCTTTAGGGAATACATAGATTCATATATACCTCAAGGAAGTCTATTTATCATTTTCCCCATTATCCACCTCCTCAGGCCCCAATTAACAGTAAAAGCACCAAATTGGCTTCAGGTCAGTTGAAGAAAATATGAACAGTAGTCAAGAAGCCTAGATGCCATTGGTGTTGATGTGACCTTGGGAGACATATAAGCAAAAGGAAAAATCAGGTCTTAACCAAGGCCCCTGTTCATCTCGTAAAAATCACCTGAGGAACAGATGACATACCACTGATGTGAAAGCACTTTGACAGCCTGAAGTGTCTAATGTAGACAAGGCCACATCATGGGAAAATGACATTAGCATCTACAAGGCTGGAATCAAGCCTAGAGGCAACTATACTTTTCTGGTAGTAATTACTAACTTGAATGAATACCTATTATATAGTTATCTCATTTGATAGTCACAAGAGTAATGTGTCACTGCCGGTTTTTTTTTTTTTTTTTTTTAAGAGAGTCTTAGGTTTCAAAATATTTAGTAACTTGCTCAAGGTTATCCTGCAAATCTGGGCTGAGCTGGGCTTTGAGTCCGGCTGCCTTAGAGAGGCCACGATCTCATCCCTAGACCACAAGCTCCCCTTGCTCTTCTCACCCTCTTAAACTAACTGGTTTCAGAAGAGCAAAGGTTTCTCCATCTGGCATCTGAGCCTTTTCACTTCTACAACTTGCTTCAGGCATCCACATTTAATTGCCCATGTGAACCAGTTCCTGAACAGGGTTCAACCTGCAGTTGGTCTGTCTTCTCCAAGCATTACCATACTTCCTATTACTCAATATTTACTGCACACCAGGTCTCTTACACCTACTATTTTGTTTAACCTGCAACTCCATGAGGAAGAGACTATTACTCCTCTTTAACAGATGAAAAAATATCTTACCTAAGATCACTCAGCAAGTAGGAGGAGAGGCTCCTCCTTTCAAACCTATTTGAAACCAGAGCCCACGCAGATAGCTTATCTGCTATGACCCCTCCCAAATAATGTCATTCAGACCCCAAAGTGAGTGAAGGACATGTTTAACCTAGTCTGCCAAGAGCAGTGCACACCTCAAGTAGAAGGAGAAATCAGTATCTCTCAAGGGGACTGCTCCCACAGAAATTCACCAGAATCAAACAGAATTGTTTGAGTGTGCCACCTGATGCTTAATTAGGCAGTAATATTTATTTCTGCAAATAAAGAAAGAAAAACCTCCCACAGCTTTCCTTAGCAATTTTCAATAGTCAGTCAACTGAACTCCCCCAGAACTTTCCTAATAGATGAAACTGCAAATTATCACCCTGCCCTACAGTTACCTTTCTATTTCAGCCCCCAGAATACCTGTACATATATTCATCTTGGATAATTGTTCCCGTTCAGGCTGGTTGGGTGTGACTGAAAAGGGTGGCAAAGGTGGAGGTAAGTATGGTTCCAAAATGAGACAAGACATCCCCTTTGCCACTAACTCCTCCTTCAAATTTGTCCTTTAGCAACACTGAAGGCAAGTATATCCATGTTTTAAAAAATGAAACTGAGGTTAAAAAGTTCTCCAACAGGTAGTTGGGTAAAAATAACTTCAAAGCAATGGTCTATACATTGTGAAATACAATTTTCCTTTCAGATGAAAACCCTCTGTGCTTTCTTTGAGATCCTTTGAGCAAAGTGTCTCTTACTTATTTTATTTTTCAGAAAACTTTCAGAATCCAACAAAAAGAGGATGAGTTAAATGCTTGGATTTTGCTTCAGTAGCTATTAATTATGGGAGACAGTCTCTGCAAACAAAAAGGAAATTGTGGGGGTTTCTTTAAACTTGAAAAAATATTTATGAATCATCACAGAATTTGGTAGAAGTGGCTATTACCCTCATTTTTAATATGAGAAATAAACCAGAGCATTTTTTTTTTGATCTACAGGCTTTAAAGTGAAGTATTTAAGAGGGCCAGGAACCTCATCTGTGCCATATAATAACTTTATCATCTTGGGAAAGTTGTTCCACTGGACAAAGTTCCCCCTCTGTAAGCTGGGCATAGTAATGGTAATGCATTGTACTCATCACAGTGCCTGGCCTTAGCAACTCCTCTCTGAATGCTAATTATTCTTAGGCAGAGGGAAGCAAAATGTGCTGAGCTCCAGGCCCCAAGGCTAGAGTGGGTGGTTTATAACTAACCCCCACCCTATCTATTATCTAAGAGGTTTACTCTTACTGTGGCCTAAGAGGAATATTGCCCATGCTAAAACTGTAACAGGGTGGTCCCCAGGAAAGGAGGAGGTTCCAGGTTTCCTGCCCTACTCAAGGAGGGTGGAGCTGAGCAGAAAGAGAAGAAGCTGCAGAGGAGATTGAGGAAGGAAGAAAGCAGGATGGAAAGCCAGAAGGAGGCCTGGAAGAGGCACATGGAGCCTAGAGACACGTGAAGAAACTACACTTGCCTTTTGGTCATGGACTGGGAGACATAGATGTGGATGAGAGACCCATGGAGAGGTGACAATGGCAGTTTTTGTCTTGATTTTGATTTTGCACTTTTCCTTCCAGACTTGTCTGGTTGTTTCTGATCCTTTTCTGTAGGTCCCCACTGGAAGATGCTTTAGACTTGTGGCAGGCTTTGGGGCCTTGCTCTGGGCCAATCTTGCCTGGGTAGACTTTTACCCATGAGGGGACGGGTAACTTTGGGTGCTTGATTTAAAAACTAGATTCTGTGCCTTTCCCGTGTTGTTTACTAATTGTATTAAAGTTCATTTCCATTACAGTCTCATATGTTTTGTGTTGATGTGGTGGATGGCAGAACCCATTTAGAGTAGGCAGGTTTGTGGGGTCTGGGATGCCCCTCTCCCTGCCTTGTAACAAAACTTCCACTGAAAACTGACTATTTTCAGCTAAATATTCTGAAAGGAGAAATTGAGAAGCAAAACCCTCCCACACATTGGCCATAACTGCTGACAACCTTAAAGGAAATATAAGTAAATAAATGTAAACACTCATGACAAATATTGTACAGGACATATGCTGTATAAATATTTATAACAATGTGCTTTGCATTCTTGAATACACTCTGCTGGCCCCCTGGAGACCAATTTAAGAGCAAAGCTTTCCATCAGAATTTCTGGTTGAGTGCTAGGGAGTTAGATTAAATGTTGGGGATGGCTGCTTTGAGGCCATCCTGAGTCTCCACTCCAGCCCAAGGCTCTGTATTGATCCTCTTTCTTGCCATGAATATTTCTGGAATAAACCATTTAGGTGTCGATGAAAATGGCATTTTAACTGCAAAAGGCTAACCTGTAAGCTGGGGTCAAGCAAAAAAGAAGAGGAGGAGGAGTAGAAGGGGAAGGTGGAAGGAGGTAGAACAAGAGGAAGAAGAACAAGTAGTCATGGAGGGAAAGGAACAGACACTGAAAAACTGCTTTGGTGAAAGAATAACTCCAAGCTTTTTTATGGGCTACTGTGCTAGCCAAGCTCTAAAGGTGTCGATCACATCACTCAACACCATCCCCAAGGGACCTAGCATTCAGAAATCAGAATCAATCAGGGATGGGAAAACAAACTATTTTGAGCAGAGGTACCCAAGGGGGGCCCCTCCACCCAGAGCAACAGTAGGGTCCCTTACCGGCAGCGTTTTGCCATCCTCAGTGCACACACACATTATCACTTCCACATTTCTCTGCGTGGTCTTGTTGTACTTGTCAAAGTCGCCTTGTAAGAGAGTGATGTAGATGTCATTCCTGACATCCCCTGAGGGAGAGGATGAGAGAGACAAAAGTTAGAGTTTATGCAGCTGAATAAGAACATGAAAGCACATGTGTGAGGGTGGGTGTGCATGTGTGCATGTGTGGGTGGGGAAATGCCCCCACCTTGATTTCTATTCACAAAACTAAAATCAAGTTAGGATGATCAAAATTGGTCATGGTTTTCTCTCCATTAAAATCATTTAATTTTCATCCTCTAGTGACACCTTCTGGGAAGGCAAAGGAAAGCACCAATTGAATTGATCTTGCCCCAGGAATAACATCAGTCATAGACATCCCACAGATGTTCTACTGTGTGAAAGAGGGTAAACTGACTTAGCATGTATCCTAAGAACACAGGGTCAGGGAAGAAGTACAAAGGTGGTCATCAAGAACTGGGGGAAGATAAGAATTAAAAATCCCACCGGGGGCTGACTGCACAAGGAATTGAAGTCTCAGGTAAAGCATTATATTGAATACAATACGGGGCCCCCAAAGGATTACCATTCACTTGCAGAAAGAAGGAATAAACCAATGAAATCGGGTAGAGTCCAAAACATAGGCTTAACAAAGGGAAGTTTCAAAGGAATGTTATCATATATATCATTTGTTTTTCTTTTATTGCATAGGCAGCATTTTTCCAGCGTTATGGAAATAACTTGGAAACTGTTAATAGTAGTGATTCCTTCTAGAGACAAAGATCTGAGGGCGTTTTTAAGGTATCACTTTATACCTTTTCATTCTATTTGAATATTTTAAAGTGAGAATAGATTTTTTGGTAATAAAAAACAGTTTAAAAATGTAAGAGATGGGCCTCCCCTGGTGGCGCAGTGGTTGAGCGCTGGGCTGCGAGGCTGCCCGCAGCCTCTGCAGCGCCGGTTCATTCCCCAGCCGCCGGGGAGGGTCCAAAAAAAAGTAAGAGAAAGACAATATTCTCCTGGAAAGAATGGAATTATTCTATATGTGGTAAGGTAGAAAGAATGCTGTCTGTGATAAATAAATGATCAAGCAAGTTGCAATATAATGATACAAAGAGCATGTGTGGATTTATGCGTTTGTGTTTACTATGTAAATGTGTAAAAATTTTTGGACATACAAAAATTGTTTTCAGGGTTACCTTCAGGGAGAGAAATGGACAAAGACAGTAGAAAAGGAAGTAGTTGACCCTTTAAGGGAAACTGGATTTGACAAGCTGGGCCCTCCCTTCCCTGCCCAGGGAAAGGCCAGACCTGGCATGATGATCTCCGGGAAGCCCAGCTTCCTGGCCACCACAGTGGTCCTGTCCACCAGGTGCGGATAGTCCTTGCGAATCTGAACGATGTCACCCACAAGCATCTTCATGGTCACCCAGAGGCCTAGAAAGGAACATACACTGAGGAACCACCTTCTTCAAGGTGTTCTCTCTGTCTTCCCTTCCACCATCTGTCCCCGTGGTCTCTTTCTAGAGTAGACCACTAGAAGAAGAGACAGACAACAATATATGCAGTGACCTGGCCCTGAGGGGAGGAAAGTGGTATAGGTGAGGCTCTGGAGGGAAACCCTCTGCATTTGATTGCCACTAGTTACTTCTAGCTGTGTCAGCTTCTGTCAAATTATCCTGCCTCTCCATGCACAGCATTTGTAAAGTGGGGTTGATACCATTATCTCACGGGACTAGAAAGATGAAATCAAACAAGGAAACATATCAAAGTGCCTGGCACACAGGATGTATCTGTTCCTTTGGACACTAGGACGTGCCTCCCGTTTGTTTTAGGAGATGTGGTTTCTGTTTCTGCATAAGTCACATGTTCCTATTCTTCACATTGGCCTAGACTGAGGGAAGGCTATGTTTATAGGGGTTAGGATGTGGACTCCTTGCTTCAGAGTCAGGGGTTCCCAGGTTGGAGTGAGGCCTAGTTAAGTCAGTGATTTTACTTTGTACCTTGCCCTCCACTGTCTCCCTTGGAGGCTATGACTTTGCTCAGTAGGCTGTGTAGGAAGTCATTCTCAGCAGTTACCCTGGAAAGGAAAAGAGAGTGAGATATACTCATGTGGTGAGTACGTGAGCCCCACCTTAGAGTTCCATAAGCCTTAGGTGAAAGGCGAGCCTGCCTCTGCCAGCACAGGGAGTGCTGCATTAAGAAGTAATTTCTCAAAAGTGCTTCTCTCAGGCCCTCAAAATGATTATCTGCTCAGCAAGGTAGCAACGTCTTTAGCTGTACCTGCTAAGACCCTTAACCAGGGTCACTGACCTCATTATCTGGAACAAAACACCTTTCTCCTTGGACCATGCTTGAGGAAGCAAACTAAGGACAGTGCTATCAATGTGGGGGGTTGTGCTTTTGCAGACTTCTTTGTAAGAGAAGAGAAGGACATTTTTGTAAGAGCAAGAGAAGGACATCTTTGTAAGAGCAAGAGAAGGACATTTACCTTCCTTGCTACCCTCCTTTCAAGTCATGGCTGTTTCCACCCACAAGAACCAGGTTTAGATTCCCTATTCTATAAACTGTTGTTTTGCTCATGGTTCCTGTCTGACTTATGATAAACACATTAATCTTTTGTTGGTTCTGTTTAACTCCTCATCTAAATATGTGTTCCATGAGACAGTCATATGGGCTGTGTCTACCACTTTATCCCCTATGTGTAGCACAGCACCTAGTCCTCTGCCAGCCTTTAGTCAGTCTGTTGAATAGTGTTTGTGAGTGAAGGGGTGGAAAGCTGCTGGTTCTGGGTACATTTCACTGGGGCCATCATTCTCATCCTTTCTCCCTCTTTGGGGATCCCACCTGGCTATCATCCACTCAGAGAACAAGTTCATTCTGCTATCCAGTGGCCCTCCATGAGAATGGGTATGATTTAAAAGAATTAAAGAAGTGGGAAATGTCTCACGGGTGAAATGGAATGAAGTGCTGCTTTTCTTCATCACTCTCTGCTTTCCCCTTGATGATATCTGTTATATCCATAACTAGGAAGAAAAGAGAAGTGAGTTAATGGTTTAAAATCCTCCTGCTCTCAGAAAGGGACAATTAGAAGGCACGAGGTTGGTTAAGGAAAGCCTAAAAAGGCAAGCAAGCCAGGTCATACAGTCCATAGACAGTGCGGTTCATCACATGCAGCGCCTGGCAAACATCTCTGGGCAAAGCCTGCTAAGAGGCCAGCAAGCCATAGAAACATCCAATTGCTCATGGTTTAGCAGAGGCCAAGAGGAAGGAGTCAAAGCAGTGGCTGTGGAATTAGCAATTAGGTTTGGATTTGACATACAGGTATTGCGTGTCTACAGTGCCAACAAAACCCACATGCAGTGTCTGGGTGGGGATCTGAGAATCAGTGAAACCTATTCACTGTCTTTTCATAAACATGTTCACATGCACAGACATAACTCTTGGAGCTTGCAGTTCCAGAGGGATCCTGGATCCCTTGAAACTTTCCATTAATAGTAAGTTGCCATCACAGACCAATAAAACCAAGGTGAAAAACTCCTCCATCAGAGCGAGGAATATAGAAATAAGGGGAGAGGAGAGTTCTGGGAAAAACTGATCAGTCAAAACTCTAGAAACACAAAATGCCTCAATCCCTCCAACACCTGGTCTGTAGTCACTGAAATCGCTTGGGTAGTAATCAACCAGTGAATTCACCTACTTTAAGAGGGAGTTAAGGAAGAGAAGGAGGAGATAAGGGAAAAGTGTTATTTGATCCTGACTAGCATTTGTACTCTCAGATTGCCCTGCCTCCTCCCTTCTTCTCAATGAGAATGGTTTGGGTGAAGCAATGTCCTGCTGGCTCAACAGTTATTCATTTGACTTGGCCTGGCCCAGTAAAGAGTGATCTCCACTGCCTAGAGTAAGTGCTTTGGGGGATAAGCACATGAAATATATATTTAAGCCCCTAGGGTTCCTTCCTTCTGGAACTGATAGTAAAGAGATAGTATCATTTCTCTTGGATTCAAAACTTGTAGGATGCAAGCATGTAATAGCTGGATGATATTTTGCCTGCTAATTACACAGCCATATGTAGAATAAACCAGCAAAGGGTCACTGAAGTTAAAAGATAGAGACATAAATTCATTTGAGTTTCTGGATCCAGCTATGCCTGAGCATTCAATTCCTAAACCTTCAGTTACACAAGATTTCTGTCCCCTGAAACCAAGAGAGGGAAGACTATAGCTAGAAACAAAGGCACACATTGAAGTAAGGCCAAAGGATCCTCACTACCTTAACAAAGACACTGTGATGCTGGGTGCCCTTCTATAGAATCACAGAATTTTGTAGCAGGTTATAGAGTAACTATGTCAAGTCAGAAGACGACTACATACCTAGGAAAAATACTTGCCCAAGATCACTAAGCTTGTTATTTAGAAACACGCCAAGTTTGAAAAACATCTAACTCAGCTTAACTTCTTCTACTCCACCACTTAGTAAGTAGTACCAGAGGACTAGATATTTTGTGATTAGAGATCTGTGTATCCCAAAGTGAGAAGCCTGAAACACTGGGTTAGATATGGGAGACAGGATTAACAATGGCATACAACTAAATATTTCTACTTTAATAAAAATAATAAAACTGTTGCTGTTTCCAAAGATTTAAATTGTTTCAGAAAAAAAATGTGCTCTAATTTAAGTAAAGTTTAAAGTGGGTTAATCAAAAGAAAATATAAGTATAAGTGATAGTCAAATGTAACAAAATCCGTGAAGGCTTGGAGGAAAATTCAGAGATGATATTGCTCTAAAACAGGCTCAACTGATCACACTGGCCTTCCGATTGTTCATTTCATCTGGACTTTAAATGTGTGGCTGGTGACTCTGTGTACCTACATGTCTAGTCCTGGATATATTTTTAAAATGATTTGCTCCTCAAAATTAGATTCTGCCTGGGGCCTCCCCGGTGGTGCAGCAGGTTGAGTGCCATGCTGTGAAGCTGTCCGCAGTCTCTGCACCTTGGGTTCGATTCCTGGTGGGCCAGGGAGATTCCCACATGGCACAGCAGCCCTCTGCAGTCTTTGGTCGTTCTGCCTGTTCTGCTCCCCACTCTGTCTCTAGTGAATCCTCTCACCCTCCTGTGACTCTGGCCTGTACCCCAGCTCTTGTACAAAAATAAATAAATCTTAAAAAAAAAATTAGATTCTGCCTATATTGTTCTTCTTTCCCCCTGAGCTGAGGAGAAAGGTGCCAACTGTTCAGACTTTGTGGTGATCCCAGAGCTCCTCCGCTCCAGACACAGGGATTCCATTATTCACTGTCCTTGACATAATCTGGATTTAGTCACTAATTATTTCAATTCAGTCACCAGAAATGAAGGCATTAAGGGCTTCCTGGTATAAACTTGCAGTGGAAAGGGGGACAAGGAGGTGAGGGAAAGAAATAATCTTTAAAATTGGGCCATATACATTCTGTATGCCAATAGAAGGTGTGTGGTATGTCATTACCTGCCACTCCAAAGGGCCGCCTCAGTCCTTGGGTGAACTTCTTCACATTAGTATCCTTAATATCCATCTTCCCAACTCGGACTATTTGACAAATCAAGTAAATTTTATCCCTGTTGAGGTCTTTGTTCCCAAGGTCCTGCAGGCCAGGAAACAAATTGTTATTGACCAAGTATGTAATGAAAAAAGCAGACAAGGAAACTGCCTAAAATTCTGGGAATGTACATAGCATTTAGTGCACATGAACCAGTCAAACAATTAGCCCTGGAAAAGGTAGAAAACAAAATGATGGGAGCTAGGGAAGGGAAGGTTTAGAAAAGAAAATGAACATCAGGACTCTGGTATTCAACCCCAACCTGCCAACTCAAACTGACAGGAAGAGAAGGGCAGAGGTACAATATCAGTTACACAGGCAAGGTTCCTTATATTCCAGCTGAGGAATTCAAAACAGCATTTGCTACAAAAGACTTCACATACCTCATCATCACTCAGCACCTCTGAGAGAGATGCAAAAGAAAGAAGGTAAGCTCCCAACAACTACCATTTACAGAGCATATATGTGTATATATACATATACATACGTTATATATACTATATATATAATAAACACATTTATACACAAACACATACACACATATACATACACACACACACACTATAGGGGCAGAAATGACACTGAGCAGGTTTTCTATGATCCCATGCAGACTGGGGTAAAAGAGGAAAGAGTCCAGGAGCCCTCAGTGGCTTTTGCAGGCTTTTATTGGGATTACTATGTACATGGCAGGCAGGGGCTGGCAAGCCTCCCAGCCCCCAGCAAGTCTTCACTCTATCTGTGCTCTCTGACTTTGTCTCTCTCTCTGCTTCTGTGCTTCTCTCTCGGCTTCTGCTGGCGTCCCCATGATGCTGCCCTTATAAACTCAGTCTCTCAGCCCAGGTGTACCCACTTCAGGTACCCGCCATCAGGCATGCAATCAGGACCACAGGGTTCCCTCATCTATTCTAATGGCGGGAGGGCAGAAAAGACACACACACACACACACACACACACACACCACACACACACCCCGCCCCCCTCAGGATTATGTTGGTGTGGCACAACACAACCTAAAATGCTCACATATTATAAAACAACAGAATTTACTTCCAGCTCAGGTTACAGGTCTCATTTACTAACTCTGAGGCCCTGACTGCTGAGTGATCCATCTCAACACAGCAGGTGTTTCCACCGTACCCATTGTAGGTAAGGAAATGTGGCAGCTCATTAAAGCTTTTAAAGCTGCCATGCCATCGCTGACAAATCACCTCCACTCATGTTCTCTTGGCTAAACAAGACCATGGGTTCCCCTTTGCGAAGGACAGTGAACTGTGCTTGGAGGAGGACTACTACAACTGGTGAGCTGCACCGATGACTCATGTACTGTACTGTCTCATATATCATCACCTTATCTGCTCCTTAACAACTCTCTAAAGATAATATTTTGCATTCCTGTTTTATAGATGGGGAACCTGAGACACAAGAAGTTAAGGGCTTCCCCAAGGTCACGCATTAGCCCATGGAGACACAACCCAGTCACTATGACACCAAAAGTCCATAAATCTCCCACCATCAAACAGGCACAGAGGAGGGAAAACTACCACCTCAGCATTTAACTGCCCTTCTCAAACCCAAAAGCTTCCATGGTCCTGGCACCCCTTTACAGCTGGGAACAGCTGGAAAAAGAATATCAAGGCATAATGTTGGCAACAGAGCAGAGTCCTGGGCCTGGTGTCACTAGAGAACAGTTGCCTCCCCTCCAAGTTAATCCTCATGGAGGCATATGTACTCAGAATAAACTATTAGCTCACAGAACAAGCCATAAGCTATTAGAGCCAGGGCCCCAGTCTGAGCAATCTCTGTAGCTGGTGTGGAAGGAAGAGGATAACAAGACTACACAGAATCTCTGGTAACAGACACAGGACCCTGATGTGGTCCACATTTTCCTGCCTTGGGGCTGAGATGGCTAAATTTTGTGTTAACTTGACTAAGTAATCGTGTCTGGTTGCTTGGTGAAGCATTAGTATAGATGATGCTGTGAAGATATTTTATAGATCTGATCAGCACCTATAATCAGTGGAGTAAAGGAGTTTACCCTGAATATTGTGGTTGAGTCTCATCCCATCCAGCTGACAGCCATAGAGCAAAATCTGAGCTTTCCCAGAGAGGGAGGAATTCTGCCTCAAAATTAATATAGAATCCTGCCTGAGTTTCTAGCTGAAGCCTGTTGTAAAGGTTTCAAACTTGCCCACGCCCAAAATATCATAAGCCAAATCATTAAATATATCTATATATTTGTATATCTGTTGAGCTTTTTTTTTTTCCCCCCTCTGGAGAATGCTGTTTGATACAGGGCTATCCTTTCACTAGTTGGAGGGATAGACATGAGCTTCTCCTCTGTCCAAAGTCTCCCCAGTGAGTAGAAAAAGAGGGAAGTTGGGGAGAATGGGGCTCTGGCTCCCTCATTTGCATTCCTTGTCTTCCCTATAGACATTTGAACTTTCAGTTCCAATTATCTTGCATACTGATAGTTGGATGGCCTCTGGCCTACCTGACTCCTTCCCCAATTCACCCTCAAAACACCTACAGACTCATCTTTTGAAGCTATTCACCATTTCACTTCATTCCCCTCAAACAACATTAATAATTGCCTATTTCCTTTCCTTTGGTACTAATCTTACCTGGTTGATGTGAAAGATACTACAAAATAATATATTTCCAGCTCTCCTACCCAACTGATTCCCCATTATTCTCTGCATGTAAGTACTCTATTTTTGTATCAAAGAATTCTTTAATGCTCACAAATACACAATTCTTACTTTAAAGTACTTATCTGTACCTCCACCTAAAAGTTTACCTCTTATTCCCCTATATATTCATTCTTTCTATCCTCAAAAGCCCAAGTCTTACTTCCTTTATAATGATCTCCATCCTTAATTCTCTCCTCCCATTATGAATAGTCATATTTTTGAAATATCTAAATTTTTATCATATTTTTTAAATTGTTAAATTGGTATCTTTCAGAAGCATCCCATCTGGAATAGATGGTCTGGCACCTGAAAGATTCCTTTTTAGATGTTATGGATGAATTAAGTTCCCTCTATTATCATATGTCCAAACCCTGGATATCTTCAAATGTGACTACAGTTGAAGAAAAAGCCTTTAAAGAGGTGACTAAGCTAACCTGAGGTCATTAGTGTGAGTTCTAATCCAATATGACTGGTATCCTTATAACAAGAGAAAAATTGTACATAGACAAGTACAGAAGGAAGATCCTGTAAAGATACAGGGAGAAGATGGCTATCTGCAAGCCAAGAAGAGAAGAAACCAAGCCTGCAGACATATTATTCTTGAACTACCAGTTTCTATAAACAGTGAGCAAATTAATTTCTATTATTTAAGTTACCCAGTCTGTGATACTTTGTAATGACAGCCCTAGCAAACAAATACACTAGATAAACCTGGATGTTGTGGGGTAAGTTCCCATTCTATGAAAATATTTAGACATCATATCTTTAAAATCTGCCTAACTGGCCCTCAGCAGTAGCAAATCTTAGCATGTTACATAAATCATAGCAGAATACTTCTGCCAGGTTATTTTCTGAAAAGTTTGTAAAGAGGCAATGCTCACTTAGAACCCCAATCTATGGTATCTCCCAATCATTTCTACTTTAGTCCTGCCAAACTCAGAAGTGTTGGACAATAGCACTTAATATACATGTCATCTGATTTAGTACTGCATCAGTATTGATATCCCCACTCTCTGAAAAAAGTGTTCTATAAAACATTTCCTACGTTAAAATGGCATAAAGTGAAGAACTGCCATTTAATCTATATGGAAAAATTGTTAAAGAGTTCCAAGCTCAAAAATGTAGCCTACTAAATCATACTATATTACATACAAAATCTAAAATCATACTAACCTACAGTAAAAGCAGGAATGGTATTAAAAATATACAGCTTGTATAAAGCTGTCCCTAGGGAAGGAGCTTGGAGTCACTCCTACTGTTCAGGGTGCTGCTGCTTCTAGAAATGCTACAAAACTAATGTTGGATGCTAGTCGCACTGTATACCTTTTGTTGTAAAAGAAATGGTTCTCTCTGGATTTTTTTTTGTTATCAAAAACAGTGTATAATGTAGGCCTTTCATAAAAGTTAAGTGGCAAAACGAGAACTTTCAAAAATCAGAGGATACCTGCTCTAAGGTCAGGAATGGCCACAGTGCAGCTTTTCTGATCCAGCAGAACCGGTAAAGGAGGAGTCAGAGTCCTCGGTGGTTTTTGCTGGTCTTTTATTACGATTTACCAGGCATATGGCAGTCAGGGGTGCTGGGGGGCCGGGAGGCTGGCAGTCCTCCCAGCCCCCAGCAAATCTTCACTCTATCAGGGCTCTCTCTGGCGTTCTCTCTGTTTCTCCTTCTCTCGGCTTCCTTTCGCTCTTGGCTTCTCTTTCGGCTTCTACTGGCATCCCTGTGACACTGCCCTTAAAAGCCCAGTCTTAGCCCAGGTGAATCCTATCTACATAAGCCACACCCTATTCCAGGTGTCCACCATCAGGCATGCACTCAAGGATCCATCATCTATCCTGATGGCGGGAGGGCAGAAAAGCCTGACATTTTTTCCTTACCCTACACCTGCTTTTTGTTGTTTCAAAAGTTTTCAGTTTCAAAATTCCTTTTATCATTTCAGTATTCCTTCATTTGTGTTAGTAGCAACCCACAATTGAGAAAAATCATAGGATACCTTGAGGCAGATGCTGCTCTCTTCTTATAGCAACAAAGAGGGTGAATGCTTATAAAACAAACAGAAGGGACGTCCACCATCAACAAGATACACGTGCCAGCCCCTCCAGCTCGCTCCCCATTGGTGGGAACAGAATGAGCTAAAATCCAGAGCAAGAGAAATAAGGCCAGTAAGGCAGATCCTGCCAAGTAGTACCTCCTCTCTAAGTTAAATGTCACCTCAATGTTCAAATGAAAGTTAACTCTCAGTCAAAACTCATCTTTTCATACTGTTCTAATAATATGCATTGAATGGATTGCCTTCTAACATTTCTCTTGTTTATTTACTCATTGGCTTATTATCTGAATTCCTCTCATCACACCAAATAATAGGGACCTTTCAAATAAATCACTTCTGCAACCCCAGAACCTAGCTCAGAACTTAGAAACAGTGGGTATTCATTGGATAGCTCTTGAATCAATAAAGGAAACTAGTGTACCATGACCTTCCTTGTCCCAAAATGAAGACTCCCATCATTTCAAGAGAGGGAAGTGTCAGCCTATTGAACCAGAAAGCCAAGGATCTCAAGTTCACTTGCTATGGAAAGGGTAGTGGCACAGACAGCATTCCATGAAGGCAGAATCACATTGCCATTAATATTGAGTGACACAAATTTACCAATGTCCTTTCCCACATGTTTACATCACAAATTGGTTCTCTGCAAAATGAACCACTGATTGATTCCCTGTCCCTCTCCCTCTCATGAAACATCTGTCTCCTGGTTTAATCAGGAAGCCCCATGGGCCTCTCCTATTTATCAGGAAAATAAATAGATTCTTCTTCTAACTAATAATAGATAAACAGTATTGAGGCACATCAGTATATACCAAGAAAACTTTTCCTAAGCAATTAAGACCAATGATTTTACTCTATGCCTCTGGCCTGTTTTCAGACAATAACAAGCAGAATAAATCAGTTGCATTCCAATCTAATTGTGACATAACATAAGACATTGCATTTAATGGGCTGTGACTAGAAAATTATTGTAGAGCAAGGTAGGTTAATCCAGCATGTCGGTCACTCCTGAATCAAGCTCATTGGTGTGGTCAATGCCTAAATCCACCCTGACTCCACCTCTGTAATTTCCAATGATAACACAGGCAATGCAGTGAAAAAACCTAAATGAGGTGCTCCCCAAAGAAACTTACAGAAAAACCAATATCCTTAGGTGTGTTAAGATCACACTCTTAACACACCCTCATGGAAACAGGACAAAAGAAAAGATAACCTTATTTCCTTCTTCCCACTGTTTCCTTTTCCAGGGCTAAAAATTCAGTTTCACGGTCAGAAATAAATCATCCAAATAACAATTGATTTCAACATTTCTACATATGTCCTGCCCAGTGAATACTGGTATTAGGAAAGAGGATTCTAGAGCCCAATAAGATCTTTAGCCATTTATGACTCATTTATATTCAGAACATCCAATTTACCAAAACAGCCAATATTCTAGGAAGGTTTTTTTTTTTTTTCCTGCTATATTTTAGAAAGATTTCTACAAGCTCTGAAACAAAGAAAGGAACTCAGGTTAATCATCAATTACCAGAAATATCTGAATTCACCTAGATATTATGGCTCAAAGAAGTTTGTGCTTGTTTATATAGTGCTCTGCATGTGTTCTCTGTGTGTACATGAATGATAAAGAGAATGGGAAGGAGGAAATCCATCTTCCCAACAACTTCCCCAGAGCATACAGTCTTCTTTCTGCTCTGCAGAAAGCCCAGAACATGGCTAAGCACTGACCCCATGCTTGCTCATCAACTGACCCATCTCATTTCTAAGATAATATACTTGTGAGTATGGAACAAGGTAAAGAAGATAGTGTGCACCCACCGTGAAGACCACCTTCAGGTTGTTAAGCATCTCGATCTCCTTTGGGAAGCCCTTGCTGCCCCATCGTACCAGGTAGTTCTCACTGTTGGAAGAGGAGGGGCAATTTGTTATTGCCAGGAGCTTAACATGAGTAAGAATATTCACTAACCATCTATTATGTGCCTGACACCAGAGGGTCACTGAGGACAAAGTAGCATTTGAGGCAGGCGTAGTCCCTCCCTCCCAGAAGTCACTGCCCCATCGGGAGATAGATGTGAGACAAGTAGAAACAAAGATTTACTAATATACATGTATTTACAACCTCTTTTCCTCCCCCATTTACTGAGCCAATTCTGCCCCTGCTGTCTTATATTTATGAAGAGCAGCAACATCTTTGTAGGAGATATTAATAGTGGTGGAAATTTTAGTTTGATTTTCTAGACACTAAAAATGTATTCACAAAAGATACTCAACATTAACCATCAGATAAAGCAAATCCAAACCACAGATGAGATATCTTCTCATGTCTGTTACACACGTTATCATCAAAAAGACAAGAAATAACAAGTGCTGGCAAGGAAGTGGAAAAATGGAAACACTATGTATTTTTGGTGGGATTGAAAACTCACGCAACCACTATGGAAAACAAGATGGAGGTTCTTCAACAAATTTAAAATAGAACTATAATATGATCCAGCAATTCCACTGTGGGTGTATATACAAAATAAAACACTCATTTGAAAAAATGCACACACCTCCATGTTCATTGAAGTATTATTTACAATAGCCAAGACATAGAATTTACCTAAGTTTTCTTCAATGGCTAAATGGACAAAGAAAATGTAATATATATTTTTATATTCAATTATATATGATGGGATATTATTTAGTCATAAAAAAGAAAAATCTTTTCATTTGCACACATATAGATGGACCTTGGGGTCATTATGCTAAGTAAAATAAATCATACAGAGGCAGGGTAAAAGATGGGTAAAATGCATGAAGTAGATCAAAAGGTAAAAAGTTTCAGTTATAAAATAGATAAGTAATAAAGATTATAATCTCCAGTATTGTGTATTTGAAAGTTACTAAGAGTAGATCTTTAAAATTTTCATTACAATTAAACAATTTTTTGTAACTATGTGTGGTGACAGATGTTAACCAGACTCATGGTGATCATTCCTGAATATATGCAAATGTGAACTCTTATACATTTACATTTGAAACTAATCAAATGCCTTATGTTAATTATACTTCAATTAAAAAAAGGTATGTACTCACTGTTGCTATTCTACTCCCCTTTCAAGAGCTAGTAAATATTTGAATTATTTAAATTATCTGTTGGATGTAGGACTATTTCCTTGACTAGAACATAGAAGGCATTAGCCATATCTGAGATACACTTAAATAACTATTTAAATATGGCTGTAACAACTTTTATATGAAGTATGCTATTAAAGTTCAGAACATTGTGACAATACATATTAAAAGGGTATGGTCTATTCAGGGAAGTCTTTGGTGAGGATGACATGTAAATAATGTTGGTTTGGAAAACAGAGTGGAAAGGGAAATGTTTCAGGCACAGCCTACAAGCAAGCAAAGACCATGAGGCAGGATGAAGCTTGATGTAAATAAAAACAAAAATTCAAGAGGAAAGTGTTAACAGAAAAATTAGAGAGGTTGACCACAATTTGTAGGTCTGATAGGCCATTTGAAAATTCTGACTTGATCCTAAGAATAATGGAAAGCAAATTTGAGGGTTTTATGAAGTGGAGTCACATGGTTCTGATGTATGTTCATGTATGTTCATCTCACACCTTCACACAGCCAGTCAGCACCACCTGTGGGGTGCATGCTGGTCATGGAGAATTTTAACACTTCTCTAACTCAGAAGTTTAATACTGTTTGCTGAGGTGAGTCACTAGATTTTCCATGCCAGTCAGGAACACAAAGGTAAATGTAAGTCAATGCCATTATCTTGGATTAGGAAAAATACAAAACAAAGAGCAAAACCCAAGTCAATCCTATGGGGCATAATGAGAATTTGGCAAGTTAAAAGGATTTGTCTTATTTTCAGACATCTGTTCTTTCTGACATCTTGTTCCTCTCATTCCAGTCACCCCTAGAAGATTAATGGGAATAGTGTGAGCAAAGTTCAAGGGGGAAATGGAACTGATCCAAAAAAAAAAAAAAACCACATAGCTCAGGATTAACCAATGATTACAACTCAATAAAATTACATGTATCTTTCTTTCTTCCTTTTTTTTAGTAAGATAGAACAATTTTAATAGAATTTGTGGCAAACATACCAGGAAGCCTCCATCCCCCAAATATTATTTGTAATTACTTCCAATTAGTAATTTTTGAATTATCATAACAAAATACTTGGGTATTCCCAAGTATTGTTGCAAACCTCATAAAGTACCAGCCTGCTAGGTCGAACAGCAGCCATCTATAATTTTCTTTAGTACAAATACAATCACAAATAAGAAAAGCAATTTAGAGAGCTGAACTGGCCCCATTCATCCTTGCTCAGGAAGACCTGAGTGCTAAATTCAAAGGCCCACATGACAGTAAGACAGGTGAGACCCCCCTCCATATGACTCCTCTCCACATGGCCTCCTACTCAAGTGAAGGAGGGAACCATTCCAATCTCCCTCAGGTTCTTTTTGGAAATTAGCTTTGCCACTGGTGGTCTGATGCTGATGCTTGAGTTGCTTCTTTTTGTCCAACAATAATTTACTTTGAATTTCACAAGCCAAATCTTTTCAGGGACCACTGGATTTGGACCATGATTTATCCCAATGTTGAAAGGTTAATCCAGCCAAAACCCACCCTGTTGACATCTGGGCACCACTGAAGATGCCTCTTCTTGTCTATGGTTTATTGTATGTCTTCTCCACCTAAGGCAGGCTGGTAGGGGAGAAGATAAGGTTCTTCTGGGAAGAGCAGCTAATCTGTCAGACATAGGGAGTGCTTCCAAGTTCTCTGTTCCTCTCCTGTACTTCTTTGTTTGTCTTCTGCTCTGTTTGGTCTCCCCTATTTCAGTACTACTCTGCATCCTTCAATCACCTAAGAAATTCCATGCATCCCTGATACCTCAGAGGCATCACAACAAATAGGCATGCCCCATCAAGCACACAGGGAACATCAGGACACATCAGGGAACACAGCTTCCAGTGATGATCCATAAGAAACATCACTGATCCATAGCATCCTTCCCCAGAGCAGGTTCAGGACAACCATCACTTAGATGGGCCCATAAGCCAGGCATCCTTGTTTTCAGCCATGAAGAGTCCTTCTGTTTTTGGAGAGACAGCAAAGTCCCATGAGTACTCTCAGGATCTTTACCAGGAGTGCCTTGGGAGCAGATGGAAGGGGAGAGAAAGGGGCCCATGACATGCAGACCATTTCTAAGGGAGTAGGAATATGGAGTCCTAGCCAGATAGATAGGGCTGCCTTCTTAATACTAGGGATTTAGGTTCATTGTAAGAAGAGCTTTCCACCACAACAGTGCTGAATCTCTGGTGAGAGCCACTCAGGATACGTGACACAACTCTATCTTTGATGACAGTCTAAAATGGGGAACCAACTCATCTTTAGAATCAGATGGACCTGGGTAATAATCTCAGCTCTATAATTTATAAATGTATGCAACATTGGGCAAGTCACTTAACCTCCCTGAGCCTCATCTTGTACCCTAAATGGCACCAAGAAATGATGATTATATGAAATCAACTCTGTCTTCCTGGGTGGACAGCTCCACATTTTCATAGATGTCTTCAGAAGAATCATTATTTGCTGAAACACCACTATTCACTAGGTTCTGTATATTATCTCATTTAATCATAATAGCCAACCTAGGAGAACATCAGCTACTACTCCTTCAGTATAGGCAGAATTCACCAAGATGTCAACTCAGGCAGATTTCAGAGCCCACATTCACCCCTTGCTGTCACAGAGGTTATGGAGTTTTCACTATTCATTTCTTAACTTATACTTTTAAGTAGGCATTTTTATTCTATCCAGTGCTACTGTCTGAATTTTGTTATTTCTAGTTGTTTTCCAGTAATCACAACCTATTTATAAAACCTTTAACCATAACCCCACTGTGGAAAAAATGTGATAGTAATACTTCCACCTGACTCCAAACCCTAAAAGTTATTGCATATTCTCAGTCAGCCTCAGTTTCTCTTCTAGGTGGGAATCTCTCTACAAGTAATGATGAAAAGAAAAGATGCTATGTACACTGCCAACTCCAACCTCCCACAAATAGAGGGGTCCTGGCAATACTGAACACACCTACCTTATGACATTTTGCTTGTTGGGATCATAAAGAGACATGAAGAGTTCAGAGTCTTCCCCAATTCTGCACACAAAATTCCTCACGAAGACATAGAGACTGTGGGTGGGAGATGTGGAGATTCGGGAATATGTTCCATAATCTGCCTGGTCTTTGTACTAAGAGGTGAAAAGAATATAGGAAGATGAAGAAGATTAGCCCAGGACCACTAAGGACAACATAAAGATTTTCCAGGATATTGGGAGTCATCTAAGTTTCAAAGATTCTGGCATTACACTCAACTCTACCACCAAAGTTTTTGCAATCTGAGCCTTACAGAAATCACCTTGACATTCTTGACCCTGATTTTTCCATCTGCAGAACTACCACCATGGACCTAGCCTTTCTTATGAAGTAAATGCCACAAGAGTCACCGACTATTTAAAAAGCCCTTAAATGAATTTCATCAAAACTAAAAATTTTTGCTTTTTGAAAGACACTTTTAAAAAAATGAAAACTCCAGGCACAGACTGGAAGAAAATATATATTTAAAACATTTAGCTGATAAAGAATTTTTATTCAAAATATACAGTCTTATAATTCAATGATAAGAAAATCAATCCAATTAAAACAGGCAAAATATTGGGGCCTCAATGATTGTGCAGGCAGTTGAGCGCAGCGCTGTGAAGCTGTCCACAGCCTCCACAGTGCCGGTTTGATCCCCACCGGCCTTGGAGCAACCCACATGGTGAGCAGACCTCTTCTGCCATGCTTGCTGCTCCCCTAAGCAGTGTATTTCGCCAGTCTGCCTGTTCTGTTCCCTTCTCTGTCTCTGGTGAATCCTCTCACCCTCCCCCATTACACCCCCCCCCCCCCGTGCATCTGGACTGTACCCCGGCTCTTGTATAAATAAAGATAATAAATTTTAAAAAAAAACTTAAAAAAATAAAATAAAAAACAGGCAAAATATTTAAGCAGACATTTCACAAAAGAAGGTACAAAAGACTATGACCAGTAAGCTCAACATCACTAGTCATTCTGGGAAATGTAAATTAAAACCATAATGAGCTACCATTACACAATGACTAGAATGACAAAAGTTAAAAGACTGACAATACCAAGTGTTGAAAAGAATACAGAGCAACCATAACTCTCACATATTGCTGATGGGAACGCAAAATTATACAATCATTTATGGAAATAGAATGGCAACACCTTAAAAAGTTGAACATACAACTTACATGCTCCAGCAATTCTTTTGCTAGGTGTTACCCAAAAAGAATGAGAATATTTGTCCACAAAAGATATGTATGCAAATAACCTTAATAGAATCTTAACAATACTGGAAAAAAATCAAATATCCAACAACTTAATGGTATATCAATTCAACAATGAAAAGGGAAAAACATTACTATACATAACATGAACCTCAAAAACACCATGCTGAGTGAAAGAAGTCAAACAGAAAAAAAACTAAATTTGTATTATTATATAAAATTCTAGGAAAGGCAAATTGTAGTCATAGAAAGAAAATTAGGGGTTACCTGGGGCTTGGGGTTGGGGAAAGAGATTGACTACAAAGGCACAGGAAAAAAGCATTTAGGATGATGGAATCATTCTGTGTCTATGGTGTATATTATGGCATAGTTTACCTAACACACTAAATATTAATAAACTTCATTAATTTGTAAGTGAACTGTAAATGGAAAGTTTAAAATGAATTTTGACAAATTAACTACACCTAAATTAAAAATAAAGTTACTTTCAATTAATACATGGTGGATAAAATGATTTTTAAATTATAAGTCAGATTATGTTAACCCTTTCTTAAACTCTTTCATTGCCTCCTCACCACACTGGGAATAACATCTTAACTCTTTTCCATGACCCTGCAAGCATTATGAGAGCTGGTTCCTGCTATCTACCATTTATTTTGAAGCACTCTCTTAATCACTGCCCTTCCCACTGTTTACCATTGTATCTCCATACTGGCCTCTCTATACCTTGAACAATCAGAACTCAGACCTTCCTCAGGGTCTTCGCACTTGCTATTTTCTCTGCCTTGAATACCTTGTCCCCATGTCACTCATGAGCAAAGCCTTTCTTGATGGTGCCTTTTAAAATAGCCCCCACTTCATTCTGATTCAGATAACTTGAGTTTATTGCCTTTAAGTAAGGTTACCACCATCTGGAATTAATTTGTCCTTTTATTTGCTTACTTTTTGAGTGGCTTTCTTCTCTCCTCCCCTCTGGCAAATAAAAGCTCTGTGAGAGTGAGAAATTTGCCTACCATTAAACTACCTGTGAGATGGCTGCTGAATGAATTACCAATCTGAGCACAAAAAAAAAAAATGCAGTAAAATGCATGTGGTTAATAATCATCCCAGGTCACAGGACAGATGTACCCTTGAATAATATACAGTCTGGCTAATTAGCCCATTATCTCTAGTTTATGATGTGTTAAATGCCTGCTTTGCTTGGACAAAGTCTATTTCACTAAGCTCACCATTTCTTCCTTGATACGCTCTGTGATTTTATCAGTAGCTTCTTCGTGTGCATGGAATAAGCTGATGACACTGGTATTATCAGGGTCCAAGATATTCCCATCTTCATCTCTGACAATCAGATCAAGTTCAAGGATTCTGAAAAGCAAAAACAGGAGGGGAGGATAAATCAGGGTTGTGGAATCATTTGGATATTGGCAAGTATTTTTTACTTGAAAGCTTACCTGATTTCTATGGATCATAGAGGCCCACAGAGCAGCTCCACACTGATAGCCTCACATTCAGCTGTGAGTCACATTGGTATAGTTCAGTCTCTTTGGGAGGTAATTGTGGCAGTGCATATTAAAAATTTTGAAAGTGTATTTCCTGTGATATTGAAATACTCCACACTTTAACAAGGATGTGTTTTTTTGAAGTATCGTTTGCTTCAGTACTTCACAACACTTCAGCAAAATGTTGTGAAAAAAGTCTCTACCCAGAGGGGTAGGGCTAGATAAATTGGTCTGCAATGGAATTCCATGTAGAAGATTTTTAATGATTTATCATTTTTAAATGATATCATTTTAATGTGTTCAATGATGTGTCCCAGTGAAAAATATTAAATATGGAAAGATGCATACAGTGTTTTTTTTAATTTTTTTTAATTTATTTTTGCATAGAACTGGAGTGTAGACTAGAGGTATGAGGGATGAGAGGACTCATCAGAGACAGAGTGAGGAGCACTCTGTGCTAGATATACTGAAATACACTGCTGAGGGGAGCAGTGGCAAGACAGGAAAGGTTTGGTGCACCATATTTGGATAAGCTCCCTGGCTAGGGATAGAACTCAGGCCGTGGCAATGACAGTGCTGAGATTTAACCCCTAGACCACCAGGGAAGCCTCCATACAGTGTGTTTTATGTTTAAAAAAAAGCGCCAGATATGTCACCTGTATGCATGTACACAATTAACAATGAACAAGAAAAATCTGGCTAAAAGCACCAAACTACCAATATGGGCACACCTATGAAAACAGGCAGAGCCTTGGGACCTGGGAGAGTACAGGAGTTAAAGGAAGCATACGTTTATCTCAACTTGCTTAATACTAATATAATGTAGCAAATATAAAAATATAACATAATATAATATCAGATAAGTTATTCCTATGTTAGTTATTCAATGACAATCTGATAATAGCAGAGACTGGAAATCTCAGATACATTGATTGCTCTTCCCTCTTTGGCAGTGATTTGTTTCAACTCACTCTGCCATTCTGAGTGGCACCATTGATACTGATAACAGCATACACACAACATGTGTGATAAGCTCACATACAGTTAATGTCTCACATATATTCATTCAACCCTTATAACAAGCCTATGAGGAGGTACTATTACTATTCCCTTGTTTACAATGAAGAAAATAATGAGGATACGGGAAATAATTTACTCAAGTTGACGTAACTATTGATAGCTAAAAGTAACAAGAACTTACTAGTTCGCACTCTTAACCTCCATGGCATAGTTTCTAAATAGGGGACATTCAGGAGCAGAGTTGGCTGGGGAATGGGGTAGGTTTGCAGAGGCCTGTACTTAAAGCTGGTTTTGCATTTGATATTGAGATGGAAGACTTCAGCTATCCATGAAAAAAGGTAGAGAGAGGTGGCTAATGGAGTCTTTGAGGTGGCCAACAGGGGTTGTCAGAACAAATGAAGGAAACCAAGTTTTTAATCTCTTATTGAAAATCAGATTGAGAGGCACATTACTCATTTCATTCAAATGTAATCAATGGGGAGCCAAGGTTCACCTGTTTGTCCACATTCATTAAGAAATTAACTTCCAACTAGATATGACTCAATGTTGCACAGCTATGTGGCCCATGGGGAGATGCTACAGGAATAAATACTTTCAACTAATGCTGAGCAGAGGCTCATGTGACCTCAGGAAAGATGGATCATAGGTGTTACATAATTTAATGCCAAGAGCTCCAGCTCTTTCCCTTCAAAATGTATCAAAGTGGATTTGGTTGTATGAATAAAACATTTTCTGCGGAGTCCAACTCTGAGGGTTTGGAAGAGTCACTGGGGATTCTTCACTCCTTGGATATTTAAGAGCTCATACATTACTAGTCTCACTTGGAAATTTGCGCGTTTTAGTAATCACAGGGCAGAACTGAGGAGACTCCCACAACCCAAGTTCAGGAGAAGCTGCAGGTCATTTATTTTGAAGCACTCGTATTGACATTTTTCTCTGGAGGTAGCCCTACTGCTCTTTCCTATTCAAGAAAGTGATAAATGAACCTAAGATGAGGACAGTGGGAAAGTTCCACTATATACATCTTTTCAAATAAATTATTTTAAGGAAAAGAACACAATAATGGCTCCTGTTGAGGATCCCCATCACGCTCTGGACAAATTAAACTTCTTCACTTGGCATGTAGGTGACAAGATTCCAATCAGTCTGCATTTTTTTTTTTTTGTCTATGTTCAGCAATTCCCAATTTCATATTCTCTCTCTCTCTCTCGCCCACCCTAACCTCTTTTTCTCTCTCCTGCTCTGATTTTTTTCACCTAATAATGCCAGTCTTGTTAAACTCAGGGCATTCATTCATGCTTTCTCTTCGTGAAATGCACGGCTTCCTATTCTAGTCTGTTTACTTCTCTCTACCCCCCTTAGTAATCTACACAGTCCTAAGAAGGAAAGAGAGCACAATAGTTAAATACTTGAAATCTGGAACTGTTCGGTGCATATTCCAGAGCATCTTGGGCAAAATGACCTAAGCATTCTGTGTGCCTCAGTTTTCTCACTTGAGAAATAGGGATGATCATGACCTAACTTACACAGTTGTCATGAAACTATACTGAGTTAATAAATGAAAAGGACTTAAAACAGTGCCTGGCAGATAGTAGCAGTCAATAAGTCATTATTAGCTCTCACTGTTTGCTTTTTGTTGCTAAATATAGAAGGTGTATGTTGTAAATATAGAAGGTATATAAAGGGGCCTATCTGGTGCTCCATAAAAGATTGATGTCTGCATGAAGGGTGAGAGTAAATGAGATGAAATAGAACAGTTCTTCCCAGTCCTCCAGCACTGACGTACTGAAGTGCCTCCCTGGCCCCAAAGCCTGAGACTCACTGACACCTGGCGCATAGGTCAGTATTCTGGCTTTCAGGAGCAGCCCACCCCACATCAGAGCTCTGAGCCGCCAAGACACGAGGTCAGTGTTAATTTAAGGAGACCAAATCTCTCTCACTTTCACCTGAAGTATTCGGGGAAGGAGGCAAGAAGCCAGAGTCCTTAGCTCAGGTCCTCAGTCTCTCACTTTCCAGAAGGAAATGGACTGAAACTGAAAGCACAAGTTTGGGTCTGGGCGATGCCGCAGAGTAAGTCTTATTTGGGGAGAGCTCTCTTTCCTCTCTCTCTCCCATTGCTATGTTCCTCCACTCATTCTGTGATTACTCACAAAGCTTTTGCTGTGTGCAGACCCTGTTCCCATCACATATAAATGAATTAGAGGGTCACTGTCTTAGAGAAGCTCCCAGCAAGCAGGGGAGACAGGCCCAGTAAGGGCCTCTGTGATTACCTTCTGGGTGCTTAGGGCCTGTAAAAGCACTTCACCCAACCAGAAATGGGAGGGGGGAAATCAAGGAAGGCTTCCTTGGTCCTTATTCTTAAGAGCCCTAATAAGGAACAGCTAAAGGTCAAAGATGCCATTGTAGTAAAAATCATGCTCAGCTGTTAGTGTCCCCCGTACCTCCACCATGGTGACAAAAGCTGTGTAGCAAATTCATCCACTTCTAGATGATGTGCATTATAACCATATCAGGATGAGCTAGCCAACAGGGGAACCAGTAGAGAAACTGCTCCAAGGATGGGAAGCAACTAGAAGTTGACCCATATACTTTCCTCTTAGGGTCCTCTTCTAAGTACATATGACAAGAAAAAGAAAGTCTAGCTACTGGGAAAATTTCTTTGTATTCCCAGTAATGGGCTCTTTCAACTTCTTCTTAAGCCCCTGTTTGAGCTTTCTGACCCACTTTGCAGGTTCTTGCACACGCCATGCACTGTCATGCACTCCAACTATCCCCTCTCTTTTATCTATTTTTTTAACCTGCTTTTCTTACTTTATTTTTCAAAATTCAGCTTGGAGTCACTTTTTTTTCAGGAAAACACCTTTGACTTACTTCTCTAAATCAAATTAAGAGTATTCTTGCTTCCTAAGCCATCAAACTTACCACAGAATTTAACAAATGCTTACTTGTAGTTCACTCCTAACTGGACTGCAGTTCCTTAGTGGACAAAGACTTATTTCTACAGCTTCAACATCTAGCAGGAAATAATGAGAATCACAAGTGCTCAGTATATGTCAGTTGTTAGACTGACTAAATAAAGGAGTAAAATGTTTGGAAGGCATTCAACCACCAGGAGGGAGGGGAGGCCTTTACAGTTCTCAAATGCTTTCCAAGTAGCATGGTACACGACCCCTGGCTCTGGAGCTAGACTACTTGAGTTTAAATTCTGGTTCTGCTATTTACCAGCTGTGTCACTAGTAGTGACTCTGGACAAGTCATTTAACCTCTTTTCAGTTTCTTCATCTGAGAAAAATGAGGATAATAAAGCTACATGTCCCATAGAGTTGTTAGAAGAATTAGATGAGACAATGCATGTAAAACACTTAGCATCAAGCTTCATACACAAGTACGGATTGTTAGTTATAAAGTTGTTGTCATTACTACTGTTACCAGTGGGTTGTCCTGCTTCAGAGATGCTTTCATAGTCTCCTTAATTTCACAGCATTCAAACTCCAACCAATTTCTGCTTCCTCCCTTTTGAGGAAATGCTTTTGTAGCTGTTCACATGAGTTCATTGATGGCATGTGGCTTGGATAATTTAGGGTGGGAGTAGTGACATTAGGTCTCACAGTGGGACTTACAGGAGAGTTTTGTAAATGCAGGAATAAAATGACAACTAAGCTGAAGTGAACCAGCATGACTGTGCTCTGCAGGCCCTTGGAAGCAGGTTAAATGAGTGTCTTAAATCTCTAAGCCTGGTAATAACCACTGTAGAAGCAGGCACTCTCTCCATTAGTATGTTCATGATCCCATGAAGGGGAAAGTGAAGGCACACAAACATGGTCTTTGGTAACAGCATTCTCCTAAATTGAAAGTGAAAACTCACAACTAAAAATGAAACTAGTCTTCCTGGGAGGAAAAGAAGGAAGGGGGAGGGTAGGAGAAGAAGGGATCTTTTAGAAGGAAAGAGTGGTTACTTGTTGCCATAGTCAATCTTGGATGTGACTTTCTGCTTCAGTTCCTTCAGCTCATCCTTGGGCAGAGTTCCTGAGAGGAGCTGCGACCGCCACTCCATCAGGTCATACATCATGGACTGCACCTGGAGGAAGCGCTCCTTTTTGCTTGCCTAGGAGACAGGAAAGAATCTTCAATTGCCTCTGCCCATGGTACTTGGACATCTATTTGGCAAACTGTGCCAAAGTCAGGAGGGCATTCTCAGGGATCATGGCCTGGCTTTCTCTCCAGCTACAAAGGGATTGGGAGTTGATCATAGCATTGACATGTTTCCTCCCTCTGTGCCACAGGAGGTTCCAAAAGCAAAAGTAATAACCTCAATCACTCCTTGGTTACAGACTGCTATCTGAAAAGATACTTGCTAAGCAGGAATGCCATGAACATTGGTCACATGCGGGTTCCAGAACTCAATTCCTTAAAAGCTTCTCACCTTTCATTTAACTGGTAGTGAGGCCTATTTCTAGGGCAGTGTTGCTCTAGAAGGACACAGACACAGGATCAAATGCTATGGACCTATGTTGTGATTCTTTTCTGTCCTTCCACTCCTCTCTTCAATGGAAAAAGAATGTTGTAGTTTCATGGTAATATGTCTTTCACCCTTTTTGAGACAGTCTCTGGCTCAGTGCTTTTGACAGGTACTATAGCAAGAATTTAATAACAGTGTCTTACTTTCACTATATTAATTTGATTAAGTTCTGCTAATTGGGCCAAGTAGTTTCGGTTTTCCATTTGGGAACCATTTACAGAATAATGAAAAATAGATATATTTGTCCCTGCTTCTGGTCATAGAGCTCCTAAAACTCTTGGAATTTCCCGAGTGATTAAAGTTCCTTTTCTTATTATAATGAGGTTCTTCTGACCAAACCTGAGTTTATACTAATGATGTGGCTTTTGGTCAGGGACTTTGAGAACTTCAGGGACTGGATTTTTAAAGCCCACTCTCCTCATATCCTCTACACCCAACCTCAGGGGGAGATGATTTAGATATTGAATTCATTTGCCAATGGCTAGTACTTTAATTAATCAAGACTATGGAATAAAATATGGATTAAAAACTCTTGAACAACAAAGTTCAAGTAACTTCCCAAATAGTCACTTGGATGTTCTGAGAAGGTGGTATGAACACAAAAGGTACAGAAGCTTGTGGCCCCACCCCCACCAGTATCTTCTATGTATCTCTTCCATTAGATTGTTTCTGAGTTGCATCTTTTATAATAAAACTGTAATTGTTGTAAGTATAGTGTTTCTTGTGAGTTTTTCTAGGGAGTTATAAAAACTGAGGTGGAGGTGGGATGGAATTTGTACCACTTTTAGATAGAAGTATGGATAGTTCAGAACCCAGAACTTAAAATGAGAACAATATTGTAGGACTGAACCCTTAACCCTATGGATTCTGACACTAACTGTAGGTAGTCTGTATTAAAATTGACTTGTGCCGCATCGGGTTGGTATTGGAGAATTAGAGAACTGTTGGAATGACACTGTATGCAACAAAATTCCTTATGTAAATTACTTAAGTTTACTCCAAAGGGAGACAAGCTATTAAGTCAATATTTCACAGGTGTTATGTAGATGTGACAAGAATGATAAAGGTGATACTGGAATGTAGGAAGTTGAAGGATCTCTTTACCATAGAAAAGAGCATGATGACTTGCATTCAAAGATCCCTTAAGGGAAAATGTCAAGCTTCCATTGTAATGTGATGTGATTTTATTAAAAGGGTATTAGGGTAAATGAACACTTAGGCTACAATTTGTCCCTAAACTTTCTTAACACCTTTTGAGAAATTTGTAGAATTAGATGTTCCACTTACCATTTTATTTAGAAATGTTTCTATATTGCAGTCAAAATTCATGATCTACAGGTGAGTCTAGAATGGCTGTGTACACCAACAAGTGCTATAGCAAGTGTGCAGGAAATCTTGGTTGATATTTTTACTCTCAGTTTAATGGTTTTCTTAGCTAATTGCTTTCATTAGGAACTTTAGAAGCATCAAAAGAGGATTTAAAATTATACTTGCTTCAATACAGGGAAAACACATGCAAAATGCACTTTTATTTTTCCAGGGTCAAAGCCTCCTCATAGATCTGAGGACAATATTCATTATTTAATTAATACATGAGAACAGTATTTCTCAAGGTGTTATCAGCAAACCACCAAATCAAATCCTCACTAATATGGATTAGTGAGCCCCTCTGAAGGAAGCTTTATTTTTTAATTATCTTTCAAGGTAATTTTTACACATATTCAAGTTGGCCAAATTTTGTAAAACCAACTCTTTATTGGGGTTGTGTCACTAATTCACTGTGTGGCTTCAAGAAAGTCACATAACCTCCCTGGGCCTTGATATTCTCATAAATAACATGTTCTACTCTGTCACCAAAGCCACCTTGACCTGTGCTGCTCAAGACTAAATTCCAAGCCTGAACCCAACTGAAGACTGCAAGAAGCTTCTGTCCCAAGTATCACGTTTTGAAATCTTACCACATAGAGCTGTTTCCAGATGCTCCCCCATTCCCAAAGTGTTGTTGCCACTTCTTGTGCCAGAGGAATTTCTGCAGGGATAATGTTCTCAATATTTCTATTTAAGGTGGGAGAGAAAATTGTGTGAAATTGAGATCCAGGTGCTAACAAGATAAAATGTGGGCAGATTTGCATTAAACTGCAGCTGCTGAGAGGGGCTTTGTTGGCTTGAGACTGAACTGCCTCCAGTACCCTCACCAATTACACGATGCAAATGAAGGGACTTCCTCCTTAATTTCCTTCCTCACTAGGGTGGGGCCTCTGTGCTCATTATTCAGGACTAAACTACTTAAATACAGTTCAAAGGCAGGTGCCAGAGAAAAGTTCGATTCTCCAAACCTGTTAATACATCCTCAGAATCAGATCTGAACACGAATCAATTTGGATTAGATCTCCCTTAGAGTGAGAGAAGGAGACACACAAATAAACATGGGTATGAAGATGGGTCAAATGAGCATCCTTCACATCTGCCAAGTCGGGTTTTCAAAGTAAACAGGACAGAGACATCCGTGAGCCACTGGAGGGTCAAGTCTGGCAAGAAACGGCAAATACCTTCTTTTCTCAATTGTCACTTCCTTGATGTGGATGAAAGATTTAGGAAAAATCCCCTGTTGGAAATAGGATAAGATAGAATAGAATAATAAATAAAGTGATAAAATGTCATTCTGAAATAACTGACCCCCGGTCCTCATTATTTGTCAAAAACTACTGAGTGCAAAACCTTCAAAATTTAAAGGAATGATCCCAGAATCAGATAAAGCAGAAGGTGGATCATGGATCCACTCACTTAGGTATAGTTTCCATTCAGTTCTCCATCAATTCCTAGATATCTCACAATAGCTTTGCATTCTGGGGTATACTCCAACTCATATTCATTCAACAAGAGGGGCAACAAGGGAGCACTTGAAAGACAGCACTCTGCTGCTCCCCTTTTCTGCCCAATTTCTGGAAAGCAGTCACTTTCATAGTCACAGCTCTAAGGTCAGCTCGTGAAGCAATAGTGCCCCTGACTGCCCATGAGCTATCTAAACTTAGGACCTGTTATTCCCTGGATTACTTTATTGTGCATCAGAAAGCTGAGTAGGCTCATGCTTCCCAAACACAGCATGTCAGGGTGTTACACAGACATCTCAAGGGAAAAAAGGAGGAAGCATTTATTATTTCTCTGCTCCATAAAAAAGGCTTGCTTAAGAAGAGAAGTATATCAATTACTTGGAAATGCCTTCATAAATTCAACCAACAGGCACACTGGGAACATCCAATCAGTCCCTGGACTAGTCACCATGAGTGATCAGGAGATGAGCAAATCTCTCATGGAGATGAAGGTATAATGTGGGGATGGAACAAGTAAAACACTGAGAGGAGAGACTGGACCTGTCTTTTCTATGTCAGATTGGATTTATAAGTGAGGAAATGATTAAGACCTCAAATACCTTTAAAGGAAGGCAGTGGATAAAAATTTTCACATGGTAAATGTGCAATTCCATAGGGACTACAGCAGGGAGCAGTCATGTGTGACTGATATGTTGAGAAAAGTTTCTGGTAGAAGACAGTTCTAGAGATCAGCCTTAATGAATGAGTGAAAGGCACTGGCAGGCACATATAGGACAAGGAGTAAAGGTGGAAAAGCACAGGACACTTTGAGGGAAGATCCATTTGTTGAGAAGCAATGATGGAAGATAAGTGCCATGTAAAGACATCCAGTGATCCCTAGTAAAGCAAATGGACCTTACCTGTAACATTTTGTGTTTTATGAGGTACCCCCTATACCAGTCTGCAAAGAGAAAACAAAAAAAATGAGTTGTTTATCTATTCTGACAAGTGTGTTCCTGGTTTGTTGTTGTTCCATCTGTTTGTTTGTTTATAACTTGCAAAGAAACAACAGAGAGTTATTTTAGACCTTAATTACAGATCAGACTAGATCCCTTATAATCTATTGAAGTGATTGTCAACATCTCAAAAAAAAAAAATTCACATAAAATGTAAGTTTCCTTTGTTTGAAAAAGCAGATGTCCCAGCAATGGTGGCCAACACCCTACCACCACCTGTGACTATAGTTTCTTAGTGCTAAAGGGAACCAGTCCCATCAGACAGATGCCTACACTCAACCAGCCTCTACCCAGCCCTTGACTCATTTCTATTACCTACCTGGGTCCTGTGTTTCACTGCATATTTTCGAACTCTGTCTGAGGGACATAAAACAGCTGAGGATTTGGGAAAATATCCTAAAATAATAACAGTTCTGAAGCATCAAATGGTGTCTAAAATGTGATTTGCAAAAGTTAATCATTATGAAATAACAAGTTTAGGGATGAGTAAAAGGATGGTGGGAATTTGAAAAGATTCTTTATTGCAGGAATATCAAAAGTGATTCAATTAAGAGATATTCAAATCACACACAATCCTCTGACAAAACTAGCCTCAGTGTAGCAAGTGTTGATGACCATAATGAGTCCACTGGCCTCTGAAATTATTCAAGCACAGCCAAGTGAAGGCATTTGTCATTTTTGTAAATAAAAATGCGTCTGTCCTGGGAGCCTCATTAGCAAACCCTCATTACTGGACTGACAGCTTGTTGTTGAAATTTGTTCTCAACAGACATACATGCAAGACCCCAAAACAAACAATCTGAAATGCAAGGCCACCCCTCACCATCATGAAACAGCTTGAGGTCTTGATCCTAAAGGAAGTTCTAGAGGAACAGGAGCCCACAATAGCTCCTATCAGAGATACAGAAAGTAGAGAGGAAGGAGAGAGAGAAAATAGAAAGAAAGGAAAAGAAATTGGAAAGAAATAATCTCAGGTTTTAAATAAACCTGGAATAAATAAGCACTCTTCCTCTATGAAGCCTTTTTAATCTTCATAACAACCATGTAAATATAGGAACTATATTCACCCATTTTATACAGGAGTGCTCTGCTTGAGGCAGAGAGGTTAAATGACTGGCACAGTTCATACACCTAGTAAATGACAATGTCCTTGAATGTAACCTAGAAGGTTTCCTGGTTCCCAGAACTTAGATTCACTCCTGAGTGAGGAATCTGCAGTCTCTTACCTCCTGCACCCAGATGCTGACTCCTAGATTCAAGTTCAGGCTGCCCTGATTGTGCACTTACTATGTGCATGACACTGGACAAGGTACTTTTAGAAATAAATCTCTAGAGATCCTTTGTGAGAACAAAAAATCTTAATAATCCACATACCAATTCCCCAGCTATCTAGAACCATCTAACAGACTTTTGAACATTATATTTTCAAAGTATTCATGAACCTGGTAATCATGAATCAAATTCGTGTGCCAGCTCTTTCTAAGAAGGTATTTTGTATACTTATTGCAAGGATACATAAAATAAAACTAATAAAGTAGAACTAAAAACCAAAAACCAGAACCCAAGAAGTTAGAAGAAAGGACAGTAATCCCAAAGACAAGTAAATGTGGCTTGAATGTGCTAAGGCAGCCTTTCTGAAACTGCAGCGCTAGACCAGATAAGGATAGCAAGACTACCCGCAACGTGACTGGTCAGTTTATTGCCTTTAAACTCTCTCCAGAGAAATTGCATGAAAAGAAGATGAAGATATTGCTCTGGATTGTGAAAGACAGGACACAAAAAATAATTCCCAAGGTTTTTGCATTGTCTTTGCTGGCTTGAGATGAAGAGAAAGAAGGTCTCCAGGTGTGGGGTGAGAAAACAATCCTTGGCTCTCTGTGTGACTCCAGGAGAGTCATGTCTCATCCCTAATTCTAGGTTCCTATCTGTAAACCAGAGGTCCCCTGCCTGTTTTTCAGACCTTGCATTTACTAGCACACAGAGACATGAAAGAAAATTGTCCCGACATTTTTATTTTCATTCATTGCATTCAGTGAACTCTCTGCCCCTTCCCCACCATTTGCTCATCTGTCACCAGGTAGAACTAGATTTGCACAAGAGATGTGCACTGTGGAAAGGGGGCACTTCCAGTTTCATTCACTCTGTGTGTGAAAGTATTTAATAAGGCCAGACAGGGAAACTTTAGGGGCCTGGATACTGAAAAGCACATGACATCCCCTCATATGGAC
Source organism: Talpa europaea (assembly GCF_964194135.1). Lineage (NCBI taxonomy): Eukaryota > Metazoa > Chordata > Mammalia > Eulipotyphla > Talpidae > Talpa > Talpa europaea. The sequence goes on from NC_140076.1 coordinate 36,895,404, forward strand.
CCTGCCCACCCAAATAACAATAATACTAAAGCATAAAAAAAGTGTAAGGAAAGTGAACAAAGTTCTCACTTTCCCCATGATGACTCCTTGAAAGTTGCTTTGAAATATCAAATCCTTTGCTCCCAAAAGACCTTTTTTTGTTTTCTTTTTGTTTTGCATCTGTGTGTGTGTTTGTGCCTGTGTGTGTGTGTTACACGTTTGGGTTTGGAATGCCCATGTGTGTGCACATGTGTGTATGTGTATGTGTGTGTGTACATGTGGACCCCTGCACGAAACCTGTAGCACTCCTTTTGAAGTAGCATATAGCTAGTACAATACTGGAAGAGGCAATTTGTCCTGCCGGTTGCTGTCAGGAGTAACAAGCTAATGTGCTATAAAAGACATAGCACAGTGCCTATATCTGACACCAAAAGGTGTCTGGTTCTGTCGGTGACCACATTTCTCTTACTCTTTCCTTGAGGAGGCCTTCTTGACAGACCTGCCATCTGCTTACCCCTCATTCCTAGCCCAGGGCAGGTGGAGGACCCTGTCTGAGGGATTAACAGGGAGAAGGATGGGGACTGAGTGCTCAGCCCACTCCAATGTCTGTTCAGCCCAATCACAGGAAACACTCTATGCCTTCCATGCCATACAAGGATTATAGGAAGAGCCAGGCAACAAAAGAATTCTGTTGGTCCAGCAGGGCCACTGAGGTCTGGGAAATCCTGACTGTGGTCAACACATTGAGCTCTTATGCCCCAGTTATGCACCCGATATCAATTTTATCAGTGATATAGATGATATATTGACTTCAAATTGCCTGAATCATGAGTTGAAAGACATTAGCCTTTGTGAAAATTTTAGAAATACTCTATCACCGCCACCATCATGGGTGAACACCATCATGGGTGAGCCCAATAGGCACTGGGTTTCGCAAGGGGATACTCCTTCTGTGGGAATAAAGGGATGTTGCCTTGCTCCCAGTTTGATGAGAGGATTGAGGAGTGCAATCAACCACAAAGGTGCAATGCATCAACCACATAATTATACATAGCAGTTCTCCTAGAAGCAGGAGCACAATTTTCTGAGCCCTTCAAAACCTTATTTGCTCTTATAATGGCATTGATACTACTAAAGAAGTGTCTCTAGAAAGTGTCACAGACCTAACCAGTCCCATAGCTGTGGCAAATGGAGAGCATAATGAACCTCAAACCCTCCAGTTAAGTCTTCGCTATATAAGCATAAATTCCTAAAACAACAAAGCATTATTAAACTCTAATATCTAATAAGAGAAAAATGCATTTAAACAAACAACACAAATTCCAAGACAGGACTAGAGGTATTGGGCATGAACTGCAGGGGTCCCAATATTGTGCACCAAGGGTCTCAGAATCCAAAGGGTGCATGGGCCAGTGACTCACCTCCACAGGTCTCCTGTATTCGTACCACATCGCCAACCTGCAGGGAGAGCTGGGGGGCTCCACTGCCTTGGAAGTTGTATATGGCTGTAAAATGAAAGAGATGCAGCCAGGTAAGACCTCTTGATTCCATGCTCCAGATTCTAGAATCACTTTTCCTTCCCGCTCTTCTGGCCTGAGTCTATACCATGTCCATGCAGACGGAGTAAACAAAATAGGTGCAGAAACCCATTGCCTAACACAGGAGTCAACATAGGCCCAAAGTGGCCTTTTTTTAAAAGATTTATTTATATTTTTTAAAGCAGAGTACTTGATTTTATTTTTTAAAGATTTATTTATTTATAAAAGCACTGGAGTACAGGCTGGAGGCGCAGGAGGGTGAGAGAATTCACCAGAGACACCGCGGGAAGCAGAACAGGCAGAAGGACCTAAATACACTGCTGAGAGGAGCAGCAAGCGAGAGAGGAGAGGTCTGCCGCTCCATGTGGGAATCTCCCTGGCCAGCCGGGAATCGAACCCGCGCTGCAGAGGCTGCGGACAGCCTCACAGTGCTGTGCTCAACCGGCTGTACCACCGAGGAGGCCCTAAAGATTTATTTATTTATGCACACAAGAACTGTGGTACAGGCCATAGGGGTGGGAGGTAAGAGGATTCACCAGAGACAGAATGGGTTACAGAATAGAAAGATTTACTGAAATACACTGCTGAGGGGAGCAACAGGCAAGTCAGGAGAGGTCGACTTGCCATGTGGGCAACTCCCTGGCTGGGGATCGAACTTGTGCTGCAATGGCTGTGCACAGCTTCATAGGTTGCATCTTAACCCCTTGAGCTACCAGGGAGGCCCCCAGAGTGGCTTCTAAAGACCTCTTCCTAGCACAGGTCCTACACTCCAATCTAAGTGACAAGGAGAGTGTTCATATCATCTATCATGTGTTGCCCTCTTACTATACATCAGGCATCAACCTCATAGCAACCTGTGAGGTATAAACTATAGTGCCATTTTACAGATGAGGAAACAGAGGCCACAAGAGGGTAAATAATTTGACTAAAGTTATCAGGTTATGAAGTAGGAGGAAAGTCAGTATCTAACTTGTATATGCCAACTGTTATGATGGCTATTTGCTTCTCTCCAATTACTCCACCCTGATGACAACAGCCTAAAATGTTAATCTCTCTACTGCTCAATGACCGCAGTTTTCATCATCTAAATATGTCTTTCTTCCATCCAGGTCTAACCAACCTCTGCTCCTTTATCAAAAGATGTCTCAGAGGCCTCCCTGGCAGTGCAAGGGTTTAAGCACAACACTATGAAGCTGTTGCAGCCTCTGCAGCACAAGTTCTATCTCTGGCCAGCCAGTGAGCAACCCACATGGCGCAGCAGACCTCTCCTGACTCGCCCGCTGCTCCCATCAGCAGTGTTTTCAGCCAATCTGCCTGTTCTGTTCCCCACTCTGTCTCTGGTGAATCCTCTCACCCTCTACACCTCTGGCTCATACCCAGTTCTTATAAGAATAAACAAATAAATCTTAAAAAAAAAAAAAAAGGCAAAAGAGCTACTTACTTCAATGTGGGGCAATATATGTAAATTTGGGCAAACAATAATCCCACCAATAAGCCCAACAGGAATGATTTAGGAGTGAAATGCTTTGGAGAACAAGAATTTTGAAGAAGACCCATATTTACCAGGGACTACACCAAGCAGTGTAGAATGTCTAGCACAGGGTTAGATACATGCTAAACAGATATGAGAAAATACTAAGCTCACAACTCTGACTGATTTTCAAAGTGCATGAAGGTAGGAAGTGCAAACTAAGGCAGAGTTGTAAATGGCCTAGCTAAGCATTGAAGGTATGCTCTTAAATATATACACAGAGCCCAGTTGCAAAGATGAAATTTATTTCTTTCAATTCCATGCATTTAGAAGAATTTGGTGATCACATACAATAAATATTACAGACTTCACAAAAATTAATTTAGAAAAGTCACTAAACAAATAAATCACTACCACCTATATTCAAGCAGTGACAACAAACCCTAGCAAGGAGAAAGAAAATGACTTCCCAGAGTTAGCATATTATAATATTCTAGACTAGCTTTCAACACAAAACCTATGAGGCATGTGAAGACACAAAAAATATGACGAATTCACAGAGAAATAAAAAAGGAAATTAATAGAAACTCTACCTGGAGGATAGACATTGGACTTATGAGACAAAGACTTTTAGTTAATTGTCTTTAACATGCTCAAATAACTAAAATAAACTAGAGGACAAAAAACAAAAGGAAACCAGGAGAATAACATTATCTCAGAAAATGGAGACTATTATTAAAGAGAAAGAAATTATAAAAAGAAATCAAATAGAAAATTTGGAGCTGAAAAGGTATAATTACAAATATGAAAATTCACTAGAGAGGTTCAACAGCAAATTTGAGTGGGCAGAAGAAAGCTACAATGATCCTGAAAATAGGTTATTTGAGATTAGCCAAACTGAGAAGAAGAAAGGAAAAAATATTAAGAAAAATTAACAGAATCTAAGTGGCCCATGGGACACTATCAAAACACTAACATTCACATAATTGGAGTTCTACAATAAGAGAAGATGGAAAACATGAATCTATATACCCCAAAAGCTCAATGAAATTGAAGCAGGATAAACCCAGAGATCCATATCAAGATATAACAGTCAAATTTTCAAAAACCAAAGATGAAAGAAAGTCTTAAAAGTAGCAATAGGCAACTCATCATATAAAAAAAATTGCAATAAAATTAACAAGTGATTCATTTTCAGAAAATGTGGAAGCTAGAAAGCAGAGGGATGATATATTTGTAGTGTTGAAAGATAAAACCTGTCAATCATGAATTATATATCTCACAAAATTATTCTTCAAAAATGTGAGCAATTAAAGTGATAAAAATAGGCAGTTCATCACTAATAGACTATTAGAAAAACAAAGCTATAAAACATTTGTAGATCTATGATAATGGGCATGCAATGTACAAAAATATAATGTGTGATAATAAACACAAGAGGAAAGATATACTTGCACGGAAGCAGATATTATGTGTACTACTGATCCTAAATCAATAAATTGGTATTAATTCACACTACATTGTTATAAAAAAAAGTCAGCTATTAACTATAAACCCCAAGTTAACTATGAAGAAATATATAAAGTAAATGAGAAGGGAAGAAAAATGTAAAATACAAAAGAACATAATACTAAAGAAATATGGAATAAAGAGATGCAAAATATATTGAAAACCAATAACAAAAGAGAACAAGTCTTTCCATACCAGTATACACTTTAAATGTAAATATATTAAACCCTCCTGTCCAAAGACAGAGATTAAAAGAAAGAACTTTTTAAAATCACACAATGTTCCAACTATATTTTGTCTATAAGAGATTCACTTTAGATCTAAGGACAACCAAAAAGATCAAAGTAAAAGGATGGGGGAAAGTGTTTCATATTCATAGTAATGAAAAGAGATTTATGACCGCTATAACTAATATCAGGCAAAATAGACTTTAAGACAAAAATTGTTACAAAAGACAAAGAAGGACATTATATATTGGCAAAAGAGTCAATAGACCAAGAAAATATAGCAATTATAAACATATACAAAACTATTAACACCAAAATATACGAAACAAACATTGACACAATTAAAGGGAGAAACAGACAGTTACACAATAATATTGAAGACTTTAATATCCCACTATCAATAATAGATGGAATCAGCTAAAATTAATAAGAAAATAAAGGACTTGAACAACACTGTAAATAAGCAGACCTAACACATATACAATACACTCCATCATACAAAACCTGAATATACATTCTTCTCAATTACACATAGCACATTCTACAGAACAGACCATTTATTAGACCATAAAATAAGTCTTAATAAATTTAAAAGATTGATTGATTGGATTACCAAAGCATCTTTATTGACCATAAAAAAATGAAATTAGAAATGAATAACAGAAGGGAAAGTGGAAGGTTCACAGATATGTCTAAAACAACATATTCTTAAATAATCAATGGATCAAAGAACAACCCACATAAGAAATTAAAAACTATTTTGATACAAATGAAAATACAAACACATCCTACCAAAACTTATGGACACAGTGATCACATCAGTGAAGATGTCTTGGGGAAGAAATGAGATCAAAACCTTCTTCAAACATAAACAATTGACTTTTATAATGTTGCTTCACATTCTCAACGATCCTTTCATCTTGTCCTTACAACTAGTGCTTGAAGTAGGTACTGTCCTCATTTTACAGATGAGGAAACTGAGATTCAAAGGATTAAAGTGACTCAAGACTCCCCTCATGCAACAGATGTTAAGTCACAGAGCCAGAACTCAAACCCAGCCCTAACCCGTGTTCATTCTCTGTTTTTATTGAGTGCCACAGCACCAGGATGGCAGGTATTCCTGTGTTCACTGGGCCTAACTTATGGTTTCTATTTTGTCACATTCTCTAAGTTTATTTTCTAAGGTGAAAGGAGGACACTTACAGGCTATTTAGAACAGGCCACCTACACAAATCAGCCTTTCACCAAGGGACCAGATAATCTTGTGGGCTTCATAGGGATGGAAAATCTGGCTCCTAAGAGATGACAAAGCTTGGGCATTAAGAGCTGATGACTCAGGAGTCAGACCGGTGTGGCTTTTGGGACTTGATTCTACCTTTTACTCGTTCTGGCCCCAGATCCAGGGCCACAGCTTGTGATTTTGCAGGCTGTGCCCTGCACAAAGCCACCCAGCCAAGACATCAGTAGATGCTGGCATTCAACCTGGATCTGCTTGCCAAGGCTTGTACCCTGTCCAGGCACTGTGTCTGCCAGGGGAGAAGTATCTTTCTTTAATGCACACAAAGACACTGTAGGGTTCCAGTGGTAGCCTGAATGGGTAGCAAACCTACCTCCTGGAACCTGTTTCCCAAACTATAGAATGAAGTCGATGGCCCCCACCTTGCAGGTACCTAAGAAGCTAAGTTGAAATTAATACATAGAAAGGGCTTGGCTTCCTGTCTGGTCACAGTAAACGCTCAATAAATGGTAGTCACTTTTCCTTCTATTAGCATTACAACACATCCTAAAGCAATTCATTCAGAAGAACTCTTCCAGAGTTCTTCTTTATGTCACCTTTAAATCTGATTCCCTGCAGTTTGCAACTAATTGTACTGTGGGTCAACACTGAATAAAATTAATCCTTTGTAGAAAAGTGAACCTTGAGAGGGGCCTCAGGGCACTCTTAATTTTTCTACCCCTGCATAAACATGCGCCATTTCTTCATTCCCTCCATACTTGGCCTGATTTCAAACCCGTCCCAACACAGGTTGCTGGTGTTTGGACAAGCTCCAACTTGCTGGTGACCAAACTCTCAGACTGCATTATCTGCTTCCTCCACCCCCACAGATCTGGACGAGGACCTGCCTACCAACAAGCAAGGCAGGGCCAGGGAGGCAAACAAAACTATGGTTTCTAACAGGAAAAAAAAAACAAAAACAAAAACAAAAACAAAAAAAACCCTGTCTAAATTCATTTGCTTCTGAAGACTAGCAAATTAGGCTTGTTATCAGATATTTGGAAGGTTGGGCAAGTCTGTGTCTTCTCCCCAACTTTTCTTAGTAATCTTTTCCTCACTCTTTACCTAACTCAGTCAGGAGAGAAGACTCCAATACATTGGTTTCAAAAGGTGTTGTGGACATATCTTGAAGCCTAGTATTTATCATGAAGGCTTGTATTTATTTCAAGTACTCACAGTATATGAAAATGAAAGTAGCTGGTGTTGCCATTTAATTTATAAATGCATTTCTGCCTTTGCATTAGGACCTGAGTTCTTAGGACTCCATTTGGGGAAAAGCAAACTTTACTGACAAAGGAAGTGGCTTTGCATACCAATACCCAATTCTGTTAAGTTTTCTAAATGACTAACAGGAAACTTTGAATCAGAATGCCACTCTGCTAAAGTTTGATTGCTTATCTATGACCCTCACTTGAGTTCTAGTGTAAGAACAACACTTCTTCCCTACTCCCTGGAGACCTAACTACTCTCAACTTCTGAGTGAGACAGAAAAGGCAGAAAAACATAAGGCAGATATCGGCTGGAGAATAATTAAAAGTCACTGAAATCATAACCGGCCCCACCATAGCCATGCTCACCCACTGAAGATAGATAACTGGGGGAAGGATTCCCACAGATGTTTCCCCTTTCACATGCGGCCTCCATGCCTTAGAGGTTATTGCCACATTTCATGGAGATTTTGACTTCTCCCTATATCAAAACACTATACTCAGGAATTAAGGCAGTAACTAGCTACTGACAAGCCAACACAAACCAAGATAACTCATGGCCAAGGATCAATGTGGTGTTTCAAATACCAGGGCATCTGAGGTCATGGAACCTAATGTGGATTCTCATATTGGGCTGGCAAGCCAGCAGGAGCAGCTACATAAGACAGGTGTGACATCCAGCAAGCCTGGAAATTGAATCCACTGATTAGTCACCAATTCTGTGACTAATATATTGAATATATTGAAGTACCCTGCTTATTTAGAGGCCAAATAGAGAGAAATAAGGGAGAAGTAAACACCATTGCCAAAGCACACTGTTCACAGGAACAACTAAGGTAAGATTTCTGTGCTTTGTGCAATATAACAAATTAATGCTTCTCTTCAATTTGTAGATAAAAAAACTGAGGCATAGGAAGAACAGACAACTTGTCTATCTAAGTTAGATAAATAGATAACTGATAGACAAATACACACACACACACACAGAGAGAGAGAGAGAGAGAGAGAGAGAGAGAGGGCAGAAGTCTGGATTCTAACCTCCACCCCCAAATGTTAAACCTTTTTTGAGTACACACTATATACCAAGCGCAAATGATTTTTCATCAAATAGTCATTTGCTAAATAGTAAGGTTATACCCATAGAAAAGCCAAAAAACAAAACAAAACAGTGCTTTAATTTTATCAGCTCATCCTAGCTTCACAGTAATCCTCTAAGGTGTTACCCTCCATGTAACATAAAAGAAACTCTAAGAGAGATTAAGGAATTTGTCCATGGTCATAGAACTAGAAAGTGAGTTCAAACCCATATTGGAATCCAGACTTCTTATTTCCCTGATCATAATTTTGTGTGTGTGTGGGGGCCTTGTTGACCACTGAATTCCCAGCACTAAGAATAGAATTTGACCTATAGTAGAAGTTCAATCAACATTTACTGAGCTTTAATAAATACTTGTTGAACTGAAAGGATATGAACATGAAAGGCAGGTGTGTCCCTTTCCTGGCTAAGCTCTTTCTTGCATTTCTTGAGATTACTTCAAGAAATGATGATCCAGCTTGGCTGACAATTGTGAATGCAGTCATCAAGTGCTCTGTGACTCTTCAGGAAGAATTTGTACCTCATCTGGGTCCTGTCATTTGCTGACATGCTTGAAAACAAAATATCAATGAACACCAAGGGTTAACAGAGTTTGACAAGTTGCCGTAAAAGAGACCAAAAACAATAATGGAGGAAAAGAATGCAATTGCCAGAAGCTCACTTCTCTAGCACCTGAGCTGGATTTGGAGGGTCTCCATTCCAAGGAGAAATAGAAGAAGTTGGCATAGCCACTTTGGATTAAGGTGAAATGGCTTATTAAAATGCAAAGCAGTATTCCTGAAATTTCTGGGCAAGGTGTTGACAGTCTTACCACAGAGGCAATATCCTGATGCGGCATCAGGGAGAGTAACTGCCATGACCCAGCAGAAGCTTCTGGCACCAAGGCCAGAGCTCAACGCAAGTCAGCAACGAATGAGCCAGGAGAATATCAGAGAGCAAAGGAGGATGAGAAGGAGGAGAGGGAAGAAAAGGGGTATGGTGGGGAGGAAGAAACCCTCCACTGACTGGGAAGGACAGAGGAATTACCACCTCTACTGAGCACTTTCTATTTCTATTTAGCAGACACTATTCCAGGGGTTTTACCCACACACTTACCAATTTGATCCTCACCATTTTTATTGTGGGCACAATTATCATCTCTATTTACAGATGGGAAACTGGGTAGCATAAGATGAAGTCAATAGCCCAGGAAGACACAGTACGAAGAAGTCAAGTCAGGTGTGCTGGGTCCAGAGCACACACCTCAGCCATTGAATGACACTGCCTCTCACTAACGGACAGGTATTTAGTGCCTACTCTCCACCAAGTGTTCTAGGGCCCCTACAGGATCTTCATAATAACTTTATAGGCTATCATTGTGCTCATTTTAGTAGCAAAAGTGACATACCCAGGTAGCAGGAGGAAAGTTGGGATTCTTGGGCTCTCGACAACAGTGATTCTCAATCAGGAACAGTCTTGTCCCCAGTGGAACATCTCTCAATATATGGAGACATTCTGGGGTGTCACAATATTGGGGGTGGGAACGGGGGGTGAAGGAGCTCTTCGTATCTACCTGGTAGAGGTCAGGGATGCTGCCAAATGAACTTCAATACCCAGACAGCCCCATAACAAAGAATTATTTGATCCCCAATGTCAATAGCGTTAAGGGTATAAGTCCTGCCTGAATTCACTGTGCTGGGATTCACTCCCTCCTTTCCAGTATGCCTATAGGCCCATGAGCATTCACAGACACATAGCTTCACACACTCTTACCCTCTGCTAGATACATACATGTGTGCACGCATACACACACACATGCACATACACACACAAGTTGGATGAGACATTTTATGATAAAATCGAGGATTTTATCAATGTAGATCTACTTCCCATACACAGTGCCTAGAACTCTACTGCATCTGCAAAAGGGTAGAAAAGTGGGATGAGAAGGAATGACTCCTGCTGTCCTGGAGCTTTTGTGAAACCTATTTGAAGAGACAAAAGAAGCAACCAAGAAATCAGAAGTTGCCTTTCAAACAGTGGAGGAAGCTGTGGGCCGTATTAGCTGTGGGCACTCAAAAAGGAAGTAAGACAGGAGGAACAAAGAGGGGCACAGATAGGGCAAGGGGGAGAACTAGAATGAGGGCCTCTGAGGAAGTGGTGGGGAGTGAAGGTGGTAAGGACAGGAAGGAAGGAGGAAAAGCTAGCCTGACATGTGCACAATCCCAATAAATGACAGCAGGGTCATCTGAACGCAGTCCTAGGGTAAGAAATGTGAAATTTGGTGCAGTGGCCAACCCTAGGTCCAGGTGTTTATCTGTATAGATTATTATAGTTTTCGTATTGCTGGCAGTCACAGCTCCAAGAATTAACAACTTGGACAAAATGACTTTGCTGTGTCTATTGAATTGGTTTGCTAATAGTTACTAAGTACCTGCCACACTCCTGCCAGTGCCTTGGGGCTGGATGGACTCAAAATTGACCCCCAATAGAGCTCTGCCCTCACACAATATGTTTTCCAGTGGGGAACAGGACATACAGTTAATAACTAAAAGACAAGGTGAAAAATGAGGACTACAATTAAACAGGAGGGGTTTCTTCCAGGGGTGAGGTACAAGAAAACTACCTGAAAGAGGCTGCGTTTTAGTGAGACTGTGAAAGTCTCTTTTCCGCATATGTTTCCTCATAAGTGAAATGAAGATAAACATGTTCACCTTTCAGGATGGTTGTGAGGTTAACATGATACCAATATGTGCCATGCCAAAAAGATTAGATATTGTTACTATTTATGACAATATGGATGAAAACTTCGATCAAGGATTTAACATATATGATATGAATTGCATTTTACCAGCCTCTCAGACAAAAAAAAAATCTGAGTCACCCTCAGCAGCTCTCTTTCTTTCATACCCACATCTAATCAGTGAGGGAAATTCCATTTGCTCCAACTACAACACCTATATCCAGAATCTAATCTCACCTCCTTCGCTGCCACCTCCCTGGTTTGAGAAATTCATCTGGGTTATGATAGTTTCTGGCTCACCTCCCTGTTTTACATTTCATTCTCCTCCATTATAAAACTTCTAAAATAATCCTTCTAAAAACAAAACAAATTGTTCCACAAGTCTGTCCAAAAGCCGATAATGTCCCAACCCATTCCATTTAGAGTAAAAGTCAGAGTCCTCATGATATCTACCTCATACTACACATTATGACTTCCCTTCAGAGAATTGATTTCCTACTCTTCTATCCCTTGCTCACTCTCCTCCAGCCGCACTGGCCACCCACACACCAGAGACTTCCTCCTGAAGACCTTTGCATCAGCTGTTTGTTTTACCTGGAACACTTTTACTTGACACATCTCCCTTACTGACAACTTAATCTAACCCAACAAATGGTTGCTCAGCACCTTGTCTTTTCAGATGCTGATTTGGATCCTGGGGCATCCACCTATGTCTCCTTTCACCATCCTAATTTTATGCTTTGACCTATGGATCAAGTCAGGAGAATGCCAAGTGACCTGGAAAAGTGCTCACACTATCAAGTAGATTCTCCTCCAGCCCCAGCATCTGTGACCGAGGCTTTAAACCAACGAATAAGCTGACAGTGTACTAAATGGGTCAGAGTGGCAAGAAGTGACATTTTCCAAGGAGGACTAAAAATCAAATAAGACTTTAGAAGCTCATAAACTCAGCCTGACTGTTTTTCAACTCACACTAATTAAAGGAAGTAAAAAGAATGGAAAAGGGCCTATTAAAGAGAACATTTGTGGCATCTCTACCCAGATTCCTATGGAGTGGGGTGGTGATAGCATTATCATTCCTCATTTGCAGAACATATGCTATAGAACACAGAGTAGTATTCATATATTACTGACTGTTAAATTAAAGCCCTATAAGCTTTAAAAAAAAAAAAAAAGCAAAAAGAAGGCCAAAGGTCCAGAAACTGGAATATTATGATAACTATGTTGCCTGTATCAAAATACAGTAGCAATATAAAGATGCTGATCTCAGAAGGAAACAGAGCTTAGAGAACACAATCTGTCAAGGTTCATTCCAACATAAACATTATGGTTAGGAGCAAGATGGCCATTGGCTAATGACGCCCCATAAGCCTAGAGATTAGAACAAGTTCCTTATGTGGACTTTAACAACCGGCCCAGCAGGCACTCCAAAACAATTCAAAGTTGCTGAAGCATCAGAAAGTAGGAGGCCCAAGCACCTAAGAATTGGTAGTAGAAAGGAATTTGAGGGCCTCCTTGGTGGCCCAAGGGGTTAAGTCTCAGCACCATGCTGCTATCTGCAGTCACTGCAGCACAAGTTCGACCCCGCAGGCAGAGAGCTGACCCACATGGTACAGCAGATCTCTCCTGTATCGCCCACTGCTTCCCTCAGCAGTGTATTTCAGGAGTGTATATCAGTAGATCTGCCTGTTCTGCTCCCCACTCTGCCTCTGGTGAATCCTCTCCCTGCCCCACACCTCTGACCTCTGGCCTACACCCTAGCTCTTGTATGCATAAATAAATAAAATCAATCTTTTTTTGAAAAAGGAATTAGAGTTCTAATCCATGTGTTTTTGTTACACAAACTAATTTCTGGGGACCAGGCCAATGACACAGCTGGCCTTTTTTGCAAAGATACATGTTCTAAGATCCCTCCAAGCATTTTTTTCTCAAACTATTTTCCCCATTGCTCGGCAGATGCCTTCTCAGTCCATGCAATTTAAGACTTCCCCTTCCCATGTTCTCACTCATGAAATAAACTCCTTTATTACAAAAGGACATATGTGCTTATTGACTTGCCAAGGAACTTGTTTTTCTTCCCCACTAGCTCCCAGAATATATGCTCTAACAGGCTAGGCAGCATGCTGACCTAATCCTAGCAATCTCACTCTCTAGTATAGTGCCTAGTACATACGAAATCTCCAGCAAATATTTAAGAAATAAATGGAAGATGAGTGAGTGAGCAAGTTAGTAAGTGAATGATGCTCTCTATCCTTCCTCTTAATTGTTGCTTTTGGTAACAGGAACAGAACAACTGGACCCTCTGCTGTGAAGTTCTGCCCCAACTATATTTCAGATGCATATTACACGTGTGACTCCTACTTAAAGCGTCTGTCTCCCCTCCCACAGTTCCCACTGGAAAAGTAGCAAGCCAATGACTCCACCTTATATTGAATCCTGGCGGGCCATCACCCTAATCAGAGTGGTGCCTATTCGTAGGCTGGCAATGACTTCCAACTTGGGTGGATTTTCTTGAAAAAGAGAGTTAGTCCATTCATATCTTCTCTCTCAGAACTTAGAATGAATTAATACAGAGAGGAGAGACAGAGTTTGTTTGTACTACAAAATCATGCGAAGTTGGGACATGCAGCATGCTGCGGCTACCCTGATGATATTATCAGAATATTCTCCCACCCCTCCCCTCACCTTGCTTCTCCTGAAAGAGAGAAGGAGTTATGGAGTTAGGAGTTGAAAGAAAGAGTGATGGAGTTAGGATTTGGCAAGGTGAGTAAAGATAAGAGAGCTGATGTGCTTAGAAAAGCTGGGAAGTCGTGAGAAAGAGACAGAGCTCCTCAGAGCTACCTTCAAGACCTTGCACAGACTCATTGCTCAGGCTTCCTGGATTTCTGCTTGATTTTTCCTTTTTTTTATTTTTTTAATTTTTATTCATTTATTTATTTGAAGATTTCTTTCTTTCTTTCTTTCTTTATTTATATAAGCACGGGGTACAGTCGGAAGCGCAGGAGGGTGAGAGAATTCACCAGAGCCAGAGCGGGGAGCAGAGCAGGCAGAAGGACCGAAGTACACTGCTGAGGGGAGCAGCGGGCAGCAGGAGAGGTCTGCGCGCCATGTGGGATCCTCCTCCGGTGATCAGGAGCAGCCGGGGATTGAACTGGCACTGCAGAGGCTGCAGGCTGCTTCGCAACCCAGCGCTCAACCGCTGCGCCACCGGGGAGGCCCTCTGGTTGATTTTTCCTAATCCTTAAAATACACCACTATCCTGCCTCACATACATATCACATACTTTCTAATTGGACTAGTTTGAGTGGATTTTGTTTTTGTAGTAAACTCCATGCTTCAAAAGGCTCAAGCATCCATCAAATTTTTGTCCATCTTCCCATGGATCAGCTCTGTCCAGGGTTCCTGGCTGCAACAGAATCACCCTGTGTTGGTCTCAGATTCTTCCATATGCCTCAATCAAGATGTGGAAAGAACCTCTTCTTTGCATTTTTAAAGCCTGTTAAGGTTGAATTACGGCTTTCCCCATAAACAAAAGATGTCTTTAGAGTCCTAACTTCTAGTACCTCAAACATTACCTTATTTATAGATTGAGTCTTTACAGAAGTAATCACATTCAAATCAGACCAGTTAGGTGAATCCTAATTCAATATGACTGGTGTCCTTATTAAAAGGGACAATTTGGAGATGATACATACATACAGGGAGCATAATATGTGGAGGCTGGAATAATAACTAGTCTGCAAGCCAACATACTTCACAGATGGCCAGCAAATTACCAGAAGCTTAGAGAGAGCCATGAAACATATTCTCCTCACAACTCTCAGAAAGAATCAACAAATACTCCCCAAGCCCACACAAAGGCACACAATGAAATAAGTTGCACAGAGAACACTTTTCTTAGCATAATTGAAGTCCCCACACACATCTGTCTGAAAGGCCCAGCTTGAACATAAACAAAATGTTTTTATACCTTCACCCTTTACAGGAGAACCCCTGCCTTGAATTCCTCATTTATAGTCCCTAAATATCATTTTTTGGTATGGACTTCAACCCCAATAACCTTCTTTCCTCCTTCCTTAGGAATGGAACTCCTAATTTTCAGCTGGCTGCATGGCTATTTACATTACAAGCTGTGTTGTTTACCTTCACTTGCAGCTAAGTTGGTCCTGTGATTAGGTTTTAGTCAATAGGATATAAGAGGAAGTATCAAGTAGACCTTTGAGTAAGAGTCCTTAGAGAAAAGGGCCATTCCCTTGTTTCCTTCATCCTTCTTTCTGCTTGGAAGGTAGTATGCAACAGAACTCTCATATCAAGGAAAGAGTGTGGGAGATAGAATTAGCTATCCTATTACCTCATACTTTCTATGTGAGAGAGAAATAAACTTCTTCCTTGGCTTTTTTGAGATTTTCTGTCACCCATAGTCACACTGAATCCTGATACTTTTAACTTACTCTTTCTACCTCTTCCTTTTCTGCCCTGTTTTCTCTCCTCCAAAGAGAAAGTACTCCCAACTGACAAAAGTCTCAGGCAGAGAGGATTAAGAGTGTAAAGGCCAAAAAGAAAAGTTAATTATAGGTGAACTGCTATGAAGTCTCCTGCTAGATAGTCAGTAGACTGGTATAATAAATTGTGACCCACTTTTGTTCTTCTCTATGTCTAATCCCTGTCCCTCTTTCAACTGTGTTAACTTCTTACAGGTGATGTGCCTGCTCAGAACTCCACTGTTCATAAAATGACGTTCAAACTTGTAAACTTGGCATTCAAAGCCTGTCGCTATCTGTTTGCAATCTACCTCTTCACTGTTCTCTTTTACCACATCTACTAAAACCAAACTGGACTGTCTGACCCATACACCACACACATTCCAATCCCCTCTTAGTATAGTGCAAAGGGCCTGAAGTCTGAAGTCAACTGGATTTAAGGCCCATTCCAAGTACTTTCACATTTTGTGAACTCTGGTCCCTTGTTTCTTCATATGAAATAATACAATTCCTCACACATATGTTCTGAAGCCAGACAAAGATTTTGCATGAGATTGGAGCTTGTAAAACATAGAAAAGGACTTGTAAGTCAGGACTGTCCTGAACCTGGTGTTAGGGTGTATATCTCTTTTGGCTCTGAAACTACTAGGTCAATTACTTTCAATGAGCCAGCCATAGTACTAAGTGCTCTTCACACATTACCCCATTCCTAAGAACCTTAATATCATCATTATAACCTCCTTTTACAAAACAAGAATCAGCTCCAGATATAAACTCATTCTGATTCTACAGCCCTAGCTTCCAGCCTTACATATAACTCCTTGAGTTCCAAGGAGTGTCTTACAACCTAATCACATGTTTTTGCCTATGGAAATGCCTACCTTACTTCCACCTGAGAGTACTATTTGGAACTCCAGTGGATCTCATGTTAAGGCTCTATCAAGCAAGGAAAAATAACCTGGATAGGGATCTACATGAGTATCATCCTGGCTGCCCACTAGACAGCAAGATGAGAAAGAAGCTGAGTGGTTGTGGTGATGAAGAGGTGGCTCTTGTTAAGTCAACTCTCAAGATAGATACCAGGATCCCTCATCAATTAGGCCAGAGGAAGGATGGCTAAATACCACTACAACTGAAGATGAAAAGCAAAGCTCCAATTCTGGATATATTACAAGAAATGCCCTAATTCTTTATGTGCCTTTGACTCTGTCTTCTATACCCTCCACACTCATATCTCAAAAGCTCATCATAGAGGAATACTTTGAAACAGAAAAGTATTAATACCTCGACTTATGATGACAAGACTAAAGAACAGCTCTCCAGCCTTGCCTTTCCCTTGCATCTGCCCAGAACCTGCAGATGAGTGTTGGAGGTTACCATTCTTGCTTCTGACATTTCTCAGCAGAGAAAAGAGATTCTTCTGATGATCAGGCTCTTACCAAGAGTTTTCTGGCTCTCTAGAGGGTTGTAGGCCTTCTTCCCTCCCCTCCAAAACTTAGGATTTTCATAAGTAGGCATGGAAGTGTCAGTCATATCATCAGATCAAGAAACCTCTGGGCCTGGAGCCTAATGGAGTCCTCAGTCCCTTAACACAAAGATGGGGTTTCCTCTGTTGGGGAGGAGAGAACCCTATTCCTTTCTATAGCCCCATCCCATCCCGTGGTGTCACATCCTCAACTGGGCCCCCATGCAGGAGACAAAACCTAAAAAAAATAGTTAATGACACTTAGTTTTACTTGTACCTCCTTCTAGGTACATTATGTGCATTAACTCATTTTACCCTCCACAACCCCTGGAAGCAGGTATTCTTATTAGCCCCATCAAACAGAGAGAGATTGAGGTCTGAAAAAAATAAGCAACTTGTCTAAGTCACAGGGCTGCGGATGTTGGAAGCTGGAATCCAAAAGCAGGCAACCTGGCATCAGGGTCAATGGTCTTCACACCACAGCACAGGGCCTACACAGCAGGAAGGCACTGTAGCCCATGGGGCGGACAGTAGGTCTCTTCCACTCAGCCACCCCGTAAACTGACCAGATTATCCTGAGCCACCAGTATCAATCCCAGCCTGCTGCCTTGGCAGCTTTGCAGCTTTGCTTTTCTGTCCATACAGTTTATCTCCACATTGACTTCAGCACAAATCTGTTCATGCCCCTCCCCTGCTCGGAAACCATTTATAGCTCCCCACTGCCCAAGAGGAAAAAGTCTCAACTGCATATTGTGCTACTTTAGACATAATCATGTCCAGCCTACTTTAGACATAATCATTCCCTTCAAAGCACCCTCCTCTCAAGGCAAGAAGTGCTACCACTCTGCTTTCAGGGATGCACATGCTGCCCATCCCCTTGCAGTATGTAATTTTAATCACCTAGACCACATTGGTCCCAATACCTACACTTGCCCCCATTTAACCATTTTCATCTTCCCCTTATACTGCCAAGTTTTGAAGTGAAAAATGGCCCTTACTGAGTCTAGTTCAAAGTTCCCATTTTAGAGATGGAATAACTGAGCTTTCTTGAAGTACATAGATTATTTGTTCTCTGGATGGGAGCTATTCATCTCGAACACTCCATGGTGCCTGAAGCCCAGTAAGTGTTGAGCTCTTGGGGCATTCTCTCAAACAGTGGCCTTGGGGCCTCCTATACTTAATTAACTTCTCTTGGTGCCTGCATCCTGCAATGCCTGACCTGCTCAACCCTCGTCACTGGGGTGGTGTCTGTTATTTGCCAGTGTAGCAAGCTTCAGAGCAATTTTTAAATTCACATTTAAGTTTGAAAACTACAATGAGTCTATGGAGATTGCACCACAAATGCCACTTAGTAAAAAGAGTCCCTAGTACCTGAAGCTTCCCTTCCCCCAACACCACTTCCGCCTTGAATTTGCGGCAGAAGCGTTTGAAAGATTAGATGGCTGAAACTGTAAGGCGGACTTCACAGATCTCCCCAGACAACTGACAGATTTTCTCCCCCAGAAGCTTTCCAAAGCTGAGTGAAGGATCCCACCTCTCAGGCCTATGCCTCAAGCCTTGCACAGCCCACTGGACTCTGCCAAATCAGAGGTCATTTGACCCAGGAGGAACAGGCAGGGGAAGCAGGCAGATGGTCGTCCCTTTGGACAGGGTTGGAGGGAGAAAAGTTGGGCCAGGCAAGAGAAAGAAGGGCGTCCCTTTATGAGGCCAAGATGGAGTTCACTCCTTGGAGTGCTGGGTCTGGCACATAAAATCTGCTTGCCAAGAGTTCTGCTGGACCCCATCTCAGAAATGCAAAGCATTCAAAGAGGGTGTCTAGTGGAAGGCGGGAGAGGGTGGTCAGAGAAGGGCTGGACAGACTGTCTAACTTCCTCTCCCCATGCCTACCCTTCCCCAAACTTTCGGCCCCACAGCACCTAAAGGGAGCCACTCTGTCGCCCTTAGACCTTGAGTCAGCGGCGCTCCCTCTACACCAGTGCTGCCTGCTTCCACAGCATCTTCCTGCATATGGTTCTCAGGCCACCTGGCCCTTTTCTTTGCTACCAACCCCCTGCCCACACCTACCCACGCCGTGCCGCTCCTTGTCAGTTTTGCGCCAGGGGGCCATGGCTGGGCCAGGGGCCTGCAGCGCTGTGTCCTCCTGTGGGGAAGCAGCCCCGGGGGTGGCTAGGCACTAGGCAGGGCCCCACTTCCTTCCTCTTTTAAAATCCTTCTCAGGGCCCGCCCTCCCCAGGCCTCCTTGCTCCTCCTCTTCCCCCTCCCTCCAGTAGGGCCGAGGCACACGCAAGTCTTGCTGTCATACCCAACTTTTCCCCTTCTCAAATTGTTAGGGAGAAATGATGTCCTGAGCCAATCCCATACAGGCTTTGTGGACTCCACTCCCAGTCCAGACTAAAACCATCAAGACAGTGGGAAAGACAAATCCCGTCACCACCAAAGGGAAGGTGGCTGGGACCTGAGGGTGGAGTTAAGCAGCCAGGTTGGGTATAAAAACCAAACACGTGGGCCTTGGGGGGCTTGCTATCGCTCGCCTCCTGGCTTCACGGCTCCTGGCTCGCGGCCAGCTCTCAGAGTGCCATTTTGGGGTTCCTGATCGGTGGATCGGGTAGGACTCATTTAAAACTTTGTCTCCCACTTTTCTCCCTGAGCTGTACATTTCCTCATTTCCCCTTCCCTTGTAAATAAACCTTTTATTAACCTTTCGCGTGTGCCTGCAGTAGAGCACTGATAAGTCCTTTTAAACGCGTGGGTGAGGACCCACAGTCAGGCACCCCGTTTTGTATCGGGGTTGCTCTACAACAAGATGAGTAGGCAGAGGCCCATCAGGTATGTGGGGCCAACTGTGCCAACACCACAAGTGCAGAAAGTTCCCAATTCCCAAGCCTGATTGATGGGAACCCCCACTCCTTTACCCGTAACATGAGCTCTAGTATCAGATGAGGGTTCAAATCCAGATTCTGTTGGGTATCAGCTAAGCAACTAAGACAAATTGCCTCATTTTTCATCTTTTTTTTTTAAAGATTTATTTACTTATGCATACAAGAGCTGGGGTACAGGCCAGAGATGTGGCGGGTGAGAGGATTCATCAGAGACAGAGTGGGGAACAGAACAAGCAGATTGACCGAAGTACACTGTTGAGGGGAGCAGTGGACGAGTCAGGAGAGGTCTGCTGCACCATGTGGGTTGCTCCCTGGCCGGCCGGGGATTGAACGCGTGCCACAGAGGCTTCAGACCGCCTCATAGTGCAGTGCTTAACCCATTGCACCACCAGAGAGGCCCAAATTGCCTCATTTTTCTACATTTATTTTCCCATCTGTAAAATGGGATACTAGTAGCTATTTCTTATGTTTATTGTGAGGATTAGAGAAAAAAAAACGCATGCAGCAGGTGACCCCTAAGAATTATTGTGAGGATTACAGAGGTAATATACATAGCAGGTGACACATAAATCTTAAATACCCACCTGTAGGGCAGGACACTTGTGGTTGTATTTTTTTGATGCCACAGACCCTTTGGAATATGTGCCGAAAGCTCAGGAAACACTCTTCTGAAAATACAGAAGCACAAGATTTATCAACAATGCCAAGTTGTTGAGGGTACTCTAGCAGTCAGTGACCATGGATCCCAGGAAAAAAATCCTAGTGTTAGGCCAATGGAGACATTTCTTTTCAAATTCTCTTTTATGCTGGGAACAGATTCTATTAAGAGACACAAATATCTCCTTGGTCTACAGCGATAAGAACGAATTAAAGTCTTCCTGAATTTTCTTTCATTATTCATAATTCTCACTACCCCTTTCTGTCTTATACTACAGAGTCAGAAAGATAGATTAGGCAATATCACAGCTGACAGGCAGCTATGACAAAATGTTAATGTCACTTTATCTAAAGTATTTCTTTTTCAGTTTTCTAGCAGCCCACATTGGGTAATATCTTTCCTATTGGGAAGTTGAAACACCCAGGCTTCCACCAGAGAAACAGAGCCAGAAGAATATGGAGCTAGCTAGCTAGATCTATTGCAAGGAATTGGCTTATGTAACTATGAGACTGGCTAGGCATGTTTGAACCAGCAATCACTTGCATAGAAACCCCCACTCTCCCACACCATAATATGAGTTTTGGTGTCAATCACCAGATAATGCAGACTGGAAACTCCCAGGTAGGAGATGAAACTGCTGGCCACAGGAGAAATTTCTTCTTTTTCAAGGAAAGTTCAGTTAAAGACTTTCAACTAATTAGATCAGGCCCATTCAGATTATTCAGTATAATCTCCTTCACTTAAAATCAGTTAATTAATGATGTTAATTACATCTACTAAATACTTCCACAGAAACAACTGGATTTGGTGTTTGATTGAATAATTGAGGTCTATAGTCTCTCCAAGTTGACTCATAAAACTAACCACCACAGCAGTATTACACGTTGTATTATACATCAGAGGTTGGCAAACAGTTTCTGTACAGTCAGATAATAAATAATTCAGTCTTTGCAGTCCAAGAGGCAAAATCAAGGATATCTTGTAGGTTCTTATGTAAAAAGAGAGAAAACAAGTTTCCAGAATTTTGTGTTGATAAAATACATTCAAAATAAAATACAAAATTTTACATTAAAATTTGAGTATATTCTTTTGTGATATAGGTACTTCTGTGGGGAGATCACATTTCACTTCAGCAGTGTTCCCTGTCATCAAATCTGATTCCAAGTGTTCATCTGTAAATTTTGATGTGTAATGAAATTTCATGTTTCAGTAGCAAAAATGTCTTTTCACAGGGTAGTGAAGAATTAACCCAACTATAAACAAATGTATGTTCTGCTCTGGTCTTTGTCCTCACTACTGAAGGATTTCTTTAGGCTCTTGAACTGTCATGGTTTTCCTGGGTCACATTGGATAGTGAAAAATATGATTTAAGGTGGGGACTGACCATGCTGAGATGAACGATGAGATGTAAGTGGGGGCTTTGAGCCACAGGATACTAGTTTAGATCAACCTTATGAGCAATCAATCCATCATTCTTAAATGACAAAGCCCCAGTAACTCTGGACACCAATGTTTTGGTGAGCTTTTCGGCTTGATAATAATCTGTAAGTATTGTTACATATTGATACTAAGAAAGTAATAACCCTGAATCCATGTGGAGTGGACAAAAGAAACATTTAGCTCTTCCCTGAACTCTATGTACTTCCTCCCAGGAAAAAATTAAATTTATATTCTTTCCTTGTAAAGAGTGGTAGCTGAGTATAACAACTTTCAATGTGTTCTGTGCTTCCTTCTAGTGAAATATTGACCATAAGGGTGATCAATATGTAGTTGAAGTCAAAAATGAGGATGTGTTTCTGTGGACTTTGTGTCCTCTATCGTTGATAGTTGGCTAACTCACAATTGAGAAAACTCTCAATGGAAGCTACTTACTGCCAAATGCCAATATCAGTTCATGAGCATGAGATTTTATTAAGCATTTTCACTGCTCAGAAGGCATTTATAGAATTCTATTAAATTTTCTTTTGATGTTTGCTTTTTAGCATGCCATTATATAACAGAGTAATCACTTTCAGTTGTAGGTTAGGTGAAAGCTCCTTAACTGCACAGTAAAATGAATTTTGAAATTTAAAATTTCTTTTGCACTTGTATTTAGGTCTAAAAAAACATTGCTGGAATTGTAGTTTGAGCCTGGAAAATCTGTTCAGTGAAAATTTTTTCAGGACAGAGAGCTTACTTTTTGTTTTAATTTTTGACAGCACAAGATGTTTTAAAGCAGTTTGAGATTATTCATAATGTAAACATTAATTGCCATCAAAATGACTTCATCATTGGTTTCTAAATGTAGTAATTATTTTGCTTTATAATTTTGGTTGAATCCATTAATAAATATTATGAAGTCTGCAGCAAAATATGTTTTCCAAAGTCATCAGTGTATAATAACAGTGGTTGGGGTTGTTCTTGTTAAAAAAAAAAAAATTCAATCTCAACACTGTGCCCAAAAAGTCACAGATGATTTATTACTGCTACTGTTATATCCAATTGTTATGTGATTGGTAAGTCAGGATATTCAGCTTCTATTTTTAACAAAAGTTCATTAAGGAAAGGTAATGGTTAAGTCCAGAAGAGCTAATGAAATTCACCTTTGACACAGCTGGTTCAATAACACATGATAGATTCAAATATTTTTCACAGATTAACTTTTAGTGAATATTATAATAATTTAACATAAACTTTTAACCTTTTATATTTTCACAAGCTTTGTAAATTTGTCCAAAATGTCTTTTTCTGCTCCACACATATTTTAACCATCAAAAGTGTAACTAACACATCTTAGTGGATTCCCCTTCAGGTTGCATTGAATTTGGGTTTCCTCAATATCTTTGAAAATATTTTTGCCATAGTTCTGCAACATAACTATTCATAGATGTTAATTCTTGATTCATTTCAGAGTCAGCAATGACTTGCCATATAAACAATTGAGCTATATAATTTCTGTCATCTTTTCAAGAACCATGATAAACCACTGGAAATAATTTGCTTTGGGCCTCCCTGGTGGCGCAGGCTGTTGAGTGCCTCACTGTGAAGCTGTGCACAGCCTCTGCAGCGCGGGTTCAATCCCAACTGGCTGCTCCCCTCAGCAGTGTATTTCTTCAGTCTGCCTGTTCTCTTCCCCGCTCTGTCTCCGGTGAATCCTCTCACTCTCCCACGCATCTGGCCTATACCCTGGTTCTTGCATAAAAATAAATAAATCTTTAAAAAAAAAAAAGGAAGAAATAATTTGCCTTGTTTTTAAATTGATTATTGATATTGCTTCCAATGAACTCCACAGTTCAAGAAATCACTGTTGCCAAAGGGCTAATAGTTTTAAATGAGCTTGTTTTCTTTGAACAATTTTCTCCCCTGCTACAATCAAACATGATTTAATTAACTCACCATCATTAAATATCTTTCCTTGAATGGTTAATAAATCAGTCACTTTGGTTGTTATCTCATTTTAATTTTTTGTTTTTATGAATAAATTATGCTTTGATGAGATATTGTTTTAAATTTTCTCATTTTCTTGGCCATTGTTTTTCTGTGATTGGAATATTGTGATGACGACTAACTCACTGCATAATAAACACAATGCTTTCCCATCTAATTCAAGAAAAAGATAATCCATCCATTGTGCCTTAAAAGCATAATATTTGGATTTTCCTATTCCCTTCTTTTTGATCTGCTGTGTCTTTACATAGTGGCAATTGTGTTGGTAATTAAGATATAATAAATTGTTGCTTAGTTATAATCATGGCACTTGAAACACAATGGAGTTATTACCACATATGTGCAATTTGTAGGTTGCTGATAAGCACTGCAAAGCTTTACAGCATGAACTTGTTTGTGGAAGTACCATGTGAAATATCTATGCAAGTACTCAACTGTGTCTTTGTTGCATGAAAGCAGCTATATATGATGTGTAAATGAATGAGGATACCATGTTCCAATAAAACTTTATTCATTTATGCACAATGAAATTTAGATTTCATAAATGTTCATATCATAAAATATTATTCATATTGATTTTTCTTTACCATTTGAAAATGTAAAAACTACTTTCAGTTTAGGTTCCATCCAAAATGAGGTGGCATGTCAGATTTGGTCAAGGAATCAATCAATGTCATCCTTGCTATATACATTCTTATTGTGTATAATAAATGTATGGCCATGTGATTTAAATATTTTTTTTTCATCTTAGGTTTTGACATACACACAAACAAGTTCATATCAACAATGTGATAAAGTACTTGAGAGTAGAGGCAAGGGTGAGCACTGATACTGGAATGCAAAATGGTCAATTCTTGGGGAATACTGAAAATTTTGTCCCATTCAGCTTGTGATACAACCTAAAACATGAATCTGCTTTCTAAACAAATTATTCAACATATTTAAAAGGTTGAAAAGTATCATGAGTGAGATAAAATTTGAAAGTTATTTTGATGAAGGTTAGTTAACTTAATGGCGTAGTTTTTAATATAGAAAATTTAAATTTTTTGTTCATTAGGAGATGGCTTTTATATTTCTTAAATATGGAATTTTTATATTATAGTTAATAATTCTATGGTACCATGAAAATATTTTTATAAGAGAGACTGAAGGTAAAATATAAAAATTTGATTAAAACCACTTAAAGAAATTACAATTATCTTGGTGACATGATTTTACTAAACACCATGTGTTAAATACCTGGCTATTAGGTAGTACACTAATGATGACTAAAATTCCTCATACACTCTGAGAAATGATTGTAAGAACAAGGTCTTCTTTGGCCAACATCTCTCCTGAGGACAGGAAAACCCTGTCTCCTACTGTATCATGGACATCTTTTCCCCATCCCACCCCAATTAATGTCTCCATTTCAAAAATTAAGTTCATCACCATAATTATGAAAATGGTAGCCACAGCCCATACCTGTACCTCTTCTGATCACTGCTATCCTACGTAACAGGTGAAATGACCAACCTTTGTGATAAAACTGATGTGCTAGAATTCCAGCTCTATCATTGACCAAGCTGTGTAGTTTGAAGCAAATTATGTTACCTTTCTAAATCTCAGTTTCTTGAAGAAAAACCAATGTTAACACTTACTGAGCCCTCACAGCATGCCAGTCCCTGATTTAAATACTTTATATGCATTATCTCACATAATTCTCAAAGTAGCCCTATCAGGTAGATACTATTATTATAATATTATTATACTATTATTATACTGTGGGGAATAGGTAAATGGGTAAGACCTCATTTATAGCTATCAAACTACTATGACTGCTTGTGAGTAGTAGCATCATTCTTCATTTCACTTGGTCATCATAATCTCTCTTTTATTCCAAATGATCATCTCAAAAACAGTTCTTTTAATCTGCCCTCTCCTCCATGGCACTACCTTGTCAAGTTATTCCTCATTTTAAATGTGAACATACGCTCCTATTTCCAGTCTTGCCTTCTTCCAGTCTCTTCACCATGAGACTCTGTCTAAGCAATCACGATCTCCTCAAGCTAGAAAAGACAAACAAAGCAGGTCTAGGGAGATTTACTACCTTTGTGGAATCAACATTCCACAGAAAAGCACCACACAAAGTCTCAAACACAAGTCAAAGAAATCCATCTGAATCCATGTTTAGGTAAATTACAGAAAGCTTCCCTAAAACAGCAGAAGGGGGAGCTCTTTATGTCCACCTTTCTTAGATTAATAGATTCATGCCTGAGACTTGGCTATAATTCACTAGTATGTCTATAATGATTACAAAATATTGAAATATTTCCCTATGGATTGCTAAAATGCCACCGTATCGGGGCCTCCCCGGTGGCGCAGTGGTTGAGCGCTGGGTTGAGAAGCTGCCCATCAGCCTCTGCAGCGCCGGTTTGATCCCCGGCCGCTGGATGAGTGTCCCACATGGCACGCAGACCTCTCCTGCCACCACGCTGCTCCCCTCAGCAGTGTACTTCGTCAGTCTGCCTGCTCTGCTCCCGCTCTGACTCTGGTGAATTCTCTCACCCTCCTGAGCTTCTGACTGTACCCAGTGCTTGTATAAATAAATAAATAAATCTTTTTAAAATAAATAAATAAATGCCACCGTATCAAGTCCCTGGAGTACCCTCCTCCTTTCCTGCCCTAAGCGCCCTTCAAGTGCACCACTGGGATCACTATAGTTCTCGTCAGCTCATTCTCCTACATTGCATGGTAGTAGGTCTCCCTACCCCTTGTATCTCCCCAGCTACTTGACAGTGTATACCAGAGTGGGGAGAGAGCACTAGTACATGGGTAGGTAAATGCTGAGGGTCCTCTGGCCTACCTTCCACTGGTATCTGTCTTATGGTTGTCTTTGGGAACTGCAATCTTCATGTATTAGTGATTATTTTTATCATTATCTCTTCTTGTGTTGCTCCTAAAAATTATGACAAATAGCTTTTATGAGAATATTCTGAGATGCTCAAAGTTGGAGCTAAAACTTATACTTACTTTTAACTTGCCAAAAAAGACTCCAGATCCCTGTCAGAACCAGAGAGAAAGACAAGGTAAGGGCAAGAGTGCTCAGAAATAATTAGCTGTACTAAAAGAAGAAGCAAGGACCACAATAAAGAATATAAGTAGATAATGAGGCATTCAAATAATTCTACCTTAAAGTGACAATCCAATCTCTAGAAGTGAATATGGGAGTGGGGGTTGAAGATGAGGGAGGATACTGTTAATGGATCAGCTGTAGGAGTTAAATAGGTTTAGCTTCATGCCAGTAAATGATAATAGCCCTAAACCTTAGTACCAATTATAGTAACACTCCTCTACAAATTTATTTCTTGTCTCCTCTATACAGCTTCTTCTTATACTTCCCCCCTACCCTCAAAGTTACCCCTTCACACGTACATAATCACTGTACACCTATGACAG
The DNA here is from genome assembly GCF_964194135.1 of Talpa europaea. NCBI lineage: Eukaryota > Metazoa > Chordata > Mammalia > Eulipotyphla > Talpidae > Talpa > Talpa europaea. The sequence continues at coordinate 36,922,777 of NC_140076.1, forward strand.
CCCATGACAGAGGTTGTGTCTTGCCATACAGTAATATTCAAAGTCCCCTGAAAGTGCCACAAGCTCTCACATCTCTGTCTTGCCCTATCCCACAAAACTCCCCTTCTTCCTTCCTCTGTAGCTAAACTGTTCTGTGAAGACTCTTTTGGTGACCTGCCCCACCTCTCAACTTCCCCAGTTAGATAACCCTCCTGGGTATGTACAGCAGCCCATAAACATGAACTTATATCCTTATTCTTTATTTTTTATTTTAAAGATTTATTTATTTATTATTTATACAAGCACTGGGTACAGTCAGAAGCGCGGGAGGGTGAGAGAATACACCAGAGCCAGAGCGGGGAGCAGAGCAGGCAGAAGGACCGAAGTACACTGCTGAGGGGAGCAGCGTGCGGCAGGAGAGGTCTGCGCGCCATGTGGGACCCTTGCCCGGCAGCCAGGGATCGAACCGGTGCTGCAGAGGCTGCGGGCAGCTTCGCAACCCAGCGCTCAAGCGCTGCGCCACCGGGGAGGCCCTATCCTTATTCTTTAAATGCCTGTTTTGTCCAGGAACTTCAAGAGGAGCTTCCAAGGTTCATACTGCATGTAAAGTGATATTAGCCCAGCTTCTCATTCATTTATGATTCACACTGAATGGTTCCTCATATGGAGACAATGACAGTCAACAGAGGACTTGCATCAGCATTGCAAAGGCTAAATCTGGGGGATGACCTATTTGTGTAATGAGCACTTTTTATTCTCAAAGTGTCCAATTAAAATAACAATAATAATTACAATAACAAGGGATTTCACCTAAATTTGTAGATTTCTAGCTTCTCGAAAATTAATGTGAAGACGTGACAATGCAGAGTTTGCACTTCCACAAGGCAAAAATCAGTGAGAGATATTGCCTTTCTTTAGATAATGTATGCTTATTTATCACAGTCCCCGATATCTCTCTTCTCCCACAAATACTAATGTCAAGTTTTAATTGCCACTTATTAGATTTACACTATTATATTTCTTAAGGTACAGACAAAAATGAAAAACTACTTGAATTTGTGCTCCATCAAAAGTGACAAAAACAAGAGAAACTGAGAGTATATATGTTTCAGAAAACTTGGAGAATTTGGAGGAGGGTGTATACACACACACACACACATACATACATATATATTTATAGATGTGAAGAATAGTCATAGATATAGATTAATGTTAAACGAGTTGTTAATCTGCAAGAAGCAGCAGCAGCAACAGCATATTATGTCATGCAATGGAGTTGCCTTCTTAGTCCTAGACATTTGAGTTGCAACCCCTGCTAGGTATATTAAAAATGAAGGAAGCCAACATTTTCTGGCCAAAAGGAAGACCTTAAATTGAGTAATAGCTAGCCAATCCAGATAGGTCTTCTCATTTCAGAAGTTTAAATGGTAGATGTTCCTGAAAAAAGAAAACTTCTAGAGCTACAGATGGCTTTTAAACAAGCTTAGTCTTGGAGAAATCAAGACAAGTGCAAATATATGTCTTAATAGAAGATAACAGATTCCTCATACATATCTAAGTCCTATAAATAAGCTTCCAATAATTTGGGTGTGTGTCTTTCCTAAGAAATGCAATGTACATCTGCACACCACATGTAATTGTTGACAAACTATCCCTCCACCCAATCCTAGAAACTGAGAGCTCCGTTACTCCACAAATATTTGTTGAAAGACCATCATGTGAAAAACAACAGAGTAGACACTCAGGATATACTTTTATGAACAACACAGACATGATTCCTGATCTTATATGTATTGTAAGCAAGCAGGAAAAGCAGAAAATCAACAAGCATACAATAAGGTTTTAAAATATAGATATAAAACAGAGAAATGATAAACAGAAATATCTTGGGGGGAATAGAAAAAAGGATGGTTGAGGAAGGATTCCTGAGGAAGTAATATTTAAGAAATGGTACATAGGAAAATAACCCAGGGATAAGTAACCACAAACATAAAAGTCCTAAGGGGAGAACATGCTTAGAGCATCCAAAAGAGGAGAAAAAAAAAGGTCGCTATAATGGAAACACAGTGACTATGAGGTAAGAGATGAATTTGGAAATTAAGTATGAAATTGATCATGTAGGACCTTGAATACCAAGGTGAGAAATTTGAATTACATTCCAAGTGCACATGGGAGTGAGAAAGAGACAGCCCCTGACAGTACTGAGCTGGCCTGCCACTCACAGCTATGCCATGACAGGTTCTCCTGTTGAGCATCAAAAGTTTCTTAGAGAGGGCCTCCCCAGTGGCACAGCCGTTGAGAGCTGGGTTGCTAAGCTGCCCGCAGTCTCTGCAGCGCTTGTTCCATCCCCAGCTGCTCCCCGGCCACCAGAGGAGGGTCCCACATGGCGCGCAGACCTCTCCTGCTGCCCACTGCTTCCCTCAGCAGTGTCCCTCGGTCCTTCTGCCTGCTCTGCTCCCCGCTCTGGCTCTGGTGAATTCTCTCACCCTCCCGCGCTTCTGACTCTACCCAGTGCATGTATAAATAAATAAATAAATCTTAAAAAAAAAAAGTTTCTTAGAATATTAACATCACACAAAGAGCATCTGTGGTCATAATGGATTAAAAATAAAAAAGCAAAACCACCATATAATCATGAAAAAATATAGAAAAAATATGAACATTGTATAAACCAGACAAATGACCAACTATCTCCTAGTCATAGTGAGTGAATGACTACTGTTTTTTTTCCCTTCTAATCTATTTTAGCTTTAGAGTTTAATTTTCCATCCTCCGAGGTGAAATTTATTAACATATCTAATCATAGCATTCACTCTATCTCTTTAATCACTGCCCCATATCACCAAAACAAACCCAATCCATAATAAGATCCCTCCTTAAACCTGCTTATTGAGGCATAGATACAGATCCCCGTTGTATGTGGTCACGAGCAATAAATCCAACTTATTCTACGTTAGGTGTATGACAGTGATCTTCTGATGGAGGGTATCAACAAATATAACTGGCAGATATTAACTAGGGGGTAAGAGAATTTTTTTTACGAACAATTATTCTCATTTAAAAAAAAAAAACCACTACAGGGGCCTCCCTGGTGTCGCAAAGGGTTAAGTCTCAGCACTGTGAAGCTGTTGGCAGCCACTGAAGCATGAATTCGATCCCCGACTAGGGAGCTACCTACATGGTGCAGCAGACCTCTCCTGCCTCTCCCACCACTCCCCTCAGCAGTGTATTTTCAGTAGATCCACCTGCTCTGCTCCCCACTCTGTCTCTGTTGAATCCTCTCATCCTCCACACCTCTGGCCTGGGTGATCATATGTTCAACTCCACAGTGTATTGTAGAAAAATCAGTGTATTGTAGAAAAATCAGAAAATTGACAGTGGAGAGAAAAACATAGTCTAATTTGGAGTTAGTTGAGCTCTTATAAGATAAAGAAATAAAAGCAACCAAAGAGTTACCTTTGTCCCTTCCTTCCTTCACTTATTTCCCTCTCCCCTTCACAGGGGACAAATTTGCACCATGACCTGACAGCATGCTCATTTTTCTTCCCATTTTCTCTCTAAGGTCTCTATGGGGAGTAAATGTCACCAGTACATTATTTTTGCAAGCCAAAACCTGTCTTCAACTATACTTCTTTGAAGTCCTGGCTAATGAAAAAGAAGGCATTAGAGCATATTTCTAGTCTGAAGAGAATGATCCAAGTGTGAGGGGGGAAAGTGATCATATATCAGGGTGAAAGGACCATATAGTTGACAAGTTCTTGAGTACACCAGATGGGATGGAATGTATGACTTTAGATGGCAGTAAAAGGAGGGGAGGGAGGGAATCCTCTGGTGGTACAGCGGTTGAGCGCTGGGCTGCGAAGCTGCCCGCAGCCTCTGCAGCGCTGGTTCGATCCCCACAGACCTCTCCTGTCATGCCCACTGCTCTCCTCAGCAGTGTATTTCGTAGGTCTGCCTGTTCTGCTCCCCACTCTGGCTCTGGTGAATTCTCTCACTCTCCAGCGCTTCTGACTGTACCCAGTGCTTGTATAAATAAATAAATAAATCTTTTAAAAAAATAAATAAAAAATAAAAGGAGGGGAGAGAGAGGAGGAGGAGAAAGGGAATGAGAGAGGTAGAGGGAGGAAGAAAGGAAGGAAGGAAGGGAGGGAGGGAGGGAGAGAGACAAGGCATGGGTGCCGATTCAGACCGATGGGTCAATGTGATGGAAAGAGACAAAGTCAGTTCTTTTTATTTCAGCATATCATGAAAGATAATATTGTGAGGTGGGTGAAAGCTAAGGGGGTCAGCTTGACTGGGTTCAAAGCCAAACTCAAGTACTAGCTACATGACTTTGTTTCTCAGTTCCTTCATTGTGATAACGGAGCTCTTCTGCGGCATCTACTTTAGAGAGTGGGAGGATTAAATGAGGCAATACTCGAGAACATGTGCATTTAGTGTTAAGCACATAATCGTGCAAAAATGTTAGCTATCATTTTCTCAGTAAAATATGAAGAACATCAGCAGATATTAAGGAAGGAAAGAAGGTCAGGAGAGACAAGTGAAATTCCTCTTGAAGATTTAGAAAATGAGTGCACAGTGGTCATAAGATTAAAGTGAGAAAAGCAAGATGATTGAGTGTTTTCCTTCTGCCATTTTCAGTTATTTGGGCAAAGATATAAATTAGGCCAGTGATTCTCCACTTTGACTGCAATTAGATTCACCTGGGGAGCTTTTACACTTACTAATGTCTCAGGCCCTCTCTTTCCAAATTCTGATTACATTTGTAGAGGAAGGAGTGCAGCAGATTCCTTTTTTTTTTCCTGGTTGATTTTAAAGGACTAATTTGCAGCCAGAGCAGAGAAGCACCATAGTAAGGGAAAATTTTCAACAGCTCAAACCTAGTTGGATTTAACTGCGGTTTGGGGGTCTTTCCAGGAAAATTCAGAGAAGAGATCAAGGGAGGGATTAGTTATGGATATTGTCAGAATTAGTTCAGAAAAAATATTGAAGAATTTCATAATGGACAGTGAATAAAAATGGTAGAATCAAAGTTTAGAATTTCCACTATAGTAGAATTGTTGACATTGAAGAGCTCTTTAAGAACAAAAGTAGCTCATAATTCTATTATCTTCATCCCAAGTGTCATACACATAGGAATCTCTCAAATGTTCTACTATATGTAAATGACATGAAAATTTAAGTACAGCTGAAAATTATTGTCATTCTGATTACTGTTTTTCAAAAACCTAACAAGTGATTATTTGAATCCCATTGATTGACCTAAAGCATTTTTGTTTTGAAAGGATCATTATACTGGGAGTTCAGTCCGGACAACAGAACTTACTTTAAGTAGGAAACTATGTGTTACAGAGTAAAGTAGATCACAGAATGGACAAAGAGGCTAAAACAACAGACACTGGATCCTGAGGGATAAATGACTACCCAAGCTACACTGTGGAACTGGGTGAGCAGTTTTTACAACCACCATTGTTGATGTCCTCCTTTTGTGGTAAATGAGCAAGATATAGAGCAAAGAAAACTACCAAATAAAGGAGGTGCCAAATATACACCATTGCAACCTAAGTCTTTGCACATTGTTGCCTTAGGTGAGATAGAAAAATGTTAAATAGTGTTGAAAACGATTTTATTGTATAAGGTGTCCACAAAGTCAAGAAACAGGAATGAATTTGTTTATAAAAAGTTATTGGTTACTTTGCAAAATATTTTTTTTTCATCACCCTGAAACTTTTGCAGGTAGTATACCTCCAAATTTGAGGCAATGGGTTTAACTGTTAATCTTAAAAAGTGTACAGTAAGGGGACCTCCCTGGTGGTGCAAGGGGTTAAGTAGCAGCACTATGAAGCAATCCATAGCCTTTGCTGCACGAGTTCGATCCTCGATCCTCGGCCAGGGAACTGACCCACATGACACAGAAGACCTCTCCTGAATCACCCGCTGTTCCCCTCTGCAGTGTATTTCAGTCAATCTGCCTATTTTGCTCCCCACTCTGTGTCTGGTGAATCCATTCACCCCCTGCATCTCTGGCCTGTATTCCTGGCCCATATCCCAGTTCGTCTATGCATAAAAAAAAAATTCTTTAAAAAAAAGTATAGTAAGTACTATCTTCTCTGATATTATATTTATTTTTCCAGGCTAGAGATTAGAACCATTGCTTTAAATTTAGAACATCACCTGCAAACTTAAGGAACATATTATCTGAAAATATAACTAATGTTAATGTAACAGTTTATTATTTATTTATTTATTTATTTATTTTAATAATAAATTTTATTGTTATATTACCCATACAATTGCAGGCCCCCCATTCTGACCCCAATCCCTCCCCTCCCGCCCCCGCCCCCCTAAAAGTGTCAGCATTCAAAAAAGATAAACACATGCAATTTGCAGCAACATGGATGGCGCTGGAAGGGATCATGCTCAGCGAAATAAGCCAAAAAGAAAAAGAAAAATACCGGATGGTCTCACTCATAGCAGGAATCTAGAAAACTTAAATAAGGGACCAGGAAAATGAATAACTATAAGAAAGTGAAAATCAAAATCAACAAAAAACTATGAACCAGAGATAATGTAACAGTTTAAACATAGTTTTCCAACTTTGCAGTTTGTAAAATAAAAGCTGTTTAGGACAAGTCTCTTCTATTTATTTGAAAACGCAATTCCAAAATGAACATATTTTCAAAATAAGAAAAAGGGTTTACAAAAGATTATTCATGGTAAAGAACGCATTGTAACCAGATAGGAAAGATATTGTTTTAAAATCTGTTCAGTTATGGGAAACCACTTTTTTAGATTTTAAATTTCACAATTCTTATTCTCTTTTAAATTATTCTTTGCCTATGCTTCTTTTTATAGTTTGTTTGCTGATTTTCCTTTGTCCTATTTTTCCATACAAGGCATCTATCAAGGTTCACAGGAAGTACATTATTAAAAAGAACACTAGATATGGGGTCAAATTTTCTTGGATAAAGAGTGGCTCATAGGATGTTACCTTACTGTACATTTATGTCTGCAATGCATTTATAATTGATATTTGTGTTAGGTGGAGAGAGGGATCAAGGTTTATTTTTTCCTCATATGTTATATAAATTGACCCAGTATTATTTTTGAAAGAAATTGTTTCCCTTCCCCCACCATATTTGTAGTTTCATTTTGGTCATAAATCAGGTAAGCTTATGTGTTTAACATTATTTATGGTTCTCTATTCTCTATTCCTTTGATCTATTTCTCTGTGTTTGCATTTAAAACACAGTGAATTATCATTTTACAGGTCTCTGTGTCTGTTAGTGTAAGTCCTCTCTCTAACTTTGCTCTTCTTTAAGGTTTCTATGAATATATTTGGCCTTTCCATTTCTATATACATATTAAAGTTAATTTTCCATGTTCCAAAAAAATAAAACTTGCCAAAAATCATATTGGAATTGTGTTGAATCCTTAATTCTATTGAAATCTATTTGGAGAAAAGTGATATCTTCATATGTTATATTCCACTATTTGTTCAGCTCTTTAATTATCTCCAATATGCTTTGTTGTTTTCAGCATAGAGGTCTTGTACACCTTTTTGTTGACTTTATCCCTAGAGGCTATTGCAAATAGCATGATTTTAAAATGTCATTTCTATTTATTTTTAGATAGTATAATCGATTTTTTCGTTGACTCTGTATTTGATAGATACCCTTAGTGAATTCAATCCCGGAGTTTAATAGCTTACTTACAAAGTATTTTAGATTTCTATATACACTGTCAGATCATCTTCAAGTAATGGTATTTTTTAAATTCTAATTTTAATACAATTTCAGACATAGAGAAAAGTTGCTAGAACAGTAAAACAATTTCTGTAAACTTTTTACCCAGATTCTCCAAACTTTACCATATTTGCTTAACCACATTCCTTTCAATAAGATGCAGACATGATGCTTTTTTACCACTGAATACTTCACTGTGTCTTTCTTTAAAACAAGGGCAGTACAATAATTAAATTCAAGAAACTAACTTTGAGGGCTTCCCTGGTGGCACAGAGGTTAAAGACAGTGCTATCAAGCTATCACCAGCCACTGCAGCATGAGTTCGATACCCGGCCAGGGAGCTAACCCACATAGTACAACAGACCTCTCCTACCATGCCTGCTGCTCCCTTCAATAGTGTATTTCAGTAGATCTGCCTGTTCTGCTTCCCACTCTCTCTGGTGAATCCTCTCACATCCCCCCCTCCCACCTCTGGCTTATACCCCAGTTCTTGTATGCATAAATAAATAAAACTAACTTTGACAGAATGCTATCAGTTATTCAAAGTCCTTATTCAAATTTTCCTAGTTGATCCATTAATACTTTATATTGAAAAGACTATTCCATATCATAAGTAGTATTCAATTATTATATGTCATCTCCTTTAATCAGGATTAGTTCCTTTACCTTGTCTTTCATTATCTCCACATTTTGAAACATACTCATCAGTTACTGATCTCAGTTAGAGATTTAGGATGTTTCTTCATAGATTCAGGTTATGCATTTTAAGGCAGGAATATCACATAAGTGATATGTTTTCCTCACCACTTTATAGAAGGAGGTATATGTTATTTTTTGGTGATGCTAACTTTGATGGTTGATTAAGTTGATTCAGGATTCTCTGTGTGAAGGTTACCAGTTTTCCCATTTTAGTTAATGGGTATTTATGCAGAGATACCACAAGATTCAGCGTGCTACAACTCATTCTACTTTACTAGTTTTAGCATCTATTGATGATTACTTTCAATCTGTGGTTACCAAACCATAAGTAGAAAATTTTTAATTCTATAATTTTTCTACATTTATTAAATGGAATTCTGTCATGAGAAAAAGCTTTTCATTCTTTATTCATTCATCCATGCATTTATTCATTTATTTAGAACAATTTAAAACTTTATTTTACTCAATAGGTTATAATTCACAGTGATCATTTATTTTGAAGCTCAAACTATCCTAGATTTGGTTAGTGAGAACCACTTTAAGTTGATCCCCATGTCATTTTAACATGTCCCCACCATTCCTTGATACATTTTTACTTTCTGAGACAAGAGGGTTATCTCATTCAGTCTCAGCCTTGTTCTTAAAAGTAGCCATTTCTAAAAGACATAGCTGTGGAGGTTCATTTTGATAGAGAATGATATTTAGAAACCAAGATCTGATGCTAAATGTGCTAGATGGGTTGCTACTGAGATGCTTCTAGGGCTTCTCAGAAGCTAGAGGTAGAAAATATATGTATATGTATACATGTGTGCATATATATATATATATATATGCATGACACTATATGTATGTATACATGTGTACCTATTTAAAATTTTTAAATCTCTTGATGTCCTCAAAACCATGAGTTTAGATTACTGACACCTCCAATTCCTATCCAACACTACACAGGGTTTATTGTTAGCCTTTCTTCTCATTCATTAACCTTCTTCCTCATTCATTTTTACTCCTCTCTACAATAACAAGAAATCTGACTTCAGTTATCCACAACATACTTAATTATTTGCTCAATCCTTCAATTTGTTTATAAACACTTCCCCAGTTCACTTTTGTTGGGATGATTACCCTCAGGAGATTCCTTAAGAGGTTTCATGGGTATAAAATCCCTGTTTTAGCAGGTTTAAAACTATTTTACTCTAGCCTTGATACCTAGAGACTAGTTTTATTTTTTTTTCTCAGTTAACTTACACTTTATTTTTTTTGTAGGCATACTATTTTTATTTATTTTTATTTTTATATATTTTTACATCATTTTTCATTTTTGCATAATGTATGCATTTTCATCTTGGTTATAGTCCCCATACAATTTCGCCCCCCCCTTACTTTTTTTTTTAGATATCACATGACCTTGATCATCACTTTTTTGTGTGTGTGTTGAACATCTCATGTAATTTTATTTATTTATTTTTAAATAAATTTTATTTTTATATTCCCCATACAATTGCAACCCCCTTATTTTGACCCCAATCCCTCCCCTCCCCCCCACCCCCCATAGAGTGTCTCTGGTTCATAGTTTTTTGTTGACTTTGATTTTCACTTTCTTATAGTTATTCATTTTCCTGGTCCCTTATTTAAGTTTTCTAGATTCCTGCTATGAGTGAGACCACCCGGTATTTTTCTTTTTCTTTTGGCTTATTTTGCTGAGCATGATCCCTTCCAGCGCCATCCATGTTGCTGCAAATTGCATGTGTTTATCTTTTTTGAATGCTGAGTAATATTCCATGGTGTATATGTACCACATCTTCTTGATCCAGTCATCTATTTTTGGGCTTTTGGGTTGTTTCCAAAGCTTAGCTATTGTAAATAGTGCTGCTATCAACATAGGGGTGCAGGTGCTCTTTGGAATTGATGTTTCTGTGTCCTTTGGGTAAATACCTAGGAGTGGAATTGCTAGATCATATGGAAGCTCTATGTTTAGTAGGTCCAGAAATCTCCACACAGCTCTCCATAGTGGTTGGACCAGTTTGCACTCCCACCAACAGTGCAGAAGGGTTCCTTTTTCTCCACATCCTCGCCAACATTTGTTGTTGCTAGTTTTTTTAATATGTGCCATTCTCACTGGTGTAAGATGGTATCTCATGGTAGTTTTGATTTGCATTTCCCTGATTACAAGTGATGTTGAACATTTTTTCATATGCATGTTTCGCCCCCCCTTATTTTGACCCTAATCCGTCCTCCCTCCCCTCCCCCCCCACCCTGGTAGCCTGTCTCTAATTTATAGTTGCTTGTTGATTTTGATTTTTACTTTATTATAATTAGTCTTTTTCCTGGTCCCTTATTTAGGTCTTCCAAATTCCTGCTGATTGAGACCATCCGATATTTTTCTTTTTCTTTCTGGCTTATTTCGCTGAGCATGATCCCTTCCAGCTCTATCCATGTTGCTGCAAATTGCATGAGTTTATCTTTTTCAAGATTAGTTTTAATAAAAATAAAATCCTTAGTTCTCACTAAGTTCTCACTAAAAACCACATCATTAATACCTGTCTCTGAGTGTCGCTTTAGGGAAATCTGATGTCAGGCTAATTCTCTTGCCTCTGTAACTTATTTCACTTCTTTTTTCCTTTGTAAGAATTCTTTAAGATTTTTCTTTACTTAAAAAATCAAATTGTTCTAGATCAATTTTCCTGGTGTGGAGTGTTGTGTTATAATTTTCTTGTCCTTCATCTGGCTTTGGGAAGGGGGTTGGGCAGGAGAACTTATCAATTTATAAGGTGATGTTGTTTTCTGTTTCCTTCCTGTAATAGCTTTACGTGACTTTAGTCCTTTATGACAATGTCATGGAAATCCAAGGTGATTTTACAAGGTACCTGGTTAAAGGGTGCCCTCTTTTGTCAGTGTAGTGAAGTATAATCTTTAATAAATAGTTTTTGTTGTCAGTAATGGGGGAACTGGGAGAAGAGTTCTGAGTCTTCTGCTATTATGGTTCTTTTGTCTTTATAAGGCCTCACATTTACCCTTCTGTTTCTTTTTTCCTTCCATGGCAATTACAAAAGGATGCTCAATAAGAAATTATTTATTGATTTTTATTTTTGAAATTAATAAACCATTTTAGAGTGGTTTTAGGTTTATATAAAAAGAGAGCAGAAAACACATAGAGTTCCCATATATCCATTGTCTCCCACTGGCACAGTTCCCCTTTTTATAAACATGTTTTATAAAACATGTTTTTAAAAAGCATGTTTAATAAAAACATTGCATTGGTGTGGCACATTCCTTACAATTAATGAAACAATATTGATACATTATTATTAAGGACAGTCTGTAGTTTTCATACTCTTTGCTATGTGCAGAAATACAACTGTATGTGTGCAGTTCTATGGGTTTTGACAAATGAAGAATGTCACGCATCTACTAGTATAGCAGCATACATACAGTGTCATTTCAGTATCCTGAAAATCCCCTGTACTTTATCAAATTACCTCTCCTTCCCTTCCTACCCACTCCAACATCCTGGTAATGACTGCTTTTTCCAGTATCTATAGTTTTACCTTTTCCAGAATGTCATATAGTTATACCCATATAGTATGTAGACTATTTAAAACTATCCTTCTTTATATTTACCTATTAAAAGTATGCCTGAGAGTCAGTCTTCTAATTTAGCACACATCTAGGGGCTGACTATGTTCTTCCATGAAGATCAGGCATGCCTGTAGAAACTTTCCCTGCCATGTCTCTTTAACCTTAGCCAAGTTATTAGTATCTCCTTAAAAGGAGTTTATATATATTTCTGCTGCCCATTTTTCTGTGGTTGCCATCCAAAGGATAGGGCTCTGGAATGGCTGGCTCTGACAATCAAAGGGGCTTTCACTCACCAGTCCAACAGGAGTGTAGCAAATAAGTAAGCACTTACAAATAGGCACAGAAGCACTGACCTACAGCTATATACCCAGTTCTAGTGCAGAGACAAGAAGAAAACCAGTTCACCTCCAAATTTCTCCCTGGAGCAAACATAAATATATATTTTCCCAGCTGCTGCCTGAGGGTCAGACTTCAAACCATTTTGCATCTAGGTGCTAACTGTTATGCTCCCTTTTGGGACACCACCAAGTTTTATTACATCAACTAGTGGGAACCACAAGAAAAAAGAAGGCAACTTGGCAGTCACAAAGGTCTGAGAGAAACAAGAGCTCAGACTGGATGGGTCAATAAAATTCATCTTCTTTACCAGACCACTCTCAACACTAGGAGAGGTGGCTGTTTTATGTAATGCGCTGAGGACAATACAGAGAATCAAGGAAACAAACTAAAGAACAAGATAAAATTAAAATTCAACTGACTAAAAGAGAAAATCACAAAAGCTGCAAAGGAAAAATAGCTTTTAGTACATGTACAAGGGAAACCCCATAAAATTATCAGCAGATTGTTCAGCAGGAACTTTGTAGATCAGAAAGGGGTATGATGATATATTGAAAATACTGAAAGGAAGTAAAAAACTGCCAGCTAAGAATACTCTACCTGTGCAATATCGTCCTTCAGAACTTAAGGCAAATAATGAAGTTTCAATTCGAGAAAAAGCTGACAGCATTCACCACCACTAGACCAGCCTTACAAAAATGTTAAAGTGACTTCTTCAATCTGAAAAAAAGGATGCTAATTAGTAACTGAAAATATATGAAGGTCTAAATCTCACTGGTAAAGGTAAATATATAGTTTAATTCAGAATATTCTAATATTGCAACAGTGATGGGTCAATCATGCTACATGAAGGGTATAAGATGAAATTATCAAAAATAAAAATATAGAATTTGTAAATACACAGGGTTAAAAGTGTTAATTGTAACAGCAAAAACATAAAATGTGTGGTAGGGAAATAAAAATGTAGAGCTTTTGGCCTCCCTGGTGGCGCAGGTGGTTAAGCGCCGCACTATGAAGCTGTCTACAGGCTCTGCAGCGCGGGTTCGATCCCGGCCAGCTGACTAGAATCCCACATGGTGAAGCAGACCTCTCCTGTCTCACCCGCTGCTCCCCTCAGCAGTGTATTTCATCAGTCTGCCTGTTCTGTTTCCCGCTCTGTCTCTGGTGAGTCCTCTCACCCTCCCGCACATCTGGCCTGTACCCCAGTTCTTGTACAAATAAATAAATCTTTAAAAAAAATGTAGAGCTTTACTTTGCATTTTAGTTTAAGTTGTTTACAGCTTAAAATAGATTGCTATATAGGAGTCTTTATATAACCCTTATGGTAACCACAAAGCAAAAACTTACAGTAGATACATGAAAGATAGAGAAACAAATTTATACATACCACTATAGGAAAACAAAAAATTACAAAGGAAAAGAACAAGAGAGGAACAAAGGAATTAAAAAATACCCAGAAAACAATGAACACATTGGCAGTAAGTATATACTTACTAATAATCAGTATAAATATAAATGGATGAAATTCTCCAATCAAAAGATACCAAAAATGACTGAATGAGTTTTTTTTTTTTAATTTTTTTAAGATTTATTTATTTATTTATACAAGCACTGGGTACAGTCAGAAGCGCGGGAGGGTGAGAGAATTCACCAAAGCCAGAGCTGGGAGCAGAGCAGGCAGAAGGACCGAAGTACACTGCTGAGGGGAGCAGCAGGTGGCAGGAGAGGTCTGCGTGCCATGTGGGACCCTCCTCTGGTGGCCGGGGAGCAACCGGGGATGGAACCGGCGCTGCAAAGGCTGCGGGCAGCTTCGCAACCCAGCGGTCAACCGCTGCGCCACCGGGGAGGCCCTGAATGAGTTTTTTAAAGACCCTTTATTTTATTTTATTTTTTTAATATTTATTTATTCATGCATACAAGAACCAGGGTACAGGACAGATATGCAGAAAGGTGAGAGGATTCCCCAGAGACTGGGCGGGGAACAGAACAGGCAGACTGACTGAAATACACTGCTGAGAGGAGCAGTGGGCGAGACAGGAGAAGTCTGCTGTGCCACGTTGGAATCTCTCTGGCCGGCCGGCCGGGATCGAACCCATGCTGCAGAGGCTGTGGACAGCTTCACAGCGCTGCGCTCAACCTCCTGCGCCACCAGGAAGGCCCTTAATAGACCCTTTATATGCTATTTATAAGAACTGAACTTCAATGGAAAGGACACAGACATGTGCAGCGCCAGAAAAAGATATTCCATGCAAATGAAAACTGGATTAGCTATGCTTATTTGAGATAAAGATTTCAAGTCTAGGCTAAGCATTCTAGGTTTGTTTAAGTATACTCTATGACACAGGATATAGAGTCAATATACAAAATCAGCTGTTTTTCTACATATTAACAATTAACTATCAGAGGAAAAATTAAGAAAACAATTGCATTAAAAGCAATTAAATACCTAGTAATAAATTTAACCAAGAGGGTGAAAGATCTATACACTCATAATTATAACTACTATTAAGTATTTCATTTCTGTCCTCCCTTCTTAACTCCTCTCAGAAAGCAGTCTTCAGAAGACTACCATGTCATAATGCATATAATTTTAAGTCCCTTAATTCTACTACATGCTCTGACAAACCAGGTTTATATTTTCAGTATTTTCACACTTCAAAGTAGCCTTTCTTTCTCGTTGTGGTTAGATCAGTCTTAGGTTTTTGATTAATTTCTTCCTTCTCACATCCATGTATTTTATCTTAGATGGCCTGTGATGAGATATTCAACGGGGTTTGGTAGTTTATTCTTCTACCTACAGGCAAAATGAAGTTTAAGCTTTGTAAAATTTGCAATTATAATGCATGGGTTTGTGTATTTTTGTTATTCTTACTCTTCTTGCTATTTTCTATTATTCTTGGAGGATAAGTTAGAGACTTTCAATATTTCCATGACCATTACCTGAGTTGTTCCAGAAATCTCAATAACAATCTCTTTTAACACTTGTGATAATGTTAGTTCCTATTTTGCTTGTAAATAGATACTTTAATTTAAAGTCAAATATATTGAGTGAGAGCAGGCAACATTATAGTGTTCTTAATATCAAGTGAAACCTTTTAATGTTTCTCAATTAAGTTCATTTTTAAATTTTGACTTTAGGTAATTTTGTGGATATTCTTAATTAGATTAATAAAATCCCCATCTAGTTTATTTGTTCTGGAGTATTTCTCATAATTAATAATCATTGACATCAAATAATTTTTCTATGTCAATTACACTCCTACGTATCTACTCAAAGAATTCAAAAACACTAATTCAAAGGGATAAATGTACTCCAGAGTTCCTTGATCTCCTATTTACAATAGCTAAATTATGGGAAAAGTCTACATGTTCAAGGACAGAGGAATGGATCAGAAAAATGTGGTATATATAATGGAATACTACTAGATATAAAAAAAATGAACTCTTGCTATTTACTATAATGTGGATGGAAATGGAGAGAATAATGTTAAGAGAAGCAAGTCCAAAGGAAAAATATAGATACCAGATGGTTTTTACTTACACATGGAATACAGAGTAACAAAACAAAGGGTCTGACAAAACCAAACCAATAACAAACCTCTGACATCTGACTGCAAAAGTGAGGCAACCAGAAGGGGAAGGTGGGAATGAAGAAGGCAGGGAGAGAGCTAACAGAAAATGGTGATGGTAGAGACTTATTGGACAATTGGTGGTGGGTATAGCATAAAAATCTACATTTCTAGAGGTTTAAGCCTATAACCCCCAAACAGATAAAATGATGTAAACCAATGTCACCTCAATAAGCATAATGGGAAAAAAATGACGTTACAACAATTTTTTCCCTTTAATATAGTGCATTAGGATAATTTCCAAATGTTTAAGTAATGTCGTATTATTGGAATATTTGGTTATGGTATATTATTCCTTTTTTGTATCATCACACTTAACAAATATATTATTGAACATTTTGCATAAGAGATTTTTATGAGATATGGATCTGCAACCTTTTAAAATATACTTGTGAACTTTGTCAAAAATATGTTGGTCTCATAACAAAAGTTGGAAAATGCTTTATCCTCATATTCCTTTCCCCACCTCCACCATTCACAAAGAGCTTTTAAGACTGTTGTTGTCTTTCTGTGTTTGAAAGAATCTGCTAGCAAAATTATTAAGGCCTGTTTTTTTTTTTTTGGTAGAATTTGAATCATAAAATCAATGAATCATAAAATTCATTGTATTTAATATTAGACAATACAGATTTTTATACCTTATGTCAATTTTTCAAAGTGGTGTTTTTAAAGGAATTTAAACTTTATATCCTGGTGTAATCTGATTACAGCAGTAACACCCATTTTTTATCTTTTACATTCTTACAAATTCTGTACTGTATTCCCTTCTTCAATTTTGATAGTTATTTGCATTTTCTCTTTTTGACATTTTTGACATCAGTCCTGGTTGGTGTTTATCATTCTTAGTAATTTTTGACTTGATGAATCCTCTATTACAAATTTGTTTACTGTTTCAGTGATTTATTGCCTTATTAATATTCTTTTAAATTTATTTTAGGTTTAAATTACTGTGGCTTATATTTTTATAGATTCTTGAGATAAAAGAATGACTACTTGGGCCTCCCTGGTGGCGCGGCAGTTGAGCGCTGGGTTGCGAAGCTGCCCGCAGCCCCTATAGTGCCGGTTCGATCCCCAGCCACCAGGCGAGGGTCCCACATGGCGCACATACCTCTCCTGCTGCCTGCTGCTCCCCTCACCAGTGTATTTCGTCCGTCTGCCTGTTCTGCTCCCTGCTTTGGCTCTGGTGAATTCTCTCACCCTCCCACACTTCTGACTGTATCCAGTGCTTGTATAAATAAATAAATAAATCTTAAAAAAAAATTAAAAAAAAAAAGAATGGCTTCTTATAGCAACTTTTTAAAATTCCAAACATTCTGAAACCTGATATCCATAAGACTTTATGGATTTTCATGAGAAAGTAAACATATGATAAAATTAACCACCTTAAGATTTTTAAAATTTATAGTTCTGTGGCACTAGGTATATTCACAGTATGCAAAACATCCTTATCTAATTAAAGAATTTTGTCTTCACTGAAATAGAAATCCTATACCCATCAAACAACCCTTTCCCATTCTCTCCTCAATCCCTAGACTCTACCAACCATTAAGCTGCTGCCCATAGATAATTTTGGGTATTTCATATAAATAGAAATCATACAGTATATGGCCTTTTGTGTTGGGTTGCTCACTTATTTTCAAAGGTCATCCATGCTGTAGCATGTATCAACAGTTCATTCTTTTTGATGGCTGAGTAATATTTTGTTGCCTACACATACATTTTTTAGTCCACTTGTTCATTGATAGTTATTTTTTTTTCCTTTTGATTATTATGAATGGTGCTGCAATAAACACTCATATACATGTTTTAGTTTTAATATTTGTTTTCTTTTGGGTATATATCTACAAGTGGAATTGCTGGACTATTTAAGAATCAATCCTATGTAAATTTTGAGAAACAGTAAAACTTTCCTAGTGGTGATGCATCATTGTACACTCTCATTAGCAATGTACAGGGGTTTACATTTCTCTACAACACATTTTTTTTGCTCATTTATTTTTGTTTTATTTATGGCTCTCCTAGTAGGTGTGAAGGGATTTCCTGCTGTGGATTATATTTGCATTTTCCTAGTGACTATTGTTGAACATCTTTTCATGTGTTTCTTGATCTTGTAAACCTTCTTTGGGGAGAAAGTCTATTCAAGAGCTTTGCCCATTTTTAAAAAATTGGGTTGTCTTCTTGCTGCTGAGTTGAAGAAGTTCTTTATGTGTTCTAATATTAGACTCCTGTTATATGATTTGCAAATATTTTTTCCCCTTCTGGGAAAAATCTTGTTATGTGGAATATTTTTTTGTTCACTTTGATAGTGTCCTTTGGCACACAAATGTTTTTAATTTTGAAGTTCAATTATTGTTTTCTTTGGATGCCTTCTGCTTTTGATATCACATCTAAGAAATCATGGTCAAATCCAAGGTCATAAAGTTTGGTTCCTATGTTTACTAATAAAAGGTTTATTCTAGGTCTTTGGTCCATTTTGAATTTATGTGTGAGTGTGTGTGTATTTATGCATTTGTAACCTAAGGGTCCAACACCATTCTTTTTATGTAATCATCAACTTGTTTCCGCATCATTTTTTAAGGAAATTATTTCATTGAATGATCTTGGCACACTTGTTGAAAATCAATTGACCATATTTAGATTTATTTCTAAAATCTCACTTGCATTCCATCAATCTATGTATCTTTATGCTACTACCATCTGTTTTGTTTTCTGTAGCTGTGTAAGTTTTGAAATTTGATGTGATTCCTCCAACTCTGTTCTGTCTTCACTAGTGGGACCCCTTGCAATTCCATATAAATTACATAATCAGATTTTCTGAAGGAAAGGTTTTTAAATGGAGTTGTTTCCTTAATTTCATTTTTGAATTGTTTGTTGCTTGGATAGAGAAACAGCTGACTTGTCTGTTGATTTTGTATCTTGCAACTCTTAAATCATTTATTATCTCTAATATTTTGGGAATAAATACTGTAGTATTTTCTACACACAAGAGCATATCATCTGCGGATGTACATATTTTCCTTCTTTCCAATTTGGATGGCTTTTGATTCCTTGTCTAACTGCCCTGACTATAATTTCCAGTACAATGTTGAACAAAAGTGGCAAGAGCAGACAACCTAGTTTTTCTTCCACTATGAGAGGGAAAGCTGTTAGTTTTTCACCAATAGCTATCATGTTAGGCATAAGTCATTAATGCACTTTACTAAATTGAAAAAAATTCCCTTCTATGCCTATTTTGTTGCGTGTTTCTTATCATGAAATGGTATTGGATTTTCCCAAATGCTTTTTCTGCATCAATTGAAATGATCATGTGGAATTTTTGTCGATTCTATGGGTGTGTGTGGTGTGTTGACGAATACCTTCCCCAAATTAATGTTCATCTGGAACCTCAGAATGTGACCTTATTCGAAAATTGTATGCTTGAAGATGCAATTAGTTAAGGAAAAATTAAAATGAGGTGAATTAGAGTGTACCCTAAATCCAATGACTAGCATTCCAATAAGAAGATAGGACAGAGAGAAGTGAGTGATGTGAACAGAGAAGCAGAGACTGAAGAGATGCATATACAAGACAGAGGATTGCTGGGTGCCATCAACAATTAGGAAAAGAAAAAAAGGTTCATTTTTTTAGAGCTTTCAGAAAGATTATGACCCTGCTATTTTGGTTTCAGGTATTTAGTCTTTACAAGTGTGAAGCAGGGCGTCCCCGGTGGCGCAGTGGTTGAGCGCCGGGTTGCGAAGCTGCCCGCAGCCTCTGCAGCGCTGGTTCGATCCCCGGCTGCTCCCCGGCCACAGGAGGAGGGTCCCACATGGCGGGCAGACCTCTCCTGCCACCCACTGCTCCCCTCAGCAGTGTACTTCGGTCCTTCTGCCTGCTCTGCTCCCTGCTCTGGCTCTGGTGAATTCTCTCACCCTCCCGCACTTCTGACTGTACCCAGTGCATGTATAAATAAATAAATAAATAAATAAAAATAAATCTTTACAAAAAAAAAAAAAGTGTGAAGCAGTAGTAAAGTAATATCACATAGATTTTCACGTTGATTCACTCTTGCATTCATGAGACACATCCCAAGTGATATGCTACTGAATTGGGTTTGCTAGCATTTTCTTGTGAATATACTTGCATTATACTTGCATTCATATTCATAAAGGCTATTAGCTTGTTTTCTTTTCTCATGTCTTTGTCTGGATTTGGATTCAGGGTAACACTTGCCTCCTAGAATGATTTAGGGAATGATCTCTCTTTTTTTTGATGGTGGGGGGAAGATTTTGAAAGACATAAGTATTAATTCATTTATTTTATTATATATATATATATTTACATCTTTTTCATTTTTTGCACTTTTAATTAATTTCTAACCATTTGGCAAAGTTCACTAGTGAAGTCACCTGTTCTTGGGCTTTACTTTGTTAGGAAAATATCTATCTTTTTTTGATAGATTCTATTTGGAATTATTCTTGTGGTTTTCTTTAGTTCTTTGTCCATGGTTTCCATTAGTTCTTTGAGTACATTTGCAATTTGTAAAGTTAGTTCAATGACTGGGCTTCATGTGGCTTATTAAAATTTCCCCCATGTATGGATTATACTTTCCTGCAATTTTTCATTGAAAATTGAACATTTTGCATAAGATAATGTGACACTCTGGAAATCAGATTCTCTCTCCTCCAAATACTTTTTTTTTTTTTGCTTGTCATAGTTGTTACTACAAGTTTTAAATGACCTTTTTACCTTCTCATTTTGTAAAATCTGTGTTCTTTGTTGTGTATGTAACTAAAGTTTCCATTAACTTAGTGGCCAAATATCAATTCCATTAACTTAGTCAGAGATCACCTGAAATATCAATACTTAGTTCATTTTTCTTTATTAGATGTTCACATGAAAAAGGAAACTTCTCCACTGCTGGTGAAAATGTAAACTGGTCCAGCCACTATGAAAAGCTGTGTGGAGGTTCCTCAAAACACAAAAAATGAATCTACCATAAGATCCAGTGGTTCCAGTATTAAGAATCTATCCAAAGAACACAAAAAAACTAATTCAAAACAGGGGAGGGAAGAGCACAAGACACTATGGGTCATGGATGCTATGGTGGTGGGGGAATTACAGTGATGACACCTGAGGGGAGAGATCAAATAATGTATAAAAATGAATGATGCAAGAAAATAAATTAAAAATAAATGTTGTTTTATACAATTAATTACTTTTCCAAGTTCAAGAAAGTTGGTTCTGACACTTCATGACAGTTTATTTACTGATTTTTGTCAAGGGACTGACTTATGATATTTCCTATGCAGTTTTTTC
Organism: Talpa europaea; assembly: GCF_964194135.1. Lineage (NCBI taxonomy): Eukaryota > Metazoa > Chordata > Mammalia > Eulipotyphla > Talpidae > Talpa > Talpa europaea. The sequence goes on from NC_140076.1 coordinate 36,944,039, forward strand.
TGATATCACTCAGTAGTCTATTATCTAAGAAGATGAAAACTACTTATCTTCTATGTAAAGGAAAACTAAACCAAAAAACTTATTTTGGTGTGTGTGTGTGTGTGTGTATATATATATATATATATATATATATATATATATATATATATAATTTTCTTTACATCATTTGACATTAGCTGACTTCTCCATCGAGGTATAGTGCACATAGTTCTCACACCACCATAGCACCCCTGACCCATCACCATAGTCTCCAGTGCTCTTCCCTCCTGTTTTGACCCCTCACCCTCACCTTCCCCTGCTGTATGACTCAGATCTATGGTCAATTTGCAAGTTTTGTCTTTTTCCTGACCCTTTGTTCCTTTTCTCTATATTTCAGATACAAGTGAAACTATTGGCTATTTCTCTTTTTCCTTCTGACATATTTTGTTTAGCATAATCCCTTCCAGTTCCATCCATGTTACTGCAAATGACATGAGTTTATCTCTTTTGATAACTGACTAGTATCCATGTATATATACCAAATCTTCTTGATCTATTCATCTATTGGGGGCATTCAGGTTGTTTCCATATCTTAGTTATTGTAAATAGTGCTACAATAAACATAGGAATACATGTTTTCCTTTGAATTAGTGTTTCTGTGTTCATCGGGTAGATTCCTAGTACTAGAATCACTGGATCATATGGTAGGTCCATTTTTAGTTTTGTTTTTTTTTAAAGATTTATTTATTTTTATACAAGAGCTAGGGTACAGGCCAGAGGTGCCGGCGGGTGAGAGGATTCACCAGAGACAGAGCGGGGAGCAGAACAGGCAGAAGGACCTAAATACACTGCTGAGGGGAGCAGCGGGTAAGACAGGAGAGGTCTGCTGCACCATTTGGGATTCTTGCTGGCTGGCCGGGATCAAACCCCTGCACTGCAGAGGATGCATACAGCTTCACAGCGCTGCGCTCAACCTGCTGCACCACTGGGGAGACCCCATTTTTAGTTTTTTAAGGGAACTCCATACATGTTTCTATAGTGGCTAGACCAGTTTGCATCTCCACCAGCAGTGTAAGAGGGTTCTTTTCTACACATCCTTGTCAGCACATGTTCTTGCAAGTCTTTTTAACACGGGCTATTCTCGAAGATATGAAGTAGTATCTCATTGTTTTTGGATTTGCATTTCCCTGATAATAAGTGATTTTGAGAATTTTTTTCATATGTCTGTTGGTTATTTGCATTTCTTCTTTGGAGAACTGTCCTTTTAGGTCTTCTGCCCATTTTTTGACCAGGTTGTTTGTTTTTATTGAGTTGTGTAAGCTCTTTGTAGAACTTTGGTATCAGTTCCTTGTCAGTTGTTTGGTGTGAAAACAGTTTCTCCCATTTGGTAGGACATGTCTTCATTTTGGTTATTATCTCTTTTGCTGTATAGAAGCTTTTTAGTTTGATGTGGTCCCAGCTGTTTAACTTCCCCTTTGTTTCCCTTGCTTCTGGAGATGAGTCCTCAAAGATGTTTCTAAGGTGTATGTCATGGAATGTTTTTCCTATGTTTTCTTTTATATATTTTACAATTTAAAACATACAATTTAAACGGTTTCTAGTGGTAGGAGAAAAAAAAGGTGACTGACTTCTTTAGACATGCCTTATTTTGTAGACTGTGTCTTGAAGTAACATAGAGATAACGTACACATGATCATATGTAACATATACATGATCATATGATATATAATACCCATATATCAAATATCCATAATATCATATATAATATCCATATATCAAATTATATATATAATTTAAAACAATATTACTTAAGTTATACTAGAGTTTTAAACTTGTCTAGGCCTAACTTTTATGTAGAGAATTTGAGGTTTGAGTTCAGAAGTCTAACTATAGATGTTACGGTTATTAACTACTATGTTAAACTATGTAGTATTAAGATATAAAATAGGTAAAGCATTTAACTAATCAATAAACAATAGCTCCTTTCTACCAATATCTTACTCAGAGAGGCAAAACAAATATTCAGCCACCTTTTCTCTAGACCTTAATACATAGGGCTCATTATATCTAATTCAGTGAATATAAATAAAACTGAATGGAAAATAAATTGAATAAACATAGGGCTACATTTTTCATGGGGGGGGGATTCCCTCCTGAAAAGATATAAATCTACCTCACGTTATCCTTGCAAAAATAATGGTTTGCTAGAGACTTATTATTTTTGATTACATAAGGGAATACCAACAAATCCCTTGCCCCTAGCATGGACTACGCAAAGGTACCTGAATAAAAGTGCTTATCAAAACTGAAATTCCTCCCAGTCCTGTTTTCTATTAACATTACCACTTATCCAGTCATGTCAGATGTACCCCTTTCCCCAAAATCCCATATCCTATATTGCCAACATCTCCCAACCACCCTGCCTTCTAAACAGTAACTTGAATCCATTTACCATTCTACAGTCCCACTGCCACTATCTAAATTTGCACTTGTATTTTCTACCTAGACTACCACATGGCTAAACTAGTCTTTCTGGCCTCCTTATCTCTTTCTTTTTCTTCCTTTTTAAAATCCATTTATTTATGCATTTAAGAATTGGGGTACAGTTCAGAGGTGTAGGGGGGTGAGAGGATTCACCAGAAACAGAGCTGGGAACAGAACAGGAGAATTGACTGAAATATACTGCTGAGCGGGCAGCAGGCAAAACAGGGTAGCTCCCTGGCCAGGGATTGAACTTGTGCTGGAGAGGCTGTGGATAGCTTCATAGTACTGAGACTTAACTCCTTGCACCACCAGGGAAGCCCCTCCTTATCTTTTTCTAAAACCATTTTCTATGAGCGCTCCAGAGTGCTTTTACTAAGAATGCATTGAATAATTTATCGAAATTTTATGAATAATTCCTTAGGAGCAATGCCCAAGGCAAAATTATTTTCAAAATCAAGCAGCATGGAGATGTTTTTGGTAATTGTTTTATTGTTCTTTATTTTACTTATTTCCCCCTACCACCATCACTTGTGTTGGTTATCTTGTCCTTTTCTCTCCCCCTTTCCTCTTAACCTAAGAGCCCTCAGGATGTTTGTTGGTGTCCAGTACATTTTGGAAATGTTTCGCACTATTGAATTGTCTGTTGCAAGAATGTCCAATTTTTGTTTTTAACATACAGATTTGCTCTGCCGCATATAATTTTGCAAATTCCCTCCATTTTGTTGAGAATGGCTGCATTTCATACTTCCTGTGGCTATGTAATATTCCATAGTATGTATGTAACACATCTTTTTGATCCATTCAGCCACTAAAGATTTAGTTTGCTTCCATTCCAATAGCTGTAATGTTTGCTTCCATTCCAATATTGCTGTAAATATTGTAGAACATATGGATTATTTTGATGGTTTCATATTCTATGGCTACATGCCCAAAAGGGATTGCCTGGTTGTATGTATTATTTTTTAAAGGTTTTAAGGTTTTTTAAAGGTTAGTGAGCAATCAAACTTCATTCTTTTATGTGTGGCTTTCCAATTTTCCCTGCACCAATTATTAAAAGAGATTATCTTTCCCCATATTACAGCCATGGATGTTTTAAAATAGATTACATGCAAGAATATGCATGCATTTATTTTTAAAATTTCAATTGGTCCATGTATATTTTTATGCCAATACTATATTGTTATTAATACTACCGCTTTATAGTAAAGTTTGAAGTCAGATAATGTGTTACCTCCATTTCTCTCCATTTTTCTTAAGGCTGTTTTTACAAATTCATAGACTTTTGTGGTTCCATATACATTTCTATATTTTTTGTTCCATTTATTTGGAAAATATTGCTAGGATTTTGAAGGGGAATGCATTAAATTTATATATTATATTAGGAAGTTAGTCATTTTGATTGTACTGATTCATTCTATCCATAAGCATGGAATATCCTTCTATCTCTGTATGTCATTAAGTCCTTTAGTAACATCTTACAGTTCTCACTATATGGTCTTTTATCTCCTTAGGTTGATTTGGATGTATTTAATTATTTTTGAAGCAATTATAAATGGAATTATTTTCTTAATTTCTTTTGCTTTTGTATATAAAAAAGCTTTTAGGATTTTTGGATATAATATCTGCAAATAGTTATAATTTCCCTTCTTTCATTACTTAAATAAAACTTTTATTTCTTGTGTTTGTCTGATAGCTCTGGTCAAAACCTCAAATACTAAGTAAACAGAAATGTTGACACTGGGCATCTTTGTCTTGTTCTGGATCATATGAGGAAAGGTTTTAGTTTTTATCATTATTCATTGGCTGGTGGTTTGGCCTTTTTATATATGACTTTTTTATTATATTGAGAAAGGTTCCTTCTAATTCCATCTTGTTTAGAATTATTATTATAAATGTTGAATCTTACATGCTTTCGCTGCCTCTGTTGATATTATATGAATTTTATATTTACTTTTGCTGATATGGTGTATTACATAGTAATTTATATTAAACTATCCTTTCATCCCTGAGGTGAATCCCACTTGATTGTGGTGTATAATCCTTGTGATATTCTATTGAATTGTTGATATCATAAAATGTATTAGGGAAGATTCCTTCTTGTAATAAAAAAAAAGAAACAATTTTAGCTAGGTGGGCATTAATCCCTTAAAAGTTTGCTAAAATTCATTTGCAAAGTCATCTGGTCCTGGGCTTTTTTTGGGGGGGAGGAGTAAGATAGTTTATTAGTTTTAATTTCCATGTTTGTGATGAGTTTGTTCAGTTCATCTGTTTTTCCTGGGTTAGTCTTGCTAGATTATACTGATCTAAAAATATATCTATTTATTCAAGATTATTGAATTTAGTGGCATTTAACTTATATGCCAGTTCATAATAATCTTATCAAGTTTTGTATTTCTGTGCTATCTGTAGTGATTTCTCCTCTTTCACTTGTAATTTCCATTTCTCTCTCTCTTGCTCCCCTGCTTTAGCCTGATTAGGGATTTATCTAATGTTTATCTTTAAAGATCAAAGAAACAGCTCTTTGGTTCATTAATGAATGTCATAACATTTTTGTCCTATATCATTTATTTCTGCTTTTTAAAAAATTATTTCTTTCCTTCTACTAACTTTGTCTTATTTGTTCTTTTTGAAGTTACTGTAGGCATGACATTAGGCTGTTCATTTGGGATTGTTATTGATTTCCCCCTAATTTCTTGCTTTTAAATATGGGCCTGTATTGCAATTACCTTTTCTTTTACCACTGCTTTTGCTGCATCCTATATTCTGGTAATTTATAACATCACTTTCATTCAACTCAAGGTATTTTTTAAATTTGTTTTGATTTCTTTTTTACTCAATTGCTATTAAGCAGCATGTTGTTTAATCTCCATGTACTCTTATTTTTTCCTGTTTCTCTTCCTTTTTATAGTTCACTTTTAGTTTTATGGCATTATAGTCAGAGGAGACACTAGATAGAATTTGAATCTTTGTGTTTATTGACAGTTGATTTAGATACCAAGACACAGTCTATCCTGAAGATGTCCCATGTGTACTCAAAAAAAAAAAAAAATGTTTATATAGTAGTTTTCGAATTAAGTGTTCTATAGATGTCTACTAAGCCAATTTGGTCTAGTTCCTCATATAGACCTTACTGTTTCCTTATTTAAAGCTTGTTTTGTCCACAAAAACATTAGTTCAAAAGGAAACCTGTACTCCTATGTTCACTGCAGCACTATTTACAATAGCTAAGTTATGGAAACAACCTAATGTCCAAAAACAGATGACTGGATCAAGAAGTTATTGGGTTATACTTTGAAATCCATTCAGCTACTCTGCATCTTTTGACTGTTGAGGTAAGCCATTTACATATTCTTTTAATGGTCTCTTATGTTTTGTTTAGGTTCCATTTCCATTGTCTTATGTATATTTGTGTTATTTTTCACTTGAGGGTTCTGAGGTTAGTAAATGAACCGTCTGTGTGACTCACTGGATGGTCCAGTCTCTGCCTCATTCTAATGGGCACTTTGTTCATTTTTATCTCCTTCATATTAAGTAATTTAGGTATTTTTGGTTTTCTTATTCATTGTCCTATTGTTTTATAACCTCTTCAGGATTTTTTTCATATGTTGCTTGACATTTATAAATTCTTTCAGATTTTGCTCCTTACTCTTTCTTCTATCTTGATAATCTTGCTTGTATTCTAGGCTGGAGGACTTTTTCTTTAAGTACTTTGAACATAACTTTCCAAACCTTTTGTTTGCAATGTTTCTGTTGAAGTCTGCTGGTAATCTGGATGATGCTGCTTTAAAATTACCATTTTTCCTTCATATTTTTAAGATTCTGTCCTTATCATTAGTTTTTGAAAGCTTTGTTATATGTCTTGGTGTATGTCTAGTGGTGTTATTTTGCGTAGGTCTCTTGGTTCAAAACTTCTGGTTCATTTCCCAGAGCAAGACTGAATTCAGCAAGTATAGATTTTCTATGCCTCTCTTTCTTCTGGGAACCCCAGGATACATGTTATTTCTCTTCAAGTTGCCCAAGAGAGCTCTTATACCATTTTCATTTTTTATATATTTTTTTACTTTGTCTTGTGTTCTCCAGGATAATTATTTTGTAGTCTGTTGTAGTCAGTGGGGTGGTAACTGTGAGGGGTAGTAGATCTAAAAAGAGGACTGAGGTAACAGACATAAAAAAAATCATCTCCAGTAGACTTAGAAATTTGAAATTTCTTTTATAAAGCATTTGTGTGTGTGGGGGGATATTTTAGATATCTCAATCTTTGATAGTGGTTGTGAGTATTTTGGATGTCTCAACCTTGGCAAAGGGTGGCAGGTGTTTCAGATACTTCAGCCTGGACTTCAGCAGTAGTCTCTTCTATAAGGATGTCCAGTTATTCTGTGTTATGGATCTCAGAGTCAACAGTTCACACTCTTGTCCTCATCTCTGTAGCTCTCCCACAACACACCCTCTTTCCTGGGTGTCTGCTCATGCACGCCCTTATTCAGTGGAGTGCTGGTTCTAAAGAGTCCCAGTGTTAGTATGTACCCAAGTCAGTAGCTATAGTAGGCCTTTCTCCCTCTTATGGGTTGCATTATTACTTTATACTGTTTACTTAAAGTTTTGCTTGCCCCTTTCAGTAGGGTTGATCCTTTTAATGTATAGACTGATAGTCATGTTTTCCTTCAGTGTTTTTGGCTGATTTGTGTGTATGCCTGGAGGAAGAGAACCCTGCATCTTCAATCTGTTGCCATCTTGCCTCTCTCACTCTTCATGAATTTGCTCCTAGCTATCACTTCAAATTCAGTTTACTATTACTGCTTTACAAAGCCCTATATACCCAGTCATTTCTAAGTCTTCAATTTGCAGAATTAATGATTTTTTTCTCCCTTTATTCTTTGAACAACAATTTGTTCTATGGTAATGCTTTTCTTCCTTGGCTTTAGGATACCTATGAAGTAGTCTTAGAGATGAAAAAAATACAGAGTTTCCAGACAATTCCTTGTTCCATCTTTGTTCCTATAGCATTGTGTACACTCTGCTGTTAATAACTTCTATCATTCTTTAACTTCATTCCCCATTTCACCTAGGCCTTTGAACAAGTAATTACCTCTCTGAGGTGTTTTCTCTTTTTCCCCATCTTTACCTATTTTGATAACATATCCTGTTATCTATGCAGAGTAAGAAAATAGAAGGGCTAAATTACTGCAATTTTATTTTAAATTTCAAAATAACTTTTTCATATGCTGAGATGTAAAATTTAAATCACAAATATGAACATAAAGATGAATATAGGCACTTTAAACACTGACAAAATCCAGCTACAATGAAATAGTTTTTTTTTTTTAAACAAATATTCTTATAACATAGTGAAAAACTAAGCCATAATAAAGTACATAGGAAAATTATAGTAATTCAAGATTTCGGAGTTCTTTTCAAATATATGGTTCTCAAGGTAAATATTAATATTGCTTTAAAATTCATCACAATGTAACAATACGTTGATGGTAATTCAGTAAGTAGTTTTTTCATAGTGATTTAAAGATGTTCCACAAAGGTTCCTCACTTAAGGAATTTTGGATAGAATCACAACCAAATTTTGACAGTGGGTAAAAGCACATGAAAATTCCCGTTCCTGGTGCAATAAGCAGAATGAAATAATTTATAAGATAGTATACTTCAGATATAGACAATCTTACTAAGCTTCAAAATAACCTTTTGAGCAAGTGGTATCTCACTCTCATTAAAGGAAAGTCTTTACTGCTGAGGACACTGGGTCTCTGGAGTTGATTTGGAAGACACATGTAGAATAGGGTGTGATTTCTTACAAGTATCCTTTCCCAATTTGCTTGCAGTTTCCTTCTCTTCTTTAACTTCTGTTTGAAGCCTTGATTCAGCAGCTAACCTACAGGCATTAAAGCATCCACTCTAAATTCAAATGTGGTTAAGTAAAATTACAGAAGAAACAATAATGGGTCTCTAGTAAGATATGATTTTCTTTTTGTATAGGAGGAAAAAAATTGTAGTTAACCCTTCAATACCACCAACAAACTAAGTGACTGCCTCTGTAAAAGAATCTTTAATGTATCTATAGAATGATTCTTAAAATGTTTAAAGAACTATAGCTAAGATTCATAAAACATAACACCAAAGTCTAAATTAAAGAATTAAAATATAATGGGATGTCTATTATAAACACACCAGACAAAAATATGAAAATGCTAGAGCACTATTTTAATATTAACATACAAAAGGCAAATTCAAGATAAAAATAACATGGTATGTATGACTATATGTCTATCTGTCTCATTAAAATAAAAAACTGAATTTTGACAAGAATAGTAATTTAAGAATAAACAGTAGTGAGATGATTTTTAAAAGCTTAAGATATTTTTTAGAAAGACCATCATAAATTTATAAAGCATGTAATAGTGAGGTACCAAAACAACCCATATTTATTGTTACTATTTTTTTTTTAAAGATTTATTTATTTATTTATACATATAAGCCCTGGGTACAGTCAGAAGCACGGAAGGGTGAGAGAATTCACCAGAGCCAGAGCAGGTAGCAGAGCAGGCAGAAGGACCGAGGGGAGCAGCGGGCAGCAGGAGAGGTCTGCACGCCATGTGGGACCCTCCTCCGGTGGCCGGGTTGCAGCCGGGTATCGAACTGGAGCTGCAGAGGCTGCGGGCAGCTTCGCAACCCAGCGCTCAACCGCTGCACCACCGGGGAGGCCCTTGTTACAATATTATCACAGGATTGTGTGTCTAAGTTAATCACGCAGAGAATAAAAGAACGGAAAGTCTTAAGTTAGCAGATGGGACTCACACGTACACAAAAACAAATGTTTTGTGGCATTTTATTTGTTTAACTCCCAAGACAAAAAAAATTTCAATGTGCTACTTAATTTATGCCAAACAAGTAGGTACATACATACATACATACATTTGCTTAAGTAATTTTTTTCAAGCAAAAACAGCAGAAAAAGAAATGAAGGTAGTAACAAAGATAGCAAGTTCTGCACTGCTCAATTCTGGAAAGCCATTTCCAGAAATATACAATGGCCAAGCACATGTATACAACAAATCACGTATATACAAATAACCTGTTGAATTCACTTCCTATGCACACCCACTTGTGATTCCAATCATTTAAAGTTACTTTTTCCTTGAGAAAATCAAGTTTTATTTTATGTGATTTATAGGCTATAAATTTCTTAATAAATAAATTTATTATATTTATTATTAATTTATTACTTATTGTTAATATTATTTTTATTATTAATAAAATGTTAATAATAAATTTCTTAATAAAATGTTCCTTGAATTTAATAAAAATTCAAGGAACAGAATAATCATTACTTTTACATTATTTAATAATAGCAGCTAACATGTTTGAAGTGCTTTCATTGTTGAATACCACCTTTAGTAGCCGTAAAGACTTAAAGAAAAATCAGACAAATCATACAAGAAAGTCTAACCAACAGTGTGCTATGTCTTCTAATTCAAATGTACAGGGGGCTTCCCTGGTGACCTAGGGGTTAAGTCTCAGCACTATCACCACTGTGGCTTGAGTTCTATCCCTGCCCAGGGAGCTAACCCACATATGGTGCAGCAGACCTTTCCTGTCTTTCTTGCTGCTCCCCTTAGCAGCATATTTCAGTAAATCAGCCTATTCTCCCCACTCTGTCTCTGGTGAATCCTTTCTCTCTCCCTCCCCCCCCACCCACACACACGCCCCATATCTCTGGCCTACATCTAGTTCTATTATGAAATAAATAAATTAAAAAAAATTCAAGTGTACACTAGAGTAAAATACCTTATTCTGTCCCCTCTAAGACTGATAGAGTCCTAGCAGCACCTTTCTTTTTTCCCAACTTGAGGTAATAATGGCTTACAACACTTGGTATTAGAAATATAGGATCTTGGGCCTCTCTGGTGGCGCAAGGGGTTACGTCTCAGCACTATAAAGCAATAGGCAGCCATCACAACAAGAGTTGGATCCCCGGCCAGGGAATTGACCCACATCGTCACACCTGCTCTCCCCTCAGCAGTGTATTTAAGTAGATCTACCTGTTCTGCTCCCTACTCTGTCTCTGGTGAATCCTCTCACTGACATCCCCCTACCCCCACCCCCTGAGCCTATACCCCAGTTCTTGTACATGTAAATAAATAAAAATAAAATCTTAAAAAAAAAATATATATATATATGATTTTAAATACCTCCTTTCATTAGATATTCCAAGCAATCTTTACATCAGTTTTTTTTAATGTTTATACTTATTTTAAATCCATCGATCTCTCCATTGCATACAGACTAAAATATTTTTAATCTTTTATTATCTTTTTACCTTCTAAGTTCCTCATTTACTTTTTTACTTAGTCATGCTCCTGCTGTACACCTGCAGAACTTGTGTTTAGCACCCAATTCTACCCTGCCTTTAGTTACTATTACCTGCCTTTTCCTTCTACTTCCTTTCTCTTACCTTATGGTCTTTATTGAACTTTTTAAAGGATAATGCCCTGAAAACAAAAATTCCTACAGACAGACATGTTCAGCTGACACTTCTGCTTTTAAGTCACAAACTCAAGTATGCAAAACTAGAGGCTTTGAGGTTTTAGTGTAAAACATTAAAATAGGTATCAAAATCTGTCCTTGAAATCTTAAGATAAAGTTTCAAAAATCATTAAATATTTCTCCTAAATTTTCTGTGACACAAATTTCTTAGACTACTGCTCAGCCCTTTTAGAAGGTAAGTTAAACTTTTTTTCCAGTCACTCTTGAACCAGGGGAAAAAAAAAAAAAACCCTAAAAGCAAAAACTGGTATCTTTATTCAAATCAAAACATTTAGAGATGCACTAGACCTTTGGTATTTCTGTTTCAAGAAACAGAAAAGTCTAACTTAAAAAAAAATCATTCTATTTAGGAATCCTTTCCCCTTGCAATCACTTTAGTCTTTCTTAAAGTTTTATAACAGTTGAACATAGGCATATGAAATTGGGGGATTATATTGTAAGCAATAATAAGGAAATAGACAAAGAAAGAGATAATACAGTTCACGCAGCGACAGAAAAGAGATGGAGAGGTCTGCTCACTGCTTTGAACAAAAGAAGACACTGACCTGGGAGAGTTAGGCGTGTTTCCACTTCTTTCACTTAAGGTTTCAGAGTCATCTGGAACTCCTATAAGTGTCACACATTTCTTTTCCTTTCCTGATTGTATATCCATAGGCAGGTTTTTGTGAGGAGAGAAAATGACTCCTGGTGTGTTTACAGGAACTGTCTTTTTTAATTGCAAGTTGTTATTTTCTAAACTGCTCAGACAGGACTTGGCCTCCTCTTTCTGAAGTGGTAATCTATAAACATCTTCCCCAACAGCACTGCTGGCAAATTCATCCTTAGGGGTGGTTATACCCACAGGCAGTATCTCACGTCTCTTTTTGAGTACAGGCACTTCAATTTTCTCTAAAAATGAAAACCATTAAAAATATATCCAAGTCAATAAATTAAAACAAAGACACAACATAAACAGGTAGAACTAGTTATATTTTCTCCTTTTCCTTTTTTCCATCCTTTTAAAAAAACCTATTCATCTCCGTACTGAAATAGATATATATATATCTATTTCATTATCTTTATATGAAATATAAAGATATCTATATCTTTATCCTTTTCTTTTCAATGAGTCCATTAACTATCTTTTAAAGATTGTCTGGTTATAAATTTTTCTTTGGGAACTCAATATATTTGGCTCTAGGAATGAAATGAACAACTAAATTTTATTTTGGTATTCTGGTACAAATTATTAGGGGGCTTCATAAGATTTCAGCATGGAAATGAGGAAGGATACAGCAGCTAAGAGTAAATGAATCCAGTAACAAACCCTAGTACTAGAACTTTGCAGCTTGAGCAGTTTGAGAAATTCCAAACTTCTCTGAGCTTTATTTGCTTCGCCTGCAAAATGGAGAGTAAAATCACCTGCACTTCATTTAGTATTGTGTGCCAAGGGGAAAAAAAGATGAAAATCTCTGAATATGGTCCATTTGTCCCACCAAAAAAATACAGTCAAAATCTAAGTATTTCTACCATGAATCTCTCCTCAGTTCAAACCATAGCATGCCTCATTATAGACTACTGCAATAGTATTCCATCCCCATTGCCGAATACATCGTTCTATCCCCACACTGTTCATACACACTGTCAGTGAATTTATTGCTCTAGTATCTTTTCACTATCCCCACACCAATGTGTCTTTCATTTTCAAAATCAAAATGTTAGTGAACTAACACATGGTTAGATGTGCAGCATTGTTCCTGCCCTACACTGTTTTTAAGAAATTTCCTCTTTCTCTTGCACTGCTCCTTTGAAACTCACACAATTTAGATTCACTGCACTCTGTCCTGTCTCGTTGCTGAAGTAAGTTCGCAGACCTTTGAAATTTCTAGTGGGTAATTCTTAATCAGGAGAGCCTATTCAAGTCAGAGAAAAGTACGAGAAAGCAGTCTTTTTAAACTATAAGAAACCCTGCTATTGCTAACAACCTCCCCACTACTGAGAATCCATCTAGTCACAGACAATAATGAAGATATAGTCTTACACCTGTGAACATCACAGGGCATGAACTCGCTGAAAATTTATAACCTAAAACATGTAAATCAACATTAACTTTGAGCTAAGAACCATCACATTTTTTGACATTTTTCTTTTAGCTTCTTATTTTTTAACTCATATACAGTAAAATTCATGCTTTTCAGTGCATAAAATGCAGAATCTATATGGATAGACTATTATTTTCTACTTCAGTGATTAGACTTGCTAGTCATCCTCTGTTATCTGTTAAATTTATCATCCTTCACAATACAATCCCCAAGATTTAGCTGGGAACCTAGCAATGGAAACTGAAGATTTCATTTCTCAGCTTTTCTTGTAGGCAAGTAAGGCTGCATAAACAAATTCAGTTCAAGCTGATATATGCTGATGAACAATGCAAAGGGAGTCTGGATCCTGACACTGTGACCAGTCCTGGAATGCTTTCTCCAGACTTTCACCAGGGGAAATAATAAATACTTATCTTGTTCAAATCACCATTTTATTAGGCTTTTTAAATAAAAAGTTTAAACTCCCTAAGGTAGCTCTCCAACATCAAGTGCCACAATAAAACTGAACTCTTTCTGAATAAGATACCGCAATTCTTGGTAAAATCACTACCATCAAGATTCCACTATACAGATAACCAAAAGGAATACCTATTATATTCATGTACACCCAGTATGCATTTCTCTTTGAATGTTTCTGCACATCTTGTAGCAGTAAATTTATTTTATTTAGTACAGACACATTGTCATAGACTACTTTATAATGGGAGTTGCATAGCTGTAGGAAGAACAAAATTTGATATGATTTCTCAGGTTCTTATGATTTTAAAAATAAAATATATTAGACATGCACACCTTCAGGTTCATACTTCAGTTTTAATTCATCTAGTTTAGCTCTCAGTTTCATATTTTCACACTGGGAAACCTGGAGGCATCTTTCATTTGCAAAAAGTTTTCGCTCAATATCCAAAGCCCGCTGGCTCTCAAATAGTGCTGTCATTCTTTGTATGGACAATTCACCTTTAGTGCTTTCATTTTCTTTGCTACATTAATTTAAAAAAAAAAGAGAGAGAGAGAGAACCAATAAATATAAAGGAGTATATAAATAAATGTAGTTCATATCTTAGTTTAAATACATTTCCTTGGATTTTTAGTAACAAAGAAACAAAAAGCAATTAAAATAAACTTTAACAACTGTACTTTCACATTAAAAAAAACTCATGAATTTTTAAAGGAAATAAAGGGGAAATGCATTCTTTCCACATTTATGCACGTGTAAATTTCTAAATTTTAAATTGCTATTTATTCTTAAAAAATTTATGTAGTAACTAATACTATTTATCATTAAGCAAGTCAAGAGTCTCCATCTTTCTACCCATCCAATCCAGATACTTACTTTAGGTTGTCAAGCTTTATCTGAAGTAAATCTGTGTAATAGGTGCTATCTTCCACAATACCAGAGTTGGATGAAGACTTAGATTCCATACTTTCATATAAACTCTAAAGAAAACAACAAATCTTACTACTTAAAATAACAAATTAATAGATGTTAAATACTTGACAACACTTATTGAATGTTTATAACAGGGAGGTATTGTGCTCAGCACTATCCATTTAACTTCTAAAATAGGTGAAAGAGTGAGAATTCTCTTACAGATAAGGAAACTGACTTAAAATGCCACAGGCAAATAAACTGAGAAGAGAATCTGAACACAGATCTGTCTCCAAAGCATATATTCTTAACCCAAACTGTGTCCTATGTTTATTTTCCTGCAATTCCACTTTTAGGTATTTATACAAAGAAAATAAAAATACTATCTTGAAAAGGTATGTGCACCCCCATGTTCACTGCAGTATTATACAGAAATGGAAACAACCTAAGTGTCCATCAATGGAAAATTATTTAGCTATAAAAAAAAGAAATCTTGCCTTTTGGAACACATGGATGGACCTTGAGGGCATTGTGCTAAGTCAGACAAAGACAAATACCATGATTTCTAATATGTGGACTTTTTTTATTTTTATAATTATAAATTTTATTTTTATATTCCCCATACAATTGTGACCCCCTTATTTTGACCCCAATTCCTCCCCTCCCCGCACCCCACCCCCCATAGAGTGTCTCTGGTTCATAGTTGTTTGTTGATTTTGATTTTTACTTTCTTATAGTTATTCTTTTTCCTGGTCCCTTATTTAAGTTTTCTAGATTCCTGCTATGAGTGAGACCATCCGGTATTTTTCTTTTTCTTTCTGGCTTATTTCGCTGAACATGATCCCTTCCTCACTGATACAGAGAAAAGAATGGTGATTGCCAGAGGTAAGGATTTGTGGGGTGGGTAAAGGTGGTCAAAAGAAAAAATAACAAGTACTTGCTCAAAGTTAAAAAAATTAATTCTAATTTCATATTAAGATGTGAGTTATTTAAAAATAAAAAGGATTTGCAAAATTGACTACCTTTTTTTTTTTAACTTTCATAGTTTATGTTTTCACAACAGCACCAATAAGAAAAAATCCAGAAGAAATACAGACATAGATATATAGGATATAAAATCATTTCTAGATCAAGGAATTTGAGAATTGATATACTGACTCTGAGAATCTTGAGTTGAGCTCTGGGTGCTTTTCTTTTTTTTTTAAAAGAAAGCATTAATTTGGCAACTTGGCATATATTTTTATCCCACAAAATTACTTTATCTCTAGTCCTACTTGTATTAGTTTTATTTTTCTTTTTAATCACATTGGAAATTCCAGTGTTTTTTTTTTTTAAGTAGAAGCGAACAAATGCCTTAGGAAACAGTATATTTGAGACATAGTCTCTAGAACGCCGTTCCCCATGTTTAAAGGGGAAAAAGGTATGAAAGCAAACTTTTTTAAAAGGTAGTATTTTGAAACCACATCTCTCTCACTAAAATATTAATGTTGGCATTTCCTTTCATATCCTTTAATCACAGCATTTTGAGAAAGAGATGTCCCTCTAATAATGAAATAAACACCAGGGGGAAAAAACCTACTGAAGTTAAAAAGTATTAAGATATTCAATCCAAAATGTGGCTGTGATTTTCAGAGGTGTTAAACATACCTTAAATTTCTCCAAATTTCTAATTTCCCCTAACAGATGTTTAATTTCACCATTCTTCTGCTCCAACATGGCCAACAACCGTTCTTGTTGTTCAAATTCAGTTTGGGACCCCTTCATTTGTAGCAATGTAGCAATTTGTAACTAGGGAAAAAAGAACCCCCCAGTACCCAAAGTTGAGTAGGAAAGGAAGATTCTGATAACCACATTTTCAGTAAAATTCATATTTTATACTATATTACTTGACCTCACTTTGGAAACTAGCCACATACCTAGTTCTAAAATCTACTAATTTGAAAACATCTACATAAAATAGTTACAGACTTAACTCGAGTACTTACGTTGATTACTTATGAGTGATAATGGAAGTCCATGACAATTACGTACTTCTGTGAAATCTAAAATTGAACTGCATGGATACAGTCTGAAAACATGCCACACAACTGGTAAACAAGTCTGGCCAAATGTTGTACTATACTCATATGCTCTCCATAAACATGGGGTTTCTCAAAAATTTCAATTAACTTCAATAGTACTAGTGGGGGAAATTATTAAGTGATTCATGTTCACAAACATAAGGTTCACAAATAATGAGAATAGAAAGTAAAGGTAAAAGGCAATCTAGAATACCAAAACAGTCTTCAAAAAACATTTATTTTTTAAGAGCAACAACTGACTTACCTAATTATGACTCCACCTTAATTTGCATAGCAATGAAAGTGAAATTATCTAATATGGCTAACCTAGCATTCCTTTCTGCCTTCAGAAATTTCTAGAGTTCTAAAAGGTGGCAATTATTTAAATACAGTTTTAAGTAATGCAAGCAATGAATGAGATGAAGTTGCAGGTATGGTTACAAAAAACAAAAAAGATTTTCAACATTTTTAAGGATCTACTTTTTGTGCCTACTCAATCTATACGCTAGACACATTTAGCCTAAGGAGATTCAGAATGCCACTCACCTCTAAATGCAGTTTGGGCTATCATGGGAACATGGGGAAATTAATAATAGTAGCTCAACAGAAGTAGAAAGAAAACAAATAGCAAATTTACAAATTTTCTGGGAAATCATTCCCAGACTGGACAGTCAATCTAGCAGCATTGTCCTTAGAAATAAATACTTACAAATAAAAGCCATAGCTACTTTTTCGTAAGTCAGCACTTCCTTATTTGACACTCACGTAGGTTAAGTATCACTGTGCTTTTATTTAACTCCAGCACAACTCTAAAAGACAGGTCCTATCATCTCCACTTTACAAATAAGGTGACTGATACTGTGAAAAGTTAAGACACTTGTCCAAAGGCACACAGAACACTAGAAAATGACAGAACTAGGAATGAATTCCAAGTTCATCTAACTCCAAATTTTATTCCTTGCTCTTTCCTGTATCTTTGGTAAATCACATCATCCTGAATGAAAGGAAGAACATCTTCAATTTAGTTTAGTTCCCTCCATGGAAGAGATGGGCAGAATAGACCAGGGATAAAGATTCTAAAAGCTAGTACACAATCTTTCTAACTCCTACATTTTTCTATTACTGCCTAAAATTTATTTAACTATATTTTAAAAGGGCCTATATGTTTGATTTGAGGAACTTCAAGAAAAGGGGACCCTGAATATCCAAATGCATTCTATAATAAGCCTTATGGGGGAACTGAAGAATGGTGAGCTATTTTTGGTTGAAGTAGGAACCTTAGGGCTGTGTTCAAAAAGATACTAGCTAATAGCAGAAAATGAAAATCTTTTAATTCCTTCCTTCCACACCCACCCCCTCAAAGAAAGACTTACACTTCCTCAGTAAGGCTGGTAAGTAATTATTAAAATATTAGATCAGTCAATGGATGTTAAATATATTATTACTAAATCTTTATTCCAGCACTGTTTTTAAAAAAAAACAAAATATTAAAGGATCTTTTGCACAATTCAAATACACTGCATTTTTTCCTAAAATCATGTGGTTCTAGAAATAATTACACAAGTACATTCTTGAAGGAAAAGATGTTTCTAATATATTTATAATGTAATGCTGATAGAAAATAGGTAATAAACCTTTGATGGTGATAAGTACCTTCATTCTTTGCATCTGCTCTCTATTAAATGTATTTTGTTTCTTTAGTGACTGATACTTGACTTTCATACTGATAAACTGACGTTCCATTGCAGCCCTTCGATCTTCTACCTAGAAAATATTAACAAGTTTAATTATCTTGTGTTACATGAAATGCCAGTTTAATCGATGGAATGTTTGTAAGTACCTCTGCAAACAAAGAGTTGCCTTTACTATTGGGGTCCAAGGCTTGCTGGAGAGCCTGGTCTAACTGCACCTGAAGATCTTGATTTGTTACACGAGCTTTCTGAATTCAAAAGAAAACAGTTTAGCTAATAGAAATTAGATTAACATGAAAATAGTTTATTATAAAGTGAAAAAGATGGCATTACAGGAATCATAATACCTCTAAGGCATTATAGTAAGAAACTGCTTCTTTCTCTCGCTCCTCTTTTTCTTCTTTAAGGCAGTCTACTTGGCGCATTAAATTTGTACTAAGAAGTTCCAGTTGTTCTTGTCTGTACTGCAGTTCATTGACTTCTTCTTTGAGAGAGGTCTATTCAAAGGGAATTGAGAAAAAAGGAAACACTCTAGAATAATCCCTATAGCCAATAGTTTCCCAGAGTTTATCAACAGTAGTTCACACCCAAAACTGAAACTAGAGAACTAGTCAAAGATTATAAGGAATAAAATAACAAAAACTTTTCAACAGAAAACCAAATAAAAGGTTCTGAAGATTGTTTTTCTTTTCCATAAATTTAAGACTTTAATTAACCTTAATGTACAATAAAAACTGTATCCATATGCATATCAATTTTCACAGGACATTTTGTATTGCGCTTTTATAACACCAACTAGGTTCAGAGTAAATGTCTCTAAATCTTCCAGAGCTTTCTTCTACTAAAGGCAGTATACCTTAAATAATCATGTAGTCTAAGTAAAGGTTTATTATGCACAAAGCAATCCACCTAAAATTAACTTTTTTTAATTAGGCCAAAAGATATTTCTGCCTTAAAACTAGCTCTTCAGGATTATTACAAAAACATGGGGAAAAAAGGAAGAAATCCTCAGCGAAAACATGCCATAAAAATTACCTTTATATTTTCCATTTCAGTAAGCTCAATTTGAAGGGCCAGCATCTCAGAAGACATACTTTCATGTACACGTTCAGACATCATCCGCATTTCTTCTGATTTACTAGAAAGGAGTTCCTTTTGATGCTCTACTTTGTGCCTCAACTGCTTTTCACTAAGCCTAGCTTCATCTAATTCTGCCTTCAGTTTCTCTATCTAAAGAAAAAAAAATACACAATCACATATATCAAAAGGTAATTTACAGTATCTGCAGGGTAACTACTTTGGAAAACAGTCAAGTTAAACAAAGTTACTTAACTATTCTTTCTGAGGTGCCAAATAGTTTCAAATCCTGGAAAACTAAAAATAACAGCTTAAAGAGAGAACTTTCAGCAGAAACATGAAGCTGTATGGTCAGGTCTACGTTAATCCTGCCCCAGTTCTAGTCCTCATATGTAAAGTTGGTAAATGATTGTACCTACAATCACTAGGTTACTGTAAGGACCTAACTGTGAAATTGAGTATGTAAAACATTCAGGAGCAGTGAGGAAGATAGGGGTATGAGTGCAGTTTGGTGGAACGGGAAAAAATTCTAACAACAAAAGCTCTTGAGATAGCGGTTGAAGAGAAACCTAAATGAAAAAAATAAATACATTAACTTGAAATTCTACTAAAATAACCCAAATCATAGATTTCATTTTCACATAATTCACCAATAATGCACACATGCAAATACTGTTCCTTTTCAAGATTGAGTCACTTCATTTCAACTTAAAAAAAAAGCTCAACTATGTAATTTTATTAATTTAATTACTTAGAATAAAGAAGTATTTAATGAAAATTAAGTAACAGTATAAGTGGTACAAAGATGTAAAAAGATGTTGAAAATTGCAAAGCAGACTTTAGAAAAAAGAGATCAAAAGTTGGGCAAGTTTTGGTAGAGAGGGGCCAGGAAAAGTATGGAATCTATACAAAGAGGAGCCACAATAAAAGTTCGGATGCCTTAGAAATAGAGGTAACCTGAATGCACTGGGAAGATGGGTATGCCAAAAGGGAATGGACAATCACTGAACAATTATTTTGTATTTATACTTGAAATAGAGCCAAAATGTGTCATTAGACTAAGAATAGTTTCTTACAAGGATTATAGGCTTTGCAATCAGACAGGCTTAATTCAAATCTTAACTGAAAATTGCCAGCACTGTAATTTTGTTCAGCATACTCAATCTGTTTAAAACATTGGTTTTCTCATAAGTTATATGGAGATAATGATAACTCCTATATGGAGTTGTTATAACAGTTGGAACATACGACGTATCAATTCTACAAGGTATCAATTCTAATGTACATTAATTTACAAGAAACTATTACTTTCTTGTGGTATTAGAAAGCACACTGCTAGGTGCAGTGAAAGCAGGGGGACTACTGTTCCTAAGAGACTATAAGCATCATAAGCAAGGTTATTAAACTAAAACTCTGAAACAAATATCCAGTTACTAAAATTAAGTAATTTCATTTAATTAGCAGAATGTTATTTACACAACACTGTACAAATCCCTTAGGTCAACTCTTGTTTCTTTGTGTTCCCACTCCCAACATTAAGATGATGGAGGCCTTGATCTCAGCTAATCTGCACAGATGGTACTAAGAAAATGGTTGCCACTTAAAGTTAACAGATGGTTGCACAAGCTAGAAACATTTTGTTTTCCTGAAATACATGAATATCCAAACCTTATTTTTTAGTTCATTCACTTCCTGTCCATGGCTTCTGCTCAGCTGCTCTTCTAATTTCTCAAGGTGCATTTTTTGTTGTTGTTTAATAGCTTCACATTCAGAACTCAAACTTTCTAACATTCGATTTTTGAGCTCAACTTCTCTCTGAAGAGTGTATTTTTCTTGTTCATAATTCTGAAAACAGATTCAATTATAATTCAGTTACATAAAAGTGACTTAAAGCCATCACATATAGGTAGTTCTCACCTTCAACTATTTCAATCCTGTCTCACATATTTGCTGCTAAGTTAACACATGCTAAATCTGGAATAATTTTGTTGGTAATAATCTTAAATGAAGAAAGAGTGAATTAAGTATAAACACAAATACTAGACTAACTTTACTTTCAGATGTAGTCATCTGAGAGATGCTCTCAAAATGACTACTTGAATGAACACATTTGTGAAACGAAAGTATTGAACTTTTGCATATTAACATGGAAGTTAAAGATAAAAAGGGTAGCCGTTCAAAATTTTCACCAGGCTTTAATAAAATATCAGTAAGGTAAAATAAATTTAGATTAAATAAATAAGACCTGAAATATTCAGATTATTCCCCCAAAGTCATGCTATTTTAAAAGAATGCAAAGAGAAGCTTAATTACTCAGTAAGCACATATTTGACAATTTATTTCCCAAAATGATTTAATATAGCACAGTTTTAATTTTACTCTTAGAGGTACTTGTAATCTTCACTTTGCCTTTAGGACTTGACAATGAGTTCTGGGTTAAGAATAGTACTATTTGAGAAGAAAAGGGTTGACATTAGTGATTTTATCCATTATATTTAAATTTTGAGATCTAAGTTTAAATGTTACTGAGCATTAACGAAATAAAACTGAGTTATTATTTCAATAAATATCGTCAGACATCAGGGATAAAGCCGTGAAGATAACAAAATTTGCTATTTCATGGAGCTTATAATCTAGAGATAATTAGCAACACAGAGAATTAACAGTTAGTGACTGCAAGTGTATAAAACTTAGTCACAGGAGGCTTATGTTGAAACTATAACAGAAAACTGAAGGTTGAAGATTTAATCCATGTTAGTGAGAAATGAACAACTCAGATGGTCAACAGCTGGTGTTAAGGCTGAACAAGGGTAAGCAGTTTAAGATGAGGTCAGGTCAGGAGGGGTCAGATCTTACAGGGATCTGCAAACCCAAGTAAGTAACTTGGATTCTGTTGTAAACAAAATTGGAAGCCATTGCATATTTTTAGCTGATATATGACAAATTCTTTTATATACACTTCAAGGACCACTTGGCTACTGTGTGAAGAGTGGGTGTTATGAATTGCAATGAGGGAAGCAGGCTACCATAGGACTCTAGGGGAGAGATGACGGTGGTGTGGAATAGAGTGACAATAGCATAGAGAGTTGCTTTGTAGGTCAAGTTCTTAGAGAATACTCATGGATTAAAAATGAGAAATAAGGATCAGAAAGATATTGTGCAAAATTCTTCGATTTTTAGTTCAAACAACTGGATGAATATTATTATACTTACCAAGTAAGCAAAAGAAAATTGCAAATGAATGTTAGATTAGTGAGCAGGGAATCAACTGTTTATGTTTGAGAGGTCCCTAAGTGGGCGGGTCCAAGTCTAGGCTTTGGAGAACTAAAAGGATTTGGAGTAGTATCATGGGGCATATAAGTATTATCTAGAGCTATGCAATAAGGGAGGTCACCTAGGGAAAGTATAGACAAAACAAAATCTAAAATCCAATACATAGTAAAGAGAGCAACTTGATTTTTCAATTTCAAACACAATGGGTTGGAAAATAATATTAGGAATTCATTTAGTTCATTCCTCTTATGGATTCGGGGTAGGTAGAAACCGTATCTAAAATCTTCAGAAAAAGGATAAAATAATATTAATTGCTAAACAACAAACTGTCAATATTTAAACACAGCTTTGTGAACAGAGTCTAGAGTACTACCTCAGTCATGTTCATCATTTCATTACGACATCTGTCCAATTGATTTTGCAATTCATTCTGGCTCTCCACAAGTTGTAAACCATACTGTGCAGCTTTTAGTCGCTCTTCTTCAACTTCTTTTAGCTTGCATCGGAGATCTGCAATTATATCTGTCTCCATGTTCTTTTCTATTTTCGGCCTACTATACACAGGGAAAATAAAAGTACTTAAGCTTAAACAAAAATTCCATACAATAATACCAATAATAAAAGATATATACGATATACTTTTTATTGGACAATAGTATTCAGTACATATATACATATATATGTACACACACATACATACTCAATGCTACTACACTTTAAAAAAAAATAGTGTTAAAGATTTTCTTCCTGACTTGTAAATGGTCAAATTTGGGTTCCTGTTCTAAGAGCAAGGTCTGACAAATGTGTTAAGTGAGTTGAGACCAAATCAAATAAAGCAAAAAAAAAAAAAAAAAAGACAAATACATTTAATTTTGCTTCTAAGGAATTTAGTAATTATTCAGTTGTGTGTTAAACATCCTTAAATGCTAAAGTAGGACAGGTTTCATAGTTAATTACTATACCAGTAATTAAATTAAGAACACAATGAAAGAAATAAAGAAAACTTATAGTAGAATGACTGTTATTTAAATTAGAAAAGGCAGCTTTGAATAAGATTAACAAGGTAAGGCAAGAGCAACTGTGTCCACAATTTCTCATAATGGTGTTAACTTCTTAAATACATTAAATGTGCCTTGCTGAAAACATATTCACTAGTATTTTCCTAGCTCTTCATAAGAGAGCATGCAAAATAGAAACCATGTTCAGAGTAATGAAAGCACATTGCCTTCATTCTAGATTTTCAGGCAAGGACTTTATTATATATAGAAACATTTCACTTTAACTCAACCTCACTTGCCATCCTTTTCAAATTGGTCCCAGTCTCTTAGACCATACTCAAACTCAGCTTTGATTCAAAAAGGACTAGGTCATTACTAAGGAGTCCCTCATGTGTCCTGCCAATGCATTCATTCATTCAATCTGTATTTCTTGAATGCTTTATATACTAGGCTCCTTTCTTGGCACTCTGGGTACATTAGAGAGCAAAATAGACCAAAAAAAAAAAGCTCTTCTTTCATGAAACTTACTTTCTAGTGGAAGAAGATAAGTAATAATTAAGAGTATAGTACATTAAAACGTGAAATGGGGAAAAAAGAATAGGATAAGGGAAGCTGGAAAAGCTAGGGATGGTGAACTAGGATGAAATTTAAAATAAATTATAGGGGAAGGGAGCCCTTAGGTGACTAAGCAAACCCTTACATAAGATGAGAGAATTAGCCATATACCTCTTCAGAAAAAGAACAGTGTAAACAGAGGGAAAGCAGTAAGATGGAAAGAAGTCCAAACATTGAATAAGATATAAGTTTATTCAGAGAATAGACGGAATGGGCAGATAATGGGAAGAGTGGGCAGATAAGGTCATTTTAAGGATTTTAGAGTAGATATTGGGCACATTTAAAAGGAGCATTTTGGCCATTATGTTGGGGAATTTGGAGCAGGGACCAAGCTAGAAGCTAAGAGATTAGGTGAGATGATAGCTTAGATCAGGGTGATTGCATAGAAGGCGGTAAGGAATTGTAAGATTCTGTATATATTTTTAAAATAAAGTCAACATGGTTTTCTGACAAATGAAATGTGAAATGTGAGAAAACAAAGTGAAGTGAAAAATGCCTCTAAGTCCTCTGGCTTGACTAGAATAGATTGGTTGTCAACTGAGATACTAAAAGCTGGGAGTAAAGAGTATTTAGAAAAGAAAATCAGGGGCTTAAATTTTGGACATGAAAGATATCAAGAAAGCAACTGGCTATGTGCATAAGTGGGTCTAAGCTAGAGATATAAATTTGGTAGTAATCAGCATAAATTTTTGAGACTTGGTATCACAAGAGTGCAAATAAAACTAAAGAGAAGTGGATCAAGATTGAGCCTGTTAAGAAGAAAGATAGCAAAGGAAAAGAACATAGCAAAATATACTCAGGCAGGAAACGTGAGATATGAGGAAAACCAAGAGTACTATCATTGAGCCAGTGTATTAAAGAGGTTGGAGCGACCAATAGCACCAAATTCTTCTGCTAAGTCAATTAAGGTGAGAAGTGAGATATAGCCATTGGATCTGAATTCAGGCGCTGGTGACCCTAAAAGCAGTTTTGGTGGAGAGATGTGGACAAAAGCCTGACTAGAAAGGGTTACAGTGGGAACAGTACATAAATAGGTGACAGCAAGTACGATTTTTGGCAGATAAATGACACTGCACCTAAACAGAAGGAGAGTTAAATTTTTGTTGCTTTATTTTTTTTTTAATTATTTATTTATACAAGAAATGGGTTACAGGCCAGAGGCGCGGGAGGCTGAGGATTCACCAGAGGCAGAGCCGGGAACAGAAGAGGCAGACTGACGAAATACACTGCTGAGGGGAGCAGCGGGTGAGACTGGAGGGGTCTGCCCCGCCCTGTGGGATTCTCGCTGGCCAACCTGGGATGGAACCCTTGCTGCAGAGGCTGCGGAACAGCTTCACAGTGTGGCGCTCAACAGCCTGCGCCACCCGGGAGGTCCTTTATTTTCTTCTGAACAAATAAAAAGGCATAATAAAATAACATGTTTGTAATGTCATGGTATAGATCTAAGAGAATAAAATCCGATGATATGGTGGACAATGGAGAAGTGCTGAAGTGATAAATAGAGGATGATGTCTAAAGAACTGGAACTGATTTTAGACAGGAAGATATTTCATGTAGAGTAAGGGAAAACAAATTATATGGATACAGACAATGTGAACAAGTAGATAATAATGATGGAAGTCTGCATTAAGTGTCCTTATAACTGTTTCAATTAGTCAGTGAATTAAGAAGAAAAGTCTTTAAGAATGAGGATGAAGGGAATTGAGTTTAAAAAACGTATCCTATCCACTGCTGGCAGTTAGCTACTCTAAAACGAAACTTTTCAAAGCCTGTACTTGAAGGGGCAGGTCAGCCAACTGTTGCACTGATAATAACAAATTATACTTGCTGAGGATTTACCATTTTCCAGGAACAGTGCTTCAAATGTACTAGGGTGAGCCTAAGTGCTACAATCATCAATATTTACCAAAGAAAAACTGGAGCCAGCCTCAAGATATCCTAACCAGCCATGTTTAATGAATTCTAAAAATGAGCTCTCATCCATTCAAAAGATTTGCTGAAATTCCTGTTATGTGTCGGGTACTATGCTATTGCTGAGGATACAATGATGACCCCCAAATTAGACAATATTCCTGTCTTCTATAGTCTTATGGTCTACGAATGGAAAGGCATTGCATCAAACTGAGCTGTAAAATTGCAATTGTGATAAATTGCAAGATGGAGAGATATACTGTGCTGCCTGACCTATAAAATGGGGACGCTTTCCTGTCTGGGTGGTGGGCCTGGGGCAGGATAGAGGAAAATATAGTCAAGGAAGAGTTCCCTGAGGAAGTGACTTTTCAACAAAGGTTTAATGGAAGATAAAGAGTTAACCTGTCAGAGCCTCCCTGGTGGTGCAGCCAATTGAATGCTATGCTGTGAAACTGTCTGAGGCCTCTGCAGCCTGGGGTTCAATTCCCCGCCAGCCAGGGAGAAACCCACATGGTGGGGCAGACCTCTGCTCCCCTCAGCAGTGTCTTCTATCTGTCTGACTGTTCTGATCCCTGCTCTGTCTCTGATGAATTCGCTCACCCTCTCGCGCCTCTGACTGTACTCCAGTGTTTGTATAAATAAAAATAAATCTTAAAAAAAAAAAAAGTTAACCTGTCAATCTGCAAAGAGATGACCAGGGTTGAATATCAACTGCAGCTAATAGATGTCAAACATTCTGTGGTGGTACCTTGCATACATCACACATTATCTTATTTAATTCTCTCAACACCCCATAAAACGTAAGGTATTACCCCGTTTTACACATTTGCAAACTGAGGCACAGAAAGGTTAAACAACTTGCCAAGAGTCGTCAGCTAGTAAGGACTAAGTGAGACAGGAGCCAGGATCTAACCTCAAACTCTGATGCTCCTTGCCATTTTCCGGATCTTCTTCTTAAAACATAAGCGTGCACAAAGCATTTAGAAAACAGAACTCTGGAAACAAGGTTGCCTTAGTTCTTACCCTACCTCCACTACTCACCGGCTACAATGAATTTGGACAACTTATTTAATGCCGCCTTCTGTCATTTATGAAACAAGCAGAGTAACATGTACACAATAGGGTTTTGGACATCAAATCTCAAATCCTCTAACGAATATAAAACAATTAGGGTAGAATCTGACACCTGCTGTCCTTGGGGCAGCGCAGCTCCACGGAAATAGCGAGCCACAGATTCGGGCTGTCCTACACGGCAAGCGGCTCTGGTACTGGCCGGTGCAGACCTAGCGTGTGAACTTTCGGGGGCCCAGCGCTTCCATATTTATGCGAACCCCCGGGGTCGGCGAGGCGACCCCAACTGCAGACTGAGGCCCGCTCGGAACCCGGTTAATCAGAACTCCGGGTTCCGCCGCAGAAGCTGTTCTGACTAAAGGCCTTGGGGACCCCCAGGCCCCTGGTTTCCTTCAGCCCTTCTCTCCTCCCCAGACACCCCCCCTTAGCCGCTCCCCGCTGCTGCTCTCCAACAGCACCTCTCTCCAGTCCCCATGCCCGGACCTCTCTCCTCACCCCTCGCCCCTCCGCGACAGCCGGCAGGGCGAGTTCAAGACGCCCAGGTTGGAGACTGCAACTTCCGCTCACCACTGAGGTGTCGCCCATTCACTCAGGACCCGGGTGAGCGCCTAGGCTTTTTGAATTCAGTTCCCGCGATAACCACACTTCTCACGAGATCTCCCGCCGGAGGCGCGCCTCTGGAAACTACGGGGAGGG
Source organism: Talpa europaea (assembly GCF_964194135.1). Classification (NCBI taxonomy): domain Eukaryota; kingdom Metazoa; phylum Chordata; class Mammalia; order Eulipotyphla; family Talpidae; genus Talpa; species Talpa europaea. Next base: position 36,971,897 of record NC_140076.1, read on the forward strand.
ACTTCCAGCTGCGCGTCCCGCCCTCGCTGCAGCCACTGCGCAGGTGCAAGCGGCGCGCCCTGGGCTTGGCGCAGGCGCGTGACTGCGCGCCTCTGTGGTGGCCTTCCGGGCGTACGCTTTTGATTGCCTCGTTTTATTTATTTATTTAGTTAGTTTGTTTTTGTTTTTATAAGAGTGCCTTCTGGAGAGACAGTGTCGCTAGAAGTTTAGGCGGTGGGGAATTCCGAGGTGTGCCGGCCCCACACACCCTGCCAGAGGATTAGCCAGTGTGCGCGCCCATGGCCCTGCCTTCTGCTACGTACTTTAAGGTTCCATTAATCTCAATCGGTGAGAGTGCCAAAACGCATCTTAGGACAGAGTCACTGTTACAGTTATAAGAAAGAATTGTTATAGAGCAACCCCGATATTAAACGGGTTCCTGGCTATGGGTCCTCACCCGCGCGCTTTAAAGGGACTTATGAATACTCAACTACAGACACACACAACAAGGTTAATAAAAGGTTTATTTACAAGAGAAAAAGAAATAAGGAAAATGTACAACTCAGGGAGAAAATAGGGAAATAAAGTCTTTAATGCGTCCTACCCGATCCGACGACCTGGAAACCCAAAGTCACTCTCAGAGCTGGCCTGACGCTGCGAGCTGGCCGAGAGCCCAAAAATGAAGAGCCCACAAAGCCCACGTGTCTGCCTTTTGTATCCACCTGGCTGCTTAACCCCACCCTCAGGTCCCAGCCACCTTCCCTTTGGTGGTGATGGGATTTGGAGTTCCCAGTGTCTTTGGCTTTGACCTGGGGTAGGGGTGGAGTCCACAAAGCCTATATGGAATTAACTTTGGGACATCCTTTTCCCCCTAACAGAATGACTATTATAATGGCGTTAATATTTGAATTTTTATTAGGAGCCAGTACAGTGCAGAATATTACACGGATTAACTTCATTTAAGCCCAGAAATAGCCTACTTCCTAAGTAGGGGATATTATACTCTAACAGGGAAACAAAGTCCAAAGAAAAAAATCTGTGCCAAGTGGTAGAACAAGAATTTTAACTGACCCGCTGCTGCTAGAATCCGAGCGCTTGTAGATTTAAATGATGAATGTGTTGTAAACTTGATGCCTATACATACTCAAAAATTTAAATAATCATATAATAATAACCAACATTCAGTGAGCATTTCAGAGTTTTAGCAACCCTTCTGTGGATCATGTTATGATTTTGAGTTCATCTTTTCTTGCCCACTTGAGGACTTGCCTCAGAGCTCCTCGCTTTTTCATTATCAGTTTTTTTCTTATTTGTTGGATCCTCCCTGTCTGCAAAGAAACATGCTGTAATGACATCCATCTCAAAATATAATACTCAGCCTTGACCTTAGTCAGTTACTGCCCCATTTAATTGCTTTCCTAGATAACAAAATTTCTGAAGAAAAAAAAAGTTGAAGCTCAGTATTTCCTTTTTCTTACCTTTTATTCTTTTTATCCCACTTAAGGTTTTGAGTCCCTCCAAAGCAATGAAATGGCTATTGGCAACATAACCAATGTTACCTTGCAAAATTCATTATTTAGTCCTCACTTCACAATTGACAGAGCTAAGCTCATAAGTGAATCTCTGTTTAGGTCTTAGGATGTCACACCCACCTGGCTTGCTTCTCAGTTTTCTTTGCATACTTCTGTTTTTGACTGAGCTAGACCAGGCTATAAAGGATTGAGCTGGGTTGAAGACTGGCAATAATAATGCCTTTCTTTTGCTCACATTATAACTAGTAGATGCATTTTTGGGTCTGAATGAGCCTGATGCTTGTTGATTTGTCATCACCATGTTCTATAAATATTAAGTGCTACATCTGCTTGGTATAGTGGAAGGAATCCAGAGATGTGATAATCTCCATCCTTCTCTAGGAGATGCTCACAATATAGTAAGGAATTAAAAATCCAAATATAGGGCCTCCCCGGTGGCGCAGCACTGTGAAGCTGTTCACAGCCTCTGCAGCATGGGTTCGATTCCTGGCCGGCCGGGGAGAAACCCACATGGCGCCGCAGACCTCTCCTGCCTCATCGCCCACTGCTCCCCTCAGCAGTGTCTTCAGTCTGCCTGCCTGTTCTGTTCCCCACTCTGTCTCTGGTGAATCCACTCACCCTCCTGCACATCTGGCCTGTCCACCAGTTCTTGTATAAATAAATAAATCTTAGAACTATAGGGTTGAATATAAAGGAGTTATGCTAAGGTGTGGGTTCCTATGATCTGGCCACTCACTGGCAACTGTGATCTATTCACTATCTACAAATCATAGCAGAACATTCCTTGACTATCTACAGAGTATAGCTTGTATCACGAGGCAGGTCTGGGGACCCTAGGCCGCTGTTGACCTGATTATGTGACTCATGGTCTCGAAATAACTTTGCCTGTGATAACATCATGCTTTGCTGAGACAAACGTCTCTTGATACATAGTCATGATGTCCCCTTCCCTGTTCATTGTAAAACTTTGGCCCCCATTCCTATCTATCCTCTGGACCCTTTTTCTCATATCATGGCTGCATGATCAGCTTTTACTGTCCTGTATGATTTCACTTTTTTTTAAACACTTACATTCTTTTTTTTTAAAAAAAAGATTTATTTATACAAGCACTGGGTACAGTCAGAAGCATGGGAGGGTGAAAGAATTCACCAGAGCCAGATCGGACAGCAGAACAGGCAGACTGACGAAGTACACTGCTGAGGGGAGCAGTGGGCGGCAGGAGAGGTCTGCATGCCATGTGGGACCCTCGCCCGAGGGCCGGGGATCAAACCAGTGCTGCAGAGGCTGCAGGCAGCTTTGTAACCCAGCACTCAACCACTGCACCACCGGAGAGGGCCTGTCCTGTATGATTTCAATAAATGACAAAAGAACTTCTGCTCAAGTAGCAGAGTTTTGCCTTGCAAACCTGGTCCAAGACCATTGTGTCCCTCATCAATTTCCAGCACAGTGGCAACAAAGTTGCAAGACTAAGGGCAATGATATTTTTCATAATGTTTCATAGTGCAGGTGGCATTTGAAGATGGCAGAACTAAAGAGGAGTGGGTTCAAGGAAAGGAAACCTCACTAGCAAAAGCATAGACACTATTCAGGAGCTCCCTGGTGGCACAAAGAGTTAAGCACAGCACTGTGAAGCTGTCTGCAGCCTCTGCAGCATGAGTTTGATCCCTGGCTGGCCAGGGATGGCGCAGCAGACCTCTCCTGTCTGGCCTGCTGCTCCCCTCAGCAGTGTATTTATTTCAGTCAGTCTACCTGTTCTGTTCCCCACTCTGTCTTTGGTGAATCCTCTCACCCCCCTGCACCTCTGGCCTGTACCCCAGTTCTTGTATACATAAATAAATGAATCTTAAAAAAGCAAAAAAAAGAAACTATCCATATCATAATTAGGTCATCCTTTAGATACTATCTGGATAGGGTGCTGTCACTACCACTACTGGACACTAGGTGTCACAAATGAAAGCAATGCTATCTGTCCCCACTTGTTTGGATAACTTGCTTAAGATTTACAGTTCCAGATGCGGATCCACATACACAAATGAGGTACACATACCATGCGCTAAATGCCAAGATCAGACAGGCAAAAAGCATTTATCTGTTTTTTCATCTTGCATAATAAAAAATGGGATTTTACCTTTTCATACACAGTAGTGAATTCATACCAGTCATAGGACGGGCATTTAAGTGTTAGGAAACAATGGAAAAATGTACTTCCCCTATACAATTTCTAATATTATGGCACATGGCGAGATTTAGGTCAATTAAATAAAATGAAATACGAGGAATCCTAGAAAAATATGTTTTGTTTACCCCCTCTGCACTGAAATGTTGCAGCCTAGAGCTGCCAGCTGCCATGTTGGGTCTGTGAAACTTAAGTCTTGAAATGGAGTCAAAAGCAAAATTAATAAATAGGAGGGAGATATGGTTTGGCCTACATAAAACTCTCATAAAGCTAGGGATATCCCTGAACTTATTAGTTTTCACTCAAATGACATCAGTTAGAGTTTTCTGTTATTTGCAACATCAAGCGTTTTAACCAATACAGTCAATAATAATTAATGTCTAAGCTTGAGTGGATTACTTAAACTGTCAAGCTCCCAGTCTACATTTAGAGTTTTATGAGGCTAAAAATGGAAGTTGCTTACTTGGTGATGGTTCCTCTGAGAAAAACACCTTGTTTTAACTAAAAGGAAGGTTCATCTTACGTGAAGAGGTCTGCTGTTAAGTGGAGGAAAATAAGAATCTAAACAACTTGTCTGGAATCCCTTTCTTGGCACCACTTCACATTATCATGAATCACATATTAAACTAATTTCTTCAGGTAATTTTAGCACCTAAGTCAAGAGTAAATGTTTATATCAGTTTTGGGTTTTACTTGCCAAAAGTAGTACCTGCTCTGGTTAGTTTAAAATATATATGTAGGAAGGTTGGTAGGTGTGTGTGTGTGTGTGTATGTGTGTATTTTTAAAATTTTGCAACTATTCACCAGACTGCAGTTGCTATTCATAATTTCCTATCTTCTAGTACCCACTGTATATTCCTTTTATTTTTTTGACAGTACCTCAACTAATTGGGGCTGTTTATCCTATTCCATGACCCAAATCTACACTGCTGATAAAACATATTCACTGGTCATGATTTATATTTTTCACTATTCTTTGGCCCAAATTTATTTGGTCTGACTCAAAGTGGGATGGGATCAAACTTATAGTCCTGTTCTTTCTCTGAGTGTTTGAAACTGACTACTCTGTGTCTCTCTGTGTGTGTGTGTGTGTGTGTGTGTGTGTATGAAAGAGAGAGAGAGAGCGAGAGAGAGAGAGAGAGAGAGAGAGAGAGAGAGAGAGAATTCAGTGGAAACAAGTGGTAACTGCCTTGATACTGTAATGATTAGTTTAATGTATTTTATTCCAAGAAGAACCGAGAACTGATTGGGTATACACACAGTAAAAGGGGAAATTTATGAGTTAGCACCACAAGGAAGCAGCTGAATACACATGTTCGGTAGTATTTGCCTTGTAGCTACCTCCTGTCTATTGCCACTAGGTGACAGTCTTTACAAATATTTTATCTGAAGGGAGAATCAGTTACAGAAGTTAGCTTCTATTGGGTGAGATGATTACCTTGCTTTTTTCAGCTAGATTGGCCAGATGCACATATTTGTTATAACCTATGCTTTTGGTCATTTGAGATCTCAGTTATTCTTCATCTGGAACACTCTTCTCCTACTTAGTTTTCTCTATGGTGTAGATTGAACTGTGCTCCTCACCCCAAAATTCATATGTTGAAGGCTTACCCTCCAATATGCCAGTATTTAGGTGGTAATTACAGTTGAATGAATAAAAGTAGGGCCCTAATCTGATGGCATAATTGACTGTATAAGATGAGGAAGCAAAAGAGAGGTGCCTCTACGCACCACATAAAAAAAAGGCTTTGTGAGCATACAGTGAAAAGGCATCCATCTGTAAGCTAGGATGAGAGCTCTTACCAGGAATGGGCCAAAATCTTGATCTTGAACTTTCCATCCTCCAGATTCTCTGAAGGTTCTTTGTGACTAATGGTTAAGAGTACATGTTCTAGAGTTGACATCTGGGTTCAACTGCAGGTTCTATTACTTCCTAGCTGTGGTTACCTTTAACAAACTACTTAGCTTCTCTAAGCCTCTCCTCAAGTACAAGGTAGGATCAGCAAAGTACATTGTACTTTATTGTGTGACTAAATGAACTAATACTCTAAAGAGTGTTACATTTAATATAATGTCAGCAATGGGAGTTGTTATTATTAAGAGCATTGTTGTCTTAGTTCAAATGTCACTCCCTCTTGGACCATTTTCTGAATCCTTAGCCCAGGGCTTGTCCATTACATGTAATTCATTGCACTCTGTGTCTATCCTTTGAAACACATACCATAATTTGTATAGTTTATGACTGCCATCCTCACTAAACTATAAACTTTTCGAGGATAGAAAGGACTGACATGTGTGTTGTTCTTTATGGTTTCTACCAGCAAGTATCATAGCACTTGCAACATGCTAGGTATGTTAGGTGCTAGTCAAGTTTAATATATGAACAAAAAATACCTCCTTAAATCACTAGTATTAAATGCAATTCATTGATTTAAATGGGACATTTATAAAGTCTCTTTGAGAGATCAGTGTCAAGTAACTTGTAAAGGGTTACTATTTTTCAGCTCAATCATTTTCCTTTAAAATTTAAAATAAATTTGCTTTATTAAGGGAACATTGGTTTTATAACTTTGTATGTGATTTGGAAATACAGCATTCTACTCTTTCAGTGGTATGCTCCCACACCACTCCTGCTGGAAAATATTGAAAATTTATCAATCAGTTTTTATAAAACAATTAAATGGGGGTACATCAAATAAGTAGTTTAGGGTTTTTGGTAACCTCTGAAATTTTAATGTGCTTTATTCACCTATGACAATATATGTTCCTCACCAATATTTCATCATTGAGAATGTTTCTAGTGAAACATTCTGTAATTACAATACTGTAATGAAAGTATTAAAAATTGTACTAGGGATCTTGGGATATAAAGTAATCCTATTAGAAAGGCCTGTAAGGAAAGACCCAAGTCAAAGTAAATATTTACTTTGTTGTAAGTACAGACTTTCAAATACTAAGTTCTCTTAAAGCAAGAGATAACCTTGGTCAACTTAAAGTTTTAAAATTTATGTTTTCCTATTATTTTATTATATCATGAACAGATTTATCTGTTTCCTGCAAAACAAATCTGGCCCAGGTCATCTTACTGTTTCAAAAACATAAAACATTAAGAGAATATATGATTTCAATAATATTTCAAGTCCTTTGGTTATGAAATAGACAAAAAACAAAGCCTAAAAGTGCACTAGTGAGAAATAGTAGCTATCTATATTTAAAAGATAGTTTCATTTTCAGAATTTTCTTAAAATATCAGAAACAGAAAAGTATTTGTGGCTTCACATAATTTATAGACAGTAAAATCTCCCTTCTTTCCTATAATGGTGATAAAATTTGAGGCAGCCCTCATGACCCTTTCTTTGTATTAATCATTGTTTTATCACTTTATTTGCCTCTTCACTATCAGGTGAGATTCTTGGACTGTGGTTTCTTCACAAATGGACCCCATCAACTCCCCCATGACACATGACATGTTGGCAGTATTTGACTACTTTTGATAAATTGGTAAGTCTTGCGAAATACTCCCCTAAGGTGAAGTTCTGGAACTCATCAGGTGTCCTCTCTGACAGTCATGTCTTCCGTTGGCTCTCAGATTACCGGACCAGCTGGGGCAAAACCCATTTCCTCCCACAAAGCATGCTTCTTTGGAAATTCAGATCTATTGGCTTTTGGCACTAACAAGTAATGAATGCTCTTGCACTTTCTGTCAGATCAGAGAGGAGTAATCTCCTGGGTCTGAGTAACCTTTCAAATGTTGGAGGACTAATAGTTCTAGGGATCAGTGTGCATTTAGCAGTTTGTAAGGAAGGTCAGAGGACTGCAATGTCCCATTCAAATGCACGCCTCCATTTGAATGAAGAAAGGCTCAGATTGTTTTCTTTCTTGTGAATCAGTCTGGAGATTGGCACCACATCCCTCTCTTCTGTGTAAACCTGTCAGTGTGTACATTAAGCAAATCTATGCACAAATGAAGTATGGTTTCTGAATTATATCAATGTGCAATTGTTGCTATTGTTATTACTACTATTTTATGACTAAGGCAGGGAGTTATGAAATAGTTTTGGGTGACTGTTATTTGCTATCTATAGAACTCCTGGCTAAGGGATTAATATGCATTCTATAAACAGAGGCTGAATTAAGGTAAACCCCATTCATAGGGTTTAAACCTCCCAGTCAAAATGGGGAAAATAGGTTAAAAAAAGTAACATTTTGTTTAAAAAATACATGGTTGAGATGTCTGATTTTATTCCTACCCCAACAAAAATAAGTACTGCTACCTCATCCTAAGAAATGGAGGTATGCATATTTCAAAGAGTGGTTTTAAACTTTGTTCTGCATTAGAAATACCTGAGGAGTTTTTACAATTCTCGATACCCAGTCTGTACCCAGCACTCGTTAAATTGGAATGTCTGGGGTGAGTGCCAGGCATCAGTAATTTTTAAAGATCCCCAGGAGGATGCAATCGGCAGCAAAGTTAAAACATACACTGTCTACTACATTTCAGCTTTTCTTCATTGCCTTTTTATCCCAATGACCCTCATCCTGATCACTCATTACAATCACAGGGCATCTTTAAAAATCCTGTTGTGATTCTCTTGGTCTAGGATAGGGTATGGTAATCAGAATGTGAGAATCAGAAATGTTTAACTGTTGCCAAGTGACTCTAGTGTATAGTCATAGTAGAAAATCACTATAAAGAGGGGTAGGATAAGGTGCATCCTTTGGATTTTTCCTGGCAATTAAGAATTTTCTACATTTTAAAATTACTGTTTACTAGACTTGGTGAATGAATTTCCTCTTCAATTTACTAGTCTCTGAAGTCCAATCATTTTCTTGAATCCACTGGTGGTAAGATTACCTGATACAATACAGGACATCCAATTAAGTTTCATTTAAGTTAAACAACAAATAACTTTTTAGTTATGAAACAGTGTTATAGGGGGGAGGTATAGCCCCAAAAGGACAGTGCCAAGATAGAGGACAGGTCACTGTGGGTTCTCACCAATGCTCTTAATTGAGAGACTTCTCATGCTCAGGAAAACAAAAAAATAAAAAAGCAATGGGTTCATTTAACAAACAGGGAAAGAGTTTCTAAGGCCACAAGTGGCCAGCTATCTCACCTCAGATAAGTGCCCACAGTGTACAAAAATCCCAAACAAAAAGCCACTCATCCAAGATGGTGCTATCCCATCATTGAGGGCCTGGAGCTTGTGATACATTGGCAACTAGTGGGTTAGGTTCCAACTCATTGCAGCTGGGGGTGCTCACAGGTGGGGCTGCTGAGATCGTACTGCAGCAGCCCACAGCAGCAGTCTGAGGGTCAGGATGGACAAAACCAGATGGTAGACTGGACAGCAATGGAGGCAACAGCACTGGGAAACGGTACTAGATGATCAGGAGCAGTTAACGGCAATCAGAGGTAACCCAGATACCAAGTGCCAGTCTATTGTCCAACTATGCTGGGTAGCACTGTCCAGCAGTGCCAGTCAGCACTGGTCACTAGGAGGTGGTGGTGTCAGAAACACTGTGTTAATAGCTCTGAGTTGTTGGCCCATACCAACAACATACAGTTCTTTGAGACACGAAGCCTGAGGCCTTTGGTGCTCCTTTCAGGCAGTATCAGAGGCAGGCAGGCCCTGCCTCTACAAAGCTCTTCGGCATCTCTGCAAAGCTTTTTGGCTTCTCTTCTTTCTTCAGAGGTTGGCTGCTGGTCCTTCTTTGTTCTTCAGAGGCCAGGAACAGCGCCTGTCTTCTTTCCCCAGAGGCCAGGAACAGGTCCTTCTTGTTCCTTCTAAGTAACAAGAGTGAGTGTCAGAGGGTCTAAGCCTCAGTCTCTCTTCTGAGGCCAGCAACTGAGTGTCTGCCAGTCTGAGATTCCAAGAAGCAATGTGCAAGAGTCCCAAGCTGACTTCTGCCCTGCCTTATGTCCTCTTTCAGTCTGATTGAACTGTTTTCAATCCTATGGCTGATTGGCCCATACCAAGCAGTTCATAGCTCATACCTGATCAGTCCATTACATGATTCAGACACAAAATCCATGTCTGAATCCATGCCATTTCTATGGCCTTCAGCTGGAGCTGGCCCAGTGGGACCCCATGCTCCTGCCTATAGCATAGTAGGGGAACCACTACTGTCTGCCATCACTGCTGGCCTCTGTCTGCAGCTTGAGCCCCCTTGGGGCCACTGGTGATGGGTGGTAAAATACCCATCACCAGCTGCCTCTTGCACTGCCTGCAAGCAGCTTCTAGGGTTGGCCACTGGTCTTGCCCCACAGTTCACGTTGTGGGTCTCCAGTTTCAGTTACAAGTATGTTGATGTAATGTTTGGGGTATGAAGTTTAAAAAGATAGTTTGTTTGAAATTCATATATAACTGATGTCCTGTGTTTTTGTTTGCTACCTCTGGTAATTGGTTGGAGAGCATGGTTTATTCTTGGGAAAATCAGTGACTAAATTTGGAGGGAGTTCCAGCCCTTTAATTTTCTTGTTTTGTGCCCTTTCTGTTGGCTCTTCCCCTTCTACCTACCGAGATAATAGATAAAAGCTGTGGACAGCCAAAAGGATCCACATGTTCCTTTGGCTTTGGGAGTTGTTGGGTAACCAGAGTGGGGTGTGGGGGGAGGAAGGGAGGACTGATATCACCATGCAAGAAAATAGAAGTGAAGATCTGAATCTTGAGCATAGGCTCTCAAAAGGGGTGTCACTTGGGATACTTGACATTTACGTTTGTTTTTTTGTTTTGTTTTGTTTTTTCCATATTATTTCTTCTTAAACTCTTGAGTCTCAGATGTTTGCTACATTGTCCGGCATTGAGATGGTTTCCAGGTGAGGCTGTACCCATCATTTACTGAATCTGAATGAATGGAAACTTTGGAAGTCCCTGGAAAGTTTGTAAGAACCCCCTAATCTCAAGAGGCTTCTCAAGCAGTCTGGATGATTTTCAGTCTCAGTCTCCAAGAACTATTCACAACCAGTTGATTTCTAAAATGTCCTCCCTCCCCACCACCCCGAATAGGCCTTGAACTATAAATGAAAGTCGTGTGTGGTATATTTCTTGGCCAATAGCAGGCTTTGTACAAACGAAAAAGGAGCAAGAGTTCATGATAATTCCCAGAAAGCTGGTGTTGTAATGATTTTACCAAAGTGGAGCCTGACATTTTGATGAACAACTCTTGAGCACCCCTCATAATTTCCTTCATGGAAGAGATAGGCAAATAGGTGATATGTCAAATCCCCCTGTGCTGGTCCAGGTTTACTAATGGCAGGAGGTAAAACAGGTGAAGCACATTAACTTTTAACTTGTTCACATTGATTCCCCACCCCCAACTAAGAATTAGATATTTTAAAGGGAAATGCACACTGGCAAAAATGAGACAAGACAAAGAGTGATGAAAGGGGATGAAATTCAGCTGGCCTGCATCATGGAACATATTTGCAAGCCAGCTGGGCCCACTTTATACAGATGTTTTTATAGGAACAAGAGGCAGGGCAAGTATTCTAATATTCACATTAGCAAAGCAGTAGAAAATATCTTTCCATGGTGCCCCCCTTTACTTGTGGCTGAGGGTTGGGCTAGGGGATCAGAGGCTTTGGGATAACTTTATTTTTCAATCTGAGCCCAAGGAAATTGTGTATCTTGATAACAATAATTTTTCCCCAGTTAATTTAAGAAAGGTTATTTTTTAGGATGATAACTCTGAAACCCAAGAGTCCCATGTTTATTCTCCTATGGATCAAGCAATCTAGTCATCATCAGCCTTTTATTAATAGGTAAAAAAATAAATTAACTGTTTGGAGAAAATATTTTCAAATTGGTTGCCTTGGGTCTAAATGTTGAGTTTGTTTTAGCCAAAGTAGATTAAGTGCTCCCTTCCACAGATGGCTGGCTTGACCTTCTACTTTCTGCCTGAATGCTTCTTCAGTATCATGTCTACCCAGCATGTATTTGAGAAAATTGAGGAAGTCAATTTTTCTATAGATGTTGGAGATTTTCAAATTGGTTTTTCACTATTGTGCTATTTGACCCATACATTGAAGGGGAAAAAAATCTTTGAGCCAAAATTAGAAACTTTCAAATTTATTGCCACTTTTTCTTGAAAACTCAGAAGATTTGGCCATACTGTGCCCACATTTCTCATGGCAACAATCTGACGAATCTTTGCATTTTGTGCTGGATACGTGTTTTCTAATTCAGTGCAGTCCTCATCATTTTGTCATCAGGTTTGCTCTTGCAATAAAAAGGGGACATTTATATTACCTATATATATGGTTATAATATACATTGGATTTGTCACCAATGATACAAGGCAAAACTATACTTATTACATTATCATTCCCTTGTACTCAAAGTCGGTTCTTTGATTCTTCTGTATTATACAAATGGGGTTCTTAATATTGTTATAGATGATCTGATACTTTGCTTGAGGAAAGAATTTGACTGTATTTTAGCTCTAAAAGTCATTTCTGTCCTGTTTCAACTTCATCTACTGCATATGTGAATTTATGACTAACAGAATAACTCTTCAATTGATTTTCTTCTTTGATGTGTTTTCATTGATGGAGAATTAAAGTGATCATTTAAATAAGCTTATATATGAATGAAAACTAAAAATTAGTAATTTGAATATTCAAGTGGTTGCCTATACAAGTAACATCTAGTGATGAAATACTCAAACATGGACTACTTGACCTTACATGTTACCAGACAACTTTAAAACAAGGCATAACATCTGTCCCCTGTTTTAGAGATAAAACTGAATTTCAGATAGGAAGAGTGACTTATTCTTATCACAGTGTAGGTTAATGGCAGAGTTTAGGCCCAAACTCATCTCCTTAAACTTTAACCAAGGCCAATATTATTTCTATTATCCTTAATTGCCTCTAGTGATATAATTATCACATTGTTTATCAGTTTTCATTGTTGTTTATTGTCTATTGCAATAGGCATTATTCCTGATAGTTATAACATTGTCATAACTACATATTTTATAGTCAGCAGAATTATTCATGTTATTATAAATAATCTCATAGGTACTTTTCTTAGAAGTAGGAAAATTACTTAATGAAAAATTTATAATTTATTTTGACTTAAAAGACTCCTAAATAGTAAGAATGCTAACAGTAGTTGTCTTTGCATAATTTTAGATGACTTCCTCCACTTTCTTTTGTTATCTGAGTCTCCAAACTTTTCTTAATGAATCTATACTACTTTTATAACCATTGGAAGTTTTGAACAGTTATATATTTAAAAAGCAAGGCAAATTTAGTCTCATAGAGACATGAAGCATTCATGTGAAATTAAAATGTTCTCACACCTCATTCATTCCTATGAGTGGGATGTGAAGACCATTTCCTGTGACTCAAAAATGCATAGACAAAGAGAAAGGACTTGACACTTTCCCACAGTGAAAGAAAAATATCTGGTGGCCATGATTGCAAGGGGCATGTGCTGAGGGCTGTGACCTAAAGCGCATTCCAGGCTGAGTAACACTGACTTCAAAATTAAAAATCTAGCAGTTCCAATTCTCTCAACTGTGATCCCTTCCCAGCGTCTGGCTCATCAGCTGAGCCCAATCTTCTGGTGTGGACTTTTGTTTTCATGGAAATTTTGAAAGGAGAATTCAAGTTTTGATTTACCTTTGTCTAGTGTTAAGGAACTTAAAGAAAGGAAAGTTAGCACCCGACCTTTCTCCCAAAGGCTACTGCCACAGCTGCATGGTTACCAGGGGGAAGAGTTTACTTGGATGGAGAGAGAAAATACTTCTTTATAAATATTCTGTTTTTATGACTCCTGTTTCTGGGAAACCTGATACATACAATGCACTTACAAGTATTGGAGGTCAAGTTCCAACTGTGTTTTTATTAAATATTTGACTGTTTTATGTGTTATTGTAATTGGCTGTGTTTGAGACCTGGGTGATTAAGGAGCTTGTCTGTAAGGATCCTGCCTTTTTCCCTGTCTCTGTACTCCTTTCTCTATCTCCTCTTTTTTCTCATTTTCTTTGAATTTTGAAAACATCAAGTTTTTAAATATGGCTCATTCTACTTTCAAATGCTCCTTAAATTTGATTTCTTTTTTTCCTTGTATGTTTTATTTTATTTTATATATTTTACATCATTTTTTATATTTGTACAGTGTATGCATTTTCACCTTGGTTATAGTCCCTGTGAAATTCCCACCACTCATTCACTCATGATCTATCACCATGGTCCCTTGTGCTCTTCCCACCCTTGTTATTATCCTACTCCTTTCTCCCCTCCCCCATCTCTGGTTTATAATTGTCTGTTGATTTAATTTTGATTTCTTAAGAAGGTGAAACATCAGAGATTGTTGCATAGCTCATTGTCATTCAATCAATGTCTCCAATCTTTTGATGTCCTTTTGCAAAGCTGGGATGCTTAGGAAAACACTATAGGCAAGTAGAGGCAATGTTCTGTGACTATGAGGAAAGTGCTATTTTACTTACTATCCCTTCGTCATAGAAGCCCATTTTACAAAAAGATATATTAAGATCCCAGGGAAACAATTTTTATTCTGAATAACACACACAAAGTTACATCAAGTTTTCTATCAACAGTTAACTCTTAGACTGACTGCTTCCTTTTTTAAATGTTGGTATGTTTCTAGATAAATCACGACTACTTTTAACTTCTAAATCAACATTAAAACAAACACACATACCCACACACCACTGCTGCTTATGGAATTGAACAAAAGAATCCTTCAGGCAAGGCCTGTGACACTCATAACAGAGGCGTGAATCGCCTTCTTCCTTTTTCCCCACTAAGTACAGTCGTGTACCGCTTAATGACATAAGATTTTTTCATCATTAGGTGATTTCATCTTTGTGCAAATGCAACATTAGCAGTGGAATCATATGCTTAGGGATTGTGATGAACAAAACGATATGAGATTAAATGAAGCACAGGGTAAATGGTGCATCAAGAGACACAGTAAACATGATATGATGGCAATAACATCAGTAGGCAGTAAAAATTTGGGGACCACCATTTCACATGTGGTCCATCATTGAACAAAAGGTTATGAAGCACATGAATTATTTTGGTAAATTTCACTTTCTGACATCCTCAGAGTCAGGGGTGATAAGCTATGGCTTCAGGTTGGGCTGGCTAAGGCCCTCTCACACAGACAGAAGAGTACTTAGAAGTACTGAAGAACACTTCCATTTTGAAAGCAGAGTAATCAAAAAAATCCCAGACTGCTCCATGCACTTCTCAGGTCATTCAGGAAACAAACTTACATAGTCAAAACTTCCCCTCTGCCCTGAATCTTCTTATTTCTCACCATAATGAAGGTATAAAATAAAAGACATTCACAGTTATAGAGAGGTTCATGAGGAAAATTCCAAAGGTGAACTCTACCACAACTTTTGAGTTCTTTTGAACACCTTTAAAAATGGTGAACATAACATAGTATATACACATGTTAATTCTCAGTGATCAACTCTGAGACTTATATGTTATAATGCAATGTTACTTCCATAAAAAATATGTAACTTTTTTGACTCTCTGATGGCCTAGGGGTTAAGTCTTAGTGCTATTATCACTGCTGCAGCCTGAGTTCAATCCCAGGCCAGGGAGCTGACCCACATGGCACAGCAGACCTCTCCTGTCTTACCCACTGCTCCCCTTAGCAGTGTATTTCAGTAGATCCGCCTGTTACTGTTCCCCATTCTGTCTCTGGTGAATCTCTGGCCTGGTTCTTCTATGCTTAAATAAATAAACAAATAAATAAATCTTTAAAAAAAATATATATATACACACACACAACTTTTCAAATAGTCGTTAGTTTAAAATACTAAAGTTGGAGAATGAGTGAACTTCTCATATTACCTTATAGTTCATGGAGTACTTAGAGGTACATTGTATTAGCTAGTAGGAAAAAATAGAGGAGTTCCCAGTGAGAAATGGGTCGTTCCTGGGAAGGGTAAGTTCTGCCACTGGAGTCAGCAAGTCTCCATTCTGATCTCAGCTTTACTTCTTTACAGGGAGTGGTCTAAGAGTGGGGGCTTTGGAGTCCTGTTACTTGGGTCCAAATCCTGCTTTCACTAATTGTTCTGTGACTGGGCAGCTTCCTTTGTTTCTGTTTTCTCCCTCAGAAAGAAGATAAAACCACTTGCGGGAGTTGTATAGAGTGTTTTGGGGATTAAATGAGATGATATGCAGTGTGATTGGAAAGGATCTGCCACCTTGTATGTCTAGTGAATATTAGACATATAAATCCTTAGTAAATGCCAGTCACATGACCAGCCCCTATCTCAGTGTCCCCAGAAAGATAAGGGGAGACAAGACTTACTGTAAGGTTTAATGGAGAGGATGGGTTTTATTAATTTAATTTTAACCTTTTTACTTAAAATATTACAAACACACATAAAAGTGGAGACTATTGTGGCCTTAATTCCTGGTTGTACATGTAAGGAGCTTAGAAATCACCATTTCATCATAACAACAAGGAAAAAGCTGAAGAAGCTGAAAAACTTACAACCCTTCTAGGATCTATAAGAGAAGGAAGGACACAGGGGAAAATGCTGACCCCCCAAGGTTAGAGAGACAGGCGGGTAAATACAGGAAGACCGGGCTTCTTGGAGCAGGAGAGTCAGGAGTGGAAACGATAGGGATTGAGCTGGATAGGAAAAACCTCACTGTAATTGATGAACTGCTGGAGTCTCCATGTGGATAAATATGAGTTAAGCACTCCAGAGGGTTCCCACAATATTGTAAGAGTTACCTCTAAGAGTTTGTCCAGATTCTCAAAGCAAATTTGTCCAGATTCTCTGGCAGCTGGGGAACAAACCAGTGCTGCAGAGGCTGCCGGCAGCCTCGCAGCCCAGCGATCAACCGCTGTGCCATCAGGGGAGGCCCTAGAGCATTGTATTCTTAACAAGGCTTGCCCTGGGCAGAAAGTAGTTAACCAGCGCACAACCTACTAGGGTCTTATTAGAGTCTAACTGGCCTGGGAAAGCTCTAGCTATCCTGTGCCATTTAAAGTGAAAGGGCAGGAGAAAAATACTGAAGATACACGCAGTTTATAGTCCAGAGGTGTAAGTTCACTAAACACGGAGACCTAGTCACATGAATACAGACTGCTTCCCCTGCCCTCACACCTCACCACCACTTTGCTAGAAGACTATGTACAGTAGTTCCTTCATCCCACGGTTATCAGCCTGAATTTGGTGGACTTGCTCTTTCCTCAGAAAGCCACAGACCGAACCACTAGGTATTTTCGAAAAGGAAGTTTTATTTCAGGGATCACTACCATGGGAGCACAGAAGAGGCAGGCACTCTTAAAGTGTCATCTCCCTGGGGCCTCCCCTGGTGGCGCAGCGGTGGTTGAGCACTGGGCTGCGAAACTGCAGCACTGGTTTGATCCCCTGCCACCAGGGAGGGTCCCACATGGCGCGCAGACCTCTCCTGCCTTGCCTGCTGCTCCGCTCAGTAGTGTATTTCATCACTCTGCCTGTTCTGTTCTCCGCTCTGGCTCTGGTGTATTCTCTCACCATCCCGCACTTCTGACTGTACCCAGTGCTTGTATAAATAAATAAATAAATCTTAAAAAAAAAAAGTGCCATCTCCCCACCCACCATTTGAAAGAGTGCATAAATGGCTTCTCATGCAGGTTCTGGAAGGCCCAGACTAGTCTAGTCAACTGACATCTGTCAATGCTTTCATTCTGGAATTCATTCTGGAATGATTCTTTGTTTTCTTACTGAGCTTAAATGAACCCTAGATGGTTTCTGTGGGGCATAGGTGTTGCTGATTGTGTGGAAGAAACAGGAACATTCAAAAGGACAATATTGGGAGGCAGTCAGCAACCCTAACTTTGATGGTTACACCAGTATATCCTGTTAGCTATCATGAAAAAATAAGAAGGCATAACAAAATTTATACACACAAACACACACACACACAATTTAAAGAGACAGAGCAAGTATCAGAATCAGACATGGGGGGCCTCCCTGGTGGCACAAGGGGTTAAGACGCAACCTATGGGGCTGTCTGCAGCCACTGCAGCACGAGTTTGATCCCCTGGCCAGCCAGGTAGCTACCCACATGGCACAGCAAACCTCTCCTGACTTGCCCGCTGCTCCCCTCAGCAGTGTATTTCAGTCAATCTGCCTGTTCTGTTCCCCACTCTTTTCTCTAGTGAATCCTCTCACCCCCCCCCCCCCACACACACCTCTGGCCTGTACCACAGCTCTTGTATGCATAAATAAATAAATCTTTAAAAAAAAGAATCAGACATGGCAGGTATGTTGGAATAATCAGACTAGGAATTTAAATAATCATGATTAATATACTAAGGGCTCTTGTGGATAATGTAGACAGCATTCTACATTCTGTTCTTGTAGGAATACAAGAACAGATGGGCAATGTACACAGAGGCATGGAAACCCAAGAAAGAACCAAAAAGAAATGCTAAAAAGGCTAATGTAAATAGCCCCACAGGCCTATCATTAAACTTTAATGATGATCACTTCTTTTCCTTTTTTTGTTTTAACTATTGATTCATCAATTTTTTTCTGGGATCTTTCAAGCATATCACAGACATTGTGTCATCTTGACCTTGAATTCTTTAGCATATAGTGGTTGTAGTTTGCAAGATGGTTACAGTGATTTTCTGTGTGTAGCCCCTTTGCAATATGATTTAGTGACTCCCCCTATAAAAAGGTAGACATTGTTTTTGGCCTTGTGACATGCATTGACTAGTAAACATAGCAAAAGTGATGTTGCAGAATTCCAAATCCATGCCTTGTAATTCCTAGATAAAAGTTGTTCAGCTGAGCCTCATCCAAAATGCTGACCTTGCAGAATTTTAAGTAAATAATACCACTGAGCGTTGGGTGGTTTACTATGCAGCAGTAGATTCCTAAAATATGTGTTTTTTTTTTCTTTTATAGAGGCATGTTTTTATTTATTTATTTATTTGTTTGTTCGTTCGTTTGTTTCGTTTATACATGCACTGGGTACAGTCAGAAGCACGGGAGGGTGAGAGAATTCACCAGAGCCAGAGCGGGGAGCAGAGCAGGCAGAAGGACCGAAGTACACTGCTGAGGGGAGCAGCGGGTGGCAGGAGAGGTCTGCGCGCCATATGGGACCCTCCTCTGGTGGCCGGGGAGCAGCCGGGGATCTAACCGGCGCCGCAAAGGCTGCGGGCAGCTTCGCAACCCAGTGCTCAACCGCTGCGCCACCGGGGAGGCCCTAAAATATGTGTTTTTTAAAGTGCATAATAATGATCTTCACACAATACAAGCATGATGTTTTTACCTACAGTCCAGGAGACTGAACTTGCAATGCATATGGCATTTTATAACTGAGGAAGAGTGTCATTGTGCTAGGGTTAGTGTGAAAATAGTATTCCATGAGATTCATCCTGTGCCTGTGGCTAAATTAGATATTCTAGCTTAGGATCCAAAGGTTGGAGATCCTTGATCCAAGATCGCAGTTCCTGAGCTCATAACTCCTTTGACAATGTGATGAAATAAATAAAACTTCTTCCTACACACACACACACACACACACACACACACACTTATACACACACAGACAACAGTTTGTTTACATCATGAGTGCTCACGACCAGTCATTACATATATAAAATCAGATAACTCTCACCTTGGATGAGCAAACCCTTGATTCCCCAGGGCAATACAGTCAACTCTTCACTGTCATATAATCTGTCTTTAACACTTTTCAAGTGATTTGTTTCCATTGCTATTGTTTTTGCAGCTACTAGTGAATGAAGAAGAAACTATGGGTATGAGTTTCTGGTTAGATTTCAGATTTAGCATCTAAAAGCATCTTGACCAGTGCTTGGTTTAGTCAGATTTATTTCATGACTTTTCAAAGTTTTTCACTCATTCTCCTGGCTCCCGCCTCAGACCTCCCTGTAGCCAAAGCTTTGGGTGACAGAATGCTGGGGAATTTGGCATCTCCCCAGCATAATCTCAGCCTTACTTTGCCATTGACGGTGTCTGATGGACTGGAGCCATCCACAAGACTCAGCCACACATTTATTGAAGTTTTTAGTCAATGATTTATTATGCTTGTGCAGACTGTAAATATTGATATTTGCTTTGGTTCTTATTTTATCACTGCTGGATTGTTGTCTACGATTTACCACACACTAGTTTTTCATGATCTTCTCAATGTAGATGGCCAGCTTTGGCCATTGAGTTCATTCTTTGCTAATACTCCGTAGGGTCTAATAGTCACTAGGATTAGGCAAAGATGAAAAGAAGTAAGGACATGCAGAAAATTAGAGAACCAGACCCAAATTCAGATGAACTGAGAAGTTGGAATACTGCTAATGCTGGTAATAAAGTAATTTTAATTGTTGTAAGAGAGAAAAATGAAAGGTATTATTAATAAATATAAAATAGTACCCATTCCCCATTACTTGTAACTCTTTCCACCCTTACTTTGCTATATTCTTTTTTTCTAGCTTTATTGAAAAATAATTGATATATGTCATTCTATAAGATTAGGATATACAGCATGATGGCTTGATTTATGTACATTGTGAAATGATTGCTACAATAGATTCAGCTAACACACCTCTTGTCATAGAGATACAAAGAAAAGAAAGAAAAAAGGAAAACAATTTTCAATATGTGATGAAAACTCTTTAGATTTACTGTTAACACCTTTTAATCAGAGCTTGTTATTCCTACACAAATGATACTCAGCTGAGCCCACAAAGCTAGCCCACACATTAACTACAATCATCATTTTGTACATTACATCTTTAGTATTTCATTATCTTTTGACTCGAAGTTTTTACCTTTTGATCCCCTTCCTTCATTTTTTTCTTCTATCCCCCACCTAATAATCATCTGATTATTTTTTATAATAGCTTGGGTTTTATTTGTTTGTTAGTGAGATAATGTTGTATTTGTCTTTCACTTAGCATATGCCCTTAAGGTTTATCCATGATGTCATAAATAATAGGGTTTCCTTTTTTTATTTTATATGACTAAATACTACCCATTTTGTATGTGTATCACAACTTCTTTACCCATTCATCCATTAATGGGTACTTAAGTTATTTCCATTTCTTGGCCAAATATAAATAATACTTTAGTTAATACATGGGTTTCAATACCTTTAGGTGTTTTATTCTTTGTGATAATACAGCATTGCATAATAATACATATTTATTCATTTATTATTTGCTTTTGTCTGTTTTTAATGTATGCTACCTTAGAACATGGGCTTTATTATATCCCCAGAACAGTGGCTGGCTCATAATGGGTGCTCAGTAATTATTTTAATTGTTTTTAGAATGACTAGGTGAACAGTTGAATGAAACAGTGGTATAAACTTGCATTTCCCAAAGTTCTTCCAACACAGGTGATTGTAAGAATTCCCTGGGCAGAGCTTTTAAAAGATGCAACTGCGTGGTTTATAAATTTAGAGATTCTCATCATTAGTGTGAGACTTGAAATCCAGAATCAGATATTCTACCTTTCCAAGAGATGTTAGAACAACTGACCATAGGGAAGGATTTTTGAAAAAGCTGCCTTAGTGACTTATAGTCCCTAAAAAGTTGTACACTAAAAATAATTATCAAAACAATAGAGACCTATCCTTCATCCCTGCCAATTTGAGACAAATAAAAATATAACAAAGCATTTAGAACAATCAAATAGATAATTCAGTAATTCTCATTTAAAATATTTCCTTCTTATAATTCTACCACTGCCCCCAGTTTTCTCCCACTATGCTCCTTAGGTTTTTCTGAGATATGCGCCTCACAAAGGCTGAACATTTCTTTTGGCTAGATATTTCTTTCAAATTAAGTAAAAGTAATAGCCATTGGAAATAAAAAAGAAACATTTGGGAAATTGTCAGACTCCCTTTTGCCACTGGAGTCTTTAATTTAAAGACCACATTGGGGGACACGAACCAAGATGACATCAAAAGAGGTAATTTGCTTTATTCCTGAGAAGATGATCTAACGGATAATCAGAGAGACACTATACTTAGTCACGTGACTTGGAGCAAAACTGGTGCACCTTTTTAACATCAAAAACCAACATAGACTGTGATAGAGAATAGACAGAGAGACACACTGACACACTTCATTGAACAGGAGATAGATGGAGAGAAATACCAGGAGCCTATGGCCCAGGGTAGAGAACACATTGATAGGCTGCCAGGTCAGCCAGGGGCCCTGGAGAAGGAAGAGCAAAATAGTGTAAGGTACACACCCTTGATTGAGAGAAATTCATGTGGAGAAAGTAGGGAGCTCCCCCAGGCCTGATACCCATCTCCCATAAAAAGACACAAACAGTTTGCTGAACTGTATTCCTCCTCCCCCACAATTCAGGACTGGTGCAGATCTCATAAAGCACACTAATGACACATAGACTGCAGAGTTGTAGATCTAGAACCCCAGAGAAGGACATCAGTGTGTCACAAACAGAAACCACTCCCAGAACATTTGTACCAATGCTGGACCCCTCCTGACTTCTCCTATGCTATGACTCAACAACTGCAAGATAATTTCCCCTGACTTTCAGAAGCCAGCAACAACCAAAAAGTTAAAATCAAATAAAACAAGAGTGCTTTCTCTTGTAAAAGTGCAGATAGGAAAATCTAAAACAGCAAAAGGGGCATCAATACATGGCACTTTGAGATCTCAAGGGAATATGACATCATAACAAGAGAACTACTACTCTTCAGAACCCAACCACAAAGAAATGGAAGATTTTATCTCTCTATCATATACAGAGTTTAAATTTTCTATAATAAATTCAAAGAGATTAAAGAAAACATAGGAAATCAAGTCAAAGTGATACAAGAAAACTCAGAAAAGGGCCTCCCTGGTGGCGCAGTGGTTGAGCGCTGGGTTGCGAAGCTACCCGCAGCCTCTGCAGCGCCGGTTCCATCCCCGGCTGCTCCCTGGCCACCAGAGGAGGGTCCCACATGGCGCACAGACCTCTCCTGCCACCCGCTGCTCCCCTCAGCAGTGTACTTCGGTCCTTCTGCCTGCTCTGCTCCCTGCTCTGGCTCTGGTGAATTTTCTCACCCTCCCGCGCTTCTGACTGTACCCAGTGCTTGCATAAACAAATAAATAAATAAATCTTTAAAAAAAGAAAGAAAGAAAAAAAAAAGAAAACTCAGAAAAACTAATCAAAGAGATACAGAAAAACTCAGAAAAATAAGTGAATGACCTAAGAAATAAAATTAGTGAATAGGAAATAGAATTGAATAACATAGATTCAAGATGTGGAAGTCTCAATAGATGAGATAAAAAATTCTAGAAAAAGCTAGAATAGGGAGGCAGAATAGACCAAATGTTGGATCAAATTGGTGATCTCAAAGATAGTAATGCACAGAAGTAGATTGTAATGCAGTGGAAGAAGAAGAGTGATACAGAAATCCCTCAAATATTGCCAACAAACACTTGAAAAATGCTCATCATCACTTATCATGAAGGAAATGCAAATCAAAACTACAATGAGATACCACCTCACATGTAGGAGATAGGCCCCTATAAAAAAGATCAAAACAAGAGTTAGCAAGGATGTGGGAAAAAAGGAACACACTGTTGGTGGGAATGTAGAGTGGTCCAACTCCTATGGAAAATAGTGTAGCAGATTCTCAAAATATTAAAAATAGATCTACCATGTCATCCTATGACCCACCAATCCTACCTCTATTTGAAGAATGCAAAAACATTCAAAGGGATATATGCACTCCTATGTTCATTGCAGCACTACTTGCAAGAGCCAATAGCCAAGTTATGGAAACAAACTCAATACCCAATAACAGATAAGTGGATCAAGAAGATGTGAGACACACACACACACACACACACACACATACTCTTATCACCCTGATGATATGGATAGCACTGGAGAGGGTTATGCTAAGTGAAATAAGAAGGAGAAAGACAAGTACTGGATGATTTTGCTCATGTGGGATATAGAGAAACAAACAAAAAAAAAGCAGACAAAATAAACCAAACAAACCCTAAATATATGGCTGTAGAATTAAGGCTAGGGTTGGAGAGCAAAAGCAAGAAGGGGAACACTGGATTATGCTGGAGGATTATGGATGCTTTGGTGCTGGGAGTGGTGTGGTGACATATATTAGAAGAGGTATGAAACGGAACCACTGCATCATAGATCAACCTTACCTCAATAAATAATAATGCAATATATTTTTTTAAAGATTTATTTATTCATGCATACAAGAACCCGGGTACAGGCCAGAGGTGCGGGGGGTGAGAAGATTCACCAGAGACAGAGTGGGGAGCAGAATAGGCAGACTGACTGAAATACACTGCTGAGGGGAGCAGCGGGCGAGACAGGAGAGGTCTGCTGTGCCATGTGAGTATCTTGCCAGTCGGCCGGGATCAAACCAGCACTGCAGAGGCTGCAGACAGCTTCACAGTGCTGCGCTCAACCATCTGTGCCACTGGGGGAAACCCAGTAATAATAAAATATTAAAAAGTATTTTCATCAAAAAAGTAAAGAGCATATTGGTTACATAATTATATTTTAATGTAATGCTAGATATAACTATCCTGGTGATACTAATTAAGGAGTTACATAGGGATTATGAAGATATACTGAAATGATTATAATAATCAGATGATATAATTAATATATGTTTCTCTGTTGACCTGAGAGTCATTGATGGGATCTCCACTCGGTAGCCTGGAGAATCTGGAAATTCACTTTTGCAGCACCGTTGGACCTAGAATTGGCTTTGTGACATATGAAGCCAAAGGGACTGACTGTTACAAAAGCTTCTGCAAAATACTTTGTTTTCCTGGTAGAAATATACAACTTGACCAGCACTTCTTTCCTCTTGCCTTAGCTATTCATCCAGTTATAAGCGCATTTTTTTGTTTTTGTTTTTGTTTTTTTTTGCAGTTGCAAAAGACATTTTGTGAACTTGAGGCTATAAGTGTAGGAGAGGTCAATAGATACAGCCTAAGCCTAACATGTGGTGCTGCTGAACCAAGCTAGTGTAAGCCTGTGTTCAGATTTCTTCTTATGTGGCAAAGAGAAACTTTGTTTTATTTAAGCTGCTGTTAACTCTTTCATTAGTTGCAACTAAGCACATCCCCAATGGGTACAGTGCTCAAAATGCTCAGACATTACTTTTTTTATTTGCATTTAAAAATATATTTTACCTTGCAAAGAAATTTTGTGTGACTCTTTTTTATGGACTCCTAAATGACTAAAATTCAAACTCAATCAGAATTAGAGTTCATCTGCTAAAATTTTACCTTTTTACACACACACACACACACACACACAGAGAGAGAGAGAGATTTAAGGAGAGTAAATGAATGACACAAGGCTATGCAACTAACAGTCATATTCTTTTATAAACTGCAGAACTTTGCATGGTTACACCTTCAGGTGGCAATTTCCTTTGTATAAGTCATAAGTCATAAGGTATATGAAGTACATGATGATAGACTATGAATGTCCTACAGCATCTCAATAGATTAACTGCCTGACAAGAAATATGTCTGCTCCTTACCCTGAGCATGGGAACTGCTGGCTGATGAATTCACAGAAGATATGAATGGAAGAATGCTGCCTGGGTGTGTGGATAGCTGTTCTTCATCATAAGCACTTAAAGAGTCATTTTGTTGGGTGATTTTGGTCACTGATAGAGGCTGAGATTTCCAACACAGCAGTGAACTCATTATTTTTTGTCTAAAAGACCAGCTCAGACGCCGCTGGAACATCTTTTTGGGATTTCTGTATCACTCACAACTAATGGGTCTGGGCTTGCCATTTGTATTTTCAAAGTGGATTCCAGTAGTATAATATTTTACATTGAAGATTTAAATGGGAAGGCTGTGGATGTTGAGAGTACAATATAGAATCCATTCACAAGATGTTTCTACTAAACTATATTTAATATGTGCATCGGTATCATGATGTTGACTGTATTTAATTCTATTGAATTTAAATGTGTGCCAAGGAGCCTATTAGAAGACTGGGCTATATCCTGAACAGTTATGAGTGGATCTCAGCTTAAATGTTATCTTCAGTGGGAATGTTCCGGGATCATTCTGTCTGTGGCAGCCCCAAAAACCACTCCATTTTGTTTCTTCTAGGCTCTTATCACCATCTAAGGAATGTTTTTTTTAATTTTGTTCCTTATTCATTGTCTCTCTTCCCTTACTAGTGCTAGATGAGAGGCGGCAGGATCCATACAATCTTTTTCACTGTAGTGTCCTCAGCAAAGATGCCAAGCCTCTGAGTAGGAATTAAAAAAATGTTTTTGAATAAATGAATGAATGATTATGATGGTCTCTCTAACAACTTTGGCTACTAAATCAAGTTAATAAATTGTCTTTTATAAAGGGGAGAGATGGAAGATGCATTCTTTCCACTTCTGGTGATGGCATTGCTAGGTGTGGTAACCGAACACTTGTGCGTCTAAGTGTAAAGAGTTGCAATAGAATATGTGGAAGAAACTTTGGCACAATTAGAACTATTGGCACATGACCTTGTCAAAATAAAACTCATGTGTGTGTGTGTGTGTGTGTGTGTGTATACACACATATAGGTCAGGCTTGTATAACTTGTTTTCAGTTGATTTGTCAGTGGTCTGTATTACTAAGGAAAAGACACACTTTTTAAATTGTGTTAGAATTATACAGAGTTTTTTCACATTTCACTGCATAGTATGTCATACATAACGTTTTTACAAGATTCACTTGATTCCTTGCTCCACGAATGCATTTGCATTGGTCTGAGACCCCAATATAAATAGTCTCGGAGACCAGGCCAGCATTAGCTTCTCTTTGGAAACCTGCAGGAAGCTTGATTGAAAGGAGACCAAGGGCACCTGCAACCACTTCATAACACAAAAAGAGCATGACATTGTGTCCTCGAGAAAAGAGCCCTTGGAGAGCCCCAAGGATCCTGCCCAACTGAGGGATGGACAGTCCTGTGGGAAGTGGTTCCTCCAACGCATTACTCAGCTCCAAAAAGCAGCTAAGCTGCCAGCAAACTAAATTTTTAGAGTAAGATAAACCGTAATTACAGATGTCAAGATTAGAGTTTGCTTTTTCTGCAAATTCCATGGGGTCTCTAAGTAACTTGATCTTTGAATTCCCGAGGTACTAAAATTCTACAGAGAAGAGATTGTTATCTTAATGTTGCTAGAATCCCCATGTCAAGCACTGCCAAGTAAAAAATTTAGCTTAATGACACACACTACAAGGAATATTTCTGGCTTTTCTTTTTTAGAGGACTGACATTTAAAACACATTTTTAAGCTGATAATTATAACTGCAAATTCTTCCCAAATTCTGTGAGTATGCAAGGTGCCTTGCCTGGGCTTAAAGAAACAAGTGTGTAATCACCAAAATTGGATTTGATTTTAGAAAGCCTTTTCACACACTACTTTTTAAAAGTATTTGTCACTTTAAAAGTGTTTGTCATTTTAACAGAGAAGCAGTTCCCAGAGATGCACTCTGCTGGAAGGCAAAGAACAGAGTCCTCATATTATTCAGAAATGTGAAGTCACCTTCTCCTCTCTTCTTGCCCCAGTTCATTAATACTGATCAGAGAGGATCCTTGGAAACAGTATATAGATCAAATTACCATTGTCCCAGGTATGGAATAAGTTACCAATGCCCAAGAAATATGTTAGAACTAAACTGCTGTTTGAGTACAGACTCTCATGTCATAGAAACACAGGAGTACACACACACACACACACACACAAACTGAAGCACTGAAACGTATCTCAACATCAAGCCCCCTTTCTGATGAGTGACATAAAACACAAAATTAGTAACTTGTGGATAAACTCAGTCTTTCCAGGTTTCTCCAGAATACCAAGAAATTCTTTCTCTCTATCCTTCTTCCTGGAGTGACAAATAGCAGCATAGCCTCAGGGACATGAGTCCACTGCTGGCAATTTCAGATCCCTAGAAGCACTGGAAATGATGCAAAATCTGACAGCTCTGTTCTGCCTTAGATGATGAGGTTTGCTGCCTTGGCCCTCAACACTCTATGCAGCTCTTTACTGTAGCTCACTGTGTAAGGCCATACTTCCAAGGAATCCAGGTAGGAAATGGGAAAGAAGCCCCCCCGCCCCACCACCACCACATGTGGGCATTATATAACTTTCTCTTTGCAGCAAACACTGGTCCTTTTGTTGAGAAATCCTGATCAGTCTCACTATTTTGTTCTCCTTTCTGATTCTACCCCTCTTTCCCATCTCAACAAGTGTGTTGATTTTGAAAAACTCAATCTTTAGAAAAGTTCTAAGACTAATGTAATGAACATCTGTTTATCTTTTGTGTAGATACACCAATAGTTCAATTTTTGACTCATTTACTTTCTCTGTCTTTCTGTCTCCACATGCACAACACTTATGGCGCCCTTTTTTCCTGAATCATTGCAGAGTTAGTTGTCTATATTATGGCATTGAGCCCTGAAGTACTTCACCATTATCTAAGAACAAGCATTCTTCTATCTTATCCCATTTGGGAATTTAAAATTGATATAATGTTTTTAGTAATATAAGTAATGTATACCTATATTTGAAGTTGTCCAGTTGTCCCAGAAATGTTCTTACTATTTTCCTTTTCTAATCTAGTATCCAGCTCACATCACTAACTACAGTTAATCATCATAGATCTTTACTTTCTTTTAATTAAGAATATCCATTCAGAGAATTGTTATCTTGTCAGAGAGCAGGAAAGGACAGGAGCTAGAAGTGGGGAAAGAAAAAAAAAATTACTTTGTTCTTTAGGCTTTGATCTTGGTTTTCAAGGGTCAAAAGCCGAGAGATCAATTCTTTTGTACTATTTGCATTTTTGCTTTTAGATGTCTATCCTGCCAGCAGTGAATACCAGCAGAGGATCGTTGGAGGGAGGAAAAACCATGCCTGCTAGTATTATACTAGCCAATTAGTGCTATTACAGAAAAATGGATTTGTGTCGCCCAATAAAGTGGCTTTTTCTCATTGGAAAGGTTTTTATACTTCCCCCAGTGCCATCTTGTTCTGCCTATAGAATTCATTCTCCACAGAATTCATTCTCTCTCAGTCTCTCCCTCTCTTTTCTCCCCTCCCCTGTCATGCCCTTTCTTGCACTTCCCTCTCCTCCATCCTACCCTTCTCCCCTCCCTTCCTCCCTCTGTCTCTCTATCTTCTCTCTCCCCCAGCCTCCCTCTCTCTCCTGATTCCCTTCCTACTGGTATGTTATTGCAATTGATGCCAAAGAGCAAACACTTGTAGTTGGCTTCTTTGAGGGTCATTTTGGCCACTGACTGAATTTACAAGGATGATCATGTGAATCAGATATGAAATCAATATTTCAGGTGGAAATTTATATGACCCTGGTGATAAGGTGAATTGCTTTCACATTATGTAGCTAACAGCATCAGTAGCAGCCTCAACTACAGCAAGTTAAGAGTGTTCTTTGCTTTTTGATAGTGCTGAAACTGTCTTTTAGAAGATGAGCTCAGTTTATTCATTAGAACTGATAACTTGTGAACCTTAAATCAGTTGCAGTTTTTCAACATGACAACCTCACTACCTTTGAGAGGCTTAAATGATAAAGTCAACAACTTTATGACAATGAACTGATGGCCCTTTGTGCTGTTCTAAGAAGTATTATATTTGACATCAGGGAGATGTTGTGTAAGTACTTCAGTGATGGAAACACAGAAGAGTAATTATTCCTGTTAAAGTAATAACATAAAAAAAATTGAACACAGGAATTTACTCAACTAACTCTTGAAATATGCTTTACTTCTGCCAGAATATTCAGTTAGAAAAATGTCTTTTTTCTGAAAGAATAGTCACAGATTTGTCTATGCACCTATATTTGCTATATATCTCTAGCATAAAAGTTATAGCATATTATACATAGAACTCTTACAATTCAATAATAAGAACACAAACAACCCAATTAAAAATGGACAAAAGATCAACGAGGAACTTTGGTTAATAAGCTAATAAACAGGTGCTCAGTAACATTAGTCATCACAGTTACATGTAAACTAGAGTGAGATACCACTTCACGTCTGCTAAAATGTCTAAAATTAAAAAGATTGCCAATGCCAAGTATCAGTGACCCAAATGCACAACATGTGAATATATTAGTATGGCCACATAGTAAAATAAAACTCAGCAAAGCAACAGAAAGGGATGAGTCTCAAAATAACTACATGAAGTGAAAAAAAGTCAGACAAAAAAAGAAAATGTATTATGTGATTCCTTTCTTATAAGCTGGGCCAACCTTTCTTATAAAATCCTAGAAAATGCAAAATAATCTAGAGGCAGAAGCACAGCAGTAGGTGCCTAAGGCTGGTGATAAGGAGGAGTGTGTTGGGAGAGAGGTGGATTATACAAGGGTGTAAGGGAATTTGGGGGGAACTTCAGGGGATGATGCAGGTGTTCAGTATCCTGATTGTGGTGATGGTTCCACAGGTGTATAGATATGTCAAAACTCATATGAACAATACTTTAATAAAGCTGTTTTATAAAAAAAAAAAAGCTTAGATTAAGGGAAAATATTTGCAGTATGTGAGGCTGAATAGGGACTAATATACAGGATATTAAAAATACAAATGTTTCCATAGATTAAAAAGGAAAAAAGACAACCCAGTAGGAAATGAGCATTTTTTTCTAATGGGATATATATCTGAAGCCAGTGGCACAAAAGTGAAACCAGGAGGAAAGTAAACGGAGTTACAGGGATCTAACATCCTTGAGTTTCTTGGAAAGTGGCAAACATACTCATATAAGATTTAAATATGTTAAGAATACTTTTCAGGAAAATCATTATAATATAAAAATATATGACTAACAAGTTAATAGAGCATGGAAAAAATAATAAAACTGCTCTTTAAATGCTTCACCTCCCAAGAGTTTAAATCTTTCCCATTCTCTAACCATGACTAGTGTTCAAAAAGGGACAAATGTGTAGGTTACTTTTTCCCTTTTTCCTGGTTTGTGTGTGTGTGTGTGTGTGCACTTCATTTTGCTTTTGTTTTTGCTGCTTCTGCCTTTTACTCTTGTTGCGGTTCTTATTTCTATGACTAATTATTTGCTCTATGCTAGAAGGAAAATTATAAAAGGAAATTGAATCTGTTATTTACCCAGCCCATGTAAATACCTTAACTGAGGGTTTGAAACTCTTTTTAAATGCATGATACATGTCTTCTGTAGTTTTATTTGTATATTAGTGTCCCTTTAAAGTTGGTAACTGAACGTTAACTGATATTTGCTGTATTTGCCTTTAAAATTTGTTACAGGAACATATATAGAGTCTCATTATGTGGATATATTTTGGTTCCTAGGCCTTAAGCCCTATACTCATTAGTTTGCCTAGTCCTTTTCCTGCTCAGTCATGACTGGGGAATGCCAGAGGGTCAGGTGACAGTTTACTTATTTAGACTTAAATATACAATATCTCAAAAATAGATAATAATGACTTTTATCAAGTTGATATGTGGTTATTCACATATTTACTCATGTTTTATTACCTCTTAGTTCTCTGTACTTGACCTGGGATCATTTTCCTTCCACTTGAATAACTTAACTACATTATTTCTCATTTAGTGAGTCTGATGCTAACTAATGTTCTCAGTATTGTATGATGATATCTGCATGTTACCTTCATTTTAAAAGGATAATTTTGATGAGCAATGAATTATAAATTGACATTCATTTTCTTTCAGCTTTTCATTGTCTTCTGTCTTCTTTCATTGATGTTAAGAAGTCAGTCTTTTTTTCTTTCAGAAGACTTTATTGTTGAGGATCATTACACAGTTTATGCGTTATTCTTTATGTACCACAAATCTAAAAAATCATGCCATTGTGGTTCTTTTTTAAAAATGATGTATTTATTTATATATACAAGAACTGGGGTACAGGCCAGAGACATGGGGTGTGTATGTGAGAGAGAGGATTCACCAGAGACAGAATGGAGAACAGAATAGGCAGACTGACTGAAATACCCTACTGAAGGGAGGTGAGACAGGAGAGGTCTTCTGTGCCATGTGCTGGCTGGGGATCGACCATATGCAGCAGAGGCTGTGGATAACTTCACAGTGCTGTGCTTAACCCCTTGTGCCACAAGGAAGGCCCTGTGGTTCTTTTCTAGACAGTTATTCCAAAGACTTTCCAGCTTAAAATTTGTAGACAAATTTTCCTTAATTGGTTATCAAGTACCAATATCTTCAAATTTAGAATATATATATGTATGTATGTACATATTTTACATCATTGTTCATTTTTGTACAATGTCCGATTTCCCCTGTCAAGTGTAATCCCCGTAAAATTCTCACCACCAGGTTACCAGTGAACCATCATCATAGTCCCTTGTATTCTTCCTACCCCCTGTTTTAATCCCTCTCTTTCTCTCCCTCCCCTGCAGAATGTCTCTGCTTTATATTTTCCTGCTACTTTTGTCTTTTTCCTTTTCCTTTTTTTTCTTGATCCCTTATTCTGTTCCCCTATATGCCTCCTATAAGTGAAACCATCCAAATATGTTTCTTTTTCCTTCTGTCTTAATTCACTGAGCATAAGCCCTTCCAGCTCACAGCCATGCTGCAAGTGGCATGAGTTTATCTTTTTTGATTGCTGAATAGTATTCTATTGTGTGTGTGTGTGTGTGTATCACGTCTTCTTGATCTAGCCATCTATTTTGGGGCATTTAGGATGTCTCCTTAGCTCACCTATTATGAATAGTGCTGCAGTAAACATAGAGGTGCAGGTATCCTTTCAAATTAATGTTTTTGGGTCCTTTGAGTAGATACCTAGGAGTAGAATTGCTGAGTCATATGGTATGAGGAATCTCCACACAGCTTTTCATAGTGGTTGGACTGGTTTACATTCCCACCAGCAATGTAGGAGAGTTCCTTTTTCTTTCACATCCTCGCCAACATTTGTTGTTGCCAGTTTTTTTAATATATGCCATTCTCAATGGTGTAAGGTAGTATTTCATTGTGATTTTGACTTGAATCAGACAAGAAAAAGACATACAAGGAATCCAATTAGGATAAACAAAAGTAAAACTATCACTATTTGCAGACATTATGATAATATATACATAGAAAACCCTAAAAACTCTATAGAAAAACTAAATAAACCAGTTTAGTAAAGTAGCAGGCCACAAAATCAACCCACAAAAATCAGCAGTCTTCCTATATGCAAACAATCAATCTAAAGAAGAAGAAATTAAGAAAACCATCCTATTTACGATTGAAAGTGAAGGTCTTTTATTTCTCCTTTCTATCTAATCAGTCCCTTCTTTAGAGATCATTGTTGCTATTGGCTAGTACTGCCACCTTCTATGCACTCATATCAATATAGATGTGTATGTGTCTATATAAAGGTAAAAATTAATAGGACCACCCAGTACATGTTGTCCTGCAATCTTTTCCCTCTTAGTGTATTTGCTAAGTTTTCGATGACAGGAGCTACAACTGAACCCTATTCTTTTAAAATGCTGCATAGTGTGTTTTCAAAACAAGAATCATGCTAAAATGTATGTCTACTATGTGCTATGTATCAGGTGATGTTCTGGTCCTTTAAGAGTAGCATCTCATTTAATTATTACTAGAGTCTACAAAGAAGGAAATTTTCTTTTCTTTTTCTTTTCACTGAGATGCTAAGATGTTTGGCTAAAGTCATGTCACTTAAAAGCAGTAAAACTAAAATATACCCCCAAGCAGCCTAGTTCTAAAGACTGTTCCAACCGCTACATCCTACTCCTAGTATAAATATATCATATTTTATTTAGTATTCTTCAATTCATAGACATTTTGGTTGCCCCAATTTTAGGTTATTATAAATGATATTTAATTGAAAATCCCTGTTTATATGCTTTGTGTGCATATGCAAACATTTCTGTTGGCTAGAACACTAAAAATGTACTATCTGGGTCCAAAGGCATGTAGTTTTAAAGTGTGATAGTTTAGGTAAGAGGAGTACTATTGCAATTGTTTAATTATTGACCTTGACCATCACCAAATTCAGAGCAAGATAAGACAGGTACATCTAAAAGACTTGAAAATGTCTGAATTCTCAAGCCTAATTTAGTTTTTCATACTGTGATCTCATCCTTTGTTTCACAGTCCCTCCAAGACTCCTCCCTAATCTATCCAAGGAGAGTTGCCTAGTCCACAAGTCATTCTGCCCAAAATTACTGTTTATTTCATTTGCATTTGACTTGTCTCATCATGATGCAATTAGCATGCAAAGGAGGTCCAAATGCCAAGAGGGTTGTAAATGGGACCAAAGTTCCATCTCATTGGGACCTCCTTGGGTCTCTTTGGTTGTTTGGACTCTAACAGCAGTCTTGGTTGTGCTTATTCTAGTGGTCACAAGAATTTGAACAGCTTCTCTGCCTTTTCTTGCTTACTTAAAGATCTCCTTAACCTATACTCTTTTCTGCCCTAAATTTTCTAATTTAACTCCTTACTTTTACTTACTTTCCTTACTCACTAATCTTGCTATCTTTCTGTCCTCCACCACACATATTTGTCTTCTGAAAAATACTGGACACTCAACACAGATGTCATTTATCCAAAGTCACACATTTATGTTAAGTATTTCATAAAGATTGGCACCTTTGTGGAATTCAGAGTGCTGGAATTTCTGAATGGTCAAGTGTTTTTGCCTTGATTTACTTGAAATGCAAGCAGAGATTCTCATTTATGTGCCCTGGACATGGCGTGAACAAGGGATTTGTTATAGAGTACAAATTTATATTTAATATGAATTCATCTTTCCCTTGGGATCTACATGTGAGGTTTTCACTGAGTAAGCAAAAAAGGACATTTTTATAAGGGGGTGACTGTGATAATTTTCAGAGATGATAAAATTTAAACTATGCTATTGGTAGAATTGTATTCAGTATTCTTTTTGTTTCCATGTTAAAATGATATATACTTCACTGGCCTCTTAATGAATTCTAGATATTGTATTTTGTTCCTTTTCCATTAAATAAAGTGCTAGTAAAGAGTCTACAAGCAAAATTCGGTTACAGGCCTCCTTATGTATGCCACACAACTCCCTCTGTCAAACATTTTTTTTTTCATTTTAGCTCTCCATAGACTCTTTAAATAATGACCTTTTTCAATCTCCGTAAAGACAGACATAAAATAAAAGTCTTACCATTGAGATAAAGTCAACTACTGAAAAAAATTCTTCTCTACCCATCGGAGCCAGGGGGCCACAAGGACAGGGGCCTTCTCCCCAGAGGGGTCAGTCTGCCTGTGAGCTGAACAGTAAATCAGCTGTAATCAGACATAAACCATCAGTGGAGATAGTTTAGTGGAATCAAGGGATCTTCCTGACAACAGTACTTCCAGTTATTGTTGCTGGTTCTGCCACAAAAGCATTTCAAGTTCTGGGGCATTTCCCAGATTTGCACCATCTTTTGTGGTCTCCTTTTTGGTAGGAGAATACCCAAGGTTAAGAAACACAACTCAGAGGCAGTCCTGTTGTGGACAATGAACTAGAGAAGATAAGTGAATAGTTCTATTTATATTGATTAGATTTGAGGCACACATTCTGTTTCCTATTAAATCTCATGTCCTAAAAAATACATTTTTGAAAAAGAAAAACACTAGACAAATATTAAACAAAGAAGTTTTGGTCTAGGGGTTATGTTTCAGTGCTATCATTCCTAGGGCCTGAGTTTGATCCCCAGCCAGGGAGCTAATCCACATGGCGCAGCAAACCTCTCCTCTCTCACCCACTGCTCCCTTTACTAGTGTATTTCAGTAAAACTGCCTGTTCTGTTCCCCCGCTCTGTCTGTGATCCTCTCACCCCCTGCAACTTGGCCTTGACCTATACCCCAGTTCTACTATGCACCAAAAAAATAAATAAATAAATAAATAAAATTTTTTAAAAAAAGAAGTTTCTATCTTCGTTGAAGTTCCTATTTTGTACTCTCATGGCCAATCAGCCATTGTCAGGCCAGACTAATTGAAAAAGGCAAAAGATGTCCATCATCTAATTTTCAATTTAAGTTTTAGACATTGCCCTTTTTTTCTGGTGATTAAAGTACTATCACTAACAGACATAATTTTGAAATTATTTCCTTTTGATTGCTGAGGACTCTTGTTTTCCACAGGAACAAGATAGTATCCTCATAAAAGGTTAAATAATCAATTCCCGCGCCACTGATCTGGGCTATAGCCCGCATCCTGGAACTGAGGGCTTTGGAACTGAGACCCTGGCGGAGGCCCTCCCTGAGTGAGCAGGAACAAGGCGCCCAGGCAGGGGAGCGGGATTCAAAAGGCGCCATTCCCGCGCCACTGATCTGGGCTACAGCCCGCGTCCTGGAACTGAGGGCTTTGAAACTGAGACCCGGGGCACGAAATTAGGGGCGTGGGTTCCCCACGACGGTGGGGCACAAGGCAGACACAGCACCCCAAAGCCGTTGAGGTGTACCCTACCATCCCCGCTCTGCTCCCTGTCCCACGGGGTGGAAAATCAGCTCCCCAAGGGCTCTAGGAGAGATCTCTGGTGCCACCTAGCGACTTGACCCCAGCACAGGCTCCTGAAGGAGCTAGTGGCCAGCTGGGGAGTTAGCCCACACCGGGCCCCTTCTGAACAAGTAGTCTGAGCCCACAGGGAGAGCGAGCACCCACAGCCGGGGCAGACCAGGCGCGCAGAAGAGTGTGCCTGAGACCAGAAGCGCAGGGAGTGTGGCCCACATCACCATTTTAAAACAGGGACATTTCTTCAGTAAAGACTACCTGCAGAAGGCTTCCTCAGGAGCCAGAGGTGAGCGGGGGAAGTTCGCCCACGCCAGACCCCCTCTGGCCTGCAGTCCAAGCCCAGAGGGGAGCAGGAACCCACCGCCGGGGCAGACCAGGCGCACAGGGGAGTGTGTCCCCACATCGGCATTTTAGAACAGGGACCTTTCTCCAGTAAAGGCTGCTTGAAACTGACAGATGACTCCTGGAAGAACCAGAGGGGAACAGAGAAGCCCACCCAAGATGCCGGCAAGTCCCAACAACACAGTGTCCCAACGCATACGGCAAATTAGAAAACAGTAGGGAGGAGAAGAACCACACGCAACCTAGCAACTCTCCAGAGAAAAAGCACACCACAAAAAGAAAGCCAGCCCCCAGATTGCAACGACAATAACTTGGAAGAATTTCTGAGCCTTCCAGAAAGAGAATTTAAAATTGCCGTGATTAAAAAACTGACAGAAGTCATAAAGGAAAACAATGATAAGGGAAAAATAATCAACGATCAGAAGAATGCAATTGAGTCCCTAGAGAGGGAAAACAATGGTCAGAAGAAAGAAATTGAGTCCCTAAAGAGGGAAGTAAAAGAAATGCAGGAGATCAAAGAATTAATGGAAGAACTAAAGAATTCTGGGAAAAGCAATGAAAGCAGAATAGATGAAATGGAAGAACGAATAAGTAATCTTGAAGACACAGAAATAAAAAGAACCAAAACAGAAAAGGAAAGTGAAGTACGAAGGAAAAAGAATGAAGAAAGACTTCGGGAACTATCTGACTCCATGAGGAAAGGAAATATAAGAGTTATAGGAATACCAGAAGGAGAGGAGAGAGATGTAGGAACAGAGAAAATATTCAAAGAGATAATTGAAGAGAACTTCCCAAATGTGAAGAAGGAGCTGAAAATTGATATACAAGAAGCAAGAAGAACACCAAACTTCCACGACGAAAGGAAAAATACAGCAAGACACATAATAGTAAAGCTCTCAAGAATCCAGGACAAGGAAAAAATAATGAAGCTGGCAAGAGGGAAGAAACAGATAACATTCAAAGGGAAACCAATCAGGCTGACATCAGACTTCTCCGAAGAAACACTACGGGCAAGGAGAGAGTGGAGGGACATAGTCAACAGACTCCAAGAAAACAGATGCCAACCAAGAATACTCTATCCCGCAAAGCTCTCCTTCCTCTTTGAAGAAAGAATATGGACCTTCCCAGACAAACAGAAACTCCGGAATTTCATTGCAACTAAACCCCCACTCCAAAAAATACTACAAGGAGTCCTAAAGCCAGAACCTCAGAGCGACGAATAACAATGAAAGAAGGCCAAAAAAAAAAAAAAAGTTATTAAAAGAATAAATAAATAAAATCAAAGGAAAGACAAACACAATGGCAAATACAGATGTTAACATATCAATATTAACTCTAAATGTAAATGGACTAAACTCTTCAATAAAAAGACACAGAGTTGCAGCCTGGATTAAGAAACAAAACCCAACCTTTTGCTGTCTCCAGGAAACACATTTAGCTACAAAAGATAAAAATAGGCTCAAAGTTAAAGGATGGAAAACAATCCTACAAGCAAATGGACCAAAAAAGAAAGCAGGAACAGCTATACTTATATCAGATAAAACAGATTTCAAACTCAAAAAGATAAAAAGAGACCCCAATGGTCACTACATTATGATCAAGGGGACAATACTTCAAGAAGAAATAACACTCATTAACATATATTCACCAAACGAAGGAGCACCAAAATATATCAGACAACTGTTGTCCTCTCTGAAAACAGACATCAGAGAAAACACATACGTAGTGGGAGACTTCAACACACCACTATCAACAATGGATAGATCAACAAGACAAAAAATAAGTAAAGAAACCAAAGCTCTAAATAAAGACCTAGAGCAATTGGGCTTAACAGACATCTATAGAACACTAAACCCCAAAAAAACGGAGTACACATTTTTCTCAAGCGCACACGGATCATTCTTCAGGATCGATCACATACTGGGGCACAAGACAAACATCAACAGATACACCAAGATTGAAATCATATCAACCATCTTTTCTGACCATGAAGGCATCAAACTAGAAATAAACCATAAAAAGAAGGCAAGGAACTTTCCTACCTCATGGAGATTAAAAACCACACTACTGGAAGACCACTGGACTAATGAGGAGATCAAAGAAGAAATTAAAAAATTTTTTGAATTGAACGACAAGGAGGACACCAATATCCTAAATGTATGGGATGCAGCAAAAGCAGTAATAAGAGGAAAATATATAGCAATAGAAGCTCACATCAAGAAACAAGAAAGAACGCAAAGAAACAACCTAATCTCGAAGCTCAAAGATCTAGAAAAAGAACAACAAAAAACCCCAAAACCAGTAGAAGAAAAGAAATAATAAAAACCAAAGCAGAAATAAATGAAATTGAAACTAAAAAAACAATCCAAAAGATCAATGAAACCAAGAGCTGGTTCTTTGAAAAAATCAATAAAATAGACAAACCCCTAGCCAGGCTCACAAAGGAAAAAAGGGAGAAAGCACAAATAAACAGGATCATCAATGAAAGAGGAGAAATCACAACGGACACAGCAGAAATCAAAAGAATAATCAGTAACTACTATGAACAGTTATATGGAAACAAGTTTAACAATCTAGAGGAGATGGACAAATTCCTACAACTCTACAATCACCCAAAGCTAGATAAAGAAGAAATAGAACACCTAAACAGACCAATTACAATTAACGAAATTGAAATGGTAATCAAAAACCTCCCCAAAAACAAAAGCCCAGGACCTGATGGATTTACAAATGAATTCTACCAAACATTCAGAGACGTATTAGTGCCTATCCTTCACAAACTCTTCCAAAAAATTGAGAAGGAAGGGACAATACCAAACACGTTCTATGAAGCCAACATTACACTAATACCAAAACCGAACAAGGACAACACAAAAAAGGAAAACTACAGGCCAATCTCCCTAATGAACAGTGATGCAAAAATCCTCAATAAAATTTTAGCTATCAGAATCCAACAATGTATCCATAAGATAATTCACCACGACCAAGTTGGATTCATTCCAGGGGCACAAGGATGGTTTAACATCCGAAAATCAATCAACGTTATCCAACACATCAACAAAAAGAAATATAAAAACCATATGATAATATCAATAGATGCTGAGAAAGCTTTCGACAAAGTGCAACACCCATTCATGATAAAAGCCCTTGAAATTCTTGGGATACAAGGAACATACCTCAACATCATAAAGGCCATCTATGACAAGCCAACAGCCAGTATCATTCTCAATGGTGAAAAGCTGAAAGCAATTCCATTAAGATCTGGAACAAGACAAGGATGTCCACTCTCACCATTGCTTTTCAATATAATACTGGAAGTCCTAGCCAGGGCAATAAGACAAGAGAAAGACATCCAAGGAATCCAAATAGGAAAAGAAGAAGTCAAACTATCACTATTTGCAGACGATATGATATTATACATAGAGAACCCCAAAAACTCCACAGAAAAGCTAATTCAACTCATCAATCAGTTCAGTAAAGTGGCAGGATACAAAATCAACATGCAAAAGTCAGTAGCCTTCCTATACACAAACAATAAATCTGAAGAAGAAGAAATCAAAAAGACCATCCCTTTTGTTATTGAAACAAAAAAAATCAAATATTTGGGAATAAATCTAACAAAAGAGGTAAAGGACCTATACAGAGAAAACTATAAAACACTGTTAAAAGAAATAGAAGAAGACACAAAGAAATGGAGAGACATCCCCTGCTCATGGATTGGAAGAATAAACATTATTAAAATGGCCATCCTTCCAAAAGCAATATACAGATTCAATGCTATTCCAATCAAAATTTCAATGTCATTCTTCAAAGAAATAGAACAATTATTGATGAAATTCATATGGAATCACAAAAAACCCCGAATAGCCAAAGCTCTCCTGAAAAACAAAGAAGGGAATGGAGGCATCAGACTCCCAGACTTCAAACTATACTACAAAGCCATAATCATCAAAACTGCATGGTATTGGAACAAGAACAGACATACAGACCAATGGAATCGAATAGAAAATCCAGAAATAAACCCACAGATTTATGGTCAACTAATCTTTGACAAAGGAGCAAAGACTATGCATTGGAGCAAAGAAAGTTTGTTCAATAAATGGTGCTGGGAAAACTGGGTCGCTACATGCAAAAGAATGAAGCTTGACCACCACCTCACACCATACACAAAAATCAACTCAAAATGGATTAAAGAACTAGACATAAGACCTGAAACCATAAAATATATAGAAGGAAATATAGGCAAAACACTACGTGATTTGCACATCAAAGACATCTTTACAGACACATCACCCAAAGCAGTGATAGTGAAGGCAAAGATAAACAGCTGGGACTATATCAAATTAAAGAGCTTTTGCACAGCAAAAGAGACAATAACAAAAACAAAGAGAAACCCCACCAACTGGGAGAACATTTTTGCACCCAACACTAATGATAAAGGACTGATCACAAAAATCTGCAAAGAGCTGATGAGACTCAACAGCAACAAAGAAAATAATCCAGTCAAAAAATGGGCAGAAGAGCTTAAAAGAAACTTCTCTGAAGAGGAAATGCAAATGGCCAACAGGCATATGAAAAAATGTTCAACATCACTTGTCATCAGGGAAATGCAAATCAAAACTACCATGAGATACCATCTTACACCAGTGAGAATGGCACATATTAAAAAAACTAGCAACAACAAATGTTGGCGAGGGTGTGGAGAAAAAGGAACTCTTCTGCACTGTTGGTGGGAGTGCAAACTGGTCCAACCACTGTGGAAAGCTGTGTGGAGATTTCTGGACCTACTAAACATAGAGCTTCCATATGACCCAGCAATTCCACTCCTAGGTATTTACCCAAAGGACACAGAAACATCAATTCCAAAGAACACCTGCACCCCTATGTTTATAGCAGCACTGTTTACAATAGCTAAGCTTTGGAAACAACCCAAATGCCCCAAAATAGATGACTGGATCAAGAAGATGTGGTACATATATACCATGGAATATTACTCAGCATTCAAAAAAGATAAACACATGCAATTTGCTGCAACATGGATGGCGCTGGAAGGGATCATGCTCAGCGAAATAAGCCAAAAAGAAAAAGAAAAATACCGGATGGTCTCACTCATAGCAGGAATCTAGAAAACTTAAATAAGGGACCAGGAAAATGAATAACTATAAGAAAGTGAAAATCAAAATCAACAAAAAACTATGAACCAGAGACACTTTTAGGGGGGCGGGGGCGGGAGGGGAGGGATTGGGGTCAGAATGGGGGGCTGCAATTGTATGGGGAATATAACAATAAAATTTATTAAAAAAAATATAAAAAAAAAAATAACTATTCTTCAGGAATGTCAAGTTGTGTCTAAAAGTAATCAAGTGTGACAACTGTAATATTTTCCTAAGCTATGTACCTTAAGCTTTACATACTTTATATTCATTTCTCAATAGCAAGTGAATAAAGCATCTTTTTCATTTTTCATGTTTGCAATGATCCCACATAGTCAAGATTCTCTGTGTTGAGCTGCCACATACATTGACCTTGGAATGTTCAGGTACAATATTGCATGGTGACTTAGGAAAAGACATTAGGGTTTTTTGTATGGGGAATATAAAAATAAAATTGAAATTGAAAAAAAAAAAAAGGTTAAATAATCATTGTCATCAAAACAGTGCATTTTCACTGAGGAAAACATTATTTTGTGGTTGTAAAAATCTATAAATTTTTATAGCTACTACCCTGCAGATTATATATATATAGATAGATAGATATATAATATTCGTCTCTCTATTTAGACATCTATACCTATAGTGTTAGTTCTATCTATCTACCTACCTACCTGCCCACCTATCTACCTACCTGCTATATGTGGAAGTTTCCATAGGAAAAGCTAACTCTGTTTATCCTATTGATGTGATAGGCAGGCAAACTTTGCGGGAATTGTTTCCTTTCACACTTCATAATCAGAAAACTATCATACCCCACTTCCCTATGGCACATGAGTGTATGGAAGGATGTCAAAAGAAATCTTTTACCATATATTGACATTATGAGCTATAAGAGCCATATTTGTGCCTCACTCTTAGTCTTGCTTCCAAACCAGCTGAATCCAAGAGGTGTCTGAATAATTCTATCTACAGCTATCATTGAAATTTCTTTTGAACTTACTGCTGCATATTAATGAATAAACTTTTTTTAACTGAATTGCTGCTGGAAAATGTTATTAAATAGGGAAAAAGCTTTTATGGACAGAATTTCCTCAAGCAGGAGAACATATTCAAATCATTGTGAATTCTGAACTGGTAGTATGTTTCAGATTAAGATCCACCTAAACAGATTTCTATTTTTATTTCATTTAGGTATAGATTTTACAATGGAATTATTGGTTTGTTTGACCATTCCATTAAAAGAAAGATAATTTAAAATATATATGGAGTTTCTTTGAATTATTTTTGACATTGTCTATAATAGAATGAGACTGACTTCCCAAGCTACAAATAGTAATCACTTTCAGCTTGCTGCTATGCATCACTGAGAATGGAGGACCATCCTGAACTTGAGGCAATTTAATTGCTGCCCTGACATTTTGCTGACCCAGGCTTCCTAGAGCTGCTGTTCAGACTCCTTGAGTAGCCTGCGCATCTGTAAATATTGCCTATGTTTGGTTACCTGTACAGAGAGCTCTTCTTTCAGACCGGATTCCTTCAGATTTTAATTCATACCTGGTTCTAGACTGAATTTTACATACCCATTTGGGTCCCAAATACTGAACCTTGACCTTGGGAGTCATGTCTAGAACTTATCAATGTCTTATACTCCCAATCCTAGTTGTACCTGTCCCCAGTTTCTCTCTGTGCCCATTAGTTTGTGCCTTTAACAAACTTCACCGGAATTTAACAAGCATATCCTCAGGAAAGGAAAAATGCAAACAAACTTGAGTGTGACTCTCAAACAATAGGTAAATAAATCTACTTCAATAATCTCCGACAGTAAATCTAATAGTTTTAAGTTACATTTTCTGTAGACATATGATATGCTCCTTTCTGTTTACTTTGATAACTGTGAACTGATTAAATTTCCAGATGCATTGAAATAGTGTTTAAGTTATAAGCCACTGGATGTCACTCTTAAGCTATGCAAGAGTGGCTACAATAGAGATTTTCAATAGTGAATTGAAAGTGGACAGTTAGGAGATCTAGCCAGGGATATAAACCATTTTAATTGTTGGGGGTAGTAGGTACATTTGCAATGTCAGTGAGCAAAGTTTGTCCTTAGGATCTTATGTATTTTCTCTGGACTCATTTCTCAGTGGCAGTTAAACAGGAGACTAATAATCATAGAAAATTCCCTTAAACCTAAAAACCAAAAGGACATTCATTCATCCACTCTATATGTACATTAATCACATGCCATAAGCAGATTATTGGACTAGTGAACAATGGGATTATTAGAAAAAGTGAATTTACATCATGCTCACACTTAACTTACTGGAATTCAACCATGATAAAAGAAAATGAAAGAAAATTCTGCCTGTTATACCTCTCAGTGAATTTATGCCTTATAGTGATTTTACCTCTTTTTTCTCAGCCTCAAGCTTTGATTTTTTACATTCTGTTTTATGACACTGGAGCTGGGAATAGGCAAACTACATTTCTTAGCCTTCTCTGCTGACTGACTTCTGATCAGTTTCTGCCTATTATGAGAGTAGAAGGTAATAGGAGGGCAGAAGGAATAGTCTTCACTTTTTCGGTTCTGGTAAGTTTCCCATAGCCTCCGGTTTACTTCTGCATTTTCAGCACCATTTCTACTATGGCCCCTTCTGAGGTGCCAGTGCCAACTGT
This sequence comes from Talpa europaea, assembly GCF_964194135.1. NCBI lineage: Eukaryota > Metazoa > Chordata > Mammalia > Eulipotyphla > Talpidae > Talpa > Talpa europaea. The sequence goes on from NC_140076.1 coordinate 37,016,229, forward strand.
GCCATTCTTCCTCTTGGGGCTCTCTATCAGAGTCTAAGGAGCAGTCCTGTGACATCCTCCTCAGGGATACCTGGTCCTGTTGAGCAGTGAGTGGCACCTTGGGGTCAGCTCTGTGGAGACACTTCTTTCAAGCTCCATGTTCTGGTCACATCATTTCCTCTCCTGACCTTAGAGTGGTAGTGGCTTCTGGAGCTGTAAATACCAAGATTACCTTAGCAACCCTTTTTTTGCTCCTTTAGCCTCTTAATTGCTACATAATGATCCCCTGTATTATTTCTGTCTGAAACACCTAGCATGGTTTTTGATTCCCTGACTGGATCCTGCCTTTAGTGAGCATGACATGAAAGATATGAATGTTCTCTTGCCACATTCAGTATCAAAGTTTGTGTTCTTCTCCTGGTTGAGACATCTTGTGACACTAATGAGATTCCAGTATTCATATTTTTCAAAAGGTATGGGCCTTGGTCACAAGAAAACTAACACTTAGCCAATAAAGATTACAATATAAAGCTTCATACAAATAAAAGGATGATATATTGACCTGTTCCAATACCAAAGGAAACCTGGCTTATTGAACTTGGCCCTTTCCAAGTAATTTCCAAAGATGATTTGGCCATATAAAATGTATTACTTTCTTATTGGTTTTAGACACTGAACTACTCCTAACATATATATATATCCATATTGCAATTTTGGAAAGTTGAGTGGCAGAATAGTTCTTACCTTTTGGAACTTTTAATCTAATAGGAGGATTAAGGAATGGGTAAACAGAGAGATAATACATGACAGTGTAGGAGCAACACACAAGTACAGACCCATTTGTCATCTATTCATACTCAGACTTCAGGAAATAGATTGAAAGAGTAAAAGGAGAACAGAGAACATGATGCACTGATTCTGCTAGAAATTTTATCTACTCCTTGAAGAAAGCAAAAAATTATTATTATTACTATTTTGGTTTCAAAGACCAATTTTGAAGAAGGTGCTTGTCTAGTTATGGAGTTTTGCTTAGGATAGAACCTTATCTTCTCCTGATATGTTTCAGTGATATTTTATTTCAGTTTTTCTCTGTGTTGGTGGGGAACATCTGATTCCTTCCTCAAGGACCCTCAATAATACACTCTTTAAAGATTTAATAGACCAGTGCTAATTCTTCATTTTGTGCTATCAGATTTTTCTTATTCAGTTTGTTTGTCTGATTTCTTCTCCCTATAAAGCACATGATTATAGTTGCTGGTTCCAATTTCATCGGCCCCATGCCTTCATGTCTCACTTCTTGAACTGATGAAATAATCATTGTCCTTTCAACACAGAATACTGGGTTTAGAAAGACAAGAAAAAGAAATCTTCCAACTCTGGTGCTGGGACCATCAGTCCATGGGAGCGTTTGAACGTCAGTACGTTTCATCCTCTTACTAGGTCATTTATCTTTGAAGGTGGTGATACACTGTGGTGAGAGATGACCTCATGTTGAGGGATGTCTTCACAAGTTATCATTTGAAGAAGTGGCTTTTGAAAAATAAGAAGGAGATATAGGAGGAGGATTAGCAGTGGACTCTTTTGGAATTCAGCATGTTTTCAAAACATATTTGCCTAGAATTCTTCAGGGATTCTTTAAAGGAGAGGAGCAAGAAGAAAATAGAGAGCTTGAGGCTAGAGAGAATATTTGTTGCTTCCCTGCCCTCCATGATTTGAGCTTATTTGAAGTTTTTTCTCCTGCCAAGTGACTTAGTATAAAGGAATTCCCCCAGTTTTGAAAAGCATTGGGGGTGTAGAACAAATTTTCCCTGAAAAATGCCCCTCCTATTACTTTGAACTATATCAAAGCACACTCCATGCATAATTCAGTGTGCTTATTTCCTTTTTATGGCAACTCATTCCAGATGAATGTGACAACCTGAGAGGTACTAATACAATGGAAGTAATAAAGTTTTTTAAAACTGGTTTTACTTTACCCTAAAACAAAATATCCATGTAACTATAGCTTGCTGAGTAGAATGTAAAGCTTTTTACAAATGAAGGACCTAATGAGATACTGATATGTTTTGAATATCGGTGCATGAGATTGTTAGAAGAACTTGGCTGCCTTACAGCATTACGTTATAGGCAAACTTCAGCATGGAGTAATACAATTCATACACACCTTAATAGGAACCTCCTGGCTGTGACTCACAGCAAAAATGAAGCCAAACTCTCCAGTATATAGTGCTTGTTCAAGTTCCTGGATTTAAATCTGGAGACTTATTTACTTTGCATATGTCTTCTGAAATGAATGATATCGTGGTGACTAGGGTCCCATGTATAGAACACTAATGGAGAGTTAGGAGAGGCTTTACCTTTCAAAAAAATCAATGTCAAAGATTTTCAGAAGGCAAGTCAGATGAGACTTTATTTTCAAACAGAAAAAAAATAGACCAGAACTCATGGAGAGAAAGTCATTGGAGGAATTTAGCTTAATTTTGAAGTCATCTAAGCATCATCGGTGGAGAAATATAGTGCTAGATTCCAAAAGAGAAAAAATAACTAAAGGAGTTAAATCTTAGCCTGTAACACCATAACTATAAGAGTATTTAAAAGGATTTCAAACTTGCAGTGAATTATTTTAAAAATGTCAAACCAGCTGTTACTGTCACTTGGGTTAGACAACTGATTGATTGACTAGTCATTTTGCTATCTTATAAAAATGAAACTTGGAATAAGTTTAATGTTAGTTTCATCTATGTAACATAATTAAGTTGCTTCAGGGCAATCAAATTAATATGTTTTACTCTCCCCACAACTGATTGTGTTAAAGGTAATTTGATCCATAATGATGCAGCAAAATTCTGTTTCTAAGACAGGCCTCCAAGGCTGGTTCAACTATGGTTATTTTAGTTGTGAAAACAGTCTCAGTCTCCATGACCTAAGCAATACAGGTGGTTGGGGCAATTCTCCAAGTACTCTAATTCAGAGAAAACATTGGCTCTTCTGGAAATTACCTGGGTCATTTGACATATGTTTTACTTGAGCTAGTTCAATAATTTTTCCAATTCTCTACTTAGCTTTTGCCAGAAAGACACAACCAGTGATGTCTGGCATAAAAATATAAGCTATCAGTGGAAATTTTTCTTTATCTTGCTTTTTCTGGGTTGTGAGGCACAGTCTTACCTAGTATTAGGAAGTGTATTGTTGACCTAGGTCTACAACCCACTGGAAGTGTGAGAGGTGACATAACAAAGATTTCTAACTGTCCTAGGTCAGGAACCAGAATGTCACAGTACTTTGCAGTCAGACTTACAGATGAGGATCATCCATGTCAATGATTTTCAAAATTCATACTTATCTCTAGATCTAATCATCAGGATTTACTAAGTCAGAAAAAAATAAATATTTCAGTAGGAAATACAAACCTAATACCAGGATAAGAAGGCCAAATTAAATGCTAGAGCATAAGACAATACTGCATGGTGGACATTATGACAAATTAGAATATCCTTTCCTGGTCTAAAAGAGGCATCCACTACTCATCTCCAGCAAATGAATACTGTATGCAAATATAGTCCCAGTCTTCCATTAAAAAAAAAAAAAGGTCAGAAACTCACATCTTCACATGAAATTTCCCAGTGTTTAAATATCAGTAACCTCTTGGAGGTTGTGTGAGCCAATTAACAGCACCCTCTCTTTCCCTCTTGAGTTCACTATCAATTGAGAAATGACACAGGAATAAGACAGATGGAGATCAAGATGTCAACACTCTTACTGATAAAACTGATGGAAGAATAGGCAGAAATCTGCAAATGTATCTTTTAATTACCACCCTCCTTAGAAGAAATCTTGGGTATGCCGATCTTCCTTACAAGGGGAGAAAGGTGAAAAAAACAGAAGAGAGGGATCATAGTTTTCTCAATTATTAATAGAACAACTCTACCATTAAGAAAGAGAGATCTGAAAACATCAGTTTTAACCTCATACCAGAGTGAGAAATCAGAGAGCTCCACCACCACCACATACACCTAAAAATACAAGGAAAAAAGTCCAGGAGAATAACAATTCCACCTTACTAACAGCTAGTTGTTTTTAAAAAATGCACTTCAGTGGCAACACAATGACACTCAGCCCACAGACCTCCAATTTACAACCTCAGGTTTATTTTTGTCCTGTTTTGAAATTTGTCAGTTAGTTGCAATTTTTAGAATTTAAAAAATGCGGGAATATTGTAAGAATAAATACTAAAAATAAAATTTTCTTCACTTTTGTAAAATCTCAGCCTGTCTCTTAGAATACTTTTTGAAGGTTTTATACAGTGATTGGGTAACTGACTGCCTCCACTGGTTTGGCTTTCTCAGCATTATGTATCAGGAGACAGATTTCAGTTTATATCCAGCTCTGTTCTCTCTATTTACCCAACCCCATCAAGACAGTATTCACTGTTTACAGCCCTGGTTCCCACTTCACATGTCTCTCCCACTTACACTTTAGTTTCATATCTGCTAAGACTGTTACCTACCACTTTCTATCCTTGCCCCATCCTTCTGTTCTAACATCTGAAGTCGTTTTCCTGGTGACTGTTTTGACTTGTCCATTATTCTACGCTTTCTCCTCCCCTCTGCATTTCCAACCTTGCTCCCTTGAGGTACTTTGAGTAAACACTCCACTAGGTTCAGCACGAGAGACACTCTCCTGCCTTCCCTACACTGTGTGGTTCTCCCATTAGGCTTACTCCAGACCCTGCAACAGGAAATGGCATTCATAGTTTTTCCATTCTCGGTGGTTCTGGAAATGTTTATTAAATACATTTTACATTGAGTGGACCACTGGCTGGGGCAGTGATATTCATCAAAACAGGATCAGTTTTGTTCTAATGGCTTGGTGTTGTAAGTAAGTTTCTTATTCAGCAGAGAGAGAAAACAAACTCATCCTTGATGGAAATATCTTAAGAAAAGACATTTCTTCCCTAATATGACTGAATCTCAGGACTTTCCCCCTTAAATCTAGCTTTCATTTTTGTAAACTTCTCTTTTAGAATCAAAATTGACTGAAAAAGTTTTTTAATTTCATTGTAGTGGTGGTTTGGGGCATTTTTGATGTGTAGCCCTAATTCACTGCTTGCTCTTTGATTTGTTTTTGATTATTCAAGAGCTGTTTTTTTCAGGCAAATGATGCCCAAATATTAAAATGATGTCCCATTCCTTGCATACTATGCCTGGAATTTCCTCATCTGGAGCTTTCTTCCACCAGTATTCAAGGGAGGTCTAGAGGGTCAGAGTGCTTTGAAGGGGGTGCTAAACAGGATGCTGGAATTCAGGCCTCATGTTGCCTGTTTTGTTCTAAGATGGCCTGATTGGATAGACTTACTATCTATGTGTGGGGGCACAGGGAAAATCATCTCAGCTTTGGCTTCTCAGACTGCTTAGCTATGGGTCTTGAACTTCTGCTCCTGCCAGCACAGCCCAGCAGGAATGTTAATCTCCACATGGCAGGCAGAAGGCCAGAAGATTTGGACCCTCTTATCAGAGGCTATGCAATGAGTCAGACCAGGAGTCATAGGCTCTAACTAGGTCGAACCCCAAGCATGCAGCATGCACCAAAACTCAACTCCCAGTTCACTTCCATTTATTGAGTATCTATCACGATTTTGGTTTTGGAGTTATACTAAAAGCTTTACATATATTATCTTCTTTAATTTAGTTCTGGCTGTGACCATGACACCAGGATCTCAAGGATGAGGAAACTCAGGCTCAGAGTGGTTAAAGATATATACAAGGTCATGCAACTTGTTGGTAGCAGATCTAGGATTTTCACTCTGGGTATCACATCCATACCTGTCAAACACTGTCCACAGGTCTTTTTCCTAGAAAACTGGAAACTATAATATCTTACCTGTTTTTAACAAACTACCCAAATGGATTCAGAGCTGCCATTCATAGGGAGGGAGGCCTTCATATGTTTTACCCAGAGCCCTCAGTTAGGGACTGTCTTAGTATGCTAGGGATGACAAAATACCATAAAGTGGATGACTTGAACAGCAAAAACATACTTCTTCACAGATCTAGAGGTTGGAAGATCAAGATGTCTCTAGGTTTGGTTTCTTCTGAAACTTTTCTGCCTGGTTTCTGGATGACTGTCTTCTCCCTGTATCCACACATGGTTGTCTTCTCTATGTGCATATGTCTGATGTCTGTTTGTGTGACCTAATACCTCATTTTATAAGGACACTAGATAGACTGGATTAGAGCCACTGTAATATCTTTGTTTAAGCTTAATTACATTTAAAGTCCCTATCTCCAAGTATAGTAGCTTTCTGAGGTACTTCAGGGTTAGGACTCAACATCTGGATTTGAGGCAGGGAGGAAGAGTGGGCAGGGGGCACTGCATAGCTCAGACCATAACAGGACTGAGAGCCTTTGCTGATGAAATGAGTACATAGATCCCTAGTGGTTTATCTGACTGCATCACCCCGGCCAAGCTGGAACACACCGCCAACCAAACCATCCTAAAGGAAGGAATCTTTTAGAATGTAAAGGAAATTGAAAATTGAGGCCTTAGTTTTTGTGCCGCATTGCCTCACATCCTGATTTCTACCCCATCTGGCCATCCCACTGAGAGAGACAGAGACCTTGAAACACCTGTTGTGCACATGACTAAAAAGACTGATGCTCAAGACTATTTTCTTTACTATTTTACTAGGAACTCAGATATATTGCAGTTTATGAACATAAAATATGTTCCTTTCCACTTGCTCTCTTCATTCTCCCCTTAGGATCTCCATTAGATCTTTATACCATTAAGGTAAGTGTGATCTCTCAGACAGATATCTACCTTAATAACCAAAGTTTGAAAATATCTTTTTGGAAGATGCTGACAGTAGAATGTAATGGTTAGGACACAGCTCTGAGATCACATTTCCTGGGTTAATATTTGAGCCTATCTTACCACTGAATGATCTTGGTCAGATTTTTTAACCTCTTATGTCATACTTTCTTCATATGTTAAAGGGGAAAAACTAATAATTTTTTTTGTTAGGATTACATGAACTAAAACATATAATGAAAGTTGCACCAATAACACAACTCAATAAAACTTAGATCTATTTATTATTATTATTATATATAAATATATTTATAGAATTATATTTTATTATTTAGTATTATCCTGGGTAACTTTAAAGAAGTATACATATGTGTAGTACAATATTTTAAAAAATTCTGCAAAACAAAATATTCAACTGAAACTGTCTTAAACATGGAAAATAATTTACTGGTTCTTGTAAATCAAGCAATTCAAGGACAAACCAGCTTCAGATATGGCTTAACCCAATTAATGTCATAAGAATTCATTTTTTCTTTATAGATTTCTCAGCTATGTTGCCTTGGTGTTATTGCCATTCTTGGTGGCTCCCTTCTCATGATTGAATGATGAGTGTCATCTTGGACCTGCATGCTTCTTGTTTGAAATCCAGTGAAAAAGAATGAGCATTTTTATACTAGAATTTCCAGAAAACATTCTGGAATTCACTTTGACTTGACTAGGTCAGTCCATGTGCTCCTCTTTCCTCTGATTACTGATGCCATCACTATGCAAGGTTTTGACCAGGTCTGGTTCATTACCCTATTCCTAAGTTAGGGCTGGTTTCCATACCACTGGAAGCACATGGGCTCGAAGTAGGGAGAGCTGGGTGTAGCTATGGGAAGAAAAAAAGCACTTGAGACAGCAAAATAATAAAATGTTTATAGCACGAATGCTTTTGAATAGATTGGGAGAACTTAGCTTATAACTGTGGCACATATTACACACATTACAATTCAGTTCTCTTGTGTGTCCAGACCCTGGATGACTAATTATGTCTAGCATTATATAAAAGACAACCCTAATGTAATTGAGTTTGTGAGTCCCTAAGTGAGCCAAGTAGGCATATATTAAAATACCCAGTGCTGGGGATGTGAACGATTTGTACAATTTGGTTTCTAAGAATGGAAAAGAACTCTTAGACTCTTCTCTTTTTCATTAAAACCTCTTCCCTCCACCTGTAAAAGAGAGAATTATGTCTAGAGTTGGTCACTTTCAGTGGCATTATAGTACATACTTAAGAAACCAGTCACTTCTACTTTGGGGTGGTATATTTGCTTACTCCTACAAAAGCAAGAGAAATCTTAGCCATCTCTCTTTGAATGTTTCTTTCCCACTAGATCCTACCAATGGCTAGTTCAGCTTTAGGCACTGAAAACTTTGCAGCGATAAACACTCAAATAGGTTGGTCTTTGTTGAGACAAAATAGCCTCTCCACTTGCTCTCATTCATTCAAATCTTCCTCACTTGCATACAAGAGCTCTCAATGGATTCTAGCCCAGCTTGCTTGAATTCTGCTTTGGCATTTGAGGTCAGAGACCCTGTACTTTGCCTCCTTTGTTTAATATCTCCCTTGGAGACATTATAAAAGAAGTAGTGGTGTACCCAAGGCAAGAATTCAGGTAGTACTAGGGCCCCTGGCTAAAATACCATCATAATATCTTTATACCACCACTTAATTGCACCTAATTATACATTCCAAACACAACTTTTGAGAACACTTAGATGTAATATTATTGTCTTTAAACTACAGAATTAAAGGTGCAAAGAATGAATAAAAGGGGAATCAAAGGCACATTATTTTGCTCATGCACTTGAAGAATATAGATCAGTAGTCTGAGTTGGACTGTCAAAACCTCTTGTTAAGAACAAAGGAATCTGGCTCAAAACCCAAACCTCAGTAAAATCTCTTAATGGAACCCACTGTTTACTAATATGATTTTCATGGGTGGAATCTGGACTTAACTCAAAAAAAAAATTTTTTTAATACAAGCTAATCTACTAAGGGGATTTGTTTTCTTACCCAAAACCAGAAGATAATTTTTTTAAAAGTGTACCACTGTATACAGTTGAATATTGTGAAGTGTTGTTAGAAGAAAGAGTGGAAAATACAAATCTTGTCAAATGAAGCAAAGGGAAAAAATTAGTCTTTCATTTGTAGGAGAGAAAATAACACCCCAGGGACTCAAATTCCTGCTCTGTATTACTAGGCAGTCTCTAATTGAGCCCTTCTTCAAAAATTCAACTTCACAAGTTATGTCTTAGAAATTCTCTCTAATTTAAAGTACTCAACCATTTAGCATCTGAGAATGTCCCCTTCTGAGCTGGAAGAGCTAATGATCAAAAAGAAACCCGTGAGATATAAAGATATTTAACTTCTCTCATGTGAGTTCAGTGATTTAGAAGAGATTGATATGCCAATTTTTTTCTTATTTTAATGACCTTTCCCGCATGTGGCCTCCCTGATTCCCATAATAACACTTTGTTTATACAGATAATTTTCTCTCCAGCAGGAGCTCTCACATGCTTTAATAACCCTTTCTCATAAATCAACTCATTGCACTGTGAAGTTTGATGAGGTACAGGGACTGGGAAAAGTTCCTTCAAGTCTGCCAACTAAGGCTCTGATTGCTCGATTGCTCCCTCCTAGACTTCTAAGGGCAGTGATGTTGGCATATGGACTTGAGGGCAGGGCTTGACTGGGCAGGGAGTTTACCCCACAGTGACCCACTTCTGAGTGCTACAGAGTGCTTGAGAAGGTCCCATCTGAAGAAGCCAAATTCTGAATTTGCATCCAATTGAAGAACCTCAGTTCAGATAGTCTTATGTTGGTCTTTGGTTATCTCTTTGGGATGTCATATTTTTTACGGACTCAAGTATCCATTTAGAAATTAAAAGTATTTCCACTGGATGATTAAGTAAACTAGATAGTATTCTCTGGGCAGCACAAAACACAAATATAGCTCAATTTGGCATAGACACAAAAGAGATATTAATAGAGACTATTATTGGGATACTTCAGGTACAGTCTGATTAAGGGATTCAAATGATGTGAACTTCGCTCATCCCTTTTTCTGTTTCATGTAGTCTGCTATTGAAACCTCTATTATATTTTCAGTCCAGTTCTTGTATATTTAAGCTCTGTGACTTCTATTTTGGTACTTTCTTATATTTCACACTTCTTTATTGAAATTCTCACTTTTCATCCTTTCCTTACCCAAATACAGTGAACATCTTTATGACCACTGCTTTGAACTCTTTCACAGGTAATTTACTTATCTCTGTTTCATTAAGGTTTCTTTCTGAGGCATTATCTTGTTCTTTTGTCAGAAACACATTCCTTTATCTCTTTATTTTACTTGACTCTCTGTTGGTTTCTATGTGTCAGATGAAATAACCACCTCCTGCAATCTTTTTTTTTTTTTTACCACCTCTTGCAATCTTGATGATGTGGATATGAACCTTATTGTTCAATCCTGCCCTAGCTCTTGGTTGTCTCTCAAACCTTCATGACTGTCCAAGCAGCTTATTTTATTTCTAATAGCTCCCGGTAGTTGAAGGTGTGCCAGGATCTGTCAGTGTCTCAAAGGGGAGGATCTCAGTCAAGCATGTAGATTCAGATTGATTGAAAATTGGACCCTCAGGCAGCAGCTTTTAAGTATGCAAATATATACGGTCTTATGGGACCGCACATGTAAGCCCTACTGGTTACCAGAACCAGCAATCTGGAGATATTCCCTAGGCAGCAGTTGCAAAAAATATCTGGGCTCTATATGCATGTATAAGTGTTAGGCCATTAGAAAAAATTAAAAGGGAAACTATACTCAGGAACCCAGAAAGAACATGCCAGAGCTGATAAAGCCTGAGACAACCAAGAAATACCTAGAGGAGAGAAGGCAGTTCCCCACCCCAACCTATGGGCAGGCCAATAAAACCTAAGGGGAGCAAGAAGCAGCAAAGGAGGGAAGGCAGACCCCTATCCCAACCTGCTGCTGGGGCTGATAAAACTATGCCCTGGGAGTGCATAGAAGGAGGAATGACTTAGAAACTTCTGCCAGGACTAACATGCCAACATGCCAAAATCACCTGCACAGTATATCCCAGAAAGCATCAGAGTTAGCAACCTCCTGTACCCCATAAAAGCCAGGAGTCACCCACCTTTCCTTGAAGTTGTTCTCCCCTGGACTGCTCACCTGGATCTCTTCTTGGGTGTACTTTATCTAAATAAACATTGCTTTGCTCTTCCCAGACATGGATTTGAATTCTTTAATGGCCATAGTTAAGGACTGAGGAACCCCAAAACCCAGAAACATAAACATAAACTGGTATCTTTCCAGAAGATACCAGTAAGCTATAGTGAGACAGAGGCAGAGGGCCAAGATGGCATCTCCTAGCCTGTATTCCCTGAGAGAAGCTCACCACTAAACCAGAGCCTGCTCCTCAGGATGAAATTCCAGGACATGTAAACAGACTTCTTTCACAGAAAGACTGGGGGTATATTTTAGTCAGCTATCTGTACAGTGCCCTAGAGATGATAACCTGCCCAGAACTGCCTCTCAGAGAGTTATAGTTCCATGTGACCCAGGAATGCAAGACCCATCCTGGCCACCAGAACCAGATGGTCAAGGGGTGTCAGCTGTGAGGGAACCACAAAAACCAGGCATCAGGTGGTTGTAAGAACCCTCCTCTGGTAGACATTGGCCCTCAGAAGCAAGGCAGGGGAGCTTGGAGATAGTACTTACCCTTTGAGGTCTCTGGAAAAATTTATCGCTATCCCTTAGGTGTGGATTGATTAAGAAGCCTGCTCCTCTGGGCCTCCCCTGGTGGCACAGTGGTTGAGCCCTGGGTTGCGAGGCTGCCCGCAGCCTCTGCAGTGCCAGTTCGATCCCCGGCCACCAGCGAGGGTCCCACAAAAAAAAAAAAAAAAAAAAAAAGCCTGCTTCTCAAGCTGCAGTCAGGATGATAAGCCAATAGTCATCTTTCACATAAAACCTGAGTTGCTAGGTCTGTTGCCTCTTGCTGTGTTGTGTCTTGAGGATATTGCTGTTGCAGAGCTCTTTCTGGTAAGCAACCGTCCTGTATGAGCCAGGAACATAAGGCCAACTAGCCACCAGAGCCAAAAAATGTAGAGGCATCCCTTATTAGGAGCTACAAAAATTGAGGAGTTATACAATATATAACCCCCTTTCTGGGAGATACTAGTGAGCAGGGGCAAGACTGCCTGTTCTTGAATATCATTTCAGCTACAATTTTCTTGATTGCTTTTCTTTCTTTCTTTTTTCTTTTTTCAGCTTTAGTCTTAGAAAATAAAGTGATTGTCATATCATTGGCCATTTATTCAAATATATAATGCAGCAAATGAAGCCATACTCTAACCCTGGGTTCTTCCAGTATCCAACCTTGCTACAAAAAGATCAAAAAATTTGTTCAGGGTTGAAAATATCCCCTGTCAACCATGATACTGAATTCTGGTCAAGTTACAGCAACAGGTTACAGCTCCAGTGTCACAACAAATATTTATTTGGAGCTTCTGGATTGTAGCCCTTGAGCTGAATGCCTAGGAAACTATGCAGGAGCTACTTATATTGGCAAAAGGCACAGGATTAGGTCCACTTTATGCAACCTAGGTGTTTAGTCAGTACAAAGTTAGTCAAGCAGTGACTGATAGAATTTCAATGCTGGGTATGGCTTGCTGACTTGGTTTCATGTCCTACTCTGCTTCCCATGCCTCAACATGTCTGTGACCTGACCCTTAACAGCCTCGCAGGTCTGTTTGATTGCTAACCAAACTGAGAGACTGAGGATGGCTCCATGTTTGTTTTCCTTTATTCTATTTATCACTGCCTTTCCACCTCCCCGTTCCCAAATTCATGTCTATCCCTGGAATCTTAGAGTATGAACTTATTTGGAAATAGGATATTTGCAAAGACAGTTATGATGAGTTCATACTGGATTAAAGGGGGGTCCTAAGTCCAATGACTCATGTCCTTATGAGAAGGCTATGTGATGACACAGACATACATAGGGAAGATGGCCATGTGAAAACAAATGCAGAAATTGGAGTTATTTATCTATGATTAAGGAATTCTGAGAATTGCAACCCCCAGAAACTAGATGAGGCAGGGAAGGATTATTCTCTACCGTCCTTATGAGAGCATGGCTCTACTGATGCCTTGATTTCAGACTTTAAGCCTATACACAAAAGGAGAATACATTTCTATTGTTTGAAGCCACCCAGGTTGTAGTAACTTATTACAGCAGCCCCGGGAAAGGGAGACACACTTTTGTACTGGTTATTTTCTTGAAGCTCTAAGTACTCCCTCTAGATTCCCCCCTGTGATACTGTGGCTGGGACTTTGAAGCCATGTTTCAGCTTTGCCAGCAAGCTCCCTGTTAGGCTCTGTTAGTATAGGTCCTAGGGAGATGCCTCAGAGTCAGGGGGTTGGGGGGCAGTGACACATGGTTCTTCCTGTTTGCTCTTCTTCCCCAGTGTGTTGGCACATCCTTGCTTCCTTACACTGGCGTTAGTGGTTCTAGTAGCAGGGGTTTCCGCTCCTTCCTGATCTAGTCTCATTAACCTCCCCACTTAATAAACTTGTGCCAGACTTCTGATTTTCTCCGCAACAATCATATGCATCCCATCCTGAGACCTGGTTCCTCTTAGCTTCTAAATTCTAATTGTCCAACTTCCTGCCTTTGTTTCCATAGTTCTAAAGGTGGCAATTGCAATTAGTATCTCTGTCATATTTTGTTGTTCTATTTTTGCTCCTCAGTTCATAGTACCTACTTAATAAAACTTTCTATATATTTTATATTTAAAATAACTGATGTGATTTGTTTCCTGACTGAACTCTGACCTAGCTTATAGTGCTAGTGTTTGTGAAAATGTTCTTTTTCTCCCTATTTGTTCAAATTGGCATTAGGGAATTGTACCAATCAGAAAATTAGGAGGATTGGAAGCCCTGACTGCAATGGTTAATGAAAGGCTTTTTTTTTTTTTTTCAATGAAGGCCATATTTTATTAAAGAAGTTTTAGGTTCATGATGAAATTGATGGGGAGGTATTGAGATTTTCCATATATTCCCTGCTTCTACATATGCAAAGTCTCCCCCATTATCAGCATGCCTCATGGAGTGATAAATATTTGCTACATCTGGGGCACTGACATATCATTATCATCCAAACACCATCATTTACATTAGGGTTCACTGTTGGTGTTGTGTATTTCATGGATTTGGACAAATGTATCATGAGATGTATCTACCATTATTTTATAATAGAGTATTTTCACTGCCCCTGAAATCCTCTGTGTAACTTTCCAACCCATCAACCTGGATACCACTGATCTCTTTACCTTTTCTTTGTCCAAAGTTTTGTCTTTTCTAGGATGTCATACAGTTGAAACCAAGCGGTATGCAGTCCTTTCAGATTGGCTTCTTGCACTCAGTTTATCATGGCTTGATAACTCCTTTTTTCATAGTGCTGATTAATACTTCATTGTATGAATGCACCCGTTTATTCATCCATTCACCTACTGAAGAACTTCCTTGGTTGCTTTCAAATTTTGGCAGTTATGAATGAGGCTGCTATAAGCATCTGCAAATACCAAGAAGTATTGAAAGGTATTGTTTTTTCATATGAGGCGATATCCAGAGGCTCACACTTCGTTGGTTAATTCAGTGGTTCAAGACTATGATAGGGCCTTCCCTGGTGGCCTAGGGATTAAGTCTCAGTGCTGTCACCACGATGGCCTGGGTTCAATCTTCAGCCAGGGAGCTAACCCACATATGGCGCAACAGACCTCTCTCATCTTGCCTGCCGCTCCCCTTAGAAGTGTATTTCAGTAAATTTGCCTATTCTGCTCCTACTCTGTCTCTGGTGAATTCTCTCAAACCCCCCCTCCCCTGGCCTACACCCCAGTTCTACACAAAAAGAAAAAAAAAGACTATGGTATTATCACTGACCCACCAGCACTTTCCTTTTCTCTCTCTCTCTAACCTCTTGGTGAATGAGTATGTCAGGCATCATGGCCGTGGTATAGCTGCAAGAGTTCCAGGTGCCACATGGAGAGATGAGGATGTGAAAAGACAAAAAGTTAAATGCCTTTTATTAGAGAGTATAATCCTTAAGGAAGCCCTCAACATATCTTTTTGATCAGAATTGGATACATACCTGCACTCTAACTGGGAGAGATGTTGAAGCTGAACACATGGTGTTTGTGGAAGAACGGTCACTACTAGCTTCCTTCATTGGACAGACCTTCTTTAATCTGAGCCTCAGTTTCTACATCTATTAAGTAGGGATAATAAGTCTACTTAAAGGGGTTTTTCAAAGACTAAAATGAGGTAGGGGTAAAAGAAACCCTACATGATATGTGACACTTGTGCACATTGAACAAAAGCAGGCCTACACTGATACTAGGGTGTTTGCTCAAGAGGACTTCCAAATCTACACAAGCAGGAAGCTGTTTTCAGTTGACTGAAGTTTATCTAGGAAGTCAGAGTTCAAAACTCCTGCTCTAGCTCATGGATCTCCCATTTATCTGATCTCCATTTTTTTTTGGAGCACTATCATCTGTGTTATATTATTTAGTCACGAATACTCTGTGAAGAGGCCATTATCACCTTTTCCCAAAAATAGGAACTGAAGAACTGAGAGGGAAAGAGTTGGCTTTTCATCTGGAGGAAAACCACTCCTCTTTTGAAAATGAATCTATGCGTCTAGAAATTTTGCTGGGAATAATGTAGATATCCAGTCTGTGGTATAAAGGCTTCCTGTTTAAAGTCTCAACCAGTGAATTTTTCTGAGGGTTCCTGGGAAGAATGTCTCTGCACACAGTTGCAAAAGCATTCATCCGACAGCCTCAGAACATCACATTTCTGTCTCTGCATTTTGATTTTTGACATCTACTTTCCAGCCTTGTTCATCCACACAAAAGATCCTCTTTGAGTTCCTGTGCTTCAGCTTAATTCACCAGCACATTGTAAGCATCAAGGAGAATGTGAGTCTCTTGGATCTGGGGCAATGCATTCAGTAATGCAGGAAGTGTGTTGTGATATGGCCTAGGGCAGCCCCCAGGAAGGCTTCTCAGCTTGTTTCCAGTATTCTTTGCACATCTTCATGCTATGGCCTCACAAGCAATTTCCTTTTCTTCCCTCTGTCTTCTTGGTGGACTGGTAATTTGAGACGTCATGGCCATGCTGTAGCTGCAACAATTCCAGATGCCACATGGAGGGATGAGGATGTGTAGTGAGGAAAAGCGAGATGCCTGTTATTGGACAGTCAAACAATCTGTCTAATTTGGAAGTGTTGGAAGAATTTCTTCTCTGAAGAAACAGGGATATTCAGATTTTCTTTCCTTTATTTTTGTGTGATGCATATATGTCTCCTGGAATGACTGTTAAATATACATCTTTGCTATAGACATCAGTAGGCAAATAATACTCAAAGTGGTTAAGAGAGAGGTATATTAGGGCCTCCCTGGTAGCACAAGGAGTTAAGTGCCACACTGTGAAGCAATCCACAGCCTCTGCAGCACGAGTTCAATCCCCAGCTGGCTAGGGAGAAACCCACATGGCGAGGCAGACCTCTCCTGTCTCGCCCGCTGCCCCCCTCAGCAGTGTATTTCAGTCAATCTGCCTGTTCTGTTCCCCACTCTATCTCTGGTGGATCCTCTCATCCCCTATCCCTGCATCTCTGGCCTCTTGTATGCATAAATCTTGAAGAACTGTTTAGATGCAGTCTAAGCTGTCCATGTAGGTATGTGTGTGTACACACACACACACATGTGTACATATGTATAATGAGTTGGAGGGTAGATAGTGAAATGTCAGATTCTTCTCTAGGACAATGAGAACTTCCCATTCCCTTGCAAATCCTCTGCAAAAAAAAATAAGCTGAAGTCCTTAAGAGGCCAGAACCATCTGTTGCCATTTTTTTTATGGAGCCCACATGGGCTTCACCAGTGTTAGTGCTTGAAAGATCGCTGCTAAGTCTCTGTCTATACTTGGAAAAGGACAGAGAGGGTAGAAGGTGGAGGGGTCTGCGTTTGTAAAAACTCCCCCATCAGTCTGCAGGAAGCAGGCTTGTCAACTCTGTTGAACTTGGAGCCCAGCCAGCCGTCTATAGAATCTATGGGAAGTGTTATCAGGAAGGAAGTTATTGACAAGTGAAGATCAAACTGGTCTTATGGGTGGTAATTGGTATTCTCCTTGTATGTAGGGTGGTGAGGTTATTGGGTTAGCTGTCAGGCCTCCCTTTCATTTGATGAAAATGCAAACAATGTTGCCCAAGAAGTCAAGTCAAGAAGTACATTCAAAGCATTTTGAAGAATGGTGGAAACAACACAACAAATTAAAAAAAAAAAAAAACACAACATTTCCTTTTCAGAGAGTTGTATATGAAAACCACTGAAGAAGCAGGAAACAGCCTAACTAGAAACAAAGATTCTCCTGAGGACAGAGCCCTGCTCCCTACCATGATACTCACCCAGAAAGTATGGGCAGGTGTAAAGCCAGGAACTGGGCACAGTGCAGGTTTTCTGATCCCATGCAGACCGGGTAAAGGAGGAGTCAGAGTCCATCAGTAGTCATGCAGACCGGGAAAAGGAGGAGTCAGAGTCCATCAGTAGTTTCGCAGGTTTTTTATTTGGGGTTCACCAGGCATATGGCAGGCAGGGGTGCTGGCTGGGGGGCTGGGAGGCTGGCAGGCCTCCCAGCCCCCAGCAAGTCTTCACTCTATCTGGGCTCTCTGGCATTGGTTCTGCTGCTTCTCGGCTTTTCTTTCAGCTTCGGCTTTGGCTTTTACTGCTGCTACTGGTGCTGCTGGCGTCCCCGTGACGCCGCCCTTAAAAGCACAGTCTTAACTCAGCTGAATCCCATCTACCTATGCCCACACCCTATTCCAGGTGCCCGCCATCAGGCATGCATTCAGGACAAGGATCCATCATCTATCCTGATGGCGGAAGGGCAGAAAAGCCTGATATTTTCTTTACCCTACAGCAGGTCACTTAAACTCTGATACTTAGCAGATTTAACTGTTCCCTTGTGAAACTGCAGGATTAAATGCAGGACAGTTTACTTTGAGTGCTGAGGCATGCTGGGAATGGGGAAGGGTGATAACAGGGTGGGTTTTAAGTTTTATTTTGCAAGTTGTCAGACCTTTTCTGCTCTAACACTTGATATATTTGTATATCTCTGTGTTGCATTATAACCACAGAACAGTCACCACAGAACAGTCACAGAAGAATCCACAGGTTTTGGAATTCTAAGCTTATATGGCTCATTTTAAAATAAACTGAAAAGAATTATCATTTTCCCCAAAATTTCATTTGGGGTAAAAGGTCAACCCCCAAGTATCTCTCAATCCTCCAAGGAAGAAGAGATCCTTCAAAGTTGAACATGAAGTCAAAATTTTAATACTTTGAAATAGGTAACAAGGGCCTGAAAATTGATCTAATAATTTCTCAGACTCAACAGGCATGCTTCTTTGCACAAACTCTGATGCTCAGTGGAAGGGGGCAGGGTAGTGATCGCAGGTCTGAAATCTGTTAGGTTTACATTTCCCCTCAATCTGTCTCTGTCATCACCTCTCCCACTTGCTCCCACCTGTGACAAATATATTCGGAGACCATGCTACTAAAGTATAGTCACACCAACTCTGTTGATTTCTGAGAGTTCACAATTAGCATTTTAAAAATGCTTTAACATAGATATATGATGCAATCAGACCATCAAAATTTAGCTTGTTAGTAATCCAAATGGTTTCACTATTAATAAAACCACTTTTTTTCCCACCATTTCCTATGGCAAATAACATGTTTTCTAATTAAAAAAAAAAATAGTGCATTCACAAATAGAGTGTAAGAGTAATCCTCAAATTCAAAAATGTTTCATCTTCATTATGCTATTATGAGCAATGCTGCTCTGAACATTCTTACACGTGCATTCTGGTGCACAGTTGCAAGAGGTTTGTATATTGTCTTAGGACAGGCATTGCTGGAAAGTAGTAAATGCATTTGTTCAGTTCTACTAAATAATGGCCAGTTGCTTATATTAATTTACACTTACAAGCAGTTCAGTTTGCTCCAAATCTTCACTGATACCTGGTAGTGGCAGATCACTCAATCTTTGCCAACATCCATCTACATGTTGAAGCAATCACACAGTGAAAAAAATCACAAAAGATTATGTAGGGTAGTCTATTCTGTAGAGTCATTAAAAAAAGACCAAGTGAAACAATAAAATGTTTAGGAACATATGTATGAAACATCTTTTAAAAGTGAAGGGTCAGTAGAAAATGCAATACTGATTAGTTAGGGGAATAGAAGGTAGAAGGGAATTGAATCGGACAGGAGTGTATGATTATTGGTAGTGGTCTAGGTTTAGTATTGTGCCTCGTAACTTGCATATATGTTACATATATTCTTTTGTAAAAATCATAATAAGTTAAAAAAAAACCTCCCTTCGGCTGGAGTTGGTCACTAGAAATGGCTCTTAGGTTCAACAATGAAACTAAGAAAAGATGCAGAGGCAGTGAGTAAAGGAGCGGAGGATGGGCACTAACAGTATGCATGAAGCCTCTGGAGATAGACAGAGGTCCATTAGCACCCCTGAATTTGAATCTTGACTTCCTTACTTATTAAGAGTGTGACTTTGCAAAAGTAACTTAATGTCTCTGGATTCTATTTTACCTCTCTGTACAAGACAACTAATGAAAAATATGTGTTTTCTTAAGGTTGCTTGAGGACTAAATGAGAAAAATGCAAATAAAGCCCTTATTCTACAGCTGGTACCTTTAAATATTTTAGTATCTGTTTTACAAGAAGAACTCTTGTTGGATCTTGAAGGTTTAGAAAAAAGTATGGGCAAATTTGCATTTTGATCTTACGCATTTCAAACTTTTCTCCCCTGAAACACTAAAGCATTGAAATTCAACCTAATGAATTGAAGCTGGCCTTTGTCATGTCATTCCTGGGACAGAAATACATCAGTACATCGTAAAATAAGAGTATTCTGATGATTGGATGAGATGGGTTCTGTGGGCTGGCGATTAAGAGGTTCTGTGAACTGATAGACACACTTTGTCCCAATTTATGCATCTTGGTGTCATGCTACAGTCCTAGAATATAAATGGTGGATTTGAATCTAAACAGGTCAAAATTAAACCATCACTGTAGCTTATATCAGTGACCTGCAGCAGCTGCGTGTCAGCAAAGTGATCAAAGAGACTCCGTTCCAGGCTTGTTTCTTCACACTGTTGGGATTTCCTTGAATAATGATGTGGGCTCTGACATTGATGTTCACAGTAGTCACATGTATGTGTGCATATCTTCAGAATGACCAGGACTCCAAAGGGTAATGCTCCAGTTCCAACTGAAATACATGTGGCAAACAGAATTTCTTTGAGGCTCAGTGTGAGTTCTCAGGTGAAAGCAAGCAGATCTGCATCTTGGAGGATGATGAGCATGCACCACTGAGTTTGTATTTTTTGGATACTGCCAGGAGGGAAATCTTGTGTGAGCAAAGATGAAACTTCCCCACCCAACATGACCAGGGGAGGTCTGAGTTTTTGTTGTACTTTGGACAACATCTGGGTGGGGAGTGATGATTATTCAGAACTTAATCTGAAAAGCCAGACACTCCAATCAAAAATATTTTTATCTTGATTACAATAAGATAACATGTCCCTGAAGAATCTGCAGGCTCCCATCAGTGGACAGCAGGTCCTGCTTTATACTCTGCCAGCCTGGAACATATTTGTGCCCTCATCTTGCTTAGAGCTAGTGGATTGGAAGAGCAGCTCTCTTTAGGTCCACACAAGATAACCAGGACCAAAAGCCATAGGCTTCAGTCTTCTAAATAGTGTTTAGAGGTTGTTTTTTTAAAATGCTTGTACAATTTTTCAATCAAATAGTAATGTAACAAACACCTATATTCCTACTATATAGTATTAACAATCACCAATATCTGTTCTACATGCTCAATTTTTTAATTATCCGTACATAATTTTCTGAAATTTCCTTTTCACACATTTTGTTCTTGAGATATATCCATGTGATTGCATGTAATTCTAGATAATATAATACCACTGTGGCACAATATGAATTCCATAATATAAATATATAATATTTTATTTATTCTATCAGTGGATATGTAGATTTATTTTTGAATAATCACAATTATAAACAAGGCTGAAGTGAATGTCCTTTTGAAGGTTGTTCTTAGTATTTTCTACCAGTAGACCTGCCTACTTTATAGGAATGCAAGGGATGTTATAGCATCAACATTAATATCAAGAACAACCAGCTGCTTCTGTGATCACACTGTTGCACTGGAACCAACTCATTTTGTTTAGGCAGTTGTTAAAGTTGCATGAATTTGGTGAAGTAGTTGTAAAGAGCAATCATTATTAAAAATGAAATTCAAAAAAGAAAAAGAACAAATATGGAATAGTTATATTTTAAAAGGTAAAAAAAATACTTAAAACTTGTAACTTCCTAGCTAGCTTACTATATACCTTAAAATGCTCTGTGCTCCATTCAAAAAAGATAAACACATGCAATTTGCAGCAACATGGATGGCGCTGGAAGGGATCATGCTCAGCGAAATAAGCCAAAAAGAAAAAGAAAAATACCGGATGGTCTCACTCATAGCAGGAATCTAGAAAACTTAAATAAGGGACCAGGAAAATGAATAACTATAAGAAAGTGAAAATCAAAATCAACAAAAAACTATGAACCAGAGACACTTTTAGGGGGGCAGGGGTGGGAGGGGAGGGATTGGGGTCAGAATGGGGGGGCTGCAATTGTATGGGGAATATAACAATAAAATTTATTAAAAAAAATGCTCTGTGCTCTTGAGAATATCTGTGTTTGCCGTTTCTGTGGTGGAAAGGCTATATAATGATGCACAATTGTACATCTCCTCACAACTCTGCATCATTTTGTTAGCTTGAAATTCAGCCAAATGGGGAGTATTTATGCCACAGAAATCAGCAATGTTCAAAATCAAAACCTGATTTTTTGTTTTGTTGATTTACAGACCAAAAGTTGGCAACATTTTTCTGTAAGTTCCAGATAGTAAATATTTTAGGCTTTGCTGAGCACATATATCCATTACCACTTCTCCTCCTTTTCTTCTTTCTTCTTCTTTATATTCATTTTAAAATGCAAAAGAGGCCTCCCTGGTGGTGCAAGGGGCTAAGCCCTGCACTATGAAGCAATCCAAAGCCTCTGGATTGAACTCAGCACGAGTTCAATCCCTGGCCAGCCAGGGAGCAACCCACATGGCGCAGCAGACCTCTCCTGACTCACCCACTGCTCCCCTCAGCAGTATATTTCAGTAGATCTGCCTGTTCTGTTCCCCACTCTGTCTCTGGTGAATCCTCTCACCCCACGCATCTCTGGCCTGTACCCCAGCTCTTGTATGCATAAATAAATAAATCTTTTTAAAAAATGCAAAAGAGCTGGTGAGCTAATGAGTTTTATAAAAATAGGAGCCCAGAGTTATAGTTTGTTAACCCCTAGTCTAGAGGCAAGAAGGTGGTGGAGGAAATGTTAATAGTGCACTCTTAATTTAACTTGAGTGTGTTGTGTATATAACCTTTTTACATTGTGAACAACAGAAAAAAATAAGGAAATATTCTTTCAGTGTTTGCAGACTATTACTTGATATAACTAAGAAGTTACATCCTTCACAAACACAAATGGAGTTTTGACATACATTCTCATTATTTATTTCACTTTCGTCTTACTCATTAATGTAAATGAAAGTATCAACCACCATTCATCAGAAACTACACCTGGGAGTCTAGTTGCAAACACTCATCATTACCACTGAATCATACCCACTAAATTATGAGAAAAGAAGTATTCATTCATCTGATTCAGGTGCCTTATTACACTCAAATTGCATCTTCTCTCTCTTTCTTACACATGAGCATGCGGGCACGTGTGCATGTGCGCACGCACACACACACACACACACTATCCCTATGGATGGCACATCCTGTCTAATGTATGATCTTCCAATTTTTTCACATACAACTGTATTATTAATATTTTCTTTTTTTTAAATCCTGGGTTTTTTTTAGATTTTATTTTTATTTATTCATGCATGGAAGAACTGGGGTGTAGGCCAGAGGTATGGGCCAGAAGTGTGGGGGGTGAGAGAATTCCCAGAGACAGAGTAGGGAGAAGAATGGCAGATTAATTGAAATACATTGCCAGGGGAAGATAGGAGAGGGCTGCTGTGTTCTCTGTGGGTCAGCTCCCTGGCTGGGGATTGATCTCAGCCCACAGCGGTGATAGCATAATAGTGCTGATACTCAACCCCTATGCCACAGGGAGGCCCCCCAAGTATTACCAGTATTGTCACTATCATCACCATCATCATCATTTTACATCCTGACTTTCCACCATAGTGAGTGAGCTACTTGAGGGCAGGGATCCTGTTGCAGCTATTCTTTCTTTGATTTGAGAATTAAGCAACATGTACAAAGTACTTAAGATGGTATTTGGAATATTGTAAACAGTAAATAACTGTTAGCTGCTGTAACAATTATTAACATTAATGGTTAAACATTAACTATCCTCATTATTCTCAATATCCTGGTAGTTTCGAAGCTTATGGAGAAGACTTCTGGCCCACAGAACACACACTGCAAGTGTTAAATTCATTAATGTGCCCTTTTTTTAGTGTGTGAAATATACCAAAAAAAAAATCAAACTATTTAATTTGCTTTCAATGTCTCTAGGACAAGATGCTAGAT
The DNA here is from genome assembly GCF_964194135.1 of Talpa europaea. NCBI lineage: Eukaryota > Metazoa > Chordata > Mammalia > Eulipotyphla > Talpidae > Talpa > Talpa europaea. Next base: position 37,039,824 of record NC_140076.1, read on the forward strand.
GATATGGTGATACTAAGAAGTAAAATGCATAATTCACTTCTTCAAAGAGTTGACAGTATAATTGGGAAGGCTGACCAAACCTAAACAGTAGATGGAAAGTGCCAATGGAACAGGCTCTAGCAGCCAGAGTCATAAGCGGTCAGGGAACATACTCTTCTCTCTAGCGGTCAGGGAAGACATATGGGTGAGGCCAATCATGGGCTGAGATGTTTTAGAGAGGCAGACAGTTTCCTTTGTCATGAGCCAACTAATGCTACAAACTAATGAAGATCCTTTTAAAAGAATATTTCTGCCTCTTTTTGAAAGTCATATTTTTCTTTCTATGAAATATGCTGTTTCTCTCACTTATATATCTAGAAAAGCACCTCACATCTGGAATGATGAAAGAAAACCCTGCTGTATGAATAGCTCCATAATTAGAGACACTGGCATTCTCCATACCAGAAAGTATTCCCAAATCCCTAACAATCACAAACAGTATTCTCACATCCCATAAAGTATTACATCAAGCGCGCTGGGAACATTCCACTTTGATGTTAATGTTCTTAGTATCTGATGGGGATGTCTGCCACATAAGAGCCTGGCGTCCACCTTAGAGGTGTTCATCCATTCATCCATAAAGTAGTCCCACAGTGAGCCAGGTGTTCTATGAAATGACCTCACGCAGCTTACAAGTCTTTCCTCTCTTTGTCTATTGTGCTATTTTTGACCTACAAGGTGTCATTGGACACTCATCTCATCACAAGCTTAGGAAGAATCTGAAAAGGAAGGGATGCTAGAAGAGTGGTCTTGGAACATTTGTTGGCCTTCCAAAAAAGGTCTACAGGTTCTGACAGATAGATTTCTAGCTTTGCCAAATGGAACTGGTATCTTTCTTTCTCTTTACCTATTAGGGTTCCACAAGGGTTAATTAAAATCACCCTTCTCCCCTCTGAATTCTAAGCATTCTGAGAACTAGACACTCAAGTTATAGAGGGATTAAAATGTTCTTATTATAAATGGCAAAACTGATAGGAGAATGTAAACTGACAGGTCATAGTGAGTTTCCTAATCCTTGCACCCAAAACTTGTCCATGGAATGAAAATGGAGAAAGGGGGTTATGCTCTGCACACACTTCTTTAGTCAGCCACATTGGATGGCTGTGGCCAGTCTCACATGTTGCTGAGGTCAGATGTTTGAAAGAGGCACAGCATAGATATTGGGCCCCAGGAAAATAGTAGCTTCAGATCATTACCCTGCCCAATGTGGATTTGAGTCTCATCACCTCTCCAAGCAGGTATATCACTCCTCCTCACAGGGGAGAACCAGAAAGAGGTAGCGAGGAGGACAGGTATCTGCCACTTCTCTCTCACCCCAAATTCTTTGGAGAAACAGATATTTCTATTTGGGGAGCAAGATCTTGGGAAGAGGAAAAGATGACTCGGTATAACACAGAGAGAGGAATACCTCACTCCCTAAACAAACTGCTGGTCAGTCTCTTTGCCTCTCACTATTGAGACCTATTGGAAGGACTTTCTTCTCTCTGCCCACTATTCCCTTCTCCCTTAATCTCTCCATCCTGTCCTCTTTTCTCTTCCTTCCTCTTTTTTCTTCTACTTTCTGGCTTTCTTCCCCTTTTCTATTTTCCTTCCAATAAATATTTATTGTCTACCTAGTGTAGACTGTTGATAGGAGGATGAATAAAGCCAATGTAACCTTACTTTGAATATAACCTTACTTTGAATATATATATAACCTTACTCACTTATGTAAGTAAGGTCCTATGTCAAGGAGCTTATATTCCAATGGACAATGCCACCCATTCCAATGGGTGTGCCATGGTTTAAAAAATAACTGCCCAAACAAATAATAATCAAAAATTATGGCATATGATATGAAGGAATCAAATAAAAATCTGAGATAGAGAATAATTGGAGGTATTTGTACATTTATTTAGTTAGCTAAGATCTCTCTAGAAGGCATCTTTGGAGAGGTGCATTTAGGCTGAGTCCTAGAACATAAGCAGTCTAAGAAGGAAGTGGAGAAGATGAATGAACAGGATGGTAAAGAGATTTTCCTATACTTACAGGATTGGTGCTTTGTGGAGAACAGAGAAGGCAGCCTGGTGGCTACAGGTGGCAGCTGGTCTGCCAGTTTCCTCTCAGTATGCAGTGCTAGTAAGTTCTTAGTAGCGTCCAGGAATGTGTGTTGAAAAAGATTTTCATGCCCTTAAGTGCTCAGTAGTAAAGAGATCCCTAGAACATTGATCATGTCTGCCCTGGGAATGGGAAGGGCATATTACATATTACTCTAGGGACATTACTTTTCCTACTCTAGAGGATATGTTCAGAGGTCTGATATCTAGGAGAAAGGAAGGCTACGGGAATGATGTATTTCCCTACCACTACCCTCGAAACCAGCTGTTCTATTTTGAATCTTTCACAGAAGAAGGGTCAATAATTTATTCAGAAACCATTTAATCAATGAACTTCAAGGTTGAAGGTACCTGATCCCATCTTAATTTATCCCTTCAAAACTATTCCATAGTGCTCCTGTGTATCACTTAAGGCAAATGAACAAATTCCTAGAGACAAGAAAGGTCAGGAGTAGACCCCCTTCTTACCCTGCTTTCCCATTTTAGAATCTTCCTGTGGTTCTAACATATACAAAGTTAGGTGGACTGTCTCTATAAAGCTGGAGAAATGCAGATAATTACTTTAAGCGGAGCCCTTTAAAGTTGCAGGAACTACTCTACTTCATAGATGGAATTTGCCTCATTCAATAAATACTCATAAAACCCATCTTGCATGGGATACATGCAAACTTGCTCACTCACAAGACATTTCAATTTGTGTTTCCCAAAGAATGAGATGCACACCAATGATGCTATACATGAGCTAATGTTAGGTAGTATGGGAAGTTTTTAAATAATAGTGTTTGTATATATGCATATATCAATATATAAAAAAGCATTTTTGTAATTTATATAAGAGATAAAGTTATCATTTTCAATAAATATATTTCATTAAAACAAGTTGATTTTCAGATAATAAGGGGATAACCATAAGGAAATACATACACAAACATAAGTCAAGATATGGTGATGATATATAAACAAATGGCTGAAAGTTGGAATGCAGTGATTTATTGTTTGTTAGGGGTTTAACTGTGTTCACCGCAAACTCACATGTATCTCAGAATAAATATCTTATTTGAAGACACAATCATTTACTAAGTGTGAACCCAAACCCAATATGACCAATGTCCTTATAAAATGGGGAAGTTTGGATACAATGACATGTATACATGAAGGGATGACAACATGAGATGTAGAGAGAAGGAAGACATCTGCAAACCAAGGGGTGGCCTGGAACAAATTTATCTCTCACAGTCCTTGGAAAGAACAAACCTTAACCTGCTAGTACCTTGACTTTGAACTTATAGTTTCCAGAACTGTGAGGGAAGAAATTCCTATATTCAAGCCACCCACTCTATAGCACTTTGTATGGAGCCCTAACAAACTAAAACAGAGTTATATCCATAGGCTTGAAATCAATTGCCTTCTAGATGGTTGTTGACATCTCAGGAATGTGGACTTTCTAAAAGTGGAAACCTCTAAGTGCTTATAATGCCCACTGCAGGTGTAGAAGATGGCTTAATAAATCCTATGTTCATGGAAAACTCATATTCTCTATTGTCTTGAGAGAAAGCAAGGTATTTCTCAATATTCAAGTTACTGGGTGGAAATAGCACTGGCTTTGGGGTCCAAAGACCCCCTTATTGGGGGTCAGACTGTGGCACTGACTAGTGCAGACTGTCAGACTTTAAACAAGTCCCTTCACTTGTGAACTCTCCCTAGTGGGGCCCTACAATCCCCATCTCTCCATTCTCTTGCTTCAAGACTCAATGTTTAGAAAGTATACATGTCTAAAGTTTCCAAAATGCCAGTCATTTCCACAGCTGTAGGGAGGGAGAGTCAGGGCAGGGCTCATGGGAGATGTGAAGAGGTTTGACTAGCTGTCTAGACAGACAATCTTAATGTTTAAATTTCACTGAACATCTGTTAATCATCTAAGATGCTCCTGATGCTACGCCAGTCTGCAGTGCTCACCTGGGGCCTGGCCACCAAAGATGTGTGTTTGGGGCAACTCAGGAACTATGAGATAGTGAGTTAGTAAATAGGAAAGAATATACCTGAAGTATACCCAGAATTCAGATCTTAAATGATACCAGAAACTTGATAAAGCTACCAACTCTGGTCTACCATGGATGAAACTTGGTTTTCCTCCTAATTGGCAGGACTCCAGGGCCAAAAACCCTTAGGTCCAACTGTTTAGTCTGGTTGTAAGCAAATGGATAAATTTCATTCTCAAAAATAAGTTATCTAAATTACTAAGAGTTTCTTTTCCTTTAGTCTTTAGGCCAATAAATGCCCCTTCTACTCTAGCCAATCAAGAAAAGTCAGTTATTCTGATATTGGAGTCTTTTCTCTTAATCTGATGTTTTCTCTTTTTCTCTTTGAATTTTTTTCTCTTTGAATTTTGATGTTTTTCTCTTTGAATTTTGGAGAACTTAAAGTGAAAATAAGAACAGAATGTCAAATAAAACTAGTCAAGTCAAATCATAGTAACTAAAACAGGATAAGTGTGTAGCATGCTGCTTTGCTGACTCTGGGGAACAAGAATCCAACCGAATCTCCAACTGGGCTGCTTTAGGCTCATTCTCATCGTCCCATACAGTGACGGTTCCTGAAGCAGTAGGAAAAATGGAATCTTTGAAGGAAAAATGTAAACTCCCCCTCAGCTCTGTATTGTTGACCTCAAATAATAGAGAAGTTTGGGGAGGATGTAGAGAGTACAAGTGTCCTTCAAGTCTTTTTTCCAGTATTCCAATATTAATTTTCCAATATTAATATTTTCTGAACACTATTAGGCATTGGAGATCCTCAGAAACAAATGCAGCAATGGTCCTTGCCCTCTCAGAATTTGTAATCTAATGTATCAGGTGGGGAGTCCATTGTTTTAGAGCACTAGATATACTAGTACTAAACAGAGTATCTCATTAGATACTCCCCACAATCCAGTTGGGGCAAGGCATTATAATACCTGTTATGAATGTAGGAAAACCTAGGGTATAAGTAGTTTGGTTTTGCCTATAGTCATATATTTTATTTTTTTAAAGATTGTGTATACATACAAGAAGTGTGGTGTAAGCCAGAGGTGCAGGGGGTGAGAGGATTCACCAGAGACAGAGTGGGGAGCATAACAGGCAGGTCTACTGAAATACACTGCTGAGGGAAGCAGCGGGCGAGACAGGAGAGGTCTGCTGTGCCATGTGGGTTGCTCCCTGGCTGGCCGGGGGATTGAACTTTTGCTGCAGTGGCTCACAATATCTTGATAGTCCTGTATTTAATCCCTGAACCACCAGGGAGGCCGGATATAGTCATATATTTCAAAAGTGGCTCTTGATTTCAGGCTCTCTGGGGCCAGAGGCAGTTCACCTTTCCATCATGTTCCCCAGCTCCCAATGCAGTTCCTTAAAAAGTTATATGTCTTACTTATGTCCTCTTTACATTTCTGTTGGTGTCCTGGAAACCAGGACACATCTTGACTGCGTTCAGGCTTGGCTTATTCACCCACATCTCACTCTACTCTTAGATCCCAGAGTTCAGAGTTTGGTATTCTTATTTTATTTCAGTGCTGCCCCTCACAATGCTCAATTACAGAAATATTATTTTAGTTCTTCCATCTGTAGCTCTTTCTCTTTGACCTCTTGCTTTCTCATTCTCGTAGTTGGTTTGATGAGTTTATATCTGATCTTGGGCTTTTCTTTTTTTTTTTTTAAGATTTATTTATGCATACAAAACTGGGTGGGGTATAGGCCAGAGGTGAGGGGGCATGAGAGGATTCACCAGAGACAGTGGGGAACAGATCAGGCAGATCTACTGAAATACACTGCTGAGGGGAGCAGCGGGACGAGACAGGAGAGGTCTGCTGTGCCATGTGGGTAGCTCCCTGGCAGGCCCCAGAGATCAAACTCATGCTGCAGAAGCTGCAGATAGCTTCACCATGCTGTGCTTAACCCCTTGCACCACAGGCAGGCCCCTGGGCTTTTCTTTTATACATTGGCTCTAGATAGAATATTTGGCTATGCCAACTATTCATTCATTTTCTCTTCTGGGTTCTTTAGCAATGACAAACTAATACAAGGAGAAGACAATCAACTGCGTGGGCTCTGGAATTTTGGATTGCTATAATTTACAGATTGACCTTGAAGTCATGTTCAGGCTTCCCACTACTTCCTTTTCTTCATACCATAAATTTAAACTTTGCTGCTCTTTCTGGGTTCTGGATAACTCACATTTAGCCAGCCTGGAGGGTTATAGTCAGTGACTGGTGGGACAGAGAACTGAAGAAATGGCTGAGTCTCAGGTCTTCCCTTAGAAGCAGATCCACTGCCTCACCTGGCATGCTTACTGCCTAAGAGTGGGAGAACTTGCTGGCAGGTGAGATGAAGTGAGAGTGGGCAGAGCCTGTTTTCCAGCTTTGTGGCAGACTATCTCCAAGCACAAGGTCCAAGACATGGCCTTTCTGAGAACTCACTGGACAGAAATGTAGTGATCACATCAATGTGTGGAGAAAAGAGCAGAGGTGTTGGTGGCACTCCCCCCTTTTCTGAAAGAGTGAAGGTAAGAGGAATAAACATTTTCTACAACACCCAAATGTCTGCTATACAATTTCTTTAGGTAGTAGGTTGTAGAATTCTTCCTGGGTGAGAAATAAGTCAGAGAAATATTTAGAGCTAGAAGAGGCAAGTTCTTTATGTTGTAGATGGAATAATTGAAAGCCTCGGTGATTTGCCCAAAAACACAAGCTTAGGAACTGGACCAAGAAACCCAGAAGTCCTGACTCCCACCCCAGCATTCTTGTTTTTACTGATTCAGACTGGGGCTCACTTGGAGGCTTCTCCCTGAAAACAGTTTTCAGCTCGCTTTCCATGGCTCATATAATAGCTGAGGTCTCTTTGTTCAAGAGCTTTGATCAAGTGGCCTTAGGCAGTACATAGCTAATCCCATTCCCGACTCAATCAGCTTTGTCTGTTGCCTGACACCCTCTTCCCAGCAGCTTTCTGTTCTACACTAGGAACCCTAAGGGCAAGTTTGGAAAATCAAAGCACCATTTTAGTAGGGGTCCTGTCACTCTAGTCTAGGTGGGAACAACAAAAGGTGTTCCATGACCCATCCTCTCAATTCTCTCCCCTTTGGGAATATTTTATTTGAATTTCTGTTTATTACAGAAGTAATACCATGAAAACGGTAAAGAAATATGTTTCTTTCATCCTACCAGAGAGGGTCATGTACAGAATACTGGGTTTGTAATAAAAAAGGATTAGATGCAAATTCTACCTCTGCTGTGCTATCAATTTATGACACTTCTTTAATCTCAGTGAGCCACAGTTTCCTCATCTGCTGTGAGAATAATAAAATCTTCCTCTGTGTGTGTGTGCACATGTGTGTATGTTAACAGAATGATGCATATAGGTCTTGGATATGTAAGTTTAATTTAAATTTAATTCTGTCCCACTCTTCTTCCTCAGTATAACCGTTTTTAATTTGTTGTGTTCACGTTCTTGTTCAAATGCAGAGATACTTTCACATACTGTAAATATAATGTTGCTTTTTGCATTTTCATCTAACATACCATCATCTACTTTCCTCTATTACTTTTAAGTTGAATTACATGAAATTATCAATATTCAACTATTTTGAGCTAGAAAGAACAATTTTCTATATTTCTATCTGATACAGAGTTTTCAGATTCATTATTGTAAAAGAACAAATAATAGTTTATTGAGTTGATGTACCGTGGTTTATATAAGGACTCCCCATTGTTGACCATTTTTGGTTTTTCCCTAATTTCCCCCCTTTAAAAAATAGTTCCATAGTAAATTTAAATATAAATTTTCATATATATAAATTTTTCCCTTCTTTAAATTATTCCTTGGGATAAATTCCCAAAAGTAACTTCACTTTTATTTTGAGACCCAATGAACTATTAATTTTGCCCATGTTTGTCACTTCCATAGTCTGCTTCTTAGATTTGGCCAGGATTTAAATCTGTTGGCAAGATCAACTCAGAAAACAATGGAAATTCTAAAAACCAGCGCCTGGTATTTGTCAGGACTGAGGCAGAGGAGCAAGGAACAAAAATACAGTGGGTATACTTCTCTGGAGGCCTGGTCAATCTCAGCAAAAATTTAAAATAAAAAAAAGACATTTCATTCATTTTGAGCTGTCAAAGAAGTCAGAAAAAATGCACAAAACAGAAAACCTTGAAAGTCCATCAATAGGAAAATGAATAAATAAAATGCAGAATGGTTCTTTGATGGACTATCATAAGCTGTTAAAAATAACTCTATGTAGAAATATGAAAAATAGCAAGAAAAGTTAATGAAAAAAAGCAAATTTAGCATAATATAATATATCACTTATGTCAATTTTAGAGCCATGTATAGCAATAGCTTGACTTCTCATGGTTTTAAAGTTATTTTCTGCATTTAAATTTATTTAAAATTAAATAAAAAGATGCACATCAAAGTCATGATCCTCTTTGCCTATGGAAAGTAGGAACAGAGGCAATTTGAATTTTACCTGTTGTAAAGGCAGGAATGACCACTGAGCAGGTTTTCTTTGATCCCATGCAGACCAGGTAAAGGAGGAGTCAGAGTCCTCAGTGGCTTTTTGCAGGCTTTTATTGGGATTTAGCAGGTACATGGCAGCAGCGGTGCTGGGGGGCTGGTAGGCTGGCAGGACTCCCAGCCCCCAGCAGGTCTTCACTCTGGGCTCTCCAGCCTTCTCTCAGCTGCTTCTTTCGGCTTCTCCATGGCTTCTACTGGTGTCCCCATGATGCCACCCTTAAAAGCACAGTCTCAGCCCAGGTGAATCCCATCTACCTATGCCCACACCCTACTCCAAGTGCCCGCCATCAGGCATGCATTCAGGACCACAGGGTTCCATCATCTATCCTGATGGTGGGAGGGCAGAAAAGCCTGACATTTTTCCTTACCCTACACCTGTAATGTTTTTTATTTAAAAAAAAAAACCCACAAAATATGAAGCAAATATGGCCAAATGTTAATCATAGTGGATTCTGGGGGAATAGGGTGCCTAAATTTGTTTCATTATTCTTGTATATGTTTTTTATTTGCTGAATTTCTCAAATCTTTGTTAGAATAATCATTGTGTTCTTTGGCATTGTTGTCAGTAGCAAGATCTCTAAAGGTAAGAAGGGGCAAGTGTGATGGATTGGGAGGAAGGTCCACCCAAGTGGAAGCAGCAGCTCCTCAAAATGTTTGTGAATTAGCAGAGGACTGTCTCCTTGTTAACCTTTGCTAATCAGCTTTCCTGTCCTCATGTTAAGAGTTTTACCCTGTTGTTGACTTCTTTACATTTCCAAGTGAGGCCCAATTGGTGTTTCTAGGAAATGCTGAAACCCCAATGCTGACCTGCCAGTCTTGCCTTGAATGGATCCCCAAAAGGCTGAGTCTCCAGTAGAAATCACCTGGTGGAATAGTTATTTATTTTATTTAGATAAAATACCTATGATTTGGACACTGACTTGATGCTGACTTAGTTAATTAGTGTATTTTGATGATTTCTTTCTAGTAAGTAGAACTAGAATCTGAAAAGAACTAGATTTTTGATCTACAGGTAACACTTTAAATTAAGGTCTGGCATGTAGGACACAAAGTCAGAGAATAGAATGATTGCAGGTGGAGCTGTTTCTCATACACAGAAGAAGAAAAGGCCAACAACTCATGTTGTCATGTTACCTAACTGTAGTGAATACTGTGGTATACCACCAGACTCTTCATTTAGAAACAAGGCACTTATTTTGCCAGATGCTAATAGTGTTGACTCCTGATAGCTCAAAGCTACATCCCTCCCCAGGAATTGCCAACAGCAGTTGATTTACTGAAAGTTATTCCCCTCCCCCAGGTACAATCCACTTCTAAAGAGTGGTCTGGGTGGATGTGCAACAATCTGGTCCCTCTGCTTCAATTGAGACAGCTTAAGAAACATACTAATATGAGAGGACCTATGAGATTGACTGAAGACTCTGTTACAATTGTATCATGGTTCAGTCTCATATCTTGACTTGTGCCCAATTCTTATTGCTTATCTCTTGTCCTTCATGCCCCAGAAGTGCTGATTCTAGTAAAATATAATCCTGACTGCAAACCTCAGGATTGCAGAACAAAAACACAAATAAAGCAAGGTTCTAGGAAACCTTATCTATAACCTACTGACCTTGAAATTCAACCTTTTTTTATGCTTAATCTATCCCATTGGGTAGTTTTGTTAGCATGTGACTGAGGAGCACTGAGGGACCCTAAAAATTTAAGGGATGCACTCTCTAAAGGGGCCCAGTCATCTACCACAAAAAGGCAAAGGAAGCAGATTCTTAGTGTAAAAGGCTTTTAATAGAATTAGTGTGCTGTAGGGTAAGGAAAAATGTCAGGCTTTTCTGCCCTCCCGCCATCAGGATAGATGATGGATCCTTGCGGTCCTGAATTCATGCCTGATGGCGGACACCTGGAATAGGGTGTGGGCATAGGTAGATGGGATTCACCTGGGCTAACACTGGGCTTTTAAGGGCAGCGTCACGGGGACGCCAAAAGAAGCTGAAAGAGAAGCCGAAAGCAGAAGCCAAAAGAGAAGCTGAGAGAGAAGGCCGGAGAGCCCGGATAGAGTGAAGACTTGCTGGGGGCTGGGAGGCCTGCCAGTCTCCCGGCCCCCCAGCACCCTTGCCTACAAGGGTGAACCCCAATAAAAGACCTGCAAAAGCCACTAAGGACTCTCCTTTACCCAGTCTGCTGGATCATAGAAAACCTGCCCTGTGTCCTGTTCCTGACCCTTACATGTGCATACAATGAAAAGAGAATGAAGGTAATAATTTCCCAGTAAAACATTCCAAATTCCCATCCCCTCACAGCAAATGCCCAGCCAAAAAGAGTTGGCCTCAAGCAGGGTTACTGAGGCCCGAAAGCTTGCCACAAGACTAAGCTGCCTTCTGATGAGAGCCATAAGAAAGAGGTTAAGCAGGTTCCAGATAGCTGGGATAGAAGGAGGTATCACGTCAAGATCATATCTGCCACTGTCTCTGCCAATGACATACCCCCCACATCTCTCATCCATGTGTCTCTTCCAAGACCCTAAATGTTTCTCCACCACTTGTCTCCTCCAAGTCTCCTTCCCAGTAGTAGTAGGATGCAAATCAGGCCACAGAAGCAAAAGAACCCAAGCCTACATGTGTTCAGTCATATGTTCAAGTTCAAGCATGGCTGTTTGATTCTACCTCTAATTCCCTGCAACTCCCTCTCCCATTCAGGAAATCAGATTCATGGCCTACTGGGAGTTGTAATCATTAGTGCCTGATATAAGCATGGAGTGGAGGTGGTGTCCAATTAAGGTCAGGAGATGGAGTTAATTCAGGAAGTCATTCACAGGTTCAGAGTTTGCTCCTAAAGCCAAAAGTTTCAAGTAGTCTTGCAAATCAATATTCCTGGTTCCTTTCATCCATAGTAATCAACTGCTATGCTTGCAAGAAGACTGAGATCCAAGTCTTGAGGAATTTACAGTCCAGATTGAAAACTAGGATTTCAATTTAAAAACTGGCTAACCTCCCTCCAAATGAAGTAGCAATATAAAAATCCACCTAAAGGAACACTACAAATTTCCTTGCCTATAATAGACATCTACTGGGAGCACAAAATAGAAAAAAAGTTGGTGGATTAAATAAGTTAGCAAAGAGATTGGAAAGTCAGCAAAAAATTGAAAAGAATTAGAAAATTGGCAAAGAACTAGAAAAGTCACAAATAAATTGTTCACAGATAAAATGATGAATTCGATAATTAAGAGAATGGAGATAGTTTCACATTGGAGTTTGGACTGACCACCACGCGCACACAAAATGTCTTGCTGGAAGAATTATGAGAAAAAAGGAGGAAAAGTATATTGGAATATATAATTGAAGAAGACAGTTCAGTGTCAGATTGTGAGGAACTTGTGTGTCATGTTAAGAAGGTTGGTTTGCCCTGAAGCCATGGGGGGTTGAATTAAGGGTGGAGAAGATACTGGAGCCCCAGGAGCAGGTAGTCATGAAGTCAGTATTGAAGAAGGCTGAGCTGGTGGTGGGTCTGAAAGAGCCACTGGGGAAGGTGAACCTGGAGGCAGCTTGGGCCTGCAGAAATCTACCTCGAAGCTGTAAGGCAGATAATAATGATGACAGAAAGCCCACTCCTTAGACTGACCTCTTCCGTGCAGCCTAGATCACAGAAGTTCCCACCTGCCTGCTATTGATGCTGTTTCCTCTATAACATCCTCCCCTTCAGCTTATTTACATCCTGCTTGTCCAACATGATCCAGGACAAGTCATTCCACCATGCAATCTTCACAGATAAAATCATCATTTTATCTGTGAACAATTTATTTGTGACTTTTCTAGTTCTATATTTTTCTGTATTTTTCAGCTATATTTTTCTCTTCTGACTAATTAAAGTCTAGTGTTTGGCACTTAATAGTGGTCATTAAACATTTACTTTATGTCAGATGCTTTTCTAAGTGTTTTGCACCTATAAACTAACTCTCCAGCAATTCCAAAAGATAGGTCACTGTCCTCCTTTTACAGACAAGGAACTTGAGGCACAAGTGGTTAAATAATTTGCTCAGGTTTACATAGTGAGCATTAGAATTAGGGTGCTAAACTAGTCAACCCTACTTTACAACACACCCATTTAATCCCTATCCTATTCAATAAGAGACTCAGAGAAGAGGTTGATGGATGTGTGAATGAATAAGGAATAGATCAGGTAAGACATGTCCAAGTCTTGTTGCACAGTGAGAGATTAGCTCCTCAGGGGAGGGGAGGTGATCTCAGAATATTTGCAAGGGAAGAGATTTTGCTGCTGAACTCAAGTATTCCCATAGAGAATTTAGTGTGTGTGTATAGGTTGTTGCTGACTTCTGAGGTCCTGTCTACTTTTCAAAGATTAAGAGACTATAAAACCTTAATTTAGAAAGGATATGGAGACTTTAGAAATTTTTCCAAAGCATGTTTGACTGACTTAGAGATGTATTTAAAATTAAGCCTCCAAATAGGTCACAAACCATTTAAAGTATCGTTCATCTTAATCTGCAACTTCAAATGCTCATAACCTCTGCAGATACTAGATAGGCTTATAGCTTTTGATTTCTCTGGGGCCCAGTTAACTTAAAAAAAAAAAAACAAACATGACCAATACATAGCCGGGGAGTTATCATTAATGCTCATCATTGTTTTCCACTTTCCTCTTCCTTATCAGAAGTCAAAGGCAACATGGAAGATAAGTGGCTATCAGAGGGTTATCGCTTCTTGCCAAGTGAAAAAGCACAACTGAGTTGGGTTTAGCTTCCTGGTCCCTCTGTTGAAATTCAGAATGTCTTATCTTTGCTTCCACCTCTCCTGTCTAGACTCTTGACAATGATTTGCAGGAAATTGAGGCACTTACCCCTGCTGAGAAGTCAGGGTGAAAACATTTCTAAATATAATTTTAGTGTGTATGGGTGTGTGTTTGTGTGTGTGAAATGCAAGTTAATGTTAATTCATAAGGAAAACAGGACATTTTGTTTTGTTTTGTTTTGTTTTTTCTATCTGTTGACCCTCACTCAGGCAGAGCTGTGTGATTTTCATATTCTGATCTTTCTAGAATAACTTTCCAGTTATTTAAGTCATGAAATAGCCGCCTTTCTTCTCTTGCAAAAGAAAATTGGAAGAGCCTCAGATTCTTGTATTCAATCACTTTTCTTTGCTTTATTTTTATTTACTTTTATTAACATATAAAATTAATTTTATGCTCTCACAGCTGGTATCAGAATGTCTTAAAATGAAAAACTGACTTTTTGTGAGAAAATGATGTATTAAATTTAATTCAGGGTCTCAGAGCCTTGGTATTATCATTTGACATCCAGGTTTTGTGAATAGGAGAGAAAGATTTTTGCTTCTAAATACAGGAGCAGGAATTTGGGGTTTGGCATAATGGGGGCATGTAAAGGAACTGAGGCTTTAGGGTGAAGGCTGATGGGGAAGAGAGAAGTGATTTCCAAAACTGTCAATTCTAAGAAAAAAAGCTAAAACTATCTTAAGATTTTTCTCTGCAGGATAATTAGCATAAAGAGCTGGTACTTCATTCCTCATCTCTTCTATGAAATCTACTAATTTCTTTGGGGGAGGAGGAGATGAGATGTTATGTCCATGGTGATGGCTGAAACACTCTTTTGGGTCACATTTTAGAACTACCTAAATGATTAATTTTTTCATAACATACCCCATTGACTGCAGAGTTGATGTGATTCAGTTAAAATAGCCAAACTGGTCAATAGGCTATTGCTTAACCATGTTATGTTTTATTCTGTCTTATATTCAGGAAGGAGCAATTAAAGTTAAGTCAGTCGTTTGTAAAAGGCTAACATTTCATATGTGAAGCACTTCAGAATGTAGCAGAAATCCACTTTCTCACTGTTCTGGCTGCTAATCTGAGATCAAGATGTCAAGGTTGATTTTATTCTCTTCTTAGTTTGTAGATGGATGACTTCTCCATTTTCTTTACAGAGCCTTTCCCCAGTCTGTGTCCTAATTTCATCTTGTAAGGATACTGACCTTATTGGTTTAGGACTCATATGACCTCATTTTGCATAATTAACTCTTTAAAGGCCTATCTACAGATATTGTCACATTTCCATTAGGACCCAAACATGTGAATTTTGAGGAGCTACAACTTTCAGTGCTTCAAGTAAGATATCTGTGGTTTGGGGATATGTCTACACTTATGCACAAAGACATATGCACATACCCCTTGCATCTGATTGATTACACATATTTTTAGGTGCCACACAAAAACACACATGCATTTTAGTGAACCTTGAAGGAGTTCTGCCATTGGTAGAGACATGGTAGTGAAGAAGATGCAGTAAATCCCACCTAATACAGAATGCCATCCACCAGGAATGTTCCCTGCCTTGTAGCACTCTTTATAATCACACTGAGGCTTCTTTCCCACATCGGTATACTCCAAAACTCCAAATGGTAACTTAACTCATGCTGTACTTGCAAAGTTCAAATCTTAATTTTGTTTCCTGCAAGAGTCAATGCATTTTGCTCCTTTCAACTCACTTCTTGACTTTCTTTAGTGTGTTACAATTGCTCAGGAGGGCAGTTTTAGTGTTTACCAAGGAAATGAACAACTCTTTTAAACATCTCAAGCATGTGCACCTTGATTTTCTGAGAAAACCAACAACCTGAAATGTGCCTGTGGATATTCCCTTTGCAGCTGTGGGTGAAGAAGTTTGCTCTAGCATGTTAGACTTTCTGTCAAAGTTCATCTTTTGTTCAGGTGTTACCTTCCTTTGTGGCATGTGTCTAAAGAAATGGGTGGTCACTCTGGAAGAGCTCACGTGAATCATTACTTGCTTAAAATAATTGTGACAATCTCTATCCCTCTTTCGGGTGATGAATTTGAGCATGGAAACTTAGAGATATCTGCTCAGTGGCTTCTAGGAAGAGGAAGTTGGGGAAACAATGCCCCTTCTCTTTACTACTTTTTATCTGCCTTTGATAATTGGCACTATTGCAGCTGAATTATGACCACAAAGGATCTCTGTCTACCTCAGTGTATGAGTGTATACCTCATAGGAGTATTGAGAGGATCAATTCAATTAGTGCTTAGGAAACATTTAGAACTATATGGAACACAAAAGACATTCAACAAGTTTTATTATTATGAATGTGAGGCACATATGATCAGTCATGCTGAAGATAAGAGGGACCCTACCATGATGATATTGCTGAATTGTAGAATGAGCCCTAACCCTAATTCTGCTACTTATTACTGGGCATCTTATTTTCTGACATAATACATATGAACTTTATTTTTGAGTATTCATTTGGTTGAGCATTCATTAAGTTACCAACAACAAATATCATCCTCATTGATACACATAAGTAAATACTGCTGAGTGGAGTCACGACACATGTTCCCAGAAGCTCCCATTTTTTCCAGTGCTACTAAATGTGCTTGAGAAATTAGTCATTTATTAAAGGGTTAACTAATCTTCTTAGTCAAAGCCAGTGTTTTTCATCTTCCAAGTTATTCATGTCCAGTACTCTAAGATTTCTAAAGCAATATACCTTGCATATCTAGGAAGCAGTGATATTGTATGGATAAGGGCCTGGAATTTGTAGTCTAAAGTAGTTGGGCTTATGAACATAATATGACACTGTGTTGTGTCCCTGGGCAATTTACCTAATCTGTATGCATCTGAGTTTCCTTATATTTGTAGTATGGAATAAATAATCTTCATGTTCTGTAGATACTGAGAGAATTAAAAGAAATGCATATGTAGTAATAATATTGAGGTTTACTTATGTGCACCCGTTACTATGCTGAAACACAAACATGATTTTCTCCCATTCATGAGTCTACAAAATCTGTTTTAAATAATTTATCAAAGCAGGTTTCCATTTACCCACAGATATCCTGAATAAAGATCTTGACATTGGGTACTCGAGCATTGGAATGATACCATTTATAGATAAACCTCTTCATAGTTATCACCATTTGTAAAACATTTAGAAATGCACATTTACTTTTTCAATGATGTACTTTGACAATTGATGAAATTTCTCCCACTTGACACAACAACTTTAAAATGTTCTAATTCATCTCACTGTATCAGAAGGGCATTTATTTGATTTCAACTTCCCTAAGAACATTCCCAACCAAAGAACTGTGGGTCAGAATTATTTGTTTTGAACAAAGGCCTTAAACGGTTGAAGGAATGCTCACCAAACACAACCTGAGCAAAAATGTGATAAGGCGGATTTGCTGTCAGATACTCATGATACTCAGATACTCATTTGCTGTCAGATACTCAGCGGTCATGTGACCGCTGTCTTTTGAATTCCATGGAGAGAGTGACAATGTTTATAAATCATTATTCCTCAGGATATTTATAAAAGAGTCCTAATTTCATGGTCTTCTCTTTAGGCAGAGAAGTGTACTTTTTTTGTATGCTCATAATAATATTTACTTTTTATGATTTAGCTGTCAGAAATCCAAGAGTTAAAATTTTGTGTTTAATTGTGGTGAAAAGCTGTAGACAAGGTCCAGTCACATTCCCCTCTCTACCATTGCATGGTTCTTGATCAATGTCCTGAAAATGGTCACCAAAATACTTTATGGTTAGTCACCTCAAATTTTCCAGAAGTAAATGTTGTCTACTCATCCACTCAACTATCCAAGATATTTATGGGTGCTCATTACATACTAGGGACTATGATATTTGCAGAGAAATCAGAGGTAAATAAATAGGACTCTGCCTCCATTCCCATCATTTTCATAATCCACTGGTGATTATCAATATTAAATAATTTTAGAAGTAGTTTTTAAAATTACCAAAGAGGAAAGGCGGGGGTCCTTTAAGAATGTGAAACAGCAAGTGCAGCAATATATGGTCCTTCCATGCACATTCTGTAACAGGTCTAGCACTCCATGAATCTGAGTTACAAATATCAACACAAGCTCTGCCTGTTATGTGTAGACAGAGACTTAAGGATATGCTTTACAGAAAAAGAATTTGGTCTTTACTATTATTTGAATTTTTTTTAATTCATCCATATTTACCTTATGATCATCATCAACAAACATAATCTTCAAAATTCCCAAACCATAATATATAGTCTAAAAAAATGTACTTGGCATACATATTTTTCAACATCTGGACTCTGTTGTTATTATCACTTTCCCTTCTATCTCTACTGATAAGAGAGAATGAGTTATAAGTTCCCAAAGGAGGGTTCTACATTTTTTACAACAATTTATAGCATAGAATGCACCCAGCATATTAACCTATTTTAATGGGCATTGTGGTTATTTTATTTTGATATATTTTTTTCTTGGCTATTAAGTCTTTCAAAACTTTGTGGGTAGAATTCATAGCCAAGCATATATATTGATAGATATGTAAGGGAAATTGTCCAAGAATTTAGAAATATTAAATTCCAGAGTTGGAAAGACTGAGGACATTATGAAGGCTTAGCCCCTCAATTATATATGGGGAAACTGTGACCATATAGGAGAAGTGATAGACACAAGTGATCTCTCTCTCAGGATTCAGCTTATATATCTTATTTTTAGTAGACTTCAAGTTAACATCCTTTGTCATGATTTTTACTCTAATTGCTGAATTGACAAAAGGACTACTGGGAATGGTAAAATGGAGTGAATGGCAAAGGCATTCAAATGATATTAGACCATCATAGAAAGTTGTGTTTGACTGCAATATTTAACTTCTTTTCTCAGCAGTTTCTTGCTCTTTCTCTATATATAACCCAGCATGCAATAGATTGAATACAAATGTAAAAACTGGAGGCTTGTACCAGGAAATACATATCTAGGAAAAGCCCAGGAAATCACTTTATTCATGTTTTGGTTTCATCTGGATACACATAGTTAAAGCACAATTTATGTAGAGAAAATAAAACATGACATTGTTAGTTTTGAGGAAGGATGTGCCCTCCAGATCCAAGGCAACTAGACTCATTATTTCTTTTTCTAGCAAAACCTATTTAGTCTGACTGAGGAGCCTGCTGTTTCTCCTTACCCTTTGCAAAATTGCCATTTAAATGTAACCTAATAGAAAATTTCATTGTTTTGCATCAAGAATTTCTGTGGCCTTTTGTCTAACAGGAAGTCAAGGTCATAAAGTACTTGCATTTTTCAGAACCTGCTCTGAAATAACTTAAACTTCTGAGACACAATGGTTTTCTAAGATGTCACTCCAGGTAGGATAGTCATTTTTTAGTTGAAAGGAAAAATATAGGGCATTATGATGTTATATTTGCTCCAGGTGTTTTTGTTTGTTTGTTTTTTGTTTTTTTTTAATTTTTATTTTTTTTTGATTCTTTAGAACAGTACTTCCTCAATGTTGGCAGAACTTTTAAGTAATTCAGAGAGCCTTCAATACAAGTCCACAGATACTCTGATTAATTACTCAGGAGTGAGGGAGGGTCATATTTACAGTAGAAACAAGCTTTGGTGTACCTTTTTCGCTTCCCAAGGATCTCTTCCATCTTTGTGAAGGCTCTCCATGCCTCTCTGGCTATTTTCTACTGCTTCTGCCTTTGTTATACCCTTGATGCACAACTACCACCCCTAATCCTACAACCATCGCTTCTACTTCCTCCTCTCTTGAACTGGCTAGAGCTCCAAGGAGTCAGAATATCAGGATCCACATATTGATTGAACTTTTGTTCCTCAATGTCCTATCTTTATTTATTTTTAGTTTTTAAAAAAGATTTATTTATTTATTTATACAAAAACCAGGGTACAGACCAGAAGCAAGGTAGGGTAAGAGGATTCACCAGAGACAGAGCGGGGAACAGAACAGGCAGACTGACGAAATACACTGCTGAGGGGAGCAGCAGGGAGGCAGGAGAGGTCTCCCGCACCATGCGGGACCCTTGCTGACCAGCCGGGATCGAACCGGCGCTGCAGAGGCTGTGGACAGCTTCACAGCACTGTGCTCAACCGCCAGTGCCACCCGGGGAGGCCCCCCTATCTTTTCTTAATGTGGATTTAAATAAAATGCTACACTTCAGGGCATGGTGATTTCCTGGAGCAATCTTGGGATGGATGATGCCAGGGAAACTATTTGCCATTAGGCAAAACTTGATTGATGAGAGATAGGAGAAAAAGGGAACTGGATGGATAAATTCCCTTTGCCTTCTTTCTCTCTTCTGTGAACTACTCCAACATATAGCTGTTCCTTACATATTTGGAGAAGTCCTATTGAGCAACTACACTGCCTCATATGTTTTGTGAAGTGCTCAACATTGTAGTAACACTGCATAATAATACTTTGAATCTTTCTTTGCCACTTTTCTTATCTTTTCACCTTCATTGTTTGGGGTTTGCACCACCCAAATACAGTATCAGCATTTTAATCCTTGCCTCAGGCTCTGCTTCCTATAGAACCTGAATTAAGATAGATTTTTTTTCAACTCCCCAAAGGATTCTACCATAGAACTGGGGTTGAGAAACACTGCTTCTGAGAAAGGTCTGAACTCCCATCTCTTTAAGAATATCACACAGGAATGGGGTTTTTCTTAATTTTGTTTCCTGTTATTAATATTTCAAAACAAGGATGGAATAAAATTTTAAACTTTCTCTTTACCATCCCTTTTTCTCCATTGTTTCTTATATACTCATTTTCTCAGAGTCTCAGTATGATTACTATTATGTCTTGTAGAAATGTACTTCATACGTAGATGTAGAGTTCTAATGTTCTGATTTTTGTGTTTTTTTTGTTTTTTTTTTGTTTTTGTTTTTGTATGAACTTAATAGTCTAACCATAGTGTTTAGTAATGGCTTTTGTAATTTCACAATTCTCTCAGATTGTATCATCCAAATACAAAGGGCTTCTTGATTCTTTTGAATTATGGTATGGTATTTTATAATGTGGATGTGCAGAATAATTTTCTCTAACCCTTACTAACAGGGATTTAGATTGCTTATAACTTCTTTGACATTAAAAATAATTCCAAATACAGCATTGTTGAGTTTGTATTTTTGTGCACACGCGACTGTAATTCTCAAGGACATATAGCTAGTATTGAAATTCTTGGGTCAAAGAGCATTAGATTTTGATAGAGATGCCTAAAATTTCCTTTACAAGTAGTGTTTCCATTTATACGTATATCAAGAATATACAAGAATTGCTCTTTCTTCACACCTTTGCCAACACTGGATATGTTTTTTTTTTTTTTAATATTGTCAATTTGGGCAAGTAATGGTATCTCAGAATTGTTTTAATTTATTAAACATGAGTTTTAAATTTTAATTTAAGATTCTTTGCCCTTGTAGCTGTAGTTTGGAAATTTTTATTAAACCTTATTAGAACAGGATGTGAGCATAAAGTGGTTGATGAGGAAGATAGAATGTTCTTTATAACACTAGTCTCCTATGAAAGATCAAATTACTTCACACTCTAACATGGGGGTCTTAGACTTAGTAAGGGTGAGCTATCCCAGCCCCCTCTTTGAGAGGAACCAGACCTGGGCACCAAACAAAGTGATGGAAAGAGTTTTCTAATATTTGGTTTGATGGAAGAAGGATTTACACCTGTCTGGCCTACTCTCCAAATCCCTGTTAACTCTAAATCTGCCCAGCTAGTTTGAACAGAGGTAGAGTATACAGAGAACTTCCCCCAAAGACATAAGCACGATCTGCCAGACAGTCTGCATACAGAGAAGCTGAGCCAAGATTTCCCTGGCAAATAAGCTTTACACAAAATTGAAGGTGGCTTGCCAATGTGAAACAGCCCAGCTACCCCATATGATTGGAGCATGGTTGTAGCATGCATAAGGGAAGTGTGGCAAAAAATGTGAGGCATAAGACAAGATGTGGATTGCATTACCCCACGCCAATCCTGCATCTTCATGCCTTGTATAGATGTTTAATATTTTTTTATGTTTTACTTTTCTCTGGGAGGAACAAAAAGCCATGGTTCTAATCCCTGGAATGCACCTAGTTTGATAAAGAGATACAGTCCTTGCTTTTAAAGTCTCTGAAAGCAATTAAGAAAATGGGTTTTGTCTAATTAAAATTTATAATACAATTGATGAGATTAAACATCTTCACATAAAATTTCTCAAAACTCTTCAGAAACTCTGTATAATGAATTTTGTATAAGCACATTCATTACAGAAGGGAGCAATAAGAGTAGTTAATTTGGACACAGCTCTAAGAGGTTAAGTTTAGCATTTAGGAGTCCACAAAGTTGGCTTCCTTCCATTATTTTCATTTACTGTCCCATTGATGCTTATCCGCAGGTATGCCTTCACAGTGGTCAAATGTGAGAAGTCAGCCAATCCCCCCAAACTGAGTTGGCTTCCCAAATCATCACTTCAGAGAGAAGGACCTGGTCCTATTCAGCAGTGATAGCTTTTGACTTGGACTATTTCTCTCCCATGCCTGTGGCAGATCTCCTTATATGTGAAGTTTAACTTAATTCAACATTTTTATTAAGAAGCTCTTCAGTGTCAGGAGCTGTGTTAGGTGCTAGAAGACGACAATGACAAAAACATAACTTCTAACTAACAATTTAAGGAATGTTAGAACAAACAACTAGTTGCAGATGGTGCAATGGATTCTAAAGGGGGACTTAAATAAAGACTGGCAGAACATGTGGGGGGTGGTATTTATTTTGTACATGTGAATTCAAGCACCTTATGAGAGATCTAGCAAATGGTGTCATTAGTTAGACAGATCTAGAAATTAGAAAATAAAATGAGATGATGATGGAAATTTGAGAATCATTAACATGTGGGTTTATTTGAAACTTTGGGAAGAACACCCCAAGGAAAGAAGTATAATGGTGAAGAATAACTGCATGAAAAACACCCAGTTTTGGGGGGCCTCCCTGGTGGTGCAGGAGTTAAAGACTCAGCACTGCCAAGTTATTGCCAGCCACTGCAGCACAAGTTCGATCCTTTGCAAAGGAGTTAACCCACTCGGCACCTCTCCTGTCTTGCCGGTGGTCCCTTCAGCAGTGTATTTCTGTAGATCTGCCTGTTCTGCTCCTACTCTTTCTCTGACGAGTCCTCTTTCCGCCTGCATCTCTGGCCTGGACTCCAGTTCTTGTATACATAAATAAAAAAAATAAATCCTTTTAAAAAAAGGAAAAAGAAAAACACTCAGTTTTGAAAAAGTGGACCAAAGCAAAGCTAATGAAAAACTTTTATCAAAATATAAGAAGGGCACCTCCCCTGCTGGTGCAGGCATTTGAGCGCCGCGCTGTGCACTGTCTGCAGCCTCTGCAGCACTGGTTCGATTCCCGTCCAGCAGGCAAGGGTCCCACATGGTGCAGCAGACCTCTCCTGTAGCGCCTGCTGCTCCCCTCAGCAGTTTATTTCGTCAGTCTGCCTGTTCTGCTCTCCACTCTGTCTCTGGTGAATCCTCTCACCCTCCCTCACTCTGGCCTGTACCCTGGTTCTTGTATAAATAAATAAATATTTAAATATATATATATATATATATATATATATAAAAGAAGGGATGCTCATGCAGTATAGGCTAAAAGTGATCAGATTCACCTACCCACCAGAATAAAACTATCCTACTGCCAACAAAACAGAAATACGTTATTTAACAATAGTTTTCAAGATACTTGACATCAAGTTACAAAGGATTATGATCCATGTGGGACAGGAAAAATATGAAGTAAGTTCTAAAATCACTACAGCTTACTGCCTTGGGAAAGTTTCTAGGCTGCACCTCAGAAGAAGAAATTCTGACTGTGCCTGCTGGAATCCATGAGTTGAAAAGATGGACTGAAGAGTCAGAGACTAAGGCAGTTAGGGTTCATGAGACAGAATATTGGAGAGAGAGAATTGCACAAAATGAAAACTTTAGAGAGCTGAGGATAGTGCCCTCAAGTATTTATATGAATATGATGTGTATGTATGTGAGTAAATTACTCAACACTAAGGAAAGAATCATGTGAAATTAATAAACACCCTGTGGGGCTTATATATATATACAGGGCCAAGATTAGTGCTTTTCTCACCAACTAGAGTAGAAAATATAATTAATTTGATCTCAAGGAGAGTAGTCAAAAGGGTTTTACTTTAGTAGTATGTTTAAAATTAACCTTAAAAGACTTATAACCAAGAACAAAAAGGATTAACTTTCTCCAAGTGGTTTAACAGTGTTACAGAAAGGAACTCAAGTATATTTATAGAATACAGAATATTTATAGAATACAAAAATATCTAATAGCAATAATGTAAAACTGACAATGTCTTATATTAACCCAAATCACCAGCCAATCATTTTAGATTGCCTTAGAAATGAAATAGATAACATTAGTGTACAAGGACATTAGAACTTTGTTATAATTGTATCCCATGTGTTCACAAATACAGAAAAAGATAGAACACATTATTGAGTCATGGAGGTTAAAAAAAGAGTAAACTCAAACTTTTAGGCATTAAAACTATGATTTGTTAAAAATGAAAGCTATATGCTAGTAGGAATTGATGCCAGAGTAAGCATCACAGAAGAAAATGCTGGTGAACTTGAAAAAAAGCAAAAGAAACTATCCAAAATGAAGCACAAGAAAAAATTTTAATAAAAAGAATATCAGGGCCTCCCTGGTGGTGCAATGGTTAAGACGCAACCTGAGAAGCTATCCTCAAGCCACTGTAACACGAGTTCGATCTCTGGCCAGGGAGCAACCCACATGGCGCAGCAGACCTCTCCTTACTGGCCTGCTGCTCCCCTCAGTTGTATTTCAGTCAGTATGCCTGTTCTGCTCCCTAGTCTGTCTCTGGTGAATCTTCTCACCCCACACACCTCAGGCCTATACCCTAGGTCTTGTATGCATAAATAAATAAATCTTTAAAAAATTAAAAAGAATAAAAATAAAAAGAATATCAATAAACTGTAGAACATACATGTATTTCAAGTCAGTAAAAAAGGAGGGGGATTTTTTTAATAGAAAAAATTAATTAATTAATTGATTGATTAATTCTATTATTAATAGAATAATGTAGAATATTTTCCAGTTTTGAAGAAAACCATAAACCCACAGATAATAAGCCTTAATGAACCCCAAAAGCAAATGTGGAAAACTACATCATGTTACACTATCATAAAATTGCTCAAAACTAATGATAAAATACTAAAAGTAGCTAGGGATAGATAAGCATACTGTGAACTGAGAAACAAAATATGGGTGACAACAGTTTGTCACTAGAGATAATATAGAATTGGAGCTTCTCGATGTACTTAAAAAAATTAAACCCATAATGATGTACTATTAAATTCATATTAGAAGGATTAAAATTAGACTTAGACTAACTAAGCTTTACCAAATGTTGGTAAGGATGTAGAGAAACTGGAACTCTCACACACCCCTGTTGGGAAAAGTAAAGTGCTACAATTGCTTCAGAAACATGTTTGGTATGTTCTTAAATGCCAAACATGTACCAGCATATTATTCATACATTCCATTCCTTCATTTTTACCCAAGAGAAAAGGAAGCATGTGGACATGAGTGTCTATAAACAGTTTTATTTGTAGAAGCTCAAAACTGGATGTAAGCCTAAAGAAGTTGAATGGATAAACAAATTGTGATATATGCACACATAAAGAAATACAATTTAGCAATGAATGAGTAAGTTGATGCAGGTTAAAAATATGAATAGATTTCAGAATTATTATGCTGAGTAAAGGAAGCCAGACCAAAAAAAAAAAATACTTTCTTTGTGTTCATTTATTTAGAACTCCTGAAAATGTAAATTAATCTATAATGATAGAAAACAGATCGGTAGTTGCTGGGGATGGGGGATTAGGAGGGAGTGAAGGCAGGATTTACATTGGGGCAATGAGAAACATTTGTGGGTGATGGCTGTGTTTACTGTTGTTTGTGGCGATAGTTTCATCATTGTACATGCATTAAAACTAATCAGATTATAAATGGGTAGTGTATTAATTCTGTATAGTTTGTTGTATATCAATCAAACTTTATTTTTTTTTTATTAGAGGCATGCTTTATTTATTTATTTTATTTGTTTGTTTGTTTTGTTTATACATGCACTGGGTACAGTCAGAAGCATGGGAGGGTGAGAGAATTCACCAGAGCCAGAGCGGGGAGCAGAGCAGGCAGAAGGACCGAAGTACACTGCTGAGGGGAGCAGCGGGCGGCAGGAGAGGTCTGCGCGCCATGTGGGACCCTCCTCCGGTGGCCGGGGAGCAGCCGGGGATCGAACCGGCGCTGCAGAGGCTGCGCGCAGCTTCGTAACCCAGCACTCAACCGCTGCGCCACCGGGGAGGCCCTCAATCAAACTTTAATAGAGTATCTCTTAAAATCTTTCTGGAGTGCCATAGATGAAATTCTTGTTCCAAGTAGAAGGTTGAAAGATGAAATCTTGAAGGGGCATTACAATTCTACATGTCCCACTGTCTTACCACCATCAGAAATCAAAAAACTATTCAAGTTATCTTTACCTTGATGTCTGAAATGACTTCAAAAAATAATGAAATCAGTATTCCAACTTAGATAAGGCTTAAAGTGTGCAGGGATAATTCGTGATCTATCACATATTTGTTAACACGCATCGTGCCTTCTTTTTAGTTTTTTTATTTTTAAAATATTTTTGTGCCTTCTTTTTATATGTGATAAAGTTAACCTGAGATGGTGTGAAATAGTGAGTAAGGGAGTATGTACTGCAAAAAGACTCCCATCTTTGCCACTAACTGGCTATGGGACTTCAGGCAAAGCATTTGTTCTCTCTGCTCCTTTATTCAGCATTAAAATAGAAGAGTTGGATTACATGGTCTTTAATGCTTTGGGGAACATCAAGATTAGATCTTTGGCATGCCCTACCATCACACACTGGTTTGTAACACTATTTCTAACAACATGGAACCCTAATTTCACCATCCTTTTCAATGATGCCACATTCAGGTGGATTTACTGTTTTCTATAGCCACCACTTGGAGTATGGCAGTGCATTGCAGTGCAGATTAGCACATTAAGGGCTTTTCCTCTTCAGTATTCTGCAGAGAAAAAACAATGAATTTAATTTGTTTCTGCTCTATTACCAAGTTTTGACCATAGAATCAAGTGTTTCAACACCCAATAAATATCTCATGATTCAGGTAATGTTGGTATTACAGATGGTCTTCTGGAGAGCAAAATTTAATGGGGAGATGGGGAGAGGGTGCTATTGGAGGACTGCTGTGCCAACCCCCTGGGGCCAGGAAATGGAGAAGTTGAAAGGGATGTGCATGTGACCGATAACATGGAAAGGGTTAGCTGGAGGGTGACAAAATGAGTAGACATTTTGGAGTATGCTTTGGTGAGAGGAGGAGCAAGAGACTTCCTTTGGGATGTATATTCTGAGACCTTCAGAATTACCCTTATTTCCTCCCTTGCCATCCCCAGCTCCATGTGGCTCCACTGCAAAATAGGTTCTACACAATTATCAGTCTGCATGTTCCGCTTGGCTTTGCATTTCTCTAATTGGATTATTAACAGATGGGAGTCTTTCTATTGCCTTGGCTCAGTATTTTCTATTATGTACAGAAGATGGGATTTGGTGGGAGGGAGGTACAGTGGATACAAAGTTCCTGTGAGACTGGATCTTTCCATTTCCCACAGACCTTCAGGGCCCAGCAATTCAGATAGTTCACGGAGTTAGGTCTCATCCACTGAAAGTTGATCATTTTCATCAACAAAACTAGCTTTGTTACTCTGTGTGTGTGTGTGTATGTGTGTGTATGTGTGTATGTGTGTGTGTTTGTGTGGAGAGAGAAATAGAGAGAGAGAATAAGAGTAGACAACTTTTACTGCCTGTGATAACCATTATTTTGATAGCATCTTCCATTTGTCATTTTATGTATATATGCATCCATATTTGCATAAATGGGATCATAATGTATGGTAGGTAGTCTTTGAAGATGCCCATATTCTAATACCAAACCTAGGAATATGTTACAATACATGGCAAAAGAAATGAATGTAGCAGAAATAAATATGTTAATCGGCTTACCTTGAAACACAGAGATTATCTTGGATTATCCAAGTGGATCCAGTATAGTCATGAAGGTCCTTCAATGTGGAAGTCAGAGGCAGAAGAGTCACTGTCAAGGTGAAGTGATATCAAAAGACCCAACCATTCATGACTGGCTTCGAATGGAAAAAGAAGTCACCAGCCAAGGAATGTGAGTGGCCTCTAGAAACAGGAAAACCAACATAACACTAATAACGCTTTAAATACTATTATTATGAAGAATACTTTCCTGCCAAGTCCTTCACATTTTTGTCTCCACTTCCCTACCTCAGTCAAGCAATTTTAATGGCCTGACATGTATCTTTTCATACAGTTTCATGAGACTCTAATCTCACACACACAGTGATCATTGATTTTGAAATTATTTTATAAAAACAGAAGCACAATTCCCATTGAAGATACTTAAATTTTTCAAATTATTTTCACAACTAAGTGGGGCTACAGTCAGCATAACTGGGGCAGCCATTAGCCTGCCTTCCAAGAATTTTCTTGGTGGTCAGAAAGCAGAAGTAAGCAATGCAGAGGGCCTGACCTGTTGTGACAGTGAGCTCTTGGATCCAGTTTTGCTATATGTATGTGAGAGCCACTTCTGGACTTATCAACTGTGTAGGTCAACAAATTCCCTTTGTGTCTGAGTCATTTTGAATTGAATCATGTGTGTATGTATATGTGTGTATGTGGTAACTTAGCAACACATTGTGATAACTGAGATATAAACTCTGAGAGTCTGTTCCTCCTTGACTACTATAATATTACAAGGTTTTGGAGGCTTGATACCTTATCAACTCTTTCCTCTACTCCATCATATTTCAAACCCTGACCACTTTAGACAAAAAACAAAACCCAGTGAAGCAACCTCATTTACAGAAAACCCAAGCAGGCAAGTGAGCAGTTTATTGGCTTGTGAAACCAGAGAATGAAGAACCAAGAAACACCACAAAAAGTAATCCTCTCAGCTTAATTATCTTTCCATTTTCTCTGCGCAGTTCTCTTCAGTGAGTTGGAACAGTGGCTGCAGGCAGTGCTTGGCTCATGTCCTCAGAGTATTGCAATCAAATAAGAGGGAACATTTCTCATTCCCAGGGCAGGTTTGGAAAATACACGAAAAGGATACTGAGTGGCTTGGGTCATGTACTCACCTCTTGGACTAACCCCTTGCACAGGGGAGAAGTTATGATTTTTTCAGCTTGGTGACTGACCTCCACCCCCCACCCCCTCCATGTCCATGGATGGGGTCAAGATCTGCTTCCACATGATGTCCTAGCACAGACACGTCCACAGAAGATTATCTACAGGCAATTTACAGGCAAATGGAGACAAAGAAACCTAAGAAATATAAATCAAAAAACTCTCAGACTTTCAGAGTCTTTAACTCTTAAGTCTCTGCAGTTTCTTGCTAACACGTGAATAAAATTTAGGATAAAGTGAGGTACTTATGCACCAGTAGGTGAGGAAAAACAAGATGCAAACTAAGAAGTGTGAAGTATATAATGTGTCTTATACATTGAACTCCTGAAAAGACAGGTTGAGGGCAGACACTAATACTGAAGACCACTCTTTCACTAGGAAATACTCCTCCATACTACTCTGGTGATTTCCAGAGGTCACAGCCCCACCTCTGGGTAGAAATATCTTGCAGGTGCTCATGTTTGTGGTGCTCTCCCGGGATGCTGGTTCCGGCTATTGTGTTTTCTGTCCCTCCCAGCTGGATGAATCCTAGTCTTCGCCTGGCATAAACTGGATGGCATTTTAAGTCAAGCTGTCTCTTGGAAGCTGAAACCATTGTGAGAGGCTGGGGTGGGATGGCGGGACAACTGGTGTTCAGCTGAGTGGGAGAATGAGGAGCAGCTTGCCAGCTGCTGAAGAGAGTGTTTGCAGAGTATGTGAAAGATAGAAGAAAAGTTGTGAAAATGGTGTGTATGTATGTGTATATAAAAATGTGTGTGTTTAGGTGTGGCCATAGATCATTTAATTTATGTATTCAATACTTTAATCTTTAGTAAGAGACTCATCTGTCTTCTCAATGTTTCTAGAACCCATGTGGTTTTCCTTGAGACCTTTCTCCCATCCAAGCCCAGAGGACAGACTAATGGCCTGGAATCCCCAAATCTTCCACAGATGATATGGGACCCTACATAAACTAGAATGTAGGGCTTCTCTCTGAGGCCTCCATCAGGTCATTTAAGCTTACTGATGCTTATGTTACTTTCACATCCATAGAGGAGTTATTGCTTCTCCTCATTTATGCTCCTGAGGTGGGTATTTAAACTGTTTTGTGGGCTGGTCCCAATGAATGGCCCATCCCAGGTTCGCTTCATTTCACTTCAGTTACCAGCCCTAATGATGAGAAAAGAGACACTGGTTGTTGCACTCCTATTGTGTGCCAGTTTTTTTTTTTTTTTTTTTAAACAGAGGGGGCAGTAGAGCATAGCAGTTGGCAGCATGGACTGTATTGTCAGACTCCATGATTTCAAACTCCAGAGACTATTATAGGATCAGACTTCAAGCACCTTGACTTCAAATACTGGCCCTTCCTGCTACTAACTTGTGTCTCTTGACTGATAAGGACTTCAGATTGCTTACCTGAAAAATGGAAGTAAAAACTGGTAGCCAAACCATAGAGATATTTGGAGTAGTTAGTAAGACATAGATGGTAAAGTTAGAAAATAGCATTTGCATTAAACCCAAATAGCTACTGTTATTAACCCTTATAATCTTTTGGAGAAGGGATAATTTTTTTTATTAAATTTTTTTTTAAATTTTCTTATGTCACTATTCATTTTTATACAATATTTTATTTCTTCCCTCAGGTATTGTTCTCATAAGTCTCCCATCATCACATCACCCATGAACTGTCACCCTAGTCCCTTGTGCTCTGCTCGTCTCTTCCTGTTTTTACCCCTCAACCTCCTCCTCCCCAGCTGTGTGCCTCAGATCTATAGTTTGCCTGCAAGTTTTGTCTTTTTTTTTTCTGACCCTTTGTTTGGTTTCTGTATGATCCTCCAATAAGTGAAACCATTCAATATTTTTCTTTTTCCTTCTGACCTTTTCACTGAGCATAATCCAAGAAAGAGTAATATTACCTGCATCTTACGAAAGAGGAAACAGTGTTAGGGAACAAAATAACTGACTCTGGATCACATAGATTCTAAGGACTAGAGCCAGAATCCATACTTTTTCCTCCATTGGTGAAGCTACACCACATTAAGGGTGTGTATCCTTACAGAGTTCATGAGCATTTGAGAAGGCAAATCCCAACCTGTAAGACTGAGCAAATCCCATGATGCCTCAGAACTGAGTTCCTCATTTATATGAGGTAGATAATAACACTCTTGCATGACAGTTGCAACTAATGATTCAGCATTTTATGACCCAAACAGTTGCTTTTCTTCCCTGGAAGGACACAGGATGTGTGTGTAGCAGTGGATAGTATAGGGCAGTGATACACACTGGATAGGGTATTGGAGCTCCAGTCTGGCTCTGCCATCACTCATCTTGCAAGTGACTTGTTAATCACTGAACATCCCATTTCCTCATTGTAAAATATAGGCAATAATGTAAATCCAGGTCTTTGCATGGTTATTATGATGGTCCCAAGAAAGAATATTGGTGAAATAAAATCGAAATGGGTAGCATGCTATTAAAAACCAGGGATTTTGTTTGATGTCAGACCCTCTTTGATCACTTTTGTTTTTGAAAATTTCTAATGGCCCCTCCTTGTAATTAGCAAAGCACTGTGATAGGGTGGATTTGGTCTCCACATGCCACAGTTCAAATCTTAGCTGTACAATCTCATTTCTTCTTTGGACTTACATTTCCTTCTCTGTTTAACTGCCCCACTGAGGATCAGGCGAGATTACAGATGTGAAAGATGCTTACAAACTGTGTGATATCTTACACACTTAGCTCCAAATGGGGAGTGATCCTATGAATTTCCATTATGTGAACAAGAGACCTCTGGTTTTCTTCTTATCCTGAGAACTTTACCATCCCTGCCCCATTCCCTAATCATTCTGCCTCTCTGTCACTTCCATCTCCAGCTCAGAGATGGCACACCATTCCTTCAGTCTTGTTTTACCTTGGCATATTGACTACTGTCTTTCAGACCAACCTGATAGCTGGTGTTCTCAGATTATCAGATGCTTAGCCAGGGACCACCAAGGTGAACAAAGCAAGAAAAAATTGGCCTAATGGTAGCTTCATTCCCAGGCTATAGGAGTAGGAATTTCTGCCAAGGGATGATGGCCAAACTATTTAATAATCTGTAAAACAGGAAGACCAGGCAAGATTCCTCAGAATCAGAGCAGGTCCTGGAAGCTCCCTGCACTATCAGACTATAGCACTTTGGTTGCTGATGTGATGTGGAGACTTTGGTCATAGGAGGTGACCAAGCACATGATAAGATGATATCATTCAGGAGACTTGGAGCAAACGGGTATTAGCCAATAGGTTTGTATATCTTTCAGTATTTTCAGGTTTTAACTACTTCAGTACCTGCTTAGCTGAGACTATCAGATGAGTATCAGGCTTGCTTCTTCCCCAAGAAATACAAACATTGACCTCATCTTTAGCATCTCCAGAGTTAGGCAGTGTGCTTGGATCAACCTCCTCCTCCTCTTTTACTTTCTTCTCCTCTTTTACTTTTCCCTCCTCTCGCCTCCATTTTTATCTCCATTTTTCTCTCTATCCTTCCCCTTTTCCCTCTTCAGTTTGCTACTTTAACACAAGATGAAGGAAAAACCAAAACATAATGAAAACAAAAATTCCTGCAAATTTGGAGCCCAGACTTTAGCCCCTTCTTTGCAAGTCATTATTTTGAGCCAATTTAATTCTTTCTTTAGCCTTAACAAAAAATTGTGTTTATAAATCTGCCACAGGGTTAAGTAAACAATTGATTCAAACAGGAACAAGACCCCTCCTTTTCTCCTCCAGTCTTCCTTTCAGAGCAAGACTTGAAGGCTTACTTTCTAGAGAGGGATTTGTAACTGTCACAAAGAATAATGGGAGACCCAAAGAGATGATTAATTAGGTCTGGTGTCAAGGCCAGCATGCAATAAAGTACATTCATGGAAAAAAATCAAATACATTTAAATAAATAAAAGTTGGTCTTAAAACTGTTTTGGTAACACAAGCAGTGCTGTGTTTGTTGTTTTCTAAGACAAGAGGATTCAATCTGAGATCTTCAAGAAGTTCTGTGAGTGTGGCACCTAATCTGCCTGTTTCCTACTGTGCCACTTACTTGCTGTGCAAACTAGGGCAAATAATCTCTGTTCTTGAGTTTTCTCAACTGTAAAATATGAAAAAGGAAATTGTTTCTATCTAAGAATTAGTGTGAGTATTAAAGGAGATCATTCTCAAATGAGTGCTTTAAGCATAGACAGACAGGTAGTGACTGCTCAAGAAATGTTTATGTTGGTCAAGTTTCTCCAGGAAAACAGAATTGTCTTATGTGATTATTATTTTTTAAAAGATTTATTTATTTATGCATACAAGAGCTGGGGTGCAGGCCAGAGATGTAGGAGATGAGAGGATTCACCAGAGATAGAGTGAGTAGCAGATCGGGCAGATCTAATGAAATACACTGCTGAGGGGAGCAGCGGGCGAGACAGGAGAGGCTGCACCAGGTGGGTTAGCTCCCTGGCAGGGGATTAAACTCGTACTGCAGTGGCTGCACATTGCTTCATAGTGTTGCTTCTTAACCGCTTGCATCACCAGGGAGGCCCCTTATGTGATTATTATAGCTGAGAAATCCCATCATCTACCATTTGCAAGTCGAAGACACAGAAAAGCTGGTGGGATAATTCCAGACTGAATCTGAAGCCTGAAAACCAGGGGGGTTTATGTTGTAAATCCCAGTCCAACGGAAGAAGACAGATGTCCTTCCTAGTTCAAGTAAGCCCGCCCGCAGGAAGAAAAAAAAGGACAAATTCTTTCTTCCACCTTTTGTTCTATTTAGGCCATCAACATATTGGATGATACCCACAAACAATGGAGAGGGTAATATACCTATACAAATGCTAATCTCATCCAGAAACACCCTCCCAGGCATACCTACAAATATGTCTGAGGAGCCTTTGGCACAACAACTTGACATAACATTAACCATCACATGTTCATTATATTTATGTGCTCTAATTCCTTACTGTGGTAGAAACAGTGTTATGTATTCATCAAAGCCCTATTTCCTTTTTTCTTGAGCACATATCCAACTTTTTATACAGTTTTGTTCAGACTTGAAAGTGAGTTCTGCCAGTGGAAAGTGAGTTTAAGTGATGTGACTCCTCCAGATCAGGGTAGGTAAGAGGTTAGTTGAGGATGAATACCCTTCTCAGTGCTCCAGAACCTGAGGCAACTGTGTGAAAGGGGCCGGGGCCTCTGTGTAACTTCTGGGGAGCAGATCACCCTCCATCTCCATTCTCCATTTTTTTTTTAAAAACTTTGTTTCAAATATCTATCTAACTATCTATCTATCTATCTATCTATCTATCTATCTATCTATCTATCGACAAAGTGGGGTATAGGCCAGAGGTGAGTGTGGGGGGCGATGTGGTGAGAGGCTTTACCAGAGACAGAATGGGGAGCAGAACTGGCAAATTTACTGAAATACACTGCTGAGGGGAGCAGTGTGTGAGACAGGAGAGGTCTGCTGAGTCATATCTGGGTTAGCTCCCTGGCCAGGCATGGAACTCAGGCCGCAGCAGTGATAGTGCTGAGACTTAACCCCTAGGCCACCAGGGAGGCCCTCCATTCTGTTTTGAACTGTGACACAAGTAAGAAATATGCCTTTATCCTAGCAATGAATAATCTGTTATCTTTCCCTTTACCAGAACTATACACAGGATTTAAAAATAGAAATGTAAAACATGCAAACACATTTTAAGCACCATTTCCTATGAAAATCAAGTTTATAAAAATTTGCTGCCTGCAAGAGACCTATAAGGATTCTGTTTGAAATTCCATGGACTATTTCATCTCTGTTTAATCTCTGTTGGATAATAAATACTTTCTTAAGTAGAAAAACTATGACTTTATTGTACTTTCCATTGAGATTTGGGGAGTTGTTTGTTATAGTCATTATTATACCTTGACTTATACAAAGTGAGTGAGTTACTTTGCTTAAAAGTTCATGTAGGAAAAAAGTGATCAGGGCTCTGTTTTTCTTTTATTTCCCAAGGAATGGACTTGGATTTAGGTAAATGCAAGGCTCCTCTCTAATGGACATTGACAGTGGCTCAGCTCTGGCTCTTCCTAGATGGCGAACAAATAACTGCTTTGGATCTCAACTCTGACACTTTCCAATTGTATGACCTTGGATAAATTTCCTAACCTCCCTCACTACATTTCCTTATCTTAAAAATTAGGTGAATACAATATTTAAAGTCCACATGCCTTTGATCTAGAAATTATACTTTCCGTAATCCGTACTCTGGAAATACTCCACACATGTCTAGTGACATATACACAAATGTCTAGTGACATTTTGCACAATTGTGTGAAATAGCCTGAAGTTAGGTCCTTTAATTAGTGAAAGCTAAATAAATCATAGTGTATCTATATTGTAGAATCCCTAAAACTTAAAAAGAAGACAATGAGATATTACTGGGGAATAATGTCAGACATTATTAAAGGTGGAAGCAAATGCACAATATAAAATACTATGATCCATTTATGTTCTTTAATGGATATATGCATGTGTGTGTTTAAAATGTTTTAAAAAACAGAGAAAAAGTTCTTGAAAAATGTAGAAAACCAGTAATAGATCTACAAAAAATATTCCAGTAGGTAACTTTGAGAGTTACAGTGCATATTTTGAGATGGGGAGAATAATTGAGTTAGATAAGAAAATAGAGAAACAGTCATTTTCACTCTAAAATTTCTAAGTTTAAACTTTTTTTAAAAAATGAAACTTAGTTTCTTATACTAAGAAATAAAAAGAGAAAAGGTAAATATCTCACAGTTGTTGTAAATTTATGTTGCACTATTATAAATGAATGTTTTGGGCACGTGGTTGAGTTGTTTGATTCTTCTTGGGGATCCAAACCTACAGTGGTTAGCAACAAAGGTTGCTTATGAACTCTTCTCAGGTGGACAGTTCTCTTTTGTCTGTTCTCTTCTCTAATTCCGCCGTAGTGCATCCTTTTCACTTGGGAGGCTCTCTCTCTATGCTCAGAAGTCAAATAGTGTCACTTCCACTGATTTTTTATTCATCAAGTTAGTCACAATGTCTTGCCTGTTTTCAAGAGGGGAGAAAACAGATTCTACCTCTTGGTGGGGAGAGATGAGTTCTGGAAGAGCATGTGGGAATGAAAATGTGACTATAGTCAGTTTTGGAAATTATGGCCTACTCCAGTTTGTAAGATCTGCAGTTCTTGAGTTGGGAAAGATCTTCGCATATTTTCAACTTGGGGATTGACAGCTAATGGAGCTGATCTTAAGCCTATTGAGTTGATGGTTTCAGTTTTTGAGCTATGATGAGCGCTGAGGGTGGCCATATCAAAGTGTTTATTTCTGGCAAGAAAGTGACCTACAGCAGACCATCTCTTCAGATGTTCCCTGCCTGGCTCCAGGCTTCAAACCTTCTAAAACAAAGTTTGTACTTGAAAGTTAAATGATTCACTTCCATAAATCTTCTCTCTTTTCTATGAAGGGTATCTGATCCCTTCCAACTTCCAACATTTGGGTCCCAGGATCCTACCAAGTTGATGGCATGGACTAGCACGCTTCCCCAGGACTCTTGTGGACAGGAACTCAAACTAGGTAACTGAACTTACACTCCAAGATAGAAGAACAGACTTTCTTCTCACAGGGGAGCTTCTTGTAAGGAATCTTTCTCTATGCCCATATAGATGTTCAGATGTCTACCCAAAATCAATCCCACATAAATACTGTAACCTAATGAAGGTGATGACATACCCTCTTTTTCTCTGCTAAAAAAGTGAAGGGTTTTGCCCTAGAGGCCAGTTGATGTATTTTACTATCTTTGGTACTCAGGCTACCAGAGATTAGAAACTAAAATAAACTTACAGATTGGAATGAGATGTTTCACTCTCTCTTTCCTGTCATTAAACCAGAGCTTCCTCTGGTTTCAC
Organism: Talpa europaea; assembly: GCF_964194135.1. Taxonomy (NCBI): domain Eukaryota; kingdom Metazoa; phylum Chordata; class Mammalia; order Eulipotyphla; family Talpidae; genus Talpa; species Talpa europaea. The sequence goes on from NC_140076.1 coordinate 37,076,567, forward strand.
TCTGTCTGAAGGGAAGTCAGAAAAATTTAATGTAGTCATAATTATGGTGGTGGTGGCAGATCATGGGGGTGATTTGGGATGGGGAGGAAGTTCTCCTCTTCCTGCTGTTGTATGTCTTGTCTAGAATATTGGGTTGTGGCTTCCTGTCTTTAATCTATTGATATAGTCACTGTTCAACTGAAGAGTAATTGCTACACAAGGGAAAATTTTCCAAGATGAGGACAGGGCTGCAATATGGCAGAAAGTATGAGGCCTCTAAAGCCTTGTCTTGGAGCTTTGCACTCTCACTTTCACTCTATTCTATTTCCCAAGCAATTTTCATTGCTAAACCTAGAGTCAAGAGCAAGGAAACACATTCCTTTCACAGTGAGGGTATGTCATGGGTGTCGATAGAGTGAGGGGTGAATAATGGAGACCAACATTTTAGCTGATCACAGTTCCCACTTTTTTTTCCCTCTTATAGTTCATTTTTTGGAGAAACTGACACATTTACCTTATGAATTCCCACATTTGGGATCTTTCTGATGACATATTCATACTATCATTTGACATGTTTCTCTGTTCTGTGTGTTTGCTATAAATGGGTAGTGAAATCTGGAGGCATGATCAGGCTTGACCCTTGTTACAAGGATCTTTTTTTAGGTTGTGGTGGGTTCTTTCATCATGAGGAATGTAATGTCCCATTATTTCTCTTGTTGTAGTGTTAATGGCCATTGTTGATCTTTGCATAGTTCCATTAGAGGTTTGCAAAAAAAAAAAAAAATCATTTCTTCAGTTATTACTAAGAACTCTCCATAAAGAACAAGAAAAGCTCTTCAAGAAATATTTCCAGGGCCTCCCCTGATGGCGCAGCTATTGCATGCTGGGTGTGAAGCTGCCCGCAGCTTCTGCAGCGCCGGTTCATTCCCCGGCAGCTGGCGAGGGTCCCACATGGTGCGCAGACCTCTCCTGCCGTCCGCTGCTCCCCTCAGCAGTGTACTTCGGTCCTTCTGCCTGCTCTGCTCCCCGCTCTGGCTGTGGTGAATTCTCTCACCCTCCCGTGCTTTTGACTGTACCCAGTGCTTGTATAAAATAAATAAATCTTTAAAAAAAAAAAAAAGAAATATTTCCCCTCATGTTTCATTTCATATTTTTCATCTGAGGTTCAATTTCTATTGGAATGCATGATAAATGTTTCTTTCCTTCATTTACATTTCCAGGGTAATGCATTGGTTTCCAAGCAAGATCCAAAGATAACATTGATTATTGTTTTTAGCATCTTTGTGAACCCATGGATTTTTAATATTCTTGAGGTGTTTTGATTCTTTAACCATCAATATTCAAATTGCATCACTTTAGTCAATGGAAGCCCATTTCAGTTGATTCTTGGCTTCTGAATTGACTTCAGTGTTTGGCAGTGCCTTTGCTTGGAGTCACAGGGCACTCCAGGATCATCTTGCCTATATATAATTTTTCTTCTGCCTATATAATTTTTCTGCATATATAATTTTTGTTGTTATTCTGAAGATTCCCAGAGAATTCAGATGCATTTGGGTGCTAAATTGAAGCGAAATGTGAGTCTCTTTGGAATAGGGCCATGCTAATATGTCAAGACATAAACAGAGGGATTCAAAAGAATAAATGGGCATTTACAATGGGTAACTTTGTATTAGCTGACTGGGTTATAAGAAGAAAGTGGGAGGTCATACTGAGCACAGTCTCGGAGTTTTGGGACTCCGATCTTCCTATTTACTCCTTTATTGATTTGATTCACCACAGATCCATGACCCAGTGTTGTTTAAGAGCTTTTGGCCAAGCCAATAATTTGTGTAATAGTAATTACTGAAAAATAAGTAGTAATTACTGAGCATAATGGATTCATCACAGGGCAAGCCTGTCTCTGGACAATAAGACAGCCTTTAGACCCTGAGGTGCAGCTTCATTTTGGAGCGATCTGCCTGCTTCTTCAGAGAACACTTTACAGATCAGCCCTTCAGTTTTGGATTTTGAGCAGCTGGTAGCAATTTTCCTGCACTAAATGACTGCTAATTATCCTATACACCACACTTAATTCATGTCTTGTTGGCTAAGTTTCAAGTTCACCTATTCATTTTAATTACTCCTTACCCTCATCCTTTGTTTGCCACCCCCTCTCTCTTAAACCACCCTTCAATTCCAGTGCCACAATACAGGAGGTTAGATCCAATTGAACAGAAGTTTAATAGCACTAGATGGTGTCAGTGAATCTGGGAATATATGCCATCTACTGATGAGAAAATAAAAGTTTCAAGGAGAAATTTTTATCTCAGTATCATGATGAGCTGAAAGCATCACAATCTAGAGCTTCATACTCTGAGAACTAGAACTGATGTGTACACTATCAGACTGTGTGCTTTTGACTATGTCATTTGATTTAATATCCCAGCATCAGTTTTTCATCTCTTGATTGGGAATTATAGTTCTTGTCTTATTCACCTCACAGATTAAAGTGGGGTAATCTCTACTAATGCAATTAATAACCTGTGAAGTCTTACTTAGTATTAATGTTGACAATTTAAATTTTATGAAATATTATTACATCCTCATAGTAAATGGTAAGAAGAAACTCAGGCATGTGAATAATAATCTGTCATTTTTTTAAAGATTGTCTTCATAAAGACATTATTATGGGTCTTTATAAAAATCATGAGATGCTTTAGGCAACTGGAGTTATCTTTGTGAAGGGTTGAGTTGTGTCCTCCCAAAAGATACTTTGAAATCCTAAACCTGAGCATCCCAGAATGTGAATTTATTTAGAAGTAGAGTTGTTATAAATATTATTGATTAAGATGAGATGATATAGTAGATGGATTCTTAATCAATATGATTGATATCCTTATGAGAAGAGGAGAATGAAGCACATAGGGAGAAGGTCATGTAACAAAGAGGCAGAAACTGGACTGATGCAGCCGCAACCTAAGAATTTCCAGGATTGCCAATAACCACCAGAAATGAGGAAAAGGCAAGAAAAGCTTCTTTCCTATCAATTTCAGGGCGAACTATATACTCCCCTACCAATTTCGGAGGGAACATGGCTCTGCTGACACCCTTATTTTAGACTTCCAACCTCCAATACCGTGAGAAAATAAAATTCTGCTCTTTTAAATCTCATAGTTTGTTATAGGAGTTGAAGAAAACTAATGAAATCTCCATACTTCTGACCAGTATACTGAGGTTCAAAAAAGTTTGACAAATATTTCCCAAGAGTTTACTATGTGCCAGGTAGACTTCTCAGCCCTGCATGTAGAGTTCTAAACAGAACGAAGTTAAAACCATGCCCTAGGGTACATAATTTGTTAAAGACAAATTATATGACGAGACACAGGTCTCCAGCCTTCCAGATTAGCATTTCTGTTTTGTTTTATTTCAATTATATCCTTTAAGTACAGAGTGATTCTAATGCTGGCAATGTATGCAGCTTACACAACGAGTGAATGAATGTGTTTGATTTTTCATTATTCTCTATCTCCCTACTGGTGACTTTATTATTTCCCTGCAGACAAAGTACATGTATTTTCATAATCCTCTCCAGCTCTGAGGATAGGCACTCTTATTTCTTGACCCAGAATTTGGAACAAAGTAATCTGACATTAGAACAGCTGCTTATGAGGGGGCATTTCCCACCAAAGGGGAGGGAAGGGGATTTGCAGATTGCCACATTTCTGGTTGTAGAACTGAATATTTAAAACTCCATGAAGGGGGCCTCCCCGGTGGCGCAGCGGTTGAGCACCGGGTTGCGAAGCTGCCCGCAGCCTCTGCGGCGCCGGTTCGATCCCCGGCTGCTCCCCGGCCACTGGAGGAGGGTCCCACATGGCGCGCAGACCTCTCCTGCCGCCCGCTGCTCCCCTCAGCAGTGTACTTCGGTCCTTCTGCCTGCTCTGCTCCCTGCTCCCTGCTCTGGCTCTGGTGAATTCTCTCACCCTCCCGCGCTTCTGACTGTACCCAGTGCATGTATAAACAAAACAAACAAGTAAATAAATAAATAAAGCATGCCTCTATAAAAAAAAAAAAAAAACAAAACTCCATGAAGGTACAAAAGTTTGAAAATCACTGGTGGATGGACCTATGCAGAGAAGTTTGTGTGGAGTCCCTCACCTGTCTTCTAGGAATAGAGAAGAACAGAAGAGAGTGTGACCTGAGAGCCCTCTGTGGAGAGGAGAGAATAAAAGTTGGCTTCTCAGTTCCTTTGTGATAGAGCTAAGGGACTTGGTGCTTTCATCACCTTAAGGAAAAGAAAAGGTAAAATAAATGTGCACAGGAACCCTATTCCATAAATAAAACCAACCATGGCAATGCCCTTGAAAGACTTATTTCAAGACCTTCTTTCCCTCCTACCTTGACATTTTAATGGGGTCGGCTACTTAAGCTTCATTGTAATGGAAACCAGAAGACAATCTCCAAAAGTGAAAGGCTACAATGGAGGCCCAGCAGCCTTTGTGTCTAAATGTATCAGCGCTGTCCTCAGCAAATGGCAATGTTGCCTGACAGGCAATTACTGCTGTTCCTAATTGCCTCCATCAAACCCAGCTGTTTGAAATACCTTTAAAGCCCCATACCAAGCCATGCCTCAGCCAACACTGTTTTCTTGGCTTTGGTTAATGCTTTACTTTTGGCACGCTGGTTTCTATCTAGCAATCAAGTCTATCCAGATCTGTTAAACTTTCCGAAGACCCTCTCTGATCAAAGCCAGAAGACGGTCTAATTAGGTTCTGTCTTAAATAGAAGACTGGCAAAGCAAAGTGTCTCCTGTTTGGCTTGTCAGTTCAAGGGAAGAAGATGAAAACTCTCGTTAGGATTTTGCCCACAAATAGACAGATCACAGTAGAGCTGCCTGACAGTGACATTTTCCTCAGTGCAATGTAGCAATGGGTATTTGTATGAGGAACTCTGCATGCCCCTGAGGATGAATGCACTTACAGTTTTAAGTGTGAGTTCTAATACTTGATCTAGAAAGCATGGCATTTCTCTTAACCTAAAAGATTTCCAATGTGATTAAATTGGAACTCTTGATATTTCCTTCTACCAGGAACCCAGCTTTTACAGATACTTATGTAGTCACCTCTGAGGTCTTTGTGTCTCATATCCACTAATATTTTGAGTCCTTTTCTCTTTTCCCATATGTAGGGTAAAGAAAATGTCAGGCTTTTCTGCCCTTCCGCCATCAGGATAGATGATGGATCCTTGTCCTGAATGCATGCCTGATGGCGGGCACCTGGAATAGGGTGTGGGCATAGGAAGATGGGATTCAGCTGAGTTAAGACTGTGCTTTTAAGGGCGGCGTCATAGGGGGATGCCAGCAGCAGCACCAGTAGCAGCAGCAGCAGAAGTCGCAGCAGAAGCCGAGAAACAGCCAAGAAGCAGCAGAACGAACGCCAGAGAGTCCAGATAGAGTGAAGACTTGCTGGGGGCTGGGAGGCCTGCCAGCCTCCCAGCCCCCAGCCAGCACCCCTGCCTGCCATATGCCTGGTGAACCCCAAATAAAAAACCTGCAAAACTACTGAGGACTCTGACTCCTCCTTTACCCGGTCTGCATGGGATCAGAAAACCTGCACTGTGCCCAGTCCGGCCTTTACACCATAGTTACCATTGTACCTTGGTTCCCACCATCTTGTACCTGCAAGAGGAAAATAGCTATATAACTGTTCTCATTGCTTCCTCTTTTAACTCTCTCCAGTTCATTCTCCACAAGTCAGCAGCAATGTATTTTTTAAAATGTACATCCTGCAAAAGGCTACCTGTGTTATTCTATGTATATGACATTAAAGAGAAGGCAAAATTAGGGAAAATAAAACAAGGTTGTGTCTAGGGGAAGAGATTAACTGCAAAAGAGCAAAAGTGTCTTTTGAGGAACAATAGAAATGTTCCATATCTTGATTGTGACATTGGTTATTTGACTGGAGGTATTGCCCAAACTCACCAATCTACATACTTAAAAAGTGTGAATTTATTGTACGTGCATATGCCACAATATATTTGACTCCGAGTCAGGTATTTGAAAAGCTATGACATTTTCCTGAGAATCTAAAAGGCCATGTGGTGTTCAGGGCAACACATGTACCCAGGAAAAACCTGAGAAGAAAGACCTTTATCATACTTCTGACTGACCTTGAGGAACTGCACAATTAGAAAGTGAATGCTAAAGCTGAGTTGCCAACTGCCTGTTAGAGTATTGAAAGCATGCCTCAACACAGAAAACCTCTTTGTGAAGGCTGAGAGACATTTTGGTTCAAAGCATTTAAGGAAACCTCTGTGCAATCATTAGTTGAACATGAAACCAATCAACCAAAGACTTCATCAGTTCCACACCATAAAGAATATAGACTTTACAGAATTAGTCCTGGAAAGTCACTGACCAAATAGCAACAATAACAAGCTCTGGGAAAGGACTAGGGTCTGATTTCCAGATTTTTTACATATAGCATTTAAAATGTCTAGTTTTACAGACATATGAAAAAATGTTCAACATCACTTGTAATCAGGGAAATGCAAATCAAAACTACCATGAGATACCATCTCACACCAGTGAGAATGGCACATATTAAAAAAACTAGCAACAACAAATGTTGGCGAGGATGTGGAGAAAAAGGAAATCTTCTGCACTGTTGGTGGGAGTGCAAGCTGGTCCAACCACTATGGAGAGCTGTGTGGAGATTTCTGGACCTACTAAACATAGAGCTTCCATATGATCCAGCAATTCCACTCCTAGGTATTTACCCAAAGGACACAGAAACATCAATTCCAAAGAGCACCTGCACCCCTATGTTTATAGCAGCTCTGTTTACAATAGCTAAGCTTTGGAAACAACCTAAATGCCCAAAAATAGATGACTGGATCAAGAAGATGTGGTCCATATACACCATGGAATATTACTCAGCATTCAAAAAAAGATAAACACATGCAATTTGCAGCAACACGATGGCACTGGAAGGGATCATGCTCAGCGAAATAAGCCAGAAAGAAAAAGAAAAATACCAGATGGTCTCACTCATAGCAGGAATCTAGAAAACTTAAATAAGGGACCAGGAAAATGAATATAAGAAAGTGAAAATCAAAATCAACAAAAAACTATGAACCAGAGACACTTTTTGGGGGGTGGGGGGTGGGAGGGGAGGGATTGGGGTCAGAATGGGGCGTTTGCAATTGTATGGGGGAATATAAAAATAAAATTTATTATTTTAAAAAATAAATAAATAAATAAAGCACCCCCAACAAAAAAAAATAAATAAATGTCTAGTTTTAAACAACAATAACAAAAACTGTGATATTTGCAAAGAAGCAAGAAAGTATGGATTAAACACAGGAAAAAGGAAAATATAAACTGTCCGTTAGGAAACCCAGACATTAGGACTACTGGATAAATACTTTAAAATCAGGTATTGCATCTTGGAGTGAAAAGAATGGTGACAAATCAGCTCTAGCTAGCAGAAGACCACATGCTTCAATAATGTCATCTAAATCTAGGGTTAAAAATTTTCCTCCCCTGAGACCTGGCACGCAGGGAGTGCATCCGTCCTACATCGCCATTTTAGAACAGGGACATTTCTTCAGTAAAGACTGCCTGAAACCAGCAGAAGGCTCCTGGAGGAGCCAGAGGTGACCGGGGAAGTTTGCCCATGCCAGGCCCCTTCTGGCCTGCAGTCCGAGCTCAGAGGGGGAGCGGGAACCCAACACCCGGGGAAGACCCAGCGCACAGGGGAGTGTGTCCCCACATCGGCATTTTAGAACAGGGACCTTTCTTCAGTAAAGACTGCTTGAAACAGACAGATGGCTCCCAGAGGAGCCAGAGGGGAGCAGAGAAGTTCACCCAAGATGCCGGCCAGTCCCAGCAACACAGTGTCCCAATGCATATGGCAAATTAGAAAACAGACAGTAGGGAGTAGAAGAACCACACGCAACCTAGCAACTCCTCAGGTAAAAAGCACACCACAAAAAGAAAACCACCCCCCAGATTGCAACGACAGTAACTTGGAAGAACTTCTGAGCCTTCCAGAAAGAGAATTTAAAATTGCCATGATTAAAAAACTGACAGAAGTCATAAAGGAAAACAATGATAAGGGAAAAATAATCAACGATCAGAAGAATGGAATTGAGTCCCTAAAGAGGGAAGTAAAAGAAATGCAGGAGATCAAAGAATTAATGGAGGCACTAAAGAACTCTGGGAAAAGCAATGAAAGCAGAATAGATGAAATGGAAGAACGAATAAGTACTCTTGAAGACACAGAAATAAAAAGAACCAAAATAGAAAAGGAAAGAGAAGTAAGAAGGAAAAAGACTGAAGAAAGACTTCGGGAACTATCTGACTCCATGAGGAAAGGAAATATAAGAGTTATAGGAGTCCCAGAAGGAGAGGAGAGAGATGTAGGAACAGAGAAAATATTCAAGGAGATAATTGAAGAGAACTTCCCAAACATGAAGAAGGAGCTGAAAATTGATATGCAAGAAGCAAGAAGAACACCAAACTTCTACTATGAAAGGAAAAATACAGCAAGACACATAATAGTAAAGCTCCCAAGAATCCAGGACAAGGAAAAAATAATGAAATAATGACAAGAGGGAAAAAACAGATAACATTCAAAGGGAAACCAATAGAGCTGACATCAGACTTCTCCGAAGAAACACTACAGGCAAGGAGAGAGTGGAGGGACATAGTCAACAGACTCCAAGAAAACAGATGCCAACCAAGAATACTCTATCCCGTAAAGCTCTCCTTCCTCTATGAAGAAAGAATAAGGACCTTCCCAGACAAACAGAAACTCTGAATTTCATTATGATTAAACCCCCACTCCAAAAAATACTACAAGGAGTCCTAAAGCCAGAATCTCAGAGGGACGAATAACAACAAAAGAAGAACAAAAAAAAGTTATTAAAAGAATAAATAAAATCAAAGGAAACACAAACAAATGGCAAATACAGATGCTAACATATCAATATTAACTCTAAATGTAAATGAACTAAACTCTTCAATAAAAAGACACAGAGTTGCAGCCTGGATTAAGAAACAAAACCCAACCTTTTACTGTCTCCAAGAAACACATTTAGCTACAAAAGATAAAAATAGACTCAAAGTTAAAGGATGGAAAGCAATCCTACAAGCAAATGGACCAAAAAAAGAAAGCAGGAACAGCTATACTTATATCAGATAAAACAGATTTCAAACACAAAAAGATAAAAAGAGACCCCAACGGTCACTACATTATGAACAAGGGGACAATACTTCAAGAAGAAATAACACTCATTAACATATATTCACCAAACGAAGGAGCACCAAAATATATCAGACAACTATTGTCATCTCTGAAAACAGACATCAGAGAAAACACATACGTAGTGGGAGACTTCAACACACCACTATCAACAATGGATATATCAACGAGACAAAAAATAAGTAAAGACACTAGAGCTCTAAATAAGGATCTAGAGCGTTTGGGCTTAACAAACCTCTATAGAACACTAAACCCAAAAAAAAACGGAGTACACATTTTTCTCTAGTGCACACGGATTATTCTCCAGGATTGATCACATACTGCGACACAAGACAAACATCAGCAGATACACCAAGATTGAAATCATACCAACCATCTTTTCTGACAATGAAGGCATCAAACTAGAAATAAACCATAAAAAGAAGGCAAAGAACTCTCCTACCTCATGGAGATTGAAAACCACACTTTTGGAAGACCAGTGGACAAATGAGGAGATCAAAGAAGAAATTAAAAAATTCTCTGAATTGAATGACAAGGAGGACACCAATTTCCTAAATGTATGGGATGCAGCAAAAGCAGTAATAAGAGGAAAATATATAGCAAAAGAGGCTCACATCAAGAAACAAGAAAGAACTCAAAGAAACAACCTAATCTCGAAGCTCAAAGATCTAGAAAAAGAACAACAAAAAAAACCCCAAAACCAGTAGAAGAAAAGAATTAATAAAAACCAAAGCAGAAATAAATGAAATTGAAACTAAAAGAACAATCCAAAGGATCAATGAAACCAAGAGCTGGTTCTTTGAAAAAATAAATAAAATAGACAAACCCCTAGCCAGGCTCACAAAGGAAAAAAGGGAGAATGCACAAATAAACAGGATCATAAATGAAAGAGGAGAAATCACAACGGACACAGCAGAAATCAAAAGAATAATCAGTAACTACTATGAACAGTTATATGGAAACAAGTTCAACAATCTAGAGGAGATGGACAAATTCCTACAACTCTACAATCACCCAAATCTAGATAAAGAAGAAATAGAACACCTAAACAGACCAATTACAAGCAGTGAAATTGAAATGGTAATCAAAAACCTCCCCAAAAACAAAAGCCCAGGACCTGATGGATTTACAAATGAATTCTACCAAACATTCAGAGACAAATTAGTGCCTATCATTCACAAACTCTTCCAAAAAATTGAGAAGGAAGGGACAATACCAAACACATTCGATGAAGCCAACATTACACTAATACCAAAACTGAACAAGGACAACACAAAAAAGGAAAACTACAGGCCAATCTCCCTAATGAACACTGATGCAAAAATCCTCAATAAAATTTTAGCTACCAGAATCCAACAATGTATCCATAAGATAATTCACCACGACCAAGTTGGATTCATTCCAGGAATACAAGGATGGTTCAACATCTGAAAATCAATCAACGTTATCCAACACATCTACAAAAAGAAATATAAAAACCATATGATAATATCAAGAGATGCTGAGAAAGCTTTCGACAAAGTGCAACACCCATTCATGATAAAAGCCCTTGAAATTCTTGGGATACAAGGAACATACCTCAACATCATAAAGGCCATATATGACAAGCCAACAGCCAGTATCATTCTCAATGGTGCAAAGCTGAAAGCATTTCCATTAAGATCTGGAACAAGACAAGGATGTCCACTCTCACCACTGCTTTTCAATATAATACTGGAAGCCCTAGCCAGAGCAATAAGACAAAAGAAAGACATACAAGGAATCCAAATAGGAAAAGAAGAAGTCAAACTATCACTATTTGCAGATGATATGATAATATACATAGAGAACCCAAAAAACTCCACAGAAAAACTAATTCAACTCATCAATCAGTTCAGTAAAGTGGCAGGATACAAAATCAACACGCAAAAGTCAGTAGCCTTCCTATACACAAACAATAAATCTGAAGAAGAAGAAATCCAAAAAACCATCCCTTTTATTATCAAAACAAAAAAAAATCAAATACCTGGGAATAAATCTAACAAAAGAGGTAAAGACCTATACAAAGAAAACCATAAAACACTGTTAAAAGAAATAGAAGACACAAAGAAATGGAAAGACATCCCCTGCTCATGGATTGGAAGGATAAACATTATTAAAATGGCCATCCTACCAAAAGCAATCTACAGATTCAATGCTATTCCAATAAAAAATTCAATGTCATTCTTCAAAGAAATAGAACAATTATTGATGAAATTCATATGGAATCACAAAAAAACCCCGAATAGCCAAAGCTTTCCTGAAAAAGAAAGAAGGGAATGGAGGCATCACACTCCCAGACTTCAAACTATACTACAAAGCCATAATCCTCAAAACTGCATGGTATTGGAACAAGAACAGACATACAGACCAAAGGAATCGAATAGAAAATCCAGAAATAAACCCACAGATTTATGGTCAACTAATCTTTGACAAAGGAGCAAAGACTATGCATTGGAGCAAAGAAAGTTTGGTCAATAAATGGTGCGGGAAAACTGGGTTGCTACATGCAAAAGAATGAAGCTTGACCACTACCTCACATCATACACAAAAATCAACTCAAAATAGATTAAAGAACTACACATAAGACCTGAAACCATAAAATACATAGAAGGAAATATAGGAAAAACACTACGTGATATGCACATCAAAGACATCTTTACAGACACATCACCCAAAGCAGTGATAGTGAAGGCAAAGATAAATAGCTGGAACTACATCAAATCAAAGAGCTTCTGCACAGCAAAAGAGACAATAACAAAAACAAAAAGAAACCCCACCAACTGGGAGAACATTTTTGCACACAACACTAATGATAAAGGACTGATCACAAAAATCTGCAAAGAACTGATGAGACTCAACAACAACAAAGAAAATAATCCAGTGAAAAAATGGGCAGAAGAGCTAAAAAGAAACTTCTCTGAAGAGGAAATGCAAATGGCCAACAGGCATATGAAAAATGTTCAACATCACTTGTAATCAGGGAAATGCAAATCAAAACTACCATGAGATACCATCTTACACCAGTGAGAATGGCACATATTAAAAAAACTAGCAACAACAAATGTTGGTGAGGATGTGGAGAAAAAGGAACTCTCCTGCACTTTTTGTGGGAGTGCAAACTGGTCCAACCACTGTGGAGAGCTGTGTGGAGATTTCTGGACCTACTAAACATAGAGCTTCCATATGATCCAGCAATTCCACTCCTAGGTATTTACCCAAAGGACACAGAAACATCAATTCCAAAGAACACCTGCACCCCTATGTTTATAGCAGTACTGTTTACAATAGCTAAGCTTTGGAAACACCCAAATGCCCAAAAATAGATGACTGGATCAAGAAGATGTGGTACATATACACCATGGAATATTACTCAGCATTCAAAAAAGATAAACACATGCAATTTGCAGCAACATGGATGGTGCTGGAAGGGATCATGCTCAGTGAAATAAGCCAGAAAGAAAAAGAAAAATACCAGATGGTCTCACTCATAGCAGGAATCTAGAAAACTTAAATAAGGGACCAGGAAAATGAATAACTATAAGAAAGTGAAAATCAAAATCAAGAAACAACTATGAACCAGAGACACTCTATGGGGGGTAAGGGGCGGGGAGGGGAGGGATTGGGGTCCAAATAAGGGGGTTGCAATTGTATGGGGAATATAAAAATAAAATTTATTTAAAAAATAAAATAAAATCAGGTATTGCAAATAAGCTCAAAGAAGTAAAAAAAAAGCCATCAAAAAATAAAGTATAAAAATGGTATTTTCTAACTGGAAAATATCAATATAAAGATAGAAAATATTTTAAAAAGTAGAAATTCTGAGTTGAAAAATATAATAACTTAAATGAAAAATTTAGTAGAGAAGCTCAAGAACATATTTGAACTGGGCAGAGAAAGAATCAGCAAGTTTGAAGATAGAACAATTGAGATTAAATATTTTAAGGGACAGAAAGGAAAATGAATGAAAAAAAATAGAGTCTCAGAAACTTGTGGGAAACATCAACATTATCACCGTAACACATATTGGGTGCTCTCGAAAGAGAGGAGAGAGAATAGTTGAAGAAACAGCAGCCCAAAGCTTCAAATTTGGTAAAAATTATTAATCTAAACCTTCAGGCTGCTCAGTGAATCCAAGTAGGAAAAAATCAAGGTAATCCATTCCTAAATACATAATAGCTGAATTATTGAAAGACCAAAAAACAGACTGAAAGAAATAACAGACAAATCTTCATTAACAAACAGATCCTCAGAAATTATGGAAGTCAGAAAGCAGTAGTATGGAAAAATCAAAGTGTCAGAAGAAAAAGATCATAAGTAGAAATTCCATAACCAGGAAATAATCCTTCAAAAACAAACAAGTTGATTATTTTTCCAATAAATAAACTGCGAGAAGTTATCACTAGCATATCTGCTAAAAGAAATACTGAAAGAAGTCCTTCAGACTGAAATAAAAGGACACCAGACAATAACTTGGATACATATGAGGCTATAAATAGCACCAATATTGTAAATCACATAGTTACCATTTACGCAGGTAAATATAAAAGAAAATAGAAATGCATTTTTATTATTAACTTCTATCTGATTTAAAGACATTGCAAAAAGCAGTAAATATAAAACTGTTGCTAGGTTTATAGTGTATAAACATGTGATTTATGTCATAATAAGAACATAAAGGGGAAAGGAATGAAACATTATTGAAGCTAGTATTTCATGTGCTACTGAAAATAAATTGGTTTTAAAATGAATTTAATTATTTTTATATCTTTATATTTTTTATTGAGGAAACATTAGTTTAGAACATTATGTATGTTTCAGGAATACAGATTCACAACATAGCAAATATATGTTAACACACCATGCCCTCCACCCTAAAAACCAGTATCTTTCTACCACAGTCCATTGGACCTTTTCTACCCTTTGATCCCTACCATTCCTCCCACTTTGGTAACCTGAGTTCTGCAGTCAGAATCCAAGAGTTGGTTTTGGTTTGTTTTTGCCTTTTCTTTGCCTTTTTTTTATAGTTCACGTGAATGAAATAATCTAGTATTTATGGCTTTCCTCCTGACATTTTGATTAGCATAGTTCTCTCAAGTTCCATTCATGTTGCAATGTCAAGATTTCATCTTCTTTATAAGTGAGAATTATTCCGTGTATATGCCACATCTTCTTTATCCCATATTCCATTGCTGGACACTTAAGTTGTTTCCATGTCTTGGCTATTTAAATAGTGTTACAATGGATATGGGGGGTACATATATCTTTTGGAATAATTTTTATATTCTTTGGATAGATTCCTAGGAGTGTAACTGATAGATCATACGGTTGACCTAGTTTTAATTTTTTGAAAAAACAACATAACTGCTTTCCGTAAGCTGCTGTACCAATTTACATTCCCACCAACAAGGTAGGAGGCTTCCTTTTTCACCACACCTTGCCAATACTTGTTTCTTTTCTTTTTCTTTCCTTTCTTTTCTTTTCTCTTCTTTTTGACATAGGTCATACTCACAGGTTTGAGGTACTATCTCATTGTGGTTTTGGTTTTTATTTATCTGATAAGTGATGGTGAACATGTTCTCATATGCCTATTGACTGTATGTCTTTTTCGGAGAACATTATATTCAGCACTTCTGCTTATTTTTGATTGGGTCAATTATTTTAATGTTGAGTTGTATGAGTTCTTTATGTATCTTTGATATTAACCTCTTGTCAGGTGTATGATGTACAAATAATTTTAGAAAGATATTTTACTTGGAACTTCTTATATTGAGAAATAGCTTAAATTGATGGTCTAAACTGCCACTTTAAGAAACTAACAAAAGAACAAATGAGGGCCTCCCCGGTGGCGCAGTGGTTGAGCGCTGGGTTGCGAAGCTGCCTGCAGCCTCTGCAGCGCCGGTTCGATCCCCGGCTGCTCCCCGGCCACCGGAGGAGGGTCCTGCATGGCGCGCAGACCTCTCCTGCCGCCCGCTGCTCCCCTCAGCAGTGTACTTCGGTCCTTCTGCCTGCTCTGCTCCCCGCTGTGACTCTGGTGGATTCTCTCACCCTCCCGTGCTTCTGACTGTACCCAGTGCTTGTACAAATAAATAAATACATAAATCTTAAAAAAAAGAAGAAGAACAAATGAAACTCAAAGCTAGCAGAAGGCAGGACATTATTTAGATGATTGTGAAAATTGATGAAAAAATGAATTAGAAAAATAAGAGAGAAAGCCCATGAAAGATCAATAAACTTGACAAAAAATTTTAGCAATACTGATCAAGGAAAAACCCCTCAAAATACTAAATTCAGGAAAGACAGAGGTGACATCACTACTGAGCTTAGAGAAATAAAAAGTACTATAAAGGAATAGTATGAGCACATGTTATCTAGTAGTGTACTAACAAATTATGTGACATGTATGACATGAAAATATTCTTAGAAAGACACAAATTATCAAAATTGACTCAAGAATGTATAGGTAATCTGAATAGATCTGCATAAAAAATAGAATGAATTAGTAATGGTAAAATATCTTTGCATAAAGAAAAGCCCAGGTCTGGATGTTTTCATTGTTGAATCCCACTAAATGACTACAAAAGGAAAACAAATTTTTGTAAAATCTTCCAAGATATAAAAATGGAGGGAACACTTCCTAACATATCATTTGAAGCAAGTATTATGCTGATACTAAACCAGACAATGACTTTACAAGAAAACCACAAGCCAATATCCCTATGAATATAGATGAAAAAACCCTCAATAAAATACTAGCAAGCTGCATCCAGCAACATATTTAAAGGATTATATACCATGACCAAGTGGGACTTATCCCAAGAATGTAATATTGGCTTCACATGTGAAAAGCAATCAATGTAAAACATTATATTAATATAATAAATAACAAAAAACACATGATAATACCATTGACTGAGAAAAGGCATTGACAACACACTACACTCTTTCATAATAAAAATACCTAGCAAACTAGAAATCAAAGGGAACTTCCTCAACCTGATGAAAGACATTTTAAAAATACACTTCTAACATCATACTTAATAATAGAGACTTAAAAATTTTCACCACATAAGTAAGATGTTCACTCAATCCACTTATATCCAACACAATTTTTTTTTTAATAATTCAAGTCAGGGAAATTAGACAAGTACATTGAAAAGGACACACACACACACACACACACACAATTAGAACTAATAAATTATTTCAGCAAGATTACAGGTATGAAATCAATATACAAAAACCAATTGTATTTCTATACAATCACCTAATGAACAAGTCAAAATGAAAATTTAAAATTCCACATGCTGTGCATCAAAAGGTATAAAATACTAAGAATAATATTAACAAAAAGCACAAGATGTGCACACTGAAAATTATAAAACATTGAAAGAAATTAAAGATGACATAAATAAATGGAAAACTACCCTATTTTAATGATTTGGAGATTTGTAATGACAGTGCTCCCCAAATTGATCTATGGATTTAACACCATTCCTATCAAAATTTTACCCAGCTTCGTTTCAGGAAATGACAAGCTAAACCTAAAATTCCTATGGAAGTACAAGAGAATCAGAAAAGCCAAAACAATCTTGAAAAAAGTACAAAATTGAGGGACTCACACTTCTGAACTTCAAAATTTCCTCTAAATCTGCAGTAATCTAGACCATGTGGTGTTGGCACAGGATAGACATAGAGGTAATGGAACATAATTGAAAGTCCATGAATGAACTGTCACATTTGCGGTCAACTGATTTTTGACAAAAGTGCCAAGACCATTCTGTGGGAAAAACAATATTTTCAACAAATAATTCTAGGATGTCTGGATATGCAAAAGATAAGTGTATCTTCTTTCTCATACCACATGCAAAAATTAATTCAAAGAATCATACACCTAAATGTAAGAGTTAAAACTATGAACAAAATACAGGGTTAAATCATGTCACCATGTTTAGGTCAAACTTTATTAGATATAATGCCAAGAGCACAAGGACCCCCCAAAAAATAGATAAAATGAATTTCATCACAATAAAAAAATTTTATTTTTCAAACAAACTATCAAGAAAGTGAAATGCCAACAACCCTTAGTATGAGAGAAAATATTTACAAAGCATATATCTGATTAAAAAAATAAAAACAACTTGTATCTAGGAAATATAAAGAACTTTTTCAACTCAAAAATAAAAAGATAGGGCCTCCCTGGTGGCGCAAGGGGATAAGGGGTGCAGCACGAGTTCGATCCCCGGCCAGCCAGGGAGAAACCCACATGGCACAGCAGACCTCTCCTGTCTTGCCCGCTGCTCCCCTTAACAGTGTATTTCAGTCAGTCTGCCTATTCTGTTCCCCACTCTATCTCTGGTGGATCCTCTCACCTCCCGCATCTCTGGCCTGTACCCAAGCTCTTGTATGCATAAATAAATAAATCTCTAAAAAAAAGATAAGTAATCCAATTAAAAATAGCAGCATAACTGAACTGATATTTCTTTGGTGAGATGACTATGAAACACGTGAAAAGCTGTTCAATATGATTAGTCATGACAGAAATGTGACTCAAAACTGCAATGTGATACCACTCTACATTAACTAGGATGGCTCTACATTAAAAGCACAGAGAATAATAGCTACTGGTGAAAATATGGAGAAATTATACCACTATGTATTGCTGGCAGGATTTTCTATGTACTTTGGAAAATGGTTTGAATTCCTCAAGAAGTTGAACATAGAGTTACCTTATGATTCAGGTTCAAGAGAGATGAAAACATGTCTGCACAAAAACTTTTAAATAAATGTTTATAGCAGAAATTTCATAATAGCCAAAAAGGGGAAGCAACTCAAATGTCTACCAACAGATAAATGGATAAATAAAAAGCCATTTTTTCATACAATGTGATATTATCCAGTCATAAAATGAATGAAGCACTGATAAATGCCAAAACATAGATGAGTTGTGAAAACTTAAGTGGAAGAAACCAAAACCAAAGGTCACATGTTTTATGTTTCCATTTATATGAAATAGTAGAATAGGCAGATCCTTAGAGAAAGTAAGTTAGTAGCTGCTCAGATCTGAGTGTAGGAGTGAATGAGGAGTGACTAGAGATGGGTTTTGGGTTTTTTTCTGAGGGAATGAAACTGTTCTAAAATTAGATAGTGGTTGTTGCAAACTCTGTGAAGATACTCAAACTAGTGAATTGTATATTTTATAAATGTTGAATTTTGAGGGATGTGGATTTTCTCTAAATAAAGCTATTAGTTTTAAGGCCTCCCCTGGTGGTGCAGGCAGTTGAGCACCGCGCTGTGAAGCTGTCTGCAGCCTCTGCAGTGCCAGTTTGATCCCAGTCGGCCGGCGAGGGTCCCACATGGCAGGGCAGACCTCTCCTGCCTCGCCCCACTGCTCCCCTCAGCAGTGTATTTCGTCAGTCTGCCTGTTCTGTTCCCCGCTCTGTCTCTGGTGTCTCCTCTCACCCTCCCACGCATCTGGCCTGAACCCCTGTTCTTGTATAAAATAAAAAAATAAATCTTTTTAAAAAAATAAAGCTATTACTTTTAAAATGTGGATTCCAAATCTATTTGATAAGTAGTTCATTTACTTTTCCTACTTCTAAGAATAAAGTCCAAAATTTGCCCATGGTTTATACAAGTTCTGCCTCTAATGCCTTCTGCCATATGGCCCTTGCTGGGTGAGTCCAGTCACCCTAAACCTACGATCTGTTCTTTGAACCCATTTGTCTCTTTTCCACTACAAAATCCTGACATTGACTCTTTCCTCCCCCTGGGTACCCTTCTTTGCCTTGCCCTCCTCTTTCTCCATCCCATTCTTCCACTTTATCTCAAGTAGTTGCTTCCCTTCCCACACTCTTTCTCATATCATACTTTTGTTTCCTTTATACACTTATATACTAAATTGAGATGACATTGTTATTTATAAGTTTATTTGTGAATTTGTTCATTGCCCCTCCTCTCCTATACCCTAAACTTAGTATGGAGCTCCCTCCTGCAAGAAATTTCTCCAGCTTCTTCATCACATTTCTCATTTTGAGAAAAGTGTCCAATAAACAGTTGATGCTCAGTATATGTTTGCTAAATGAACGAATACATTCTCAAGTATAATGGCAGGTCTGACAACAACCTTCTTACAGATAATACATTCTACATAAGCATCTTCCAGTAGGAAAATTGCAGAAATGTTTCATGATGGGCAGTCCTTTTCCACTTGATGGATCAGGGTAATCAGAAGTTCTTACCCTCCAGCCCTTATTTGGCATTCCATCCATTGAACCTCACATTCAGATATACTTTCAATAGGGATATAAAGGCTCAGAGAGGGCCCTTGAGGAGCTGACGGTCTAAGGAGAGAAACTGACCCAAACAATTGTGAAATAAGCAATAAATGCTAATAATGAGCATCAGGGTCCTGGAGAAATACAAAGTTTGAAGGGGTTAATTCTTGATTGTAGTAAGATGTCTTTTGGGACTTCACATCAAGAGTTAAATTTTTGTTTGGCCCTAATAAGATTACGAATTTAGACCAGTGATTCTTACATTGGGAGTGGAAGGAATGGTGATTTTTGCCCTGCAGAAATTATTTGGAAACATCTAGAGACATTTTTACTGTCACACTGTAGACAGGAGAAGACACTACTGGCATCTAGTGAATGGAACTGAGGGATGTTGCTAAGCATCCTACGGTACACATGACAGCCCCTACAACACAGAATTATCCTACTCCAAAATGTTAATACTGCTAAATTTGAGAAGTCCTAGTTAAGAAAATAATAATTGCTATTAAAACTATTAAGTGACATATTGATAGATAATTTTAGAATGAATTGATCAGGTGGATGACAACATTAATCAATCTTATTAATGGAGAAAACCTAGTCCTCTTATGTCCACAGGTGGAGCATATGAAATATTCTCACACACACAATAAAAACAATTAAATATGAACTGACCTAGCCTCTAGTGTAGCACTGGCATGTGAAATATATGAGCCATGATATAATTTAAAAATTTTTAGTAACCAAATTAAAAATCAATAAAACCAGGTAGAAATTAACTTCAATAATATATTCAACCCAATATAAACAATTGTTTTGTTTCAGTAAACTATTTTTCAACATATGATCAAAACAGATATTATTAATGAGATATTGTACTAATTTTGCACAAAATCTTTGGTGCATTGTGTGTATTTTTACCCTCACAGAACAGTTCTATGCAGACTAGCCACATTCCAAGTGCTGGGTACACATGTGGCTAATGACTGCCATATTGGAAATGACAGCCCCAGAGTTAAACAGCAGCTTGTAGGACAATTAGAGAACAGGAATACAGTTACATGCACTATAAGGATGCTATCAGTAAAGATCCGGAATGTGGGAAACTTTTTAGGACGGCAATCTGGTTTCTTTTATAAATAATTGCAAGTAAAAGGCAAGGGGTTGGGGTTATCATATTAGGAAGCCTTGTAAAATATGTCAGTCAGATGGGTTATGTGGATCTTATTTGGATCCTGATCTGAAAAAAACAACTGTAAAAAATGTTTGAATACTAGCTATTTTATGACATTGAAGAATTATTAATTTTGTTAAATGTGACACTGGTATTATGACTAAAGTCAAAATCAGACTTCTTTGCAAGATACACATATTGAAATATTTACAGATGAAATGAAATGAAATGGTGTCAGTGACTTGCCGCATAATAATCTACTGGGGAAGGAGAAATGGGTATGAGTATAGTGGAAATGAGACTGACCATGAGTTGATAATCCTTAAAAGTAGGTGATGGTTGAGGAAGTAGCCTTTGTGCTATTTATTTTTGTAAATATTTGAGTTTTTAACAAAAAGAGGTTTTTAAATATTCTTGGTTTTGACAAATATTTCCTGTGGATATTTTCTTGTCCTGGGTCCATGACTTATATGTCTGTCTGTCATGTCAGTGACTTTCCAGAGGGATCTGAAAAGAGTAGATGGTGACTTTTCAGAGGGATCTGAAAAGAGCAGATGGTTATAGTCCTCATTCTCGTTTAGGAATCCTAAGCATTTCAGAATATGACATTGTAGAGATACTGCATATTATATCATTGAAAAAAAGAGTAGCAACTGTAAGCTGGCATAAATGTTTATGTCAGAGACAAAAAATAAAAGAAACAGCAAGGGGATGATTTATTGCCTACCTTCTGAGAGAGCATACCCCTATTGGACCCAGGAAGTTTGTGCTTTCTCCTTAAAAATTTACCCATAGGGTATGATTTTGGGTGTACGAAAAGTCAAAACCTCTGAACTTCAATATTACATTTACTTTATGAAGAATAAAATAAATCATACTCAGTTTTTTGGATGTTATCAAAATATATTTTGCTTGTAAAAATAGTAAGGGTGTAGGGGACACAGATGTGGCATAAGTTTTGAAGGTGATTCAGCAATCACTGAATTGTCAGAAATGCTAGATATAGGTATTTTCATAGAGGATGGAAAATATCAAAGCACATGGAAAAACAAGCACATAGAAATCACTCAGGCTGAGAAATCATTTTAATCAAGAGTGATTTTCATTATGAGACTACATATCCCCGAATTAGTCTATTTTGTGCCAAGACATGTTTTTCTACATCCCATGCCTCCTGGAGTTTAAATTTGGTCAAAAATGTTACTAGATATTGGTTTTTGTCAAAACAACATGTGCCAGGTTAAAGAGTTCTGAATAGGAACAGAGAGACCTGTGCTTGTGTGTGCTGTATGACAGCCATTGTCATTCCATTCATTGTTCTTGCCTCCCTCTATTCAGAATGTTAAAAAAAAAACAAAAAACAAAAAACAAAAAACAACCCTTCATCATCATCCCCAGGCCTCTGTAGGCCCTGGTCCATGTCTCTCTCCAACTTCACCTTGTCAGTTCCAGTTTCAGGACTAGTTTTCCATTCTCCAGCATGGGAGACTCGGGGCCTTTGCGCTATTCCTTGCTTTGTCTGCTTTCTCAAAGGTCTTTGCATGGCTAGTTTCTTCCAGTTATTCTCAACTCCAATACTGCCTTTTGTCAGGGTCTCCCTTTAAAAGGACCTTTGCTCCAATCTTCATCACATTGTCCTGTTTTAGTCTCTTTCATAAAAATTAACACTCTCTGAAATTAAGCTGTTTGTTTACTTGCTCCATAAAAGGGGATCTTTGTCTCTTGTTTCTAGTGTTTCCACATCATGTTGAATGGCCTGGCATGTGGAAGGAGCTTGGCAAATATTTGTTGAATGAATTCATGAATTAGATAAGTGGGGGTTTGGGCTAGATCATCTCAGAGGGTCTCTTTCCAGCTATGAAGTGCTATGATTTTCAAAACCCATCACAAAAAGCATTTATTTTTCCAATGGAGAGCTTTTCTTCACAAATCAGCCAAGATAGGATTTCCCAGGGCTTAACTGAAATGGTGGGTAAGCAAGTCGAGTGAAACAGATGCCTTCAGGTGCCGACACATCTTCCTCTGAGTTTAGCAACAGAGCAATCATCCTAATCTGTACAGAGGTGGATGAGAGTATCTAGGTCTTCTGCCAAATTGCCTTTGTGGATGGATGTTGAGCCAGTTTCTCTGGAAACAGCACTTTCTTTAAAACATTACTCTAAGCAGAGCTTGCCCTCCATCCCCACCCCTCTTTTACTTACTTGGGCTCTCCAACTTGTCACATATGTGTTCAATTGCTTTTTTAACATCAGTTTGGGTAACCCTGATGCGAGGGAGATGTGAGAGTCAGCCATTAGGTCTGTGAAGGTCTGATGAAAGCAACTTTAACACATAACCATTTGCTTTGGCAGGAGCGTGGGCCAAGAGCAAAAGTCCTCTTGATGTGTCAAATTATAGATAAACACAAGTTTCAGAAACATTTGTGATATAACTGCAAATAAATGCTGGTAACTGGCAGGGTGCTCCGTTTACAAATAGTTCCTGTCAACTAAACAGTAAAAGGAAAAACTTGAACACGACTAACTTCCCAAACATTTGAAAGCACTTTAATAGCAAGGCTCTGAGGCTGCAAGTATAAAACAGAATAATAATAAAGGCTTAAATACTATCCAGCCAACAGTAAAGCTGCATAGGGCTGTGCCTTGGAATCTGGGGTGTATCTTTATGACTCATGTCTGATTCCTTGAGTCCCACCCATTGCTTGAAGACCCTCTGGGTTGTCCCCACCCTTACTTCTGATTTGGATTGGCTTGTCCTCTTCAGGCCCTCAGTCTGAAAAGCATGACCCTGAGAACTAGTTAAAAGAGTTGATACTTAAGAAGACGTGGTGCATTTGTTCCATAGATGTGGAACTTTAAGGTTTGATAAAGTAGTTGCCTCTGGCAGGTTCTCTCTAAAGGGACAGCGTCAACAGGTCGCTTGCTCTGTTTGTGAAGCTCTTTGGTGATTGTAGTAGTGGTGGGAAAGAGAACTTGAGTGTATGTCTACTTCTATTCATTAGATGCTATGAGCATCCATCCATCCATCCATCTATCCATCTATCCATCTGTGAGTCAAAGAGTATATTTTAAGATCTGATGTACTGAAAAGGGAGGCCAAAGTTTAATTTCAGTCCTTGATCAGATAGTAAACAAATGAAATAGGCAAGATGGGGTGATGTCACTCTGGAAATTTTATGTGCATGTACCCTGGATGTAGAGAGCCACCTCTGTTGAATTGTTCTGCTGGAAGACAGCACAGATTTTCAAGACAAGAACTCTTGATCTTAAAATGCAAAATCTTCTCATTTTAAATATCAGTGACTTAAAACATTGGTCAGGGCAAAACTTAAAATATCCATTTTTCAGCCTCTGAGGGCACAATGCCCTTCCTTTCAGCTGTTCATCACTAAAAGAAGAGTTTTAAGCTTTTTGGCTGCTGTCGGGGCAGTCCAGCAGGGTACTGGCCCCATCCCACTTTTCACTAGAGAAGTGCTATTTCAGTTGGTATGCCCAGATGTTATTTGTGTCTCCTACCCTCTAAGATCCAGGTCTAGTTGCCTAAAATCCACCCATTCCAAACATTGCCCAATTGTAGTGCCAGCAACCAGGCCTAGAGTGGGCAGGGGTACCAGGGGCCAGGAGGTTGGCAGTCCTCCCAGCCCCCGGTGACTCTTTACCCTTTGGGCTTTCTCTGGCATCATCTCCTGGCCCTGCCTTTCAGCAGTCACTTGTCCTCTCATAGCCATTCTCCAGTGTAGCGGTCTCTGAGTAATGCTGCCTTTATTTCCTGATCTCCTAGGCACAGGTGTGCACAGTTATGCATGCCCAGACAGTACTCCAGGTGTCCACTGTCGGGTATGCATACCCTGAGCCCATGCTTCCAAGCACCTTCTACATTCAAGGCCACAGGTGTCAGCCACAGAGGCCTGTGGCGCAAAAGCCTAAACAATCTTCATTTACTCTACACTGGCTTTTTCCATACTCGCTAGTTGTAGGACCTAGGTAAACTTCATCTTTCTGTGCCTCAGTTTCTCATATTTAAAATGGGCACTAAAATAATATCCATTCACAGGGTTGGTATGAGAACAAAATGAGTTAATATTCATGAAACCTTAAAGCATCATATTAGCTAGCTATATAGCATCTGACATTGTTTTGTATGGGCTAATATTATTTTAGTTATAATTGTTTTAATTTCTGTTTCCACTAACTCCTTCCTCTATTCCTTTTCCTCCTGACTCACCCTCCTCTTCCCATTCAGGACCAAGAACAAAATTTGCCCATGACCCTCTTCTATTCTTACCCAGAATATTTTGTCTTCTTTCTCCTCTGAGGTCTTGGCTCCTGATGTCATATCCCAAGCATGTTTACAAAGGTATTTCCCAAACAATAATAGCTTCCTCCCTAAGAGAGATTAAGATGTCAAATGTCAACATGTTTTTTCGACTTTTTATATTTATATATACACACAAAGCATTCTATATCTTTAAAATAAAAATTAAAACACTGGCTAGAGTTTCAGGGTGTTTTCAGTCTCTAAAATTCTTTGATTCTGGGGGAGCAAACTTTCTTGGCAATGTGTGAGCCTCTTCCGTACATGTCTTTTAGTGATTGATATCAGACCAATACCCACTGGAGCAACCATCCTGGCAAGGTCTCCTCCAGGCACATACCCTGGAGAATAGCCCTTTTATAAGGAGTCAAGGGGTGACAGTGCCAGGAGTCAGAGCATTGCACAATATTCAGATAACATGTTTTCCCCTTCAAAAAGTATTTTGTAATCTGAGGATATTTCTAGCCTCTTTAATCCAGTACACCCATCCTCTAAAATGTCACTCACATTGATGATTCAGTGAACTGACTTCTCTTAGTGAACAGAAAGTATTATTATAGAGTTTCTCAATCTCCATTTATGTATTGATGTTGGCTTATAGCTAGAATAAGCAAGTATGAAATCCCCAAAGATCCATTTTCTTCTCATGCTTCAATAAAACCTATAAGCTCATATACACACATGTGTAAATATACATATATATCATTTTAAGAAATGTATTTCTATTAGAATTTTCATAGTAAGCAAGACTGAAAAGGGAAGCCTCCAAACTCCATCTCAGTTTCAAATCTTCCTGAAAGTCCTTCCCTCCTTGTCACTTTAGTCTAGATAAGAAGCTGGGATGCTGCTTTTAAAGCTGTTTGGTTGCTGTGCTTGGCATTTGTCAGAGTAAGATGTTGACTTTGGACGTATTATAATAGAAATGGTCTATTGTATGCTCATAAAATCGCTATTGACAAATTAGAGGAACAGGAAAGGTGTGTTCTGCAATCCATTTCACACAGGTGTGTCATGGAATGAGCATTGCAGACTTGGCTTTGAGTTTCACTGTGACTCTAACGAGTTATCTGATCTTGGGCAAATAAAATTAACCTGTTCATAACTAGCTCCTTCACCTATAAAATGGACTGATAACATCCACCTCAAGGGGCTATGAACATTTGCTATCATAGGTAGCATGATTTGGTTCTCCTGTGAAACACACATCTCTTGGGGTGTGAGACATCCTCCCATCTCACATTTTTTCCTACCTTTCTGGCTGCCCCAAATAAGTCTCTTTTTCTCTCCTCTGGGCTAGGTTTGTTGAATTCCTCAAGTCTGGGATCTAGAAACAATTATTTTCTCTCTCAATACTCTTTTCCTGGATGATTTCCCACCTACTGTGACCATTTTTTACTCCACTAGAAGGGCTGGAAAGATGGTTTTCCCATTACCTCCTGAAACAGAACCAAGAGGAAGGTAATATAGAGAAACAAAATTGGAATCTCAAGTGACTTCAGGTTTGAGATTTCTCCAGAAGATACCACCCAAGGTATTTCAGAGCCTACTAGAAGAACAGTGGGAATGGGCTGCAATGAGAAAGTGTTCAGCTTTCTAACAAAGTGAATACCTTGTGCTCGTGATATTGGCATCCTGAAAGCATGCGGTATTCACGAGACACTACTAGTGAGGCCCAAGGATCACTTGGGGGAAACTCTGAAACTCTACTGCTGTGCAGGGCAGTGTGCTGCAGATGTGCCTATAATGGCAGCAGGAGGGCCACATGTGTGCTCACAGTCTCCTGTGTCTGAGAACACTGGTATATGGTGGCTAACCTATAGTTGCTTCTTAATACATTTGCGATAGCTTGGTAGTGCTGAGACTTTAACCCCTGCACCACCAGGGAGGCCCTTAATACACTTACAATCCCTCATCTCTCCCATTTATTTGGATTCCAGAGGCCATAAATTCTGTTTAGAGCTAACATTTTTGCTCTACTGTTCAAATTTAATGAAGATTTCATAGAATTTTATCATTGAAAGTGTCCTTAAAAGGTCAGGTAAACCAAAACTCTTCCAGTGTATTTAAAGACTTATTGTTGTAATATTGTAAGGACATCAGGCTAGTGATTGTGCCCTTAAGACATAAAATCAGTTCTCTTGATTTCTAAGCTATAATCTATTGAAAAACGTTTATTTGTTCTAGTGCCCAATCTGATTGAAACTCTAAATTGAAATATATAAAATTATTTACACTGTTGAATTTAATAGGAATTATTCAATATATAGCAACAATGTCCTGTCTATTATATAAAACAGTACATAAGCTTTGTGGATTTAGGATGATGGTATAGTTTGGATGAGACTGAGGACTCTAAACCTGACTTAAAATTCAGCTCTGCTAGTCGCTGCTTTTGTGTTAGTTAGCATGTTACTTTATTTCATTGAATCATGATTTCCTCATCTCAGATGGAGAAAATGAGATTTTATAGCAACTAAATAAAACATTGTATGTGAGAAAAAAAAATAAAAAAAATAAAGAAGTGTGCAAATTCAATCCATATAAAATAAGCCATTTAAGAGTAAAAGAAAACAGGGAATAAATATATGAAGGACTCAAAAGAAGTTGATGTCTTCAGGCACCTGATATGGGATAATTATAACACTTGGGTAATAATACATTTTTGGCACAAGCTTCCTGGCAGAGAATGCAAAATGGAAACATGTCGGTTACTTAGTTTTGGTTTTCTAACAATAGAAAGCATACACATTTTTCTGTAGAGACAAACTTTTTCCTGGAACCAAACTTAGGCATTTATCACATGAGTCATTGTATAAAGGACACTGCAGGAGAGAATGGACAATATCTCCCTCCATAGCTTTTCATCTGGATGTTCTCATTTTGTCCACTTATGAAATAAAACATTTTCTAATAAGTAGGAACTCCCTTTCCTATGCACGGGGAGAATCTGAAATAAACCAAAAAAGGAGCTGCTTATGTTACCCTCTTACCACTAACCTTTGGAGATACACTTTGGAGTCAATGCTATTTAGATACAATCTGACGGCAATTGTCATTATCGTCATCATTGTAACTACCTTTTATCAAGGGTAAGTACATTTTATAAGTACAAGCAAATTAACTGAGGCTTGGTATGGTTAAATAACTTTCCAAGCTCACACAGCTCATCATGGTCTTCAATTCCATTTGGTTGGTTGTGGATCCCCAAAGCACTGTGTTGAGGAAGAATCTCAGTTCACATTGGATAATGGTGGGAAAAAGCACAGTGATCAATTCCTGATGTTTGCATGTGAGAGGGCAATGAAATTTCTGTCTATACATTTGCCATCATTGTATGATTACATTTTCCTTCTGGCAAAGCAAATTTCATATGACAATAATTAGCAAATAAATGTGTTGCCTATAATTTCTCTACATTTGTTAGTGGAAATATACCAAGATGTTAAGTTACTTCACTACTTTTTATTACATGCCACTTGGAACTTCAGGAGTCCCAGAAGCTGATGTGTGTACTTAGGAACCAAACCAAACTAAATGAAAATCACAACCTCATCCCTTCCCCCACCCCACTCAAAAAAATCTAAGGCCGCAATGCAAATTAAAATGATCAATATGAATTGAATCTATCTACATAAATTGGTTTACAAATATATTAACTGCTTTTTTTAAAAAAAATCTAACTAGTAGCTAATGACCATTTTTTTTCAAAGATTTACTTATTTATGCATACAAGAACTGGGGTACAGGCATTAAGAGGATTCACCAGAGACAGAGTGGGGAACAGAACAGCGGATTGACTAAAATACACTGCTGAGGGGACAGGAGGGGTCTGCTGCGCCACGTAGGTGAGCTCTCTGCCTGGGGATTGAACTCGTGCTACGGTAGCTGCTGATAGCTTCATAGTGCTGAGGCTTAACTTCTTGCACCACCAGGGAGACCCTATTGACTAATTTTTATTTTCCTTAGTAATAGAATCTATTAAAAGTTGTAAACTTTGCAGGCTATCTGTGTGACATCTAGAATGATTCAGCAATTGTAGGCTGTGTGTAACAATTGAAATGTTGGGAGTTGGCATCCTGAAGCGCTGTGGTTCATCCAGTTTCAACCTTTATTTCACATTTGTATGAGGCAGCTGATTGTCCTGTGGTGATCGGCTAGTGTTTTTGCCTGCCCAGCCTTTCTGCATCTGGAAATAGAACCCTCTTGCTCTGTTCTCAGAGCATCAGTTTCCAATTACATCTTGGCCTTTTGACTGAGATCAAGTATAGTATCAGAGTGTGATGCTCTGGTGCAGCTGACCCCACCTTCTGAGATAGGCATTTTCCTATCCTGAACAATGAAATATGCAGAAATAGATACACGTAACCAAATTAGACCAATAAAGCCAACATAGGACTTTGGTTGGACCTAGACGATAAAGGTCCTCATTGTCTTTGAGTTGCTAGGTTGGTGGAATAAACACCAATGATTACAAGTAGACATACTCCATAAGAATAAATCTAACCCCAAAGAAAATAGTGGTGAATAGAGTTTCAAGACTGAGTATATGCACAGAATTGTGCTTTCATCACCACAATCAATTTTAGAACATTATTTTAGTCTCTGAAAATAAGCCCTACTGCCTTAACTAGTATCCCCATAACCAGGCGCTGCCCCCAACTCTAAGCAACTCCAGATGTACTTTTTTTTTAAAGATTTATTTTTTTATTTATGCAATAGCTGGGGTACAGGCCAGAGGCGCGGGAGGGTGAGAGGATTCACCAGAGACAGAGTGGGGAGCAGAACAGGCAGACAGACCAAAAGCACTACTGAGGGGAGCAGTGGGTGAGACAGGAGAGGTCTGCGCGCCGTGTAGGAATCTCCCTGGCGAGCCGGGAATCGAACCTGTGCTGCAGAGGCTGCGGACAGCTTTACAGCGCTGTGCTCAACCCGCTGTGCCACCGGGGAGGCCCACTACTGATGTACTTTTGCCCCTTGTCCATATTTGCCTATTCTGGACATTCTTTATAAGTGGAATCATGCAAAATGTGGTGCTTATTTCCCTTTTAAGGACTTTGCACAATTCCCTTTACTTCTCTTTACACCATTATTAGAATCAAAATTTCAAATATATGCAATCATTTGTTTAATGTCTGTCTCTCCCATTAGACTATACACTTCCACCAAGGCAGAAATTCCGTGTATCTAATTTACCATTGTACCCCTAATGCCTACTCCAATGCCTGTGCACCACAGAAGAGACACTTAAGATTTACTCAATGAATGAAAGGATGAGTGGATTAATGAATGGATGGTTGAATGAATAAATTAGATACTCACCCTGTTGTTACCAAAAGATACCAGAAATATCAGCCTTCTTAGTACAGTGAAAGGAACTGATCTGGTCAACACTTCAAAACCAATTCTCCATGTTGGAGAGAAAGAGAAATAAATACGTATTTAACAAACGAGAGTGTGGTTTTACATACAGATGTGTAATATTTGTAAATGAGAAGTGGATTGTTTGTGTCTAGGAGTGGAGAAGGGAGAGACTTGGTAAGCTGGAGCTAAGTTAAAGTAAACTATTTATTGCACTAACTAAGCCACATGACCGCTGCCAACTGGTCACAACTGCAGTTCCTTTTTTTTTTTTTCCTTAAAGTTCTCAATCTCTGCAAGATACACTCTGAGTAATAAGAAAGAAAGGATCTTCATGATCAGAATTTGCTCATGGCATCCTAGACTGTTTAAGGTCTTGCGTATTTAGCTCTGGTTGTTTTCTGCCTGTCCACATAACCAAACATGGAAAGAATGAGCTGGGGGAGAAGTCAGCCTTGATACTGGGATAAGCAGCTTGCAGAGTGGGAAACATACACTCCTTGCTTGGATGGCTTCTAAACTCTGAGACTTGGCAAAGCTGTTGCTGAAAACATTGAACAAAATAAACTACAAAATATAGACGGAATGCAGAAAAAGTCATGAAAAACAAAGTGGTGATTCAGAGAGATTACACTCTAATGGCTACAAGATTTTCCCAACTTTGATATGGACTTTTTCAAGAAGTCAGTTGCAATAGAGGCTCCCTTGGTAGTTGGACATGAGAGGGGATTTTCCAGAAATAATGAATTTCTGTTTGGAGTGTTTCTTTTATTTTTAATAAAACAAATGTTGTTTGTATTCCCTTGCTTCTCCACTGAAGAAATAAAATCTCTAAGTAATCCCAGCTTCTGCATGCATACAGCATATAGAATACACACAGAGATTATGTCAGAGATGGGATTTTTTTTGGTCATTCAAGAGCATTTCAACAATTTTAGAAAGTTACAAATGACAACTCTGGGACCAAAGATGCAAAGGTATAGACAGATAGATTGATAGATGATAAATACATAGTATTTGTGCCTTCTATTTATGCACATGAACCCTTAATCAGAAATGCAATGAGATGTTCCTTGAATGAAGTTCTCTATTTCTGATGATCATCAAGGTTATGGAAGATTAAAAAAAAAAACAATCCAAGATTCAAATCAAAGAGTAAATTACATTCACCATTGAATTCATCACTAATTCCTCAGTTATTTCAGATAATTCAGTACATTTTAGATTCTTCTTATGGTAAAAATCACCTGGGATACTTGTTAAAATCACAGATTCTAGGTCCCACCCTTGAAAACAGACTTCTGAAATGAATCTTCCTTTTCTTTTAATATTTAAAGAGCAGGTTTTTTAGGGAAAGGGGACAGAAGAATAGAGGACACTTGCATAGACACAAGCGTGCATAAGGAGCCACCCTGAAATGAATCTTTCTTTTTAATAGGTGCTCTAGATGATTCTCATCATCAGGGGAATTTAGAAAAAAATGGAACTGACTGATAATTTTTGTTTCACTTTATGATAACAAAGCACATTCACAAAACCTTTTCATGAGATGCTGGCCTTGTGTTTATGGCAAAAATATTATTACCATTTTATATAAAAAGGAAACAATCTCTTAATAGGTAGCCTGCCTCATTGAGGTCACTTGGGGTTAGACCCTGACTCCAGGCCATGTAGCTTCTAGTCCAGGCCCTGCCCACTAAGGCCCTCTGCCTTCCAGTAGTTTGTGATAAACATGATGAAATTAGTAATGAGAAAGGCTTGTTTAAACAAATAAAGTAGAGAAAGGAATTAGGATTAGGGCTCTGAGAGCATTCTCAGGGTTCATAAAAGAGAGAAAACCTTTTATAGTTGAGAATGAGAGAAGAAAGTAGGTGAACAAAGTCGTGAAAATATGAATGTTGGTTAATAATAAGCTACTAAAAATAGTTGGGGCCTAAGAGATTTGTAAAGTCTCCTGCATAGAATACTAATTCTCCAAGATGCCCCATGAAAAGAGGGTTCTTGACTCAAATAAATTTGGAAAAGGTGGTGAGCCTTACTCTGGTGAATAGATTTCCAAAGCACATCTGCAATATTGAAAGCTCTGAGAAGTCCTGCTTCAAAGAAATCTAATTAAATCTTTAAAGCTGAAATATCCCAAACTTATTTGACCATGAAACTCTTCCCCATTTTTCCATATAATATACATAAAAGCTGTCTGAAATGTTGATCTAGGGCATTGGTATAGAGCTGGGAATATATTGTTGGGGAGAGGGGTGGTTAATACTATGTGTATTACTACATTTGCATCTGAATAAGAAGTTTAATATCCTGCATTTGGGATTAGCTTCTACTAATTTAATTCCCCTACTTACTATTGTTGTTGTTTTCCTGTTGTTTCTTTGCCTTTTCAGGGAGGGGTGTGTGTGTGTGTGTGTGTGTGTGTGTGTGTGTGTGTGTATGAGAGAGAGAGAGAGAGAGAGAGAGAGAGAGAGAGAGAGTATCTCATAAAATGAGCAACAGAGGATTTATTTCTCTGAAGTTTGTTGACTCTCTCTTGTTACTAACACAAAGCAAGTGTATGGCAAGAGAACCAAGCAGAAACTGAGCTAAGCCCTGGAATGTGGAAACCCACATTCCACAACCCCTGGCTCTTTCCAGGCATCTGGACTGGAGGCCCAGTTTGTCTTCCTTTCTGCCCTTGCCAATCTGCCTCTCTTGGAATGGAAAAGCCTAAAGATGTCGCCTCATTGCCATGTTCTCCACTCTTTGTGTATTTAACCACATTGGTTCAGAGAGAATCTTCTTTTCATGAGTTTCTTGGACTCTAGCACTGTCCTAAGTACAGCCCATGTGGTCAGAGAGAATAGCAGCAGAAACACAACTAGGCAGGCTGGCCAACTCTATCAATCTTCCTCAAGCAAACACCACTTTGGCAAGAATGAGAATGCTGTTTACTTAGGCTTATGAGTCCCGTTTGTCAGAGCCTGTTAGCACCTAGAGATGCCTCAGCTTGAGTGGGTAGCTGGGTGGAGATGGAGGTAGTGTCTGATAGTTTAAACGGTTGGAGGCAGCTCACAAAGAAGGTGAGGCATTGGAGAGGAATCATCTTCCTCCTTCAATTTTCTTTAACTTTTCCTTTAAGCAAGAAGATAGTTTATTTGAGTTGCATGTGTTGAGATTCTTTAGAAATGACTGGTTTTTCAATAATGTGAACTCCAGTGTTGATTATTCAACTAGTCCCTGATCTCTACTGTCCTAGGTCTGACACAGCAAAATGCAAGTTGGAGGGCAGTGGGGTGAAGAAGTTTTATTCAGAAGGACAGTGTTTAAAAAAGTAAATTACATAAATTCTCAAGGGATGGTTTATCACCATTTAATGTCTGCAGTGACTTCTTGATGAATATTTAATGACCAGTTCTCCAAAAATTAATATAGTGTATGTCTGATATGTATATGCAGACACAGGCTTATTAGAATTTTTTTTGCTATAAAGTATATATAGCATAAAATTTATAAATAAAAATAAAATATACAATATTCTTAATTGTCCAATTAATCTTCATAGGATTATTCCAGTGGTTTTTTTTGCAAGCCTTTGTGCATTGTCAACCTATATTTGCAACTGATAAACAAATGTAGTTTTAACATGAATGTTTGCTGACATTTTGGTTCACATTAACATGTGAGATGACTGAAACAATGAAGACATATATGCCTGGTGTTGCTAAATTTAATAAATGAAAATACACAAAGTCTCAGTTAAATGTGAATTTCAGGCAAACAATTTTAGTATAAATATGTTCTGAATATTTGAGATATATTATGCTAAAACATGCTTGTTTATTTGAAATTCACATTTAACTGAGTCGCTTATATTTTATCCATCATTAAAAATCCTCACTTGTTCTTTAACAACATGAGTGATTTCTGTGCTGACTAGACTTTGAATACTGGAAGACTAGTCCCTTCATCTTTTGTGCTGCATTACTAAGTATGAAACAACTATAAATATAACACTGTTTTATGTTTTATCAGCATTAATGGTATTTGTGCCATCATACTCTTCAGTCTAAGAAATCAACAAATCAATAAACAAATTCCTGATTTTTGTAGCATTTGCCAAGTTCTGTAAGGTCTGAACTCTTACCACACTCAATTTCGACCAACCAACTTGATATCTGAATGAGAAATTGGGAAGGTATGCCCAGGAACCATATAGCATTTCCATCCTGTAGATACTACAGCCACAACAACCTTAAAAGCATCAATAAGAAACATCTAGTGAAATAATTAGGTAGAGATGCCTTTTGATTTTGAGATTTTTAGTATATATCATCTTTGTTCTTAGTATTATTCATATAGTGATAAGTTAATAAAAAATTTGTATAAACTGACTCACAAAAATCCCAACAATATATTAATAGGCTCTTGTGAGCTGGTAAGAACCACTCCAGATCACTATTGAATCTGCCCATATCATCAGGTTTACAAAATCTCCTTTGTTTACAAAATCTCCTTGGCTCTTGGAAGGATTAGAGTTTGTGATCTTTGTTAAATTGTTGGGGAGTTTTTAAAGAAAGAAAAGTGATACAGCCCTTCTCCAGGAACTTTAAGCTGCTCAGGGAGTAATTAACATTTATTGGGCATCTTCTCTATGAGACACGCTCTCTGCTATGGATTTAATATTACAGCCTTATAAGATCCCATCCTATATAAAAGTCAGAACAGTGGAGTTAACACGAGTATTCACCATAAAAAAGTCACTAACATTGTAAGGCAGAAGGAAGGTTAAGAGTCAAAATAAAAATTCCTACTATGGTTGCAATATTATTGATCAGATATGCCCGGAATTAAGTATTGGAAGGGACTGTGGGTAAATAATTGTTTCTTTGTGCAGCAGTCTTAAGGAGAGACTCATTTTCTTCTATATTCTCTTTGATGTTATTGTGTAGATTTTCTGGACGATAAGCACTAAAGTCTGCAAATCAGACAATAAATGCTTTAAATTTATCAAAGGGGCTTTCCTCTGTGCTGGGACAGCTTTTATGGAGCACGTGGAACATAAGCTACGCCTTGAAGACTAGGAGGGATTTAGATAAGTAAGGAAAGCATTCCAGGCAGGACAAATGGTGAAAGTAAAGGGCTAGAGATAGGTTTTTTTAAGGAACAATAAATAAAATGGTCTGGCTACAGACGGTTCAGATTTTTACTTATATGTGAAAACTACATAAAACCAACCTCACAAAGTCCACCTTTGGCATGAAATCAAATTCAGAGAACTAATAGTTGGAAAAAAATTGTAACAAATTTAAACCTTTACTTCAGTTTCTTGAGAAAACACAAAAGCTATAGGACTTCTACTCCTTGACACCAATTTTTCTCTTCCCTTAGTTTCTCATCTCTTCTGCTAATTCTATCTTTCTAGTCTATTTTCACTTCACTGATTACCAACCAGTAAGTTTCAGGACAGGGTGGAGTGACAGCCAGAATTTTCCTTTGCATGTAAGGGAGGGAAAAAGGCTATGCTCTTAATACAAAGACATCTTTTGTCTGACACCTCTAATAATAATAGTCATACCCATACATAGCCATTACATCAGTAAATAATTTCTTTATAATTTCATTTCTTTCTACCTCTGTAATATTAAACTATGTTCATTTCTTTTTTTTAAATAACATTTGCTAAATGTCAAATATTTGGCACACAGTGTTTTTTTTTTTAAAGATTTATTAATTCATTTTATACAAGCACTGGGTACAGTCAGAAGCGCGGGAGGTTGAGAGAATTCACCAGAGCCAGAGCAGGGAGCAGAGCAGGCAGACTGATGAAGTACACTGCAGAGGGGCGCAGTGGGCGGCAGGAGATGTCTGCGTGCCATACGGGACCCTCACCAGGTGGCCGGGGATGGAACCGGCGCTGCAGAAGCTGAGGGCAGCTTCGCAACCCAGCAGTCAACCACTGTGCCACCGGGGAGGCCCTATGTTCATTTCTTGATTATTATTTTTTGGTGTTCTCTCTTCCTTTCAGCCTTTGTACTTGCTATGCCCCCTACATATAGTGTTGACTTCCTCTATCTTTTACCTGTCCAATTCCTGTTAGTCCTGAAGGATTTGGTTTAGAAGTGACTTCACTCAGAGTAACTTCCTTGGCCGCACAAACTGGATTAGTTGCCTCTCCCTTCTGAGCATGTAGAACCAGAAACTTCCTATATCACATGTGGGAATTACCTAGCACTTACTACATCTCATAATTTCCTGCTTTACCTGTCTTGTCCCGAGTAGATTGTGAAAATTTTGAAGCTAAGTCCTAGGTCTCATGTGGGGGGTGTGTGTGTGTTTGTGTGTGTGTATGTTTGTATATGTTTTATATGTATATGTTATATGCTATTAAATCTAACAAATATTAGAAAGATCTTTATCTATATGTATTTATATAATATGTAATATATATGTCTTGTGTAATATTTATTTCTTATGTATGTCTATACACATTATTTCTTTTAGTTCTTTTATATTTTTTTAAAGCAACACTTTAATTCTTTTATATTTTTGGATAAATAATCCACTTATTAGTACCATCTATGTGATAGCAACTGTATTAAGCAATTTGCAAACATATCTCTTTTCTTGCTCTGACCAACCATATAAAGTGGGAGTTACCCTTAATTCTCTCTATAGTAGAGTAAAGGGAGAAGACATGTGTCAGCAGACAGAAAAGTAGGGGCTGTTTGGAACTGTCAGCTTAATCCTTGGTTGGCCATAGGATGAGGAGCTTATGCCAGCTATCTGTTGCTGATTCAATAAAATGGTGAAAAAAGGAGGGTAGAGAATGGATGTTAAGCACACATTCATCATTGGTAGTTAAGGAACTCTATCCACTCCTTTACTGCCCTTTTTATGAGATATTTTAGTATAAACATTTATTTTCAATAGTGATCTCCTGCCCTCCTTCAAAGAGCCCTTATTCTGGGCTGAATGGGCAACGAACAGAGAGAAAGAGGCTGTGGTAGAAGTTTTCTGGTTATTTCTTGGTCTGTTCCAACCCTCATTAAGGTCATATGCTCACCAAGGGTATGGGCAATCACCAACAGACTTTGAATGACCCTGTGTAATGAGCCTCCCAGTTGACAAACACCTATTTTTGTTAGTGACTTACAGCAATTATGTTAAGATATATGAGTTTCTTACAGCTGCTGCAGCAAATTACCACAAACTTAGTGACTTAAAATAGCACAAATTTATCTTTAAGGTCTGCAGGCCAGAAGTTAAACACAGTTTTATTGAGCTAAACTAATATGTGTACAGGAATGCTTTCTGGAGGGCAATGGAGATTTTGTTTCCTTCTATTCTCCAATTTGTAGAGATGGTCTTCATTCCTTGGCTTGTAGCCCCTTTCTTTGTATTCAGAACCATGACAGTGGGTCAATTTCTTCATATGCTGTGCTCTCAGCACAATTTTATTGCTATACTCTCTCTCAGGCCACAGCCAGCAAAGGGTCTCCACTTTTAAGGATTCATGTAATTAGGATTGGCTCCTTGGACAATGCAGGATAACCTCTTCCTCTCAAGGTCCTTTAACATTAATCACATTTGCAAAGTCCCTTTTTCTATGTAAAGTAACATATGCACAGATCCCAAGGGTTAGAATGTGGACATATTTGGGGAGCTACAAGGAATACACAAGTAGGCCCATCCTGAAAGGAATACGCAGGTAGGCCCATCCTACACACTAATACTCAGAGAGGTAAGTCTTAGTTCCAGATCTAGTGAGTGAAGGAGTGAAAGCTCTGTGATTCAGACTTGTGATTCTGTGACTCAGAAGTACCTGCTCTTTCTAGGACAGCAAGTAGGGTCCTCTAGTATTTCTGTGCCAGTCATAAACCTGGGAAGTAGTGTTTAATCCATGGCAACTTGCTGAGTGTAATAATGTTTGCTCAGCAACTTGGAGAAACATCTTTGGATGGTACGAATACAGAGACCCCTCAATAATCAAAAGGATTATTATTCCATTTCATCCCAGGTTTTTTGTTTTTCGTTTTTTGTTGTGTTTTTTTTTTGTTGTTTGTGGGGTTTTTTTTGTTTTTTGTTTTTTTTTTTTTTGGTAAATTCCCAGCACAAGTTATTGTGGGTGAACACTACCACATGTATACTGTCAGACCATGGCACTTGTGTTAGTCAGTTCAGGCTGCCATAACAGCACATTAGATACATACAGTAAATGTTGTCTGTAATGTATATTTGAATTAGCAAATCCCATTTGCTTATCAAGTATGATATATCATATATTTGCTGGGACATAACATCTCTTATTCTTTGAATTCTTAGAAGAATCCTATTTTGTATTATTGGCCACATTTATTCAGGATTTGGTACATTGAACTTTAAGAAATTCAACTTTAAGGGCCTCAGCGGTGGTGCAGCGGTTGAGCACTGGGTTGCGAAGCTGCCCGCAGCCTCTGCAGCGCCGGTTTCATCCCCGGCTGCTCCCCGGCCACCAGAGAAGGGTCCCACATGGCGCTCAGACCTCTCCTGCCGCCCGCTGCTCCCCTCAGCAGTGTACTTCCGTCCTTCTGCCTGCTCTGCTCCTGGCTCTGGCTCTGGTGAATTCTCTCACCCTCCCGTGCTTCTGACTGTACCCAGTGCTTGTATAAATAAGTAAATAAATAAATCTTAAAAAAAATTGTAATAAAAAAATTTAAAAAATCATCCATTTAAAGAAATTCAACTTTAAGTATCTGTGATTTTTTTTTAAATTATTTATTTATACAAGAACTGGAGTACAATCAGAGGCATAGGAGCGTGAGAGAATTCACCAGAGACAGAGAGGGAGCAGAACAGGCAGACAGACCCAATCCTTTTAAAGGTCTGTGGTGGGGAGTTCAGGACCCTTTTCTTCTGATACCTCTAACCAGAATCCATGGTTGTCATGAGTCTTCACTCCTATTAAAAAAGGCTCATAGTTTATTAGCCCCCAATCCTGCGTATAGGTCAGT
Source organism: Talpa europaea (assembly GCF_964194135.1). Classification (NCBI taxonomy): domain Eukaryota; kingdom Metazoa; phylum Chordata; class Mammalia; order Eulipotyphla; family Talpidae; genus Talpa; species Talpa europaea. The sequence goes on from NC_140076.1 coordinate 37,115,904, forward strand.
GTTCTGTGAGAGGTATAATAATAGTTCCTCAGGTAAGCATTTTCAGTGGCCCAGAGGTGAGCAGAGCACATCATATGGAGAACACTTCCTCAAAGGGTTATGATGGAGACGGCCTATGGGGCAGAAAAGTGCACAGTATGTGCATAGAAGAGCACCATTCCCCTGGGTGCTTGCTTTGTACTGACTTCAATCTTTTGAGCATCTATTATGTGCCAAGTGCCATGATTGTAGGGCTTATTCTAGCCTTATGGTGCTTCTAGTCCAGTTGGAGAGATATAGGTAAATCAGCAAATGCAATAAATATAGTATGCTTAATGCTTTATGCAAGGGCACAGACTATGCATTCAGAAAAGGGGCATCTAAACTAGTTCAGAAAGATGGGGGGAGGCTTCCTGGGAAAAGGTAATGCTTGAGCCCAGTATGCAAAAATGAGGAATTTTGAGCTTGAATTATAATGATGCAATTCCTGTGTGTGCACATTCACAGAAAGACAAAGGGCAGTATCTATTGAAATGAGTTTAATTCTTGATCCAATAATTCCTCCTCTAGGAATTTATCCTAAGGAAGTTAGCAGACATGCACCTAAAGATTTATGTGCATGGATGATCATTGCTGCATGACTTACAATGATAAAAAAATCAGAAACAGCCTCAATATTTCTAGAAAATTGGATAAATGACTCCATATGATGGAATATAATGTAGCCATTAAAAACTATATTTAATGAAGGGAAAGTGCTCCAGTTGTATTAAGCAGAGAAAGAATTGTTTAAAATATGATGCTAATATTGCTAGATTGGAACTAGAGTAGGACAAAATGTGTATTATGTTTATAAGTTCTGTATAGAAAAAGAAGACCAGAATAAAATGCACAAAAAAAGTCAGTGATAAGTAGGAATATTGATTTAAACTCTTTTGATTCTTCTAAATTTTCTACAGAGGCATTATGTTTATAATTTTAATGCTAGTTTAATTAAAAATTGCAAAGTCTTATTTTTACCAGTTATATATTCCTTAGCACCCCCCCATGGTAGGGCCCCCAATCTCTGTGCCTCTGTCTCTACCTGGATGGGTGCATCTAGCTGCAAAAGATATCAGGAGCACAATGGAAATCCAGGTTCAATACCTCCAGGTTTTCTTTTTTCTTCCTCTGTGTCACTTTTTCCCATCAGAGACCCATTCTGCCCAAGTGTCTTTCCTGATCAAAATTCACTTTGGGGAAATAAAATAAGCACACTTATTGAGCACTAACTATGTGCCAGTCACTTTTATGTAAAAGTATTTTACACTTTTATGTAAAAGTATTTTACATAAATGAGCTCCACGAATCCACATGATACCCTAATAGTTAGGTGTCATTCGAACTTCCATTTTACTGATGGGGACACAGAGTTAAGGAAGTTCAAAAACAGGCCCAAGTTCACCTGATTAGTTAATGTTGGAACATGGGTTTCAGTGAGTGTCTGTAGACACTTCAAACTCCCCAAGTAATGCTGATACCTCGGAAGGAGCAGAACCTTTCCCAGGAAGATGCACATTTTAGTAGAACACCAAGTTCTCAATTGGCTTACGCAAATTGAGAAGAGAAGTTAGTTTAGAGGGCCTTGGGCTTCCCATTCCAATCAGACTCTCAGCGTATTCTGTAGACTTGTTGACATGTGAATCTTTATATTCCTATTTTTTGAAGTTCTGTTCTGGGTAAAAAGTCCTGGGAACAATGAAGAATCCGTCTCCTGTGTAGAGCTCAGAGGTAAGTCTGTGGAAGTGATACAGAGAGCTGTGTCCCATAAATCTGAAATTTCATGAGACTCTCTGTTATTGTTTTTCCTCATTTAAGGGAGGGGAGAGCTCAATCTGTAAATGCTATATGCAGGGAAAAGTAGCTAACTTGCAAAAGGTCCTGCCCAGAGCTTTTAGCAGATCGAGGAATCTGGATGGGCAGGTTCCTGTGTGAACAATTATGAAGAGGTCCCTAGTGAGAAAAACCTTTTCTGTTTGGGTTGATGGGGACTTCAGAGATAGAGGCCTTGGCCCAATGGTGAAGTTAGCTGTCTGACATGCATAAGCTAAGGTTTCAGGGAGCTCTAACTCATTGGCATTCAACTGCTCTGCCAAGTCCAAGGTGACTTTTTTGCATTTGTGCCAGTGTGTTCAACCAGCCCAGAGTGCTTGGTGGTTAATGCAGCCCTCCAAGGGAATTCTTTGGCCTGCTTGAAAAGGAAATCAATTGTTAGGGGCCAGGCTTCTGGCCAGGAGATTTCTTTTAAGCTTTATTTTAAGCTTTGATGTAGGTAGACACCAAGTTCACTTTCACATATGCTCACCCAGGGCAAAAAGAAGCATTTTGAAGCCACAGTGAGGTGCTTTGCATGTTCTCTTTGTCACTGAGAGTTGTTGCTTTATCAGTTATCTTGGTTTCCTCACCATGTTTGGTGAGTCAATAGGACAAGACGGTTATGCTCGTGAAGACCTGTTCTCCCTTCATCCTGGTCCTGACACAAGTCATAAATCTTTTGCAGAATCACTGAGGAACCAAGAGGTAAAGATAACAAACCCATACTATCAATTTCCTAAAGGTGAGAGAGAGGAAGATTCCAGTGAATACCTGTAGATTGGTTTTCCCACATTATAACTAGAAAAACAACAATTGGATTAAAGAAGGAGGGAGATAAAATAGTATGAGATTGAAGAACACATCAAAAACCACTCATCAGCAGAGCCAAGTGACAGCTAAGCTAGAACCCACTTCTCTCTGTCACTGCTAACCAGTGAGGATCACCAACCATCAGCCAGAAGGTCTCCAATAATCAAGTAATGATTACCTGGATTTAAGAATGCTTGGCCCCAAAACAACCACTTTGTGCAGACAGGCCTCACTTAATAGCCTGTGATTCTAATGTATGCTTGAGTGGATGCTATACTCCTAAAGGTCACATGTTGGCATGAGAGGGAAGTCCCTGCATCTTGAGGTGGGATTAGATAGATCCAAATCTGGAATTCTTTTTTTTGGTTATGGTAAAAAAAAATGGTTTTTTATTTTATTTTATATATTTTTATATCATTCTTCATTTTTATACAATGTATGCTTTATCATCTTGGGTATAGTCCCCCTGAAAGTCCCACCCCTGTTTTGATCCAACTCTCTCCTCCCCCACTGCAGAATGTCCAAATCTGGAATTCTTAATGCTGAACCAGAGGCAGAGGTGTAACTCACAGTCACTGTGTGTGTGTGTGTTGTGTGTGTGTGTGTGTGTGTGTGTGTGTTTGTTCTATGTCCTGTCTCAATGTAAGGTGTTCTAAGGAGGGAGTAGAAACCTCACATGGTGACTGTAGAGTAAAGAAAAGGTCAGGTTTTTCTGCCTTCCCGCCATCAGGATAGATGACGGATCCTTGAGGTCCTGAATGCATGCCTGATGGTGGGCACCTGGAGTAGGGGGTGGGCAGATGTAGATAGGATTCACCTGGGCTAAGACTGTGCTTTTAAGGGCGGTGTCATCGGGACGCCAGCAGAAGCTGAGAAAGAAGTCGAAAGAGAAGCCAAGAGAGAAGCAAGAGAAGCAGAAGCTGAAGCTGAGAGAAGGCTGGAAAGCCCAGAGTGAAGATCTGCTGGGGGCTGGCAGGCCTCCCAGCCCCCCAGCACCCCTGCCTGCCATATGCCTGGTGAACCCCAATAAAAGACCTGCAAAAACCACTGAGGACTCTGACTCCTCCTTTACCCGGTCTGCTGGATCACAGAAAACCTGCTTAGTGCCCCTTCCTGCTTCTACAGTGACTGACTGACAAGGAACAAGGCTGTGCCTTAGAAAAAGTCTTTCCAGTTCCCACTCTGCATATTAACTACTTAAGGTAAAAATATCAGGCCAAGTGATTTATATCAATTATTCAGTTAAGTCACCTGTTCTCCCATTATCTAACATGGCATCAGGAAAGCTGACCTTTCTCTCTTTAATGGGAACTCCCTCAGTTCCTCATCTATACACTGGAGATTGAAATACCTACCTCAGAGAATAAAACAAGATATACATGAAATAGTTGTTTCTAACCATGGCAGCATATTAGAATCACCTGGGGAACTTAAAAAACTACTGACTGCTCAGTACCAACTCTAAAAATATAATTGAATGGAGCTGTAGTGCAGCTTCCAGGTGATTCTAATGTGTAATCAAAGCTGAGAACACCTAATATAAAAGGAATGTCACATTTTCTGGACCCCAAGCATGCATTCAGTCAGTGGAAGTTCTTGATTATGCTTCCATAAGAAAGTTCTTGATGGCAGAAACTTCAGGCTAGGTAAAGAAATATTCAACTTTTTGTAGCCACTAATTGTATTAGGGAAAATGCCAAATGTGTCTGTGGCAAATACTTTATAAAAGAACACTTTTTCTCAATGTAGAAAATTTGCAAATCACATAAAATTATCAAGAATTTCACTCTTGAGCGTCAACTACCTTTTATGATTTAATGTTTCTCCTATTTCTTTACCCACCATGCTTAAAGTCAACAATTACTTTAGTCAACAGGTGTTTTAGTATTTATAACATATCTATCATGTACCAAGTACTGTTTGGAGGGCATTAAATTAGTTTATCACAGTGAACAAGACAAACTAGAATGCCATTTTGCACTGTACTTTACCTAGTCATCATTTTGAGTGTCTTTTCCCACATTATTAAATAGGTCTCACTATATGTGGAATATAGAGAAATCAAACAAAAGGTCAAGAAAATGTCAAAACTAGCAAGGTAACCAGAGAACTGAGGCATACAGCAAAGGAAGTGGTGCTGGTGACTGGGGGGCAAAACAGAAGGGATGAACACAAAGGAATATGGTGATGGTTCACAGGTAATACAATGGCAGGAGAACTATGGGGGCTACGATGATGTAAGAAAAAAAGCTAATTAATTAATAAAAAATAGTCTTCTAAACCTGTGATTGTTGGTGATTAAATCATAATCCATTTCATCATACTTGTGATTTAACTACTGTTAGACACTTAGATTATGTCTTATAACTGCTGAAATTTTAGAAATAAATTTTAAGATTCTTCGTTGCAGAAATTTTAAGGCTTTCTTGTTGCATCTCAGCTGGTTGTCTACTGCCTCCTGCTGAACTAGGGAGTAGAATTCAATCACTTCCCACAAAGCAGGATTCCCTGATACCCAGCGGCTCCCTCTCTTACTATCTTCAGATGGTCATTCAGGCTTCCCCTTTGGATCGAGGCCTCATCTGGAACTCCCTATTCATATCCCTGCTTTAGTTTATACAATAGCACTTTGTCCAAGTATATATTGTATCTTTTGAATGTTGTTTATTATTTGTGCTAAAGTACTAAATATAAATCCCAAAAGAACAGACATTATTCTTTGGTTCCATGTATCACTATGTCCCTGGTGCCTAGACTGGAGACCTGTTGCATAAGTAAGTAGCATTTATCATAGGCCATTCTCAGCAGAGATGGGAAGGAGAGAACATATGCTGTTGAAGGTTGCTGTTGGGAGGAGCAATGAGTGCAAAACACTAAGGAACAGTAGAGTCCAACATCTGAATAAGATGTAGGAACAAAAATCTCTTCATTTAACTATGCTCTTACCAAGCTTGTTGTTGGAACTTTTCGAAGAAATCCTTCTTTTTTTTTTTTTTTTTTAAGATTTATTTATTTATTTATGCAAGCACTGGGTACAGTCAGAAGCGCGGGAGAGAATTCACCAGAGCCAGAGCAGGGAGCAGAGCAGGCAACCCAGCGCTCAACCGCTGCGCCACCAGGGAGGCCCAGAAATCCTTCTTAACACCTTGTTCTGGGGAGCTGAGAGTGAAATTTTCTGCATCAGCATAGGAGCCTCTTTCTTTAGAAAGTTTTATTCTGAGACTATCCCCAGTTGATTAGTTCAGCTCAGTATCCATGCATATAGCTACCAAGAATTAAATGCTTGAGGACAGACACAACGGCTTGAGCTCAAGATAGAAACCATTTGCAGGACATGTTTAATATCAACAACTGGAGACCTATATGTTTTTAGCACATGGGTCACTGCGAAGGGCACCAAATACCTGTAATTCAGGTGAAAGGATGACTCAGATTCTCTGTGCCTGAGCCTGGCCACCTTAAGAGAACTCTCTTGGAGAATCTATGCTGAGAATAGCAGACAGATCAAAGAAATCCATTCTGAATCCCCAAACCATGTAAAACTGTGGCTGTTGCCCACCAGGAGTAAGTCATTGAGTAAAATCATCTAAAGACAGAAAAAGGGCAGGGAAGGTAACCAGTAATTACAATGTGTTCACCAGGGCTAGAGAATGATTCATTTATTTATTATTTGCTTATAAAATATAACTCAAAATGAAAAATGCACACAGGTTAAAAAAATCAAATAAAATAATGAAAAGGAATTAGAGTTGAAAATCTCCACTCCCTGACTATAAATTAACTCTTAGTTTTCCCCATCTAGCGGCAACTATTACCAGTTTTTTGGGTGTTCTTTTCAGAAATATGTGTTTGTGTGTTTACATAAATGGCAGTATACTATACCTACTTTTCTGTACTTGGTTTTTTCCTTCATGTTTCTTAGCAAGTATTCCAAAGCAGGTCAAATAAGTCTTGTTTTTTAAATATTTCCTCATAATCTATTATTTGACTGAACTATAATCGTTTAAGCAATTCCCTATTGGTGCATCTAGATGTTTTCAATTTCTGCTGTTATAAAAATTGCTTTAATGAATATCCTCATATATTTTTAATAATCCATTTTCCTGATATTAAAAACTACTTCTTTGTCTTTGAAGAGAACTAAAAAATACAGCAAGACACAAAGGAGACAATAACTTTCACCTAGAGATAGCCATCTCTAATATTTTAGTATGTTTCCTTTGTCTTTCTTCTTAGGGATTTATTTTTTTTTAAGATTTGTTTATATACGCATACAAGAACTGGGGTATAGGCCAGAGGTGTGGGGGCGAGAGGATTCACCAGAGACAGAGTGGGGAACAGACAGGCAGATTAACTGAAATACACTGCTGAGGGGGGCAGCGGGTGAGTCAGGAGAGGTCTGCAGCACCATGTGTGTCAGCTCCCTGGCCCGGGCTGCAGATTTCTTCATAGTGCTGCATCTTAACCCTTTGTGCCACCAGGGAGGCCCCAGGGCTTTTTTTTTTTTTAATATTAATTTTATCCTTCACTTTATTTATACTTGTATTTTCATGACATTAAATACCCTTCAAAAGTAACATTTTAAAACAGTAGAGAATTTTCCATCATATAGCAATACTTTGTATATTTAAACATTATCCTACTAAAAAAAAAAAAAAAAAAAAACATTATCCTACTGTTAGACATTCTGGTTGTTTTTTTGTTTGTATATGTGTATACAGTGCTTTAATAAAGGTGTTTGTACATAATCATCTGAGTTTCTACTACTTATGAGAAGGTTGCATGAAGACAAGAATAGACTTCCCTTTAAATCCTTAACATTCATTGCCAACTTACTTTCTAGAGATTCTGTGCCAATCTGCACTGCTATCAGGGTGCCTGTGAGTGTCTATCTCACCTAACCTTTGCCAACTCATTGTGTGGTAGTTACTAAGGCTGTCACAAATATTTTCATTCTCCTTCCAGGCATCCTGTCAACTTGCATTTCCCTACAGCCTTAAAGTTTGAAGTGACTGTGTGACTTGCTTTGATCACTGAAATGCAAGTGGAATTGACCTGTGTCCCTTCCAGGTGGAAGTTTACAAGGCAGTGTAATAATCACCAGGGATATTCTGGATGGTAGAGGCCATGCCTCCTCTGAGGAAAGAGATGTGGAGCAAAGCTCCCAGAAAATCCTCATTGGATAATTTGCATGAATGAGAAATAAACATATTTTTTAAGGCACTGAAATTTGGTGGTTGGTTCTTATGGAGTTTGTCAGAATAATCCTTGATGCCCTAAGGCATCTGTTGTATATGATAATTATTTTTTTCTTCTAGACATCTAACTGGCACTAGTTATGCACCACGTAAGGGAGAACTGAGAAAACTGTCACTTGATCAAAGTAATCACACTCACCCTCATTACTATAGAAACTGTTTCTGCTAACCCAGTTCTAAGACAGTCATGGTGAGATATTTCCTTGGACATAGGAATTGATTGAAGAATGGAAGAATGACAGTTTGGGCCCATGAAACATGATGAGAAGTACGCTGGGTACATATGGAGAAGAGCAGTCTTTTCTGACTAAGCTACCAGAAGCCAGCACTTCTTTCTCCTAAATGCTGTCATGGCTGGAAGTGAGTCCTGATGTTGCTGTCACCTTCCCACCACAACCATCAGAGCCAGACTGATCCCTGACTTTCCTCTAGAATTGTTGGTTACCAATAGAGTTTTTAGTTACTTGCAGCCTAATATGTGCTACCTTGTATTTATAGCATTGCTTGTGGTTTGGGTTTTATGGCTCATCCTTTGTCCTACTCAAAACCCCCCACTCCCAAACTAAGGTGACAATAAAAACTGGGCAGCCTGCTTCCCATCTCTCCCCTGATTTTTTTGAACTTTGAATCTCCTCTCTTCTTTGTCCCATCCTCTCTTCGCAACCTTCCTATTCCTGTGACCTGTAAAGAAGAGGAGGCTTGGTCATCAATAATTTAGAACAAACTGCTCACTCATGGAGACTGAGCCTTGCACATAGCCCAGTCCTTTCATGGGAACCCAACTGCAGATGTCCTGGACATTCCTAAGAAATAATTATTTGAACACTTTTTTTTTATAATAAATTTTATTTTTATATTCCCCATACAATTTCAACCCCCCCATTTTGACCCCAATCCCTCCCCTCCCTTGACAAGTTCGAGGTTACAAGCATTTTCAAGGTGGAGTGGAGAGGGCTCACTGAAATATTTTCTTCTAGGATACAGAGATTGAGAAAGAGGGCTAGTATATTTTCAATGGAGTGGAGAAGCAAAGGACAGAGTCACTGATACAAACTCTGCTCTTTTCTGCTCTTGCCTATGCCCTGGGAGACTGTCTCTACATATGGCAGCATGGGGGTGTTCTTTCTTTCTGGCTTTTAGATTAGTTTAGCCAATGAGAGGCAGCAGTAGGAATTTAGAAGGAGAGGCTTTAAGATGGGGATATGTTCTCCTACTCCCTTCATGCCTTGCTGTGTTTCTGGCAGCAGGGTTAGATTCCCTTAGGATCACAGCTCCTGGCAAGCACCCTTCTTCCACAGCCAGTATTTCCATGGGATCTGAAACTCTTTTTATTCCTTGCTCCTGTAGGCCTGGGGTGGTAGGAACTCAAACATATCAGTATTTTTAGTCTGGGTGCTTCATCAGTCCTATGCATTTCTCCAGATCCTTTCTGGTGACTTTATAAATAGCACAATTAAACTCCTTCAGTTAAACCTTTAAATTTGTATGTGTTCCTGCCAGGATCTTGACAATTTTAACAATTAACATTTATTGCACTCTTATTATGTACCAGGCATAGATACTTTACAACTATCATTTATTGCTTAATGTAACCTTCCTATGATTTTACTTCTATTTTATGCATGGTAAAACTGAGATTCAAGATGTTCAAGTAACCTGCCTTAAAAAAAGTAACTCACTGTATTGGAAGTAAGTGGTGAGTCTGGTTTGAGACCATGTGGTTGAATCTCCAGGTTTTTTAGTTGATGTATTCCCCTTCTCAACTGAATGCACACTGGACATTAAGAGCAGAAGTCACAAGCAAATATATTTCAGACAGGGCCTGGTCACCAGATGAGGTTAGTTTGATTTGTTTCAGGTCTTAAAAATTGGAGAATTTCACAGAAATCTAGATCTCTGGCTTCAGCTGACATACCAGATCTGGAAGCAATGAAATTACATTGTGTAGAAACTGTTGTCTGAAGCAAATAGCTGCTTTCTCTTTTAATGAAGTATGAGAACTCTAGTCTCCACAGTCCCCATCATTCCCTATTGTCTTTCAGCTGGATTGTTCTGCTCATGGCTGTTACCCATGTGGCATCTGGAAGCATTTCATTTATGAATCATGACCTTGAATGTCAATGTGGTGCTACATGTTAGCCAGACATAGAATGCCTCAATGAAATGTAAGCTCCTGGAAGGCAGGTATTGTTGTCTTCTTTCTTAACTGTATCTCTAAAATTTAGAACAGTACCTGGAGGGTTCTAGACCTGCAATGAATATTTGTAAGTGAATAAATGATATCTTTGTGTGGTCCAGGTGTTTTGAGGCTGATGATTTAATAAAAATGTTGGCTGAATCCACAATCCAGTAGCAGCAGTTGTCAAGAAAACTTCTCTGATTGAAAACCACATGTGGAGCCATCTCACACTGAATTTCTTTCCTTGTCTGGATTTATAGCTGAAGATTCTAGCTCTTCCTCTACTGAACTTGAGCTTGGGGATAGATGCCTTGAATGTTGCAAACTCCATTCTTCTGCTGTCCATTTCCTGCCCATGGGGACATCCTACCCTATTATCTTTGAGACCGCCATGACTCTAAGCCCACCAGTGCCTGAACCATAGCCAACCTTCAGTTGTCTCTCCAGAGTTCTTTCTCCTCCCCTCCCCCTTAGTGAGACTCTACTACCCAAGACAACTGCTTTACATTCAGAGAACAGATGCTTTGGATGGATTCTTGGAAAAGACAGTAGATTTGAGACTGCATGAAAGGTATTAGGAATAACTGGACATGAAAATCATTTGGCTGTTGTGTTTGTGAGCCAGGATGGGTAGGATCCAGAGACAGGGACAGAGGCACTCTTTGGAGAATTTCTCTTCCTCTACTAGAAACTATGTGGAGCCTTGCTGAGAAAGTTTCATCTTTCTGGCTTTGTTTTGACACCTTTGTGGGGAACCTAATATACTGGGCAGCAGACCCTCTGTCTCACCTATAGAGTGTGCAACTTAATGGCAACTTTCTGTCAACTGTACAGAACTTTCCTCTTGAAGAGGTGAACCCTCACTGGACTCCCTGGAAGTTCTCAGGGCTTGTTTTCCCAGAGCTACATATTGAGGAATGGAGGTGGATTTTTCTAGGAGAATAAAAACTGTCCACAAGCACATGCTAGTGCTAGGCACAAAGCTAATTGCATAGCTGTTATCTCTTTTCATCTTTATCCTTCTTTTTAAATAATATAACTGAGTCCCATGGAGTTTTACTGACTTTCAAATAAACAATAAGAAAGCCAAAATTGGAACCTAGGAACCCCAGATTTCCTACTCCTGGTAATAGTGCTCTGCAAATGCTTTCTGTAAAGAGACTTAATGTGTATACACAGAACACGGGCATGAAAGATTTAACTGGAGTCCAGACTGCAAATAGTATCAGGCTACCTGTCATGGGGAGTGAGGCCAGTTTGTTTTTTTTTGTTTTTTTTTAATATATAACCACTTTTATTTGATTTTCAGAAATACGAGGAACCAATACATATAGGCTGTTCTTTTGGGTATTGCAGTAAACATCTAGACAATGAATAAGGAGCCCATGTTCACTTAACATTTTCACCACTTAATCCCTAAATTTTCCCTCACCCGCCCACACTCCACAGCCAGGGCCAAGGGGCTTTGGCTTCTCTTACCCAGAAACTAGAGCTGCTTCTGTGGTGAGCCACAGCTCCCTTGGGCCTGGCCTCTGATGAGGGTTAGTGACGTCATCTTGGGCAAGAATTTCAGATGGAGAATTCTCCAAGGACCTCACAATCAATGTGTCTCTTGCCCTGGTTGCCTTCCCAGCCTGAAAATATATCCATTCCCTGAGTTTTATATAATGCTCTAATATCTCAACTTGCCACCAAGCTTGACATCCCTTCAGACTCCCACCCCCACCCCCACCCAGTTTCATCAAAGACTAGCTCAAGTATGATAAACTTGAGAGCATTTCAGCCATAAAAATGCTCAAAGTTGGAAGTCTTCTGTGGCTTCTTCACTAACTGGGGATGAGGGATTGAGGGGCTGCAGAACAAACCCCTTTCCTTGCCCACTTCTTTTAAAGACAGCAGATGGTCTTTTTTCTGTTTTAGATTTTGAGTTTCTGCATATCATTATTTTTGAATTGGTACTGGAAGAATTCAAAACCTAACTCCTTACAGAACATCTCTATAGAGGTGGTAGCAGTAGTGCTGGGGGAACTATGTGATTGTAACGTTTGTCAGTCTTCCTTGCCCTCCCATTTTTGCTTTTCTGGGCAAATATATATAAGAAGCATCTGGCAAGGCAGGAGGGAGCCATGATGTGAGCTCATGAAAGGAACAGGAATAAACATGCCCTCAACCCCCACCCCTGCTCTACTTGCATTGCTTTAAATGGATGAAGGAGAATTAACATGCATCTCATTAAATCAATATTTTATTTCTTTCTTATATCCATCCACTGCCCACCACCCTCAGCTTTGATCTCTTTTCCTCCTGAGAAGAGTTGGACAGATGACCTTCACAATGCAAATCAGGATCACCTGGTTCTCTGCACAGGCTTTGATCGCCTACCAAAGGAGAAGGCTGGTAGGGATGCCATGAACCCTGGCCCCTGCACACTCACTGATTCTCTGTAACTTTGGGTGAAATGGAGCCTAAGGAAGAGCTTTCGTTTTTGTTCTGTAGAAGGGTGATATGATTCCTGGCAGCATTCAATAAACTATCTGAGTTATGGTAATTTGGACCATGTGAGGAATTGGGAGTGGAATCTTGTTTAAAAGATTTTATCTATTTAATTTTTTTAATTTAAATGTAGATTAAGAAGCTAAGTTTAGATGAAGGCCAACGGCATTGAGGCAAAATAGATTTTCTATTTGTCTTATATTGGGAGATATTTTACTGAATCAGATAAAAGCTATGTGCCCTCCCTTATCCTCCAAATGTGTGTACCTTCTATGATCCCTCTTATACTATATTCCATTGATGCTTAGCCATGAATCTGGGGTAGGGAAGATAAAGGGCATGGCAAAGGCAATGTGGGCCATCTAGAACTTCCCTAAGGGAAGTACAGGTGTTTCAGAAAGGAGAGCTAACTTCCCAATCTTTTCAGTTCTCAAACTTGAGGATGAGAAAAAGAGACAGAGGGAGGAGAGGCAAAGAAAGATGTGAATATTACCATCTCTTAATGATCAAGAAGTTGACGATACGTAGTTGGGTGGTGGGATTTGTGTCTGTCCTGTGTCACATTTGAGAATCCATGTGTAGATCTGTTTGCCTTCATTAACTCAAAAATGTTTAAATCTTAAACAAAAATTCCTTCATTGTCTTTATCTTCTCTTCACATTACAGAATTGTGAAAACTTTGCTGGTGCAAGTGTTTATCATTGGACTAGCATGTGGAAGTCTCTGTCCCACACTATCATTAGATAGATCTATATCTTTTTTCAGTTGGATTTTAGTTAATTAGTTAAGATTATAAGGAAAAGAGAACTTTCCAAATTTCTTCAAATTAAAGAGTGGTATTTTGAAAATATTTGTGACTCTAATGAATACTAGAAACCTTGGACACCAAGACAGTTCTGGGAAATAATCTCTCTCTCGGATACTGTACTTTTCCCTGTCCATCTTCTCCCTTTTTTAAGGTCCAGCTCTGGTCATCTATTGTCTTGCCACAAACCACTCCAAAATTCTGGGAGCCCAGATAACAAATAGTGTTAACTCTCATTGTTCTGTGAGCTGACTGCACTCTATAATTCTCACTTGAGATACTTCAAGTAGTTTCAGTCAGATGGCAGCTAGAGCTGGAGTGATCCAAAGGCTTAATGGGACTGGACTTCCAAAATGGCTTGTTCATATGGTCAGCATCTTGCTGGCTGCTGATGCTGGTAGTTTTGCTAAAGCTGTTGACTAGAGTCATATGTGGTGTCCCCACGTGGCTTAGATTTCTCATGGCATGGAATCTGAGTTTTTGAAGAAACAGTATCCCAAGTGTCAGTGTTCCAAGAGACCAGGTAGAGCTGCAGAGCCTCAATGGTCTATCCTTGGAAACACATTATGCCACTTCCACCAAATTTGAATGGTTGCAAAAACAGAAGACTAACAAGACAGAAGCAAAACAAGCCCTAGAAATATGAGTATAGAATTAATGGTACTAGCAGGGGAGAGATAGTGAGAGTTGTAGCAAAGTGGGGAGGGGATGCAATGGTCTATGATAAAAGATAAGGGTGCTTTGGTGGTATCAGGTGGTGCCATACATTTGAGGAGGTGTGAACCTATTCCCATAAATCATATACAGTGTTTTAAGCCAATGTTACCTACTTTTAAATGGGAGGGAGGGGGGATAGATGTAGAGGGAGGAGAGAGAGAATGAATATGATTACCAAGATGACTAGTTTACTGGGAGGGTCATCTTTGGAAGTCATATGCAATAGGACCATTCATTTGCTTAGCCATAGTTTCCACTCCTTCATAATTTTAATTTGCTTATGATCCATCATGACTCTGCTTCTAGTCTCTCTAGAATTTTTCCATAATAACCATTCAAATTCCTATCCCCACTCTTACCAGCTTAATCATCCAATACACAGATTCTAACTTCTTGATAGAGTATTCTGTTTCATCCAAAGTTTTATTGAGAAGGCTATGAATTGCTTGCCCAACTCCTATCTTGTCATTTATGGTCAGATTTGGATGGATCCCAGAGATACTAAGCATAGCAACCCCGATTTACTCCTTATTGTGTCATGGGTAGGAAACTCCCTCTAGGAGATATGTCTTGTTCAACTTGTTTTTGCCTTGCCCTTGCTCATGGGATTTGAAAATGAGCTAATGCAACTGCAAAGGAACCAAGAATCCAGAAAGGTCAATTCCAGATACTCTGTTTTATTATTTCTGACATCCAGTTTGCAATTCTTGAACTCTGCCACATAGTTCTATCAGGACAGCCTCTATGACTCCTAGCATTTGACCATGGCTTTAGTTGTCCATGACTCGGAGAATATGCTTAAGTATCTTAATGCCTGAAAAAAGCATGTGGTTATGAATTCTGGTTATTCCCCAAGACTCCAAATACAGCACTCCCCACCATACCATTGTGCTTCCTCAGGAGGAACATGCAACTCTGGACCAGC
The DNA here is from genome assembly GCF_964194135.1 of Talpa europaea. NCBI lineage: Eukaryota > Metazoa > Chordata > Mammalia > Eulipotyphla > Talpidae > Talpa > Talpa europaea. Next base: position 37,130,924 of record NC_140076.1, read on the forward strand.
AAAAGTGGACATGTGCAGAACACCAAAGATAGCAGTTAGGTTAAGCCCACTAAGCCCCTGCAGTCAGCAAACAAGATACCTTCTCACAACTTACTAACCAGGTTTCTCTTCCTTGGTGGGCTGCTGGCACCTACAGATTCAGCTGACCTCCACTCTAAGCAGTTATGCAGGTTTTACTCAGTTCAGCACTCTACCCATCCCAGTGACTAGTGTTGGCTCAGACTCTTACAATCTAACCCTTCCTATCATGGCACATCTTTTTAAAGTCATTTTCACATGCTGCTGTAGGCTCACTGGGGAGCTTGATAATATTCTGAACTCAGTGACTTCAGCCCATATAAACTTAGAGAGAGTCTCTACTTATATGGGATTTTTCAACCCCACTTTCCAATTTAGGCTGAAGAATTAGGCAAAATGCCTTGAATTTATCCTGGGAATCATAAAGTGGATTCTGCAGAATGGCATTGGTTAAAAAATAGTTCTCCATATGGAACATTGACAAGTGCTAGAGAACCACCTTCCTGGAAGATTGTTAAGATAAAAACAACAATGCTTATGATTTATAGATCAATTTGGGGGCAGGAGGAGCAAGATTTCTCAAGGTTCTTTCCAGGTATCTGTAGCTCGTAGGAAGTGGTATTTTTCTTAAATATCCTAAAGAGGAAGATACTACATTTTCCAATTTAGGGTTTTTTTCTAAGTTCTTGAGACAGAACTGTGGCATTAAGGTCAGGCAGTTTCAGGTATACTTAGACAAAATTGTGAATTCAACCAATCTGTTTTCCCTACTCCATCATTCCTTCTGGTACATTTTCACTCCCATTATGAAAACTCTTTTCTTCTCCCTCATGTAGAATGCTATTTCTTTACTATCCAAACCTGCTAAATGTCAAGCATAACCTAATACATATTGAGTGATGTTCATCATCTAATATCCTAATTAATCTAAGAGAGGGACTTCTCTGGCATTTCTGAAATGATGAAAGGCAAGAAGCTTCCTCTCCCACTTTATTTAGACATTGACCCTGGACCTCTTTGCCTAGAATAACATCATGGAAATACCATGGCCTTTGGAGCCAGACAGACTCTGGACAATCTGAGCAGTTATCAACTTCTTGAATTTTCTCCTCTGTAGAACTCCTAGGGTGAACTCTGTGAAATTGTCTTTTTAGTATTTCAACCTGGTATCTCCCATCTGAGTTTTAAATGAGATGATGTGTGCAAAGTAAGGAGCACAGAGCTGGTCACAATAGCAAATGCAGCTTCAGTGTTAGTGCATTCCCCTTGCCTATTCAGCCTGTTCCAAAGCCACAGCAATGATATTGCTCTTTCTTTCTAAATATGAAAAACAGGACACCACCCACTTTCCAAAGAAAATCCTGTCTCTTCCATTGCTGTTTGTAATTCACATGTTGAAACACTGCTCATCTAAATAACAGAGAGCTACTGAGCTGGTAGAATTTTCTTATATCTGGAGTTTTCTTTTAACAACTGATAACGTCCTTCCCAGCCGCCCCCCTCCACCCTTAAAATATTTTTCCTCCAAAATATACTCTGCCCCAGAAACTGGCTATTTACACTATGTATGTTCCAGAAATCCCTTGTAATGAACCATACAAATCTATTTGTCCTGCTGCTACTATAATTGCCTATATCTTATTATAACTTAATATGTAACAGATTTTTTTTGGCGCGGCCAGAAGCAACTGAGCATTCACTGAAAACGCAGACGCTGAAGGTTGTTGAGGAGCCAGTGAACCCACTAATTGGATAAAGGGGGGATGGTGTGGAAATTTAATTAAACTGGCATTTGCTCTAGCTGCTGAAAATATTAATCAGAAAATGAGTTATAAAGAAAAAGTAAAAGGCGGGGGAAGGGTGATAAGAAAAATGCCATGGGTGCCATTCTTCCTGGTGTTGATGAGAAAGTGATTTTTTTTTTCCCCACAAGGTGTGGGTCATCTGTCCAGTGAGCTCTTCCTACAGCTTGTTTGGGCAGAGATCACAAAGAAAGGCGCTTGGAAAGCTGTGAGTTGGGAAGAGGAATGTGAGATTCTTGATTTGGGGACCAGATGCATCTCTTGGCAGTCCTTGATACAAACATAAAGATAAAATATGTGTCTGCAAAAAAAGAAAAAGAAGAAAAAAATCAATTTCCCCCCTCTCGAAAGAAACGCTCCTCCTAACAAGAGACAAGCTGAACATCTGCATCCATTCAAGCAATAATGCTTAAACAATTGTCAAATTTGAGAGGGGTGGATGAGGGTTTTGAACCAGGCATTTAAATACATTCCATAACCCAGGAGCCATTGGGAAGACATGGTCCTCTCCAGGCTTGCAAACAAAAGTGGAGGAGGGCAAACACAGATGGGGACGCTTGTGTTTGGTTTAAGAGTCTTTCTCCTAGGTTTGTTTAAGTGATCTGAGTGGCCCAGATAGTCGTTCCCCTAGAGACCATTGCCCCATTGCCACCGGGGACAGCTGGGACCTGCAGGAAACTGGGTTAATGGACTTAGCTGAAGAGCCTGGAAAGCAGAGGAAGATAATTCTTTACTCAGAAGGCCAAAGGCCCTGGGTTTTTTTTCCTCAGGCATCACCATTTGGAGTTTGGCTTCCTGGAGTGCAGGGTAAGGAAAATGTCAGACTTTTCTGCCCTCCCGCCATCAGGATAGATGATGGATCCTTGCGGTCCTGAATGCATGCCTGATGGCGGGCACCTGGAACAGGGTGTGGGCATAGGTAGATGGGATTCACCTGGGCTAAGACTAGGCTTTTAAGGGCGGCGTCACGGGGACGCCAGCAGGAGCCAAGAGAGAAGCAAGAGCAGCAGAAGCTGAGAAGGCCAGAGAGCCCAGAGTGAAGACCTGCTGGGGGCTGGGAGGCCTGCCAGCCTACCGGCCCCCCAGCACCCCTGCCTGCCATGTACCTGGTAATCCCAATAAAAACCTGCAAAACCACTGGGCTCCAGAACTCCTCCTTTACCCCGTCTGCTGGATTAGATAACTGCTCAGTGGTCAGTCCTGCCCCCCTACATGGAGTCTTTCTGGTCAAGAGCTCACCAGTAATTCTGCTTCAAGAAAACCCAT